>NC_051068.1:121055743-122280743 GCF_004664715.2 Peromyscus leucopus | reverse complement strand
GTTGGAAATAGCATATTTGTTTAATATCTTTGGCATTTTCACAAGAAAGCAGTCCTTAACTATTAACTGGATGAAATAGATTAGCATTTGATAAAAACACCTCATTTGGTTCTAAAAATGTGTCTAAAGGTAAATTTCCACCTTTAGAATTTTTTCTTATCCTCTATTGTATTGATAACTAGGTAGTTTTAATTAAGTTTAATTTTAAAGTTTATCATTATGACACAAAATATACTTTTCTATCATTCATCTCAGCACCACATTCTTTTTTTGTTTGTTTTAATGCATAGAGGATATAAGATTGAGGAATAAAGCACAATGTTTAATTTTACATTTTGGTGCATAATACATTTAAATTAGGAAGCCTTTGGTAATTTTGGAAAATTATGAATAATTTTCATTTTGTTTCTTAAACTATTATTATTACTTTCAAAGACTCATCTGCTAATCTATTAACCTGTTTTCATCTAGATCACTGGTTCTCAACCTGATGGTCATGACCCCCTTGGGGTCCCATATCAGATATCCTGCATATCAAATAATTACATTATTATCCATAATTGTAGCAAAATTACAGTTTTGAAGTAGCGATGAAATAATTTTGTTGTTTGGGGTCACCACACATGATTAACTGTATTAAAGGGTAACAGCATTAGGAAAGTGGAGAACCTCTGTTGTAGAGGCTGTAGAGGCTTCCATTTTCTATTCACTGATAGAAATCTCCCATCTCTTCTTGTCACTGAGAGTTGCCAGGTACACTTGACATATAAAATGTCCTGTTTCTATCATACTATCACAGACCCATTTCTTTCGTTTTATTTATTTTTCATACTCTTGAGTAGAAGAAATGGTGTAGAAAGCCCTGGATGCTTGCTATGAGTAGTTCTGAACTCTTCTTTTGAACTCTTTAATTTCTAAATTTAGCTTACAAATTGTTTCTTTAGTGTAACACTCACCAGACAAGATTTATCTTTGCTGTTCGGATTAGTGAGAATATAGTCTTTATATTACTTTACATTCAATTCAGTATAATTGTGTAGCATATATAGGAATAAAAGAAAATGAGCAATGGAAATATACTCATAGGAAACTGTGATGGTTTGAATGAGCATGGCCCACACCCTTAGGCTCCTATATTTGAATGCTTAGTCATCAGGGAGTGGTGCTATTTGAAAAGGTGTAGAGGGGATGTGTTACTGGGGTTGGGTTTTGATGTTTCAAAGACTCACACCAGGCCTAGTGCCTCTCTCTCCGCCTGAGGATTAGAATGTAAAGCTATCAGCTACTGCTCCTCACAACATCTGCCTGCTACCTGGATGACTGTCATGACAACAGTGGCCTCACCTGAGAAACTGTAAGCACGTACCCGATTAAATGTTTTGTTTTACAAAAGTTGCCTTGGTCACGGTGCCCCTTACAGCAATACAGTAGTGAGTAAGACACAGATGATTCTCTGCTCACCTGTACTGCAGTGTGTTTCAGTACATGGACGTAGTGTGCTCTTGCTTTCAAGGATACTTTGAAAGAATACCATGGAGAAGAGAACAGAGAAAAAAAAAATCAAGAAAACTAGCAAGATTTGATGTAGGATAACCCTAGCAAAAATGTAGGGTTTTTTTTTTTTGTTGTTATTGTTGTTTTTTCTTGCCTTTTAAACACAGTCACTATAGTCTTTAAATAGATGAATTGCAATTTGCTAGTCTAAAGAAATAACAAAGACACCTGTGCTTTACAATAGAGATAAAACAAAAAAAAAATGAAATTTATAATTCAGTAGACCCAATTTCAGCATGGCTTAAGAGTCAGGATACCACTTCATTAAAATATTTTTAAAAGCAGAAGTAGGAGAACTTAACAGCTTGGCAAACCACATTGTTCCTTTATATTTAACTACAAAATGTAGTTTTCAAAGGTTACTTCTCTTCTGCATCTTTATGTTCATTGAAACATAAAAGTCTACTTTCTGAATAAAAGACCATTGACAGACTTTGCAGAAAATCTGAACAAATTGATTTTAATAACTCTTTTTACTGGAGTACTAATTAAATCAAGTTAAAAACAGGTACACATGTATGTATATTTATTCATTTTGAATATTATATCAATGAACTATGCAACTGACAGTATTTCTCATATAAAAATAATGTTTAGTAAAATTATTTATAGTAGTCAAAGAAATCTTTGACAAAATGGATGTGTAAAATTCAGTTTAAAGGACTCATTGTCCACTGATATGGGGGACCCAGTTATTGCTCTTGGTCCAATTCCTGCCAAGATTAGCAAAAAAAGACCCTACTCACTATGTAGGAGATTGCTGTGTCACTTATTATGGTGCATAGTTGACTTTTGGTAGACTGCCCTAAACTCTTTGTGAAATACTGATGTGTTTCTGGGATACACAGAGACATTTTGTTGGTTTTTGAGACTACCCAACCTATAAATCACTATCTGTAGAATAAGACATATGTACTTCTCATCTGGACTTACATCCATCTGAAGGAGGAATATCTGGGTGATACAAAAACCGAGGAACAGGCCTGAATATAGTGGAAATGCATGCAATCAAATCACTTAGATGTCTGAGAAAGACTGTGAATTCAAAACCAGTCAGCTTACATTACACTACAAATTTTGAACCATATTAAAAATGCCAGCGAATCTCTTTCTTAAAACTTTTACTGGTATTTTAATAGTATATTTGTTATTTTAATTAGCATTTATAGAATTTTGTCTGTGAACACTGTTCTTTGCAGAGTTATTTTAAGAAATTCTAACAAGAATTCTGTGCTGTCCTTAAAGCATGAAGGGAAAAGTTCCCTATTCTGTGCTCGACATCATTGCCCTGGAGGGAAGCTTGTTGGCAAGGGGTTGAACTGAACCTTGCTCAAGAATTTTCGGTGTTCCAAGGGTCACTTATGCTGGATTATATTCAGGCCTGTGACCACTGCACTTGAGGGCTGGAGTGCAATGGTATTCATAAACACATGCCATTCAGATGTGCAAAAGTCATTTCAAGTCACCAGAATTGGATTTAGCACTA
This sequence comes from Peromyscus leucopus, assembly GCF_004664715.2. Lineage (NCBI taxonomy): Eukaryota > Metazoa > Chordata > Mammalia > Rodentia > Cricetidae > Peromyscus > Peromyscus leucopus. The sequence goes on along the minus strand of NC_051068.1, from coordinate 122,277,703 downwards.
AGCACTATAATGTAGGGTCTCTTTTCTGACCTTGTCCACCTCTTGTTTCCTCACCATGAGAGAAAATCGACAGTATCTGCATCCCATAGTGCACCTTAATTTCATGTTGACCATGAAATTAAGGTGCACTATGGGATGCAGATACTATTTCCTCTATTGTAAAACTATGTCCCCAAACAGCAATGTTTAGCTTATATTGTAGATATTTATTTCAAATGCTCTTTTAAAATGTATGATTATTATTTTTTGGTCCCACCAAATTATAAAATATTCACTGCTGTCTGTGAGCACAGGCTATTTCCTGTGGTGGTGGTGGTGGTGGTGGTATTAGTAGAGCCATTTCAGTGATACCAAAAGGGGAGGACCTAGAGGTTGATGCATTTGATCTATGTGTGAAGGAAAATATGTGAAATGTCCCTTGGAAACCCTCTAAGTTATCTGATCATAATTGTTCTGTGGCACTCTGATAACTCAGATTTGCAGACAGCTGATTTCTGTGGGATGTTCTGTATGTCCTGTGGGAGCCCGTTCTTGGGTTCCACGTGGCGTTACCCAGCAGGTCTGCATAGAGGATGATTAGGACCATGGGTCTGAGTACAGGTGTCTGAGATCGTCTGCACTTGGCTGTGCTGGGGGATGGTCTGTATGGCAAATGTGTTGCTCTGATTGGTCAATAAATAAAACCTGATTGGCCGTGGCTAGGCAGGAAGTATAGGCGGGACTAACAGAGAGGAGAAAAGAAAGAACAGGAAGGGAGGAGTCACTGCCAGCCGCCTGCCAGGACAAGCAGCATGTGAAGATGCTCAGTGAGCCTCATGGCAGGGTATAGATTTATAGAAATGGGTTATTTTAAGCTATAAGAACATTTAGCAAGAAGCCTGCCACAGCCATACAGTTTATGAAGCAATATAAGTCTCTGTGTTTACTTGGTTGGGTCTGAGCAGCTGTGGGACTGGCAGGTGACAGAGATTTGTCCTGACTGTGGGCCAGGCAGGAAAACTCTAGCTACAGCTGATAAATGTAAAGTAACTTGGTGCGTACACATGAAAATAAGTATTAGCTGGTAGATAGGAAACCTCTACACTCTGGAAAATACCACCCTGCTTCTGTTTATGTTCTCATTTTAATATTCCCATGATAAGGGTGCCTGCCCTTCCGTTCTCCCTTGAATTGACTGTAACACCTCACAAACTTCATTTTTAATGTTGTATAAAATCCTTAACAGATGATCATTTTTATATTCATATGAGAGTCATGACTTTACCTTTTAATATATGTATATCTTTATGTAATATATATGGATACATATGTCTTTAACACTCCAACTTCTGCTTTTATTGGTACTTCAATGTATTCACTGCACACATTCCTAATGAGCTGAGCTTTGAGGTATTATGTGACACTAAAGTCTTCTCTAGATAAGAGGGCAAATCCTTACAGTTCAGAGAGTGATTGAGTGTGCCTCTGAAGGGGTCTTCACAGTGTGCCAATATAAAGAAGCATGTAAACTGTAGGCCATGGGCTTGGAAGGACATGGGTTTGGGTGGGTCATTAGGGGTGTTATCCTTGGGGGACATTCATATACTTTAACAAAAATCTAAATAGTTGACCTGAGTGGAAGTTATTACAAAGAGGAGAACCTGGCCCCTGAGCTTCCCTCTGGCTTTTTGTCTCCATATTCTTTGTTTAAAACTTGTTCTGTTGTTATGACCCTTTATACCATGAGACCTTTACTAGGGCCAGGCCAACTTTACACCATGCTCTTGAGTCTCAAAAACTGTAAGCTAACCCGATATAATTTCTTTAAAAATGATTCATCCTTGGGTATTTTGTTACAGCAGTGGAAAGTGAAGCCATTCAAACAGTAAACTTGCTATCTATTCTGAGGAAGGAGACTGAATAGCTTAGAAACGTAATTTCCTTTTTTTTTTTTGTAATCTTATCTTCATTTTTTCTTTCTTTTTGTCTTATAAAATAAAATAAATAAGATAATTATTTCATTATGATGAATGATATGAGCATAGGTAGATTGACTCTCATTTATAAGAAAATTAAATAATTAAAATCATTACTTTATAGTGCTCCAAAATTAAATCTCTTTCCCTTTTCTAAAGGAGAGGGATGTGATATATTACATGGTTCTGATGGAGCTTTCCCTTTAAAAATCTCAAGAAATAAATCCAGGGAGACAGTGTGCGAAGGATGTGGTGTCTTGTTCTGTGCCACTAGGAAGGTAGTACATTTGACAGTAACCATGGAACAGGACTGCCAATAATAGGTTCACCCACCATCGCCTAGGCTGACAGGTGAATTAAATTGAAAGATACGCCTGCCAGGTATTTGGAAGACTTTCTTCTCACCCCATTATATGCTCTGAACTTTATGTTGTGTCATTGTGATAAAATAAGAAATTGCAGCGTAAGGAGCCAGCCTTTAGCTCAACAATTTAAGCCATTTCCTACGTGTTTGTAACACTCTATGTATTTTCTCACTATAAAGAGGATAAAAACCAGCTCAGGTTGGACACATTCAATAATTTCTATTACAGTGGACATGACCCATTGCTTTAACTGTAGCCTTTAGTTTCCTTCATCTTCAGATTTAATTTTATAGGGGTTGTAAAATGACAATTGTGTTACGGCACTTTACAAAACCAGAAATGGCCAACTTGGGTCTCTAAGCAAAATGAAGACAGGAGCTCACATGCTTATCGCAATTTTTAACCTTCTTATATCTATAATTGATTGAATTCAGTGCTTAGTTTGCTAAGTCTACAATATTGAATACAATAAGAGAAATAAGAAAATAAGAAAAATAGGAAAAATAGTCATTAAAATTTAGGAATTTACATTGTGATAGATGGTTTAGATTTTAATGTAAATATTAAATTTAAATAAAAATAATCAAATAAAATAATCAAATAAAAATTTGAGGTTAAAATAAATTTATCACAAACAAGCACAAAATTTATTCAGAAAGATACATATGCAAACAAACAAATCCAGTTAAGAAAATGGTTGTCATGATAGACATAATTAAAATAATATGATGCTTTACAGACAAACTGGATAATTATCCTCTATTACCAAACAGGAAAGGCCCATCTTACTTGGTTTTCCATGTAAGCTGTGATTCAAATGGTTGAAGATCTAGCACTGAAAAATATTTGAGAAGAAATATTCTCAAGCCAAAGGAGAACTGGAGAGAAGCAATTGGAACAGTGGTAAAACTATTTATCATCGAGAACAAATTATATGTTCCATCCATATTTAGTATCTTTAAAGTATGTATTATGTATATATATATATATATATATATATATATATGTATATTTCCTGTAATTTTTTTTTTGCTTATATATATGAGGTGTTGTTCAGTGGGTAAAGACTTGCAGTTTAACCTAGTTAAGTTTCCATGGCTAGAGTAGTCATAGAAGTACAGCAAGGAGAGACTACCACTGCTATTTTCCTAAGCTATTTTCTACTTGTTTCATAAATATGTGTTCTTATGCTTACAGGTAAGTGTGCTGTACATATATCAGAAATGAACTTTCTTTTTTGTGGAAGATGTAGAACATTACAGAAAGCTTTAGCTGGTCAAAGCGCAGTGCAATTACTGCTTGTGACTGTGAGGTGTCCAGCTCATAAATACAAACACACACACACACACACACACACACACACACACACACACCAAACAAACAAACAAACAAACAAACAAAAAACCCTGTGTGGTTGATATATTGTCCACCCCAATAAACTTATCCTTACCTGGGGGTCAGACAACAGAACAGCCACTATTATTAAATATAGAGGTTAGGCAGTGTTAGCACATACCTTTAATCCTAGCTTTCCAGAGGCAGAGATTCATCTGGATCTCTGTGAGTTCAAGGTCACACTGGAAATAGCCAGGCATGGTGGCACACATCTTTAATCCCAGGAAGTGATGGCAGGAAGCAGAAAAGTATATAATCCATGAGTTCCAGGAAGTAAAGGCTTTTAGGCTTTTAAGCTTTTAGCCACAGTTCAGCTGAGATTAGGATGAAGATTCAGAGGCTTCCACTTTGAGGAAACAGGATCAGCTGAGAAGTTGGCAAGGTAAGGTTAGATGTGTCTTGTTCTGTCTCTCTGATCTTTCAGAATTTACCCCAATAGCTGGCATTGAGTTTTTTTTTTTTTTTTTTTTTTTTTTTTTTTTTTTTTTTTTTTTTTTTTATTAATAAGACCATTTAAGATTTGTGCTACAACCCCTGCACAAAAGACTTAGAGAAAATCATGTTAAACAGGACAGACAGATTGCAATAGACAGAGGCTCAGGATGCTTCCTTCCCATGAAACAATATCTTCAAAAACATGACAGAGAAACTTTGTCATGAAATATCAGCATTATGGTCACCTAAACAAGACCTGTGAAATATCAAGACCAGTTAACATACCAACATACTTGGGAAAATTTTTATGAAGGCTCATTCCTAGATGAAGAACTGCAAGCAAGCAATGGATGATAAGAAAGGAAAATTAGTCTTCTCCAAGAAGGAGCCCTTTGATAGATTAACAGGTCTTAGAGGAAAAGCAGGGGGCAGGCAAGAGAGTAGTTGGAACACAGGTTGGGTTTATGATGAAAATACAGTACACAAAAACAAAATTAAAAAAAAAAAGTTCAGTTTGGGGGCTGGAGAAATGGATCATTGGACAAGAGCACCAGCTGTATAAGCATGAAGTCCTATATTTGAATCTCAACAAACAAGTTAAAAATCTCGATACAGCTGGGCATGCCTATAACCTTAGAAATGTGGTGGGTGGAGGTGGGTTAGTAGGGATGCTGGTTCTCAGCTAAATTCCAGGTTCACTGAGAGATCTTGTCTCAAGGGAATAAGAGGGAGAGAAAATGACACTTAATGGCCTCCTCTGGAATCCTCCTGTACAGACAGTCACATACATGTCTGTATACAACACAACCCCCCCCCACACACACACACACTGCATATACTTCCCACACACAAGATATCCAGTTTTGGAAGATGAAAAGAGGTGTTGAGATTTATCACAAAACAAGATAAATTTAATCTTGACAGTAATGAACTGAACACTTGATACAAGTAGTCATGACACCTTTCCCATGTGAAACTCAGTAAGTTCAAGATGACTCTGTGCCCTAAATCATCCCATTTGCACTCTCTTCTTATTTCTTAGAAAACCAAGTATCACACATCACATAAGATAGGTAATTTGGGGGATTGTTTCATAGAAAGAGATTATTCTAAGGTCTTTGTAGCCCATGTTCACAGCTACTTGTAAGTATGCTAATGTGGTTAGAATAATATGAACATGCCCATTCATACATTTACGAAATGGTGCCTTGTGGAGACCCCATGCATATATAAACAGAGTGCAGGAGTATAGTTTTGATGTTCATTCTCTTAAGGTTAATGTATAGAATGCCAATGGGGCTCTATGGAGTGTAGCTAGAGTTTTCCTGCCTGGCCCACAGTCAGGACAAATCTCCGTCACCCACCACTCCCACAGCCACTCAGACACAACCAAGTAAACACAAAGACTTATATTGCTTATAAACTGTATGTCCATGGCAGGCTTCTTGCTAACTGTTCTTATAGCTTAAATTAATCCATTTCTATAAATCTATACCTTGCCACATGGCTCATGGCTTACCGGCATCTTCACATGCCACTTGTCATGGAGGCGGCTGGCAGTGTCTCCTCCCACCTTCCTGTTCTCTCAATTGTCCTCTCTGTTAGTCCCACCTATACTTCCTGCCTGGCCACTGGTCAATCAGTGTTTTATTTATTGACCAATCAGAGCATTTGACATACAGACCATCCCACAGTAATGGAGAGCTGGGGGTTTGGACAGCTTTATCATGAACCAGATAAGATCACACAGAGCTGAGGAATAAAGCAAGGGATTAGAAAAGAAACATGACTTTCCATGAGAGTGTCTGGGGACACATAGGGGAATTAAGATGTCTGATGAAGAGCATAACTAGATGGGTGTGTGATCAACAACAGGTAGATTAGGTGAGCTATGTGGCTTTAAATGAGTCCATGAAAGATTTGTGGTTTTTTTTTGCTTTACAACATAATTAAATGTAAAAATGTGTACCAGGATATGCAAACCAAGTCTCCAGTGGTCACTGTAACCTGACATTAGACTTGACCTGGAGTCCAGGAGTCCTCTATCAGGGTTATTTTCTCTTTCTGAGAAGCAGAGGTGCTAAACACACCTGGAGACTGGTTTTGGTTGCCATGATTCAAGGCACTTTTGACACTTAGATGATAGAGGTCAAAGTTTTGCTAAATGTACTATATTGTATAGAATACTCCAGGATTCATAACAAAGAATCTGCTAAATGTGTCAATACAGTTGATATCTGAAACTCCACTGTAAGCATGAGTTTTAAGCATGAGGGCATAGGGTGATACATGGATACAGATATTAATATTTGAGCCATAATTTCTCAATTATCTATAACAGAAACTATGTTAAGAAAAGTCAGAGGAGTTTTTTAATATATTTGATTTTCATTGAAAGTCATATTCTTTTTATAACATACAATGATCATATGCATCCACTACCACCATACCTCTAATTTCTCATTGTGTCCTTCAAACCATTTCTCTCCCATATTCATGTGCTTTTATCATTATGATATTAATTTTACTTTTTATTTATATATTCATTTAGTCAAAATAGATTCCAACCTCCTTTGAAAGAAGTGATGTTCTGTGGTGATATTGTGTTTCCCAAAATATTGTGTACCTTAATAAACTTATCTGGGGTCAGAGAACAGAAAAGTCACTAGCTAGGCAGTGATAGCACACACCTTTAATCCTAGCATTCCAGAGATAGAAATCCCTCTGGATCTCTGTGAGTTCAAGGCCACATTGGAAAAAGCCAAGCATGGGGACATATGCCTTTAATCCCAGAAAGCCAGCCTTTAATCCCAGAGAGTGGTGGTAGAAAGCAGAAAGATATATAAGGCATGAGGACCAGAAACTAGAAGCATTTGGCTGGTTAAGCATGTGGCTGGTTAAGCTCCAGGCTTTCGAGCAGCACAGTTCAGCTGAGATTCATTCTGTATGAGGACACAGAAGCTTCCAGTCTGAGGAAACAAGACCAGCTGAGGAATTGGCCAGGTGAGGTTAGCTGTGGCTTGTTCTGTCTCTCTGATCTACCAGCATTGACCCCAATAACTGGCCTCGGGTTTGATTTTATTAATAAGAACTTTTAAGATTCCTGCTACAGTGTTCTTCACAGTAAACATGTCTATACCACTTTTATATTCCAATGCAAAAAGGCCACAAAACTGATGGCATTTGTACAACACAACTATTTAAATTAAAATAAATGTAAAGGAGACCTGGGCCCCTTCCAAAATTGAGACTTGCTCACTTTTAAAGTTTGCAAAAACAATTTGAGCTCTGTCAAAGCTAATTGGATGGAATTATGCCTTTCCTCTACATGTTTTATAGTCTCTTCCCTTCAGGACTGTAGAGCCCATGCTGGTTTGTAACATCCTTCTCCTGAGTGTTTCATTAATGCCAGGCTAATGAAGAAATGATTATTGACTCACAAATTTTCTTTTTCTTTTCTGCATTATTTAAACTTCTGACCTCTGGAGCATAGATTGAGATATTTCCAATATATATATTTTAGGAAACAGTATTTACAATGGATATAAATTCATTTAATGAACAATTTGTTTTATTTAGTAAATAATAAACACTTGTCAAAGAAACAATATTTTAACTTAAATATTGTTTTCATATCATAGGCAAGGGATCAGAGTTCCTGAAACAGTTGTAAAGGATATTCAGGATCTTGCAGCTCTCTGCACTACTGTTTACCGTGGAAACTAGTTGAATAGTCTGTAAGTCAGATCTTCAAAAATACATAGCTACATTATTATTAAATAATATTTTTATATCAGTACCAAAAATAAGTCTAGTTGTCAACATATATCTCTTTCTAGTCCTTAATAATGGTATTGCCTCTTTATTTGAGCAATATTGCTCCTATGAAGAATTCATTTCTCAGTCTCTCAGATTTGTATAGACCATATTTTTAACCAGCGAGGAACATTTTTTTTCTTACTAGTCATCATTCATTTATTTGTAGTGTTTGTTCATTTGCTTTCTTGTTTACTTATTTGTTTATTGAGATAGCCTAGGCTGGCCTTAAAATGAGTTGGTGGCTGGGATGAGCTTGATATCCTTATTCTCCTGCTTCTTGTCCTCAAGTGATCAGAACATAGACATAAGCCATCCATCCCCCTTCTTCTGATCTTTTTATACTGTGAAATGCAAACGCAAGGTTGACAGTTCAAGTCTATTTCTACCTTTTATAGACAGTGCTGTAATAAGACATTAACAATGTTGAGGAAATCTGGATAACTGCTATGGATTGCCACAAAACCTAGTCTGACAATACTTCAATCATCTATGTGCAATGAAAAATTTATTCCAATCATGTTAAATTACGGACTCTGTAGTGCTTCACATACATAGCTAATTAACAACTCTCTATTTGGCAATGTGACTTTCTCCTTAAATTCCTCATGGCCATCATAAAGGCTCAATAACTTTCATGAGACAATTTTTGTGTTTCATGAAAAAAATTGTGTGTTATAGGTTGTTACTATAATTTAAAAAAGTGGTAGCAAGCATGATAATCAGAAAATTTGTATTTATTGTTAAGTAATATGCAAAAAATCCCAACTGGATATTATTTGTTTTTAGTTGGCCAAACTCATCTAAGAAGAAATTTGGAAAATGAAATAGACATCATTGAAGTTTTTAATTATATAATGTATGGAAATATACTTTTCTACAGCAATGCTATTAGTGTGATCCTCTCAACAATCCAGAAAACAAATTTTATGTAATATGTAAGTGATTAACATATATTGATATTGGTTATATTGATTGTATTTAAAGGTAATACCATGAAGTGTAGGTCAATGGCTTATTAATTGGTGACAATTTAGAACATAATAGGAAATAAGATTATAATGGACTAAGTATCTGCAATTAGTCAATAAATGTTTCTATACATTATTAGACAGAACAATATAATTGGCTTTTGAATTAAATTTAGTTTTCTATGCAAAAATATAGCTGTTGATAAGATTTGGATCCCATATTTTTGAGTTTTGTTCCATGGGGATATTTCCAGAAATATAGACCCTCTTGAAAAAAACAAAAGCAAACATACAACAACAAAATGGCAGGACACAAAGAATCTTAACATGCATTGATTTTATTTGCTGAGAGAGAAAAACATTTTGAAAATTGAATTTTAAACCAATTTCCCCTTCTCAATTGATTTAACTTCATTTATTAAGCATTTTAGAGAATTGGAAAATTGCAGACTTGGAACAACAAAGAACTGAATGGGTCCATGTCTTCATCTCCTTTAACAATATACTGTTGCTCATTTTGAGGGAACTCATGCCTCGTACTGTAAAATTGGACCCTAAAGGGAAACTGCTACTGCCATTTTACTAAACCGGAGTAATTTCTCACTATATTCTAATTACTTACTCTTAAGCCCACAGTTAAGTGCAGTCACCACCCCTTTCTGAAAACCCTCTTTTAGCAGTGGGTAGTAGTGTTACAGAGATCCCTAAGTCGTCAACAGGCATAGGGATAAGTGAGAGTCGGGTGACAAGCCCCAACTGGTTCATCTGTAACACAGTTTCTACACTGCTGCTTGGGGAAGATTGTGGAGGAAGAGGAGGAATAGGATGTCTGGGGCCAGATAGTATCTTCTAGGCATGCGAGGGAGGTTGCATTCATGAAACCTCTCATATCTTTTTACTATGAGCCTAGCCTTTAATGACTAAACTGTCTCTCCAGCTCTTACTCATGAAATCTCAACAACATGCTTGCCTGAATAAGATCTCCATAATGATATATAGTATGAATGTTGATATGCCAGTATGAATGGAGGACATTTCATAGAGCCCCCAACTCTAGATGAAAATATACAGCCAAATATTGGCTGCTGAGGGAGGGATAATTAATTTTCTCCAGTGACAAGTCCCCTAAACATTATTGCTGTGGGATGTTCTTTCTGTACGCTGTGAATATGTGTTGCTACCACCGGTTAATAAAGAAGTAGCTTTGGTCTATGACAAGACAGGCTATAGCCAGGTAGGAATGCCAAGCAAAAGTACAAGGAGAAGAAAGTCACAGTCAGGAGAGACGCTGAAAGCCACTGGGGGAGCAAGATGTAACAGAACACAGATAAAGCCACAAAACAGGTGGTGATACATAAATTAATGGAAATGGGTTTATTTAAGCTATAACTGCTAGGTAACAATAAGCCTGAGCCAAAGACCAAATAGTTTGTAATTAATATTAAGCCTCTGAATGTTTTATCAGCTGCTGCATGGGGCCAGGTAGGACATGAACTGTGTGGCAGGCCACAAAGGCTGCCCGTGGGTGGCACAGCACAAATGTGAAATGTGGCACCATAGGCACCATGCAAGGTTAGGAGAAGGGCAGAGCCCAGCAGGGAGCTAGTCTGCTTGGGCAGGTGGGTGCTTAAAAGGCCGCTGGGGCGGTGGGGATGACCCACCCACACGTTGGGCACCATGCGATGCAAGAGCCCACAGAGGGATATAAATATAAATATAAATAATATATATATATATTGAAGGGTTCAATAGGGAAACAGAGTCACTAATACAAATGCTGCTGATCCACTGCTAACACAGCTTCAGTTCTCCTCAAAGCTAATGGGAACCAACTGCAAGCTGCTTTCCAATGCCTGAGCTGGTCCCCTCACCCCAAGAGAGAGCACAGCTCCCTCTTTCTTTCCTCTTAAGTGGTCACATTTTGCAGACAAGAAGCCATGCCCCAAGGTTTGCATCCCACAACATATTATCTTTACCAGATTGATCAGCCCTAAATACACACACACACACACACACACACACACACACACACACACACACTATATACATGTGTGTATTATAACAGTAATAATTATACAAGAAACAGTCATAACTTGTAGAAGGCCAGGGAGGAGTTGAGGAGACAGAGGAAAGGAGCTGATATAAATACAGTATTCTTGCCAACAGTTCTACCAAAATTAAAAAATAAAGTCTTAGTGAACAAAAAACACAACACAGGCCTGGAGAAATGGCTAAGGGATTAAGAATACTTGATATTCTTGCAGAGGATCAGAATCCAGTTCCTGTCACCGCATCAAGTGGCTCACATCTACCTATAACAGCAGCTCCAAGGGATTCAATGTGTCTGGCCAGCGACAGGGCCTGAACTCACAGGTATCCACACAGAGACACACACTTATATTCATAATTAAAAGTATCAACAACAAAAATATTTGAAAATAATCTCACAATTCAAATATGTCTACAGTAATAATGCTATGTGAAATGTTCAGAGTTTCAATACCTATGAAGATTAATTTTATTCACTTCATCCTGGAGCATTTGCTTATTTAGTTACTGGCATTAAATGTAAGGAATATGTCTTCCCATGTGATTTTAGAGGTCTTTTATATATTTATTGAAAAAATGGTTCAGTGTTACAATATGTAATTGGGATCTTTGTATTTGTGCCTGTAACATCTTTTTGTATCAATGCAATTATGTAGGTGTCTCTCACAAGTCTAATTTTAGAAAGAGTCCCATATTTAGTGTATCCCATAATGACTTCACTGCCATTTTCCCATTATTCTTATGATCACTGCAACTTGCTTTTGAGACACCAGCTTAGTGTTTTTCGTTTTTCACATGATCAAGGTAATTTCTGGGGCCATAGGAATAGGGTGTTTCCAAATAACTACAGTTTCCATTATGCCCCAAAGAATATCCTCTCAGGGGATTATAAAAGCTGTAATTTCATCTCAGGGTTCTTATGACTAAACTGCTTGAGTTTGCTCTTACAATTTATGACATTACATGCACCCTCAGAGGAATTATGGTCTTATAATACCTCTTTAGATGTATTATTATTTTTATGTTATTTTTGTTCATGTCTAAAAAGGTTCTGCTACTGGCAGTTGATAGAAGATCAGATTGTGCAGTAACCTCTCCAGTGATTTTAGCAATTTAAGAGACAACCGTATCTTAACAAAAATACATTTCTACAACCAGCAATCCATGCAGACGAAAGTGCAAAATTTATAGAGTTCTAGCTTTCAAAAGGCATCTCAGAGTTCTTGACTGATTTTCAAATACATACCCTTAAATGAAGATAATCACCAGGTAATCATCTTAAGAAAAACTGTCTGGTTTGCAATGCAGTCCACTCCTTCATTAAATTATGCAGATCTACACTTGAGAGGTACAGATGTGAATACACCTTTTAAATCTTTACCCTGGGAACATGTTCTCTCTTGTTATCTCTATTCACCTGCAGATCCATGAAAGTGTTACTTTTAATGTTGTTTCCAAGGGCATTATGCATTCACTTCTAAATCTGAAATTCAAGTGCAGTAACACAGGATTTCTTAATTTCACTTTATTTTTTTAAGAGTGGACTTACTTGTATGATACATCTTATATAACGTGCTGGATTTCGATCATCCTTGGTGCCTGTCTCTTGACAGGAGTCACCTACTAGTGTGGCAAGCAGTCGTCAAACAATGCCAAATATCTACTGAAGAACAATTGTCTTCAGTTGAGAACCACTGAAAAATTCATTCAGCTTTATTGAATAGGTTGGAATCAACCACTTGCTTACACTCTGAAAGGAGTGCTCTCAGCATTCTACTTATTGAGTTTCAGGGCTCTAAATTTTCTCATGCATGCCTCTATTTCTATACGTATATTAACATGTTATATGCACAGTTATAAATTCTCCTGCGTGTGATGGGGCATGCCTTTAATCCTGGCACTTAGGTGGCAGACACAAGTGGATCTCTTTGAGTTTGAGGTCAGTCTGTCTCTACAAAGTGAGTCCTAGGACATCCAGGGCTACACAGAGAAACCCTGTCTCAGAAAACCAAATAAATTAATAAAAATCTCAAATATGTAAAATGATATCTTGAGCAGTCACTGCTAATTCTTTCACTACAGACCTTGAATATTACAGCACATGTAAGAATCTGGGATTTCTATTCTCTCCAGTAATTCATGATCCGTGTACACATATTCCAAATTATAAAAATCAGTTCATAAGGTTCTGTACTAGTGAAAGATATAGCTTTGAATAATTCATGTTCTTGTAGGCGTCAGTCTATACATAGGAATAATGCACAGGTCTATATCTACATTTACAACAATCAAACAGTAAAGAACGAACAATAGAATAAAAAAAGAAAACACAAAATGAAGTGAATCCTACAAATGCACAACCACCAAATACATGAAAAAGGTTCAGCAACTTTAGCCAATTGTGGAATGAAAATTAAAACTCATTCTATTCAATATGGTTATCATCAAGGGAAAAATGCAGGCAAACATTCAGGTAAAAGAAAATCCTCATTTACTGCTGTTGAGATTGCAAATGAGTCCAGCAACAATGGGGATATGCATGTATGTTCGTCTCTTTATACTGGATTCTTTTTTCATACAATATATACTAATCATGATTTCTTCTTCCTAAACTCCTCCCAGGTCCTTCTCAACTCTCTAGCCACTCAACATCACACCCTTTCTTTCATTTCTCCTTAGAAAGCAAATGATGGTATTTTTTTTGTATGTGTCTCTTAAAATCAGACATAGAACTACCATACAACTAGCTTCACCACTTTTGATCATACACTGGTAGTATCAAAGTAAGCATACAGTAGAGATGCTTACACACCTAATTTATCATGCCACTTTTCAAAGCAGCTGAGTTATGGAATCTAGCTCCCTACCCATCAAGGAACAAATGTGTAAGAATATGTAGTATATTTACACACTATAATCATAATGAGGAGCAGGTCATATCATTTCCAACAAGATCATTATGTTAAGTAAAAAATGCCAGGCTTAGAAAGACAATTATTACAGGTTCTCTCACATATGTGGAATCCAGATTTAAAAATTAAGGCATGAAAGTGGATGATAAACATTTGAGATGAGGAACAAAAGATGGTGAAGAGAAAGAACATGAACAAAGTATTATGTAAATGTATTATGTAAATATACATGTATGAAATGTCATCAGGAAACACTTTTGGTTTGTATGACTAATATACACTGGAAAAATAGGTTTTCATGCAGTAAATGTGGTTAGTTATATACATTAAAACATATTTTTATTTTATTTTCAAATTTTATCTGTACGGATGTTGTGCCTGCATGTATGTTTCTGCATTATATGCATTCATAGCCAAAGATGGTATCAGATTACTTGGAACTAAAATTGCAGTAGATTATAATCTTGATTGAATTGAATACAGGTCATTTGGAGGTGTAGCAAATGTTCTTAAACACTGAGCCATCTCTTCAACTACATACTGCAAAATGAATGAGCATAACTTTTACATAAGAATAATTATGAACAAATTATTCTGTATGCACAATACCTACAGAAATTAGTGGTGATAAACATCAGTAAATATCTTAAGATAAAACTGACATTTTTAATATTTGTTTCTGCCAGCCTTAATTGCCATATTTCTATTTCCCTTTATTTTTTTAATGCTCTTAGACATTTGCAGAGTGAATTTCAGTCATTTTCCATCTCTATTACCCAGCCTCATGTCCCTTCCTTCTTCCAATGAAACCTTTCTTCATTGGAAGTCCTCCTCCTACGCTGAACTCTAATGCATGTGTGTGACTCACTTATTTTTGTAAAGTTTCTTGAACAGGAGTGGGAGGTTATTTATTAGAACATGGGCCACTTTACAGTGGTTACACCACTTAAGAAAATGCTCAACATCAATCTCAGTAGAGTAGACATGATTAATAACTTGTACAGTGCAGGAGTTCCCACTGCCTCCATATGAGTAGTTACTATCCTCATAGTAGTAAAAGTGTATTTAGCTTCAGTTTTCCTCCTCTTAGAGGTAATAATACTAATAAATAATGGCATGAGAATTTACTATATTGAAGGTCACATTGTTGACCTGTGATCTCTACCACTTTAATTATATTTCTCACCCACAATGTCTCTATTACAGATTTGAACTCATCACAGCAAATTTCCTTTGTCATTAGTATTTTGTGTCCCGTTCACTGAGGAAATGTATAAATATCATCTTGAACATTTTCTAGTACTTCCTGTGAGTTTTTTTTGAGTCTCTGGACCTTCTTCTTAGTTTCTTAATGAAAATTCTCCTGAGAAGAGATGGATTCTGTGACTGCTCAAACATTTTCTATTCTTTCACAGAATGATAGATGCTTAGTTTCCCTGCATTGACATTATAGTAATTGTGTTGTCCAAAGAGAAGAATATTTGAGCTAAAATCTGCTAGTTTATTACCACTATTTTCTGATCATATCAAAATAAATAATTAATTTATTTTGATTTGATACAGGTAATGCTAAGTAGCCCAGGATAGCCTATAACTCCAGGTCCCTTTAGTCTGCTAAGCACTGGTGTTATACTCAAAGGCTACCAGATTCTAAATTGGATTTTTTATATAAAATAATTCATTATTGATTCTTTAGGAATTTCACATCTTGCAAAACAATCCAGCTCACCTTCCCAACTCTCACCACTGCAATGTCTTCCCCCAAAGAGAAATACACCCAAATATTAACTTAAAACAGAACCAAGCAAACAAACAAACAAACAAAAAATAAATACTATGAGACTGTAATGTTGGTAGTTTGAGACATAGAGCTGGAGATCATTAAAGAAGTAAAGACAAAAGCTATAAAATTTGTTTAAAGATATACTAGTGTGTATTGTCTTTATAGACAGGACAATATAAGAAATGGAGAGTATATGTCTCATGATCAAAGGCAGCATGAAACCAAATCAAGGTTTGAAAGAAAAGGAGAAAGAGCCATGTAAGGTGGTGTCTAAGTGGAAGAGAACTGATATGAGAGACACAATTGTGTTTGTTAACTCAGAGGTCCCTGACTGATTCTGAAGAAAATTATGTTATTGTTAGAAAACACAACAGTTCATGTTGAGTTGAATATTTAAATGTGAACACAGCAAAATTAGTCCCAACAAACCCCAAAAGTAAGTGAATATTACATAGCCCTTCTGATGTAAAACTTGTACAGTCCTAGTGGCACTCAACTATGTTAAAATGAAGTGAATTTTGCTGGAAAATCAAGATTGTAAAATATTACTATTAGGCAGAGGATAAAAAATACTAAGTAGTTTTTTAAGGAAGTTTCAGAGTGAAATGGGAGAAAATATTTCACCATGAAAGAATAGAGGGACCGTTGCATTAAAATGTTGAGGTTCTTAAGTACACTGTGTCGTAGGAAGTCGAACAGCCCCATTGTCCAATATCATGATTTTTTCCTTATCAGTTCTTAGATTTTTCTTTTTAATTCTTTTTCAGATTCCATTCTTGCTGCCCCTCAATCAGTTCTCTAAAGTGCAGCTATAATTATCTTCAAAGAGGCCAAATTCAATAAGGCATTCATCTCCTCACCTTGCACAAAGGCTGATGTGAAGGCATTAACACATGCGACTTTTAGACCCTTTAGATCTCCATGTCTTGATCTTGTGCTCAGAGAGGCTTTCATGAACCATGGAATAAGCTTTGATTCTCTCTTGAATATGTGTCAAAACTTAATGTGTTTCCTCATTTCTCTTCTTACATCATCGTGTATCCATTTCTTTTTAATTTTCCATCTTTATTAACAGATACTGATTGTGTAGAGACCGTGTCTATCATTTATAAGCAAACTACATGCTATCTGACACCCAGATACCAATATGTTAAATAATAGTTTCTCAGTGAATAAATGACTACCCCTCTCCAGGGTGGAATTATGATGTAAGTCAGGGAGATTTAAACATCAAGAGATAAATTCCTGGGTACCTGAGAGTAAAACTGGGAAAGAAGGATGCATAGCAGGTTCAGAAACAAAGGTAGAAATTTCTTGCCTGTATGATAACTTTTCCCTATAATAACTTATATGCAGACATCTGCTGGTCTTGTTTTTCTTCAATTATACTTCTTTAACACTCATTTCTTTTTTATTGTTCTTTTTCCTTTAACAAAGTACCAGCCATATGATATTATTTTGGATGGTCTATTTTAATTGCATAGTAAATAATCCTCCTTCTTATTCTTTCTTTCCAAATTTGGCCTTCCAAGCTGTATCCTAAACAGTCACTTGAAACATAATTGTACTCTTTGATCATATAATGTTCTAATAACTTCCCTTTATAGTCATATCAGTTTAAACTTTCTGTCAAAACGTCAAGGGTCAGAGGATTCCTAATTCTCTGACATGATTTCAAAACCAACTTTTCCTCACCTTAGTATTCTGAAAAGGCAATGTTATAACTACAATTTTCCTTCAGACATACCTTGCTAAATCACTCCAGGCATTTACACTTGAAATTTCTTCTTACTACAGTCTTTACCCATTGATTCAAGTTTTGACATTACTGTTATTTATGTCTCAGATTATCCACGTACACTTCTTTCCTGATCATCTCAGTTAAGCAAAAGCCTTTCTCAAGCACTGTTCTCTCCTATTTCACAAACACCTCTGGCAAAATCAGTTACATTTTTATTCGTTATTCTGTTTTTTTCCCCTTTTAAGTGGATTGAATACAAGTAGGTTGTGTATATGCTAGTCAAATACTTCTACCACTCCTCTTTCCTCTTGGCTTTTCTATATCTTTCTGTTCTACATTATCAACCAGCTGTTTAAATGATAAAGTTTATTGGTATCTCTTCCATTTACTGCTTTGTGTCAACAACCCCACATAACAGTTACTGAGTCACACTAGGGACTCTTAGTGAAGGACTCATACTTACCTTTTTATACTTTGCCAACTTCTCCAGCAGAGAAAAAGTTAATAGAGAGTAGGAGCAGGTGTAGTATTTACAGTGATATCTGGCATGTGATGTATCCTCATTGAAGTTTAAAAATAATGGATAATATTAATGCAGAAAATCTAAGGGACCTCAGAAAGAGAGAATATTTATGTGGTTATATAAAGGACAAGTGAGTTCATTGAAGTCAGAGAGGAATTGTGAAAAGATGCTTCGGTAGTTAAAAGTATCAAGGACAGAATTCTGGAGAATAAGAAAAACCATGGCTTTGGAGAGCAAAGGAAGACATTTGGATCACAGTGTACCTATGATAAAAAGTTCACATTTCTATGAATTAGGTCTCTATTTGTTACTCTCTTAATGTTTATTCCTCCACTATTCTACAGTAAAATCGTAACTTTCAGTGTTATGCTAACTGCAGGTGGGTTCCTGGGAGTCATTAAATCCTAAGTGTGGAGACTTCATGCATGACATCACTGTACTTTCAAAAGAGACCTTAGAGAACCCTCTTCTCTCTTTCTCATATGGGAAAATATCTGTCCTGAGAATTTGACCAGTCAGAGCTGTGAGTTTAAGTCTCCAGTTAGTATTTAGAAGCCACTGGAACCGACACACGTTATAGCAACCTGTCCCAAGTAAGACCCATTGCTAATTATGTTTCTTAAGTCTATGAGCTTGTATTTATCAACTGTAACTGAGAAACATCTTTAAAACATTTTTCAGCCTCTGATTTCTTTCTTCTCCAGTCTGTACAACTCAACACTGCCAGATGAAAAAAAACAAAAGCAAAATTCCGATAATGTACTTTCTTGCTATAGCTGAAAACTCTCATGACACGCTATTGCTAAATGCAAATACGCCATACTCCCTACATTTTAATCATCAAGCACTCTCTGTGGTCTCTTTCAGGTTTCCCTACCATCCTTCATTTCCTTACCCTCTACCCTGTAGCCCAAATGTAGCATCCCCCCCGCACCCCGTGCAATTCTCTGTGTGTGGAAACCCACGGTCAGTTATACCTTTGACTTGTGAGTGATGTTCCTTTTACCAGCTTCCCAATCTATGTACCTTTTGGGCTTCATGCATCATTTCAGGAGACACTGTTTCTGCACCGGGCACAAACAGCTCTCTTGTCCAAACTATGCTAATTGGACAAGTGGCTGGTTCCATCTGGCAGTGTAATTTCAGCACATCATCTTTGGTTTTCCATCTTGTCCAGGCTGACTACCTAACAATATAATTTCTATTCCTCACAATGAACTTCTTGTTTTTCTCATGAGTACTCAGCAGATACTTACAATTTAAAAAATCATATTACATGGAAATGTAATTATATTTGATTACTCTTTAGTCCTAAATGTAAAAGAAACCTGTAATGGCCTATATGAATTTTTTAAAACCACACACTTTAGTCCTAGTTGGAGAGATTAAATTAATGGGAAGGAAGGGGAAAATATCACATTTCTCCTACATTCTTGGTATATTCTATCCTCATAGTCAATGTTTTATCAGCAGTTCTGATTTTTTTGTTTTTTTCTAAAGCTTGCTTTTAATGCCTATTTGTCAATGGGAGAAGACAAGACTCCACGTGAC
Organism: Peromyscus leucopus; assembly: GCF_004664715.2. NCBI lineage: Eukaryota > Metazoa > Chordata > Mammalia > Rodentia > Cricetidae > Peromyscus > Peromyscus leucopus. The sequence goes on along the minus strand of NC_051068.1, from coordinate 122,258,207 downwards.
TAAGTGATCACCATGTTTAGAACAGGACTCATTTAATAGCAGGCCAGATCATTTTGTGGGCAAATTTGCTTCCTACCAAGTCTGACAATCTGATATCATTCTTTGGGAAGCACATCACAGGAGAGAATTATCTCCTGAACGTTGTGCACTGACCTCCACATACATGTCTTAGTGTGTGTGTGTGTGTGTGTGTGTGTGTGTGTGTGTGTGTGTGTATGTATGTATACAAACACACACACAATGAAATAATGTACATAAATTTCCATAAAAATTTAAAGCTTATTTGTTTGCACAAAAACTTCTGGACATTTCTTAAACTAAGGGGATGATAGAGGCGCATCAGTTATTTTGATCCTGTCTTGTTATTATAGAAGAAAGTGGACCCCAACCTGCATTTAAGTTCCTCCTATTGTAATGATGTACTGGATTACATATTGCTCACTGTTATATAAAATGACAATCAGGTGTTCTTCTTAACCAGTACAACAGCATCCATCGACTATCTTATACCTCTAAAGAACAGCACTGGGCTAGAAAACATATTCTACCAATACTAATTTTATGTTTAAAATAGATATTAAGTGTTCTAAAGTAATCTATGATATAACTGTATACTGTTATTGAACAAACATCTGTTATGCTTTGTGCTTGAATAATGGCAGCTGATATTGAAAATACGTCAGCTTTCTTATCATTATCATGAATAGAATTCGCAAGTTAACTATAGATACTGTCAATTATAAGGAATGCTTTTTCAGGGATGAAAGACACATGGTCAGTTTTAAATACTACACTGTGCCATTTAAGCACCAGACCCTTATGAAAAGTATCAAGAATCACCGAAATGTAAACTGATTCCCCACATGGCAAACCCAACAGTGGTGAAGAGCAGCTCCACCTACAACTCTTCTGGTTTCTTTGTTTCTATTTTAGGCACTGAAGTATGTGAGCAGCTATAACTCATGCCTGTCCTAAGTATCTCTGGCAGTTTCCCCCCCTCCTCTCCCCTTCCCTCCCTTATTTATCTTATCCTGTTAAATCTTTCTCAATTTCTCCCTCCCCCTTCCCTCCCTCCCTCCATCCCTCCCTCCTTCCCTTCAAGAATGCTCTAAAATGAACCTAGGTACTGGTTAGAAAGAAACCTGGCTTTGAGGTCAATGTGGCCTGCTGGGTGGTTTTCCATTCAATATTTCAATAAGCAATATATGTACAAGATAAATGGTCTATTTTAATTATTATGCATTACACAATAAAAGTGTTGTTTACAGAAGAAGTATAAAGTCTTTATCTACCAAACTTCAGCTGCCTCCCTCTTAGTCTGTTTTCTACTGTGTCAAGGATTTCATGTGTTCAGTGTATTCTACAGTTCTCAGCAGGGGGATCTGCTAGTAGATTTAAGCTTCTATTTCTGGAGATATGCTAAAAATCTTAAACCAGAGTCCATGAGCAATATCAAGGGAATTCCCACAGAATTTATGCAGAATGATATCTTAAAATTAATTTTGTGTACATTAATGTATTTAATCCTTACAGAATACCAAGGGATTGTTGCTTTCTTCTTTAAATACAAAGAGACTGAGATTCAGTCAAGCTAAGTAGGATCTGAGGGGAAGCCAGGATTCACATCTAAGTCTAAATGGCTGCAAAAGCTAGAAAATGCTCTGAAGTACAACTCTCAATGATAACTGCCTTTAGGTACCTCCAGACTTCCAAATTTGAGTGACACTTGTATTTATGCTAGACATCCCCCTTCACATTTATCAATTAAATTGTTGAACGACACATTTCCAAATACATGTGCTTTGTGCCAGTTGTCCTCTTTTCCCAAGGATGCTAAGACTCAAAAAGGGGGGGGGGGGCAGGACTTCCACTTAAAAATTTAAACTGTCCATAGACAATAAATTAATATTTGGTCAAAGCTGTCCCATATAAATGGTTGCTGCTGTATGATATTTGCTATATACTTAAATACTTATGTATCTGACCAGAAGATAGATTCTTACAATGTGTGCCCAATTCTGAAGACCAGTGCTCAACCTGACCACCTCTCACTGAAGTTATAATTTAACTGGACGGTTCCATTCTGTTTGTGTTTTTCTGACAATCCGTCTCTACTGTGTTGTTTAACATTTAAACTAAAATTTTACTCTCCATCAAAATACCTTGCATAGTCTCAAATTCAAATTCACTTTTCCTGAATATAAAACACTAAGAAGTAAAAATATTAATTTATAATGTGACACCCCTTATTCTTATAAAGAGGGTCTGCAGGTAAAGGTATATAGAAAACAATAACTTTTGATGGAAGCACCAAAAGAAATATTATTTTCAACCTTCTGTTTTAACTCAGTATAGAAATGTAAAAGGTAATTCTGTGGAATAACTCAAACACTAGAGATGTATGTAAATAAATTTATTGATTTATGTATACCTTCTAAGCCAATAATATTGAGTTAGAAGAACGTTGAACACAGAGTGCCAACATTCAAATTTCAGTAATTTCATTTGGATGCAATTCCTAATTGTATGTGTCTGGAAGTAAGAAATAAATATGTTTGATTAGTGCAAAATATTTATTTCTGAATTAAAATTCTTATAATTTGAGTATTTGTAAATGTATTACAAGGTTTCCTTTGGCTTCAGTTATCACTTGATGACATCTATTCAGAGGAAAAAAACAAAATAAGTCAGCTCTAAACTTATTTAAATAAATATAAAGTACACGTCAATACATTAAGTCACCTTTAGATCTATGAAAGACACCAATATAATTTGTTTAATTGAAACTTTAAGTTGACTTCCTATTCTTTTATTATATTTTAACTAAAATTTAAAAAGATTAAAAAAACTCTCAGGCTGTTTTTTTCTTTAAAGATTTATTCACTTTTAGTGTCTGTGTATGAGATTTTTGTCTTCATATAGGTCTGCTTGTCTTCCTCAAAAGATGGCATTTAAGACTCTTCTCCCTGTCTCTGACTTTTACATTCATTCTTCCCCTTCCTCCACAATATTCCCAGAGGCTAAGAGTGAATGGTGTAATTGTCTTCTTTAAGGCTGTACCCTCATCTACCACTTATTCTCAGTAGTTTGTTTGGCCATGAGTCCCTGCTTTTACTAATATTCACTGGAAAGAGGGAATTCTGAATTAAGAATGAGTTTAGAATTTGTCTGAGTTCAAACATAAGTGTTTTTTTAAAGGTAGTTTGATGCCTTGTCAATTTAGCTAAACAGTAGTATTCCTTCTCCTGCATCAGGGCTTATAGCATCTCTTCCACATATATTTTGGCCAAGTTTATAGTACCAGACAGGGATTATCTCCTGTGGAGTGGTGTCTAAGGCAATTGGAAAGCAAGTAGTTACCCCTATAACCATAGTATAACTATTGTACAAGTGACAATAACCTGCCTGGCAGTTTGGTCTTTGTAGTTTATTGAACTCACAGCAGGCTAAGAACAACAGTGTCTTTTCTCCCCCAGTATTGTGCATGCCATCACACAGAACAATGAAAACTATGCAACAGGTCCTGGCTTCTTTTTCCATATCATATAACTAAAGAGTGTGGTATACTCAACAATAGGGTCTTATTGTCTAGTTCTAATGGGCAACTGTACCAGCTGGTTTTGTATGAAACTTGACATAAGCTAGAGTTCTCAGAGAAGAAGCCTCAGTTGAGATGAACAACAGTGTGGAACTGTAAGCCAAATAAACCCTTTCCTCCTAAACTCTGTTTTTGGTCCTGATGTTTTGTTGCAGCAATGTAAACCCTAACTAAGGCAGCAACCAAAAGAAATGACAAGCGCTGATAGTGTTTAGAATCCTCCAGGGCACCACTAACAAAAAACTCCATAGAAAATACCCCACTCCTAGCATTGGGGTTCTTGTTTAATATCTCACAGCTTTTAGGTGGAATATTTTCTCATAACCCTTTTAAACTCTTTTTTAAAATTAATTATGTTTCATGGTCCATTGCCACAGGATAAGCAAGAGTGGTACTAGACAGATGGGCAGATGTCCTCCCAGAAGTATTTTCTGAGTGAGACTGGGGTGGACTTTGTGAACAACTGTGATTTGCATAAATCTTTTTTGATAGATACACATACCAGTCAATTGTGCAGAAGAATCTTTTTATCCTTCTGATGTATCATGTAGGGTTTAAAAAAAATAGTATGTTAGATTTGACACAAATAATTTTACTTTGTTTCTGACAATCATTACAAGTGTTTCTTCTTCCAAGTCTCAGGAAACCCTTGCTTGTTCACAATCGCGTTACCAACAAGTCGAAGAGCTGAGGTTAGAAATTAAGCAAATTGGCTCCTAGTCTCACTGGAAGTGTCCCAACTGGCCACCCTGTAGCAGACACTTACACACCTTCCTCTACAGCTGTCCTACCTAACTCTCAAATGTCAGCATCAGTTTTCCACACCCTTGCATGTTTCTAAACAAATACAGCCTCTTTCCACTCTAGGCTTTGTTCAACAACCAGTGATAAGTATGTGCACTAAATTACTCTTTTCTTCCCTCCCCCAAAATAATAGTGAAGCTTCATTTTACAGTGATGCCCAGTTTTCATGTGAAATTAAGTTCTGTATACACTCAGGCTTCATAACCCATAGAATAGAAGCTGTTTTCCTTTTCCATAACCCTTGTCTTCTCTTTCATGTCCTTAGAGTTTCCCAAATTGAAAACAAAACAAGTCAAGACAAATCAAAATCAACAAGTACACAAAAACACGTGACTTAGGATCTTTATTATAGGAATTGGCCCCAAATAAACCAATGTGGAATATTCTTTTTATATATATTTAGATGTCTTTCATATCATTCTCTTTATTGGTTTGAACTTAGTGCCCATTCAACTGTGGGAACCAGAAAAGTAAATTATGCTATAAGACTTTGTTTAATGTCAACCTTTGTAAAATACCATATACAGTTGAAGATTTTTTTATATTTATTATTTATGTGTTATGGTGGGCACATGTGCTAGAATGCACACATAAGGAGAATAATTTTGGTGGAGTTGGCTTTTTCCTTTTATATTTATGAGGGCTGTAGAGATCACACTCAGATCATCATGTTTGCATGCTAAATATTTTACCCTTAGACATCTGCCAGACCATGTGTGGTTTTTAATAATTCTATACATTCCCTCTCTTTCCATCTTCTTTTATAAATACTTCTAAGAAATAAAAAAGACAATCTTCCTACAATATGAATCTGTTTACTGAATATATCAGTGAGAGCCAGAGATGAGCTAAGAGAACTCCGTAAAGGTGGTCCTACCTCTAGAAGAGAGATGATAATTGTTTCAAATTATCCCAAGTCATTTTCAGGTATGAGCAATGATATACATTTCATGGGTTTTTTCCCCATTCTCTATTTTATGTTTCCCTGAGTATAAGATTTGATAGTTCTCAAAATGTTCTGGAAAGTTATCTTTCCAAACTGCAAAATTTGCAGAGATAAACTCTTTCTCAAATGTTTAGAAAACATTTGTTCTTTCACATCTTGAGTACAGATGGATAGAACTGCTATCTATAATTGTGAGTGTCAATCCTTCCCCACTCATTGCCAACACAGGCCATGACTCAATTACAGGGTTGTGTTTCTGTCCCTAAACCAACAAGCCCTGCTGGTTTATGTCAACAGCCCCAAACCTGAAAGTGAATTATAGCTTTGCAGTCAATCTCTATGGTCTGCACGGAAATAGTCAGTTTTTCAGAATGTGCAATTTAGAGACTTGGGAACAAGAGACTTATAAAGTGTATTTCTTGAAACTTGTACCAGAGTCAAAGCTGTGAGATTTCAAAATAAAGATTGATATAAAATCAGTTCAAAATACACCTACAGCTTTTTGGACAACAGGGCATTTTTGTTCATATTCTAAAATTTTGGAGAGAAGTACAGTCTACTAGTGAAAAATATTCACTGAATGCCTAAAACCCACAAAAATAATTCAAATTTTGATTTCTTCAAAATGTAGTTTGCAAGATAATAACTTATACATGTTGATTCATGGACTGACCTTTCTAGCTGTTAGTATTTACTTATGTGAAAAGATTGAATAACAATCTATGAAGAGTTTTTTTTTTCTTCAAATATACAAAGCTATACAGAATCTAACCAAAAAGGAAAGCATAAATTCCTTCTTTAATTGTTTCTCAAAAGAGAGGTATTTGTGAAGTTTATTTAGATAATTTTAAATAGGCTACTATTTTTGTGTTAATGTCTCCTGTAACATGTAAAACTTTTCATTGTATATACAGCATATTCCAACATATAATCAATTTTCCTTATAAACAGGTTGATGTTCAAAATGCACATTTTAAGCTAAGGTTGGACAATGTATAAAGAAAAGATATTTATGTAAATTACAGTTTTTGAGAGTGCAAGTCAAAGTTCAGACAGTCCATATATTTGGGCTGTGATGAAGGTGTCCACGACAGAAGCAGACTCAAGATGAGATCATGTGGAAGACTGGAAACTCAGAGAGACTCAAGGGTCAGGGTTGTTCTTTTTAATAATCCAGGCTCCCAGGAACTAGTAAAGTCCCATGAAAACCACTTCAATTCTTCCCAGGCAGAGCACTCAGCAACCTAACTCCCACTAGACACCACCATTTAAGAAATACCATGCTGAGAAACTCCCTCATGGTGGACAAAATATTGGAGGACAACATTTTTGCTGGGGTGTGCCATTCTTTGCAATGTGGTCAAATTCCCTTGAAAGAAACTTCTTCCCTTAAAAGAATATTTATTTGCTCCAAATTTTCAGCTTTTACTTGGAAACAACTCTTTTTTAGGGAAAGCTACAGTAAATATAGACAAGTGTCCTGACTTAAATTAGAGATGTATATTCAAAATACTAATATTGTGAAAATTATACCATATACTCATTATCTCTCTTTCAGTGTTAAATATGATGGTAATTTGTCACACATTTTTTTCAAGTGCTGTTATTGTGAGAAAAGTTGCACCGAAGAAAATAGGTATGTTTGTGTGCCCAGGAAGCCTCTATTCAAGTGGAGGAGCATGAACAGTAAGTGAAAATTATGTAATATCCCAAGTGATAATAATTGTTATCACAAGAAAGGAGCTACAGAAATTAAAGGGAGGGTGAGAGGATGTTTTGTGTAGAACTTAAAAGAGGCTCTCAGATAGGAGAACAGAAATAAAAAGAATGAGCTCTCTGAATGATTGAAAGCATGACATCCTAGTGCTGAGAAGATCACCTGCAGTGAGATGTGAGTTGTGTTAGAGAAACAGTAAATTTGCAAAAATATGGAACTTAGTAAGAAGGAGAGAGTGGAGGAGAATCTGATGCGAAAAACCATTGAGTGGACACTGCAGGACTTTGGCCAACACAAGATTTGACTAGGTAAAACAGGGTGTTGTAACTTTCTGTAATGAGACAGGAATAAATGTCTATTCATGATAGGGAGGGTAGCAGGAGGGATCATAAAAAAACTCCCACTTAAGGCAAATGTGAGACAATGAGGAACATTTGGTTTGCTTAGAGGAGTATGGGTAACTTTAACCCTAACCCTAACGGAGATTTTTTTTTTCTTGGAAATACCCACTTCAATATGGATGCCAACTCGTGTAACTGTGTCTCTGGAGCTCCTGTACCTCTCTGTTGCTGTGCGATTTGCATCTAGCTCTAACTTCAGGAGGAACCTCATGTGTCCTGTGACTTTTCAGATTACTAAATCCTACACATTTCATGATCTTCTGAATCTTCTTTTTAAACAATCTCAAAATTACTTCTTTCTTTCTTTCTTTCTTTCTTTCTTTCTTTCTTTCTTTCTTTCTTTCTTTCTTTCTCTCTCTCTCTCTCTCTCTCTCTCTCTCTTTCTCTCTCTTTCTTGCTTCCTTTCTTCCTACCTTCCTTTCTTTTTTCTCTTCTTTCAATATATCCTGAGCAGAGTTACCCCTCCACTCCTTCCAGTGTTTATCTCATCCACTCAGATCCACTCCTCTTTTTCCCTTAAGAAAGGACAAGCCTCCTGGGATATTAAAAGAACATAGTACAACAAGTTACTCTAAAACTAGACACAAACCTTCATTCATATCAAGGCTGGGTGAGGAAAGCTAATAGGAGGAAAAGGGTCCCAAGAGAAGGTGAAAGAGTGAGAGACACCCCCACACCCACTGTTAGAATTCTCACAAAAACACCAAGCTAACAACCATAACATACATACAGAAGATCTAGCACAGACCCATGCAGGCTCTATGATTATCTTCAGTCTATGTGAACGCTTATGAGCCCTGAAAGACCTCAAGAGAAAACCAGATACACTGAACCTGATAGAAGAGAAAGTGGGCCATAGCCTTGAACACACTGGCACAGGAGGCAACTCCCTAAACAGAACACTGATAGCACAGACACTAAAATCAACAATTAATGAATTGGACCTCATGAAACTGGAAAGCTGTAAGGCAAAGGATGCTGTCAATCAGGCTACACAACAACCTACAGAATGGGAAAAGGTTTTTTACCAACTCCAAATCCCATAGAGGGCTAATATCAAAATACATAACGAACTCAATAAAATAGTAATCAAGAAAGCAAATAATCCAACTAAAAAAACAGGATACAGATCTGAATATAGACTTCTCAATAGAAGAAACTCAAATGGCTGAAAAACACTTAAAAATGATCATTATCCTTAACCATCAGGGAAATGCAAATCAAAACTACTTTGAGATTCCATCTTACACCTACCTATATGAATGGTTAAGATAATAATACAAAACTGGGCAGCAGTGGTGCACGCCTTTAATCCCAGCACTCTAGAGGCAGAGCCAGGTGGATCTCTGTGAGTCCGAAGCCAGCCTGGTCTACAGAGTGAGATCCAGGACAGGCACCAAAAGCTACACAGAGAAACCCTGTCTTGAAAAACAAATAAAACAACAACAACAACAAAAAAAGATAACACAAATAACAGATCATGCTGATGAGGATGTGGAGCAAGAGAAACACTCCTCTATTGCTGATGGGAATGCAAACTTGTACAGTTACTATATAAATACATATGACATTTTCACAGAAAATTGGGAATCTACCATAAGATCTAGCTATACCACTCTTGAGCATATACCCAAAAAACACACCATCCTATTACAAAGGCATTTACTCAACTATGTTCATAGCAGCTTTATTCCTAACAGCCAGGCTGGAAACCCTCTAGATATTTCTCAACCAAAGAATGGATAAAGAAAATGTGATACATTGTGGTGATATATTGTCTACCCCAATATATTATGTACCCTAATGAATTTATCTGGGGATCAGAGGATATAGCCAGCCACTGGATTAGCCATAGAGGCAAGACAGTGGTGGCATACACCATTAAATCTATCTCTCAGGAGGCAGAGATCCATCTGGATCTCTGTGAGTTCAATGCCACACTATAAACAGAGCCAGATGTGGTGGCACATGCTTTTAATCTCAGCAATTGATATCTCATGCCTTTGCTACCAAGCATTTGGGAAGCACACAAGCCTTTAATCCCAGCACTAGGAAGGAAGTAAGATGGCAGGGCACAGAAAGGTATATAAGGCACGAGTAAACAGGAAGTCTCCCTCTGGAGGCTGAGGAGTTGGCAAGATGAGGTTGGTTGTGACTTGTTCTGTTTCTCTGATCTTTCAGTCTTCACCCCAATATCTGGCTCCAGGGTTTTTTTTATTAATAAGACCTTTTATGATTTATATTACTGAGTTGTTTTTAAAAAATGGACATTATGCAATTTGTAGGCAAATGAATGGAACTAGAAAATATCATCCTGGCTTCTGAGTCTTACAGATTTCCCTTATAAACACGGGAAGGAATGTTCAATCCAGACTCAAGAGATAATTACATAAGGATTTAATTATGTTAAATGAGCAAAGATCTGAAGGTTGTGAGATATTTAGCTGAGAGAATATACATGTGAGAGACAAAAGTAGGGGAATGAAATAAATTGTTCAGGCAATGTAGCATAAAACTGATGATAAGTTGGTATAGCAGCAAGAGGGGATTTTTTTCTCAGTAATATTTCAAATTACTAAAAAATTCTGCTGATAATAAGAAATGCAAGTTAACAATCTAAGAAGCCCTGTAAACATACACATAAGCAACAGTACAGAGATTGAGTATGCTGTGTTTCAGAAAGAATCCATATATATATATATATATATATATATATATATATATATATATATGCATTTAATAGCAATTAATGAAAAAGTGGCCATTAATTAGAAAAAGAGCAGTGAGGAGGTGATTTTGAAGAAAGAGAGAGAAGGAGAAAATGATATAACTATATTTAAACTCAAAAAAGTAAAGGAAATAATGAAAATATGACATAAAAAGTAAAGGATTCCAATGTAACCCTGTTTTACATGTTTGCTCAATTCACTCTCGCTGATAGGGTATGAAGTCAGTGAAAATATACACAAGTTTGTGTAACAAAAACAATGGACTTGAGTAAATGCATCCATCAAATAGCCTGGTAAGGTAAGTATTAAAAATTAATACCTGGCCGAGCCGTGTTGGCACACACCTTTAATCTCAGTATTCACATTCGGGAGGCAGAGGTAGGCAGATCTTTATGAGTTTGAGGCCAGCTTGGTCTACAGACCTAGTTCCAGGACAGCCAAGGATGCACAAAGAAACCCTATCTTGACCCCCCTTAAAGAAAAAGCTGTTATCAAGATACTGTGCTCGACCCGACTGATAATCTTAGTATATTTCAATTATATTAGACCTTCTTAAACATGTTTCCCTTCTTCAAATAGTGCTAAGGCCTAAAGCACGCTCATAGAAATTTAATTGAATATATAGCCCATATTACAGTGATAATGACATAAGGAAAACATCTATGGGTCTTTTAAGGAAAAGGATCAGAAAAGTGAAAGTTTCATGGCATTTATTTGTGGAATTCAGTATACCCATGGCTTGCCTTTCAGCATCAGAGACCTAAGGTGTAAGGTGTAATTTTGTATGCAGGGTATAAAGGGAAGGACTTCACAGCTCATTACAATTACACTTTGCAATTGAGGTCTTATTATCTATCAAAATATTAGATGCACATACTAGGTGGTCATTAAAATTTGACTAAAAAAAACCCCAAATGTTTCATACTTCTAAGAATTCTGACAAGAGTAAAATACATTTTAGTGGAAAGAAATGTCCTTGATATTTTTGTTGTTGTTGCTTCTTGTCTGATATTCTATGCCAAAAAGTTTCCTAATTGATATTATTACTATTTTTATTAGTCTATATGATTTCCTGGTGGAGAAAAAGATGGTTTCATTAAAACCATAGACTTGGTATGTTGGTCATATCAAGAGCAGAATATGAACAATGAGCTGAACCTGAATTTGAGGTGATTGCTCAACAAACATAAATGGGAAAATGAGTCTTACATTTTAGTGAAATTAAACAATGAATTATCCAACACATCTGTGGTAAATTATATTGTTTGATTTCTTCATTAATAATTTGCATATTAATTCTGTAAGTTATAGTCATCATTAAATATTATTAATTGTAGAATGTACATGTGAGAAATCCATGGCAGAAAACCGGTCAAATATTTTATTCAATGTTATTATTTTCTGAATGGTAGGTGGTTCTGATAACATGGACTAGCTCAAAAGACTTCCTACTTACTATAGGATATTTTCAGAGAGAAAGGCTGTAATTTTAGCTGGACTCTTGATTTTGTTTGGAAGAGCAAAGATGATCTAGTCCAGGAAATCCCACCTTGTGCCATTCTGTATATAAACTGATCCATAGTTGTCAGTTGATCTTGGTCATAATATTAGAAATAGTGAAATGACAAATTTAAATGTTAGAGGAAAAAGAGTAAAAATTTGACTCTGATGTAACAGTTTTGGGGTCTGAACAAGTGGCTTATCAAACATTTAGGGTGAATGCCCAGGATAAAGTGCATGCCTGCAATCTGCTCAGGTTAGTCAGCAGTGTAGCACAGCAGTCTAAGCTTGACTGCTGCCACTAAGCACAGTTACAGAACTATAGGTTGATTATTATTATACACTAATATTTTATCTTTATCATTTATTATATGGACACTGGATAGATTTAATAAATAATTCTTTGAAAATATTTTTTTTGAAAATTCTACACATTTTTGGTTGTAAGCCTTGCCCTTAACAGCTGAGCCATCAGTTCTGAAAACAATTCCTCCAATATACTAATATTTACCCACAGAATAAGAATTTGTATAAGATTCTAATTATCTTATTAATAGTAAATAAAATTAATAAGAGTCATTCTTCTACAACAAATCTGACTAAAGCCAATAAATGAGATGTCATTTTGTTGTGTACATGTGTATAAGTTTCAAAGTTAACATAAATAGAATCATTAAATAAAAACCTCATTAAGAGTTAAAAAAGTTGAAAATGATTCCTCAATAAAAAGTGGCTCTTAAGAAAAAAATAAAATTCCATATATATAAAATCCCAACCAACTGACAAACATAAAAGGTAGATCTATAATAAAATGATACAGTAAACACAGCTCAAATTATTACAAAATTAATGACCATCCTTTTTTCCAAATGTCTTAATAGCCTTACAAAGCAAAGATTAGTGTTCAAGCTGTATATTTATGGAGTTGAAGAGTCTGAATAAAAAGATGTGGGTTGACCCCTTAGGTTAAGAGCTTCGGAAATCTGCAAATAAGATTTTCAGAGACTTGTAGATGGCATAACAGAGTAATGCTCCAGCTCATTTATATCAGGGGAAAGCCTGGGTTAGGACTACTCAAAGGGCAACAATATATTTTCTGCAGATGACCTTTCTACCTTATATAATTTCATTTTTTATGTTTTTGAATATATTTTCATCTGGTGGTCTTATATATTCTTTGTAATTCAACTCAAATACCACTCCCCCTGATTTCTGCTTAATCTCTGAAGGAGAGATTGTTCTGGAAATTTTAGTTCCTATATGCCAAGTTCTTTAAGCCATTAATTCTAGCATATTTAACAATGTATCTTTCAGATGCAGGTAGCTCATGGCCTGTGTGCTTCGTGCAATCAAAAATAGCTTTGGATGTGGCCCAATACAAGATAATAAACTTAAAACATCAGGAATATGTTTGTAATTTTTGATAATGCAATTGTGTGGTTCTTGGGCATGAACTTCATACATGACAGTTTTTTTCATAATATCAAACCGTGGACCTACTAGTTACTAAACTCTGAGTCTCTAATCAAGTGTGTTCACCTATACAGTAACCAAGATACTTCCTAATGTGAATGAATAGCAAAGGAATGATGGTTGGGGTTGTAGGTAAATGGATACACTTAGAAAATTAAATGCATTTAAAACTCAAAGATATTTTACTACTTTTCACCCATAACTTAGCACTTTAAGTATAAAAGCAAATCATAATAATATGACTCTCATTTTAATAAACTGGAATGAAGGTAAGTGAATGCCTATCTGTGAATGCATTCCAGAAACTAATCACTGCTAAATGCTTTCTGAGTTCAATTTAACTTTAAGACAGTGATAACATAGATGGAACATGAATTATGGACACTATATGTAAGAAAATTTACTAATTACTTGTGAGGATTGTTGAATTAAGAACTATTATCAACACTAAACACTGAGACAATCCATAAAAAAGAAAAAAATATGCATTCTCTCCAAAAGTCAACACAGAGAGACAAAAATTGTCAAAGCAAAACAAGAAATAAGAAAGTTCAACAGTAAAGTCAGCATGAGCTTAAAGGATAGAATGTAATGAACAGTTGATAAAAGCTCGATAAGGCCTGAAAGCTTCCGTTGATTATGCGAATGGGGCTTAGCGTTTCCATTATTGAACGTTTTACTGCAGCTTTCTTCGGCAGATATTAAGCTTGTAAAGAACAAAAGATTTCAGGAACCAAGTCTTTAAAAGAAGCAATAATAGCATTTGGAAAATTTATTAAAATACAAAAGGATCAAAAGTCTTTAGAGAGCTAATCTGTGTGGTGATCTTGCATTCTCTTTGTACAACTAAATTGAGTCCATAGTATTAAACCTCAACCGTGGGACTGTAATTACACAACTAACTAGCCACCTGCAGTTCAGAGAGTGGGGAGTGAATTGGGTCAAGCTGGAATAAAGTCAAAGTACTCCAATGAGGGATCAGTACGTCCACAGCCCTGCGATTTGGCTGTTAGCGTGACTATGAACTAGCTGGCACTCAGAATATCAAAATTTTCAGGGTTTCATACATTTTCACTTTTATTATCTCTTAAAAGTCTTTAAAAATACAAAGATAAAAAAGCCTTTAAAAACATTCAATTAAATGACTGAAGTTGACAGAAAACATCTAATATATGAAGGTCAAATGAATTATTTTTTCAAACTTTACACACAACACACACACACACACACAGTGTGAGAATAGTAAATCTAAGTTTCTAGTTGTTTTCCACAAGAATAGTGATAATTTCAGTCCTCTGCACTTGAACCATAGCATGATCTCTAAAGCGATTTTTTTTTTCATTTTAAACACATGAACTCTTAAAATGACTATTGTTGAATTTGTGCCTATCATGGATACAACATTTCTAACATCTAGCAATGTCTTCTAGATATTAGAGTTATGAACATTAGATAATATATGATATTGTGAGAGAAAAAACAGCCAGAAATACATTTGACTGGTACAAACACATGTTGTATTTCAGACATTTTTGCTCCTTAGTAAATTTCATAGATATTATTGGTAACACAGAAGTAATTATCTACTGAAGAGAGAAAATGGTTTAAGTAACAAAGTAAAGAAGCCATCAACAAACAATGATTATAGCAATAAACCATTTTCAAAAATCAGAAGCAACTGCCTCAAACTATACTGTTTATTTACAGGTTTGTATAGCCTTCATTTCTAAGAATCAGACGTAAACTGGCTGGTAGAGAAAAACATACAGTTTGATAGTGTTTCAATGATGGAAAGTGCAGTTTCTTATGTTTCAATTTCTGGGGAGAAAAAAAAAAACATAGTCCCTTGATCAAATTTTATAATGTAATTCAAATGAAGGTTTATTATTTCTATGCTGATAGCATGAATATTTTGAAACCAGTAGCTGGTGACAATGTCTAGATAGCAAGATTATTAAAAGTTGTATAGACTCACGTACGCTTGCTAGCCTTTTCTTTTATTTACTTAAAAAAACTTTTATTGTTTTACATACCAACCGCACATATCCCTCTCATCCATCCTCCCATTCCTCCCAGGCTTCCCCTCCAAACCCTCCCCATTCCCTCCTCCAAAAGGGTAAGGCCTCCTATGGGGAGTCAGCAAAGCTTGGCACATTCAGTTGAGGCAGGACCAAGCCCCTTTCCCTGCATCAAGGCTATGCAAAGTGTCCCACCATAGGTAGTGGGCTCCAAAAAGCCAGCTCCTGCAGCAGGAATGGATCCTGATCACACTGCCAGGGCCCCTCAAACAGATCAAGCTACACAATTGTCTCCTGTATGCATAGGGCCTAGTCCAGTCCCATGCAGGCTCCACAGCTGTTGATCTAAAGCTTGTGAGTTCCCACAGGTTTGGTTCAGTTGTCTCTGTAGATTTCCCCATCATGATCTTGACACCCCCCTCCCTTGCTCCTATAATCCCTCATTTCTCTCTTTGAATGGACTCCTGGAGCTCAGTCTGGTGCTTGGCTGTGGCTCTCTGCATCTGTTTCCATCAATTACTGGATGAAGGCTTTATGGTGACAGGGTATTTATTCATCAATCTGATTACCAGGCAGGCCAGTTCAGGCACTCTCTCCACCATTGCTAGTAGTCTAAGCTGGACTTAATAGACATCTACAGAACATTCCACACAAACAAACACAAACAAACAAACAAACCTCAAAATACAACAATGCAAAGTGTGAATCTGTGAGTGGTCACACTGTATATTGATTACAAATATTTCAACTTATTGAAAATAGAACTTTAATAAACATAGATGATATTGTTACAAATATTCTGATCCTCAGAAAATATATTGAATAATAAGGAAAAGGCAAAATACATTTACCAAATACAATGAAAATGAATATGCCTGAAGAAATATCTGTTCCTTTGAGGAAGCTCAGATTTAGCACTGTCAATTCCAATCAACATAACAAAATGTTGATGAGGTTTTTATAAACTAATGGCTTATTGTTACATATGATACAAACAGAATAATGTAACAGAATTATTAAAGAAAAATGGGGAAGTTGTTGGCTGGGTGGACGTACAAGCAAAAGTTTGTAATGTACTAAAGAACAATTGAATACCAGTGGGGGCACTGCAGTTTCATTAGGGATGAGTAGAGGATGGGCACTCACTTTGTCAATAATATTTTTACTTATTCTTTGGTATTGAACTCTTTTATTCAGATATTGGGCCTGTTGGGCCTTTCTGGTAGATTGGGGTTTTTAAAACATCTATTAAAAATCTGGCTTCTATAACTTGGTGATAAGGAGGTTTTAAGTCAGCAGTTAACTTGATGTTTAACCCCTCATTTATAAAACAATAATTATAGTGCTGCCCATAATGCTGAGTATCAGAATTTATGCATGTATTGGTTTATATATTTCAATAATCTTTGTATAAATCCAAAATCAGACACATACACAGAGAGGTTATATGTCAAGAACAGTATTGGACATGTTTCAACTTAATTTCATTACAATAATCCAGCAGAATAGAAACTACTTTCAAATTTCATGTAAAGTTTGCCTGGTGATCAGAGGACACAGCCAGACATAAACAACAGTCAGGCAGTGGTAGCTTACGCCCTTAATCTGATCACATGGCAAGCAGAGTCTCTGTGTGTTCAAGAACACACTAGGGAATAGCCAAGTGTGGTGACACACGCCTTTAATCCCAGTACCAAATATAGAGCCCTGGAGCTCTGTACAGACAGGCAGTGACAAGGAAGTGAGGTAGCTGGGCTAAGATAGCCAATGAGAAGGCAGAACAGCAAGGTAATAAAGGCGCAGGTTAGACCGGAAGAAGCTCTCTCTTGGGAAGCTACAACGGTTTGGTGAGCTAAGGTTAGTTGGTGGCTCTCACTATTTCTCTGATCTCTAAGGCTTTAACACCAGGGCTGGGGGGGAGGGGGTAGAAGAAAAGAAGAAAAGAAACTGCTGTCATCATTAAAGATCAGGAGCTAGACTTCAGGGTTGCTGCTTAGTTTGAATTGCTGAGAAGATTCACAGAGTTTATTTAATCTACTGTTTTCTGAGAAAATACCCTCTGATGAAACTCAGAGAAATATTATACAGTTATAAGAGGTAACTGAAAGCAACTTTCGTGGGAGAAGATTACTTAGTAAGTGGAAGGGATGGTTACACACAGGGCATACAATTCATAACCCACTTGGTTGCTTGGATATCATCCTTGATAATGTGACTTCATGGAAAATCTTCACCTTGTCCAACACAGCTTCTTCAACTGTACAATGGGGACAGTGACAGAAATTATCTCAAAGACTTGATTTCAACACTAAATGATTTGGGAATTAAATTACAAATTACATAGAACAGTAGAGACACAATGACCAGCATTATTTAGAATGTTCCCCCACCTTTTTTTCTGGCTGTTGGAAAACAGTAAAAAAACAAAAAGCATATAGATGCTTGTTGGTCTATAGCAAGAAAAAACAAAATTTGAACACTGTGATGGGTCCTCTGTTTTCCCACACAAAGGACCAACCACAAGGCCTATATTCACTTGGAGTAAAGTTTACATTAAAAATAAATGTAGTATAGGTACTCAGCCCAGTGCTTGGTTGTAGATCACTGTCAGGGACAAGGACAGAATCTCTAGTTAGTGGAAAAATATAGATACTCCCCCCATAAGACAGGGAACTAGATCATATTACAGTCAGGTTGCCTAGCAACAGGACAATGAGTCAGAGCCCTTGACCCTTTCACCCTGTAAACATCCTATACAAATATCCTGTTAGCTTGCCCCACCTTATGCAGATGACAGCTTCTTGCTCCCCCCACCCTGCAGGAACTATATAAACCCTTCTAGAGAAAAATAAAGTTGCACCTTGATCAGAATCTAGACTTGGTATATTTCCTTTGTATTTCCTGTCCCTACATTCCCTCCTTAGGGTGGTCGAGTACCCATTGTAGCCCTGCAGGGCGGGGCAGATCACTGCACCTGTTTCCATTAGTTACTGGATGTAGGTTCTATTCCCTCAGGTGGGATACCTTGCTCAGCCTTGACACAGCCAGGAGGGGCTTGATCCTGCCACAATTTAGTATGCCAGACTTTGTTGACTCCCCAAGGGTGGCCTTACCCTCTCTGTGAAGTGGATGGAAGATAGGATGGGGAGAGAAAGGGAGAAGGTGTGAAAAGGGGAGGGAGCAGGAACCAGGATTGGTATGTAAAATGAAGAAAAAACATTTTTTAAAATAAATTTTAAAAAGGAAGTTGTAGAGAACTGGGCATATAAGGGTAGACCATTAATCCTAGCACTACGAAGGTGAATATAGGAAGATCAAAACTTCTGACTTATCCCAGCTATATAGTGAGTTTGAGGGCAGCCTTAGATCCCTGAGACCCTGCCTAACAAACACAGATATATGCACCATGTGTGTGTGCTCATGTGTGTGCACACAATTACTCAACCAGCCAGCCAAACAATCAAATGCAGACACATATGTGCGTATATGTGTGTTTCTTCCTAAACACTACTGCCTCTTGCATGTCTCTTAATTGACATAAAAACATTTCAAGTATTATCTTAAAGGATTTATCTTTCTCTATGTCTGATCACTTCATCTGAGATTGCTACCCAACCTCCTTTTAGAATAATGATGTCATATATTTCATATGCTTCTAACCCAAAATTTTTCTGTTGTACCTTTCATTGTGGTGATTAGACTGACTCTGAACTCCTTAGAACACATGGATGGAGAGTGATGAATCTATCCTCAGGAATAAAGATCCAGTCTCAGATTGATGTCAAGTCTGTAAGCACTACATTCAGATTTAACTAGCACACACTGACACTGTAATAAAACTCATGAGTCATTTTCACATCTATGTTTCTTAGAAGTCCTTGTAGCCATTACACTCTTCCCATTCTCACCTAAATTAAGCATCATGTATGCTGTCTTCAATGTTTGTTAACCATCCTCAATAAGTCCCCAAGTTTGTGACCCCAAAGAAGCTTTCCTACCTGACCCTTGGACTCCTTCACAGCATGCTGTTTTGCTTCCCAATTTTGCATCGTACCTTGGACTCATCTTATAGAAATGACATTTCAATGATTCAGAATCATTTCCTACAAATGCCGTTACCTTCTTTGGTTTTGCTACTATTGTTTTTTTTATTATTATTTTTATTTTACAATACAATTCAGTTCTACATATCAGCCATGGATCCCCTTGTTCTCCCCCCTCCTGCCCACCTCCCCTTCATCCCAGCCCACCCCCATTCCCACTTCCTCCAGGGCAAAGCCTCCCTCAAGGACTGAGATCAACCTGGTAGACTCAGTCAAGGCAGGTCTGTGGTGTTATTGTGTATTCTAATAAATTTATCTGGGGTCAGAGAACAGACAGCCACTAGATACAAAGGCTAGAAAATGGTGGCACTCACACCTTTAATCCTAGCATTCCAGAGATAGAAATCCCTCTGGATCTCTGTGAGTTCAAGGCCACATTGGAAATAGCCGAGCATGGTGACACGCCTTTAATCCCAGAAAGCCAGCCTTTAATCCCAGGGAGTGGTGGTAGAAAGTAGAAAGGTATATAAGGCGTGAGGCCCAGAAACTAGAAGATTTGGCTGGTTAGGCATTTTGGGCTGGTTAAGCATTTAGCTGGTTAAGCATTCAGGCTATGGAGCAACACAGTTCAGCTGAGAGCTATTGGGAGGAGGACACAGAAGCTTCCAGTCTGAGGAAACAGGACCAGCTGAGGAATTGACAAGGTGAGATGGCTGTGGCTTATTCTGTCTCTCTGATCTACCAGCATGGACCCCAATAACTTGCCTCGGGTTTGATTTTGTTAATAAGAACTTTTAAGATTCCTGCTACATCTGGCGCCCAACGTTCGTGTTACGAATTCATGAAAAAGCTATTTGCTTGTGGCCTTGTGAGCCCCAGCTCAAGCCCAAGCTACACTCAGCCGGTTGTGGTGGCACACGCCGGTAGGATTTGCTGAAGGAGACAGAGGCAAGAAGATCCCGAGTTTGAGGCCAGCCTAGGAGGCTTGGGAGAAGCTTTGGCCTGGACTGAACCACAAACAGTGGTGGGACCATGGAAGCAGTGCCTACTGCTCCACGTTGCCAGCTCCTTCTCATCATGTTGGTGACTGCGGTGATGCTGCTACCTGGGACAAAGGGTTTACTGCTGCTGGTTCAGAGAAGAATTGCCAGGACCATCGTGTTACAAGAAAGCATCGGCAAAGGTCAGTTTGGAAAAGTTTGGCATGACAAACGGTGGGGAGAAATTGTTGTGAAGATTTTCTGTTCTAGGGAAGAATGTTCATGGTTCCGAGAGACAGACATTTATCAGACTGTGATTGCTCCAAACCACAAAGGAGGCAAAAAAAAAAAAAAAAAAAAATCTGCAGGAACCATGACCATGCCTAACAGTGACTTTGAAATCTTCAAAAAGATGACAGGATCCCACAAAGATGATTCCACATGGACTATGATAAAGCCATTAAGCTGATTAACACCACGGAAAAATCGACTTTGGACTACAAACTGGTCAGGACAATTTCGAGATGAATAGCTGAGATGATTCAGCCTGACAGACTACTTGAGCAAGGACTTGTGACAAGCCCTGAACTTTCCTATTATGCAGAGACTGGACAAACGATACAGGACTTGATGATTAACCCAAAAATTTTCTTTTCAAGATTCCCTAGAGATATCTTCACCCCTAGAAAGCAAAAAGAAAAAGAGAATATAGATATGAGATAGATCATCGAATCTACTCTGAGAAAAAAGATAAAAAGAGAATATAGATATGAGATAGATCATCGAATCTACTCTGAGAAAAAAGATAAAGAAATAGTAGGATAAATAGGTAGATCATTGAATCTACACTGAAGAAAAAGGGGAAGATATAAAAATGACAAAAGGTAGACTAATGAATCTATTATGAAAAGAAAAAAAGAGAAAATATGGATATGATAAGATAAAAAGGGAGATTATGGAATCTACTTTTAAAAAGGAACTACTTGTTTTAAATAAGATAAGTAATGAAAATTTTTTGGTCTGAGTTTATCAGATGTTACTGGACTGGACATTGTTAATATATATAATGGAGTTTTTATCTGAATCTGTCAAATGTTAATGGACCAGACATCGTTAATGTAATTTTTGTCTGTATATATTGTATATTATTAGATAGTTCTTCTTGTATTAGTTATAAGCTTTTTTAATTTTAGACAAAAAGAGAGGAAATGTGGTGTTATTGTGTATTCTAATAAATTTATCTGGGGTCAGAGAACAGACAGCCACTAGATACAAAGGCTAGAAAATGGTGGCACTCACACCTTTAATCCTAGCATTCCAGAGATAGAAATCCCTCTGGATCTCTGTGAGTTCAAGGCCACATTGGAAATAGCCGAGCATGGTGACACGCCTTTAATCCCAGAAAGCCAGCCTTTAATCCCAGGGAGTGGTGGTAGAAAGTAGAAAGGTATATAAGGCGTGAGGCCCAGAAACTAGAAGATTTGGCTGGTTAGGCATTTTGGGCTGGTTAAGCATTTAGCTGGTTAAGCATTCAGGCTATGGAGCAACACAGTTCAGCTGAGAGCTATTGGGAGGAGGACACAGAAGCTTCCAGTCTGAGGAAACAGACCAGCTGAGGAATTGACAAGGTGAGATGGCTGTGGCTTATTCTGTCTCTCTGATCTACCAGCATGGACCCCAATAACTTGCCTCGGGTTTGATTTTGTTAATAAGAACTTTTAAGATTCCTGCTACACAGGTCCAGTCCCCTCCTCCCAGGTCGAGCCTAGCGACCCTGCATAAGCTCCAGGTTTCAAACAGCCAACTCATGCAATCAGCACAGGACCCGGTCCCACTGCCTGGATGCCTCCCAAACAGATCAAGCCAATCAACTGTCTCACCCATTCAGAGGGCCTGATCCAGTTGAGAGCCCCTCAGCCATTTGTTCATAGTTCATGTGTTTCCATTCATTTGGCTATTTGTCCCTGTGCTTTATCCAACCTTGGTTTCAACAATTCTCGTTCATATAAACCCTCCTCTTTCTTGCTAATTAGACTCACGGAGCTCCACCCGGGGCCTAGCTGTGGATCTCTGCATCCAAATCCCTCAGTTGTTGGATGGGGTTTCTAGCATGACAATTAGGGTGTTTAGCCATCCTATCACCAGAGTAGGTCAGTTTTGGCTGTCTCTTGACCATTGCCAGCAGTCTATTGTGGGGGGTATCTTTGTGGATTTCTGTGAGCCTCTCTACCACTTTGCTTCTTCCTATTCTCATGTGGTCTTCATTTACCATGGTCTCCTATTCCTTATTCTCCCTCTCTGTTCTTGATCCAGCTGGGATCTCCCGCTCCCCCAAGCTCTCTTTCCCTCGACCCTCACCCTTCATTACCCCCACTCATGTCCAGGCTGTTCATGTAGATCTCATCCATTTCTCTGTCATTGGGCAATCCCTGTGTCTTTCTTGGGGTCCTGTTTTCCAGGTAGCCTCCTGGTGATGTGAGTAGCAGTCCATTCATCCTTGTTCCACATCTAGTATCCTCCTATGAGTGAGTTCATACCATGTTTGTCTTTCTGAGTCTGGGTTACCTCACTCAGAATGATTTTTTCTAGATCCATCCATTTGCCTGCAAACCTCATGATGTCATTGTTTTTCTCTGCTGAGTAGTATTCCATTGTGTATATGTACCACATTTTATTTATCCATTCTTCAGTTGAAGGGCATCTAGGTTGTTTCCAGGATTTGGCTATTACAAACAATGCTGATATGAACATAGCTGAGCAAGTGCTCTTGTGGTATGATTGAGCATTTCTTGGGTATATGCCCAAGAGTGGTATAGCTGGATCTTGGGGGATATTGATTCCCAATTTTCTAAGAAAGCGCCATATTGATTTCCAAAGTGGTTGTACAAGCTTGCATTCCCACCAGCAGTGGAGGAGAGTTCCCCTAGCTCCACATAAGGTGTCTTCAGTGTTTTTTATCTTAGCCATTCTGACAGGCGTAAGGTGGTATCTCAGATTTGTTTTGATTTGCATTTCCCTGATGATTAGGGATGTTGAGCAATTGCTTAAATGTCTTTCAGCCATTTGAGTTTCCTCTTTTGGGAATTCTCTGTTTAATTCTATAGCCCATTTCTTAATTGGACTGTTGGGCATTTTGATGTCTAATTTCTTGAGTTCCTTATATATTCTGGATATCAGTCCTCTGTCAGATGTGGGGTTGGTGAAGATCTTTTCCCATTCTGTAGGGTGTCGCTTTGCCTTGTTGACTGTATCCTTTGCTCTACAAAAGCTTCTCAGTTTCAAGAGGTCCCATTGATTGATTGTTTCTCTCAGTGTCTGTGCTCCTGGTGTTATATTTAGGAAGTGATCTCCTATGCCAATGCATTCAAGACTACTTCCTACTTTCTTTTCTAGCAGGTTCAGAGTACCTGGATTTATGTTGAGGTCCTTGATCCACTTGGACTTAAGTTTTGTGCACAGTGATAGATATGGATCTATTTGCAGCCTTCTACATGTTGATATCCAGTTATGCCAGCACCATTTGTTGAAGATGCTTTCTTTTTTTCATTGTACACTTTTGGCTTCTTTGTCAAAACTTATATGTTCATAGGTGTGCGGGTTAATGTCAGGGTCTTTAATTCGATTCCATTGATCCACATGTCAGTTTTTATGCCAGTACCAAGCTGTTTTTATTACTGTAGCTCTATCGTAAAGGTTGAAGTCAGGGGTCTTGGCGAAGCGGAGCCTTCCTGGTAGGGCTAGAAGGGAACCTCTGGTCCAGAAGGGAAGTCTGAGGCAGGATGGGATCTGGGGGCCAGTCTCTAAGTCTCAGGAAGTGGCTGGGGTCTCAGGCTGATGGGTGTGGGGGCAGGGAGTGGAGATTGCAGGGTCTGCTGTGGGTCTTGGAGAAGGGGATCCTTTCCGGTAGGGCTAGAAGGGAAACTGTCCAGTGGTCAGAACCTGAGGCCAAGTTGGGCAGGTTTCCCTGGAGTGGCTGGTGCTCAGGGATGGGATCTGGGCTGAGCCTGGACACTTACCTGTGGTCCAGAAGAAGCTGGTTTTGCTAGTATTATTTTATGCCATCCTTCTCTGAATTTTTCTGTTTTTATTTGGATCCATTTTCAGTCAACAAAATTGTTTAGTTCTAACAAAATAGATGCTATTGTCCTATGTCTACAACTTAAAAAGTAGGTAAGAAATGAATGATTTTCATATCTCCTGTCAGAATCAATCTATCCTGGTGGAGATATTGGGACAGATAAAAATAAAAAGCAATTTTAAGAAATAACATGGGGGCTTTTTTTCCCAAGTAAATTAGTGTTTATGTGTCAAAAATTTTATTGGAATTTTGCTATGGGACAACAAGCAAACAAACAAATAAACACCCTTTTAGTAAGCCAGCAGAAAGATTAGATTTAGGTATTTTTCTTATACACTATGATAGAAGTAGATGGCTAGATAGTCATTTTATACTACATAAATTAAAATATGGTTGGAAATTATTTCTCAGTGACTTCAAGACCAGGCCCTGCTCCCAAATTGGTGCTACACTCAAGAAATGGTTGATAAACTCTCAGAACTGGTCTCAATTCCATACAAATGTATTTGAAAATTAATTTAATCTGTCATCAGGGATTTATTAGTTAATAACTTGTAAAAAAAAATCTGTCTTTGACCTTAGCTAGGCTAGTTTTCCTTTGTTGCCATGTCTTTGTGACAGGTGGCTATATAGGTCTGAATCAGAGATTACTAATTGCCTGCTACAATAGGAGAGAGAAGATGGTCAGTACATCTCAGTCAAAAGTTATTGCTGAAATAAAATGTATTATCAGCAGCAGAAAAAGAGGATCTGTAAAACCTGGATCCTTGGATGAACTGAAAGCAATGAATAGGGGCAGATGTTTACACTCAAGTCAATCTGAACTTTGTAGTCTGAGTTTTGAGAAATGGATGCTGAGAATAGGAAATGGATCTGAGAGAAGTCTGGCTTTTATATAGTAGCTATGATAAGGACTGAGTCCTCAGACATACATGAACTCCTTTGCTTCTATCCACAGGTGAGGCACACACAAAGGACAAGGATCTTTGTAGGTGAGTATACAAAGAGGAGATGTTAAACATAATCATTGCTGGGGGATGGTGAGTCATCTTTCTTGAGTGGTGTAGCCATTGGTTAGTTTGCTGTACTCTGGTAAACTATCCTCTACCCATGCTATAATGCAAGCAATCATCATTAAACTCAATGGGTCAAACAAACATGGAAGTAGGAGGAAGTCTGTTGAGAAGAATGGTTGAAACTCAGTGGGTGTGGTGATATTTTATTTGTGCATCCCAATAAAGCTTATCTGAGGGTCAGAGGAAAAGGCTAGCCACTATTGTAAACATAGAGGTCAGGCAGTGGTAGCACACACTTTAATCCCAGCACTAACCATGGAGGTCTGAAGGTCTGTACAAACAGACAGCAAGTGATATAGCTAGGTGGAGAGAGGAAGTAAGAGGGAAGGGACAGAAAGGCATATAGGTGTGGGTATACAGGAAGTAGGTTTCTTTCTAGTTGAGGATTTCTAGTGGTAAGAATGTGGCTGGTTCCTTTCTACTTCCCTGATCTCTCAGTTTTTACCCCAATATCTGGCTCCTGTTTTTTTTTTTTTAATTTTACATTTATTTATTTATTTATTTATTTATTTATTTATTTATTTATGTTTATTAAGACCACTTAGTAATTTGTCTTACAAGTGGGAGTGAGGGCCTAAGAGAAGGTGATGAGATATGAATAGGTCAACTACATTACATGCATGTATACAATTGTCAAATAATTTTGAAAATTGTTTTTAATTCTAAAATGAGGAATCTCTTCACAAATTTTTTTTCATTTTTTCTTTTCGCGTGTGTGTGTGTGTGTGTGTGTGTGTGTGTGTGTGTGTGTGTGTGTGTGTTCCCCCCCTGTGGCCATGAAGATTGAACATGAAAATTACATGGTAGAGTCAAGTGTCTTTGAATGAGCAAGGATAAGAAGGAGCATGTCCTAAAGTAGGGAGTCAAATGTCACTTTATAGGTGGATGGAAATTGAGAGCAATTCAGCATAGTAACCTGGTTGAAATGATCAGCAAGCCTCCCTTCTGCCCCAACAATGCTGAAAACATAACGCACATGCATATAGCTGCTCACTGTTGTAGAATACCATTTCTTGTTTATGCTCTGCAACATTTGTTTAATGATGCAGAGATGTGTATGATTAAATAAAATTCACCTGCAGCCAGGAGGCTGAGTCAGCAACTAGCTGACAGGAAGTGGTGGGGAGGAGCCAGGTGAGAAAGAAGTCCACCTTAACCTTTGAATCTTGAGTTCTTTAGAGGGAAAGAGGTTTAGTTAAGTTCCCTTCATAGCTTTGGGAGTGTTGGAAGCAGAGGGAGCAGATTTCCCTCCGGCTATGGCCCTGGTGGCCTAACTGATGCTGGTAGCGGTGGACTTGAAGTTGCTGATTCAGACAGCTGTGGCTTAAAAAGCCAGCAACCATTTAAAAAAAGGACAGCAGCTCACAATGTTAAAAACTGAAGGAAGATTACACATGACTGGACTTATATCACCCCAAATGTCTTACTACCTGTTTCACGTCTAGTACTACTTAGCAGTAGAACTTTTACAGACACGGTTCATAGACAATGTCTTAGTTATATTAAGATTCTTATAGTTTAAAAAAAAAAAAACATGGTTTCTTGTGGTAAAAAATAAAATGAGAACTGTTGGAAACCTAGCAGCATCTGCTTTTCTGTTTATTGTGGGTGTCTATATTAGTTATTTTTCTGTTGCTGTGATAAAAACACTCTGACCAAATTGACCTAAGAAAGGAGAGTTTCTTTTGTTTTCTGGTTCCAGAGGAATGAAGTCCACTGTGACAGGCAGCAGGATCAGGAAGCTGGCTGATAACATTTTATCCTTACAGAAGATAAACAAACAAAACCTGCCCCTGCTGCCTTGAATTCTGCCTCTCTTGTGAGGTGCTTTTTCCATTAAAGTTCCATCTCTTAAAGGTCCCATAACCTTCCCAAACAGCACCAGTAACTATGAATCAGAAATGCAAATACATGAGCCTATGGGGGTCATTTATCTTCAAATCACTACAGCAGCTCTGTTTTTCCACTTTTTCTCCAGGTACTGAAGACACCTCCCAAATAAAGATCTTATTTGGGAAAGGGTGGGCAAACACACCTAATTCCAGACTTAAAAAGGAGGATATTAATTTGAAGGACCATGTGACCTGAGGAAATAAACATCACTTACTAGCTCCTTGGGTTGCATCCATCCATAACCATCTTTAAAAATGAAGTTATAACCGTGATACCATAAACTAGTATGCTATACCAGACTCAGAACATACTCAGTGTAATTTTGAGTTAATGATATGAAGTTTGCTCACCACCAAGCATTAGGGAAGCATTAGGTCCATACTGCTACATACTACATATTCCTAGGCTTGTGTTACATACAGCCTGATCAGGAAAGGCAGACTGCCTTAAAAAGAGGTAAATTATAACATTCAGTTTTCATCTTAAAAATTCACAATGGAAATACAAGCTGGATTTGTCCCTTGTCAGTGGGTAGGTATGACAAGAGACAACAGGAAAGACAAGAAGCAAAAAAGCATAGTGTTAACAGAAGTATT
This sequence comes from Peromyscus leucopus, assembly GCF_004664715.2. Taxonomy (NCBI): domain Eukaryota; kingdom Metazoa; phylum Chordata; class Mammalia; order Rodentia; family Cricetidae; genus Peromyscus; species Peromyscus leucopus. The sequence goes on along the minus strand of NC_051068.1, from coordinate 122,230,355 downwards.
TAGTAAAGCCTCTGCTTTACTAAAGCTCACTAGAGAGAGCCAAGTCATGCTGACTCCTGCTGAGAAGAGGGAGGTGCCCTTTGTTCTGTTTTCTCTGGGTATGTGTTCATACACATCCTTTAAATACAATTTCTGTAAATAAGATAGCTGAGCAAAGTTTGGAATGGGTCTTCTCAAACTCAGGCATATGTAACAAATCCTCTAAGCTTTCTTCTATATCGTCCTTTGTTAGTTTGCAGGTGAGATGATTCTACTGAGATTCTTAGAAGATGCTCTTAGCTTTCTCATGTGTTGGTTGTTTGATTTGCAGATTCATTGAACTCATGAACCACCTACCACATGGCACAGAGATCATCCACTTTGTCTTCACTTCAGATAAAATGAAAAAGGTGTACAGTTAGGTGAGATTAGTCTACCAGAAACTCACAAAGCCTTTCAGGAAGATTTTCACACAACCATTTCTGGATTTGGAAGATGGTGTTCTTTTAAGTTCCAATACCATGAAAGGATCTTACAAAACGAGAGGTAGTTGAAAGCATTAAGTGCCCATGAACATAAAATTTCTTCATATGAATGTCTAAAACTAGACTGAAATGAAGAGTGCCAGTCTGACTGGACACTGGCATAAAAGGAGACCATAGTTTAGTCCATAACGTTAGTCTTTCAGCCTCTTTGTTTTTGTGAGTGCTCCTAGCACAGTACCTTTGTCCTTAACATATCATCTCTCCTTTAACAACCAACTCAATGGGGCACTGCTCCTAATGCGGAAGACATCACCCCTGCACAATGCACTTGAGCTACATCATTTAGTACAACATGGAATAATAGCACAAACACTCTTTATATGATACAGAGCGAGAATCATGAGCCTTATCCACAATACAGTATCAACTATTTTAAGTTCACAGTTTTCACTGTAATTAGGACCTTGGTAGATGTTGTTTTGAAAGTTGTTTCTTACTGACATGAGGATCCTCAGGTGAAACACCAGGAGAAAGATGCATACCAGAAAAAAAGAAAAAGGAATTCAGCATTTGTCATTTGTAGTTTGTGCCTTCTGTGTGGAGGTAGGTGGATTCTGGTTTTCATTTCCTTTCTTTCTGCTTTTCTGCCAAACAATGACTTCTACAATCTGAAGGAAAATTAGCAGTGTGTATGAACAACATTTTTAACAATTCTACAAAAGGTTAATTACCTTAACTACCAGAAACTCACCATTTCTTCTCCAAACCCTGCCTCATTTCCTCTGCCCCTTTACATCATCTGTGAGATATTTACATTTCAAATGATTTTTTATTAGTTATTTTTTTGTGGTATAGATTTTGGCTTTTTCAATATTTTTCATACAAAATAAAATCTATCATATTCAAAGGCTTTGAGTTTTTCATATATTTATCTTCAATGTGAAGGTGTATTTAAGATGTAAATGATTGTCTTCTGTTATATTTACTCGGCAAACACTACTTATTCATTTTTGTGAAACAATTTATTATAAAGAAGTTGTGGTACTTGTATTTTCCAAGTACAATTTTTTATTTTCTGCCTCTAATTTTTGATGTTCTTTTTTATCTTTATTGCAATTGCTTTTTATTTTGTCTTATAGGAAATCCTATCACCAATGTTTAAAGAAAACAAAACTATTTATCAATACATGTATATCAACCAAATTCCTCTTAAGCATTTTCATCAGAAAAACATACTGAATTTTGTTGTCAGTTCTCCAGAAACATACATTTTCCTACATTTTGACTGTTAAAATATATCCATGGCTTGTGTTTTGAAATTCACTATATCTTGGAGTTTATTTTAACTCTATTTAATCCTCTGTTCTACATTTTCCTCTCTTCTCAAAAACACCATACAAAACAGTTTTAGCTAACCATCCATGTGTTTAGCCACAACAGGTTCTGGACATAAACTGTTTCTCTCTGGCATAGTTAGATAAACTGGGGGGTGAGATGGGGACTACCCTGGTGTGTGTTCTGTGTAGTCTCAATCATCCACACTTCTATATTTGTCAAAGTCTGGATGTTGGCATCATGAGGAGAAAATAAAATCTCAGGAAAATCTGTTGCATTTTTCAGGTTGAATGTAATCCCTAGTACCAGTCAATCAGGCAAATAATTACTATGTTGTGAATAGAAAACATATGCAATGTCACTAGATACTTTGGTATGAGGATTACTTTTTTATCTTGGTGAAATCTATCATCTGTCTGTCTGTCTATCTATCTGTCTATCTTAGATACTGTCTGTGTGTCTGTGTATGGGTATGTGTTTGTGGACTTAGGTGTCATGGAGGTCAGAAGAGGACACTGAACTAAAGTTACAAGTAATTTTAAGCTGTCCAGCTTGGGTGCTGACAACTGATATTGGGTTCCCTTCAAGAGTAATAGTAGGTCTTCTTAACCACTGAGCCATCTTTCCAGTGCTGATATTCACATTTTACTTTGGGACTTTGTGTGTTTTCCTAGAAATACAAATTTAAGATAACAGGATACAGAATAGAAAGCACATTCTATGAGAGCTCAAAGGTATCAGAGACTGGGAGATTGTTCTTTAGAATATTAGATTTCCGCACAATCAGAGTCTGATTTAATGGATAAGTTTCTAAAGATGGATGTATAATAAGCAGGACTGAAGAAAGAAGTGTGCGCATGAGTGCAAAGGGCAGGCTTATGAGATACTCACTGGATAAAGGAAGTTTGTTGCTTCTTCAACTCAGGGTTCCTGACTTCCGATATAAATGCACAGGGCAGGGAGTGTCCACCTGGACCACTTGCTTTTGTCCTCTAGGAGGGGGGCTTCAATGACCATGGGGCTCATTTTCTTTTCTAGACCTGTAGTAACAGTATTCTATGCCTCTCACCAAGAATCTTATGCTTTCTTCTAGCATCTGTGAAACTGGGACAAAATGGCTGGATAAAAAGTAGGCAGAAAATAACTAAACCAAACTAAACCAAACCAAACCAAAACCAAAACAAACAAACAAGCTCCCAGCCCCTTCACAATTCATATATATGTATATGTATATGTATGTATGTATATATATATATATATATATATATAGAGAGAGAGAGAGAGAGAGAGAGAGAGAGAGAGAGAGAGAGAAATCAGAATGACTTGATGATTATTTATGTTAAGACTTTCACAGCCCTGGCAAATCCATGATCATAGATAGCTTTCAATTACCTAGATGTTGGGGGCCTATTAAATCTCCAAGCACAGGTATGTAGGGTGGCATTGGTATAAAGTTTAATGAGCTATTTTGTTTGTCTTGGAAGGTATATATAGTTGGGCACACATACGTAGAAAAAAAACAATAGTTAATTTTGATAATGTGCTTGATTTTCTATTTTACTTGGTTTATCTAAGTATAACACATGATGACAAATTGCTTATTTTATGCTCCAAAGTTTAGAGAGATGGTAATTTTTCAGTTGGAAATCCTCATTGTAAATTAGATTTTTTCCTATATTTATTCTCTGATGGATTTTTGGCAGCAGTGCTGTGTCTCATCTTGTCTCTGCAGAGTGTGTACAACCCAGCTCCGGAACGATGGCAGCTCGTGCCGAAGAGAAGAGCACTGCCTGTTAGGAGATTTAATCAGGGGAATGCTTATGTTCAATAAAAGTTATCAAAAGGCATTATCATAACGAGGAACTTCAGCAACCCTCAAGTACAGCACCTTATGAATTATGCGAAGCTATTTTTGAACTACAATGCAGCACTAAATTAGGTTCCTCTTTCGTTAAAAAAATTTAAGCATAATCAGTTACTATTCTCTGCGTGTTTCTAATTCTACAATGCTGCCTTGATTTTGTAAACCTACAGAAATCATGTCTTTTCTTTACTCCTTTTTTTCCGTTTTAATGTCACCTTATATCAGTTTCACTTTCTCTTTTCCCTCCCTAGGGCTGACTTAAGAAACCAACTGCACCCATAATGATTCCTTGAGGTAGAAACCCGCAAATGCTATTGTCATTTCTCTCAAGATAGACTAGTCTCACAAACATGCTGCCTCCATTGAGTGAAAATAAAAGGGGGTAGAACAGAAAGAGAAGTCTGTATGTATCTTAAAATAACAACAGCCATATGACAGTTTCAGGCCTGTGTGGAGACAATTTGCATATATCCCATTAGGGCTGCCTGAGCTCCACTTTCAAATTTCGATGTTGCCAGTCAATTTGCAGAGGTCAATAATATCTTTTTCTAAATGCACACTTTCTTATAATTGCCCCTCCATGACTGACAAGTGGCCCTTACAAAACGACAAGAAAAGCAAGTGTTTGTTGCAGAAAACTTCAATATAAGGCATTTGGTAGACAGGAATATTCTAGAAAGACTCTGCTATTTTTGGACCATTAGTATCAAGTCAAGCTTTCAAATGATAAATTCAATTAGAGGGGTGGTGACTGAGTGATCTAAAGTAGGGTGCATTAGCAGCAGTGTGCCGGCCTGGAGTTCATTAAACAGCAGTATCAACTTCATCACCTTTTAGTAACACAATCAATTTGCTGGTCTTTGAATAGTAGTGGTGGTCAGACTAAATTAGATTTAATGTACATTGACCAAGTGATTTACAGTATCTAGCTTTACAGTGTCTCAGAATGAAGTGTACAGACTTTTCAGGCATTCCTGGAGTACAGAGAAGAATAAGTCACAAAAAAAGCCAAACACAGTGATAAATGAAATCTTTTGTTTGCTTCCAAATTTTACAAGAGTTTTTTTTTTCCTGAAGTATGCAAAAAGTGTCAGATTAATCAGAGTTGTGTGAAGCCCGTAGATACTACAGGCATGAGTGCTGCCTTGGCAAATTGGTATTCCATTTACATTCCTATCAAAATCTTTAAGTTCTGGATTGCTGAAGCCCTGCTGACAGGTGCTATGGCAGCAGCCCCGTTATAGCATGCTGAATGCAAAACTGGAGCCTAATAAGGGAAACTTGGAGTTTCAAAGATGGGACAAGCAAAATAGATGAAATTTATTGCATGTGCTTCAGAATGCTTCATCTTTCAACTCTTCCTTTAATGTCTGATACTACTAAAAATAATGGTATACATATTATCTGGATGGTGTCACATTTAGATATAAATTTCAATAGTGTACATTTTCCCCCAGAGAGGCTGCCTATTTGCATAAAGTTTGCCGATAACCAAAAGCCATGTCCTACATTTTTGCTTGGACTCTAGATGTCTGTCAGTTTGATGATTTCAGTAAAAACATTTAGGAGACATGTGTAAATCTGTTCAATGTATTTATGCTCAAAAACGTCTTTAAAAACAAACAACCTTTCCCCAACACTTCAGTATACTACACAGTAGCAATTAAAATTATTAAGAATCAGAAAACCTTGCAGCCCACAAATGCTATATTGTAAACGGTAGTGTCTGTGGCCACGTAAAACACAATACTTTTCAAAGGGAAATCATTTTAAAATACGCCGATTTTTTACAGATACATTGTACAATCCCTGCTTCCCTGCAGCCTAGAATTACTGTTGTTCTATAAAACAGTGCTAGGGGGCGCCAAAACCTTGCAGCTGAACCTAGCAGGCCTGAAAACAAGAAGTTTTTTTATCAGTCTCTTATCAGGAAAAGTGGAATATACATGTGCTGGAATGTGCACATGTACCTGCTATCCACTTTGATAAAGTCCACGAAGGGAGAAACTCGAGTAAGAAGATTTCAAATGCTGATTTTTACGTAGAACATGCTGACATTGCAAATCTAAGTGTAAAACGTGCACATTCTGTGTTTTTGTAACTACTAAGAGACACTCCACTCCCCCTTAAATAAATCTTTAAAGTTATCTACAAATTTAAGGCTGTTAATTAAAGAAAAAATAATTGTCATGCCGGAGAGTTAAGCATGCCTATTAAGAACTGATATATAATTGTTTCTATAAAGCCAATAGTGTTCTATGTCAATACAATACTGTATTTTTAGAAAGTACAGAATCGGATTTCACTGTGCGATTTCCTGATATTTTGCACGTTAGGGAATTAAATGTCTTTGTCATGATAAAAATGTTGCTGTTGGAAACATCCTAAGTGGTGATGAGCCTATTGTGCTCTTGACCTCTGCAGAAGGACTGACAGCATTTACAGATTTTTTGTTGTTGTTGTTGTTTTGAGACAGAGTTTAACATTTACAGATTTTAATATTTTCTTCAATATTTGCTGAATGCTATTCTCTCTATCTTAGTAACTGAACAAAGTTATCCAGTGAGCATCGTGGCAGTGGGAAAGAAACCCTTTTAGTATGTAAAGAATTCTATATGACTTTAGCATTCCTTAAGAACCTGAGGTCATGCATTTCATTCCAGTGTGTTTGAAATTTCTAAAAATACTATTGCCCAATAAAATTTCAAGTCATGAAGTCACCCTTTTGGTCAGTCCTCCCATCTCTCAACTTTTCTTGGTGCAGAAGATTGGGGAGAAGCAAAGCATTTGTTAATTATTTCAAAACAATTGATCTCAGAAAACTGCAGTAAATTTCAGTCATGAGTACATGGTATGGAATGGGTGAAAATCAGTCCCTATCAGCAGAAAGCTTGGTCTAAATTTCTCTCATACACAGGGTGAAATGTGGCCCCCAACCATTCATGAATATACTTGCCTTGACTATTAATAAGTAACACAGGGCTGAAATGTGTAGGTAGGTAATGATTGACCCTATCTGAAATGCGGGTTGAATACTACTATATACTGTTAGGTGAATAAATAATTGTTATAATTCCCAGGGATTTTTCCATATTCAGAATTTCAGAGATAACCATGTAATGAATTAAATCAGCAAACAATGGTAGAGAATTTAAACACAGCACTCTCTGGACATTAAGTCCTTAAGATATCTCAAGGTAAAATTACATAGCCAATAACTTTTATTATGAGGGTTATGTCATCAGGAAAAGAGGTTAGACTGAGCACAACCATTAGAGTATCTTTAGATATTTAACTGTCTTTAGATGCTCAACCTAAAATATCCTCAGGTCTTGGTAGATAGGTTTTGATTTCATTTAGAGAAAAAAATTGTTGCATGTACAAGAAAAGAAATAAAACATTTTCACATAATCATTTATAACTGAAATAATTGTGTGACATTATGTTTTCCTGGTTAGTATTTAAAATAAGCCCTTAAAAATAAAAATATCAAGTATATTGACCACTAAGGAATCCAGGTCGTTTATGAACTTGTTTTTCTTAACTCTAAGTGCCCTTTTGAAAACATGCACTTATTGAGGCATGTTGTTTGTGGATGGGAATGCGTATCAGTTGAACCCTGTGTGTGAAAGTGATTTAGGTCAGCGAGGAGGCCTTTCCCCTTCACAATCATGACAGCTAGTCTCCCCCTGCCAGTCAGCATGTGATAGATGAGTTCAGGAACTGAACTCTGACCCTCACTAGGGGAGTGTACCCCTTGTTAGAAGACTCTCCAAAGACCCCACTGTGTTTTCACATGGAGGGTTCTAGGAGGGACTAGAAGTTTTGCCTTAGGTAATGACAATTTCCTTTTCAGTTTATAAGTCTATAGCAAAATGGTTTATATTCAAATGACATAAAATTGCTATCTGATTCAGATAATATTAACATTATGACCTGAAGTACTAATTGCCACCGAGTTGATATCAACATAATTGGGAATATTTACCTAGTGGATACAATTTATGTGTAGTATTGAAAAATTCTTGCAGAACACAAGTCAGTTGTGGTTAAAATGTTCTGTTATTTTTATACTAATTTGTTTTCTAGCACATGTATAATCTCCATGTGTAATACCCTTTGAAAAGCATCAGGCACATACACAAAACAGAACTCAGGCAGAATTAGCATGTAATTAAGTGGTTAGAAATAACTGAATGTTTGATTATTTCAGTGTCATATCCATACTGTCCTCTGCTGCATTTTATTATGCTATAATGAAGCAAACCAAATTAATGAATTACCACGCCCCTTATATTCCTTGGAGCACACAACGATGCCTCCAAGATAGTTTCCCAGTAGAGGAGATGTGCTTAATTCAAAGAGTCAAACGTAATAAATGGGAACACAAAAAAAAAAAAAAAAAAAAAAAAAAAAAAAAAAAAAAAAAAAAACAAGCAAAAAGCTAAGTTCGAAGCTATTCTCGGTACAATACACACACTGAATCTGTCAGTGTAAGTATTTTTCCCTAAGATATGAAGATCGAGTCACTAAAATCGACACCTTTAACTAAGGCGATTATGTGATATTTAATAGCAGAGCCAACGTTGTTTCTTATTTCACAGGATAGATCAGATATTAAATGCTTTCAGCACTGTATCTGGATGACCTGATTATGACAGATTTATTTTCCTTATAAATTGTTTCTAAAGATAAATATAAGCCATTTAGGAAGAGACTTATTCCTTGAAAAATCAAAAAATGCCAACTACATGAAAAGCCTTGCAGTTGAAATAAAAACTGTATGTAACTATTCAACATTCAGTGAAGGACACACTAAGCTAAGCCTCCAGATAATCAGAAAACTCAGGATTTTGACCTAAAGAAATATTTATGAGGAAGGGGAAGGGCAAGATAGGGAAATGTGTAAATCTTACAAATTAAATCTCAGGAATATCTATCAAGAAGGGCTTGAACAATACGATGTCTGTTTCACATATGTTAATAGGTGTAGATCATAACTAAAACATGGAATCAGTAGTTTGATTTGATAGTTCACTTCCAAATTATGGAAAATGTGAAGCATGTGTTTTGGCATGATTCTTGTTGGTCATTCTTCATAACTGAGTCAATTAGTTACCTCTGTCACCCAGCTATGTCTCTTTCACTCTTACCTACAAGCATATAGGAATTTCAGTCAGACTTTTAATGCCGATGAATTGTTTATTCTATTTAACAAGGGTGTAATGGTAATACTTTATGCAATATTTCTATGTGCATTTGAGCCAGGTGAGTCACATCTGGGAGAAGGATAGCTCAGACAGTATTTTTTCAGGTTTTCAGTGCTGACACTGGATGCCCTGATGGATGGACTAGGTGAGAACACTTAGACTCTAGAAGTTCCCAACTAAAGTTTAATCAGATGAAAGCAATGTTGACCTTGAGGATTCAAGTTGCTCCTATCCTGAGTACCTCCTTCAGTGAAATTCACAATACCATCTTCACATTAGTTTGTACTTTACAAATTTTATATTGCTACTAAATGTAATTAACATTACCTAGTAGGCATTCATTGGGCAGTTACCCTGTCTAGGTCTCTGTTTTAGGTTGATAGATAATCTTGGTATTCTCACATGATTAATATTTTCCTATCACACTTATCTAACCCATTTTTAATGTTGTTAATTCCTCTTAAAATGTTGAAAGACTATAATTTCAGCTAGGGAGAATTTTGGTATAGTAGAGAAAAAAGGTTCTCTCCCTGACTGTCCTGTTCTCACTCAGGAAGTGGACTATAGATTTAGGAAAGTCTACAACGTCGTGACATAGTCTTGCTTTCTTATTTTTTTATTAGCTAAAACAAGCCAACATTATTTTAAGTAATTATCCAAAGATTCTGTACCTGTTTTTTTGAAATAAATGATGCTGAAAGCGGAGATGATGACTGCAACATGTGTTCTCTGAATGTTCTTCTCTTTAATGATTGTACAGAAATGAAGTATTTTTCTTCTACAAAAATAGTTTTCTCAAAGGGTCCCCAAGATAGTAAAGAGGTCATTACTGAATTTCACTATTAAATCTGTTTCAACTGAAAATGAACAACAACAAAAACAAACAAGCAAAGACAACTAAGGAGTACCTAACTGACCTTTGACTTTAATCATTTCTGTCCAATACACTTGCTGCACAGTCTTTGGAATTTGGCTTGGATGACTTAGGCCCTGCAATAACTCAGACAGTGCTGCTACCAGACCATGCATGTGATACAGTGCTTGCCTACCAACAATCTGAGGTTCTTCACAGTGCAAGGCTCAGAGCCTCTCCCTTTTCATTTTGAATTCTACAAATTATAGCCAGTCCTTGCTCTAGGTTACTCAGAAATGCATTTGTATAGGAGTTTGGTTTTTTTCTGCATGGAATCTAAGAGAATCCCATCACTAGCAAAAGACTGGATTTTAAAGGAAGTATTTAGTAATTGAGTATAGTGGGCATTGTTTCAAATGTAAGAAGAAGTAAAGATGTCTGGTCATTCTGTCTTTTGCTTCGAGAATTACATTCTTACTGGGTTGAAATCATATGACGAGGTCTGACTGAAAGACAAGGCTTTTGCCTCTGACAGGCTCAAAAACAGATTCCATGCTTCTCAGGCTCTCTGGCTGCTTTCCTTGGCTCTTGCTGAAACAGGTATGTTAAGAAATTAGGATCTACTTACATCCCTTTTGGCCTGTTTGTATGAAAAAGATATGTTTTCTTTTTAGTTTTTCAGGGCATGTGCTGGCTCATTTTATATCAATTTGACTCAAGCTAGAGTCATTGGAGAGGAGGAAGCTTTAGCTGAGAAAAGGCCTCTGTAAAACCAAGCTGTAGGCAAGCCTTGAGACATTTTCTTAATAGTGATTGATGTGAGACTGTTTTTTGTGGGTAGTGCCATCCCTGGTCTGGTTGGTGGTCCTGTAAGAAAGCAGGCTGAACAAGCCATGGAAAGCAAGCCAGTAAGCAGCAGCCCTCTGTGGCCTCTGCATCAGCTCCGGCCTCCAGGTTCCTTGAGTTCCTGCCCTGACTTCCATCAATGATGAACAGTGATGGAGAAGCATAAGCCAAATAATGAACCCTTTCCTCCCTAAGCTGCTTTGGTTGTGGTGTTTTGTCACAGCAATGGGAACCTAAGACAGGGAAGGACACACATTTTTCAGGAGCTGTGCTGTGGAAGTTGAATGTTTTAGTTAAAATAACCCTTTGAAGTCTTTAATGTTTGTTTGAATTGTGGGGCTTTGGTTTCTTACACTCCTTTTCAAGTTTAGATAGGCAAACTAAAGATATTAGTTGTAGTACAGCTGCGTCATTTGCTGTGGTTATTAACTGAGATAATGCAAATTACATGTCTAGCAGGATCCTAGCAAGTGTTAAGTTTTCAATATATTTCCTTGTCTTATCAACAGTCATATGCACAACTTTATTATACCTATATTTCATTACCTGTAATGACTGTAAAATATGCAAATCTCAAAATCTTACACAAGTTATTCTTTATCAATTAGCATATTTTAATGCCAACATTACATAAGTGTTTCTCTCTTGTCATATTGACACATACTAGAGGTATTTTGAAATTAATGATATTTTATAATAACTGTTTTATATGAACAGAAGTTTTCCCAGCAGTTTTTTTAAAGCTATACATTTTTTATTTTTTTGCTTTTTGAGTAAAACAAATAAAATGGAGTTAAAAGATGAAAAATATGTTTAATGGTTTTGATATTCATAGCTTGAAACTAAAGATAGTTTTAGTTTCCATATATTAAATCCATCTACTGGTTATTTCTCAGCATCATAAAAATACCATGTCATGAATTCTACTTTATATCTCAAAGAACTGGTAATATTTTCCTTGCAAAATGAGATTTACATCTACTCTTCTGAGAAAGTGAGTACAGAAAACACTGTATGAGTATGTAGCTGGCAGAGATTCATGGGCAGAGGCTACATGTATTTTCTTTGATCCCCAAAAGGGGAAATGTTAACAAGGAACCATAAGATAGCGGCAAGCTCTTAATGAAGTCCATTTCCCAACAGTCACAGAGATGGACACTTTAGGGGACACAGCGATCCATCAGCGGGCTTATTAAATATTAACACTTCTTTCTCACTTTCTTCATTGGAGGTTTTGCAAAGACACTAAGAATGTGACTGTGCCAAGGATTGGAACTCATTCAAGTATCAAGACAGGCATCAGCAGACATGGTGGAGATTTAATTATAAAATATGATGCTTCGTCTCAGAAATACCAGAACTGTCACTGGGAGAGTGCCGCACAGAGTGACTCTCATAATAACCCTGCTCCTCTTCCTTTCTGTGTGAGCGTGTACACACGTGTGCAAGTGCACACACACACACACACACACACACACACACACACACACACACACACTCCACCCTCTATCAGAACAATTATAGCGATAAATAGGCAATTGGAAGATGATAGAAATGTTGAATTAAAGTCCTGAAGCAATTTTCTCTAGAGTGTCCATGCTCCTAGGATATCTGAGAAGACTCCTGTCTTGCACAGCTGCAAGGTTTGTCTGACTTAACCGCTGAACATCTTAAGGGAACAGAGTACCCAGGTTGGAGAACAGCATCATGATACCTTTGAACAGGAAATCCTGCATGATTTTCAAATTTTCAGAGGATCCTTGTGATTGTTCATACTGATTGTAACTAGACAAGTTCTAGAATTACCTATAAAACAAACTTCTGGGCGTTGCTGTGAGGGATTGAGGTGGGGAGACATACATTAACCGTGGCTAGTACCCTTTCCTGAGTCGTTCCTGGACTGAATAAGGAGAAAGCAAGCTAAGCGCTGGCGTCTGTTTCTGTCTGCTACCTGCCGGCGAATGCAATGTGACCAGCTGCCTTCTATTTCTACAGTCATGCCTTCCACACCATGGAGGACTCAACTGTGAGCTAAATAAACCTTTCTTCCCTAAGTTGCTTTTTGTAAAGTATTTTTTTCACAGAGCTGAGGAAAATAATATAATCCCACATTTTATGATAATTTCATTGTCAAAGTGTTATTTGTATATTTTAATCAAAAAAATCTCTCAAACTGTAGCAAATTACTTCCCTGAGCTTCCAGAATACCATCTTATACATTCAGATAAAGTTGTTTATCCAGGTGTCCTTATTTTTAAGAGCAAAATTAGAAATCAGCACTTAGGTAATTCATCCTGCCTCCCTGTCTCTTCAGATCACTGTGGGGTCAAACAATGAAGACTGAAGTTTAATAAATACAGTCATAAAATATTTGGACTGAAGTAGATAGTTCTTAGAAAGACAAAAATTCCCCTCCCAGACTGAGCTTTCAAATGACTGTGGTCACAGTCGTGTTCTCATTAAATGCTTTTGCTCCCTGGATAGTGATCAAAGTTCAGGTCAAGACTTCTAGGAGAATTTTGAAGTATGTCTAGTGTTTCCTTGTTATGTATCCCCTCACCAGCTCACTAATAGATGGTGAACACGTTACATTCTTTCCTCTGTTGCCTTGCTTCACTCATCTTTAGTTGCACAGAATTACCTTTTACATTCTGAAAAGTTCCAACTGCTCTCATGCAATAATAGTATTGGATGCCTGTTACCAATAGGGCCTGTGCTTCCCGTGGATTCCACAATGCATCTTTAAAACAATGACTAATTTTAAAAATCCAGAAACTAATGCTCAGGCATGCTAAATTTCCTTCCTTAGGCACAATGACTATGAGATGGCAAAGGCAATATTTCATATTCAAATTCAGAATTTTTTAATTTCACAGTTGCTCTCTAACCAGCTAAAATCCCAACTCTTCTCAAAAGCTGCCTTTACTGAATCTTGAGGATTTTGAGATAATTGTGTAACTGGCAAATCAAGCCATGTTCCATTTCCTCACACACTGCGTTTTCCTCTAGAGTGTGTTTTTTTTCTAATCCAGGGTGCTAAATTTCTCCAAACCCCATTGTGAGTTGCAAATACTACTATTTTCACAGCAAATGGCATTGTTTCAAGCTGAGAGAATGTGGTCATTACTTAATGTCTAATTTGTATTTATGGAACACAGGAAAGATTTGTTTTTGTGGGAGCACATATGTATTTTGATATCTATAACCCTCAATCTAGGCAAGAGTTGTCAAAAGAGGTACCCTTCAATGGGCAACTGATGCAAACTTTCAAAATCAGTTTGTCATCATTTTAAATTGTGTATGCTGGTGCATTTGTGTGTGGGTAAATGCACCAAGAGGCATCAGATTTCCTGGAAGCTGGAGTTACAAATTTCAGTAAGCAACACAATGTGGGTGCAGGAAACCAAACTTGAGTCTTTGCAAGAACAGCCTGTGCTCTGACCCACTCTCCTTCTGTCTTGCCTGATTCATCCTTTCAAAAATGGACTGTTTGGCCATTTCATACGTTTTTCCATAACACATTTTAGCAATTTTACCCCCTCTTTCATCCTTCTCTCTCTAGGTCTCTCCTCCTCAACAAGTCCCTGGCTACTTCCATATCTTCTTTTAATATGTGTACCACTGAATTTAGAATTTAAGTTCAGCTAGAATCATAGATTTCTTTATGTAGAGGGATCACTGTATGTAGGAACTATGGAAGACCTGCTCTAGGGTATTCATTGCAAAGACCTTCTGAAGATGATGGTAGGTAGCATTTTGTGAAACACAAATAAACACACACACACACACACACACACACACACACACACACACACATTGAAAATCAGAAATAAGGTTGGGTTAGCATTCATGGAAATAGGAAATTAGAGAAATGCTGAATATGTCAGATGATGGAAGATAATCATATTCTAGCATTGGCTTCTGCTCAGTGCCTTTGTGTTGCCAGTGTTAATTTTAGATATGAGAGAAACACCAAAGATAGGTTAATGATAAAAAACAAAGACAATCTCAAAAGTGTGATTCATTAGCTTTTCATTTATTATAGTTCTTGTTCCTCATTCTGGAAAGCAGTTAACATTTCACATTAGAGCATTTATTAGTTATTTGTGCAATTGACCCTTGAAAGAAAGAAAGAAAATATCCTAGGATAAATTCCAAGGAAAGATTTGGAAACTGTGGAGACATTACAATAAATGCTTTCAGAACCAATGAGTGGTTGAATATAACTAATCTGCACATGAGTAGTAGATATCTATATTTAATATCTCAGAGTCATGATAACTTTTAGAGACTTGACTTCATTTTCTATCAATTCAGAAATGGTACCTTCCTGTTCAGAACTATAGTCATGAGATATTTTGTAAATGGACTCTTGGTGCCTGAGGAACCTTCTTCAACTCTAGGTATAGTCAGTGATCTAAGTGAAAAGGCTGTCATTAATAAAACACAATTGGTTTCAAATCTTAGCAACAGAAGGCAGGCAACTGCAATAAAAGATCTGTCATTTGTAAGAGTCAGGACAGCAACAGGCTTATGACATTTGACATTTACGTGGTTGTAACCTGGTCCATCTTCTTAGGTAGAGAATCCTTCCTACCTAAACCATCTCAAATTACACTTTCAGGATATCTAAAATATTTAGTGATGAATTCTAGTATCTAAAATATTTAGTGGTGAATTCTAGTTGTGACTACTTTAAAAATATTTAATAAAGCAAATAATTAAGCAGAAAAAGGTAAACAGGAAAGCAGCAAGTTTTGAGAAATGATGGGGTTGTGACTGTAGCCCTGGTCACAGTGGCAAATGGAAAGAAAGTCTGGAAGGAATTTGAGATGTGTTCCCACTCGTGCTCCATGGGGAAAATTTAACCTTCTGAAATTTTCACTCAATTACTATAAGGGGAAGATAATAGTAACATTTAACTCAGACTTCTTTCTCCAAAATTTTATTAGGAGATTTGAAAATATATAATGATAGCTAATAAAAGAAGAAAGCCATTGAAATAGAAATTAAATCAAAAGGGAATAGTTAAATGTGTAAAACTGTGAAAATGAAGGACAGTGTCTATTTTCAGAAGCATCACTGTGAAAAAATGGGAAATAAAACTAAAAGTAGACTGGATAAGTAGTCCTCATTTATCACACAGGAAATTTATAATCCCTCACAAATGGTCAGATTCTAATACAATCTATCTTGACTACTTAGGTTTAAATGCAGCATAGATTCCAGAAACTTACAGGAAAGCAACACGTGGGAATATTCTCTGTAATACACAGGTAGGCAGCAGTTGTGTGTTCCACTGTTGTCTTAAAGAATGGCACCATTGTCGATTGTGAACATCTTCCTTCCTTACAACTCATCTCTTTGTGATTGACAACAAAGAGTAAATGACTCCATAAGCAGATGGAAATCCTGTAAGCCTCCTCTGACATTGAAACTGGAAATTAGTTATGTAGCTATAATACTGACAATCAACCATGTTCTTTCCTCCTGTGACAGGAAACAGTTACACATACTCCTAATTGAAGTAATATGTTATGCTAATGATATAAGAAAATGGAAATGAATGATGACATTAATTTTTGAGATCATATTAGATAGCAATGGGTTAAATTTTTAAGTGGTATTTTTTGTGTACAGTGCATTGAAGGAGAAATAGAGCAAAAGGGAGATGAATGAGAGGTGCACAGAACATGAAGTGCCTTTAGAGTTCCTCCTGTGTTTAACGGATGTTACCAATCTTTGATAAAGCAAAGGCTGAGTCTAGTTCTATCATATTTGGCAGTTTGAAGAGTTCAAGAAACTAAAACAGATCCCCAACTCACTTTAGCCAAAGCAGGAGCTAATTAAATGACTGAGAAGTGACTTTCAATTAGGGAACTGTGAAGCTCTTAACAGGGCAACTGAAGAGCAAACTTTCTACCATGAAGAAGGAAGCTTCTGTCAGGGTGACACTAGTCTCACAGCATGTTTAAGACACCTTGCACAGCCTTGATGTAGGGGGAGGGTCTTGGACCTGCCTCTACTAAATGTACCAGGTTCTGCTGACTCCCCATGGGAGGCCATACCTTGTTGGAGGAGGGAATAGGGGGTGAGTTGGGAGAGAGGACTGGAGGGGTGGGAGGAGGGAAGAGAGGTGTTGTTCGAATCTTAGATGGTCTTTTAATTAAAACAAACAAACAAACAAACAAAAAAACCCAGAGCCAGATATCAGGATGAAAGCTGAAAGATCAGAGAAGCAGAACAAGTCACAGCCAACCTTGCCTCACCAACTCCTCAGCTGATCCTGCTTACATGAATCCTCAGACTGAAAGCCTCACCCCTGAGGTCTCAACTGAAAGGCTCTCAGTTGAACTGCTTTAGTTCCTGTTTCCTCACGAGTTATATACCTTTCTCTGCTCTGCCGTCACTTCCTGGGATTAATGGTATGTGTGTTTCCCAGTACTGGGATTTAAGGTGTGTGCCACCACTGCCTGTCTCTGTTTCCAGTGTGGCCTTGAACTCATAGAGATCCAGATGGATCCCTGGCTCCCGAGTGATAGGATCCCTGGCTCCAGAGTCAGCCACTTTCTGGCTTCTATGACTAATCTAGTGGCTGACTCTGTCCTCTGGTCCTCAGGCAAACTTTATTAGAGTACACAATACATCACCACAGAGAGGGGAACCTGTGGTTGGTATGTAAAATGAATAAAAAAAAAAAAACCTTAATAAAAAAATATTCCTCAGAGGTGGAGGTAGAAATTCTGTTCAGGTTGGTGGAGTCAGGAGAAAATCTCAGTGTGGTGGTATTGTGTTCCCCAAAATATTGTATACTCTAATAAATTTATCTGGGGTCAGAGAACAGACAGCCACTAGACACAAAGGCTAGAAAATGGTGGCACTCACACCTTTAATCCTAGCATTCCAGAGATAGAAATCCCCCTAGATATCTGTGAGTTCAAGGCCACATTGGAAATAGCCAAGCATGGTGACACGCGCCTTTAATCCCAGAAAGCCAGCCTTTAATCCCAGGGAGTGGTGGTAGATAGCAGAAAGATATATAAGGCGTGAGGACCAGAAACTAGAGGCATTTGGCTGGTTAAGCATTTGGCTGGTTAAGCATGTGGCTGATTAAGCATTCAGGCTTTTAAGCAGTAATTCAGCTGAGACCCATTCTGGATGAGGACTCAGAGGCTTCCCTCCAGTCTGAGGAGACAAGACCAGCTGAGGATCCGGCGAGGTGAGATAGCTGTGGCTTGTTCTGTCTCTCTGATCTACCAGCATGGACCCCAATAACTCGCCTCAGGTTTGATTTTATCAATAAGAACTGTTAAGATTCCTGCTACATCTCAGACTTTGAGAAAGGAGATCAAAGTTCAATTCCCACTCAGAAGAGTTAAGGTGTTCCCATAATACCCGATGCTGTTTCCTATCGGTGATGTGAAAGTTGAGAACATTTTGTGGGTGCCCATTCAAAAATAATCTCTAGTTCAGATTAATGCATTACTTCCTGAACTCAGCAGGAAACAAAAGCATGATATACAATTTATTACATTTTAGATACTTTCTAAATATTTGAATATTTATAGTTTAAATAGTTTAAATATTTATAAATAGATAGTCGAATATTTATAAAAATTCATTTATTTATTATTTTGTGGGACTGTGTGTGCTTGAGTGAGTTTATGTAGAGTAGACCATGTGGGTGTGGTGGCCCAAGGATGAGAGAAGAGCATGTTGGCTTCCTAGAATTTGATTTATAAGTGGTTATAAGCTGACGTGTGGACTGAAACTGGGTCCGCTGCAGAAGCAGTAAGTGCATTTAACCACTGAGCCATCTTTCTAGCCCTCATATTTGAGCAGTTTAAATTCTTGTTCAATGGATGTGTAAAATATAGTATCTTCAATGGAGCATTACATTCAAGTGAACTCGATTTCAGAATTAAGATACGATGAATCTTCTTTGCTCCTAATAAATACATAATTATACATGTGAAGAGGTAACAGTTATAGGTACTTAAAAGTAAATTCAGAAGAATGTGTGGTTCTTGTGTTGTGGAATTTATGCTCTGACTTCTGTCACTCACAAATAGATTGCTCATTCATTTTGTGCACACATGTCTGGAACACATATTTAATTTTTAAAATTTAAAAAAATTAAAATTAAAATGTCCACCTTTTCCTCAGTGTGAGCTGAAAGAAAAATGCTAATACTTAATTGTTTATGTATCTCATGTAAATTGTTAATGTTATAGCTAATGTTTCATTACATTTTGTTACATTACTAGAACAATAAAAATTTTAATAGAAGTGCTAAACATAGATTCAGTGATACGAAGTGAATAGTTGTTGTATCTTAAAAACAAACAAACAAATGCCCCACTGCATACATAGCTAAGGACTATGTTAATTTGTTATCCTACGAAAGTGAGGACTTGACTACATACAAGACAGAAACAAGTTTCTAGATATTGACATTGTTTTTAATGCTGGAACCCAATGCATTGCCACCTTTACTCTGAGGTGGAAGAGTTAGGCTGATTTCAAATAGAATGCCACATTTCTGGTCCAGAGTGTTTTCCTTCAAGGAGCTCTGTCTATCCGAACAACTGATATCCTCTCTGACATCACCACTCTCAGGGGTCCCTCTCTACTTTGAGAAACCCCCTGTCTCTGGACTACTGTTTACAATTTAACTAGTTTCTAAAATGTTCATTCCTCTGAGGATTCTCCCTAATTAGCTCTAAATAGTTTCTGCTTCTTTTGTCCCTTCAACAGTGGCATTTCATGAAACTCATCCTTTCATGTTTTTCTATTCTTTGTGTGTGTAGTTCATGGGCAATCCTAGCCCTCTGACACAGCTCCAAGTTATGAGATATAAACTTATGGATTCTGAAAGTCGATGTCCAATGCTAGTTATTCTCTTAAATTGAAATTTTTATTTCTGACTATCTATATGATAGCTGTATCTGATGACCAGAAACAATAAATCAAATTTTAAATCAGTAAACTGAATAAAGTTTATTTTATATCTATGCAATACTGTTTTTCTTAAAAGTCCTAACCATTGAGCATTGAGTATATATCAAAATTATTTTTAGTGATGCCATGAGTTTTTCTTTTTTTCTTAACTCCCACCCCAAACTTCTACACAAAAAATGGTCTCCTTTACTTAGTATGTCTACCTTAAAAAGTTTGTTTTTTTCATCCAATTCCAGTGTCTTTCTTGAGCAATCTCTGCCACCCCATGTTTTGCCTGGCTCATCATGATTGCCTTGCCTTCTTATCACACCAAATGTTTTCCTAATGTGGAACGTCTTTGTAAAATTCCAAGGACATGCCATTTTTTTTTAAATGAAAGCAACTTTTGTAAATGTTTATTCATAAGATAGAAGCCGAAGAAATGCTCAACTCAGCTTCCCTGTCTGTACTCCCCACTACTTAAGCGTGGGTGGCTCTCAATGTCACCAGCCTTCACATAGCCTTCCGTGCAAGGCTCCTTCTCTCCTCTATGCTTTCTAAATGTTCTCCGATTGCCTTGAACATTTTCCATTTCCCTTCCATGAAAAACCAACCTTCCTTTGACATTTCCTAGTAACGAAGTCCTATGAAATTCCCCATGTTAGATTTTCAGGTGAGAACACACTTAAGAAGAGCAACACAAGGATGGGTGTGTTGTGCAGACAGATGAGGACAGAGCCCACTGTGGTAGAGAATTCGTAGCAGATATGGCAGACAGCTGTGCAGATTTCTTCCACAGTCAGAAAACAGGGAGATGAGTTCTGGGGTTCACTTTACATTCTCCTTTTAATTCAGTTTGGGAACCCAGCCCAGGGAAAGGCACTGCCTACATTAAGTGAATCTTCTGTCTGCTAGCACCCTGGTTGACACCCAGAGAGCTGAGTATCCCCTGATTCAAGAATCTGGTAATGCAAAGCTTAACCTTCAGCTGTCACTCTTCTCATTAGATTGGCGTATTTTCCTCTCCATAGTTTTACAGGACACTTTCCGCACTTGACATATTTACTGAGGGAATCGCAATGACCTAGTGTCTTTCTTAAAAGCTGTACTCGGTTATGTTTGTTTCTTCATTGCTTGGCACACAGTGATTTTACTAAGAGCCTGTCATATGTGACTAAGGTGAGATTGGAATCCTGATCCTATGTATCTACTTTTATATTTGTATTTTTCAAAACATGTTGACATCTCTGTCACGGTCCCCTCTCCTTGCGCAGTACTCTCATGGATGTAGCATTTCTCACTCTCATGATGCATGCTAGTTGATAAGAAATTTACTTCCAAGTCATCATGGCTGTTCCAGATCTCCAATGCAATGGTGATATTCTAAAAAGGAAAGCCTGTCACACCGATTAAATAACTCATTTTGTGTGATTGTATACTGGTGTAGAGGTCAAACAACTGCTTTGTACATCCCAGGCCTGACTTCCCCTCTGACTAAACCGTAGCATCTGCTCCTGTGTTTGTTCATGGATGTGCTTGAGGGACTTCCTAACCAGTCTCTTTAGCTATTCATTCGTTCATTCATTGGCAATGCTGAGGACAAAACTCAAGGTACTAAAAATGTTTAGTAAGCACTGGACCACTGGGCCACATCTGCATCTCCTTAATCATTCTTCATTATGGAGGCAATTAGAAATAATTCATTCTCTGTATTTGTACTTACAGTATATGTGAACAAAAGTTTTAGACACTTTTTAGCCTTTCACTGTAGCATAATGATCAGTTATTAGAAAAATTGAAACACCAATACTGTCAAGGAAAGTAAGGGAGTTTACTATTTTAAAGAGTTCCCCCCCTCCCTCTCTCTCTCTCTCTCTCTGTGTGTGTGTGTGTGTGTGTGTGTGTGTAGGTGGGGTTGGAAGTGGGATGGGTGGATGGATATGTGGATGAGAGAGAGAGAGAGAGAAGGAGGAAGAGAGAGAGAAGGAGGAAGAGAGAGAGAGAGAGAGAGAGAGAGAGAGAGAGAGAGAGAGAGAGAGAGAGAGAGCTTGCCCCAGCTAGTTATCTCCTCCAACTGTACACGTCTCCCAGATCCCAGCTGGCATATCTCCACACTGAGTCCCGCCATTGGCCCAGAACTCCTTACCATGTGTGTTTTATCCATGCACACGTAGTGTTTGAATGTGAAGTGCCGTCCATAGGCTCAGGTATTTGAAAACTAGGTCTGCAGGGGTTGGCATTGTTTGTGAAGGTCGTGGAAACTTTATGAGATACAACACTGGGGTGGATGGGTGTTGAGAGTTTATGACCTTCCCCTCTCATAGTCTACCCTCTGTTTTCTGTGTGTGATGGAAGGTGTGATATCTCAGCCACCTGCTCAGCCATTATGGACTATCCTTCCAGAACTGTGTGCCAAAATAATCTTCCTCATTAGTCAGTTTGGGTCATGATATTTTATCATAGCAACAATATAGTCACTAGTACAACATACCTCTGAATACTTTCATTTATTAACTGGACATGCTGGTACTGTTAATTGCTGTAGATGGGGATCATGCAAATGGATGAAAGGACAAAAATCTGCATTTTTATGTTCTAATGGCCTCTCCAACTGGATTTGCGTTGCCTGGAATAGAGATTAGAATAGTGGAGGTTTTTGTGTTGCTGACTCTTTTGTTGTTTCTTTTTTAGTGTGCATATGTTGATGCCAACAGAATGCAATATAAATACCATGGATCTGGAAGTATTTGAGTTAAATTTATCAGTATTCATTCCCTAATATTGCTGAGACTTGAGGCTAGTAAATTTTTAAACATGTATTCCTTTATAAATAAAAGTAACTAATCTTTGATCTATATAAGAGACTTTTAGAAACAGAGTGATTATATAATGCCTCAGACTTAATGACTTGTACCAAGCTCAAAATTGTATGTCAAATCAGTGAAGACTTTGTATTTTAAAATGCACAGAGGAAACACACACACACACACACACACACACACACACACACACACCAGAGACAATGAGATACACATATACATATAAAATGCAATCGGTAACATAAAATATATGATATCTTACACATTGTATATGTGAAGGTACTTTGGGATTATATAAATTTGTATATTTATCATTTTCATTCATAGGTCATAGACATATTTGCAGCATATACATAGACATTGGTTAACTATGCTAAATGATTTTCATCATTTAAATTTTTATTTATTCTTTTAAAAAATGATCTTTCAACAAAAAGTGGGATGAAAATAGCTGACCTCGAGTCCTGTGGTTTTAGTTTCATCTCTTGTCTGAGGGAAGGGGCTGACACAGTATAAAATCTAACTCTGATATCCCATCATTATATGACAAAAATTTAAACAATTTCCAAGGTAGTGAAATAAATCTCATATACCTTTGTCTTTTAGAAACATCTGTGACATTTTTAAGAGTCCACCAAGAATTGTGTTTCTTTAGTGTCATTTCAAATACAAGGAATGAAAGTGCACAGATTTGCTTTGGCATGACATCATCTTGTTTTACAGTATTGACTTCCACAGATGTCTGACCCTTTAAGTTCTTCATCATCCCTGCACGCTGTTTGAAGGAAAGAACATTGGTAGATCAGAGAATGAGAGTGTGGCGTTTAATTACTGAACCAATGCATGTGCCTGACTTGTAGAGGTTTGGTACAGTTTCAGTCTGTTAATGGAAGTCAATCTCCCATTCCCTCAATCTCTGAAAGCATGCAGTCATACCTTTAGCATTTAAAGGCTTTTGCAGGCTACAGCAGCCTAATGTCTAACCAATAATCAACTAGAAATGAAAATACTTCATTTACATTAGGCACAGATATGACCTCTGTCTTGTAACTTTTCCAGTAGTATTGTGGTTTAGAGCCATTTGCTGTTTACAGTCACACAGAAGTCTTTTTAAAGTCACCCAGGAAGGAGAATAAAGTTAGCAGGGTTGTCTGGGGTTTCTTAGTTTTCAGGGGGTAGAACATTTTTATATTATTTTTATGGTAAAATATGACTCTATTATTGGCGTTGTAGACATTGATTATACCTTTAGTTGATACTATGATGAGAACTCAAAGTTACTGCATGGAATTACACAGTACAAATTTGTTTTCTTATTTTAATAGTCACAAAAATCCTAAGAAATATACATCTGTTATTTTTGAAGATTTTATTCTTCATTACAATTATTTTTACTGTGTGTATTGGGGGGATGGTCAAGCCATGCCATATGAGTAGTGCTTAGAGAAAAACTTTATGTAGCTGGATCTCTCTTTTTTCCTTTGTAGTGATTCTGAAAATCAAACTCAGTTTGGCAGGGTTATATTCTATATTTTACTAAAATTAGTTTTAAAAATGTTGATTAAATAATTGGGCAATCATTTTTAATATGGCAATATCACCATTCCATATATCTAGTGGGACATCCTCACAATTTTTCCTCTACTTAATGGCTGAAGAGTGGAAAATGTGTGTGAAAGCTGTAGCTGGACTGAAACTCCTCTTGTGCAAGCCTCTCTCCACCTCACAGTTCAAAGGAACAGGAGGATAGGCTGTATTCTTTTTTTTTTTATTTATTTATTTAAAAGAGTGTTCACTCCTGACTTGCTCAAAAGATTTGAAAGAATTCAGCCAAATAACCCAGTAAAGAGTAAAATCATTTGTAATGGTTTTACAGGTTTCCTTTCTTTAGATTTTTACAGAAATGGCTCTGTGATAGTGATGCACTTTACTTCAAACCACATAATTTTTCAGAATCAAAAAAATTACATCATTAATCTGATATCTTTCTCTTTAAAGAAAATGAATAAGGAGAGTTAGACTTCATAAAATTCAGACAATAAATTGCACTCATATTCTAGTGGCTTTCTCTGGGAGTCCCTAAGGGCCTTATAAAAATTAAAAATTCTTAAGAGCAGCATCAAACATCAGTTACTTTGGTTTAGATTTTAAAACATAAATTGATTTAGCATTTTAGATCTCCTGTGGGGATTGCTTCTGTATTCACGAAAGCTGCTGTTAGAGATAGAAATGCTGTTTGACCAACAGCTGCTGATCAAGGTAAAGACTGTAATAGTTTCCAGGAAATCACAAAGATGCTTCCATAACAACTGCAGGCATTGACCAAAGCAATCTCTAAGGGTTGAAATGGGAATTTAAATACATGGTTATTAGTGGAAAGAGCATTTGGCTGGAGTATCCTGGGATAGCCTTTCTCCATTCTTCTTACTGTTATTGCTACTATTTCTGAAAAGTCCCAAGTGCCCAGAGAACCAGAAGATGATGGGAAACATAATAAAACAACAAACCTATTGCAAATTCAACCTTGGAGCTCTGATTGCTAGTGCTACACCTGTTCTAATCACCTCAGAGGCAGTTACATTGCAAGTTAAAATATTGTAGCAGTCAATTCCTGCATTCTCATTCTTAGTAAAACAATTTTGCTTGCCAATGTGCATAACTTTGTGAGCATCATCAGGGGATTGAAAGAACACTGAAAAGAGGTATTGTCTCTCTTTTTAACTAAATCTTATTGAACAAGAAAGAGAGGAAAGCTCTAAAAAAGAAAAAGTGCAGAAATGGAGAGCACTTATAAAAAGAGAAAGTAAATTTGGAACATGAGCAATAAGCATAAATAGCTCAGTGTTTTTATTTGGGTAAAACCAATATCTGGAGGATCTTATAGATGAGAGTGGTGTCTTAATTCTAACACCTGGAATTGGAGGGAGAAAAGAGGGGAGCAGAAAGAACAGAACCATACAACCAAAGCATTGATATTGGCAGAAAGAAACAGCAGCAATATCGATTGTGAGAGACGAAGAAGGAAAAGGCTATACAACATATGAAATGTTTTCTCATTTTGACTTAGCAATTCACAGAGGAACTAATGACGCTTTATTCCCTTGTGATGGAGGAACTCTGCTAACTGCCATCACACTGCCCAACACAAACTATGTAAAAGGGTTATTAGCAAATACTTGTTCAGTGAAATAAGGATAATTATTCATTCTTGCATCCTCATAAGTCTTAACAGAAAAGATACTTAAACATTAAGACAAATGTTTGTTGAGAAAGAATCCTATTTTCACCAAATGGGAATAGAATGTTAAGAATTACATTTATTAGGGTTTAGTTGTTCAATCACATTACATTATGTTAAAAAATAACAGCTAAAGTAGATCAAAGATCTTGTTGTTGTTTTTTGAGATACGGTTTTTCTGTGTAGCCTTGGCTGTCCTGGAACTAACTCTGTAGACCAGGCTGGCCTTGAACTAACAAAGATTTACCTGCCTCGGTCTTCTGAGTGCTTGAATTAAATGTATATACCACCACTTGATGGAAAATATAAATATTAGAAATAAAACTATGATATTCCTAGAAGAAAACAGTGCAATTCTTTTAGCATCTTTGATTAGGCAACAGTTTTTAGAGAAACCATCAAAACAGCCATTACTCAATAGAAACTAATTATCAGACTTCATCAAAATTAAGTTGACTGTGCTGGAAAAGATACACCAACAAAGAGTTAAATGGTGAAACCAAGTATGGGAGAAAAATTTCAAATATAATATCTAATAAGACTTTTGAATATAAAATATGCAAGTAATGATTAAAACAATGCCAGTAAGAGAAATAATAAAATGTTTTATAGCTGTAAAGAGCCTAAATAAATATTTCCCAAACAAATATGTCAAACAGAGACATAAACCCATAGTCAATGGTCTTGTGCTCAAGAGTACCAGACATTGAAGAAATGCAAACAACAATGGTGCAGGGTTTTTATGACCAAAAATTACTTCCTTCTTTCTTTTTCTTTTTCACTATTGGTTAAAATATTAAAAATAGTTTATTTTCCCCATGTAATGTATTTTTGCTTTTTTCCGATAAAAGTCATTTATTAGAAATGTCAACTATATGTAGGATAAAGTCAGTGTTAGATGTTCATCAGTAACAGTAGAAAAATAGAATCAGAGTAAACCTCTATACAAATGTGATGGTACTCAGAGAATGTATCTTTTACAATGTTTCACACAGATGAGTTCAAGTTTAGAGGAACCTAAATAAAATGATATGTACTTCTTTAAAAATCAGTATGTACATTTGAAGTGCAGACAAGTCTTACAAAATACCGGTGATGCGGGTTGTAGAAAACACTTGCATCAGACACGAAATTAGTTTAAGAAAGATTTCTGAGTCTTTAACACTGAAGGCATTTGACTTTACCCAAAGCTGCGCAGCCACAAGAAACAGGGGTGGCACATACATGCACATATTTTTATTAGTTCTTTTTAGTTTTCTAAAACATGTTTTTATACTAGTCACACTTCTTTCCAAGGTCTTCTCAGATTGCACTCAACTTTGTGTCCTTTTCATTTTATTTTTTGAAACACATCAGCACAAATAAAACCTGCACAGATTGAAGCCAGGCAGAAAGTCAACACTGAGAGGGAGAAGTGGACACAGGCTCCTACCCATAACACAGAAGCTATTTGCAATTAATGCCAGTAGGCAAAGAGAAAATCAGTTTTGTTCAGTGGAATACTCCTGGGTATATAGCAACTACACTCCAAGGCAAGACCCATGACAGTAAAGAGCTGGCCAACACAAAATAAATTCCCTGTTTTGTTTTGCTTTTTGTAGGCTTTTTGTTTCATTTATTTTGTTTGGACTTTTTCTTTTTTATTTTCTGTCCCTTTTTTCTTATTGGCCTTTTGCTTATTAGTTTAGTTTTGCATTTTTGTGGTTTTGTAATTTTCTATTTTGCTTTAGGTTTGGACAGAGAAATAACATCCATTTGGGTTAATATGGAATGGAGGTTTTGTGAGGAGTTGGAGAAGTGAATAATTATTAAATTCTATTGCATGGGATTTTTTTAAAAATAAAAAAATATGCTGGGCGGTGGTGGCACATGCCTTTAATCCCAGCATTCGGGAGGCAGAGGCAGGAGGATCTCTGTGAGTTCGAGGCCAGCCTGGGCTACCAAGTGAGTTCTAGGAAAGGTGCAAAGCTACACAGAGAAACCCTGTCTCGAAAAACCAAAATAAATAAATAAATAAATAAATAAATAAATAAATAAATAAAAATAAAAAATATATTAAACACACATCATGAAAAATTTGTCCTACCCCAATTTTCTTCATTATGTGGCTTCCCCTAGACTGTGATATTGACTTATCAGGGCCTACACTATTAGAGAAAATTGACTCTCCTTCCAACAGCAAGGGTTGAGACTTCATGTCAATTCCTCCCTCTGTGATGGACTCTGGCCTTGCTTGGGCTTATCTATATTTTGTGTGTGCTGATACAACTGTTGTGAAAACTCAGTGGGCAGCTTTCCTCCTGTGTCCAGATGACACGGTTTCCTTGTAGTCATTCACCATCTCTGCACCTTGCTCTCTAGGCACCTCTTCAATGATCCCTGAGTTTCAAGAGTAAGGAATCAGTATGTATGTTTCATTTAGGGAGCAATATTCTTCAGTATCTTATTCTTTTTACCCTGGTCATCTATAGACAGTTAATCACCATCTAGTGCAAATAGATGCTTTTGTGATTGGGGTTGAGATATGCATTGATATATGATTAAAAGAATAAATCATCTGGATTTGGTTTAATACTATTCCCACTTAGCAGAATATTAGTTGCAGGTTCTCAACTAGGACCTATGACCTAGCCATTGTTTTGTGACATGATAATAGCACCAGATAATGGGTTTTGTATTGTGAGGTGTGCCTTAAATCCAAAGAGACAGTGGTTGTTTGCTTCTCTTATGTTCCTGCCACAATTGCAACAATGGTCATGTTTTGCTAAAAGTCCTCATGGTATATCACAGGTTTCAGAGCTATGTGTTAATGACAATTACTTTTCTCATATTGTAGTATACATAGCACTTTACAGTGCTATGAAAGCCAGTAATTACTTCAAGGTAAGTATCGGCATTTTTTTTTTTTTTTTTAATATTCTATGATTCAATTATGTGATGTCTTCAACAACAGAATATTAATGTCAAGTTCTAGAGTGTAATCAAGAACACTTGGAGTAGCTTGTAATTGAAAGATAATCAAAAGTGTTGAATAAGACTTAGAGAAATTCTAACCAACACACACTGATTTTCAGACTGTTAAATGGTGCAGTCACTTTATAGATCTATATGTAAACACTTGATAAGCCTAAGCAAAGTTACTATGTAATCCAATGGTTCTAATCTAGGTACATACTACAAAGGAATGAAAACAATTATCCACATAAAAATATGGACATATTTTGGAGGAAAGTGAATGGAAAATAATGAGAAATTAAGGGCTAAGGAGAAGAATTAATTGAAATGAAATATATACATGTTAAGCCCAGTAGCGAAACCTATCAATCTATAGACTAATAATTAAAATGACTACACAATTTTTTTGGTTTTTTTGAGACAAGGTTTCTCTGTTTGGCATTGCATCCTTTCCTGGAACTCACTCTGTAGCCTAGGCTGGCCTCAAACTCACAGAGTTCTCCTGTCTCTGCCTTCCAAGTGCTGGGATTAAGGGCATGCACCACCACTGCCCAGCTTAGACAAATTTTTAAATTATAAAAGGAGAGACTGAGGTTCACTAAACTGATATTTTGAATAGCAAAAGGATGCCAAAATCTATATGTGCATCAATTAATTAATGGATAAAAATTGTATATATTTTCAAAATGGACTATTGTTAGCTATATAAAGGATGGGATATAGAAAAGTGTGTAAACATTCTTAACCTCATAAAATTTCATTTTTTAGGTGTGTTAACATTTTAGTATGTGGATTTTAATAATATTTCAAGTATGATATCACAAATTAATGAAAATATGTGTTGCAAACATTTCGTTGATCATAGATGTTTAATTGTGTTGAATCTGAAATTGTATGCTTAATGAAGGAAATCTTCACAGAAGTCCTCAGAGAGCACAACACTGTAACAAATATCAAGAAGAGGCCAGCATGGAGGTCAGAAAGTTGTTTGCCCAGTTCTGAGAAGATATGTAGAGACATTTTTAAAAGATGTAGTATATCTGTATAGAAGAATAAATGTTTTGATTAGGCTATTTTAACCAAGCTTTGCAAATATACTAAACCACAAAAATTATATATTTTAAATGTGTTAACTCTTTGTTATACAGATTATATTATTTCAACTATTATGTCACAAATTAATGGATATATATATTGCAAATATTTCATTGCTCATTTGACCCCCTTTCCCATAAGAAAAAAGATGGAAAGTATGTAAACATTATTAAGATATATTCTAAATAGAAGGGGCATTTTTATTGAATGATCGTAGGAACACTTGAAGTTTTCTTTCAAAAATAGTCATGGACTAAATAAATGCTAACTGGCCCATCTTTATGTAGGTTTATAGTAAAACAAAAGAAAAAAATAAACAAGCAAACAACACCGAATCAATGTATCATTACATTAGTCAGTCTTTGCAGGTCAACTTTTCATTATCTATCACGAGGCTTGGCTAAATCATCTGGAGACCTAAAAAGAAATCTCATTTCACTTGTATAAACATAGTTCAAATGTCATACTCGTCTTCATAGATCTTGGAGTCACCTTAATGTGAAATATGTACTCTAATTTCAAAATTGATGGCATGAAAAGGCCAAAGAGCAAGAATCATTTGAAGAACATAGTAACAGAAAGAAATAAGCAGACATATAAACTAAACAGAACTATAAAAAAATACAAAGGTAATATCTTATAAAAGATTGTTTGATACATCTCCCTAAAGACCAAAAGAGAAACTAGAAAGAAAAGTCTAGCCACTACAGGCAAGCGAGAGATCACAAGGAAGAAACATATTTTCTAACATACTTATATTCATGAAAGACAATAACTCCTTCCCATCTGTAGTATATTATGTCATGTTGTGATGGTGAAGTTATTCTGGATTTGGAGAGGTCTCCCAGCAGATGCATCTCCAACCTGCCCTAACACATTCTCCTGAGTTCAAGCATATGGAAGCTCAGTTAGGGTCTCTTCCACAAACAGCCAGACTCTAAAGAAGACATAGTATAATAATTAAAAAAAAAAAAAACAGATATGGAAGTGACATTAGGTAACAAGGATCACACAAATCACAGGATACTTTATATAAACATAATTCTTGACCTAGTGCAATAAGTTAAATTTATTGATTGCACCTGACAACTAACTGTAGGAACTTGATAATTTTCAAACTATTTCCACTTTTCTCCTTAGATTCATTCTAATCAGGGCAGCAAATACAAACATTTTATAAATCAAGCATAGGAGGTTTAGAAAATGGGATTCTTTTTCTAGTACTGGGGTAGGAGTACACTCCTGAGGGAGGATGTCTGTGGGCATGAATAAAATACAGGAGTATACAAAAGTGGATTTCCCCAGAGCTTTATTCTACATCAGTACAAATGGGAAGAAAAGTCAAATCTTCTCTTAGTTTAAAATACCTTTATCTCAAATCAAAATAAATGCTATTGAGGACATCATAAGAAAAAAACACACAAACACATGTATCAGTTGTATCATGAGCCCTTAAGATCCAAACAGTATTACTGTTTGTCAGAGATCTTTACTCAGTCTCTTTCCATAAATAAAGCACAGTGCTTCTTTGAACTTGTAAATCAAAGGGGCTTGTATCATACAATGTCTTCCCATGTAGCTCAGAATAAAAATTAAAATTAGATATAAATGTTTATATGATCTGTACCCCTGACATGCCACAACCTTGGATTCTATCTACAAGTCTTCACTAAGCACACGTTTTCTTCACCATGCTGCCTATGCACTGAAGGTCTTCCTGCTTCATGGCCTTTGATGCCACCCTTCTTCCTACCATGAATGTTCTTTTCCTTCCTATCTACCTGGCTTATTCACATATTTATCAGAAGAAATTTCCTTCAACACACTTATATGGACAGTAGATATGAAAAGGCAACTCAGATTCCTTTCTCTGCTTTTATTTATTTTGCTTGTGGCCATACAAACCTCTATGCCCTCGAATTCAGGGCTTTGATTTGTCAACTATCGGCCTTGGCACAATCATCTGGAATTATGTATAGATTAAGAAGGTATTTGGAGCTGGCTGCATGGATGACTGAAAAGCTAATGCTGTGGAATAGCATCTGATCTATCTAGCTTCACTGTGGCACTGTGACAAACCCACAGCAAAGCAACTTAGGAGAAAAAGCTGTAACCAGTCTTCCTCTGTCCCACCTGCCAGCTTGCGGACAACCACTGGAGACTTCTTATTCATTATGAATGCTTGGCCTTAACTCAGGCTTGTTTCTCACTGTTTTTTTTTTTTTTTTTTCAAGTTTACAATGTGTTTATTTATTTATTTTTACTTTATTTTTTTTAAACATTTTTTTCATTTATTTTACATACCAACCACAGTTTCCCCCTCCCTTCTCTACTCCTGTTCTCCTCATCCTACCCTCTCACTGCCTCTCATCTATTGGAAGGAAGAAAGAGGACAGTAATTATGACATCATAAGAAATGTTTTAGTATGGTCCTTGATAATCAATTATATGAGATCACCTGGATTTAGAGTAATGAAGAGACTATCAGAAAAATGAAGAAAAGGGCCCCCTATGGATAAATGGGGACTGAGGTCATACAGCAAGGACAAAGGCCCTGATGTTGTCTGTACTCAGCTGCAGAGTGATTTTCTTTTTCTTTTTAAAAGTTTATATATTTTTTTTCATTTATTCCACATACCAACAGCAATTTCCCCTCCAAAGTCTCCTCCCATTCTCTTTCTGTCCATGTGCTTCCCATCTACCCTCCTCCCTATCCATGCTTTCTCACTTTCCACTCAGAAAGGGGCAGATCTTTCATGGGCTTGAGTAAATCATAGTGCATCAAGGTGAGACAGGACCAAGCTCCTCTTCTAGCAATCGTATGGGTCCTGATCTCACTACAAACAGACCAAGCTGCACAACTGTCACTCACATGCAGAGGGCCTAGGTTGGAACCATGCAGGCTCCCTAACCATTGGTCCAGAGTCTATGTGCTCCCATGAGCTCAGGTCAGCTGTATCTATGGGTTTCCCTGTCATGACCTTGACCCACACCTTTGTTCCTACAATCCCTCTTCCCTGTCCTCAGCAGGACTCCTGGAGCTCAGCCCAGTGTTTGGCTGTGGATCTCTGCATCTGCTTCCATCAGTTATTGGATAAAGGCTCTCTGATGACACTTAGGTTAGTCCCCAATCTGATTACAGTAAATGACCAGTTCAGGCACCCTCTTCACTATTGCTAGTGGTCTTAGCTTGGCTCATCCTTGTGGATTCCTGGGGCTTTTCCTGATACCAGGTTTCTCCCTAACCCTAAAATGGGCCCCAAATCAAGATGTCTCTTTCCTTACTCTCCTACTCTGTCTGGCCTCCAACTTGCCTCTGGCACCCAACCCAGCTTGCCCAACCTGCTCCCTCAAGTTCCCTTCTCCCATCCCCTACCCTGCCCCCAGTTTACCCAGGAGATTTCTTCTATTTCCTCTTCCCAGGGAAATCTATGCTTAAATAAGTCATATCTTTTAATCTACATTGTTTTACCTGGCTTGGTTACCTTTACTCTGCACTGTCCATTCTGCTTCCTCTGCACCTGGCTGGTGACCCTGCCTTTCTTCTTCCCCAAGACCTCTCTGTCCCCAGAAGTCCCACCTAACCTCTTCATGCCTAGCTATTGGACACGCAGCCCATAATTAAACCAATCACAAACAAATCTTCACTCAGTGTAAAGGAATATTCCACAACAAAAGGCTTTATTTGCCTCATACTTCCAGGTCACAGTCTGTCACCGAAGGAAGTCAGGGCAAAAATTTAAGCAGGAATTGGAGGAAGGCACTGGCTGACTTGCTCATGCAGGATGATCCTTGGTTAGCTTCCTTATGTAGCACTAGACCACCAGCCCAGGAAACATTGCTGCCCACAGGTGACTGGGCTATCCCAAATCAACTGATGATCAATACAGGCCCTCACAAATTTGGTCACATGTCCCTGCCAATGACCTTCAGGTTTTACTGCCCATCCCGATATTCTCTCTTTACTCTCTCTCTGACCTCCAGATTCCTGTTTGATCCTTCCATTTTAGTCTACTCCACCCCATCCATGCATATATATTCTATTTTATTCTATTTTCCATAGCTAGGAGATCCATCCCTCCTCCTAGTCCCTTACTTTCTACCTAACCTCTGTAGTTATACAGATTGTAGCTTGCTTATTGTTTTTGCAAAGGTTATTATTGCTGTGCTAAAACACCATGACCAACACAACTTGTGGAAGGAAGGATTTATTTGGTTTATGCGTCTATATCTCTGTTCATCATTGTCGCAAGTCAGGACAGAAACTCAAACAGGGCAGGGCCTGGAGGCAGGGGCTGATGCAGAGGTCATGGAATCTTGTTGTTGACTGGTTTTCTCTCCATGGTTTGATCAGCCTGCTTTCTTATAGAATCCAGGACCACCAGTCCAGGAATGACCCCACCCCCAATGGGCTGGGTCTCCCACATCAACCACTAAGAAATACTCTGTAGGCTTGATCACAGCTAGACCTATCTCATAGAACCATTTTCTCCAAAAATATTTTCTCCTTTCAGATGACTACAGCTTGTGTCACATTGACATAAAACTAGTCAGCACTTTCCATTAGTAGATAAGTATTAATAACTTGACAGCTAACATCCACATACAAGTGAATACATACAGTGTTTGTCTTTCTGGGTCTGAGTTACTCAGCATTTATTTTAGTTCAATCCATTTATATGTAAATTTCATTTTTTATTGGTATGTAATATTCCATTGTGAAAATGTACCATATTTCATTTATTCATTCATTCTTTGATGAACATCTAGGTTGTTTCCAATTTCTGGCTATCATGATTAGAGCAGCATTAAACATGATGGTTTAGGTTACATGGGCCCAGTCCTAATCAAGTTTTGGGTTCATTTTTATATGTTGCAGCTTCACAAAATATTTCATTTTTAAAAGTGTTGATTCTCAGACCTGTTGATAGATGCCATGCTTATTATAGGATTGTATGGCATGAATATATATAAACATATAAAATATATATATATATATATATATGTATATATATATAAAATGTGGTGATATATTATGTCCCCCAATATATTGTACATACTAATAAACTCATCTGGGGTCAGAGGACAGAACAACCACTAGATATAAAGGCCAGAAAATGGTGACGCACACACCTTTTATCCTAGCATTCCAGAGGCAGAGATTCATCTAAATCTCTGTGAGTTCAAAGCCACACTGGAAACAGCCAGGCATGGTGACTCATGCCTTTAATCCCAGGAAGTGATGGCAGAAAACAGAAAAGTATGTAAGGTGTGAAAACCAGAAACTAGAGCTGGTTAAGCTTTTAGGCTTTTAGCAGCAGTTCAGTTGAGATCCATTTGTATGAGAACTCAGAGGCTTCCAGTCTCAGGAAACAGGATCAGCTGAGAAATTAGTGAGGTGAGGAAGCTGTGACTTGTTCTGCTTCTCTGATCTTCCAGCGTTCACCCCAATACCTGGCTCCAAGTTTGTTTTTATTAATAAGACCTGTTAAAATTCATGCTACATACGTGTGTGTGTGTGTGTGTGTGTGTGTGTGTGTGTGTGAGAGAGAGAGAGAGAGAGAGAGAGAGAGAGAGAGAGAGAGAGAGAGAGAGAGAGAGAGAGAGAGAGAGAATGTAAATGTATAATGTCTGACTCACTGGGTAATAACTATTTAGCATGCACAATTAGATAAAGAGTATACAGTTCTTTTTTTTTCAATCTTTTCCCTCACTGAATGCTTATTTTTCAAAGCACTCTATTTGGAGCCTTGGGATATACAAAGTTAAATAAAGCACATTCTTATAAGTGGTTGCATATGAAATACAAATGTAAAATATGTTAAAATATATTGTTAGAACAGCAACTGCATATTGTCATGTGTCTCAAAACAAATTAGCCTGTGTCAGGATATTGAACATGAACTTGCTAGAACACAAACCAAAAATCACAGTAATTTCTAATTTATCTTAAATTGTTTTACATATAATTGGTTCACAGCAGCTCATATATTTATTTGTAAATAGCCTTCACTCTGCCACTTATTGCTTAGAGACAAATTCACCACCCATATTTGCAATGGAGTTAGTTCCTCCGTCCTCCCTTCCTCCCTTCCTCCCTCCTTCCTCCCTCCTCCCTCCCTCCCTCCCTTCCTGTCCCCTCCTTTCCTCCCTCTCTCCCTCCCTTCCTGTTTCTTTCTCTGCCTAGCTCACTTCTCCCCTCTCTTGTCTTCCATTCTCTCTCTTTCTTTATCTTTTATGTAATCTCCAACACTGTGCTCTTGGCTTTCAGCATATTTACAAAATAAAATTAAAAGTGAAGGAAGAATAGCTAAATTAAATATGTCCATCTGAGTGGCCTGTCAATCCAGTGACCTCATTGTGAGAGAAACAAGGAAACAGAAAACAAGAAATACTGACATGTTAACATAAAAAAGTAGTTTCTTTAAACCATGTTCTGTGAAAATATAAATGTCTCTTATGCACAGGAAGTTAGTAATTTAAAGTTTGTATTTTGCTGAGTTGGAAATTAAATGTGAAATGTTAATATTTGAAAATTTCTTCTGCTTCAATTATTTTTCTGACAAATATGGTTAAAGAAAATATTATAACTTTGCAAGCATGAGTGCATATATATACAATAAATTCAAACATTCAAGGAAATTGAATTAGTTTATTATACATAGTTATAATGAAAAGCCCTATATTATAATTCGGTAATGTATCATTTTATTGTTTTTATTTTCATGTTTACTGAGTAATACTTTAAAATAATGGCCCAGTTAAGGTAATTAATGTTGAATTACAGAGGAAATACAATTGAATTACTTGTGACACTCACATTAATACTAGATGAGTTCACTGTGATTAATGCTGTTAAATAGATACCAGAGGAATTAATATTGATTAGGCAATTATTTTAAAGTGTTGCTGTTTATTGCAATTTACACCAACTTCTTTTATTTGAGGAAACCTCCATTGGCACTGTCCAGAGCAAGCTGCATAATTGCCTTGGGAACCTGGATGGGGATCACACAATTTTCTTTTGTTTTATTCTTATTCTAAACACTCTTTTGTATTTGAAAATAAGATATGATACTTTAGGATATGGGAAGACATCTCAGCAGATTAGGTGAATCCTATGCAAGAGTCAGGACCAGACTTCAGATCTCTGGAACCCAAGTAAAATCAAGTGTGTGTGACAGCCCCCTACTGTCCTCATGCTCAGGGAGTAGAGACGGTGAGTCGCTCAGCTCAAGGGGAATCTGGCTGGCAGGACCAGCTGAAACAGTGCTCTGCAGATTTAGGAGAAATGTATCACATGCAAATATTTTCAATAATGACTGTTTTTAATGTAACGAAGCACCTCATTGTCATTGTTAAGCATTCTGTTATGACAGACACAGTCAGAGACATCACCTTAGATATAAAACTGTGGCAAGTACTTCATTTTTCATTGTGCACTTGGCTAGAGCTGTCCTGTATAGAATGGTGATCAAGTTGAATTTCTTTTTCCTAATATCTCTACGGAAAGCTGAGGGCAGGAGCAGAGCTGACCTGCAACACTTTTTGTGGAATTGTGAAATTGATAATGTAGGGTAGTTATGTGAAGATTTCGCAGATATTTTGAAAATGAGTAAATCTGTGAAAACAAATCTGAGACAATAAGGCCGTTTTCATGTGGAAATAGCTGTTATATGTCAGTGGAAAGTCCTTTGTTTAATAAAGTCTTTTGCAACGGCAGCAGTGGCGCATGCCTTCAATCCCAGCACTTGGGAGGCAGAGCCAGGCAGATTTCTGAGTTTGAGGCCAGCCTGATCTACAGCGTGATATCCAGGGCAGGCAACAAAGCTACACAGGGAAACCCAGTCTCGAAAAACAAACAAACAAACAACAACAAAAACAAACAAACAAACAAACAAACAAAAAAACCCAAAACAAACAAAAAAAGTCTTTTTCCAAAATTATCTTTATTTTCATGGTAGCAGGGAAAGTCTAAACATCCCATTAGAGCATGGAGGGTTCATTTCTAGTATGCATCATTCAGGGTTCAAAACCAATTATATATTTGATAATATCCACATAACATATACATACTTGTCTATACAGATGCTTTGTAGAAAGCATAGTAAACATAATGTTTTATGTTGGGAATCATTTAATGGCATGTAAGGAAGCAGGGACCCAGATCTGATATTGTGGGGCAGAATGGAGAAGTCTGTCTGCTTCGGTCTAGGCAGAGTATCTTTGGAAAACTTAGTTTCTACTTTTCAAACTCAAGCTCTCTTTGCCTGAGGCTAGCTCTTATCATCAAAAGCTAACATCAATTTACTTAATTGAATTTTCAGTAGATTTTGGCTGTAGCTACAGTATATTCTAACAGAAACTCTACATTAGTGTTTTCAAAGCCGTGTTCTCCAGCCTGTTGGCAGATAGAGCTTGCTAGTTCTCATATCAGAGACATTGTTATCTGGGTGATATGGGATTCCCCTGCCTCTGCTTCGGTCTCTCTGTCAGTCAAGTTCTATTACTGTAATTAGAATATTTCCTTCTTTTTCAAATGACATTTGTAGATTTAGGATCCCAGTAACTCATAATTTGGAAAGTTATCTTTTCTTTAGCAATGGCTATGTATGTTTCCCAAAGTAATTAATTGTCTTTTTTTCCCCCACATTTCTTTTTATAATCCAGAATGCATTGATGTTTTTCTATAAATTGTTGGGGCTGTTTCATATTGAAAATGAAGAAGAAATTACTGTTTACCTATATTTTGTCATTAACACAAGGGTGTTTGTAATGATACTGGTGAATATATGTATTAAATGATGAACAGCCACTACAATAGAAACTGAAGGATACTTTGATACTGTGGGAGGCAAGCTCCCACCTTTTTAAGGATTCTTATTAGGAGGAGAGAGGGATAAGAAAATATTAGACAGAAAGACAGCAGCATGGAGAAAGATAGAAACACAGGATAGCTTCAGGAAAACTTGGGTCAATACCCAATGGCCTTTTCCATTTATTCAAAAGGGCTTTTTATAACAATACCAAGGGGTGGGGCAAAAGACCTCCCCTTTGCTAGATCAAAGCATACTGCACAGCCAAGTTAGACCCTTCCAAACACCTGGTAACCATGCCTGTGGTCAAATCATCCCCTTATACAGCCCTGCTGGGTAAAGCAAGCTCAGATTCTGGGACCCTGAGTAAGTCCTCACTAGGAAATCTCTGTGTGTCTCCACATGATATGAATATGAGAATAGACTGGGGGTACATGAAATGATTAATGTCAAAAGCTAATTGCTTTCTTCATAATCAGAAGATGTTTTCTTAATAGAGCTTGCATGTGAGAACATGTTTCCTATCAAAATATATTCCCAGGTCATGTTGCATATATAGATTGATTTGAATTTCTTATTGATTCTTCTTTTCTCTAGGCTTTAACAGATTTACTGAAATTAAATATGTTTTCCAACTTCAGGGAGTTCATCTGGAAAATTTTGAAATACTCTTATTGTTCCCAGAGGGAAAAGAAATCCAATCACTCACGCAAATACTGTTTGTGTCCATGTATAATTCCTCAATTTAACTTCAAGAAATGTTTAATGTATTACCATAGATACCATGGTTTATTGCATTTTTCTAGCCAGGAGTATATTTAAACTGAAAGTAGTTTGTCTTTGTGTCACAACAGAAACAGTTATTTCCCTTGTCTTTATGTGATCATGACACAGTGTATAAAAAGATTAGAAAGACAGAGACCCATAGATGGCAAACCCCAGATGAGACTTCCTCCTGGCCTTACACCATAATACTATCTATAGAAAAAGTCCATTCAACAAGTGTTCTCCTTTCTCAGTCATCAACGTAACCAGCATTGAAAAGAAGAAAATTAGTAATATGTCTCTGAGATTAGATTATGTGATAAACAATGGCTATAAAATCGGTATCATTGTAGTACACGTGAGACAATGAGTACTTACAAGTTTTCAAAACAAGAATCACCAAAAACATTGGAAAGACCAAATCCCTATGGAAGCCAGACTTCTTATCTGTAAAGGGAAACTGCTTTTGCTACAAGTCTTATAGCATCTTTCACAGCTCTTGTGCACTAACTGGTCTTCAAAGATATGTGGCATTTTGTAGCTATCTTGGGAAAGAATCAGCTCTTACACTTAAAATAGTTTGAGGCTTATCAGATGATATTTATATCAGGAATTAACATGTCCTCCATCGGCGATTAGTACAACTTAATTTAAGCCTTTTATGTCTTATATAATTCGCTCTGCTCTTGCTAGCTTATGATGACTCTGCTTTTTCAGGGTATATGCACAAGTGCAGCTCAGCAGGCTCTTGCCCTATTCTCCCAATTATTGCTTAGATTGGAATTTCCCCCAAAGTCTTATGGTAACTGAATGAAAAAGAAGTTAGCAGCTGTCTCTTCAAAAGTAAATGAATGAGGGCTTGCAACATGTATTTGTACATTTTTTAAACAGTGTGCCATGATTTACAAACATATTCTTTAGGTCACATAACCCATATTTCTTAAATAGTGGTACCATGCATAATGAGGTTGTAATTGCAGAACTTGAAGGACAACTTTTGGGAGTTGGTTTTCCCCTATCACCTGTGGGTGAATGGTACCCAATGTTAAGTGCTCTGCTTTCTTATTTAGCGTTAAGTGAATTCATTAAAGGGAGACATTAAAATATTTTAGTCACAAATATTTTAAAATATCTGGATGCCCTTGAGAGACATTTCTTAAGTTTTCTCTGGTTGTATTTCAACAAAATATTCCGAGAAACACCCACCTCATACACAGGATTTGACTTCTTCTTCTTCTTCTTCTTCTTCTTCTTCTTCTTCTTCTTCTTCTTCTTCTTCTTCTTCTTCTTCTTCTTCTTCTTCTTCTTCTTCTTCTTCTTCTTCTTCCTCTTCCTCCCCTTCCCCTTCCCCTTCCCCTTCCCCTTCTTCCCCTTCCCCTTCCCCTGGCTTGATTTGACTTCTACGGATGCCTTCTGGAATATTTATCTTCATTTCCTAGGAAGTACTTGACTGTAAATTGGAGGATGAAAATATTTATTGCATGAAATGAAAACTCTACTCACTGAATTTAGCAGAGACATTGATAACAGAGAGGCTTCTAATTAGATACTAAACATAATCTACAAGGAATTTCAGAGACCATTTTGAGGGTAGCATGTCTTGTCTTGCTCAGTTTTCTATGCTTGCATATCAAATGTGAAAATTCTGTAGTTATTTATTCTAAGAGAAAATGTCTAATTAAATTCTATGCCATTGCCACATAGCTTGTCAATGCTGTGAACTTGAAGCAGTGACTAATAAAACAAAGTATTTATTTACTCTGTATCTCCTTTTCTCTGTGTCTCTGCTTCTCTCTATCTCCCTCCGTGTGTGTGTGTGTGTGTGTGTGTGTGTGTGTGTGTTAGTCATGTGTGTATAGGTGTATACACGTGTGTACAGGTTTGCCAAAATGTGCAGCTGTGTGCAGGAGCTGAGTTGGATGTGTAGATGTCACCAACATTCACTTCTCTATCTTATTTTAATTATGATGTGATTTTTGTCTTTAAGTTCATATATTTGTTATGGTACATTTATTGACTTATATATGTTGAACTATCTCTCCATCTCTGAAATAAAGCCAACTTGATGGTGGTGGATGATCCATATGAATGTGATTTGAAAGTATTTTATGGAATAATTTTGTGTTTATGTTCACTGTGGATGCTGATCTATATTTTATTAGTTATGTTTTTACCTGGTTTGGGTATTCGAGTAATACTGACTTCTATGAAGGGGTTTAGGAATCCTCCTTCTCAATAAGGGTTTCTCACTGAGTTGGTTCCTGCCATTCTTACTATACTGGCTAGCCAGCAATCCTCAGGGATCCAGTAATCAAAATTATGTTTGTAGGCATGTGCAGCAACACCTGATGTTTTATGTGGACTCAGGTGATCTAGACTTTGGCCATCACAGACTTTACCCATGCAATTATTTGCCCCAGACCTCCTCTACATCTTAATACTACTCAAATAAAAATCAAAATTTGAATATTAGATTTTAAGATCATAAGCAATTGTTTATAGAATTGATAAAATGAATTACTTTATTCTCTCTTAAAAAAATCTAAATTTAAATGAACCCATAATCAAGTTTTAATTATGCATCTCCCATGGCAGCAACCACTACATATTCAAATATTGTAAAATTATACAACAAAATGTTTAAGATGAATTTGGCTATAACTTTAAATGAAAATAAATGAAAACTACCCAGATGTGGCTTCTAAATAAGCCATGTGTTCTCTCTTCAAATGCCGCAAATATCTTTTAGGAATTCATAACAGCACATGCCTTAAATGAAATACTTCATGTTAGAAAATCACTAATCTGAGATTTATTATTATACATTCAGATTCATTCTGGATAATTTATAACTCATTTGTGTATATTCTGTGTTGATAACCTGTGTACTTTAGTGATGATTTTGTCTCTCCCCTCTCTTCTAACTTCTTTGAACTATAGACTTGTTATTATTTCCTTTACTTCTTCACTCCTCATGTCTCATTATTAGATCCCATTTCTGGTACCAGGTCGTCCTCATCTTTAGCCTTTGTGAACATTTCCCTCTGTGGACAGCACTTCTCCATCAATGTTTCTTGACTTGACCTTGTTACCATTTACCTCTCATGATTTTCCTACTCTATGCCACTATTATCTCATCCTTTATCTTCCTGTGATTCATAGAGATTCACAGAGCTTTTATTTAATTTTCTCTCCATTTGTATTAGAACCTCATTTAATCAAAGCAAAGACAGAAGATAAAGTCAGCTCACATTAATGGTGTCTGAAAACATTTGAGCTGAGTGATTCAGGTATCAAGTACATTCCTGTATTCAGAATGAAACAGAAGTTTGACATAAATATTAAAGTACTGAGCAGAAAGTGACCCAGGATGATGCTATTGAGGTCTACAAAAACATAAGTTTTTCTGTGGGTCAGGGGAACAGAAGACACATACTGAGTTTGATCTCAATCTGAAAGCAGTAACCAAATCCTAAGCTAATATGTGGCATTTATGGTAGGTTGCCAGCCATCGCCAAGATTGATACAGAACACAAAAAGGCTAAATCCACCCACGTACCATGAACTTTCATAGTGTTAAGATGAAGTCACGAACTTAAGCACATATTCTTGTTTAAACACACTGCATTTTTGTTGTTAACCCTTCAAAGTCATTGAAACTATATCTAGGAAACATTAAGAAAACAAATTGCTTTTTAAACTGTCATGCTTCATGGCTTGATATGTATTACGCAGTAATTATTCTCCATTTGGTTTCAGCTGGAATCACAGTATCTGTAAGCTTCTTGGGAGTGATAGCCCATGATGCTCTTATTATGAGGAACTATTACTGGTAGTTCGAGGGACTCAGCGCAGAACACCCATGGAAGTGCTTTAGTTACTCTGTATGTAATCCTGGCTTGAGGTGAAGTCTTTCCACTGCACAGGAGCTGAGTTCCTTGAGAAAATGTTTAGAGAGTGTGAGTGAAGAATATCAGAGCTCTTAAAATTCAGGCTCAATTACACAATGTGATTTCCACTCTATTCCCATGATAAGCAAGTTAAAGAGCTAAACCAGGTTCAAGAGAAGGGCAATGGACCTGAACACTCAGTGGAGAAAGTGATAGGTGTATATCATCTGTAATTCACTATAGGTGTAGAGTAGCAAATGTTCAGTTCAAAATAAGTGAAGAGTGAAGATCGGAAAAACAAGTCTCAGGTTACTCTATAAAGTCAGCATTGCCCTGTTTCCAGAGTAGATAAAATTTATATCATAAAAACATTTGGGAGAAACCACGTGATACCAATGAATCATTAAGTAGATTATCAATTAAACATCTTTCTTTTGTAAAATGTATATGCACTTCTGTTACATGAAACACACAAATCATACGTTATAATTTTTAAAATCAAATGTATTTTGAATCAATAACTTGAATTCAATGTATTTGGAATCAATAAATTGTCCAAAAATCCTGTGTAGTGATTTTATTGTATCATGGGTATAATTATAACCAAGCTGACATTGTTTTTCAGTAAATGAGTATTTCATGTAACTACATTATATATTATATAAACTCACATAGTATATA
The DNA here is from genome assembly GCF_004664715.2 of Peromyscus leucopus. Lineage (NCBI taxonomy): Eukaryota > Metazoa > Chordata > Mammalia > Rodentia > Cricetidae > Peromyscus > Peromyscus leucopus. The sequence goes on along the minus strand of NC_051068.1, from coordinate 122,186,584 downwards.
AATTAAAATAACATATATCTAATTTATTACTTATAATTTCATAATGAAATTTTTATTCTAATAGCTGTAAATTGAAATGTGAGGGCTGTGTGTGTTTGTGCACATATGTGTGTGCACAGGTGTGTGAACGTGCGCGCGCGCGCGTGTGTGTGTGTGTGTGTGTGTGTGTGTTGTGAAGGTAAATGTATAGCTATATTCCTTTATTGGTCACTACTGTATTTTTGGAATAGAGTCCCTCATTGAATCTAGAGCTCACAGATTGAGTTCTTGGCCAGCCACACAGGGTCCTCCATCTGCTCCTTCAAGCACTGGGTTAACAGACCTCATAGTCATCACTTATGCATTGTTTTAATGTGGATTTTGGAGATGTGAACTCAGCTTGTGAGGCAAACACATTATACATTGAGTCATCTCTCACCAGTCACAAATATGAGATTTCCATGTAACTTGAAATGATAACTAAAAATAAAATGAAATTGCACATTTTGTTTTATAGATTATAGCAGTGTTTTGTCACTACTAATTCTTATGATCAGGTTTTCCCTTTCATACCAAATCTCATATTTTTCTTAAATAAGCATTTTTATACATCAAACACATATGCATTAAATAACCTATGGACTGTATTTATATATGACTGAAAAGTTCTTAAAAATAAAGAAGATTTTTACATAGCAAGAGACCATTTTCACCATTTGAAAATCTGTTGAAACAAATTTTGATTTAGATTCAAATTCTGTTTCTTACCTATGGGTCTTTGAATTAGTGAGGAAATCAAAATGAAAAACCTTCCAATTGATTATTTCCCTGTAGGACAGGTCAAAGAGATTTATTCTTAGCATGAAGCTCTTTAAGAAGCAGGAGCAGTCTTCCAGTTCCCCACCTTCCTGTGCTGTTTCATCACATGCCACACCTGGAGGGTTGTGTTGGCTCTAGATTCAAGTGAATGTTGGAACAAAGTTAATTTCTACAGTTCCATTGGCTATTCAGTTGGGAGACACATCAGTTTCTTTTTTTGAAGAGTTATATTTTTATTTATGTGCTTGAATGCTTTTCTGCATACATAAATTTAGTGTACAAGTGTGCCCAGTGTCCTTAGGGGCCCGAAGAAGTCAATGAATCTCTGGGAGCTGAAGTTGCAGAAGGTTAGGAGCTGAACTCAGATACTCTGTAAGAGCAACACAGGTTGCTAACTGCTAAGCTGTGTTTCCTGCTGTAGATGTCAGTTTCCAAGTAGCTGACATTCTTTCAATGTTATTTTTTGCTTCATAGAATTGTTAATAAAACAGTGGCATATGGGCTCATTAAAAAGCCCACGTTAGGGCCGGGCGTTGGTGGCGCACGCCTTTAATCCCAGCACTCGGGAGGCAGAGCCAGGCGGATCTCTGTGAGTTCGAGGCCAGCCTGGCTACCAAGTAGCTCCAGAAAGGCGCAAAGCTACACAGAGAAACCCTGTCTCAAAAAACCAAAAAAAAAAAAAAAAAAAAAAAAAAAAAAAAAAAAAAAAAAAAAAGCCCACGTTATGAAATAAAGGAAAATATAATGGATACTAAGGGTAAATTTCAAACAATAACAACAAAGCAAAACAAACAAAAAGCACTTTGGTAGAAAATGTTAATTCTTAGTTCAAAACAATGACTTTAAAAACTCCAAGAAACAAATCATAAAAATATTGAGGTATTACATTCATTTGGGGGTCTCTTCTTTACTTAAAGCGAACCTTGTATCTAGAATTAATGAAAATTCCCCAGTACACATTGCTATTACTTGCCTTTATTCAAGGCAATCAATGCCCATTTCCTTTGTGTCACGGAGACCACAGGACTGCTGATCTACATGGGGCTAAGTATGTCTCCCTTTCCTCTGACTTTCCCTGCAGAGCCTTCACCGTCATCAAGAACCTAGGTTAGTATTTGAGAACAGGTCAGTCAATGTGTATTGTTGTAACTGATTTCACAGAAGTCCCTAATGTTAATTTAACACAGCCATGTAGTACAAGTAATCAGTACTATCCCAAATAGGAAAAAGTGTGTTTTTATTACTGCTGTGCCTGGTTTTAAGCAGTGAAAATTACAGTGGTATTATAAAAACTGTAATCCTTGTGGCCTATACATATGGCAAGATGTCTCTCTCATACACTAAAGTTTATATGACAGATTCAGACAGACCATATAGCAGTGTATGGGACAATTCTATTGCTGTGTTCACAGTGAATTAATACAGAGTTCTTAAAACTCTAAGGATAAAAATAGTTACTAAGCATATTTAAAATTTAAAAAATGTATTAGTGTATATATATTATCCCTCTTTTCACTTATGAAAAGATTCTCTTATTTATCAGATTTTACAATTAGACAAAAATCCCTGCAATGTTACTCTTCTTAGTTTCTGCTCTTATAGAGATATCAAACCATCACTTCTTTTCTGTTCACAAAAATGTGAAATTTCCAACATGAGTCATTTGGTGATTTAGATGCTTATGCTTTCAGTGATTAATTATATTGGTTTCTCAACCTATATTATTGTCTAAAACACTTTCAAACGATGCCAAAATATTTATTTTAAATGAGAATGTGTGTTAGATTGTTGGATATGCCAACATAGACAATTACTTTTGACCTATGGGTGAAAATTATTTATACCAGTAAATGTAGTAAAGGGTAGAAAGAAACAAAGGAAGGAAGGAAGGAAGGAAGGAAGGAAGGAAGGAAGGAAGAAAGGAAGGAAGGAAGGAAGAGAAAATATATTTTAAAAAGTGTCTGGGAAGAAATCCTTGTTTGTGCAATGGACATAATAAATCAAATCATGTGTGTTTAGATGACCTGGGAGAATGAATAGGCTGAAAATAAGTGCTTCAATGTAGAAAGTTTTAATCTATACATTCATATAAGCATGTACACCACAGATTTAAGTTTCAAGGTTAGATTATTATCTTTGAAAGAAAAGGGGAACACTCTATAAATATTCGGCTACTTATAAATCCTAAATTTTATCCTATTGGTGCCATTATATAGAGAAAATCTATTTTAATATATTTTTCTTTTACATTTCTAATTTCTTTAGATATATTTTTAGATGATATATAGTTATTTTTTATTCAGTATAATTTATTTGTTTGATTTATTCATTCTTATTCATTAAAAGTTCAAATGAAAGAAGGATGTTGCTCTCTTTTTCTTTTCTTTGTTTTTCTGTTTTTGTTTGTTTGTTTGCTTTTGTAGTACTGGGACTTGAACTCAGAGTCCTGCACATGTTGGACAGGCACAGGGCCACTGAGTCATATCTCCTCCCAGAGTGTGTTTATTGTATGTTTGCTAATAACATCTCTATCATCTTTTGTGAATGCAAAAACTGGCACACAGATTTGCAGTTTGTGCATACAAATATTTCCAACATAAAAGCAGCTGTGCAGCTACCTTTAAATGCATATGTACTCAGCCTTCTGATAGCTTTCACAATGAGACAATTACAGATAGAAAAAAAGATAGAAAAATACTTCTAACTTGATTTTTTTAGCATTACTCCTTTATTTTTAGTGCATTTATTATATTGTACCACCCAGGATATTGTATTTTTATAGAGTTTAGAGAACAGACTCTTGTGCATTGGTGCCTTGGATTAAATTAATTGAATAAGCGATTTTATGGCACTATAACTACAGTGCTCTTAAAAATGTCACTTAAATTCATATTCTTTAATCATTACATGATTATAATAACTTAGTTTTCCTAAACCCAGTTTTTAGTAGTTCATAGACTCCAAATAATCTTGGTTAGTTTGAAGTGAAGCAGATTAGACTCCCGTAAACAGGCAGTAACCCTAAGGCAATGTAAAAAGACTTGGGAAAAATTTCAATTAGGAATTCAGAAGACTGTGGATCTGGTAGAAAGCTGGCAGAGGATTAGAGTTCTGTTCCCATGCAGGTTCAGGGAAGACAATCACTGATGTTCTATCCAGAGCTCGAGGGACAGGAGATGAGTAGTAGATGGAAGACGGGGCTGAGTATCAAACAATCAAATGATCTCCACAATTTGATCACCTGTGTTTTTCTGTAATGGTTTTTATCTGTGGAACAGAGAAGTTTCTTTGTTGTGGGATGAGAGCTACATTGTTTTGTTTGTATAAAGATAGATATTTAGAAATGGCTGCCTAACCAAGATCTGATCAAGAACAACACCAACAGATATGTAATGGGGAAATCTCAAGGGTTTCTAGTCCCAGACAAAGAACTACAAGCAATTAAGGAATGTTGAAATGGGGGAGAAAATAGTCTTCCCTGGAGATGAGCACATCAATTGGTTATCCTGTAGCATATGGTTACCCCCTGAAATCATATACATATGAGCCAAAGAATGTAAACTGTGCAAGCTGTAAAATATCAATTATACAAACACACAGGCAAGATATTAGAGGCCATGTATTTGAGAAAGAGCAGTGGAAGGATATTGTACATGGGAGGGATTGGAGGGAGAAAAGAGAAAGGGAGAAATTTTGTCATTGTACTTTAATTACGAATATTAATTTCTCATTAAAAGAGCCAATACCTTGCCTAGACAATGGATACATTGAAATGTAGACTGTATTTGGGAGTCTTCTTTACCAGCTATGCACCGTTTTGGTTTCTTTGCTGTCACTTGTTAGGCAGTCCCACTCTGTACCAGTTGACTCTGAGTTTCACTGTATACAGATTTTCTTCGGGGGAATCCAGACTTAACTACCTGCAGTACAATCAGTGTTCATGAGCAACCCTGTTATAACTGCAGCAAGGACAGATATTACCAGTGCAATGTGAAGATGGGTTCACCGCCATTTTTCCCTTGGGTGTAGGAAGGTGTTCCTTAGAATGTATTTTGAAAGATTACTGACATCACACAGTCACTGAGCACTTCTCGATTTCTATTAGCCTGTATGCTTTTACACCCCAACATCAAACCTCCCAGTTAGTCACCATGTGGGATATGGAAGTCAGTGAGGAGGAGCTTGTGCGCAAAGAAGTGAAAACAAAACAAACAAACAACAACAACGAAACACAATTACTGTTCTAAGTTATACAGGGAAAGTAGGTTTATTTCCTGGCTTCCATATGGCTGGAGCTGCTATTTGTGGTATAGTCCAGGAAGGCTAAAACTGAGAAACCAGACAGATCTGATATTATCTGAAAGCATACATGCTGTCTGCCAGGAATGAGTCAATTTCTTATAGATGTTTAAGACTTATTTAAGACTTCTTTTTAAAGCTGAGAAATCCAAGATCTATAGTGGTTAAATGATTTGCTCAATAGCAAGAAAAAGCTATCTTTAGATGGCACCAGCGCCCATGTATACTAATTTTGCCAAAGGTCTTTGATTCTTGCTACCTCTATTCATATTGCAACTGTGAAATTAAAGCAATTATAATAAAAACCATTAGCTACACAGTGTTTGAAAATTATATAATTTTTGTCTATAAGTGTTTGCTTCCCTGAGCAAAGAGTGGCTGTCCCCTTTGTGTGCTTACTTTCCCCTCCATTGTGTAATTGTCACAAGAGACTGATTCTGGTGACTTAAGGAACAAGTTCCAGAGGATATGGATATGGGCTTGCTTAAGTACATAAAACAGTTAGGGGCTTGACTTAATTATACTATTAAATGACTAACAGTTGATGCCAAGTAATAAAGAATATTTTGTAACCCAATTTTTCTGACAGTTACAAGTTGATTTGATGATAAAATTGAGCATACAGCTTTATATAAACAAATTTATGTAACAACAGAAATGTTTGGAGATAATATGCTAATTTTGAATATCAGATACATAGGAAGATATTAAGGCACATGATGATATAATAAGCACATAGTCGAATTTTAATTTTTATTTATATAAGATTTTGATATGAATGAGAAATAAAATAATAAGCATTTGGTACTTTTCTCTAACTAGTTTTATAAAGCCATTATTGAATTTGAGAATAGTGACTTGGCTTATGGTTTTGATTTATTATTACAGTGTACTGAAATTTTTATCTAAATTATAATTAGCACCAAAAATGTTTAAACACAATGTTTTAGAATGATTCTAGGCTATATTTTCTCTTCACAAAGAAATACGTTGTTCTTTTCTTAGCTGATTATTTTTTATTATTAGTCAAGGGAGTAGTGGACTTAGACAGCCCTTAAGCTGAAGGATTGAAATACTCAAACGCCAATGAATGATTTATAATTTTTTTCTTATTAAAGGTGTTATGTGCACATGGGTATTAGTATTTGTCTTCATTTGAGGTATGCTTATTTATTTATATTTATTTGTTATTTACAAAGTACATTTATATTTGAACCAACTCATTTTAAAACACCCAACTGATTTTGTTAGTTTTTACCCAACAATACTGTTTTCAAGCTAAAATTCTGAAAACCCCTACTAATAGGTTAGAAGCCTATCAGAATGAATTTTGTGCATCTATAATAAATTATGCTAGGCTGGATGATACATAAAGAACATAATTTTGTTTGTCTAGCTCTAGAGTCTGGAAATCCACCATGAAAGTCTTTTGTTGTTGTTGTTGTTATGATTCATAAAATAAAATGTTAGGTCAAAAAAGACAATACAGAACAAGCCTTGAGATTTATAATGACATTGGTTGAACATCTAAGTGAGAAACCATCCTGGCTTAATCACTTGTGGAAGTCATGATTATAACACTGTTTTGATGACAATTACATTTCAATATGAATTTTAGAAGGGTCTAGCATTCAATTATAAATTGTCATGTAACATATCACCTGTCCTCAGTTTGATCACCAATAATCTAAGGATAATAGTAATGACAACCATGTGAAAGAGTGGGCAGTGATATGGAGACAAATGGGCCAAGTACAGAAGTTAAAGTGATGCTAACTTGCATGTACAGAAGAGCTTTGCATATTTAGTTAGCATATTAAAGCTTAAATAGAACAAAATCCTGGTTATGTAAGTGAGCACCATGTTGGAGAGATGGATCAAGGAACTTCATACAGGAGAAGGCTGTACAAGTTCAATGTATGAGAGAGGCTTGTCACCTCATTATTGCCCCTGAAGTTGTGAAAGAGAAACATGTCAATCAATTAAATAGTCCCCAAACCTTTGGTATTTCTTAATAGTGGATACATGAAAATCAAGAATTCATCCCTACAGTCAACAGGAACTCAGCCTTGTCAAGAATAGACTGGACCAGAAAATATTTTTGTAGAGCTCCCAGAAAGAGATATAACCCGCTGATACTTTGCAAAATAAGGAGATCATGAGTTTGTTTTGTGTTAAGCTACTAAATGTGTGTTATTTATTTATAGAGCTAATAAAAACAAATCCACTATGATTGGAGCAGATACCAACTGCATATGAAAATACATTCCCACTTCAACTCAACAAACATTTGCTAAAGGTTCAATGCCAGTGAGAAATGCTCTAGTCATATAAATACAGGTAAAATATCATTTCTGCCCTTCAAGAACTACATATTTTTGCCAGTGAAGTAGATTTTGAGCAAACAAATCAAGACCATTGTGTCAAGTATGTTGTTCAAGGTTATTGATTGAACATGGGAAGCACAAAGGAGGAGCTGCCTGTCTGTCTACAGTTGTGAGTTAGCTTGCCTATGTAGTCCTCCTAGAAACGGAACTTTAGAGCTTTCAGAAAGCACAAAATGCTACCCTACAGTTCCATTTACAGTGAATAAATATATTATCATAAATGAAATTTCCAGTGAGATGGCTCAGTGCGAAAAGATACTTGCTGCAAAGCCATTCTACCCTCATAACAGACTCCCACAAGTTGGACTCTGACATCTATGCTAATGCCACAGCATACATACTTGTATATCCCCCACAAGCATACACATGACTAAAGAATTAAATAGCTGTATTTTAAAAAATTATATTCTTTTTGAAATAATTTTATGGCATTAATATCACATGTGTAGGTGCATGAGATAATGTTATGGCTTATAATTTTAAAACTGTGAAGAATTTGCAGTCTTGATTTGACAGTCATTAAAAGTTGGGTCTTTAACAAAGGGTATGGTATCATTGAGAGTTGTTTAAAGTTAATATCTTTTAGAGAATAGGTATGTGTTATGGATTTAGAATCACATAGTGACTTTTTTGTTTTTAATCTGGTCAATTTTATTGTGTCAAATTTGCTGTGGTATGTTATAACTTTAGCTAGGCTCCACACTGGGTCAAATTTTTTCTAGATTTTTCAGTGAGGATGCTTTTCAGATGTGATTTATATGTAAAGTAGACTTTCAATAAAGAAGATAGATTATTATGGTGTGGTCGAGACTCTCCCAATTATTTAAAGGCTTGAGAGAAGCCTGAATTCCTTAACAAGAAACAGCTCCATTTGTAGACAGGCTTGGGACCTGCACTACTATATCAGTCATAATTTTAAGGTATCAAGAGTCCAAGAGTATATTCATACCACACACACACACACACACACACACACACACACACACACACTTTACAAAAGAAATAAAAGTCTAAAAATGTGTAGTTTACTTGTGGATATTTATATGACTACTGATTTTTGTCATGAAAGTAACACCATTTAATGCATATCATGATGAATAATATGATATATTATTTTATTTATTCTATAAAATATTAGATTAATATTTTTCATTTGAAAAATAGTAAGCTAGTTCTTAGAGAAATTATCAAATTACATTGCTATTAAAGAAGAGAGGTCAATATCTTTTTATATTCCTAGAAATGAAATATATGGGAGGGTTGCTACTAACAATTACTTCACATGTTACAAAAATTCTTCATAAGAAGAAACAGTCACAGACCACTCAATTCCTCGATTTGAGGTTGTTTATAGACCCTGAACTCTTTGATTGCAGAAACAGACAAACTATTCCCTTTAAGGAACTGTGCATCATTACCAAAACATTTTACTGTGAATTGTACTTCCAGAATTTGCCAATAGAGCTTTTTAAAAGGTTCCATGTGCAGTGAGGAAGAGGAAATAGTCTTTTTCATATTACTGCTTACTGGCTCTGAAAGAACTTTTACTTCAGGAGAGCAAAATCATCAGTGCTGCCCAACACTCAAAAGAAAGGAAGTGTATCAGGCCATTGGTGGTCCTTTCAGCACATGCTCACTTCACAGTGGGCTCATTGGGTCTTTGAACTCATTTTATGATTATTTTTAGACCACACAGTATGAGTAGATATGTTTAACAAATGAGTGAATCCTCATATCGGTTCACTGGTTTGTGTCATAAAGCCTATTGCAAGAAAGATCAAATTTAGGCCAGCAGAATGCATCTATTAAAAAAATAATGAATGGGAAGCAATATTTCATTCTGGAAGGACTGCAGGCACTTGAAGGATGCAGAGCTGGTAAATCCCATCACATCCCCATTCAACTTGCCTATTCAGCTAATGCAGAAAACAGATGTAGTTTGGAGAAGGACAGTGGATTATCATAAGCTTAAACCGGGTAGTGATGCCAATGGCAGATGCTATACCAGCTGTGGTTTTACTGCTTGAGCAAATTAACACATCCCCTGGCACCTGGTATGTAGCTATTGATCTGCTAAATACTTTCTATCCATCCCTGTCAATAAAGACTATCAGGGCAATTTGCTTTTAGAAGGTCACTAATATACCTCCCTTGTCCTATTGTGGGTTTATCTGAACTCCCCAGTGCTTTGCATAATTTAGTTTCATGGATGTGGACTGATATTCTCTTCCATGTGATGCCACAATGTCTACCACTTTGAGCACTATGTCAATTACAGTCAATGGTCAAGAAATAGCAACTGCCATAGACTTGGTTGTAAGACAGAATGTTGACAGATCAAACAAAAATCCTCTAGTTATTTATCTCAGTGAAATCACCAAGTTTTTGATGATATATATCCTGTTGAGACATTCCTTCCAAGGTAAGTATAAGTTGTGACAACTTGGTCCCTTCTACATCCAAAAATGAAGTATGGTGGCTAATGGGTCTCTTTGGACTTTTGAGAAAATGTTTGGATATATCCTTGTAGCTAAGCTGTGGCTGAATGATTCAAGGAACAGTTTGTTGGACTGAGGCTAAAAGAAGGTAAGATTGTACAACAGACAAACTTTCTGAGCAAAATGGTGGGATACTTTTAAGTATCAGATGAGGGTGAAATTTGTAGACTTTGATAGTCTTCTGTAGGTTCATCACACAGGCCACCAAGATTTTCCAACAAAACTATGCCACCTGTACAAGTAACTAGATAGGTTGATGGTGTTCTTTTAGAAATAGATCTTGACCAATTGATAGGTCTATTCAGAATTTTTCTATTCTTAACTTGAGGTTAGCAAGCACAAATAGTATGAGTTTTCCCTCATGACCACTGATGTGCCAAGCCATAAAATATGGCCTGCATGGAATAATAGATGTTTGTTTAGATATAAGCACACCCTGAAGCCACAGTAAGTGACATGATGAAGTGACTCAAATTCACTCAGTCCCTGCTCCTGTTGACTGCTCACTGCGCTCTCTCTCTCAGTTTGCCTGAGGCTTCATAAGGCATTCCCTGCTGTTGATTGACAATAGAAGAAAAGACTGGCCTCTATTCATAGTTGCTTATATATTATATACAGGTACCTGTTTAAAAATGCATAGCTGTATCATATAAAACCTTATCGGGGTTATCATTCAAGGACATTAGGGAAGCAAATTCTCCCAGTGGGCAGAACCTTGAAATAGTGACTCAGACATTGCCAGCTGTGTGGTGATACACTGATTCATGATCTGTGGCCAATGATTTGGCTGAATGATTAAGAATTTGGAATGGGTATTGTGTTGATATTTTGTTTGTATGCTAACAAATAAAATTTGACTGAAGATCAGAGCCAGCCACTAGATTAAATGTAGAGGCCAGGCAGTGGTGGCACATACCTTTAATTCTAGCACTTGGGAGGCAGAGCTCCATTTGGATCTCTGTGAGTTCAAAGTCACCCTGGACTACATAAGATCAATCAATTCTAAATGAGAAGTAGAGCCAGGCAGTGGTGGCACACACCTTTAATCCCAGTACTTGGGAGTCACATGGCTTTACTCCAGCACCAGGAAGCTTGAGATGGGAAGTGATATGGCTGGGCAGGGAAAAGAATATAAAGCAGGAGGAGACAGGAGTTTGGCATCCCTTTCAGCTGAGGACTCAGAGGCTTTCAGTCTGAGGATTCATGGAGACAGGATCTCACCTCCTTTTATGCCTGAGAATTGAGTAGTGGTGAGGAGTTTCTCTAGTGGCTTGTTCTCTCTGATCTTCCAGCATTTACCATAATATCTAGCTCTGGGTTTTTATTATAAGACCATTTAGGATTAGTGCAACAGAGTATGACTGGAAATTAAAATTATGATAAACAAATTTAGGGAATAAGTACCTAGTTATATTTGTTTTGGGAAAATATTTAAGACCTAGATGTCTTAGGTAAACATTCTCTAAGAAGAGAATTTTTATTGGTAAAATATTTCAATAGTGAAATATTTAGAATGACTCCAGTGGATACTGATCAGTTCATTTCCCTACTCATGGTGAGCAAATGGTGGCCTTAGTGGCAGAAATGGAAATTTGACATGCAGTGTGACAGTGCTTTTATAAAGGTGGACATACATGGTCTTGACAAATGGCAAACTCGCTTGTAGAAGAGCCCTACACTGAGTCCATAGTTTGTTTCTATTTATTGTGAAATCAGTTAGAAATTTATGAGTTGGTTACATAGGCCCTCTTCCTCCAGAAGTATTCTGTGTTCATGTAAATAGACACTTTGTGTATAATTTATTTCCCCTGAACACAAATATTTCACTCAGAACTACCAGGTCTGACTTTTCAGAATGCCACATTCACAGCCATGGCATTCCATGCTACATCTCTCTTCTTGAAGCTTATTAAACAGAAAAAGAGGACTACAGTGGGGAGTCCAGGCTTATGCAACTCACTGCCTTTGCCATATGTTCCACCATTCTGAAGAACCGGCTCGGTAGTAAGATAGATCAGCCTTCTGAAGACTCGGTTTTAGCATCAAATAAAGGATGATACCTTAAAAATTTGAAGCCAATTCCTTAGGGGCTGCATATCCCCTGGGACCCTTGAACAGTGTAAGGTTTCACAGGGCCATGATTCACAGGCCCAGGAGTCAAGCTGGGAAAACAGTCATGGTTCAACCTGACTGTCATCTTTTGTGAGCCGGTACCAATGATCTCACTCTGGAGAAGTTTAACTAGTTCAACTATTGACACATTCCACATCGATCACTGTCCTGTCTGACTCAGTCTTCCTTCGGATCTTTAATGAAAATAGTCTACAGGGATTTGGTAGAAATGGGCCTATATACTAATATTTTTGCTGTGTTCTTTATTGTTTGTGTGTGTGTGTGTGTGTGTGTGTGTGTGTGTGTGTGCATACAAGTGTGTGTGTTTGATTCTGTGTACATACATATTTGCTTCTTTTAATGTTATCAGAAGTTTTATAATAAAGCAATGTACAATCTCTAAATTTTAGTAGCATCTTTGTGGATAGAAAGTAACCCTTCAGGGATAGGGTGCCTCATTTTATATGGGTGGCTAAAGGATAAGTTTATAAAACTTATGAGACTTAAGTTAAAGAAATGGTAGAAACACTGTGTTCTTTAATTTTACTTATCTGATCACCAAAATGATCGCCAATATTGTCAATGTTCTTTTTTTAAACTTTGTTTTATTCATTTTATATACCAACCACAGATCCCCCTCTCATCCCTCTTCCCAATCTGCCCCTCCCCTCTGCCTCACCCCATCTCCAATCCACCCACCCCTCATTTCCTCCTCCAACAGGGTAGGTTCTGCCCTGGGGGAACAGCTAAGCCTGGTGCATTCAGTTGAGACAGGGCCAAGCCCCTCCCAACCGCATCAAGGGTGAGCAAGGTGTCCGACCATAGGTAATGGGATCCAGAAAGGCAGCTCATGCACCAGGGGTAGATCCTGATCACACTGCCAGATGCCCCTAAAACAGACCCAGATACACAATTGTCTCATGGATGCAGGGTGGGGACCTGCCCCACCATGAACTTAGGTCACCTGTGAAGAGGTGGCCTGGAACTGAGGAAAGGTAAGCAGGAGCCACTCACTGTTCCCCAGCCTTCCTCCTACCTGGGGACAATCAGACACAGCACAGTGGGGAGTCAAGTCAAGCAAGAACTCCTTTATTGATGGGCAGTAAGCCTCTTTTATACCAGAAAACCTCAACCCTAGGAGGGGGTGAAGGAACCAACCAATCATTTTAAAGGTCACCCTATTTACAAGTTGTTTATGTCCTGACATCATCTAAATAACTTGAGCTAACTTCCTTCCTGGCCATTTGTATCTAATCTCCATACAAACAAGCCAAGCTAGCTTCCTCTCAGCCATCCTTAATATCTACTCTCTGCATAAACAGCTCAAGCTAACTTCCTCTCCACATCATCCTTTGTATCTACTCTGTTCATAAACAGTTTAAAGCTTACGCTCTGCTTGTCTAAATTTCTCTGGCACCCTCTTTGCAGCCCATGTATGCCCCACAATGCAAAGGGTCTAATCCGGTCCCATGCAGGTGCCACAGCTATCATCTAAGGTTTGTGAGTTCCTTTGAAACTGGTTCAGTTGTCTCTGTAGATTTTCCCATCATGATCTTGATATATTTTAAATAAAATTAAAATAAAAAATCTTAAATAAAAATAATTTAAAAATAAAATAATTTGCCTGAAGTAATTAAAATTCATGTATTCATTTCATTTTCACTCAGCTTTCTTGAAAGCATGATTTTAAACAACTGCTATTAAAACTGCCTTTCACTTCCCTTTATTTCTCCTTCCCTGGTCTAGGACTTGTGAAGTTCATCCTTCAATTGAATGGATTTCTCTGAATGACACTGAAGCATTCAACCAAGCTAAGATACACTCTCTTTGTCCACAGTGTTTATCTACTGATCCTTAATATCTAAGTTTCCACATTACTTTTATTTGCATTATTGTTATTAATGACTGTGCCCCTAACTTGACCTCTCAAATTTGTCAAGAGCTACAAAGACAGGGTCATGACAGTTTTGTATGCTGTTGTATTCTCACTGTCTGGCAGACACACAGGTTCACAGAAGGACTTCAACAAATATTTGAGGATATAATAGATGCAAAGCTTTCAATGTCCTAATCTCAGGTGTGCATATATTCTCAGATCCTCCAAAAATTTATCATAGTATATATTCAATAAAGGTTTTAAAAAGAGAATAATAAAAGAAAAACATAATAAATATTCCTATCCATTTATTCTATTTTTTTTGTTCAATATCAGAAAAATACACTTGGAAACAATATTTTGTATGGTTTTTACATGGACAGCTGTGTTTTCCAAATAGATACAAACTTTATTAAACCTTTAAAGTCTGGGTTTCTGAGTTAATAAGAAACAACAATTATTATTGAAGAGAATTATATAAAAAGAAGATTAAAAAATAAAAACTTGTACTCTCACTTCATCTTTTGTCTCTTTATGGAAATATAACAATATGACTGTGAGTGAATAATTCTGATGGTTGATGTCTAGTGATTCCCTCCTTTTTTTTATTTTGGGGAATTATAATTACATCATTTTTTCTTCCTCAAGATCCTCAATATACCTGTACCATCATTATTCAAATGTATGTCTTTTTTAAAACTGTTGTTACATGCATATATTTATATGCATATAAATATATATCAAATACCAAATGGTCAGCTTTGAACATAAAGTTATTAGTGGCATTATAAACACAGAGTATGTTATGCTTAGCGCTTTTTGGTGGCTGTCAACAGATGAAAATGACTATTTTGAGGTCACCTACCAAAAATTAAAGAAACACTGTGCATTTTAGGACATAAGGCCATAGTGAAACACTGATTCTGTAACTGTTCAGTTGCTTGTAAACAATAGACTTTGAAAGTAGATTTTTAAAGAGAAAATGAGCTCGCAGAACAGGAGATCAGTGTATATCATTGGCAGTGGTAAAGAGAAACAGTAGAAACAAGAGAGGTATGTTGAGTTTAGCAAATGAAAAATGTTGTATTGAATAACAACTTTTAGGAGCTAAAACCACTTTGCAGAAAAGCCACTCATTGATAATGATGGCTGCTGACTAAATTACAGTAAAGCCAGATACTAATCACATGTATTGTTTTACCTGAGCTGTATTCACTTAAGTAGTTTATTTAGCCTTAAATCTATTTTCTGTTGGTATCTGCTTTGGGATATTTGTTTTCAAATAAGGTAGAGAAAGTCAATGCATTGAAAGAAAAGTATAACGCTTAGAGACTTGTCATTTAATCTATATTTACAAATGGTACTTAGTGTATTTTTACTATTATAGCCAAAAGTATATGCAGGACTCCAATCCAGAAGATATTATCTTGAATTTGAAATCCTTAATTTCAAAGAATAAGGATAATTTTATTGTGCATAACCTCTTATAGTTCAGGTCGTTTTTGTAGATGTTAAATTCAAGAAAATTGAATATCTGAAATGGACAGTAGAAGAACTTAGCTGCATTTCCCCTTGGCTCAGAAACATGAGCAGTGGGATGTCTCTCCTCATAAAATCTCTCATTAATATCTTAAAGTAAATGTTTTTGGTTTATGGCACAAACCTGATTTTCTTTTTTATTAAAAATAAAGCTCTATCTTTTGGTTTTAAATTCTAGAATTGTGGATTACATTAGTTTTTCTTAATAAAAATACAATTACATAAAAGTTTTATGATGATAGTTCACATAATGTCAAGAAGATCTTAAGTCTGAAGTCAGGAAGGGGAGAAAACTTTTCAAATCTTAGTTAAGTGATAATAAAGAAAAAAATCTTTCTTTTCTTGCATTGAAGATTCTTTCTTTCAAAGTTCTGTACAAGCTGAGACTGAAATCATTTCAATTTCCCTACAATGCAACCTGTTCTGTGAATTATATGGGGCTTGGGAACAAATTCACTGATGGAAGTACACAGGGAATTTATCTGAAACTTCTGTGACCTTCAGATATTCTAGAAATCTGATGGGATTTACAAATGATGAGAAATTTAAAATACCAATTATTTATTTACATAAAGCTTTAATCCTTTTCACAATTTTTGTGTCACTTTAAACAGGATTAAGTTATATGCATACATATAAACTACTAATCTAGCGGCTTATTTCCATTTTGTGTTTTACTGTAGCAAAACTATCTGATTTGGATCGATTATAGTCTTAGAAGTCTGATGAAGATTATTGTATTTATTCCAAATTACGAATTTTACTCCATCTTCCAATAATTGTGCTTCAAAAGCCTCAAGTTTTGTTTACAAGTTTTAAGAACCTTAGGGAAATCAGTTAGTTTACACTAATAAAATGATGATGTTGAAATAACCCTTTTCCAAGGTTACACAAAAAACTATAGCAATATTCTACATTTGTAGTTAGTTGTCTAGAAATACAACCTGTACATTCTGAAAAAAAAAAAAAACCTGTGATTTAGGTTTATATTATTTTTTTTTTTTGGTGAATGACATTCCATTTAGCGTTTTATTATGATTTAAGTTATTTTTAATTCCTATTTACTAAACTGTAAGAATATATATTCAAATATATTAATATGTTATTGTATATATTCGTACAAATTGCTAATTAAGAATTAGAAGATACATACGTAGCATACACATGTACACACATAGATAGATGGATAGATAGATAGATAGATAGATAGATAGATAGATAATTTATATATATGGATGATAATGGACCTGAAGCAGAAACCTGATCCAAACTTTCAGAAAAATGACTATTCCACAATGTTTCACGAGAAGAATGTGTGAAACATCAGTTGGCAATGGAACTAATATGTCACACAGAGGCACAGACTATGGCACTAGTCTTCAGAAAATTCACAGTCGCAACTAATGAATTTCTCCAGTCTCTTGGATTTCCTTTCTCCTTTTCCTCGTGAGCTTGAAAGGTCCTTTACTTGAGTCTTTACTCAGAACACACAACCCCGTCCATCAGTCTGCATCTATGATTCTGAAGCTCTGATAGAATAAGTTTTCTGACTTGGCTATCTACTTTGTGTCACTATATTACAGCAGCCATTGGAAACCAGTGCAAAAGGCAAGACTGGAAAAAAGATGTACAATATGCAAGAAAACATGAGCAATTGGTAAGTTAATCTGAGTGTGTAAAACATTCCAACCAGTTGTTCATTATGGATAACTAGACCAGAGCTTCCCAAATCTTTCCTTTCACAATTTATTGTGTCTGTTTTGGGAAAGTGGCTGCATTAATATGGTGGGGCTGCTGACTTCATTACTTGAAGCTGCTCTAACAAAGAACACCACAGTCCGAGGAGTGATAGACAATAAATATTTATCTCTAAAATTCTGGAGTCTGTATGTCTGCAATCAATGTTCTAACATGTTCATGTTCTGGTGATGTCTCCCTCTGCCTGGGTGGACCCCTAAGTGTTCCCTAGGTCCTCTCAGGCACAGTCTCTTCTTAAAGTGGTAAGTCTACTCTTGAGGTCTGTAGCCCTAAGTTCCAATCCTCTCTCCAGAGCCATAGCTTCTGTCATCACTGTCTTGAGCTCAAGTCTCAACATGAGGAAGATGGGTATAACCACTCAAGGAAAAAGAATTACTATAGCAAAATAGCACAACCATGTGACCTAAGGATCAGAAATTATATTCTTCACCATCAAGAAAGAGGTCAAAAGTTCCAGTTCACAGAATGACAGTGGGAGTTATTTTTGGAAAGTCTCTCTGCTTGTGTCCAATTAACTGCCCATCCTTTCACCTGATCTCATCATCTCTCCATTACATCCTAATACCTTCTTGTTTAAGATAGGTACATCATTCAGAGTAGGAACCCCTCTGCTTGATAAACTCAAAACAAACAATCTCAAATAACTCCTTAAGAATGTCCAAATAGTCTGGGATTCTGACTTCTATGCCTCAGTACAAGAGTTTGTGCAGACACTACTTAGCTTTTCATAATTAGTTTTTATTGTATATTGATCTCATATTAATGTTGATTTTAAGAATATGTATCACCTGGGTCGATGTGATGATTAAGTTAGATATACCACCAAACACATATAACCTGTCTGACATCTTTTAAATATTAGATATACTTAAGTGTTGCTGTTACTTTTAATGTGAATTATAGAGTTTAATAAAAAGTTAAAACACTAAAGGCAGAACCTTGGCCATGTCTGGGTGTTAGTTTTGGTGTCAGGGATGGTGGGACCTAAGTCATAATTCTCTGCAAAGTAGAGAGTTAGACCCTTTCAATAATCTGGAATCAATGAATTTTTCTCATAAATAATGAATACCTACATAATTTCTCCAGGTGTATTTTTTATTTTGTAATCCTTTCTAAAAGACTTTGATAGAGATATCATGTAATGAAATCATTAAATGTTGGCTTTTTTGTCAAGTTAATCAATATTATGAAATACTGCAAGACTGAAGCTCTAAAGAAAAAGTACACAAAGAGAATCCAATCTTTACAGGTGAAAACTGGAGGAAGTTGAAGAAGTCTCATATTCCAGTGACATTCTGCCACATTTCAGAGTTTCTGCTGATGTGATCTGGAGAAAACACCACTTACATAACTATTGGTGGCGTTGGCACCCATGACTGATTAAGCCATTAGAATCTCAAAGTCATTCTCCAGATGTACTTTTCTCAGGCATTGGTCAAATAGGGAACGAAGCAGGAATGTGGTGATAATCGTTCCTCATCATCCAAGTCTCATGAAGTTTACTGGTTGCTACTATTACTCAAAGGATGCTGTGATACTTGGTTAATGCAGGATGCTGGCTGTGGCCTGTGCACAGCTGCAGAAACTTCTCGTTACTCTCAAGCAACAATGGTCATTATATATGACTCAAGCAACACCTGCTGGAGTGCAGCTGCGTGTGCAAGCTCTACTCTCTGAGAATGGAGAAACAGAAAACTACTTGAGCCTACACGTTCACTAGATGCACTCTTAGCTCTCACCTGCTCAGTCTACTTGCTCACCCTTATTGGAAGACCACAGAGGTATTTTATCTTCCTGGCAGTTAGTGTTTTCCCACTCCTAGTGTAAATTAGTGCTATCAATTAGAAGCTTAACAGGAAAGAGATAGCATACTTAAGACATGGTAGCCGGGCGGTGGTGGCGCACGCCTTTAATCCCAGCACTCGGGAGGCAGAGCCAGGCGGATCGCTGTGAGTTCGAGGCCAGCCTGGGCTATCAAGTGAGCTCCAGGAAAGGCGCAAAACTACGCAGAGAAACCCTGTCTCGAAAAACCAAAAAAAAAAAAAAAAAAGACATGGTGGTTGAAGAAGAAACAACGAGCGACGCTCTATACACCTGTGCCAAAGGTAAATCAAGCCATTTGTTTATAATTAATCATTTGATCTTTCAATATCCTGCCTTTTACTTGTCATTCCTGTCACCAGACATAATTGAGTAATGTTGCTATGACTTTGTGGTATGTTAACTACTTAAAGTTTGCAGCAGCTGCATGTCATGAGAACATTAGGAAGATGCTTTTTTTCCCACTGAATACCCTTAGTCAAATTACTGTAAATTTAGAATCTGAACATAAAAAAAAAAATCATGGCACACTTAAAGCACAGTAGTCAAAGAAGGGACAATGAGAGATGTTCCATAAACCTGTGCTGAAGTTAAATCAAGAGTTTGGATGTCTGTGTCTGTCACCCTAGTTCTAAAATCTGCAGAGACAGGCAGAACCCAGGGGCTTTCTGAGCAGCCAAGCAAGCCACGTCTACAAGCTTAAGGTTCAGGGAAAGGTTCTGTTTTAGAAAATGAGGTGCAGAGTCTTGACAGGAGACATCCTAGGTCAATTTCTGTCATCTACACAGGCATGCTAACACCAAGACACATGCATCACATATAGACACAAAGAAATAAACAGAGGCACACATCCACACACAAAGACATACACACACACACACACAAAGACACAAAGACACACACACAGATACACACACATAGAGACACACACAGACAGATATTTACACTTAGAGAGACAGAGATAGAGACGAAGAGACACAGAAGGAAGGAAAAGGAGAAGGGAGAAGAAGAGGGAGAGGGAGACAGAAAAAGAAAGAGAGAGAATAAAAAAAGTATTAAATATTGGAAATTGGTTTCTGTAGTGGGTAGCCATTCCAGCTTGGGTCTGGAAGTTCCAACCCCCATTGAGACTCTGGCAACTGTCACGCCTACGAGGCGGGGCGAGGGGAGGCGCTGGAAACCCAACAGCTGGATGGGCCAGCGCTCTCTCTGTGCGCTCTCTCTGTGCCTGGACCCTGGATGGTGGAGGTTGACCGAGCAGAGCTCCAGAGAACACCGATGGGTTGCGATACACCTTCCCCAGACCCCCGCAACCTATCTATTCCTTCATTTGTAAGTTATCCACTAAATAAATCTTCCTTTTAACTACGTGGAGTGGCCTTTATAACTGGTCTTGGGGCTAAGCTAGGGAGCTGAGACCGGACTAGCTGCTCCCCTTTTCAGGAATGGACTGATTATATGGAACTTTGCAGGCGGGTTTAGGTACCCGCCAGCCAGGGAGGAGGCTGAGGGCAGGAGCCACCCAGGCCTTTGGAATTTGACCCACATGGGTGCCAGATATTGGGGAAAATTATAAAGGCCACTCCACGTAGTTAAAAGGAAGATTTATTTAGTGGATGACTTACAAATGAAGGAATAGATAGGTTGCTGGGGTCTGGGGAAGGTGTATCGCAACCCATCGGTGTTCTCTGGAGCTCTGCTCGGTCAACCTCCACCGTCCAGGGTCCAGGCACAAAGAGAGCGCTGGCCCATCCAGCTCTTGGGTTTCCAGCGCCTCCCCTCGCCCTGCCTCGTAGGCGTGACAGTTGCCAGAGTCTCAATGGGGGTTGGAACTTCCAGATCCAAGCTGGAATGGCTACCCACTACAGGTTTCCAAATCTGGTAATGGGTAGAGTTGTGAAATTTTACTACTATATATTTGTGTTTGTTGGTTCAGATATTGGTCTTTGTATTCCATTCATTTCTGATGGCCATTTTGACAAAACTCAAACCAAAAGCAACACTAGACTTAAATATTGAGTCACATTTTGTATAGGTTACTCAGATTGCAATTTCTGGAAATGATGTTGCAAAAGTTTATACATGCTGATATGTGTAGCTCAAGCTCCTTTTCATTGCAGTATAGCATTTCTTTATGCAACATTATTGCAGTGCATTTGTTTCTGTAGAAATGCATCTCTTGATGCATTCTTGTCTGTTACTAGGGTTCTCCAGTCAGAATTGTGTTAACCTTGTACATGTGAATCCAGATGACAATATCATAGCTGAGTCACTGGACTTCCTGATATTTTCTTTGACAACAAATGAGAAATCTGACATCATTTTAATCATTTGATTAAAGTGGTGATCATACGTTCAAAGCTCCAGAAATGTTAATTTAATTATTTCCACAATAATGTATACCTATGAATAATGACTCATATTATTGTTGGAAACATAAAATAGACAGCTGTATTTCACTTAAACCATAAAACATACTGTGGAGATATATGATATCTTAGCATTATATTAATATCAGTAAGAAAAAAAGAGTAATATGTTGCCATTTAAAAAACAAGTTCATGGTTCGTGTCCTTAAGGATTCTATAGAATTTGGGGGGGGGCATATTTTGGTGTTGTATTTGCTAATTGATGGAAAGATATATGTAGAAAAACATTGTTAAGGAAGATAAATGTTTAGAGGGGGAAAGTGTTGGCACTTATGATGGGGAGATACAGTTTCTAGGAAAAGCAAATAGTTGTCCAAACAGGAACTATTTATGTCCATGTATCATATAATTCTGAATAGCAGAGTTATAGAAGAGAGAAGAGAGGTCTAAAGATAAGATAATTAAATGGTCTTATAAAGGCTAAAAATGTTGATTGTTATTATTTGAAGTGAAACTGAGCATGTACCTGACTGAGAGTCATTTTAAGAACAAAACTAAGATAGGCTCCATCATGACTTAGGGACATCATGTGACCTTGGGCTGTTTAAAAAACCTCATTTTTTTTTTTTTTTTGAGACAGGATTTCTCTGTATAGCTTTGCACCTTTCCTGGAACTCACTCTGTAGCCCAGGCTGGCTTTGAACTCACAGAGATCCACCTGGCTCTGCCTCCCAAGTGCTGGGATTAAAGGCATGTACCACGACCAAACTCATTTTTAACACATTGAAAAATATCAATAAATATGCTATCTATAGATTTAGTATTTAACTTGTGTGTTATAATATATGTCATAATAGCCTATAAAAATATAAATACTTTTTAGATAGGTACAGTAATTCACCTTTAAACATGACTTCTCCCTTTTCCTTGTTAATAGAACTCCACTTTGACTTAATTCATTTTTTATTTCTATGGTAAAATGAAAAAATTCATTCAATTAATGATTTACAGAAATAAATAATTAATGATTTACAGAAAATTAAATAAAAAACTAAAAGAGAGGTAATGCCCAGACCCTCATTAATTCATTCATCCTTCTTTCTCAGCCATTGCCAGCTATTCTTCCTACTATGTGTTTTCATATACTTACTGTATAAATACTATATTGCATCAATTAGAAACAACAACAACAAAAAAAAACAAAATTCCAACTTCATAGATGTGAATGGCCAAGACAGTTAAGGATCACAAACAAAGCTTACAATAAATACTAAAGAGAGAGATTGTGCAAGGACAGGGTGGGGAGTGTTGGTTGGGGAAGCACAGTTAACAAAACTCCCCCTGAGAAATGCTCACTAGAATGGAGACATCTGAGTCTAATGGTCAGGGGGACTCACAGCATTAAAATATTGAGGAAAACATTTGAAAAGAGAACAAGGGTAACACAAATGATGATGATGAGCACGGAATTGTAGCTAGAGTTTTCCTGCCTGGCCCACAGTCAGGACAAATCTGTCACCCACCAGTCCGACAGCTGCTCAGAACCAACCAAGTAAACACAGAGACTTATATTGCTTACAAACTGTATTGCTGTGGCAGGCTTCTTGCTCACTGTTCTTATAGCTTAAATTAATCCATTTCTATAAATCTATACCTTGCCACAGGGCTCGTGGCTTAATGGCATCTTCACATGCTGCTTGTCATGGTGGCGACTGGCAATGTCTCCCACCTCAGCCTTCCACTTCCCAGAATTCTCTCAATTCTCCTCTCTGTTAGTCTTGCCTATACTTCCTGCCTGGCCACTGGCCAATCAGTGTTTTATTTATTGACCAATCAGGGCAATTTGACATACAGACCATCCCATAGCACGGAATCTTCCGGGAAATTAGCTGCCACATGAGGAACTGCCTCATGTAAACAATGAATATGTGCTTAGTTATGGGAAAGAGAAGTCCAAGCTCAGTGGTGGATTCTCAGTAGCTTAGGAACCTTCCTGTTGGAAGTGTATACTTTCCTATATTTTAGAAATACTATATTGACCATAGTATAAATTCAATTGAAAAATCTTTTTACAAGGACAGAAAAGGAGAGCACAGAGTCTGTCTACACATCTACAGCATTTATAACAACTTTGCCAACACCACTATTGTAGTTTTCTACAACTGCTGTCCAGTACTCAAAGTCTATTCTGAGTATATTGACTTCCTCTAGCCCCACCTTTTTGCCAGACTGTTCATTTTAGAAAGCATATTGGTTACATTCATTTGCTTCTCATTAGAAAGTAACTGTATAGAGAATCACTTATGGAGGTCTTATTTTTAGAAGCAAAATGTTATACATAAGACAGAAATGGTAAGGATAGAGAAGAAAGGATGGAATATTTTCTTTTTTCTTTTTTGGTTTTTCAAGACAGGCTTTCTCTGTGTAGCTTTGTGCCTTTCCTGGATTTTACTCTGTAGACCAGGCTGGCCTGGAACTCACAAAGATCCGACTACTTCTGCTTCCCGAGTGCTGGGATTAAAGGTGTGTGCCACCACTGCCCTCGGAATATTTTCAATAGAGGAAGTGCTCTTGTCAGAGCCTTCCATGACTCATGGAAACACCATCCTCTAATCGTACACAATAACATTTCCTTAGAGTTATTTCACCAGAGTGAAGAGGGAACAGGACTGGCGTTGGATTGAGGATGCCAGAGGAGTTCAAATTCTTAGCACTTTTGCCTAGTTGTGAGAGGGCAAACCAGTCTCCCAAAGCATCAGAGAAAGCCACTGGCATGAAGATATACACACCAGGTTATACTGAGGAGTATTTGAGCAGTCAGTTCTGAGAGACATAAGCAGGGCATCTAAGCAATTGTTTTTCCTTCTTCAAATGCAACAAAAAGTTTCCTATTTCTTGTAGGAAACAGGTGATACTCTTGATCACAGTCATGGGCTTGTTGGTCTGTGGTTGGCTAAAACTGAATTAGATTTTCTACACCAGAGCTTTCAGCATGTCTTTAGATAGAACATACTTCTAGTGAGAACTCGAACACTGAAGCATCCTATCAGAAGAGCATCTCTCTCTCATCTGCCCCAGTGAGTGACCAAACAACCATACTCACGTTTCTTTCTTTAATAAAATGAAAAATAAAACTCAGAGTTTTACTTGTTATTGAGTGTGATGGATATGTGAGTGATAGTGTTCTGGTATCTTTCCTGTGCACGCACATGGGATACATTTGAAGGGGTGAGTAGAGGTTAATGTCAGGATGTCCTGTGTTATTGATACCAACCTTGTTCTTCTGAGACTCAGTCTCTCACTGAACCTGGAATTTATTGTTTCTGCTGGAAACGATGAACAGTGAGCCCTGGCGATCCTCCTGTCTCTGTATCCCCAGTTCCCCAGTGCTAAGATATTTAGACATACACTCCAGGACTAGTGTAACACAAATTACTAAATGGTCTTATTAATTAAAAAAACAACAACAACCTGGAAACAGATATTGGGGTAAAAGCTGAAAGATGAGAGAAACAGAACAAGCCACAGCCAACCTCACCTCACCAACTCTTCAGCCGATCATGTTTCCATGAATCCTCAGACTGATAGCCTTTGAGTCCTCACCCCTGAGGATCTCAGTTGAACTGCTGCTTAGTTCCTGTCTCTTCACAACTTATATACCATTCTCCACACAGCCATTTCACTTCCTGGGATTAAAGGCATGTGTGCTTCCCAAGCGAAAGGCATGGGATCTCAAGTGCTGGGATTAAAGGTCTGTGCCACCACTGCCTGGCTCTGTTGCTGTCTTGTATCCCAGTGTGGCCTTGAACTCACAGAGAGCCAAAAGGATCTCTGCCTCCCAAGTGATAGCATTAAGAGTGTGTGCCACCACTGTCTGGCCTCTGTCTAATCTAGTAGCTGTTCTGTCCTCTGATCCCCAGTTTATTTGGGGTGCACAATATATCACCACAGACTAGGCCTTTTCAATGGTGCATGGTATCAATTTCATATTCTCACAATTGCATTTCAAATACTTCACTGAGCCAAATACACAGCTTTAAGTTTTCATTCTATTTAGCTTAGTAAAATATTTTGATCACTTCATTTTCAATTACCATCTTGTTCAAGAAAACAATATGTATTTGAAATTTTTATCACAGGATACCTGGGTTGAAGAATCTGGAGAAATTTCATGACATCTCTTTTGTAGCGCTTATTTCATTATTTGTTACTCTGAAACTTAAATGAATTAATATATAAATGATGATTATGTGATAGGTATTCTTGGTGTCAACTTGACCACATCTAGAATTAACTAAAACTCAAGGTGCTTGATAAACCTGTGAGGGATTTTTCTTAAATCATTTGAAGTAGGAAAAACTACCTTTAATCCATATTTTTTAAAGTGGAAGGAAACACTTCTAATCTGGGTCACACCTTTTAGTGGTAGCCTACATAAGTGACATGGAGGAAGGAAGATCTGGCTCTTTGCCTGTTTGCCCTGACTCTTGTTGGCAAGTTCATTCCTTCACCGACATTAGAAGAACTACTTCTTTGGTACTCCTTTTGCTGAAGACCAACTGAGATATCCAGCCTCATTGCCTGAACTACTCCTGGATTCTTAATCTTTCTGTTGGTAGACAGTTGCTGTTGGACCAGGAGGACTGTAAGCTATTTTAATAAATCTCCATATATATATATATATGTGTGTGTGTGTGTATGTATTCATTCTACAAGTTCTGTACCTCTAGAGAACCATGACTAATACTGATTAGTAAGATGTCTTATAAAAAAATAAGCACATTTAACAAATTTTCATTAGGACTCATTCCTTCTTAATAGAGTCATAAGGACAGAATGCTGTCCATCCTCTACTTTTACCATATGCTCCTGTGGACCAAATATGGATCATCAAGTTTGGTGGCAAATACCTTTACTTGTGAGACATCTTTCTTGCCTTTGACCTAGTAATCTATGATTGAATTATTTCCCTGGAACAAATTTCTTAATTTAAAATGGGACTAATATTACTATGTTATATATTGCCTTCTGTATGTTTTGAAGACTTGATAAGTACACACAATAGAAATGGCATATATCTATCAATAATAGTGTTATTTATTCCATTTGATTGTCATTAAGTGAGTGATTTTATAAAACTCATTCCCAAGATCACATAAAATAATTAGTATTTGTAAAGTAATATGAGGAAAGCGTTTATTAAAATGTTACATTACTCTGTCTTTGAGTTCAAAACATACTTTTCATTTAGATGTTATAAATACCAGAACATAAGAGACACTATGAATAATTCTGTAACTGATATCCAGAGGGAAAGCAAAGCAAAAGCATTCCTTAAACCTCCCACAGCAACATCCAAAAATAATGAATAAAATAAACAATCATTTCAGAATTTCAGAAATAAAAATGTCCAATAAACTAGAAGCTCTTTTTAGCTTTACACATAAACTATTTTCTCCTGTCACCAGTTCTGAGAGCACACGAGTCCTCCTACATTGAGTTATATAAAGTTCCATTCAATCTGGAAATCAAGTGATGCCAAATTTTGCTACAGTCCATTTTATATTAAAACATCCTAATTAGATACTTCTAGCAATGTACACAGATTTTTTTTTCTCCACAACGTATTGCAGAAATTAAAAGGGGGATTTTTTTCATGCAGGAGAAGATACCTTAAAAAGGAACAAGAACAAAATAAAATTTGATTTTAATACATAAAAGCCTTAAATTTAAGTAAAAATAAATACCTAAAATCTAAAGCTCATTTTCTTACTACAGATCTCCAAAGCTTCAATTCTAGGTGGGTTCTTAGTCCTCAGCTCCTCACTTCATATCATTCTGCCCCAAACTGTACTGGAAATGTTACTGAAATACAACTAATTGTTACTGTATTTATGCTGAAAGTTTTCAGGGAACAACGTGGCCATTTTTATTCCAGAACTATCCTTTATCACTTGGTCATGGCACTTCTCCTTATGGTCCTCTAAAACTTTCAGTCATCCTTCAGTTTCAGTTAAATCCACTTAAAATTTCTGCATAGGTCCTTCTCCTAAATGCCTAAATGTACATTGCATTTTCTCCTCCTTAATGATGTAAAACACTGCTGATAAGATCCATTCCTATGTACTTTCTGAGAATCCCATTATCAGCTCATTACTGCTTCTGAAAAGTAGAAGTAGCTAGAACACACAAATCACAGTGGAATCTTGGGAATTAGGCTTCCAGATAGTGGAATTTAAGGAGGGCTTGTTTCCTCAGTATTCAGCCAGAGCAATTATATGGAGACCTGTGATAGAAAATGTCTGTGTGGAGTTGACACTTCTTGAACATCAATTAATTAATTAATGTGTGTATCTTATGCATACATGTGTATGTGTGTATCCATGCATGTGGAGGACTGAGGTTCCTACTGGATGTTTTCATTTATTGTTTCCAACCTGATTTTCTGAAACTAGGTCTGTTGCTGAACCTATAACTCATCGATTGAGCTTGGCTGAATAGCCTTGACCTCTATCTTGTATTCCACTCCTAAGCATTAGAAATATAGGTTAGCACGATCTCGCCAGAATTTTCTGTGGCAGTTAGGGATTGAACTCACATCCTCAAGCTTGAATAACAAGCATTTTACACACTGAGTCATCTCCTCAGCTTCTGAAACTTTTAATAGTTTGATCACTAGACTTAGATTCTACAAAGTGAATTCTGCTGCAGTCATGCATTTTAGAACAGGGGATGAACAGTCTGTATCCACTTTGTCTCACTACTTCAATACCATGGTCCAGGGACCACCATCCTCTTACATGTATTCATTCATGCTCTGCAACAGGTCACACTTTGCGATGGAACAAGGATTCATCTCAAATGCAGAAGGAAGGCAACAGTCTTCAGAGGGCCCCTCATGGCCAAAGAACATGATTGTTGTCTTCGTTTTCATGTCAATCACACTTATTAAACGCTGATTTGATTTTAATAACAGAGATAGGAGGAATGCATTTTTCTTTTTCCTACAGTTCTTTTTCATTTAATAGTAGGAGAGATACAACCTACATATACCTAGAAGAAAGATAAACGATTTGTGCAGTTTTTCCATACAATACATGTCATGCTTTTAGTGATTCTGCCCAGAACATAATGTTTTTATATCATAATTCATACTGATATTGCCTAAAATGAGGAATGCTAAAATTCATTCTGATACTTAAATGTCTTAATTTGAATTTTACTTGGGATACTAAATATTAAATAAGCAAATCAACTATGCAAGATAGTTATTTTATATATATGTTTATGCAATTTATTGACTTCCTTAATATATGAAACTATTTTTTCAGTAGAATTAAATTAATTATCATTACTAGCATGGTTACTGAAAATTGATTTTTTTTCATTTTATTTGGGGATACACAGTCAACTTATTTTATCTGTAAGTTTTTGAAATTATATCTTTTTATGTAACAATTTCTATATCAACTGACATTCATAGTCCCCTTATTCTATATTTATGGAATATGCATTTGATCAGAGTAATCAACAGAATAGAAAAAGGCTGTGCTCATAACAGTTCCAGTATTACCACAGAGTTTAGGACTGTCTTCTTCCATTAAGACATTTCATACAGCTAAAGTAGAAAAGTTCATGTAGTAATTATATATAAACAGATAATTTTCATTAAAATTAGGGAATACATTAGTCTCTGGGAGTGGATGACACCTTTAAAATCTCTAACACATGAAAAATACAATGTTTTAAATTGGAAATCAGATGCATTCATTCTTCTTATATTATTCTTCATACTTTTCTACATGTTTGAAACATTTCATAATCACACTCACATAAACTGATAATAGAATTTTTCAATAAAAGAGCAATCATAGTTGTAATTGTCTAGACATTATCAAATGTCCCTCCATGGAGACTGTACCGTTCTATCTCACCATTGGCTGTGTATGTAAGTGGTTACTGTTTCATGTCCTCCTCAACAGGATTTGATGTGACACTGCTAGTCATTGCTTTTGTCCAAAAACACTTGGCTAAGTGGCACAAGCAGACAAATTCTGTAACAAGAAAAGCAAAGGAGAAATACATGTTCTAAGACTAATGCTTCTTACTTTTAATATTTCAGCAAAAGTTTAAAATTTTTCATCACAACAAGTAGAAGAAAATAATGAAGCCACAGAGCTTGGTCTCTGCAAATATATTTTTGCCTGATCACTTGCAGATCTACTGGTTTAGTGTGGTCAAGCGTAAACATCAACGGTTTTTGAGTTAGAATTCTCATTTATAAGAATACATTATAGAAAAAATTTTCTTATGTAGGCATATTTTCTTACCATCTGTAAGAAAATATGTGGTGCCATTGTTCACAATAGCAAGAATTCACTAGTAAACCTACTTTGAATCAACTGGGAAATGGAGCATCATAAATTGTAAAGTCTATGTATTATTTAAAAACATTATTCATAACCCAGTGTTCTAATATTCAAATAGATAAATTACAAAATTTTAGTTTGGTACAAAACTAAAGACATTTGAAGATTGGTAGGTACATAGGTCAATAAAATTGAAACTATGTCTCAGTGTCTTAAATTTATGTCTTAAAATTATGCATGTTGTATAGAGTTTATCTTTTGTAGAATATGTGTGGTGCGTGTGATCAGCTAGTAAAATAAAACTAAACTTCTCAAAATCTGTAAACATAGGAAGTACATAAGATATAAATCAACATTTTTTTATTTTTAATGTACAAAAGCACATGTAGTAATCATGTGAAATACAGATGATTATAAGCAAATGTATGAAAGATATTATTTTGACTGTGTGTGTGTGTTGTGTGTGTGTGTGTGTGTGTGTGTGTAATACTATCTTGAATAATTCTAAATTACTTGAAAACACATATTTTAAGGAGGAATGTGTATATGTTGGCTTTTTAGGCTATTCTCTATAATCAAAATATTTTGTTTTTTCAGAAGTACAGAAATAATTATGTAGACATCTTCAATTTATGATTTAGACATAGTATTTTTGCCACTCAACATGCTTTTGTCCTGAGAAATCAGAAGAGTATTTAAAAAGTAAGTTTGAATACTAACTTTTCTTTTAAAGATAGCAAGGTTTGAAACTAACTATCCAATTAAAATGTATTCTCAATTAACCAAAACTTATTTGGCTTATCTTATATATTAGAAGATATCATACATAAAGTGATATGTGTATGTGTTTGTGTGTGTGTGTGCATGTTTTATAGAAGTTTTAGCTTTCTTTCTCAACCTTGTAGTAAGTCAAATTTGTGTTACCTATTACATCTATCTCTTTAATACCATATAAATTTGAAAATTTACCTTCAAGGAGACCTTCTCCAGAAATTATGAGATATTAAATTATCAAGTATAAGAAAAATTATTTTAATCTATGTTTTATTTACAAAAGATTATAAATGAACTAATACTTTTGAAAAGAAGATAAGTTTGACAACAATTTAGAAGAGGATAATTCATTTATAGTGTAATCATTTAAAGGTGCCATTGCCAGAAAAAACTGGTTAACCAGGGTGTTACAAAATAACATTAAATTTCATTATGCCCAATCACATTTCTCTATAAAACAAGCCTTTAGAAATGCCAGGGTATAGAACCTTTTTTATGGATTAAAATAACAGTGAATTATACTAGCCAGTGTGAATCTAAAACATTTTCTTTTACATGACAGAAAGATGAGAGGCAGGAAGAGTGGGTTCTAGGCAATTTTCTGTTGAGAGTCAAGTTTAGAGAGTTTTTTGTTTGTTTTTACGTTTTTTTATTTGTTTTTTGTTTTGTTTTGTTTTCTTTCTTTTTTTTTTCTTTTCTTTTCTTTCTTTTAAGGTCAGTCACCTGATTTTGAATTCTGCCCATGAAAACTATTTAGGTTGATTTTTTTTGTCTAGGTAAAGTACAAATTTCTACATTTTTTTCAGGTCTTTGATTTTGATGCTGCTATATTAGTGAAAATTCCATTAGCTACCAGCTTGGTTTTCATCTTCTCCATAAATCTTGCTGTTGGTGATACAACTGAATTAACCTTGTAGATATATACTAAAACTATCACTTAACACTGCTAATTTTACTTAATGAAATTATATCGACTAATTCTCTGATAAAAATGTAACATTTCTATTATATTTTCCTCACTTTTTCCATTTTCATGTGAGAAAATAGAAGACCATATTCTACACTATTAAAACAGCAAGGGAAAGATGTCCATGCCATTGCTCATAACCTATTTATTTAATGCTTCCTATTTGCTAAGAATCGAACATTCTGTTGCTTATCATCTTCACATTGTAAAAAGTGAGCAGATAAAACATATGTTTTGTTGTTGTTGTTGTTGAAGACATATTACAGTGAGTTAATATGAGAAGTACTACAAGATTCCTGGGAACTTCCCTAGCACCCGGTTTCAACTTATCCCCATGATGTCTCCCTCTATCACGACAGGAATCCACAAGGATGATCCCAGCAGTAGCGGAGAGGGTGCCTGAATGATTGGTTATCTGATTACTGGGGTAAGTCAGTTCAGGCATTAGGTCATTACCCTAAGTGTCATCATAAATAAAGCCTTCATCCAGTAACTGATGGAAGCAGATGTAGAGATCCACAGCCAAGCTCTAGGCCAAGCTCCAGGAGTCCATTCGAAGAGCAAAAGGCATCAAGATCATGAACCTGCAGAGACATCCAAACCAAACTAGTGGGAACTCATGAAATTTAGATCAATAGCTGTGGAGCCTCCATGGGAATGGACTAGGCCCTCTTCATAAGTGAGACAGTTGTGTAGCTTGATCTGCTTAAGGGGCTCCCTGGCAGTGGGATCAGGATCTATCCCTGGTGCATGAGTTGACTTTTTGGAGTCCATTACCTATGGTGGGACACCTGGCACAACCTTGATGTAGGGGCAGGAGCTAGGACCTGTCTCTACTGAATGTACCAGGCTCTGCTGACTCCCCATGGGAGGCCTTACCTTGTCTAAGGAGGGAACGAATGGAGGATGGGTTAGGGAGGCAGGAGGAGGGAGGAGAGTGGCATCTGTGGTTGGTATGTAAAATGAATAAAAAATTTCTTAACAATAACAATAAAAAAGAAGTGCTACATGAATTCTCATGTTCATTCCCAATTAAAGCAAACAATATTAAAAAATAAACTTTCAATATTGATGTTCTGTGGCTGAGAATGTGGCTCATGTTGGGAAACGTGCTATCACAGAGAAGGCAATGGGTGCAACTTCTAGCAAAGATTCCCAGACAACCACACAACAATTATAAAACAGTGTTCTAAAGCTGTAATTTCTTCATAAGCAGGCAGTTCTGGGATACAAAAAGCAGAGCATTGCTAAACACAAACACCTAGACAGCAAATTTGGTGGAGAAAGGCTGCAGGAGTTGAAGTTATGAAGATTATTATAATTCAATATAAGTTTTTTAAGCCAATTGAAGGCATTCTTTTGGTGTCCTTGACTCCTCTCATTCCTTGACCCCTCTTGTTCCTACAATGTTTTCTCCCTCTTCTCTTCAGGGGGAGAAATGTTCAGCTTTGGGCCTGTATCTCTTTCCATCACTGGCTGGATGAAGCCTCTCAGATGACATTCAGACTAGGCACCAGTCTGGTCACAGGAGATGGAGTGTTCCTGCTATGTATTCGTTACTGCCAGAAGTGTTTGCTGAGTTCGTCCCTGTAGATTTTTTGGAGATTCCCTTGTGACAGGTTTTTATCTGACCCTGAAATGAGTTCATAGGGGCTCAAAGAGACTGACCCAACAACCAAGGAGCCTGAAGGAGACTGATGTAGGCACTCTGCATATATGTGACAGTTGTGTAGCTTGGTCTTCTTTGAGGACTCCTAAAGTGGGAGCAGGGGCTGTCACCGACTCTTTTACTAGATTTTGGGACCCTACCCCTCATACTGGGTCATCTTGCCCAGTCTTAATACATGAGGGGCTGCTTAGTTTTATGGCAACTTGATAGACCATTTTTGTTGATATCCAAGAGAGACTTGCCTTTTCCTTAACATAAATGGAGGAGGAATAAATGGGGGGTGGGAATAGAGTGGGGTGTGGAGGAAGGACTGGAAAGAGAAGAGGGAGGGGAACTGCAGCCAGGACATAAAACAAACAAAGGAACAAATCAGATGACATTCTCAACTTGCCTCTTCAATGCGTTTTCACAGTATTAATGCAATTTGTTTTCTTTGGAGGTTCATAGCAGTAAGTTCTTTAAATATCCTCATGTTTTACTTTGTATTTAGTTTTCAAATTTTATGTTTCATTGTAAAGTGACAAATTATAGTTGTGTATGTTTATGTGACACAAAGTTATGTTGTGATTTATGAATACAGTGTGGAATAATTAAGTTGAGCTAATTAGCAGATCCATCAACAAAAATACTTATTTTCCTGTGGTGAGAACATTTGGAATTTACTTTCAGTAATTCTGAGATGTGTGATTTGTAGTTAGTTCTTATATTCCTCACACTGAGCATGACACCTGAAATAGAAACAGTGCTGGTGACCTGTTCCTGGGGCTGTGTGCCCTTTGGCTGTCATTCCATGCCCCCTGTATCCTCCAAAACCACCACTGAGCTGTTTTCTTATAAGCTCCATTTATTAGTAAGAACATTTGACTTTTCAACTATGTGCTTGTCTTATGTCTCTAGGATGACTAGTGTCAATTTTCAGTTTAATAAAATCTGGAATGCTCTGGGAAGTAAGTTTCAATGAGTTATGGAGCTAAGTTGGCTTGTGGGCATGACTGTGGGAGATCTTCTCAGTTATGTTAATTAAAGTGAGAAAACCTGCCTAATGTGGGTAGTACTATTCCCTAGGCAGGGAATCCTGGACTGCATAGAAGTTGAGAATTTGAGACAAGCACTCCAGGAATGCATTAACTCACTACTCTCTGCTCTGAGCTGTGGGTGTAAGGTGACTAGCGGCTTCAAGTTCTGGCTGACTTGATTTTTGCACAGTAATGATGTAACCTGGAATTATGAGTAAAATAAAAACATTTATCCTTTAAATTACTTTTGTCAGGGTGTCTTATCACAAGAGGACCAGAAACGAGACAATCGTTTAACATAAGATGTTTCCAATCCCTCAGTGCTATCACAAACAACATTTTCCTTCTGACCGACTAATACTCCAGCATGTGTTTCTGTACAACATATTTTTATCTACTCTTACACTGATGGACTTTTAGGGTGATTCAATACATTGGCTGTCAGGACTACAGAGGATTAACAGGATTGCACATGCTCGTGGTATATGGATTTCAAATCTTTGGGATAATCTAGATGTAAGTTCACTGAATTATACAGTAATTCTATTTTTATGGTTTGTAAATAAGTTTATGAACAGTTTTACATTATGGATCTGGTCATTTTCACATACTTATACAGAATTCCCTCATCTTCACATCTTCAGAAAGATTGCTTATCTGCCATCTTTGTTAGTAATAACCCTCTTGACAGGTGTGAAAGGACATAACATTGTGGGTTTTAACATTATACTCTCTAGTGACCATTAACTTCTTAACATTTTTCTGGTTTATAGTGGACATTTCCATGTTTTCCCTGGAGAACTATCTACTAAGGTCCCCTGTCCATCTGTGAATTGAATTAGTCCTTTCTCTCTGCAGAGTGGTTTGGGTTTATATATTTTAGATCTTAAGTTTTTACAGTTGATGGATGGAAGCAAACAGCTTTTCCTGATTCCTGAATTGTCTCATCGTGTTGAGTGTTTTTCATTGTCTCATCGTGTTGAGTGTTTTTTCTGCCACACAGAGAGTTTTAGTTTAGGTGGCACAGTTTTGAAATGTGTTATTGCACTTGTTATTTTTTTGTCAACATCCTAGAAACTGGAGACAGCTGGAAAGACAGAATGTCAGGTGCGGGACTGCCTGCCTCTGTCACATTGGCCTGTAGGCAATCCTGTGGTCAGCTTTTCTTGATTAATGGTTGAGGGAGGGAGACCCAGCCTACTAATGGCACCACTCCTGGAGAGTAATCCTGGCCTGTGTATGGAAGCAGGCTGAGGGAGTCATGAGAAGAAGCCAATAAGCCACATTCTTGCATGGCCTCTGCTCCAGTTCCTCCCTCCATAGGCTGCCCCTGAGCTCCTGCCATGAGTTCCCCTCATGTCTGACGGTAAGGCATAAGATGAGTTAAAACCTTTTCTCCTCAAGTGGCTTTGGTCACGGTGTGTGTCATTGGAAAAAAAGGAAAGAATAGAAAGCAAAGTAGGAGATTCTCTCTCTTCATTTGAGGCTGCACCTTTGTAGTCAAACACAGAATGAAATTCATGGCTCAGACCATTGTCTCGTCTCCTTTATACTATATTTCATCCTAGTAGTTCATGTATATTGATGTTTTGTGTTGATGTCTTTAATCCAGTTTTTTTAATGTGACCTGAGATAAGAGACCAAGTTTATTATTCTGCACAACCATATACCCAGTTTTCCCAATGTAACTTATTGAAGTCATTATCCTTCATATATATGTTTTTCACCATTATTATTGATAATCAGTTGTCTGTTTGTAGATTCCTCACTGTCCTCTCCAGTCTGGTCTTCAGGCTAATGGGTCTATTTTCAATCCTGGGACCACAATGCTTCAATTACTAGGACTTGGTGGTTTAATTTGAAATAAGATTCAGATTGTTCATATTTTTTTATCACTTGTATTGTTGCTGTTTTGTGATAATTAATTGGAAAATGACCTTTTCCATTTCTATAAAAATGATGTTGGTATTTTCATAGGCATTTCATTGGACAGGGAAGCTTCCAGTGATAGACACATTTCTATAATATTGGCTCTAATCTGTTAGTTAAGGCAATTTTACAGTTACTTGTACTTTTGCTTTCTGTAATTTTTCATAATTGTCAGTACACACATCTTTTATCACCTTATTGAAATGTATTCATAAGTTTTATTTTCCTTTCATAAATAAACTTCATTGGTGAGTATTCTTATTCACAGAGATTGATTTCATACAGACACAGTCATATAGATAGATGTTTTATTTACTTTGACCATAATATACTTTCATCCTCCCCATTTGCACCTCTTCTCCCTGCTGGTAGAATTTTCCGTTCTCCCAAAGTCTTGCTTCAACCGTTGTGTCATTCAGATGATTTTGCGTATGTGATTTTAAGCATCTATATAAAACCTGAGACATACAAATAAGAGAAAATGTGATGTCTTTTTGAACTTGCCTTAATGTGCTTACTAGGATGGTTTTCAGTTATTTTCTAACTGTTCATTAATAAATTTGTTTTCTTCTGGGTAGTTCATTGTCACCATACAGAAATCCTACAAGGTTTTAACTACTGATTTATGTCCAATATCCTTATATGCTCATTAGTTCTCGAAGTTTTGATATGCCATTTGGATTTTTCTGTATAGTATGCATGATATCAGCTGGCAGAATTTTCTTTGTTTGTATTTTTCATTGTTTCCTGCCTTATCTGATGCCAAATTCAATATTATTTGTTTAGAAATGACGGGAAACATTTTGACTTAGGAAAAACTTCAGTTTTGTCTACTGAGTGTTGCATTTGCTGTGGACTAATCAAATGTATACACTTGTACTGGGATGTTCATCCTACATATAATTGACTGAATGATTGTATCATGAAATGATGAACTTTCTCAATTCTTTTTCTGCATCTAAGGAGAAAATCTTTGAATACTGTCTGTCATAGTCATTGTGGTAGCTCTCATTGGATTATTTGCATATATTCAACTACCTAGATTTCAACAAGAAATTTATCTCACTAAATCAAGGTTGCAGTCATTTTCATATGCTGTTGAATTCATCTTTATAGTATTTTCTGGAGGAGTTTTACAACTATGTCCACGAATAGTCTTCATCATTGATTCACTTTTCTTGCGATGTCCTTGGGTGCTGGGGTGATGCTGGCCTGAAATCAATGTGGACGTGTTCCATCAATATGGATGTGTCCCATCAGTGTGGATGTGTCCCATCAGTGTGGATGTGTTCCATCAGTTTAACCTCTGTGTGAGGTAGTTTGCTAATTGTGCTCTGGAATTCCAAGTGAAGCCTTGTGTCCAAGTGTTTTCTTTGATTGGTGAATTTTACTATTGATTAATATGATGTTCTACTTTTTCATGTTTCACACCTGGTGAATTTAACATATCCAGGTACCTACCCATTTCTTGCACATGGTGGAGCTATGCTATTATTGACAGTAATCTTTCTTGATGTGCCGTTTCTGTGATACCGTGGAAAGCGTTTTTACTTCTGTTTCTGGTATTATTCTATGAGTATGCTTTTTTTCTTTATTTATATGTTTTATATTATCTTTTGAAAAATATTGTTTCATTTATCATTTGATTATTTTTAGAATTGGTTCATTTATTTCATTCGTTTCTGCTCTGATCTGGTTATTTTGTTCCTTTTATAAGCCTTGGGCTTACTTTGGTCCGTTCCTGTTTGCATAAGGTGCATGGCTGAATTGCTCATTTGAGTTTTCTTTATTCTGGATTCAGACATTTGTTGCTGTGTATTTTAGTTTTAGGCCGCTTTGTCTGTGCTGAAGAAGTTTTATGTTGTGTTTCTGTTATCAGCTGTCTCAAGACACATTTATTTTCCCCCTTCAATTTCTTTACACACACATTGGTTCTTTAAGATTATAATTTAATTTCCACATATCCGTGAGTTGTATGACATTCCTATATTTACTACTTTCCAGTTTTATCCTATAGAGGTCAGAAAAAGGTACATACCATTTTGGATACCTCAAAACTGGAGCTGTGGGCGGTTATGAGCATGATGTCGGTGCTGCAAATTAAACTTGATATTCTGAGTAAATAATAAGCACTCTTAACCATGGAGCCATCTTTTCAGTCCCAATAATTATATGAGTGTCAACTCTTAACTATCATGCCAGAATACATTTATTTGTATTCTGCCCTTTCCATCTTAGAGTATTGTGAATATGGCTCTGTATGCATACAGAACGCTTATGGATTTTAATGTTTATGTTGTTGATTTTTAGTGTTTTGATTCACCATAAGTGGTTCCTTTATAAGGAATTTCAGGTACTGTTGAGCTTTCATAGTTTTTGCTTATCTGGGAAATTGTATTTTTTCTTTCTTTTTAGAAAAATTAATCAAGATAGAGTCATAGAACTTCCTTCATTTTCGTTCTGCAGCCTCTCTAAGGCAGCCTCCCTTCAGTCCTTTGTCCTCCACACTTTCAAGTGGGCAGCCTCTTTAATATCATTATTATGTGTATGCACAAATATTTACATAGAAGCTATTGAACCATTCTTTGTTGCCTGTGTGTTTATGGTTTCAGGCCTCACCACTTGGTATTGGACAACCAATAAGTTCATTCTTAGGATATAATAATTCTCTGTGATATTATTGGGATTTCTAGCCACTCCCCCATGACTGTGCATGTGTGCTGGAAAGACGCTTGGTCATTCCACTGCCTTATGTACATAATCCTTGCACTATATGGTCACGTAATTTGCATGCAGCGTGGCCACATAATCTATGCGCATGTGTGGCATAGCTACATGAGCCCATATGTGCATGTGCAGGAGAATCCATAAAAAGCAGGTCACAGACCACTCCCTTCTTTCTCCTGCACAATCTTCAATAGGCCTAAGCACATCCCATCTGTTCTCCTTTCCCTAAGAAACTCTTATAGTGGTTTTCTCGCAAGGTAAACAGTGCCACTTAATGAATAATATTGTGTCCCATAATAAATAACAGATATGCTTCTTGTCTTTGACTAATCTGTAAGATGAATTGCTAAATGGTCTTAATAATTAAAAAAACCTGGAGCCAGATATTGGGGTGAAAACTGAGAGATCAGAGAAGCATAAAGAAGCCAGCCATGTTCTTACTACTAAGAAATCCTCAGCCATGCCTATATACCCTTTTGTTCCCTGCCATTTTACTTCCTTTCTCTGCACAGCTACATCACTTCCTCTTTCTGACCAGCTCTATAACTTTCTGTCCATCTGTATAGACCTCGAGACGTCCATGGCCAACTACTGCTGGGATTAAAGGCTTGTGCCACCACGCCTGGCTCTGTTCCCAGTGTGGCTTGGAACTCACAGAGACCCAAACAAATCTCTGCCTCCTGAATGCTAGGATTAAGAGCAAGTGCTAACACTGCCTGACCTCTATGTTTAATATAGTGGCTGGCTTTTTCCTCTGATCCTCATATAAGCCTTACTGGGGTACACAAATAAAGTATCACCACACTAACCTCAGAATTTTTTCTTTGATTATTTCCTAGTTTGGTCTTGGTGACCTCACCTCTGGGATGCATTTAATAGAGTTTCTAAGGTCCCCACATAAGGGTTTATACAGCTTTCCACAAATTAAAAGATTTTCTTTGTTATATTTTGAAGTGTGCTTCCTTGACACCTTTGTTTTTCTTTACCTTTTGAATTTTCTATTATAAAACAAAAAACAAACAAACAAAAAAACTCTTCAATTTTCCCGTCATTCCTTTGGACCTCTAGACATCACTTTTAATTATTATTTCACTTTCTTTTTGATGGTCTGAATAATTTTTGTGTTGTGATTCTTTCATAAGCCAAATTGATGGATTCATGGAGGCTCTAGCTGAATTGAGTTTAGACGTTATGTTCTGCTAATCTAATATTTCTCCTCACAGTATTTTCATCACTTACGTCCTTTTGTGTATTAGTTTTTAACTTTTGCTTTGTTTTTTGATAGGTTCTTGTTATGGAGCTCAACTTGTCTCCAAGCCATGACCTGATTGCCTCGGCCTCCTGTGTGCTGCCATTACACATATGTGCCACCACATATGGCTACCTATATATTATTCTAGTTTCACTGAGTTTCTAGTAGAATAGTCTGAGTTTTGACTTTATGTGTATGTATTTCTGAGGTTCATCACTTTAGGTTTCTTTCTTTCCTTGGGGGATTTCATTGTTTCTTAAATCTTTATAGTTCTGTGTTCTTGCATTAGTGGCACCAAATTTGAAAAACAGCTGTCTTCTCAAGCTTCCTACATAGACTTGATACGACAGGTCTTCAATAATCAGCCCAAGCTGACTTTTTAATTTTTTTTTAAATTATGAGATAGCTAGTCATGATTCTGAGCAGGCAAAACTTACTTCCACATTCCCTGCACCTGGGGAGTGATATTAACTAACCAATGGCTGATCCTGCAGTTCAGCTTCAATTGTGTCGGATTAAGCAAAGTCCCTGAAACATAGGTTCACAATTTGACTTTAAGACTTAGACATTGTGAAGTGAGTCCTAGAGACGAGCTATCTGGGAACTGAAGGCTGAGGAAATTTCCTTCCTCCTTGGGAATGCCCAGTTCAGCACTCTAAGTGTGTTGGAACAGATGACTGTACATTGACATAATGATACAAATCTTCCACCAAGATCTGCATACAGGCCCTGCAATCTCTGCTTTCTTGCTTCCTTCTTCCTGCCCTCAGGTCAGTCAGGAGCAGCATGTCCCCTTTGCTGTCTTGTGATGAAGTTGGGATGACTGTCCTCAGGATATCTCAGGATGCCAGAGAAGCTTAGCACCTGGCTCCAGGTCTCCTTCTCTCTTAGAAACCATGGCCCCTGGAGAGTCCTGTCTAAGCAGTGTGGTGCTGAAGTGAGATAGGCTAAGACTGGGGGACAGTCAGTAGAGGTCATTGTTCTCAAGCTTTTCATGTGGGCATTTACCCATGTTGACCAGGAGGTGAATCAGATAGTCAGATATTATCAATTGTTAAAATACCTATACCACATTTATTCTTTTTTTTGGGAAGCACTGATAAAACCTGGGACCTCTTGTATACCCATGATTTTTGATTTTTAAGAAGATTTCTTTGATTCTAAATCATATTTTGATCATATTCTCCCCCTCCTCCAGCTCCTCCCAGACCCTTCTACCACATTAGTACAAGTTCATTCTCTATGTCTCTTTGTTTCTGCCTCTCTTTTTCTCTTTCTGTGTCTCTGTCTCTTTTTCTCAAATGAAACACAACAGAAAATCAAATCAAAGAAATAAAATATGTCATTACATACTTTTTGAACTTTTCCTTTTTTTCTTTGATGTTGAGTATTTATTGGATAGCAAACATGGGTATTTTTAAATATGTGTAATTTCACTTAATCATAGAAACTGCTACAGAAAAATAGACTGGAGAATGAACTACAACTACAAGGTATTCAAAAGTCTGGAAAAAAAGTGCTTCATCAAGGAAAAATATAAGATCCCCAAGAAAAGAAATTACCTCTGGAGGAACAGAACATGGTGGTTATCTTTCACTATGCTGATCTCACCACAGAAATTCATAATACTGTTTTTTTTTTTGTTTTGTTTTTGTTTTTTTTGTCCTGCTCTTTGGAATCTCTGATCTGCCTTTGAAGTCCACTTGATGGCAAACTTGTTCCTCTCGTTACCTTTGCACACTAAGGGGGGAAAGTATAGATTTGATTTAACTCGTATTAAAGATGCATCACCTTTTGAAATGGATTAATCTCTCAATAAAAAGACTAATCAATTTTAGAACCAGATGTAGTTCAGTCTATTAAATCAGACATATCATTCACCTCTTAATACCCACAGCCTGCTAATTAGGACTCCACATTTAAGCCCTCAGTTTAGATCAAATACATCATCTAGTAAGTGTATCAATATTA
This sequence comes from Peromyscus leucopus, assembly GCF_004664715.2. Classification (NCBI taxonomy): domain Eukaryota; kingdom Metazoa; phylum Chordata; class Mammalia; order Rodentia; family Cricetidae; genus Peromyscus; species Peromyscus leucopus. The sequence continues at coordinate 122,144,453 of NC_051068.1, read as the reverse complement.
AATAAAACAAAATGTATATTAAATGAATATTTCAATAAATGTAACTTCTTATCATAAAATATTAACTTTTTATCCTTTTCTGCTTTAGTTTCCTATGGAAAGCAAAGTGATGTGTGAAAGACTACTCTGATTTCTTTACAAAACAGTTCATTTTCTGATCATAGTCAATAATGCTACCTTTTGCAATATTCTGTGGAACTCTAGGAACTATGATTCCTCATTGTTATTATTCTGACAAACAAAAAATTTTTATAAATGAATTTGTATTAACTCAATCAGGTTTTCTAGTAGAATGTGAAGACATTTCTATGCAGTATTAAAAAATAGATGCTTTTTGTGGGTGTTCATATTTTGTAAGGCTATAGGTTTTGGAGAAACTTTACCTAAATTTTCTTTTAGTGTAACAGCATTCTACATCCCAGTAATAAAGCCCAGGAAATTGTGTTCAAATAGAAACTTTTACACTATGAACTGACTACTGCCATTTTGAAAAATATGCACTTTTTTTTGAAATACAGTTTCTTCCTTAAGTTTTCCTTACTGTTTGTTTTTATTCCTTTTTTTCTTGCTTATTTCCTTTAGGCCCTCCATCTGTTCTTTTTTGTGAACTTCACAATCAGTGCCATCAAAGGATAGAGTCAGTTATTGTGCAGTGCTCAAACAAAACTGAACTCAAAGCCAAATGTGTGTGCAATGGCTTTTGGGGGACCTTTACCACAGAGGTAGTAAAAACTGAAAAGAACTGCTATGTTTTATAAAAATACACTTTATATTTCATTTCTATATGTGTGTGCCTGTTTAGAATCTGACACACCAACAAACAATATAAGAATGTTTTTTAATAGGAGAAAAATCACCAAAAAAACTGTAGAACAAGGCATATAAAACACTCCTGACTTTGGAGATAGCAAGTCCTTACTACTTATAAATTAACTTTTATTACATGGGCAGCATTTCTACTATAAATGGTTAGTCAAGATGTGTGTCAAATGGTGTGGGATGGGGAAGGATGGTGGATTAGGGGGAAAAAAAACTTGTTACTTGATGCAGTTTTTACCTGCTTTTTAACTTTCAGTCACAAAATTAAACGTGTTGATTGATTAATGCCTTCAAATGAAAAGCAAGATGCATGGAAGAAAGAAGTAATACAAGCAATGTGACAAAAGAGATTCTGGCCAAAGAGATTGTTTTCATTTGGACATATTGCATCATAATCATCACAAACAATACTAGAAATACTGGGAAAATCTGGTTAAAGCCAATTTATAACCAAGTAAGCTAATCCTGCCTGCTATTAAAACTGTGCTCATTCTTTCTCTGCTTTGTCCATTTGCTTTTCAACAATCATGCTTTCATGCATCTGTTATCTGGAATATATCTATGCAATGTGAATGATAAGTAAAAAATGAAGCTGCATCTGCAGACTGATTGACTGAGTGCTCAAGTTAAGTGCTCCTGAGAGATTGATATGTTGCCGTGCCAAGGGCTAATTGCCTTATCTTGAGCTAGTTCTAGCCCCCTGGAGCAGCCACTCCTTGCCCACCTCTGTGTCTGAACTAACACCCTGTGTCTAATAGATAGAAACTTTTTAGGATCTGTTAACTTAACAAACCACTAACTTCCACCAAACCAGAAGCTCAGATAACATCTTGGGCCTATAGAAAAGCTTTCTTCATCTAGATGTGCCTGTCTCTCTGGTGTATTCATCAGTTTATTTGAAGTTTGCCTTGATTTATGATTTTCTTTGATCTATAAAACTATAAAAATGTCATGAAACTGCTCTCATGTTGGAGTGTGGAATTAGGGGTAATCTAAATCTGTGTTCCCAGGCCATGATCACTCAGAATGGCTCCAAAGTCAGCTGTCTCTTATTCTCTTTAAGATGAGTTATCATTTTTGCATCTACAGCAGTATAAAAAGAGGAAAATAAAATGTTTATATAAACAAAGCATATTTGTGATGAAAACCAATATGCATTACCAAGAATGGCCAGATTGGTGCAAAATTAACATATCTTTAGTTGGTGATTCAGAATGAATCCTCTCTTTCAAGGCAGCCAGTGGAAGGGCATGTCAAGCCTAGGAATGGTCTCACAAAGCATAGCAGAAAGCCATCATTTTTGGTACCATAGGTACTGATCCATGGAATGTTGGGCACTCTGGAGGATCTAGATGTTCACAGAGAGCTATAAAGTGGCAAATATAATCATTTAATGTTTGTATTTGTTTCTGACCCCACCTCCATTTTTTCTTTAAGAACAGTAAAAACACTGATTACGATCAGTACTATAGACTGTTGACTACTCATTATTACTATACTTAGAAATAGTATTGCATTAATCCCTTTGATTTTGAAACTATCCTGTTGTGTATTTTTCCTTTAAATTAGCAGATGAAACAGATGATAATATCAAAACAAAAGGATTAGTAATTTACCTGAAAAATACGATCTAGTGGATGATAGAGGATGAGAATACTAAAGATTTCATCATAGTCTTTTGCTTCCACAAATTCATCTAATAACTTGTTAAAATTAAAATCAATAGATTTGATAACAAAAAGCAGCTCCAACTGCATCTAAGAACCTGATATAGAAAAAGTAAATCAAATATAGCTTTTTTATATGATGGAAATGACAAATATTTTCAGTATATCTTTTAATAACAAAAGATATATATGCTAGATTTTAAAAAAATTTAATAGTCCACTATTAACATAATTTATAATAAATTTTGTGAATGTTCATGAAGGTATCTATATGCAAGCATAAAATACACAAAGGTTCCTCTTAGTGAGCAATTATTTTATGAACAAGTTCTCAGACTATATGAGTAGAAGGAAGCTGAGGAGATGGAGGATGGTTCAGTAGTTCACAGAACTTGAAGCTTTTGGAGAGGAATGAAGTTAAGTTCTCAGCATCCATGCTGGACAGCTCATAGCCCTCCTAAGTCCAGATCCAGATGTTCCACACTCTTTCCTGGCCTCCATTGGTTGATGCTCTGCACACACACACACACACACACACACACACACACACACACACAGAGAGACAGATAGACAGACAAACATACAAATCTTTAAAGATTTATTTTATTTATATATTTAAAGTAAATAAAGAGATAAAGTATATAATTGATTTAAAATTTCATTTTTAAACTTATATGCATATGCAGAAATATATGTGTTAGGAGTTCTTTACAATCTTTGGGAGAGTAAAAGTATGATTTTAGTATCACAAACACTTGAAACTTAGAGAATCCTGGGAGAAAAATGACTTCCTTTAATTCCTCAGCAGCTAGAAGTATCTACTTAGCATGTTAAAATAAACTCACTCCCTGTCAAGGAAATAATGATATGACTTGTTCTATCAGTGCATCTCAGAATACAGGGCTGGCTAGAGCAATATAACTCTTAAAAATTTGTTCTGTCTCTCTCCAGTGAAACATCATTAAATTTAATTACAAAGAGAAACTTATTTTTGTTATACAAATAATATCCCCACATAGCCTAATTTAAACTAATTGCCTACACAGTTTTCATTCCAAAGGGGAGGCTAAAATAAGTGCTGAGACATTGAAAATATCTTTAATTACATTATCACATTGAATTCTGCTTTGACCCTTTTTCAAAAGTTACTTTTGAAATCAGAAACATTCCTGCAAATTATGACAGACCTGTGATTTGTGCAGCTTCAGTTCTCCCTGACCTACTTTACTACACATTTTGTTTTTCTTTCTAACATAGAAAATATCCTGAGTGTTTACATGAACATGAATAGATATGACATTTTTCTTCATTTTCACTTCTTGTCATCTTATTTGTTAAGAGGAGACAAATTTATCTATAAATAAACTTTGTCTGGGCTTGGGGATCGAAGATTCTGCATGCAGGCATGTTCCAGGTCTAGACAGTGTCAAATATACTTTCTGTAGAACTCTGTGGTCTAGTAACACTGGAACCCTGGAACAAAGGTTGTAGCTGCTGATTTTTCTCCCACCATGGAAGAAGTAAGAGTTTTAACTGGACTCAATTATGACTTCACTAGACCATTGTCATGAACTCTTTGGTGGCAATAACTTTTAGTAGACAGCATCCCAAACATTATTAACTAAAGGCTGGACTGTTCTGGGACGCCAAGGGAATAAGACCCTACAGTGTTGCAAGCAGTCACATTCTATGATTTCCCTCTCAGTTCCCCTTGACTAATGTAGGGGAGAACCAAATTATCTCTCTCCTTGTCATGGTGGTAAAGACAACCCTTCCTTGAAGAGTAAATGTTTAAAGACTTACACACTTTAGCAGTTCCCCAGTTCTTATTGCTCAGTTCACTGAGGAAAACTCATGTAACATGCATTCTGTGGGAGACTTTGGGGGAAGATTGGTTCAGGCTTCTCAGCTTTGCTTAGAGAGGTACCCTTAAAGCTTGTTTGAACTGTTTAGGAGGCCCCCAGGCAGTGGGACCGGGACCTGTCCTTGGTGCATGAGCTGGCTTTTTGGAACCCAGGTCCTATGCTGAAATACTTTGCTCAGCCTTGGTACATGGAGGAGGAGACTGGACTTGCCTCAGCTGAATCTACCAGGCTGGGCCAAATTCCCAGCGGAGACCTTGCCTTGGAGGAGGTGGGAATGGGGGGTAGACTGGGGGGGGAGAGACTGGGGGGTGGGAAGAGGGAGGAGAGGGGAATCCATAGCTGATATGTATAATTAAATTAATTATAAAATAAAAATATTTATTAAAAAAAGAAAACATGATCTGAGTTCCATGGAAAGCAGAAAAACTGTTGTTTCATTAAATAATTAACAGTAATAGGATGATTTGGACTGAAAAAGACTAAACTGTAAACACTTATGTCTGGGTCTTTATTTTCTTTACTCTGTACTGCCCATGCTACTTCTGTGGCTGCCTGGTGACTGCCTTTCTTCTATCTAGCATTTTCTCTGCCCTGAAAATTCTGCCTAGCTATTGGCCATTTGGCTTTTTATTAAACCAATCACAGTGACGTAGCTTCACAGGGTGTAAAGGGACATTTAATAATATTTCCCCCTTTTGTATAAATAAAAAGGAAAGATTTTATCTCTAGCATAATAAAACTATGAACAATAATAACAATTACCAGGTAAGAATTGCATTCGCAATGTCCAGTTTATTTATATTTGGCATATTTGGAGAAAATAACTCATTGTTTATTTTATCTTGATGAGTCCAAAGTTCTGTACCTAATTTACCTTCATTCATAACTAAGGAAAACTGTAACTATAACTACCCAATCTTTAACTCTATCAAAGACTCCAGGAGGATATACTATTACCTGAGTAAGCAGGAAGTGCAGTGTAAAATACTTCCATAACAACAGAGATATCTGGCTGTGTGGACAGTCACCAAAGATTCCTCTGCAACATTGGGCATCATCTTTGGCCTACAGGCCTAGAATATCTGACAGACTTTTCTATAAAGCAAGAATTTCGAAGGACTGTCCTATCTTGTCTTGGCAAATTTCCGCAGCCTCCCTTTTTTTTTTTTTGTTTGTTTTGTGCTTGTGCAGTTTGGATAGCATACTGTCAGCAGCTGAGGCAAGGGCAGTTTGTTGTCTGTAAGACTAATTGTTAAACAGTCTTATTAATAAAAAAAAAAAACAACATTGAGCCAAATATTGGGGTAAATGTTGAAAGATCAAAGAAGCAGAACAAGCCATAGCCAACCTAAACTTGCCAACTCCATGAATCCTCTTACTGAAATCCTCAGCCTCCAAAGTGTCTTAGTTGGACTGAATAAAAGCCTCTAGTTCCTGGTACTCATGCCTTATATACCTTTCTGCTTCTTGCCACCACTTCCTGGGATTAAAGGCTTGTGTTCTTCCTAAGCAAAATCATGAGATCTCAAGTGCTGGGACTAAGTATGTGTGCCACCACTAGTTGGTCTGTTTTCAGTGTGGCCTTGAAATCTCTGCCTCCTGAGTGATAGGATTAAAGACATGTGTGCCACCACTGTGTAGTGTCTAATCTAGTGGCTGTTCTGTTCTCTGACCCTCAGATAAGTTGATTAGGGTACACAATATATCAACCACAGTTGCCAGTGGCTAACTTTTGCCACAAAGAAAGCAAACACCATATGGAAATTATTCAATGTTCATCATCTTTCTGAAGAAGATTGGTGCTGCCAGGAGCAGACTATCTCATTGTCATGAAAAGACTTATGTTATTAAAACATAATATTAAATCATAATGCCATATTCTATAGGTCTTTGAAGTGTTTGAAGACTATCTATCTAACCATCTACCCATCTATCTATCTATCTATCTATTTATCTATCTATCTATCTATCTATCTATCTATCTATCTATCAAAAACGTGTATCTGTTTGACCTTGAAAACATACCTAACTTAACTTATTTGATTGTTATAGGTAATTAACTATGAACCTGTATTTGTTTATTATCTGAAATAGTTTGTAATAATAACTTTTAAGGACTAGAGCTTTACATTACATTGTTAAATTAGCTGCATGGGTATAATATTTTAAACAAGATTAAAAACATATGTACAGTATTTTCTAACAAAAATAACCTTAAATTTGTGTTGATATACAAAAATCCATACCAATGTAAAACATTTGAGACTAGTGGTTGTTTAAAAGCATACTCAACAATACACCCTTTTATCTCATCATTTCTATATTATGTTCCTTTTCTTCCTTCAGAAAGAGATCTTTGAATCTAGCTCTTTCATTTAACTTTTTCCTGACCATGAATAACAACTTGTAACTCAAACCCTTAAATGATGACAAACATCTATAACACTTCAAGTGACAAAAAGCTATCTATCCCACTTCTTGGGAATGTGGCATTGTGTTTTCCAGACTGTTTCAAGTTGTCTGGTAGTGGTGATATCTTTAGCAGCCCCTTGGAAAATTGGGATAATGGCTAAGTTCTGAGATGATTAGCTGTATTATTTGTTGTCCAGTCTCTGTGCAATGGGAAAGTACAAGGCTTATCTGAAATCCTGGCTGGAGTAGTTTGTAAGGCTGGGCAGTTTCAACCAGCAGCTTTGAAGATCTTCTGGATGCAGAACTTTGAGAAAACTGCAACAGAGGCACTCTGAGAGGCTGGATAACCTGAGCCTTCCTGGGCTACCCATTTTCTTTGGTGTCTGGTCCCCTTGTTCTGAATACACAATATAAACTTTCAAAGCATATCTATATCTATCTATCTATCTATCTATCTATCTATCTATCTATCTATCTATCATCTATCACCTATCATCTATCTATCATAGGTCAATAGATAGGTAGATAGATATAATATCTGCATTAACACAAGTATGGAATATGTGGTGTGCACAAGTCAGTTAAAGATGATATTTTGTTTTATGTTTGAGCAGGTAAAAGGTATTTGTCAAGGTTACATGTTTGTTTGGACTTTAAAATCAACATGTAATATAAATTTCTATCCATGCTATATAAAAGGATGGCATGTAATAATAAGTCATGAGGACTCTATAGCTAAGAAGATTTATCATCTCATCTTAGGGCTGTTCCAATTTCAAGGGATCAGCTTACATGTCGCCTGTCCTGTAGGGTGTTTTTTTGGAGGGTAATTTTTTTTTTTGCTTTCTCCCCCATGTCTATAGCCAGGATACTCAGGAGGTCTCTCCCAGTCAAATCTGATCTCTACTAATCTTGAAGAAATCCACAGCCTTTCATTTCTGTAGAAACAAAGACATAACTTCTCTCCCTATGCAACACAATGTCTGACTTCCTTTTTGAAGTTAAGACAATTTTAGAATATATAGGTTGATTTAATTTAGCAGTTTCCAGAATCCAATATCTCTCAGCAGCTATTATCTTTTGTACATTAGCATTTAAAAAAGTCAGAGATAACAAGACACCATAGAGGATCCAGATGCTCTGTGTATTTTCCTTATGTGGTCCATTTATTTTATATTACTTGATTTTTTTTCTTCAAAGACTTTATTATTTATAAACTATTTACATTTTATTTTATGTCCATACTCACTTTTTTTCTTAAGCCTGTACACATTTTTAACCACATTGTAACCTGTTCAGAGTTTTTTTTCCCCATCTGGATCTGTTTTTACTGTATATCTGAAACCTTTTCTGTCTGCATGAACAAAACCTTAAACCCTCCATGTGGGTTTAGCTCATGGCACATTGGCTGCTCAAGCACACAGACATGTGCCAGAAAATCTGTCTCCGTATCATGGCCAGCCTAAGGGACACAGGACTAGGAAGCCACGTTTAGCTCCATTTTTGTGTTTTTAGAACCTTTTTATTTTAAAGCTTTCCCAGGTCTTACGTGCATATGTATGGCCCCATATTGGGCAAAATTTATAGGCAAATTTTTCTGTAGCCTGACAGCTCCCAAAGAACCACATGGAGACTTCTTATTAATTATAAAAGCTTGGCTGATAGCTTAGGCTTTTTCCTAACTAGCTCTTCCAACTTAAATTAACCCATTTTTATCAACCTATTTTTAGCCTCATGGCTTTATTAGCTTTACTCTGTCCTGCCCAAGGTGCTTCTTCATTGTCTGGCTGGTGATTCTGCCTTAGATCTCTCAGCATTCTCTCAGCATTCTCCCTGCCCCCAAATTCCAGCCTAGCTATTGGCCATTTAGCTTTTTCTTAAACCTATCACAGTGACGCACCTTCACAGTGTATACGGGAATATTCCACAACATGTTACTTTTGGTTCATTTTAGTTTTGCTTTTTCATCACCTGTGCCAAGACTTTAATATAATTATTGAAATTTTGATTAAAAGTCTGAAAAGCACATCAACACATGGTCAATGTATAGTTATAGTGTCTTACTGGTATTAAGAAACACATGATTTCTTAGTGTGGATTTAATATAAAAAAAGCGAGCACAAGAATAAGGAGTTCATTTGGTTATTACATACAAAATTTTAAATTTTATATAAAAATCATTACAGACTTGTATGTTCATATTGTGGTACATGCTATATTTTGTTTTCATAGTGACTGTAATCTTGGTGATTTAGCATTGTGAAGGGAAAAGTTCTGTTACATAGTGCATTTCCTGGAAATAAAGGGGAAGCATTGTGCCCACAGTGTGCAAACTGAAGACTGGGCAGTGGAGAGGCTGTCGAACTCTTGCTTAATGCAACTGCTTCTATGAACTCAGAACACACAGAAGTACTTAGATCAAGAACCAGACTAAATTACTGTGGAACTTCAAAAAGCATGCCAGTGGGGTGCAATCATTTCTACAATGGTGCCTCTGATTCCTGTTTGGCAGATAATAACAATGCATGGTAGATGCATTGATAGATAATAACACTGCAAAGACAAGTAGTTCTAGTCACCAGTCAATTTGAATATTCCCTCCAATGAGCTAAAATAATAACTCATTTAACAACCACATAAACTGAGTATTTTTGCCTGTGGTTGTTTGAGTGTAATTGGCCCCTATAATTCCAAAGGGAATGTGACTATTATGAGGTGTGGCCTTGTTCAAGTAGATGTGGCCTTGAAAGAAATGTGTCACTGTGGGGGCAGGCTTTGAGGTCTCTTTTGCAAGCCTCAATCAGTGTGACAAACATCATTTCCAGTTGTCTGCAAGATGTAGGACTCTCAGCTATTTTTCCAACATCATGTCTGCCTGCATGCCACCATGCTCCTGCCATGAATGATAATGGACTGGACCTCTGAACTGTAAGTAAGCCATTCCAAATAAAGATTTTCATTAAAAAAGTTACTGTAGTCATGGTGTCTCTTTGTAGCAATAGAAACCCTAACTATGACATGGCCCAATAGAATGAAGCTTAAAATGTTTGAATTTCTCACCCAACCATCCCTGAACAATAAACACAGTGAAAAAAAATTGAAGCTTATTCTATAAACTCTTGAGTCCCACTTGACATAGTCTTCACAGCTGAGAAAGTTGAACAATTATTACTCTCCATTTATTACTTCATGTATTAGTTGATTTTCTGTTTCTATAACCAGGGTCCTTGAAACACAAATTAAGAGAGATAGTACTTATATTGTTCATGATTTCTATTATTTAGCTATTCCCTGTGAATTGAAGTTTTCCCTTCTGGAAGGAGGAGAGAGGCACATAAGTCTAAAAAAGCTTTAAAAAATTACTAGACTTGGGGAATAAAACAACTTTAAAAGATTCAGGAAGCTCCTCCTGAAAAATTATAAGATTCACAATGTCCACTTCCAAATGTATAAAAACAGCCACGCTTTGCTGTGAAGAGGAGGCATTCTGACTGGCCAAAATGTCTATGATGGACAATTTACAAGTTTTTATTTCTCAGTAATACAATTGCCTTGATCCATAATCCTGTATATAACCTCAATAAATTTAATAGCTCATTCATTTATACTTGGGTGGAATCATTTCTCCTATGTGTTCTCCGTGCACTGTATGGGGCAAGTAGAAATCAGCATATCACATCAGGAATTCACACAACAGTTCAAGACCATTCAGTCCATTCTCAGTGGGCTTCATGGACTTGGGAATAACATTAGGGCTGTTCAAGTGTCTGGTGAAGGAGCATGGGTAACTTCATGTTAGACAGGAAGTAGATAGAAAGAAAGATAGGAAGAGTCCAGAGACAAGATACCTCAAAGGACCCTACAAGTGACCTACTTCCTCCATGCAGGATCTGCCTCTTAAAATTTTCACTATCTTCCAAGTAACATCCCCAGCTAAGGAACAAATGAACATGCAAACACAACACTCACTTACACTACACCTAACCTTGTTCCCTCATCTTTCTAAATGTGAGGCATAAAGCTAAAGAGATGCTGACTGTGGGTAGTTAAAATCATCATGGCTCCACTTAGAAAGCTTTTAGTGACCCAGGGATGGAAAACCTCTAAATTGAAGCATTTTAAGAATTACACAGAAGTTGCCATCACCTTTTGAAGACCATAAAATTATTTTGTTATAATGGATATTTACTATAATGAATCTTATAGAAGTCATTTTACAATTTTGAAGAAATGGAAATGAAACAAATCTGATATGCAATTTATCTGTTTTGCATTAGCAAAGTGTCTGTCATGCATATATCACCCAGTCACTTCATGTTATACTTCTTCAGGGATCTTATTTTCATGATTTTCTTGGATGAACTGTTTAATAATTAAGAAGGGACTAAGTATATTTGGGATATTTGAGGAATTTGACCTGATGAATATTGATGACCTCATGAGACTGTGTGGTTTGATTGAAATCATGAGCATTGAAATAAAGTTAGGCTTGGCCTTGAGTTCTGACCCAGCTTCCTGTCCTTTAAATTATACTTATAAATATATATCTTGATTAAATAACTGTGATGAATTGCTTGGCTATAGTGCATAGTCAGTGGATAATACCTGGTGTTGTGAAAGGACATCTATAAATAACTCATCTTTTAACTTAAATTTCCCCTGTTATCCTCACATTAGCTACAATGTAAAATCTTATAGACAGTAAAAAGCATGGACATTCATTTCTTGCATTCATTTCTTGCCCCTCTTCAGTTCTTCTTAATGCCTAAGTTAAAAAACATCCTTCTGAAAACAAAGCATATCATGCCACTCTGCTCAACAGTTTTGAATACTTCCCTGTTCCATATTATGCAAAGCTCAAGTTCATTTGTCATATGGACATGAACTGTGTGCATATATATATATCACACAATGATGAAGCCATTACACTTTGGATTTCTCATCTCTAAGATCTGGATTCAGAATATTTTTCTTTATTTTTTAATTGAAAATAGATTCTTCTCTTATACAATATATTTCAACCACAGTTTCCCCTCCCTCCACATCTGCCAACTCCTCCACTCCTCCCTGCTCACAGACCCACTTAAAGAGGCAAAATGCACACTAAGGATGAATGAATTGTTTAAAACAGGTATGTACATATATCACACTACCTTTGAGCTTTTAAAAAGAAAGAAATTCTCTTATATGAAGCATTATGACTGAAATTTGATGACATTTTACAGAATGAAATAAGCCAGTTATAGCATAAACAGCTGAAAGCTTCAATTTATGAATTAACTTAAAAGACAAATTCATAGAAGCAGAGAGTAGAAGGATGGTTTCTAATACCTGGGATGTTTATAGACAAATCAATGGTTTAAAATGTAATCATGCAAGATGCATATGCTCGAGAGATGCTTAGATGTTGTCATATCATTCCCGTACTGATAGGCAGCTGAGGACACAGGACCAAACAATGCAAAAATGGATGCTTAGCTATGACCTGTAGAAATCTAAAAGATGACATTACCTGTTGTATTAATACCTTAACGTTAAGATAATTGATAACTCATTTCTTTGAAAGAAGATTTTCACTACCAAGAATATTGCCAGAACTACACATTCTATGACTTCTCTGCACTAGCCTCTTGCTTACATTTTTCTTGCCTACTATGTTTCCTTTCCACAGCTGCTTTCTAGATTTTGAGCTGTTACATCAAATCTCATATTTGTCTTGATTGTGTATTTCTTCCCTATTACTTGTTTCTGGGGAGATAATACTCATACATTCTGGTTGGTAACTACCTCCTCACTTTCACAATTGACTCAAATGCTACTTTTCTGTGTTTCTGTGTGTATGTCTTTTCACAGGTGTTTGCATATTCAGCTCTGTGTACGAGTATGTCAGTCTTAGATCTCATCCTCAGAGCCAACTACCTTGCTTTCCGAGACAAGATCTTTCACTGTGATTTACCAATAAAGCAACAAGTCCTAAGGATCCCTGTGTTACTATCTCTGCACTGACAGTATCCTGTTCACACCACCTCTCTCAACCTTTAAGATAAGAGTTCCTTGGAATCAAACTCAGATATCAATGCTTTCACAGTAAGCTCTTTCCCAACTGATCTTCTCAATTCTTTTAATGACAGTTTCTGAATTCCTATAAAAATAATATGTTAATCAAATAGAGGAGCACATTATTATCCATATGTCAACCAAAGCCCTCTTTTTCTGTTGTTGTTATCTACTATTCCTATGGATCTTGGTCAAAATGCAAAACTAAGATAATAATGAATTAAGCAGAAAAAAAATGTACATTTGATTGGCCAAGTAATGAAAAATGTTCTGAGTAAAAGCAGAGAATAGAATATATGTGTTCATGTGTGTGTGTGTGTGTGTGTGTGTGTGTGTGTGTGTGTGTGTGTGTGTTCTTTGAGAAAGGACTCAGTCACTATGTACGTAATATTAGTTTACTATCTTGGAACTCTCTGTAATCTAACCTCTCCCTCTCTCCGCAATCTTCCTGACTCAGCCTCCTGTATGCTTAGTTTCTAGTTATAATCCACCATTCTCAGTCTAGATAAGTTTCAAAATATTTTTTTATGGTCACTTTAGAAAATAGTAAACATTGTGGTTTTAGAGAAAATTCCCCAGTGTTCTCCTCATCATATTTTCCTTCTCACATCTACACAGTATATATTAATTTTCTATTAAGAGTATTAAACTCATTGCCTTATACATAATAGCCTCACTAAATGGTTATGTAAAATGTACAAATAGGTAAATATGCACTGTGGTGGTTTGAACAGAAATGGCCCCCAGAGGCACATATATTTGAGTGCTTGGTCATGAGGGAGTTCCACTGTTTAAAAGTGTTAGGAGGTGTGACCTCGTTGGAGTAGACATATCATTGGGGTGGGCTTTGAGGTGTAAAGAACCCCTCAGACCAATGTCTCTCTCTTCTGGCTGTTTGCTGCTCTGGATGTAGAACTCTCAGCTCCTTTTCTTGCACAGTGTTTGCCCCTGCACCTTCTTGCCTCCTGTCATACTGAAAATGGACTAAACCTCTGAAGCTGTAGGCAAGCCCCAATTAAATGTTTTCCTTTATAAGAGTTGTGGTCATGATGTCTCTTTAGAGCAAGCAAACAGTGACTTAAAGAGACTTACTTCTCACTATATTTGTGTTCTTAAAATAAGTGCTTTACTTTGGAACTTGAATGGTCAATGGGGGTACACACAGAGACATGTGCATACATATAAATAAATTAAGACCCCTAATAAAAAAGCTGTTTATAATTGATACTGGTTGGGAAGGTGAAAACCAGTGTTCTCCTAGGGAGTGTCAGTGGGTATATTAGCCATACTTAAGGGCAGATCCCATGCCCAGAAGCATTTGACCAACAAAAAGTGGATTGTGTTTGTTGTTTTTGTTGTAGGTGGTGATGATGGTGGTGGTGGTGGTGGTTGTACTGATGATAGTGGTGGTAGTGGTGGTGGCAGTGGTGGTGGCAGTGGTGTGTTTACTATTTGTTTTGTTTTGGTAGTTTTTCTCATGGTTCTATTTTTAGTTTGCTATGCTTTCTGTTTGTTTTGTTTTGTTCTTGAGAGAAACACATAGATGGGCAGTGAGGTTGGGTGGGAGAATCTTGGAGGGGGTGAGGGAATGGAAATGATATATATGAAATATATTCTATAACAATTTCAATTAAAATTAATTAATTAAAAATTAAATACTTCTATGTTGCTACAGGAAGTTTTTTAATATTATAGGTTGGTAGCACCTCTTTATAAAAATGAAGTTATTGGTGAAATTATTATGGCCACTCCATGTAGTTAAAAGGATATTTATTTAATGGCGTAACTCACAAATTAAGGGATAGGTAGGTCTCAGGGTCTGGGGAAGGTGTATCGCAGTCCAGCGGTGTTCTCTGGAGCTCTGCACAATCCACCTCCACCATTCAGAATCCCGGCCCAAGAGCGCGCACCCATCCAGCTCTTGGGTCTCCAGGCGCCTCCCCTGGCCCCGCCTCGTAGGCGTGACAGTTGCCAGAGTCTCAATGGGGGTTGGAACTTCCAGACCCAAGCTGGAATGGCTACCCACTACATGAAGTAGCCTTTCCAAATTTTAAAACAGTATATTTAGCATAGTAGTGAGCTCTGAAACTTACAATGTTATTAGAATATTATCAAGGAAGGATAGGAGGCACAGTATGGTCTGATGGAATCTTTGCCAAATAAACAGGACGCAGTCCAACTAAGTGATAAAAGATCATTGCCTTGGAAGGAGAGGAACCTTCCATCAGACACAAGCCAGACCACTGGTTAATCACTGCCACTGAGGAGAACTGGACACTGTGTCTGAATATTATGACCTGGAATTTAAAAATGATGCTAATTATTTGCATCAGTCATACTTTTACTAAGAATGTCAAACATCATTTTAGTTAATTTTAAATGTATCTGAAGCTAGAGATTGATTATGTGTGTTTATGTTGGTTGTGAGCCTCCGGGCCTACAAGTGATCTAAAAATATTATCAAAAGAGAATTGTCTTCCATGTTCTGCTACAATTTTTTAAAAACATTTGTTTAAAAATTTGTTTATGTTTTAGCCTGCTGAATGCTCAATCCAAGAAAGTCCTTTATCAAAAATTAGCTTCCATGTTTCAATGGAATAGGTACAAAATTTAGGAAATTTTTCTTTGTTTACATCAAGGAATAAGCGTAGCAGAGTCTGACATACAAATGACCAACTTCCAGGATCCTCTGCACCATACTACCAATTAGCAGGGTTATGTGTGATTTTGAGAAAGTGTGTGAGCCATGTTCTGTGTCAGCATGATGAAAACCACTGTTCTCAAAACAGCTGGTGTGGAATCTTTGCTGCCTTAATGGCCAATTTGGTTTGTGGTAGAAATCCTGAGTGTCTGTCTCGTGTGAGAAGAAAATAAAGTCAGAGATAGCCAATTTGCTAGACAAAAAACAACCTTTACAACATAATAGAAGGTAGCTATGTATAAACCATAAGGCTAAGAGAAATCATTAGCACTTTAAAATGTTAATAAATACAAGTAATAGCAGAATAATTTCTGTAAGTCCATAGCAGTAAATGTAACCCTGCAAGGTCAATCTCACACCTTCACATTGCTGCCACATTTTCAGTCAGCTCAGGTGGACTTGTTCTTAGTGGCCTCCTCAATGGAGTATCCAAAGAGACACCATGGACTCAAATCATATCTCTCCCCTTTACACTGTACAGGTTTACTTCATCCCAGGCTGGTATCTGTGAACATAATCACTAGAATTGTGCACACAGTACTGTCAACACCACTTTGTAGCATTAAAGCCACAGAGATGTACCATAACTTAAAAGTAATTTGAATCCCATAGAGTACATTTTTAAAGGACTGGAGAGATAGCTCAGGGTTTGTGAGGAAAGTATGAGAGTCTGACATTATACACTCAGAAGCCATAAATGAGCCTAGTGTGTGGCCAGCTGCATAACATCATCACAGTGTGTGTGTGTGTGTGTGTGTGTGTGTGTGTGTGTGTGTGTGTATGTGTGTGTTTCAGGAGGGACACAAAAGGATTCCAGGCATTAATGTCCTGCTTCTCTAGCTGAATCATAGAGCTCCAGATTTAGAGAGAGAGACTCTGTTTTAAAAATAGGGAGGAATTATTATGGAAAGTATGTGAAATACACCTCTGGCCTCCACATAGGTGCCTGCACAGGTACATGCATGCCCACACATGCATAAGCAAGTACATGTGCACATACACACACACACACACACACACACACACACACACACACACCCCAGAGAATAAACTAAAATTAAATGTAAAATTAATAAATATTAAATATATAAGGCAAATATGGATAAAATGGAAGGAAATACAAATCCCTAGAGTTTGTGTGAATATGTCTCTTATAATATGATTACTTAGAAAAAATAATCAATAACACTATCTAAATCACCACTGGCCCAAAAAGCTTTAAGAGATTTGTAGTAACCAGATTTTTTAAAAGCAAAAATAAGTTGGCTGGTTTAATTGCAATATCTACTTTCATATAATCTAAAATACATATAGTATCGTATACAAAATACAATTACTTTAAAAGGAATCATACAATACCCTTTCCCACAATTCTGTTATACATTTTTATGGGGATGAAAAAATAACTACCTTTTAAAAGAAAGAAAGAATCAAGAAATCAGCATGTTATCTACAGTTTTAAAATAAAGATAGTAGAAATTGAAGAAAAGAGAGATATTTTGAACTGGGTGCTTAAATTTTCATTGCACAAGTCAAATGATTTGGGTGTAAAGTTGAGTACTGATGAGGATAAAACCAAAAAAACTGATGAGATGTAAAGTTGTGACATACTCTGAAGGCAATCATTAAATGCCAAAGATTCTGATCTCTCCCTGCATCCTGTTCAGGGCATGTGATCACCATCTACCCAAGAGGATGATCAGCTTCAACAACTCAAAGGTTAAGAGCACTGGTCAGCTCAGGTGGACTTGTCCTCAATGGCCTCCTCAATGGACTATCCAAAGAGACACCATGGACTCAAATCATATCCCTCCCCTGTACACTATACAGGTTTACTTAATCCCAGGCTGGTATTTGTGGACATAGTCACTAGAATTGTGCACACAGTACTGTCAACACCACTGGGCCGAACTCTAGGAGTCCATTTGAAGAGAGGGAGGGAGGGAGGGAGGGAGGGATTGCCTGTTCATGGGACCTGCTTCCTCCTACTGGGTTGCCTTATACAACCTTGATATGAGGGTATGTGCCTAGTCTTCCTGCATCTTGTTATGCCTTGTTCTGTTGATATTACTGGGAAGCCTGCTCTTTTCTGAAGGGAAACAAAGGAGGAACAGTGGATCTGGAGAAGAGGGGATGTGAGTGAGAGAGACAGGGAGAAGAGACAGTGGTTGAGATAAATTTTATGAGAAGAGATAAACAAATGAAATAAAATAAGAAAAGAATAGATTTTTAAAAAGAAAGAGAGAAAACAAAAATGTGCACATAAAAACTAAATTAAGGCATTCTAGTGCATCTTACTGGAGTAATTGTTTTGTTGTTTTATTGGTAGGTCATGCCAAAATAACAGCTTTTATAATGAGGCATTTTCAGCAAATCTTCTTTAGTAGGTGTTTTAGTTTCCTGAAAGAATGAATTCCCCAAAACTTGGCGCTTCAAATAACACCCACTTATTTTCTCACCATTTTCAA
This sequence comes from Peromyscus leucopus, assembly GCF_004664715.2. Lineage (NCBI taxonomy): Eukaryota > Metazoa > Chordata > Mammalia > Rodentia > Cricetidae > Peromyscus > Peromyscus leucopus. The sequence continues at coordinate 122,126,464 of NC_051068.1, read as the reverse complement.
GGCCAAAAGTCTGAAAACAGTGTTGGCAGGGCTGCACTTCCCACAGAGACTCAAGAGTAATTGTTCCCACCTCTTGGGTTCTAATGGCTCCAAGATTTCCTTGGCTTCTGGCCACCTTGTTCCAATCTCCTTCTCCATTGTCAGAATTACCTTCTCCTTGTGTTTTTCTTCTTCAGGTGTTTATTTGAATGCTTTGGGGGACCTATTTGGATAACCAAGGCTAACATTTGGGATCTTACATCCACCATCTATTTAGCAATATGAAGTAGTATTCACAACTTCTAAGGATTTTGAATTAGACATAGCCTTTGTGCTTGTTGGCCATCATTTAGCCCACTGCACAAAGGACAGTAGATCCTGTAGTGGACAAAACTCAATTTAAAGGTGCTAGGCAATGGATGAGAAAGAGTCACAGAAAGAAGATTAAAGACTGAACTATTTACCATGTATCAGATCCCTTCAAATAAATGCTTAAAAGTGATGGGTTTTAATATGCTTAATCACTTCAACTTCTGATGCAGTTTCTCTGCCATCTAGTAGTCTATTCAGAATAGAAAGTGAAGACAATTATTTTCCAAGAATCTTAAGACACATCCCAAAAATTGCTTTATCCTTGAACTTATAAAATTCACTCTTCCAAAGCAGGCAAAAAAAAAAATACAAGGAGGAAGGATGAGCAGGCTGCTCTCATAAAAATGACAGCTGCATGCCATGTGTATGCTTTCTTTCTGTAGGAGATTCACCAGCTACCACCCTGCCCTAGGGAAACATGTTGCCATTTTCAGAGCAAAGTGTTGTTTTTATATAGGGAAATGACAGTTTTCTTCAACAGTAAAACTGAATTAACTTCTGAGGGAAAATGCAGTAAAAATGTCAAGCTCATAAAATATGGCATGTTTTGAACATCTGCACGTTTTTGACTGACCTGATCAAGAAAGAAAATATCCTGTAGGTATGTCTGACTCAGACAGGGGCTGGGTGGCTGAAGGATAGGTTTGGGAGTAGACGGAGTTAGGAAGGACAGAGAAACAGAAGCAGAAGATGGTGATTCTGCATAGAGTCCAGGTATAGTGTGACACTCTACCTGGAAAATAATCACTATTCCAGGTCTTATTTGAGCAAAACTTCTTTAAAGAGCCTGAGAGGTTGATGCAAATTTTAAATCTCTAAACTCATAGAGTTGACAGGAAAAACACTTCTCCCTCCCTCCCTCCCTCCCTGCCTCCCTCCCTCCTTCCCTCCCTTCCTCCTTTCCTTATGGTCTTCCTTCATTCTCAATCTTCTCCACTTTTGATCCTACAGCCAGGGGGCCCCCCAATCAGATCATGCTACACAACTGTCTCGCTATGCAGAGGGCCTAGTCCAGTCCCATGCAGGCTCCACAGCTGTTGATCTAAAGTTCTTTTGGAGCCCACTTCTGTGATGGGATACTTCTCACAGCCTTGGGGCAGAGGGAGGACCTTGGACCTACCTCTGCTAAATGTACCTCCCCATGGGAGGCTTCACCTTGTTGTAGGAGGCAATGGGGAATGGGTTGGGAGAGGGAAGCTGGGGAGGGGAGGAGGAGGGAAGAGGGGGACCTTTGGTATGTAAAATGAATAAAAAATTTTTTCTTAATAAAAAATCTTCACTTTTCGTCCATTCTTCCCCCTTTTCATTCTTTTTTTTTAATTTTATTTTACAATACTATTCAGTTCTACATAACAGCCACAGATTTCCTTGTTCTCCCCCCTCCTGCCCCCCTCCCCCTCCCCCCCGCCCACCCCCTATTCCCACCACCTCCAGATCAAGGCCACCCCCGAAGACTGAGATCTACCTGATAGACTCAGTCCAGGCAGGTCCAGTCCCCTCCTCCCAGATTGAGCCAAGCGTCTCTGTATAAGTCCCAGGTTTCAAACATCCAACTCATGCAATGAGCCCAGGACCTGGTACCACTGCCTGGATGCCTCCCAAACAGATCAAGCCAATCAACTGTCTCACCTATTCAGAGGGCCTGATCCAGTTGGGGGCCCCTCAGCCTTTGGTTCATAGTTCATGTGTTTCCATTCATTTGGCTATTTGTCCCTGTGTTTTATCCAACCTTGGTTTCAACAATTCTCACTCATATAAACCCTCCTCTTTCTAGCTAATTAGACTCCCAGCGCTCCACCCGGGGCCTAGCCATGGATGTCTGAATCCAGATTCCTCAGTACTTGGATGGGGTTCCGGGCATAACTATTAGGGTGTTTGGCCATCCCATCACCAGAGTAGGTCAGTCCTGGCTGTCTCTCGACCATTGCCAGCAGTCTTTTGTGGGGATATCTTTGTGGATTTCTGTGGGCCTCTCTAGCACTTTGTTTCTTCCTTTTCTCATGTGGTCTTCATTTACCATGGTCTCCTATTCCTTGTTCTCCCTCTCTGTTCTTGATCCAGCTGGGATCTCTCGCTCTCTTTCCCTCGACCCTCGACAATCATTGCTCCCACTCATGTCCAGGCTGTTCATGTAGATCTCACCCATTTCTCCGTCATTGGGTGATCCCTACGTCTTTCTTGGGGTCCTGTTTTCCAGGCAGCCTCACTGGTGATGTGAGTAGCAGTCCAGTCATCCTTGTTCCATCCCTGGGCACCAGCCACTTCTGGGAACACCTGCCCCTTTTCATTCTTTTTCCTCATCTCATCCTGACTCCATTCTTTGCACTCATTCTTCCTCGTTCTCTTCCATTTATGTCTCTCTTGAGCACCAATCCCATCATCTCTCTGATCTTCCCTGATCTAATTACTACCTTTCTGCTATTGTATATTACAATGAAATTTAAATTATATATACATATGTGTATATGTATATTTTCGTGTTAATATGTGCATGTGGATATTCATGGAATCCTGAAGAGGATGGCAGACCCTCTGGTGCTCTTGTGAACTGAACTCAGGCCCTCTGTAAGAACAGCAAGTACTCTTAACCCTAAAGCCAGCTTCCAAAGAATATTTTGTATACAACTTTTCAATTAAATATATTTATAGTATTTAGTCCCATGATCTAGCCTGCTTACCTCTTACAAACTGAATAAGTAATTTTTTGGGATCTTGAAAATGCTGTTTTGTCATAGTAATTAGATGTATGCATTTAACCCTTGTGGTAGTAATGGTAATTGTAGATGAACTTCTAAACAGTCTTATTAAATGAGCCAAGTAGGTGCAAGCCATAGCGATCTGAGCAATAGCTGCCAACTAACCTTAGCTCACCACCTCATGATAGCTTCCCAAGAGAGCTTCTTCCTCTAACCTGTGTCTAACCTGTCTAACCTGTGTCTTTACTGCCTCCCTGTTCTTTCCTCTCATTTGCTCTAAGCCCAGCCACATCACTTCCTCATCATTGTCTGTCTATACAGACCTCCAGGTCTCTATGGTTGGTACTGGGATTAAAGGCGTGTATCCAAAAAGGGGCATGAAGCCTGACATGTCGGTGCACATTTATAATCTCAGGATTCAGAAAGTGGAGGCACAGGATCATAACAGGGTGAGTCTGTGGCCCCTCTGGGATACTAGAGACTTAAACAAACAAACAAACAAACAAACAACCCAAACACACAAACAGAAATGCTGGTTGTAGTGGCATACCCCATAAATACCAGCTCTTCATTCATCTGTGAGTTCAAAGCCAGCCTGGTCTTCACAGTGACTTTCAAACTTTCTAAAACCACATAGTTAGACTTTTCAAAAAAAAAAAAAAGCGTTATCGACAAAGCACTCAAATATCCTAATGTATGGGTTAGTTTCATTTATTATGTCATATAGAAATTGACAACCAGTTAGGTCCCTGTCTTATCCTATCTTTTATGAACTAACATTTCTCCCTTTGATCTTAGCAGATATGAAAGTGGTGTTTATCTGAAGCTGAAGACTGGAAAAGACAGAATAAGGTTTTGATTTTATAAAATTGCCCTTATGCCCCAATGGCTAGGGGACAACTCCTGTACCTATGGCTCAGGGAACATCATACAAAATGGGATGGAAAGCCTGTAGAGAAAGAGGTCTAGGAAATCTGCTGTGAGAATGTCTCTTAGAAATGACTGGAAAGCTACACACGTGATCCTGTGACAATATTGCTGCATAAACCAGACACGGCAACAACAATGGCATGAGCATGTTACCACAAAAAAAGAGGAAACAACACGTAGCCCTACTCCTGGAAAAAGAACTATAGGCAATGAAGGACTGTTGAGAGAGAGGAAAGTCCTATAATGGGTTATCTAAAACCAAATGGCCAGCCCTGAAATAATGTACATCTAAGCAATGCTAAGCCATTCAGAAGGTTGTATTTTTATACTTTTGCTTTTATATATGTAGTAATAATTGTGTAATAATATTATATTATAAACTATATTATAATACAATAATGATACCAATAACAAGGCTATGAATTTGAGAGAGCAACATGAGGAGACATAGGAGAGAATAGAGAGAGGAAGAGGAAGGAAAAAATGTTGGTATAATCTTTTAATTTAAAAAATTAAATTAAAAAAGTAAGACAATTAAAAAGCACACACATAAAATCCACCTGAATTTGTAGCTTGGCATCTACACATTGAAAATCATCTTTCATGATGCCACAGGGGCTTTATTTTTAGAGATATTCTGATTATCCAACCATTAATTAATACTTTTCTTAAAAATGTAAAACAGTAATTTTTAAAAAACTGGAACTCAGGTTTTGTACTTCACTGTGTTTTCAATGGCAAGTGAAAAAATGATTGCCCATTCATGGTTTTTCTTTGAATAACTATTAAATGTTCTAAAGTAAAGAAGTGAAATATTTCATGACTGCCAAGCAACTCTCATCAAGCTTCATGGTTGCAAAGAGCATTATGCTCATACACGAGGAGGGTAATGGCAGGACATTAGTATGGGAATGAGTCTTGGGGTCGATTGTAATCAATGTGCAGGAGAGTTGTATATAATATATAAAACAAACTTATACTGTCTGCATCAGGCTATAAAGCATTCATAAATGATATCAAATATATATGCAAATTGAAGACCATAAATGATCCGATCATCCAAAGAAGGGAGAGAAATTTTGGATAAGAAAATTAAGCTTAAATGTTATATGTGACTTTTTGGGACTTCAGGGGTACAAATTTATTTTCATCATATATCTACCTTATGAATTATTTATTATTCTAATAAAATAACATCATTTTACAATTAAAAAATCAGAGACAATTTCATAGAATTAAGACGTTGCTCTTTAGATTGCATTTGGTTTTCATGAGCATTCTGATTTTGATTTGAATATTAGCTAGCCAGCTAGGCACTGACAAATACTGAAATATATTTAGTTCTTCACCCAATGTGGAGCTGCTTCAACTTTTGCCTTCTGTGTTCCATGTTGCACAGGAATTACAACTTTTAATGAAGAGATATGGTAAAGTCAAAAAATTTTTGAAAAATTATATTAGTTTATATCTGTTGGTCACACACACACACACTATAAAGGATCAGCAAAAAGTCTTCATACTATCCTTTGTTTACCAATAATGTAAGATTCAGACAGTTTCCTGAGGACTATCAAATTACTAACACTTATAATTATATAGCAATGTCATTGGTGGATAAAAGTATTTACGAAATCAAGTCTTTGTTTCTTAAAATATATTTTATCTGAATCTCTCATGTGGTATTTTGAAGCTAGGTTTGCATATTCACTATTCTAGTCTATGATAAATAACTCTTTGTTGTATATTTCTTTATATGTAGGCCATAAAAAATTAAAACCATAATGATTGGGTTGATCTCAATGCTAGACTTCTTGGCTACCATGCTAGAGTGCGAGCATTTGATCCTAAGTACCTCAACACATCACCAAAAATGATGACTCAGCCTTTTTAAAAATTAATTTCTAGCTGGGTAATGGTGGTTCACATCCTTAATCCCAGCACTCATGAGGCCGAGGCAGGCTGATCTCTGTGAGTTTGAGGCCAGCCTGGTCTACAGAGCTAGTTCCAGGACAGGCTCCAAGGCTACACAGAGAAACCCTGTCTTGAAACAAACAAACAAATGAACAAAAAGCCTAATAATAATAATTTCTAATAGCAATTGTTTGGATGTAGAAACTAGTATAAACTAATATGATATGAATAAATTAATACATAGAAATATAGCTATATCTTATGTATTTTGTAACCTGAAATCTTTTAATGGGAATAAAATGACAAGGAAGAGTTCCATTTAGGCTGCCCTCCACGATCCTTGTTATCTAGGAGTCCTGACCTCACATCACTAATATAAGCTATTGGCCTTTCTGCTAACATAAGAATATACTGTAAGTATTAATATTCACTATAAAAACTAATTACAATTCATAGCAATATTAAATTTTCTTTATTTACTGTGGTGGTATTGTGTTCTCCAAAATATTGTGTACCTTAATAAACTTATCTGGGGTCAGAGAACAGAAAAGCCACTAGTTAGGCAGTGATAGCACACGCCTTTAATCCTAGCATTCCAGAGGCAGAAATCCATCTGGGATCTCTGTGAGTTCAAGGCCACATTGGAAACAGACAGGCATGGTGACTCATGCCTTTAATCCCAGAAAGCCAGCCTTTAATCCTAGGGAGTGATGGTAGAAAGCAGAAAGGTATATAAGGCGTGAGGACCAGAAACTAGAGGCATTTGGCTGGTTAAGCATTTGGCTGGTTAAGCATTCGGCTGGTTAAGTTTTCAAGCTTTGAAGCAGCACAGTTCAGCCCAGATTCATTCTGGATGAGGCTCAGAGGCTTCCAGTCTGAGGAAACAGGACCAGCTGAGGATCTGGTGAGGTGAGATAGCTGTGGCTTGTTCTGTCTCTCTGACCTTCCAGTATTCACCCCAATAACTGGCCTCGGGTTTGATTTTATTAATAAGAACTTTTAAGATTCCTGCTACATACTATTTAAAATGTATTTATATAAGGGATCCTTTTGTGAAATATGAAGGTATTTGTATAAATAATATTAATAAATTTCCATTACAACAGTCTTTGTTTATTGTACACATTAATTTCATCATGCATTTTCTGTTTATGATTTCTTCATAGACTGCATTTATCACCCCTATGAAACATTTTTATTCCGTTCCCCCAACCACCTGTTTTCATTTCATATTCCTTAAAACTGACCACGTTTCTTTAATGTTCCTTCATTTCCCTTTACACCCCAGATACAAGAGTAATCATGGGATACTTGGCTTTGTTATTCTGGCCATTACACTTCAACACAGTGATCTTTAGTTTTACATATTTTCCTGCAATAACATAATTTTGTTTTCTTTATGGCTGAATAATACTTCTTTACATACAAACATCATATTGTCCTTATCAATTTATTCATTTATGTATGCTAACCTAATTTGGTGCCATAACTGGAGTAAAATAACAATTATAATAGTAAATATGTCATATCTCCACAGTAAGCTGGCTTATTGTTTACTGCAATAAATCCAGAAGTGATGTAACTGTGTCACAGTATAGTTTCTAAGATGCTCTATTTGATGAATATATACTGCTCTAAAGGCAAATGCAGGTGATCTTCATTGTCAACTTGACTAGATATAGAATTACTGAAGAGACCTACAAGTGTGTCTGTGAGAGTGTTCCCAGAATGTTTAAAATCAAAGGGAAGTCCTAATCTGAATGTGAGTGACAACATTATGTGGGCTAGACACCAAAAATGAATTAAAAAGGCAAAGAGGGGAAGTAAAATGAGAAACAGTGGGAATCATTAATTCCTCTTGTCTGCAGAAGCAACATGACACACCCCTACCCCCAATCCAGCTATCATGCACTCTCTGTTGTAATGGAGCGTGTCTTTACATTGTGAGCCAAAATATATCTCTACTTTTCCTCTTGCTGTTGTCAAGCATTTTTTTCATAGCAACTAGTAGGTCATGTGGGTCTGGATTCAGAGTTTTTGTTGCTAGGCATTTTAGTGGCTTCTTCTAAAAAGTCCAGAAAAGGTATGATAATATTGCTGTTAATTGTACCATAAAGCCATAGGCACATTGATCATTAGAACTCATAATTAATTTACCTATTCAAGGAATATTTGCCTTATTCATTCTGTCCTACAACTTGTATAAGTAGCTCCTCCATTTCTTAACATCCACTTCAGTAACTGAAGCAAAGGAAATGCTCTTTTCAATGAGAATTGACCTGAAGAGCAGTGGTTGGAAAATTACTGGTCACAACCAAATGTGAACCACCAATTTTGTAAATAAAATTTTATGGAAACAAAAAACATATACTTTATGCAATTTATGCTGAAATGCCATTAGAATTGTATTCATATAGACTCCTCATCCCAAACACTTCTGTCTGGACACCCATGAAGAGAGTGTACTTTTCTCCTCATTACAGATCATGCTTTCATTCTAAGGAAGCAAATTTTAATGAACCAACACTGAAAGGCTTCATCAAGCTGAATTAAGAGGAACCACAACATCTCTAGGATGCTAAAAGGAGTTGGTGGCTCATGGGTCATTCTAGAAGACAAATCTGCACAAACGTGAGAAGTTTGTCCATGTACATTTCACTCATGCCGTGTGTGATGTTTCTTAATGACTCCTAAGTTGTAGGTCCTATAATTATGGGAGTTTGAGATTCCTTTATTTGGTTCTTTACTCTGTGTTTTTACATGATGTTCTTATACTTCTAAATATATATTCATTACCTTTTTGTACTTCTCTGTAGACTTTCTTCACTAATAATTAGTAGCATAGAATATCGTCTTCACTGGTTTGTTTCTTGGATTTACATTTCCTTCTCTGGTATTTGTAAAACCACGAGAAACCAGCTCTGCATACCATTCTTATCATACATCTTGTCATACTCAGGATATATATAGAGAAAGAGAGCTAGCTGGGAATGATATGGGCTTTGAACTTTTGATCTTTTCAAATGCTGGGAGTATAGGAGTGTGACACAACTGGGTTTATGTAGTTCTGTGGATGGAACATAGATATCTATTCACGTGACAAGGCAAACATGTGACCCATCTTCATCCTTGTTTTGCTGTTGTTTGTTTTGCTTTGTTTTAAGTTGCTAATCAGTTTTCAGGCAGTTTGAGTTTGTTGTATCAAAAACTAATAGTGAACAAGAAACTCAGTTTAGACAAAATCAAAGTAAAGCTTTTAAGAAAGAAATCAGTGCTTCATTAAGAATGTCTTTCATTTCAAGTTGTTGTCTTGAACAAGTTACTATTGAAAACAATAGAAGTTTTATGTTCTTATGGAAATAACAGTTAAAGTTTCCTATGGAGTGAGACAAGAAATGCCATAGTCGCCCTTTGTAGCTGGAGTCAAGAGCAGAGTTAGTTGTCACTAATGCCCCTCTGCTAGAGAAGTGTAATTGAAGCATAGAAGGCAGGGATATTTGAAAACGTCTTTTAAAATAATCTATAGTTCCTCCTAGGCTTTTCTAAATTGAAAACAAGATAGTAACCACTTCATATTTGTAGCTGAGTATTAAGGTCTTGTCTTTGGAAAATGAGATAGCAGTTTGATGCCTGTAAATCAGGATATATCTGTTCTGAAAAAAAAAGTTATGGTGTCTTGGTGAAGGAGCTCAAGAGTGCAGAGTATTCCATTTAAATCTGAGAACTGAGGACAGAGAGAAAGAAGAGTTTGGGTGATAAAGTGTTCAGCTTATAGGCAGGAGGATGTGAGTCTGATCCCTGAAGAAACTTAAAAATAAACCTGAATGGGCTAGTGTGCTTGTAATCCAGAGCCTGTCTGACTGAATTAGTAAAATACAGATCAGTGAGAGACCCTGCCTCAAAAAGTAAACTAATAGCTGAACAATACTTGATGAATGGCACTGGAGATTGTCCTCTGGCCACCACACACATGCACATATACATTCACCCACATCTATGATCATCCCACATATAATAATATTCATATACATAATCACAAACAGGCATACACATTCATGCATGCACACACACATGTTAGGAAAAGGAAGAGAGAGGAAGAGATGTAATGTTAACTACAGAAATAAAAGGATATATTTTACTATACATAACAAATCTGTTCATCTGTTATAAAATAGGAAATTACCATTTCCACCTAGAATGTTCTTCTTAGTAACCAGATGGTTTAATGGACATACCAGATGTTCATCTAAATGCAACTTTCAGGAAGACCTTGTCTGACTAAGCTCTTTGACCTGAATCACTTACCTTTATCCTGGCTTAAAATTCATCTGATGTCCTACCCAAATTTGATATACTATCTGTTACTTAATATGGGGAGCTTCTTGTTTAGGGAACTGTCCTCTGCCTCTGGAGATTTGCATTGGCCAAAGCTCTGACAGCATCAGCTACTGGCTACAGGTCACTAGAACAAGGTGGTAACCTGGTAGCCAGTAATGACTGTTGTAGCAGCGTGGCTTCTAGGGCTTGACGTTGGTCATCCTTTGGAGCGTATTAGGTACTAAGACAAGATAGCTTCCCAGACCAGAATGAAGCCTGTGAAGACTCTGGAAGTCTACAGTTATGATAGCTGGACCACTTCTATAATTGGAGGTACAAATACAGAATCTGTCAATCTCAGAAATGCAGAGTCCTCCACATTAAATCCTGGATTGGAGTTGAAAATAGCTTTGTTCTCATTGTTAGCATGTTGTTCTGATGCCACTTGATGACATGGGAATCCACGTCATTCCTAGTCAATGCGCCTCAGTCACACTCCTCAAAATTGTCATACCATGGTGCCTTGATTCTTCAGGTAAGCAGAATGGCACACAGGCATCTTCTGTCTCATTCTTCCTGAGTTTTTTTTCTATACTTACATACTATACAGGCTTTCGAAGTTTACAATTAGTCCAATTTAATTTTTACCTATGATTTTAAATTAGCTGGAATCTGGCAAATGCTGTTTAATCTAACATAGCAGACAACATAATTTTTGATGATATTATAAAATTCCACTCAAAATTACAATATCATGTATTTGAGCAGATTATGTAATTTACCACTGGAAAACCATATTCTTAAACTTTCTTTACACCAACACGTGAAACATAAAAGTTTATACCACTTGACACTTTTGGAGAATAAGGTAAAAAATACCAAACCATCAGATATGTGCTTGTTTCATCTATCAAACGAGTAAAATCGAGAGAAAAACAAACTCATACTATTAAAACAGTGATGCAAAGCCATTTGGACTTTGCCAAAATGTTACCTCAATTACGTAAACATCAGTCATATATTATTCTAGGGAACATATCTAAAAGTGTCTTGTTTTGTTGATTTTGTTAAAAGCAGTGCATAAAATAGTCAAATTTTTCTTCTCTTCCTATCTGTAGAAATCTTATAATCCTTTTTAAAAAAAATCAATGTTTGCCTTATTTTCATAAAATAGAATATATTTATAAAAGGAGACTTTGAGTCCATCTTTGCAGATATCGCCAAGGTTTAGAAATATTTCTGTCATACCTCCGAAACTGGGACCTTTACAGATATTAACACATGCTACTTAAAGGTTTTTGTTTGAGCCCCAACAAAGATCAAATTTAAGCAGAACCTAAGAGATTACACATACAGATTTCAAAGCATTTCTATTTTCAAGTTTGCATGAGACAGTTTCTTCATTGAGCAAAATTCATTGTAGACAGAGAATAAAACGATAAATGAGTTAACTAAGAGTTATCTCTTATTTCCCAACTTAGAGAGATTTGCATTATTCCAAGAAAATTAGACAATAAAATTTGCTTCTTACCCATTGCCCCATTGGGAATAATATTTTAGCACAGATAAACTAGAATAAGAGTAGGAAGTAAAAATAGAAGTTGTTGGGGGTGAGAGAAAGTTATTGAAAGGAGATGGGGGAAGGGTTAAGGAAAGCTGAAGTTACATTTGACTTTGCCCATGATTCTCAGAGGACATTGAATGCGGTAGGCTGGGAGATTTTACAGTTAAAAAGGTACATGCCTCATTTTATTAGACATACAGTTTAATTGCCTTGTTCAAGGGAGTCCACTTGAGCAATACAGTGGCATCTTCAAACTGTCCATTTGTAACTGACATTGTTAAAAATCACTTCTCATAAATATACAGTGAGATGAGTGCCCATCAATACATATTTGACTAGTTAAACAGTACTCAGTGTAAGTCACTTGGGTGATAGTGATTTTTTTATATCCACTTGGAAAAGATTTGTTAAAATAAATTTGCTAAGTTAAAAGCAGGGCTGTTTAATGTCCTAGGGTTCAATAAAATTGTGGATTTTAAGGTTATTTTCCTATAAGACATAAATTACGTGTTTCTCTATTGAGCAACAACACACAAATAAACTACTATCCTTTGTAAATATCTTACATAAACCAGTAGTGAATACATAGCATGCTAATCAAGAAGCAGTCTTTAGAGCAACAAATAGCACTGGAATAGCCTGTAAGTTGAAGTTTCAAGAACAAATCCAATACAAATGCAACCTGAGTGTGGGTGTGCATGAGTGTGTGTGTGTGTGTGTGTGTGTGTGTGTGTGTGTGTGTGTGTGTGTGTGTGTACCATGTGCATGCAATGCATGAAGAGGAGGATAGAACCCCTGAACCCAAATCTAAGTCTTTGGAACAGCAGTGTGTGCTCTTAGCCACTAAACTGTCTCACCAGTCCTCTCTACTATTTTTCTTAAAGAACTTTGGGATTTACTATTAAAAACATCCTGGGACTCTTTCCCCTTTTAACTAAAATTAGTAAATCAAACTTGAATTTATTTTTCTGTTCAATAAAAAATAAATCTGGGAGCCTCAGATATTGATAGAGGCCACATTCATTTATAGCTTCTATTATTTATAATTCTAATATTTTACACTTTTATTGAGATCTTCGGTTTTCTTTATTAACATTTTTATAAATTTTTTTTTTTAAGTTTGGGCATTTTGCCTGTGTGTATATATATATATATATATATACACACACACATACACGTGTGTGTGTGTGTGTGTGTGTGTGTGTGTGTGTGTGTGTAACAAATACATGCCTGGTGTTTGTGGAGGCCAGATGAGGTGTTGAATCCCCTGGAACTGGAATTACATGTGGTAGTGAGATGCTATTTGTGTCATTTAAATTTTTTCTCCAGCCTTCTTTTATTGATCTCTCTCTCTCTCACAGTTGGTTGTGGACTTAGGTGTCACTTAATACTGTAAAGCCTACAATAAATGATAACAATATGAAGGAAACTTTTGTTTAATATATTGCCTTAATTTATATTTGAAAATAAATCTTGAAGATAATATGCTATTAATACCCTAAACTCATTTTGTTAGCTATTTGCACATAGCAGAGATTATATTCTCTTTGCCTTAATTGTGGACATATAACTTTTGTAGAATTATTTATGTAACCTTGATACAAGCATTAAAAATTCTGCTTTTAACTTCTGGGGATAGAATAGGTGCTGGAATTTGACTTGCCCTATACTGCTATGAGGAGGAGCCTATGGTAAACAGCTGGTGTAAAATGTCCACTTACTCTTTGTATCTCAGGCTCTTGAGTATCGTAAATATATTTTCAGATTCATTTGCAGGTGGTTTGTAAGCATATATCCAAAGAAAGCATTCTGAATCATTATATATATATATATATATATACATATATATATATATACAATATTTACAATATATGCGATATATTTACAATATATACAATTAACAATATAATAATTAAAATTCTATTCTTTGTTTCTAATAACAAACATGTGTCTTTGTAACTGATTAAAGAATTCATGTAAAACTATCATTATTTTTTAGTTTCCAAAGTATATAGCAAATTATACCCATTTTGGAAATACATAAAACAAAGCTTTTAGTATTAATTAGTTCATCTTCTTCCACCCATTCCTTTTTTATCTTCAATGCACTGGCCAAAATGTCACGTTCTATACTATTGCATGAGCCAGTTTTTTAAGTGGTCCATTCTTTAAAAAGTTCACACATGCATACTTTATGAGTTTTTGTGTCCTGCCCCTGCCAACCAGCCCCAAGTCCTCCCATGTCCTGACAGGGAAGCTGCGCCAATGAAGTTGCAGACAGCCACATAAAGACACCTATGTGACTTCTGTGTTTCTCATATTCTTCACTGATTTATGTCAGTGCTCCTTATAATGGTCAGTTTTCTGTCTATTAAAAGTGCCCAGAATATCCAATTGTATTTCAAATGCCTTACTACAATTACAAGGAAATATCTAATTTGACTTCTACCTCCTAATGGACTATTTTTTTCAGCACCATCCCTTTTACCACCCTGTTTACAGTCTGTCTCTTTTCTCAGACTTGCCCTTTGACTGTTGGACTGGTTTGGTTTTGAAATTGCCTCCTTTATGATTCACCTGACAGCAGATCTTTAGCTTTTCTTGTCTATCACTTATGAAATTCCTGACCATACATAACATCTATTATAGTTCAAACCTCTTATCAATCTCTATCCATATTTTTTTTATTTTCTTCAAAGCATACTATCCCTCATTAATTAAATAATTTTAAGTACCTACAGTATTTGACTCTTGTAGACATTGTGTAGCTAGCTTTTAATAAAACAACATACAAATAATTAAATCCATCAAAATAAAACAATGACTGCATAAAGAATGGATTCTAGCCGGGCGGTGGTGGTGCACGCCTTTAATCCCAGCACTTGGGAGGCAGAGCCAGGTGGATCTCTGTGAGTTCGAGGCCAGCCTGGGCTACCAAGTGAGTTCCAGGAAAGGCTCAAAGCTACACAGAGAAATCCTGTCTCAAAAAACCAAAAAAAAAAAAAAAAAAAAAAAAAAAAAAAAAAAAAAAAAAAAAAAAAAAACCAAAAAAAAAAAATAAATAAAGAATGGATTCTAATTGATTGAAATGGACAATAGACAAACGGGCGAAATCAAGCATGTGTGAGCAGTGATAAGTATTATCTGTCAAAACAAAAGCTCAAGATGGGAGAGGTTGTTAGAGAGTGAGAAAAGATCACATCTTTAAATTAGATGCTGAAATCCCATGAGAACCATTGGATTTGAACCTTGCCCTCAGCAGCCCCCGACATCACCTACTCTCCTGACTGCTTTGAGCAAGTTGCATAACGAACACCAGCATTCCTGAGCCAGACTATTGCAATTCCTTTCTTCTGAAGTGCATGATTACAAGAAATCAGGATGTTTTCTGGAGTTGTGTACTTAAGTCCTAGAAAAGTGTTTTCATCATATTAATAATCCTGTATCTAACACCTTCCCATTTTATTCCAGTGCATTTTACAGTGGTGACAGACTTTGTGATTCTTTTTATGTCAATCACACATTGGGTCACTGTCACCATGAAGACGCCTCTTAAGTTTTTCCCTACCTTGACATTGTAAACATGCATTCCTATGACATCTTCATCCTCCTGCTCCACTTTACACGGGGATGCATTCAAATCTCTGCCATGTTTGTAGTGTTCCCTAAAGCTGTATGACATGCCCTGGCTTACAGCCATTGGTTTGCTTTCTTATTTTTTCTTTATTTTTGTGGTTGCTTTGTTAATTGCACAGAAGTTTAAACTAATTTCCAAGCTGATGAATCATATCACATATTTCTGTTTTTCTTGCTATTTAAAGCAATATTAAATATTACCAGTTGTAACAAAATCTCGGTAGAAGGTAGGAAGGTATAGGAAAATCTCAAAATATTTTATATTTTATTTATATACACCATCCCTGGAAAACCATTCCTTTGAACTCCTGGTTTTATTTTTACTAATATTATGCCTTGTTTGTACTTTTGGGGGGGAAAAGTGTCTAAATAATCGCTCCATATAGTTTTTCCTTTTTCACTCTCCAGTCCTTAACAAGCATGTTTATAATGATATTGATGATGCTTTCTGTATCCAGTTATTTACTCTTTCATGGCCTCCTTTCCTCTGCCTTATGTGTCCTTTTCTTATTTTTATTCTAGCAAGGTTTATGTAGCCACAGAATTCCAGTAACATGAAAGTAAAGATGTTATAGTGTGAAACGGTTTCTGTGTTCTGTCAGTAAAAGTATTTAATCCGAACTCTGGCTGGAAAGAAGCTCGGACATCCAGAAAAATGATGAAGAATGATATGTCATTTCATTGGGAATCTTTCTCTATTCTTCCAGTCTCTGCAGGGGTACTTTCTTGATATATTTGTTCAGTAGTGCTCCTTCCTTCATCTTAGAGGCAGTAAAACTTCGATGAAGCTGTTTGCATTTGCTAGGTCGTAATATACCTTGGATGAAGAGACAAAGTCAGATAGCTCAATTCACAGCATTTACATAAACCTGGCACAAAAACAGCTTCCCCAGTGTTACCCTGGAGGATGAACTCTGCCTTGCTTGCAAAGTTCTGGTGGAGATACAGCAAGTGGCTGGCAGAGCAAGCAGTCTGCTGGGTGTCTTTAAGTTACCTGCAGAGCAGGCGTCTGGATCACTCTTTCTGGCTTGTGCACATACTTTACAGATGCCTCTTCACATGCTTCTGGGGTCCTCAGGAGCTTCTGAGCTTCAGAGGCTTGGCAATGCCATGTTCAGCTGGGGCTTTCTTATTTAATCTTGCCGAAAGGGATGGTTATTTGGAAGTGTGAAAATACCTTAGCAAGCAACATCAACAGATGTATAGCAACTGAAACTCATTCTAAATACCTAAGGGGATTCATTCTCCTGACATACATTTAACTCCCATTATGATTAATGGAAGCAGTACTTGATTTACAACATACCCTACCTTTAGATGGCTAATGCCTACAGAGAGAAGAATCATCAGCAAAATTATAAACTGTTCATGGTTCAAGTACTGTCAAAAATAATTTCTCATCTCTATGTTGGACCTAGTTACTTGATTGTATATGTTGTTATATCCACCCATATTGACAGAACCTCGGGTTATTGTCCTCCAATAAATTTAAAATAATCCAGCTTAATTAGGAATTTTCCACACAAGATTATTCACTGTCAAGTACTAATGACTTCAATAAAGGAAGAAAATTTTAGCTAAAACAAACAAATGATTAAACTCTGCAACACAATTAATGGCTTACCTAATCTGTCTTCTTTCCACGTTAACTTTATTATGAACTTTAGCAGCGATACAGCTATTTAATTGCTTATAGGAATAGTACACATTGATAGTTACCATTTATTGAAGCATATCAAACATGAATTTTCCAAGTACCGGAAGCCAACCAGTAAATATTACTTATGATCACAATAAAGACACTACACAATTATATTTTATCTTAAAATTATATAACTTCATATAGTAACCTATATTTTTACTTTATAGTATCAGTGTTTCCCCTTAATTCTCATGCTATACTGTCATATTCATAAAAACAAAAACCATTGGTGGCTTGGTACACAATTCATTTTCACTTATTTTTTTTAATTTTTTAAAAAATATTTATTTTTAATTTGTGTATATGTATGTGTGTGTGTAAGCATATGCATGCATGAGTGCAGGTGCTAGCACTGGCCTTAAGATGACCCCTAGGTCTGGAATTTTGAGATTATAAGCTGCCCAGAGTGGGTGCTATGCGTGAACTCTGGCCTTCTGCAGGGGCAGTGTGTTTTCTTTGAGCCCATGTGGAAGTGTAACTACCAAACACACTCCACAGAAAATAATCTGAACCTTTCTTACCATTTATTTTTATTTTTTACTGTAAGGATTTTTTTCCCTAACTGTTATGGGCTAGACTCTTACCAAAATGCTACCATCTGAGAATTTTAATCAAGTGGGTGTGCCTCGACAGTCTTTCATATTCTTGTTTGATGTAGTATTCTAGGTTATTCTAGCGACTAGTTTTCAGGGTAACATGACAATCCTCCAAATTTTTGTTCATCATAGTCAGGTGATCATAACATTCACTCCCTTATATTTTGACTTAGAAAATGTAAAGCTGGGTTTCTTTATGTAACCAGTGTTTATGAATCTGAGGCATTAGCTTCAGCATTTTTTTCATGCACTGATACTTTACTATGTTTCTGTCATACCACAGGCCCCAGTAAAATGTTGTGGGACACAAAACAGAAATTAATTCATTCTTTCTGAAGCATATATTTAAAAATAATAAATTTACGACCTCCCATTTTTGTGGAAAACCTGAAATAATCACCAGGAATGACTGTGGGTCTTCTAACTTTCCACACAGGAAGGGAATGAGCATTCATGTGGTAGTCAATGTATTCAGTCTGTTTAGGACTTAGGAAGTACTTACCAATTATAGCCATGTTCAGCGAAACTGATATTTATTTTAATTCTATACTACCATAACAGATAGAAAACTTTCAGGTATTTATCACAATTTTCTTGTGAATACTGGCATCACAGAGTTCATAGTTGAAGTATATTTTCTAATTCTAACTGTATAACCATACATGGTAACTAATACATTTCCCTGACATTGCAGAGGTTCCAAAAGCATCTGCTTTGTGTGATTTTCTCGCTCGATGATTTTTTTTTTAATCAAAATGAAGCCTAAAAAGTCAGAAATAATAGAAAATTTATACTAGGTATTTAAAGTGAGATGATTTTAAGTGATAACCAACAAAATGTCTGTTCATTCCCATTTGAACTCTAACTGGTATTTGATAGGAATAAGTGATTTACTTAACTTTTGTTTTCCAATTGTGATGAAACACAAGTCAAGGATTAGGCTTGAGTCTATTTAACATGGAAGTCAGTATAAAGTGCATGGCTTACAAAAGATAATTTTTATTATATTTTCTGGAGACAAACAAATTTGTGTTTGACTTTTATTTTTATCTTACTACCCTTACTTATTTTATAGATTGCTTGCTACCACAAGAGGATAGAATTTTTTGTGCATCATTTGAAATGAGGAGAAATTTACACTGGTTGTTTTTATTTGCTAAAGACAGAAGTTGTACAATAATTAAAACTGCACTTATTCAGAAGTGGAAAAAGATTAGCTGCCTCCTTTGATTATGAAGGCTAACAGATTCTGAGCTTATTTATTGTCTTTGTGTACATTTATGCCTGCATCTTTTTGTTGAGAATATGTCTCTGCTTCGCACAGTATAATCTTGACCCCATCACACCATACCACTGACTCTTGCCCATCTTCTATAAGATCTTACTTCTGTTTCATAATTGCAAATTTCCTGGAAACAAGATACAATCAATTTCCTTTAGACAAAGAATATACTCTTTCTATTTTCACATCTAACCTTATTTAATTAGCTGCAGTTGTGAGAACAAGAATGTGTGCTAAGAGCACATCCATCTACACTTCTGCTGGCATTATATATTCAGGGTAATTCCAAAGAAAGAACATGATACTGGCAAGAACACCTGCTTTGGGGACTGTCATTTGTGCCAGGAGGTTAGCCATGTTTGTGGACGGACTCTTTTTGTCTGACATTGGGAGATGAAAGCTAGAGTCCAAGGGGTTGAGAAAAAAAATTATAAATCAAGCATTTGTTAGTTAATGTTTTTTAATTTAACTGAAATGCACAGACTCAAGATGTATTAATGGATTACAATGCCACAGATTTGAGGCTGGCTTTTCAAACTTTTTGATTAAAAACTTATCACTTTGGCTCTATTTGCATTTGGAAACTAATGATCCAGGAGACATTGTCAGAACACCATAGATGGGGAACAGTAGGGAAATTGTACGGAATGTATACTAGGGATAGTTGAAGGGATTCTATGTGGGCAGAAAATGAATGTCTCATTTCCTGAATCCACAGAGGCAATCAATTCAGGATGAATTTAGCTGTGGATTGAATCTAAAATTTACTGAGTTGAATGTACTTTTCAGTATTTTTTTCCAAAGAACATTTTGCTGAATTCAGATGAATTTCTAAATGGTCTTATTAAATCAAAAACATGGAGCCAAATATAGGGGTGAAAGCCTTAGAGAGATGAGAGAAATAGGGTAAGCCATCAGCCAAACTTACCTCACCAACTCTGGAGCTTCCAAATACCAATTGCTTCCTGTCTGCCCACGCCTATCTGCCTTGCTGTTCTACCATCTGATTTGCTTTCTCCACAGCTACATCACTTCCTCTTCCTACCCAGCTCTGTCACTTCTTGCCTGCCTGTACATAACTCGAAACCTCCATGGTTAATTAGTTTTGAATTTAAGACATGTGCTCTGTTTCCAGTGTGGCCTTGAAATCACAGAGATCCTGCCTGGTAAGTGATAGGATTAAATGTGTGTGCTACCATTGCCTGACTTCTTTGTTTACTTATAATGGCTTTGTTTTTTCCTCTGATCTCCAGGCAAGTTGTATTTATTAAAGCACAAATAAAATATCACTACATTTCAGTACAAATAAAATTTCACCACAGGTGAATTTGAAAATGCTTATGGATTCATAATCCTGATTTTTTGTGAATGAGCTAGTTATTGGTACTTGAGTAGACTACAGAGAAGCTAGCTAGCAGAGTTATGAATGGCTAATGTAAACTGTCATTCTAAACTGTTTTCTGTTTTGTAATAGGAAGTCATGAGCATATGTAAAGAAATAGGGAGATAGAGAATTTGGAGTCAATTGTCTGGCAACACAGAGGATCACATGGGAGACCCAAGAAAATTAGCTAGTCACAATGAGCTAAGCAAATATGAAAGTCTACAGTATTATGTGCTAATGTAGCATGTTATCCTTAATATCATAGGTATATGAAGAAAGTGGAATAGAGGCACTCTTTCAGTGGACCTAAAAGTCAATTTTGCTTGTAATCTTTTCACGTTTTCCTTGAAAATAACAAATTCACAATCAAAGATACTTTTTTATTCTCTCTGAAATTTCAGATTGAGTTATCTGGAGATTTCTTAATAGTAAATGGAATAGAAGTAGAGAGAGGCCAAGAAGGTAAGGGCTGTGGAAAGATTGGTTCCCAGATCACCCTTGGCCTGGCTTGCTTGCCAGTGGTTGTGGCAGAGAACTCTTAGACACCTTGTGTTCCCAGAGAAAAACAGGAGAATTAGTGTCAAAAACAAAGTAACCATAACACTTATCAGAGTAGTGCAAACCTGAAGTTTGCTTGGCACATTCAAACTATTTCCTGAGCACTCTCAGGTAAAATTTACAACGACATTAGAGGATGTTTAAATCAAAGGATAAGATGAAAGACGAGAAACAAAGAGCAACAAAGTTGGATAGCCTTGTAATGGACCTGACGATTTGCATCACATTAAGTATTTTTGATTAGAAGGTCAGATTATATTTCAGTTAGTATAGTAGTGAATCAAGGCTGATTCAGTTGGTAAGTCCTTAACTCTGAGACACTACAGTCTGTCCAAGAAATTAGATATAAGCAGATGCACTCATGATTTTTGTTAAATTTATTGAGCATTTTGGATTTCAGCTGCAGAAATCTTGTAGCACAAGAAAACCATAACTACTAAGCTAACTGTTATTGATAGTGAAATATGCATCTGTGCATGTGCATAAATACACGTGCAAGGTACGTTGTACTAAGATGCTTATATACTTACTTAGATAGCACATAGTATCAAAAATCCATCATTGGAGAGATTGCTCAGTAATTACATATGAATATTGTGGTTCCAGAGGAGTAGGGTTGAGTTCCCAGAACCCACATCAGAGGGCTCACAGCTATCAACTCCAGGGGATATTCTTTTTTCTTCAGGTTTCTGCAGGTACCCAAATATACATGTACTCACACACAAAATAAAACAAAACAAAACAAAGCAAAATAAAATAAAATGAAATAAAAATCACTATTTAAAAAAATACTTAGAATTGATATTGAGAAATCAGAGTTCTGAAAGTGATCCTGTTCATTTTCATTTTTTTTTTTCTGTGAAGACTAGGAAATTCTGATACATATAATCAATGTTGTAATTAAAATCTCATTAAATTCATAACTGTCTCTGCTTTTATACTTCTAGTTGTTTAAAAAATTATTATTTCTTCTTGCTGGTTTGGGTTCTGACGCATATTTGTGCACTTGAGTCCTACTCAGTGCAAAGATGAGATAATACCATAGAACCTTATATGGACCCCATGGAACCATCTGAAACTAATAATAAAGTCTTTAATGATCTGTTCCAGTTTTGCTTACACTGCCGTCACTGATTTTATAGAAAGATGAAAGGAAATGATGAGACTATAGATGCCCAGAGGAGCTAGAAGTGAGTGTGGATTAGTGGAGTAGGAACATACTGCCTCAGATTGCAAGGGTAACACTTGAATAAGTCACCAAGACTTTTGTGGCAGCTTTTGTCCCAGAATATACAGATGATGAGTGACTATTGGAATGATGAGTGGTTGTGTGGAAAAGACTCTGAAATATCCAAGCTTGTGGATCTGCTCTATCTCCTGAAGGACAGTAATATCTGGACCACAACCCTTCCTAAGCCCACAATGAATACTGCTGTTCCCTTTTCTTCAAGAGCTAAGCCTTGTAAGACCTGCATGGAAAATCAGCATCCTTCACTCACAGTTCACAAGGGAAAGGCTAAAAATATAAAATTAAAATATTGAAAATAGGATCTTAAGTTTTAGATTATAAATTTTTGAAGTGAGATCCAATACTTTCCCACAACATATGTGCTTTGATTTTGATGTGTGTGAGTGTATGCATATGTGTTTATGTGCCTGAATACCCAACATGTTTACATAAAAAGAAACTTTAGTTGTATGAATGAATAGGTTAGTCTATATTATCTCTTCTTTGGTTTTATTTTAACTACCAGCATGCTTTATCTGAAAATAACATATCTGTTGCATGAGTCCTAAAGGTCTTATAATAAAAAGACCTGAAGCCAGATACTGGTGTAAATTCTGAAAGATCAGAGAGACAAAGAAACGAGCCACTAGAGAAACTTATTATTACTATCGAATCCTCAGGCTGAATGGAAGGTGAAATCCTATCTCCATGAATCCTCTGACTGAAAGCCTCTGAGTCCTCAGTTGAAAGGCTTGAGTCCTCAGCCAAAAAGCTCTATTTCCTGCCTCCTCATGCCTTATATGCCTTTCTCTGCCCAGCCATTTCACTTCCTTCCTAGTGCTGGGATTAATGCTTCCCAAATACACTCACCATGGCAAACAGATCTCAAGCAAAGGCATGAGATCTCAAGTGCTGGGATTAAAGGCATGTGCCACCACTGCCTGGCTCTGTTTCTCTCCTAGGCTTAATCAATCTCGTGTGGTCCAGGGTGGCTTTGAACTCACAGAGATCTCCACAGCTCTCTGCCTCCTGAGTGCTAGGATTAAAGGTGGTGCCAACACTGCCTGTCCTCTGTGTTTAATCTAGTGGCTGGCTCTGTCCTCTGATCACCAGGCAAGCTTTATTTGATACACAATATATCACCACACATATCTCTTTTGTTTTAGGAAAGTTTTTTTTAACATATACAATTAAATTAATTATGCAGCATTGTGCACTTTAGTATTGTTTGGTCATGTTGTTCTCAGTGTTACTGAGACTTTGGGTTTATTTTTCTTAGCTTTGCATAAAATCACTCCTCAGCATGTCGATTTCATGAATACTGATTATCATGATAGCAAAAAATGATTTCAGAATTTTGCATTCTAACTCAGAATACCTGTTTTTGCAGACCAAGCTGAACTTCCAGGCATAGCTGTGTGGACCACTCTAAGTGCCTGGTCATTCCTAATGTGATCCATAGCAGAAGTTGAAGTACTTTAGCCTCCGGTTTTGCTCTCCTCGTTGCTTCTCAAGTAAAGCTAGGGACTACTGGTGGGTAGAAAATGATGCTGAAGAGGAAAATGAAAAGGCTTAATTTGTTTTATTTGCTCTTTTATATTATTTTTTGAAAATATTCATTCTGTGCGTGGGTAGGCTTTCAACATGGAGCATTCAAGGTTTTTAGTCAAATGAAGGATCAGTATGGCTGCTTTTCTTTCTTTTTTTCTACACACAAAACTTAACTCATTTTCCTTCAATCTCATAAATTGTTTGCTCATGAAGGATATTGTCTAAAATGTTTAGTCCCTGTAAAATGATTTCACAGTCCATCTCTGAAGATCTAAAATCATTCCTTACAGAATTATTATCTTTCCTACTTGCTATCCTATTGCTTTTGTATTATTTCTATTCATGCTGATATGATATTTATGAAGATGTTTTTAAAATTGGAAGTTTACCAATCCTTTTTAAAAGGCAATTTTGACTGTAGTATAGTTAGTTTCTTCTGTTTTTCTTCCAATTCTAACAAGTATTAATAAGTACTTTCCTTTAGAGTCTAGATATCTCATTATATACTTTTTAAATTGGAAAAACACAATATTGCTCAATTTTATTCTACTTTTTTAGAAAAAAATTCACTTTCAGAAACCCATAATTTCTGAAAGCATTAATTTCTACTGTTCAGAAAATAATGACATATTTGGTCACTGGCCCAAAGGTTGGCAGGGCAAAACACAAGTAGTGATGATGAGCTATTCATAGAGCTTGTGAATATTTATCACTGGGAGATCCAAGGTGGCCTGGCCACATGGAACCTGCTGTTCCTCTGCCTTTCAGCAGCATATGGAGGGTTCCATTTGCATCTTAACCTAATCAAATATCAAATATTAATACAACCAGGAGGGGTCTGAATGTTTTCAGAGCACAGTGGATCTTTAAATTATAAATATGAATAATGGACTTGGCTAAGTTTCAAAACTTAAATAAGATCATAGCATCAGGTTTGGTCTGCTGTGCTTAAAGCTCTGTACTGGAGTCTGTCCTTAAAGTCATTAATTTCTTTCTAATCACAGTTTGCAAAAGCTAGAGAAGAGAAACAGTCCTATGCTACCAGGGTTCATCTAAAGCATTGCCCTAGTACATTGAAAACTGTTACATCCACACATCTGTTGACAAGATCTCTGACAATTATTCTTGATTAGTTTCATATTAATAATGTTAATATATATATTATGAATATAAAATTATATGTAAGCTACTATATCATAATCAAAACTTCAGACATTGTGGCTGCTAAATGTAGCATAAACAGCAACTTACAGTCAGTCATAGGGTTACATTTTATACAGAATGTTTATTGAAACAATTTATACATTCTGCATCAATTCAAGATTTAAAATTTTTATTTTAGTGAACCATTGCTTGAAGGATATTGATCGATACATGACAGGGCATATAGTTTATGTCTGAGTCATTTTTCTTCACAGGGGAGCCGTCAAGGAGACAATGACACACACTGCAGAGCTTGGAGAAAGTGTCAGTATATTTTGTGTTGGATTAAAAATAAACTGAGTTTAAAAGTATGGATTTATTTGGTTGAAGAGTGAGCAAATGAAGACCTACCTGCTTACAGTAGATAGCTCTTAGAATTTGAAGATATGTAAGTCTCTGGTTGGTTCCCAAAGAATATCTTCTTGGTGATTGATCTGTCAGAATATACTTATTTAAAAAACAAAATTTTTACTACCTTCTTTCCCTGTAGACAAGTGGTCCGCAACCTTCTTAATGCTGTGGCCCTTTAATACAGTTGCTCATGTGGTGATCTCCAACCATGAAATTATTTCTTGCCACTTCCCAACTGTAGATTTGCTACTGTTATGAATTATAATGTCACTGTTTGATACGCAGGATATCTGATATATAATCCCAAGGGGGTTGCATCCTACAGGTTGAGCAACACTACTGTGGCCTCTGTTCAAAAATCTTTTCTATTACTAAAGTACCCCAATAATAGCAAGCTCACTGTTTGATTGGACTATAGAGTATAGCATTTTGATAAGAAGTAATTACACTTGAGGATGCATTCTTAGGCCCAAAAACACAAAGACAGTTGCTACCCAGTTATTTCAAGATTATCATATGTATTCAATATGTTATTATGTAGGAAGTCTGTTGAAGATATGGAAAAGAGACTCAAAATAATCTTGATCCTAAAATAGTTCTAGTTAAGAATCCCTAAAACCATTCCAATCAATTTTTACTTTTCATGATAACTAACAACAGTTTCCAGATTAAAAATTCTCTAGAACAGAAGTGTTTTCAAACTCTACTTTTGCTTCTGTGCTGTGTTAAAGTCAGTTTCTATGTAGTTCTTCAAAAACTCTTCCCAAAGTATTGAGAAACAAACCATGCTATCATCTGTAGTAAAGGACACTGATGGAATTCCATTTCATAAGTCTAATTAAAAATATATACATAAAGATTCTGTTCAATCAGTATAAATTCTGAGACAGGACACAGGTAATATTGAAATACTTCATTAGATTTGAGTAATTATGTTTTGAAAAAAATAAAACTAAGTATATTTAATAGATAATCAGGAATAAAGTTGTCCCTTCACAAATTCCAAAATATTCTGTGTTTATTTTGCGGGGCCTGTTAGAAATGTTATCATTTTTGTAAAGGAATCATATATGATATACTGTTTTCTTCAAAATAGTGGATATTTAAAAATTACGATGCCAGATTCAGAATGTTTTTGTCCCATAATGGCTTGTCTCCATCTAAGTGCAATAGATTTTTGTCCATTCAAATTTGAATAAAAAATGCCTATATACTTATCTGATATGTGTAATATGTGTATAATATGTGCATGTTTATTGATTTATATGCTATAATGTTCTATGTTATGTGTAATGTATATGTGTATGCCTTTACTAATTTTCATTCTTGGCTTTAGAAAATCATAAGGAAAGTGTTTAACTCTTTTGCCTGATAGAGTTTAAAATGAACCTGAATGGCTATAGATATACCACTAGTGTTTGGCAAAATATAATGTTTGAAACCAAACTCAGTATGATATAATATTAAGGGACTCTATTAATATGTAAATGACCATTATTGAGCTCAGCAAGTTCAGAGTGTCACAAAGTGCAAACCTCTCAATTTTACTTCTATCTCTCAATTTCATTATCATTGAAATCCTGAATCTAGTTTATTTAATTTTGGGTTGGCTTAATATAAACAATGCTTCCCAAAACCTGTGATTCACTCCCTTCACCATGTAAGGAACATGGGGTTTTCATCCAGGTCCTTCCCAGTTGATGGTAAAGATTCTCTTCAATGGCTTTCAGATAAAAGACAGATCAAACTTATCCTGAAGAAAACTGGGGGTGCTCAGTACTGCAGCATCCCAGGCAAGTTGCAGACATGTCTCCTTTCAAATTTTAAGCAGGTAGAAGGAGACAAGGTATCAGAGGGAGACTCAGAGTATGGGACTCAAATTATCAAAGAAAAGAAACTGCGGCCACAACATTTTGCTAAACAACATTTAGTAAACAAGCTGTTTCTTATTGATATATTTAGGAAGTCACTTCAGCTTGGTTCTCTGAATTTTAAAATGTGAATGCAAATTTGAAATTTGCAATGTGCTGCACAAAACGGAGTCACATTCGACTTGCCCCACAGCATCTGCTCCTCCTGAGAGCATGCCTACTGACAAACCCTCTGGACTTACTGTTTTATACAAAGACCAAAGACAGGCTGCAGATAATAATACTCTTTCTAATTAATCTAAAATAAACAAAACTTCTCTCTTTGGCAGTTTGACTCCACTCACTCCCTTTAAAGAATTCATTTAAATAAATTACTTTGAATGGTTTTTAATAAGGGTACACCAATGAATCTAGGAGGGCGTATCTGAGCATATTCCATAATTTATTGTATCTATATTAATGAAAATGATGTCATTATTAACATCTTACTATTTCAGGACTCAAATAGGTTAAGCAAAGAGAATTTTAAATGTCTATCAAAAAATAATGGTTATGTAAGTTGCTATGGCATTTCTCAAATATTGATGCTGTGAAATACTTTGCTTACTTATTTGAATCTTTTCTTGAAATGCATGTATATGGTAAGATACTCTCTTGTAATTCTGAATGATGACAATGTAGCCAGCCACATGATTGGTAGTAAATATGGTTAGTCTATATTATGCTGCATTATAAACATTTGGACACTGTTACTCAATAAATTACAGAAAATGGTCAAGATTTTGCTGGAAAAGAGTGCTGAAAGATTTTACAAAATATTTAGTCTAATGTTTCTGAACATGTTGCAGTCAGGCTACACACAGTCCTGGGTGTTTTTATTTATTCCCTCAAGGCACTTAGATCCAGTGTGAATCTGATAGTGGTACCACATGGTGGAAAGTTTTGTTGAATCTTTATCTAAACATATAAAAATAAAGAATATGACTAGTTCTAAATATGTCCCAAATGTCTATGTGGAAGAGGACAGGCTGATCCACTCATCTTTTTGTTTTTTAACTGTGTTAAAAATTATTTAAAATTTTTATAAACTATATTTTAATCATAATATTTGCAGTCTCTTGCCTCCTCACAGATCTTTCTTACTTCTCCACACACCCAAATACTGGTAGGAAGAAAAAACAAACTGAAAATCAAAACAAATGAGAAAGAAGGAGAACGAGGAGGAGGAAGATGAAGAAAAGGAGGAGGAGGAAGAAGAGGAGGAGGAGGAGGAGGAGGAGGAAGAGGAAGAAGAAGAAGAAGAAGAAGAAGAAGAAGAAGAAGAAGAAGAAGAAGAAGAAGAAGAAGAAGAAGAAGAAATCAACCAAAAGGTAACCAAAATGAAACAAAAGTCACACAGCACAGTCAAAACATGGAGTTCCTTTGATGTTAACGTCTATTCCACGACATGGAACTTGTCTTGGAGTGCTATTGACAGATCCTGTGACATATAGTAATTTTCTCTTTTCCAACGTGTATCAAATGTAAATAGCTTCTTTGTTAGGGTGGGATTTTGGATTTCATGTGCACTTCCCTTCTCAGCACTGGCATTTTGTCTGGTATGAACCTGTGCACGTCTTGTGCATGCTGTCACAATCTCCCTGTGAGTTCATATGTGCATGATTCCTGTTGTGTCTGGAAGGCACATGTATCTAACACATTTTCATCTTACAATCTTTCCATATCCTCTTCACATAGATACCTGAGCCTTGAGACACGGGGATTGATAAAT
The DNA here is from genome assembly GCF_004664715.2 of Peromyscus leucopus. Classification (NCBI taxonomy): domain Eukaryota; kingdom Metazoa; phylum Chordata; class Mammalia; order Rodentia; family Cricetidae; genus Peromyscus; species Peromyscus leucopus. The sequence continues at coordinate 122,097,562 of NC_051068.1, read as the reverse complement.
ATATTGCATTTAGGGTTGAGTGTTACAAAATCATTCACTTTCTGCATACTGTACAATTGGGGATATCATCTGTAATTACCATCTACTGAAAGAAACAACTCCCTGATGAAAATATAGGAGTACTCTGCACTGTGGGTATAGTAAAATAGTAAAATGCCATTCGGAGTTATTGTAAGTATTTTTTGGTTTGGGTTTTGAGATTATATAATTATATCATTTCTCCCTTCCTTTTTCTTCCTCCAAAATGTATACTATGTACTTACCTCCTTGCTCTGTTTAAAAGTCATGGCCTTTTTTTTCATTAATTGCTATTACATTCATATATGTATGGGTGCCATCTAATGGGTTGGTTACTTTCATAAATTTGTAACCACTGTTGCACCAGTATATCTTGTAAGACTTCACATTTTTTGATGATTGAATAACATAAGAGTATTGCTCATTTACCAATTGATGAAATTTGAGTTCTTTTTGTTATATTTTTAAATTATTCAAGTTGTAACTACAGACAATATTTAATTAATATGTTCTAAGAAATCATAGTCTGCTTAATTTGGATTTTTAAAGAATTTTTTCATGGTGATGAAAACTATAAAATATGCATATTTATTCCTTAACCTATGATGAACTAATTATAAAGAATACTGATAAAAATGAGTTCATATTTCAGTAACTACTAAATGGTCAATTATCCCACAGTGTTCACAGTGTTCATTCATACAAATTGCGATGAGAGGTGGACAATCAACACCTTTGTAAATGAACATCTTGGGTTGGTGTGGACACAGCCCAGATCTTTGCTAAGTGTAGATCAAGCTTTAGTAGAATTGGTTTAGCAATGACTATATAGGATGAGTCACATTGGATCCAATATAACAGAGACTAAATTGAAACCTGAAAGAGGAAGAAAAGAAGAAAATAAATTCAAAATTGAAAAAAAAAAGTATGCTGTGGGATGTTCTTTATGGCAAATGTGTTGCTATGATTAGTCAATAAATAAAACACTGATTGGCCCGTGGCTAGGCAGGAAGTATTGGCGGGACTAACAGAGAGGAAAAAAGAGAGAGCAGGAAGACAAAAAGAGACACTACCAGCCACCACCATGACAAGCCACATGTGAAGATGCCGGTAAGCCATGAGCCACGTGGCAAGGTATAGATTTATAGAAATGGGTTAATTTAAGATATAAGAACAGTTAGCAAGGAGCCTGCCACGGCCATACAGTTTGTAAGCAATGTAAGTCTCTGTGTTTACTTGGTTGGGTCTGAGCGGCTGTGGGACTGGCGGGTGACAGAGATTTGTCCTGACTGTGGGCCAGGCAGGAAAACTCTAGCTACAAAAGTACCTTAGGCAAATTATGCAGCAGTCTTCAGGATTAATTTATCCATCTGATACTCTAGATAATATATTCACTTACCTGAATATTTGAGGCTTCAAGGTCAAGTTTCCTTCACCATTTTGATGATTTAGGCAACTTATTTTTTCTTTTGTTTTTTGAATTATCTTCAAAATTGCTTCTTCTTCACTTGGTATACTGTGAGAAAAAGGAGAGTTAAAAAATAAATAAACCTTCACTATCTGCCAAGGAGTTTGTCAACAATTATTTTTGCCCTTAATCATTTTGCAACATAGCTGGAAATTTTAAATAATTCTCAGTTACCTGTTTATTTTTATACATGAATTTACCATTGATGCTGTAAGGAGGTGTGTGTGTATGTGTGTGTGTGTGTGTGTGTGTGTGTGTGTGTGTGTGTGTGTGTGTGTGTGTGTGTGTGTGTGTGTGTGTGTGCATGTGTATTTATCCTGTGTGTTTAGGTGTGTATGTATATATCTGCATCTGTATGTGTATTGAAACATATTTTTGTTTTATTAGTATTTTATAAGCATTTTTCTATCTGTTCATATATGTGTGTTCATATCTATACATGCCTTATATATCTATATATCTTTATGTATACATCTACATATAGAGAGATCACATCAGAGAGAGACATTTGGTAGTTTTTTATTGATTGGACTTTGCAAATCCAATGATATTCTTATTTGATATATTATTAACTAGCCAGACTACTTTCAATAAATACATTTTACTTACTTTTTGAGTTATCATGTAGTTGGTTTGGAAAGAATAATGATTCTTATGTAAACAACTTAGAGTAGAGCAAAGGATGCTGTAGCAGAACTGAGTAGGAATGGACCTGGTCTGAAAGACCAAGGGTGGAAATACTATCCCAAGGAGTGTACTCATAAGCTCCTCGGGGAAGCCATGAGCTTTCCTGCTGCAGTGTAAAACTTGAAATGATGAGTGTAACTCTGAGTTTGACATCCTCTTTCTCATTCTCCCAGCTCTCTGAAGTCACTTCAAGGGTTTCAAATGAAGGAAGCTTTGTCTAAGATGTCTGTGAGTCTCAGTGTATTGTTTTCTCTTCCAAGGGTGATTTTACCTTCATGTTTTTCCTTTTGAGTTGCCCTTCACCTTGTAACACTCTTAACCTGGGCAGTAATGCTTTTGATGCAATCATGTCCATCAAAGCATAAACATTTTTGTCAAATATCAAAGTGGTGTAAAATAGTATTTCTTGGAATTTAACATATTATTCATAATTTTTGTAACTGCTTATTTAATCTGATCCAATATTTTAAGTTGTTTACACTTCTTCATACCTTTACTTAAAGAGTGGGAAGACATATTTCTTTTTAGGATTCTGGCTTTAAGTTCTGGCAAGAAAAAAAGTATTCCATTCTCACAACTTATACTTATGATACCATGACAAATATTTAAATATATATCTTATGTTCAACAATGAGTATTGTTTTCTTACAAAATTATGGGCAACAAGAAGTTCAGAACAGTTTTGCTGCATATGATTCATGAATAAATTCTGTCTTCAATACAGAAGGCCCCTTTCTTGCCCCATTATTAGCTGAAATAAACCCAAGGACAAAGAAAATCAAAAGGTAATCCTTTTGGCAATCTTGTCATGCAATTTCTGCAAAACATTTCCTGCAGTGCAGGATTGTTCAAAGCTTCACATGCTGAGATTCACTCGCCGTGTCAAAAAGGAAAAAAAAAAAGACCTGGTTGAATCTTACTGAGAGAGATTTTCTAGAAAGAGGAGGAACTGAGTGAGTAGCTGCTGCAGCATGGCCCTTGGTCTGGACAGGGCACCCTTCAGGCTCTCGTGGATGGACTGTACTTGTTTCTGTTCTACCATCCTCATTGGCAGACTGGATCTGCTTCGAACATGAATGTCCCAGTGAGCATGGGCTGTGTTTCTCGCTGTTGTTTGTTTGTTCATTCTGTCTTCTAGGCAGCGTTTCCCCCACACAGTGCCCTAAGGTTCAGACTTTCGTGTTCTCTGTTTCTGTGCTTCTTTCATCTTAAAAAAACTTTTCGTCAAAACATGTCCAATTATAAAAGGACAAGAATACACACATCTTGACGTTATGATGATAAAACACAGTCAGCAAGGATTGTGCAAGAGATATTCAGGATGACAAATTTTTAAATTTACTTAAAGTAGGAAGCCACGTTGTATTTGGTCCTGGTAACTTTGTCATTTCTCTGGGTCTGTTGCAATTAGTAGGTCCATTGCTTCTACACAATCTTGACAGCTCAGAACATAAAATTAGGAGTGATATAGAATATCCCTACATTCTCATTGGCATGAAGTTTTTTCTCCATGCACAGACTGGGGTGGTGGGTTTTGAGGAAGATCACCACCAAATAAGATGTTTTTCTCTATCTCTTTGCATAGACTGTGAGGCTGACCTACCGAAGTGAATGCTTGCCTTTTTTTTTTTTCACCTGTACAGTAAAATAATTTTTTTTTCTTCTTCCCTTTCCTTTGGAAGGAACTTATTACCCTAGCCCTCATTTTAAAGAGAGAAGGAGAGAAGCAACAATCCTCACCATCTATAGGAAGAATTGTGTATGTGTGATTGTTTTAACAGAAAGATTTGTCCTGTGTTATTTTGTAAATGATGATGACACAATGTACTCACGTGTAATTTAAATTTCATTTCATGATTCTTGATTTCTTCTTAAAAACTTATCAAGTGTATCCACAATGCTTTCTTTGGGGAATATGAAGTGAATATTTGAGACTAAAATAGTTTATGTTGTTTTCAGAGTTTGTGTTCATACATTGACAAAACAAAGAGCAATCAGACCAACTATTTACACAGTAGAAAATCATTGGGAAAAACTTTACAACTCTTGTTAGATCATAAAAATGATCAGTTTTTCTACCAAGAGATAAGATTATATACAATTATCTCTAAATTTTATTAAATATATGCATCCACTCACTAAAAATAGAGATGTGATGGCTAAAATAATATTTTCAATTGTAACTAAATATACTTCTCTCTTCCTCCCTCCCTCCCTCTCTCCCTCCCTCCCTCCCTCCCCCCTCTCTCTTCCTCTTTCTCATTTTTTTCTTTCTTTTGTATGCAGATGAATGGGATCTAATGACTTAAACTTGCAACTACATTCCATGAGCAGTGAACATATTTTCTGAAAGCCTCTGCTTCAAGGGATTTGTGTTGATGCTTTGGGAGGACTAAATGGCCTGCACATTGTGACCTCGGTGAGCACCAGGATACATCTAGAGACAACAGTCTTGGCACAACACAGCCCTATGGCCATTAAGTGCCTTAATAGTGAGTAACAGAACTTTTAAATCAATACAGGTTTTTATGGGAAGGCAATGAAGAGATAGTCAGATAAAGGGTAATGTGTTCCAAGAGATGGGTACCCAATGGTAGCTGTCTGTCTTTATTGTACAGAGTAAGTGTTGGAAAGAGCTTGACTCTACTATACAACAAACAGGAAAATCTAACTAAGCTTAGCTGTGTAACATACAATGTTAATGTTACATAGATGCTTTATAACTCAGAAAAATTTATCATAATGAAACAATGGTTTTAGTGAATATTTTCAGTAGAGAAAAATAACTAGTAATTATTAGGGTTATTAAATAAAAATCATAAATGTGTAACTTGGGAAAATTATCCATTTAATAATAATTTGCACACAATAATACTGGTAACCCTAAATCAAAATTTCATCATTAAGTGAAATGTTTGGTATAAAGATACTTCAGATTTGTTTTTTTCCTTCAGTGAAATCTGTATAGATGAGACTATCATTTTCAACAATACATCATTCTTATTTAACTTAATGTTTATCTTCCCTATGTGTAGTTTGGCAGGGCAATCCAGTTCTTTGTTTTATTTGTATGTGTTTTGTTTGTACATGCAGTGGGAGTATCTCACACTTGTGTTCTCTTCATTCACCACCTGTTTTTGGCTGCTAAATGCTGGTATTAAAATCATGAGCCACCACAACCAGCTGAAGTACAACTTCATTCTATGAAGTTTTAAAATCTATGTTATTTGAGAACCTCATATACATACACAGTGAAATGTGATCATAGCCACCCCTTCAGCTGTCCCTGTCCCCCAGTATGCCCCCTTCTCAAATTATTGTCCACTCCATTCATATATATACCCACCTTATATTTTTATATAATATATAATACATAATATATGTATATATGTATAAAACCATTAAATCCAGTTAGTGCTGTGGTCATGTGCATAAGTGTGGGTCTGTCTATGCATTGTGGGTAATCTAGCAGTGAGAACATCCTCCTTCAAGCAGCTATGAATTGCCAATATCTTCTCAGTAAGGGATTGGCCTCACAAAGCTCCTTCCTGGTTTTATGCATGTCCGTAACCACAGCTGCTGTGAGTTCATGGGTGCCATAGCCCTGTCATGTGCTGACTACACTGTGACTTTTTCAATCTTTATGTTTGCTGCCAGCTTTCACGCCGGTGGAGAAATCACGGGGCACTGCTTCCTTGTAATCCCTACTTCAGTGAAGAAACTTCTCTCTGCACTGTGCCCCTCTGCAGGAATATCCCTTATCTTCTGCCTGGCTCACTTTCTGAAATATAATTTGAAAATGCCATTGTTATTCTTGAGGTCTTATAGTGAGTGCATCCTGTATTACTCATGATGGACTCTGGATGGATTAGCATGTTCTGGAGTCTATCAGGGTCTAGACATAACTCATCTTTCAATCCTACCCTAATCTTTTGTCCAAGAAACTATTTTGTTTCTCAGTTCCCCAGCCCTCACATTTGGCTTCTTTCACCTTTCTTTCAATAGTGGACATTTTTGTTGTCATTTATTTTTCTACACTTGAGAGTAGTTGGAGTAATCTAGTTCAAAAGTAATCAATATGTGCATGTCATGTTGTTTTACCTTCCTACATTTTTCTTCCATTTTCCTCAGAATTAAAACTTATTGATTAGGGATCTTTAAAGTGCTAATTAGCTCCCTAACATGTACTACAGGAACAGGTGTATAATAGCTATCCATTGAATATTTGTTATGTAGACACTGAAGGTGTATTTAAAATATATTTCCATTTAAATGACATATTTTTATTAAACAGAAAAATCATTTTAGAAAAGATAATAATCCCATTCAAAATCTATTGACTGAATGACAGATTGAGGCTAATAAAAAACTATAGATCAGATCCTATAAATTTTCGTATTTGTCTTTCAGTTTCTTTATAAAGTTGTATATTATTTCAAGTTTTTTAGATCAATAATTTTATAACCATATCCTGAAAATCCAATTACATTTTTAATTTTTATTAAATCTGTTGAATCTTCTTACAAGTGTGTAAATGTAAGTACAAAGTCTTTATTAAAAATCCATGTTGGAATTTCACAAATGTATATATTTCAAAGTGGATTACAGTAAATGTATCATTTCACATCAACAAAGCAAAAGGCACCATTAAGGAGGCAAATTCAGTTGTGGATTGGCCTTATTTTAGATGGAAAGAAAAGCACAAATCCCAGTTAGCCTGAGAACTGTTTGTAGGCAGTGAAGCCTTAGGGACCCCATAGAGGGGAAACTGTAACTGTTTCCCCAGTGCCTGGCTGATGGGAAAACATTCCTCTGAAAGCCAACAATAATTGATGGCACTCAGCTGCAGGAACCCTACCAGCAAATGCCACTGCTCACTCTATCTCTAATTTCCATAGCTCTTCCAACGTTGGGGGCTGTCCTTATTTGAAATCATTGAGTGGTTGGCTCACTTCCCATCAGAGTCTGGCTAGGTGACTTAATTAGATAATTATCTTTTGCTGTAAACAGCACTGCATTTGAATTACAATCATTTAATGACCACTAACTTAACTATTAATAAGGTCCAAGACAAGTAATGATCCCTTTAGGTATCCCCCTATTAGTTAACACAGACAGGCAGGAATTTGAAAGGAATTCAGATGTCATTTTGCTTCATAGTAAAATACTATGGATAGGTAAAACAAGGCATTTCAATAGAAAACAAAATATCGCATTCCATTTGATTTTTAAATGAAGAAACATTACTCTTATTATTGTATTGACAGTATAAACATTTACAAATTGCATATGTCTCAGAAGGAGAGTTTTTTGACCCTATGCATTCTACAACTATATCTTTCTCAGGGATGAACCCCTCGTGTTCCCATCCCAAGTGCTTCTCCCTAAAAATGTATACTTATGAGCAACACTAAATGGACACATCAGAATGAATCTATATATTTGTATGTATGTATAAATGTAACTCTTAATAGTAATTTTAAAAAAGCAAAAAATTAAAGAGCAAATTAATATCTTGTTAAAACAACCTGGTTTGTAAAGGGATTAAGCTACAAATAAGCACTAGTTATAATAACAATAGTGAACTACACATACTAAAATAAAAAAGCATACTATTTGAATGCAAAGCATAGTTATTGTGGCTACAGTCCACCCAATCTGTTGAGGCAGTAAGTTAGGGTCATTTAGTAAAAACTAAAGAATATTTCCTGAAATATAACATGGGTTAAAAATGAAAATCAAAGAAAAAATAATAAAGCTAACTTAAAAATAAACTGCCCCTTAGTCCTGGCATACCCCAGAGGACAAATACAGCTTGTCCAGAGGTCTCTAGACTTGGGCTGGGAAGGCTGCCTCTGGCAATGGGCACTTCGGTACCATTAGAATTCTTGGAAGCAGGGTCCTGCCCAGCATCACGATGAGCTGAGTGGGACAGTGAGACACGCAGTGCCAAGCAGATGGGCACTATGATGATTATGGTGAGCAAATGCATGGTGTTGTAAGGCAGAGAGAGAGAGAGAGAGAGAGAGAGAGAGAGAAGAGAGAGAGAGAGAGAGAGAGAGAGAGAGAGAGAAAGAGACAGAGACAGACAGAGAAAGACAGAGAGACAGAGACAGAGAGAGGGAGAAAAATGGTTCATTTCCTGTGGACAGAGGCGTATCTGAGTAGGTGAAAGTGGTGAGGAGCAGGCTGAGGTGAGTGGCTTAATTGATACCCAGAGCCATGGTGTCTGGGCCTGGGCTGATACTAGGGCCCATGTCTGGGTTCGTGGCCCTGATGCAGCTGCGGTCCATTTTGATGTCCATGGCTCCTGAAACCAAAGGCCAAGATGATAAGGCTGTACAGTGTAGGCCCCACCCCCTCACTGGCTGCAATGCTAGGGAGAACTGGTCCTGCCCCTCACCAGGTGAAGCACTCAGGAGAAAGGGTCCTACACCTCACCTGGGTCGAGCTGACCCTGTTCAAAGGGACATAGACGAGAGAGTGAAAATGAGAGAGCAGGTCATGCCTCTCATGTGGTAGGCAAAGATGCCTCCCCTCACCCCTCACCACCTGCAGCAGGTGGGGTTATGGCCCAACTCCTCACCAGGTGCAGCACTCAGGAGAATGAGCTCTGCACCTCTCCTGGGCACCACAGTAGAGTGGAGCCTGTAAAGGAGAGCACAGGTGAACCAGCTCTGAGGGTGTGTGCGGGCCTTACCTGGTACTACCTCCCTCGTCTGTCTGCCGTGTAGTACTGGAAGCAAGAGAAAGATGACTTCCCCCTTGCTCCTACCGCCTCTAGCTGACCAGGGAGCTGAACCTTCCCTTTCCCGGCTGCCACATTCAGGAATACGGGCCCTGTACCTCATCTGGGCAGCACAGCAGAGCTGACCCTGTTGACAGGCATGGGGTCAGAGGGACATGCCTGCATGAGAATATGAGCATGAGTGGTCTGGTCCCTCGTCTGCCATATGGTGGTGTGGGAGGGGAGAGATGCCCTCCCCCACCCCCTGCCCCTCACCACCTGTGGCAGGTGGGAGAGCTGGCCCTGAGGTCGTAGGAGTGGGAGAGCTTGGGAGAGCTGTCCCTGTCCCTCACCAGCTGTAGCATTTGGGAGAATGACTCCAGCATCTTGCCTGCACAGCACAGTGGAGCTGGCCCTGATGGTGTAGGTGTGGGAGAGATGACCCTGAGGATATAAAAGCAAAGGAACCTGCTTGCCCCTTGCTCATCATTGCAAGGGATGAACTGGCCAGGGCATTGCAGGAGAGCTCCCCCTGGTGGTGAGCACAAGCGAGAGCTGGCAGGCTGACCAACCTTGCAAGTACCCAGGCCCAGAACCAGGGTGACAAGTTGGCCCAGCCCAGTATCCACCCCATCTGTGAGCTGCTAGAGCAAGTGAAGGGGGCAGTCCTGCAGAATCCAAAGCTGCAGGATCTCCAAGACACAAGACAACAGCAGGATATCCAGGAGGAATCCCAGTGAGGGTTCAGCATCGATAGAGTAGCAGAAACCAGAGGAGAGTCTCGCCTCAAACCAGACCAAGGCCTCTGATGAACACTTGCGAGTAAAGATATGTGGACAAAAGGGTTTACTGTGTGACTTAATGTGTCACACTACAGCTTCCATGATAAGACTGATTTGTCCTTTTATTTTCTTTCTTTTTCTCTTTTAAATTTTATTTTATTTTTTTGGGGGGAAGGTTTCAAGGGTAGAGTGTGGATACTAAGGGACATGGAATGAATGGGATCGAGATACATGATGTGAAAGACACGAAGAGTAAATGAAAATAAAGTTAAAAATGAAATAAAAAATAAACCTAAAAAAAACCTGCTCAAAAAATGTAAGAGATTTTCATAGCTATCAGAAACCCTGAAGGTGTGAGGGAATCTCCTCCTTTAATCTAGTGGAACATTATCCAGAAAGAGGTGTCATGTAGAAGTAGTGTCTTCAGGACAGATATGTATGTCATAGATGCTTTGTTTTTTAAGGTTTATGTATGCCATGGATGCTTTGTTTTTCAAAGTTTATGTGCATCTGTTTCAGATAATTATAGTCTAAGCTATCTTTCATAGTAAAAGACATTAGAACCATTTTTCATAATGGAAGTAAATGATAACATTTTAAAACCAGAATTGATAGGGTATTGCGCAGATAAATTAGTATTTGTATAGATAACAGACTGTCAAAATTTTATTTTTTGTAAAAACAAATGATGAAGAGAGAGAAAAAGCTGTAGTTTTACATTATAAATGTACCAATTAGATTTTCAAAAATAGAGAAAAAAAGAAGAGCTCTTATGTCAAGGAAAAAGGTGAATAAGAAGGATGAAAGAAAGTCGGAAATACTACAGGGGGAGAAGAATGTGAGTAAGACCAAAAATCAAAACAGAGTTTTGCCTCTTTAGTAATTTTAAAAATCAGGAAATCTGCTTAACAATTGAAATTGTGTTTATGTGAAATGAAAGTCATAATTTTTGTCCTGTGATGGCAAAACATGTATTTATCACAATAAAAATAAACATAAAGATAAAATATGAGTGTTATTCAAATGATTACAGTATTTAGATAATGACTATGGTACTTAGCTCTTATTCAATTAAAACATGTAAACAAATGTTTTATTCTCATGGACATTGGTGATTCATGTTGTTTGGCAATATCTTAAATCTTTTATTCTTCTGTTTTATGAATATTGGATGCTGTTTCCTTAAGGTAATTTCACTATTTAGAATAAGTAACAAACACATTTCTCTCTCTTTGCACCCTATAAACTCAATCATTTGTCTTCTCTATCAGCCTTTGCCCATTTTCACTTCATTAGCAACAACAGCACTTTCACACTTTCTACTAGAGACTTCAAAGCAGAGGTTGGATCATTTTAACATTTTAACGTAGTATAGCATTGGGAAATTAAGCTGACAGGAATAGCAATGTTTGTCTAAAAGCAGTGGCATTTACCCTCCACTCCTAGTGTGTGTGTGTGTGTGAGAGAGAGAGAGAGAGAGAGAGAGAGAGAGAGAGAGAGAGAGAGAGAGAGAGAGAGAGAGAGGGGGGGGGATCTTTTTGGCTTTATTTTTCTGCTCAGTTGTAAACTGTTTTTCCTCATTGTTTGTAAATTTCCATACATGCTGTCTGCAATTTCAATGTCAACAGGAAAAATTTTACAGTAATTTTTCAGCCTATGCCACAGTGTAGGAAAAATTAGAGTTACTCAAAGTTTACATTTGTGGCTTGATTTATAGAGATGTGATCTCTATGCATTAGTATACTACTAGAAAGTGTCTGTGTCATGGCATAGGTAGAATGTGTCATATTTTTGCCTTTTTAAAAAAATTGTATTGGTTATTTTATTGTTTAATAGGTCCATAAGCATTGTGTTCCTGTATAAGAGAGTTATATGTTTTACAGAGAAAATGAGTGTGTTGGATAAGCTATATTCACACATAAGTCATGAAAGTGTTAAACGTAGAGTTAAAAAATCATCAGTGTCTTGTATGAGGTGTCTTAAAAGAGAAGTGGTCAGAAATCAATGTCAAGGGTAAGTTAATTAAGTTATAGTATGACCAGATTCTTATAAGTATCTAATATATTTCCCTCAGGAAATAGTTCAATCTCAAATTCAATGGTCTCAAATACTTTACAGAGAAAAATAAGCACAAATGGTAAATATTCACCAAATATCAAGCACTTAATTTTCATTGGGCTGTGTTAGGTAAACAACATTGTCATATTTCATAATTGATGGGGGTGTAAAAACATGTTGAGTATCCAAACATTCAAGTAAGAGGAAATGTACATTGGCAAATCATAAGTTTTGCAAGCAATAACCAATTTAGTGAGAAAGAAAGGAAGCTGACTGTAGGCACTTATTAGCAAGAATAAACTCCAGTGTCATCAGTTTTACATAAGTAATATGAAATTGTCTCAAATAAAGACTCAGCATTCTGCTAAAGGAAGGCATTTTCCTGTGCTGACTTTTGTTTCTTAAGTGTGTAGTTATATCTCAGTTATTTTTTTAGGAGCACATGTACATCAAGTGTAACCTGCTATTTTTTCAGAATTCCAAATAACCATTAGGTGTGATCAGAAAGAAGGTATGGGCAAAACCTCAGATTAAGCATAGGGAAGCCATGAGTGGAGAATGAAAACATAAGGTCAAATATTTGGAAAGGAAAGGCAATCACAAAACAGGAACAGACCATGATGAATCAAGAAGTTAACAAAGTAGACAAATTGCAAGTTCCAGCATAAAGTTTCCAAATCTTCAGTTTCTTGGATTATTTATGCTGATGTCAACTTCCATGTACCCACAGGAATGCCAATACATCAACCTTGGTAACAAGCTAACTTGGTAAAGCCTTTCTTTCTGCAGCTTGAAGGACACAGATTCCTAACACCAGCCATGCATCTCTCCTCTGTGGCTTCAGACACACCCTTACTCTGTTTGCTTCTCCCACTGGCTAGTGGGCAATACACGACCTTTTGTCTACCCCAAACACTCTGGCACCATCTTCCTTTGGTTCCATGTTTATTTTGTTTCTTTTTTCACAACCAAGGCTTATGGAAATAATTTCATTGCATCATATATTTCTTTTCTACTATTTTAATATAAAATACTTGTCTTTGATTCTCAGAAAATTAGAATTTTCCTCCATCGGTGTTGTTCCCTTTAGTTGGTTGAGGAATGATGTGATGCTAACAATAAAAGTTTATTTTATGAAAAAATACTTAAATGAAACAGTACTTGTTAATACATAGTTTATAATTTCCCACTTCTTGTGGTCTCTAGAATACATTTTCCCTCTGTTTTCTGGTCTTTGTTGTTGCTGTTGCTCATTGTGGTAGTGGTGGTGGTGGTCGTGGTGGTGGTGTGTGTGTGGTGTTGGTTTTGTTTTGTCTTTTAGATGCTATTCATGGCAAACACCAAGAAATATAAATGGCTCAATTATGTCTTTTGTCTTTCAACAAAATAACTGTTGCCTACAAATCCACCTGCATGGTCTGCTGTCCTTTTTAGGAATGAAGGAATGACCCCAAATGTATTATTCAAGTTGCTTCTGTTTCCTTATTGAAAGCACAGGGGAAGTTTGACGATTATTTAACTTAAACTGAATATAAAACATCATGAAATTCAGCCACATTCTTTACTGTACTCTCTATCACAGGATCATAAGGGTTCAATTGTAAGGCTTGGCATCACCAGAGGAAGATTTGCATGGTTCCTTGCGATTTTAGGTAACACCCAGCTCATGTTTGCTATGATGTGAAATTCTTCCAACACTCGACCTAAAGAAAAGAGAGGAAGCACAGGTACTTTCTGAGAGCTTGTTTCTCTACAGTTCATTCTTACAAAATGCTATTTCCCTCTACTACAATTCAGGCTCTCTTCTCTTACACTCTCTCACAGTTTCAGCCTCACTCCCATAACATTCTTCATTGGTTTTTCTACAGCACAATGCTCATGAGACATCAGGCATCTAGAAGATAAACTTTCTTGAGAAGAGGATTTCAGGAGGAAGAATACTATAATAAAAGCAATTTACAGTTTTAGACAATACTGCCTAATGTGCAGAATAATGCTTTGTCATTATCTTCTAGATAAGCATGTGCTATGCTTTAATATATCAGTATCTACAATCATGGTTTCTTTCTTTATAGATACTAATTCAAATATTGTGCCACAGTTGTGTCTAAAACTACATCTCTTCCATCAAGTAGTTGCTCTCTACTTAAGGACTCACACGTATACGTAACACAAATCTTAAAAGTTCTTATTAATAAAACAAACCTGAGATCCAGGTATTGGGGTGAAGCTGGAAGATCAGAGATATAGAACAAGCCACAGCTACCTCATCTCGCTGGATCCTCAGTTGGTCTTGTTTCCTCAAACTGGAGGCCTCTGAGTTCTCATCCAGAATGGGTCTCAGCTGAACTGCTGCTCGAAAGCCTGAAGCTTAACCAGCTAAAGGCTTAACCAGCCAAATGCTTAACCAGGCCAAATGTTTCTAGTTTCTGATCCTCATGCCTTATATACATTTCTGCTTTCTACCACCACTCCCTGAGATTAAAGGTCTTGCTTTCTGGGATTAAAGGCATGATGAGTCACCATGCCTGTCTGTATCCTTGAACAGGTGGATTTCTGCCTCTGGAATGCTAGGATTAAAGACATGTGCTACCACTGCCTATCCTTTATGTTTAATATTGTGGCTGCTCTGTCTCTGACCCCAGATAAGTTTATTATCATGCACAGTATTTGGAGGAATACAATACCACACATATATTTGTATTTTTTCTGTTTCTCAGCAATATCACAACACTTATTTTCAAGAGGTGGAAAAATCAACCTCAAGTAATTTAAATCTATTGATGTTTGAGATCCATTTTTTTTCAGAACTGTGTTCTTTCCAACCTTTGAAGGAAACTATAAAACAATAATGAATAATTGTATGTTTAATAGTGTCTCTGTGCCAGTTATTGAAGGGAAATTATTCTCAATTCTTCAAACAAATCTCCAGCTTTGATTTTTAACCATGACTGCAATAGTTATGTTACTATGAATAGGTATTTCTATGCTGTTATTATTCCTAAAATTTTCCTAGGAATTACATTGAGTTTAGATGTGTGTGTGTGTGTGTGTGTGTGTGTGTGTGTATTCCAGATAGATAGATAGATAGACAGACAGACAGACAGACAGACAGATAGATAGATAGATAGATAGGTCATTCTGTCTTCAAATTATATCACTTACTTCTTTATGCTTTGAAAAAATTTTCCCTTCATTACCTAATGGCTTGAGCTGTGGCTTCTAATACTGTTTTGGTTAGAAACGAATGCTAACAATGAGAATTCATGAATATTCTCAATTCTAGACAAAACATTTTAAATTTTCACTTCTATTATGTTAGCTGTGAGGTTGTTCCTTTGTTGTGGTAAGTATTTTGTTTTTAACCTACTTTTTATTTACTTTTTTTCTTTCCTTTTACTTACCAACCTCTGTTCCACCTCCCTCCCCTTCTCCCACTCTCCCTATACCTACCTCATCCCACCCTCATCCCCTCCTCATTGAGGTAAGGCCTCCCTTGGCTAGTCAACACAGGCTGGCACACCAAGTTGGGGCAGGACCTAGCCCCTCCTCCTTGCATCAAGGCTGAGTAAGGCATCGTACCATAAGGAAGGACTCTAAAAAGCCCAATTATTTTGAGTTGACTGGAAAATTATAGATATCAGTTGATTTTGTTGATTTTATTTCTCTTTTCTCTACATAGAAGACGTAAGGTTTCCAGAAATCAGTCATTTGTTAGAGAATCTACTTTCTTGAACACCTTTTGTGAATGGGTATGGAAGGATGCTGATCTAACTTAGTGAGGATTTTTCATTCCAGAGGGCCTTCAGCACACAATATCCGAACAGGTCTATTGGCTGAAGAGTAGTTAAAGCACACAGGATGCCTGAGTGGCCAAACCTTGGAGGACCCTCTGGAGAAAGGGCAGAGAATAAAGGCATATTGGGTCCTTTCTTTTTTCCTCTCCCATGAGTGAAGAGTTAGTCCAGGGGATTTTATCTGATGATGAGTCTGACACTTAGAAGTATCTGTTGTCATTGATATTTGATGTACAGTGCTTCAGTGTTTATAGAATGACTGCAGAGTCAGAGTCGGAATTGTGGACATACATAAAACAGCCAGGGCTCCAGGGCTTGGGTGAATGTGCAGGAAACAAGAATTTGGTAAACTATGTTTTTCATCAGCTCAACAATGGCTCATCCATAAGTATGGGTGGCTCTGGAAGGCATCTGTTAGACATGACAGGCGACTGTGTGACAGCTGAAGGCTGAAGATGTCCTCTGTGAGCCAGGGCACTGGAGTCCACACTGATTCCTACTGAGGAGACATGTGGTATGGAAAATGTGAACAATCTCCAGGTGTCACGGAGTTACCAAAGTTCTCAAAGGCAAACATTGCCAGGATCCTCCAAAAAGCCCACAATTGGGGGCCATCATGACACCCACTGCATGGCCAAACAACTAAGGACAAAAATGTCTGACACTAAGTGTAGGATGAAGGCAGCCAGTCGCCCTGACTGGGAATGGCCTACTGGGCCCGCATGCACATGCACTGTAGTAACTTTCCTTGGAGCCAACCTGGAATCAGCCACTGTGCCAAGAGACTGCTGATGAAGAGGGGGCATGGTCGAAGGAGCCAATGGAGAAAGAACAACTCACCTCTAGAGGCCTACAAGGGCCAATGGGACACCAGGAGGGGGTATATAGACAGGCCCAATTTCTGAAATAAATGAGTCTGCTTCTGTTACCCAGTTCACTCATGGAGTCTGTGTCTTTGATTCTGTGCCTCCTTCCCCATCCCCCAAGGGGTGTACCTCCTGTAACATTGCAACAACCAAGAACCATCATAAACAATGACTTCTTCTCAAACTGCTTATCTCAAAGTCGCAAGAAAAAGCTGACTAACAGCCATTGATAGTTAAACCAGGTAGAGCCAAACCCAGAGAATCCCTGCAGATTTGTGGCAAAACAAATGGCATTGGTTCATAAAGAATTTTCTAGTAAAAATGTAGACATTTCATGGATCACTGGTATCTAATTTCCTTACATGGTATTTCCACAGTTACACTATTTAAATTGCATTTCCAAATATTTGGCAGATGTACATAAGAAACTGAGTAGGTTTTATGTTACGTTAGGAGAAAAAGAGTTTAGAGTTTGAGATACTAAGTACTGAATCTTTGCTTTCTATATTTGTTTGTTCTGTGTGAAACTGATATATTCCTTACATGCTTGTAATATATTTTTTAAAAGCATAATACAGGATTGAGAAAACTTATGCTGATATTTTACATAGATATGCAGAAAGTATAATTTTTAAAGTAGATCAAATATAATTATTATAACAACGCTGGTGATAGCAAACATTTGCTGGAACCTAGACTTGAAATATTTAGGGAATAATATTACTTTATAAAAGTCATTAAATTTGAGGCTAAGGACATTGCTCAACAACTAAAAATGCTTAGCATGTAATCAGGAAGATAGGCATTCAAATCTCAATATTCAAGTAACAAGTCAGGCATCCCAAGTAAGTCTGTTATAACAGTTCCGAAAGGGGAAACAACAGGAGGATTATTAGAGCTATCTGGATTTCAGAATCACTGAGAAAAACTGCAATCTACATGTTCAAAGACAGATACTTTACCAAATAATAGAGAAGAGTGATACCAGAGGACACCCAAGAGCCTCTTTTGTCCTCTGTCTAAACATAGACACAAGCATCCATGCACATGTGCTTACAGACACACAAACATAAATAAACAAATGAATAGTATTTTAAAAATTACAATAAGTTTAGTGTTCAATATTTTATACAGGGCAGAAAAACAATCAAATATAGTTTTTTGTTACCTATATTATGAATGCAAATCTACTGATATCCTCTTGCACATCTATTCAGTGACGCGGGGAAGGCACATAATGATAAAATGCAATGTTCACATAGGAAGCATGAATAGAGTAGATGTGGAGATTGATTCACACCTATAATTCCAACCATAGGGAAATAGAGAGGATGGTTTATCATTTCAAGAACAGCCAAGGTTCCATAGTGGTATTCATTCTCAAAAATAATTGTGAACAATCACATGAACAATATCCTGAAGAAATATCAGCCATCAGTCTCCTTTAAGGGCACCACATGTATAATATTTCAATCTTCTACAACCACAGCTAAGATACAGACCATTTATTGCTCTTTATAGTATGGACATTTTTGTTACAATTTTTTTTATTACCACAGCTTACAAATTGTCTGTTCTTCCTAGATTCTTTCTGGCATTTTAATTTGAAGGGATACAAGAGATTGACATTCATGGATTTAGACAGAGATGATTATTTCTTGACTTCAAAAAGTACTAATTAAAAATACAAGAATTTTGAAAAAAAATAATGAAAATCATAAGTTTTGGAACTTGGTCTCCATTTAGTGATAAATAAGGAAATTAACAGACTGCTGTAGATAATTCAGAATACATTTTCATGTGCCCAAGCTGATTATTCTTGCAGAGATAATCCATATAAATAAATGTTCTGCATTAAAAACTTATTGAAAGTTTAAAGACATTTGACTAAGTTATGGGTTCTCAAGCTGAGTAGAGTATCATAACAATAGGTAGCATAACTATATTTATAACAGCAATCACTAGTCTAGAATGTGTCTTCATATTGAAGGCAGAAGTAGGTTGAAGGGCTATGTAAGCATTTCTTGTCCTTTTGGTTGTGAGCCTTTAATGGCTGAGCTATCTCTCTAGCCCTATATAAGCATTTCTGCAAAATGAAAATTAATTTAGCATTCAAAGTGTGGCAGAACTTAGTGATGAATGTAATTTATAACGAGAAATATGCTGAATTGTACTAACAGATTTCAGGCACCTCAATAAAATTTATGCATTTATGATCTCTAGTAACTTTGAGGTAATTGGACATAGACTAAAAGTTGTAAAAATATAGCTGTTACAAATTAGGTAATGAGTACATAGAATATTTCACAAAGATAAACAGATTTTTAAAGGACTAAAAACAGAATTTTGAAACAGATTGGATTTCAAAACCATACTAACACAATTCGAACTTTGGTTAGCAATCACAAATACAAACCACAATCTCTCAGATATCAGCAAAAGAATAGGAATCCTAGGAGATGAACGCGGAGGTCTGCATGTGGAGAACAGCTATCCTAGAATCAATATGCAGGCTGTCAGTGCACGTGACTGAGGCACTAGAACAAATGGAAACCAAGCACAGTATGCAAACAAGATGAACTGGAGTGAAGAAATTGTCCAAGTACACACCGAAAGACAAATTTGACCAAGACAAGCTATCAGATCAGATAGAACATTGGAACCAGCAGATGTAAGTTCTCATGTCCCAGGACTGAAGGGGACAGCGAGGATTGAATGAGGAGCTCTGCCCTTTGTTCTTAGTGAGTGCTCCCACAGGTTGCCCATTCTATCCTCTCTGGAGTTCCTGAGAAGGCATGTTCTTGATAAACAGTTGCTTCAAGGAGAGACTATTCCTCTGAGGAGTCCAAAATCTTTTTCAAAGAAACTTAAGGGAAGGAAATGGTTAACCTAGGTCCTACCAGACGACCCCCACAGCACTCTGCTTCAGAGCACTAGTCATAATTGGAAAGACTAGATGCTATCTCCAATTTCTGCATCACAGAGATCCCAAGAACAGACAAAGCAAGGACAAAATTTGAGGTTTCAATGTGAGGAGACAGGACTATCCTCAAGAGAGATTTCTCTTCAATGAAAAATCAGAATAAACATTGTGTATTTAATATCAATGATTGTGGATATTTGGCATCTGTCTCTAATATTGATTTAAATTTAATGTGCCGGGCGGTGGTGGCGCATGCCTTTAATCCCAGCACTCGGGAGGCAGAGGCAGGCGGATCTCTGTGAGTTCGAGGCCAGCCTGGGCTACCAAGTGAGTTCCAGGAAAGGCACAAAAGCTACACAGAGAAACCCTGTCTCGAAAAAACCACACACACACACACACACACACAAAAAAAAAAATTTAATGTAACTATAATGAAATACTTCTCTCAATCCACTTCTGTCTCATCTAGTTAGAAGGAACCAAACTCTTAACATTAATTTTGTGTGCACTTAATGCTTAGTGTTTCTATTCTTTATATCTCTCATTTTTTCTTTCCATTCCATAATCCTTTGTATGTAAGTACAGTTGTGAATACTAGCACCAATAGCAGATACACTTTGTTCAGCTATGACTTTCTTGTGAAACCTTTTCATTTTTAGTATTAAATATTTAGTTTAATTTTTTGATGATTTCTTTACCATGTTGTAAAGTATTCAAACATAAATACTCAAATTATTTCTGGTAACCACATCTAATGATTGCTAGTTTGAGACCCAAAGTGCTGAATTTGGCTTACAGTGTTTCTCATAAAGCCTGTGTTATAGATTTAACATCATATGCAGAAGTCTAGGAAAGGATGCTAATGTTAGAAAATGGCCAATGATCTGAGTGCCAAGTGTCAAAGGTAGATGACACCATTATAATCATACTAGAGGGTTCTTACTGCAAATATGAGTTCCTTGTACGATAATGATTCTGTCATCCTCTCATGTCACAGTTTTTCATTCTTTCTTGCTATGAATGTTTGTTTATACTCATGGGAGACCTGCCTTTTGCAAATCAGACATGGTTTGATGGTGAGAATAAAGGGGAGTCGGGAAGAGAGACTGGGAGGAGAAGAGGGAGGGATAACTTTGGTGGCAAGGATGAAAAATACATAAAGAGAGAGATTTATTTAAAAAAACTTCTTCCCTTGCTTGTTGTCACTTCAGCCTTGGTCCTCTTAGCCTCCAGAAATAGGTTACAGATAAATCTCTGTTCACGGATCGCCTAGCATACTGTGTTCTAGCAGCAGAAAATGGATCAATAAATAAATAAATCAGAAACAAAGAGCATTTTTTTCTGAGCCTCTTCAATACCAGACAATTGAGACCAATTGACAAAATATGTTTATAGGACAAAGTAGGAGGTAAAATCTGGAATGTGTCCACCTGCACTGTGCATCTTTGATTTCATGCTTACAGTTTTAACATTTATTCTTGATGAAAATGCAAGTAAGCAAACTAGAAATAACTATAGATGAGAATAAATGATTCTTGTCTCCTATATCATATATGGACCTGGATTAAGATGTATTTTAATAGAAAGTTAAAAATGATGTCACCTTGGACATGGGGGCCAAAGGAATAGGTGGAAAGGGGATAAGGGAAGATTAGGCAAAATTAAAGGTGTATGAGAAACCTTACCTAAACCCATTAATTGGTAAGCTAATTTAAAATGTAGTTTTTAAAACAGGAATTTGAGCAGAGGTAGGTGGATAATGCTATTTCCAGAGCCAGTAATTAAAAAAACAAAAAAATTCCAGCGCCAGGTGTTGGACATCCCTTTGTCCAGGTAGGCCCAAAAGCATGAAAAAACAGAATAGTTGATAGAATCCTATTGCTAAGGAAGTCAAATACTGTCGCAAAATGCAAGGAAATGAAACTGAAACTGACCTGGAAAGTTCTTCCAGGTTGTTAAGAGTTCTCAGTTCCTAAGGTATGTATGCAAGGCCTCTGGGGGGAGAAAATCATCAATAACCTAACCTAGAGGTGGACTCTACCTGTTGTAACACCCACCGGCGCAAGAGTGACATGAATATTATGAGGGTGATTGGCCATTTTCCAAATAGATTTTCAGTCTATTCCACAGGAGGGAATCCATGCCTAGTACCAATAAACCCAGTCAAAATCCCATGGCTGGAGAAATCACAAGCATTGGGGTTGGAACACACTACTGTTATTTTCCATACTGATTTCAAAGTGTCTTCTAAATATCTTTGTTAATTCCCACAGATTAGTGTTGTTCTCAATTTTGGACAGAAAACTTCTTTGCAGTGGATAATTATTAATGCAGATTCGACCTCCTCAAAGTACTGATGAGAAGTGACATGACTGCTCATTCTAAACAGGAGATCTCTGTAGTCAGATGTTCCTCTGGTCCTACCTGGCCCTGTGGTCTGGACGAATCTCCCCCACCCATGTCCTGCAGCCTCTTGGCCCCAAGTAAACACACAGAGGATTATATTAATTATAACTGGTCGGCCATTATTTCAGGCTTATTACTGAATAGGTCTTACACTTCAGTTAACCCATAATTATTAATCTATGTATTGCCAAGTGTTCCATGGCTTTACCTGTGTCCCATTACATATTGCTCCTTGGGCAGCTGGCTCACATCTCTCCAGACTCTGCCTTTCTCTTTCCTGTCTCTCTCCTTTTTCTGCCTGCTTCTAAGCTACCTTGCTATAAACCAAAGCAATTTATTTATTAACCAATGGGAACAACATACATTCACAGCATACAGAAAGATATCCCCCAGCATTGATCTCTATCAATCTGTACTCCAGGCTCAAGGAATATTGTAGTAGAGAGAAAAAAAAAAAAAGAATGTAAATGCCTGGGGTGAGAAGGAGAGGAGAGAGTGCCGCTAAATTCTGTTTTCTGGACATATATAGTGTTTGCACCCATGGATTCACAGCACACATGGTCACTTCACTCTTGATTCACAGCAGACATGGCCTCTGTACCCATGGATTCACAGCAGACATGGCCTCACAGATACACAGGAGACATGGTTTCTGCACTCATAGATTCACAGCAGCCAGGGTCTCTGCCCCCATGGATTCACAGCAGACATGGCCTCTGTACTTACAGATACACAGGAGAGAGCCTCCGCACTGATGGATTCACAGCAGCTGTGATCATCTTCACAAGATCTGTCTATCCTGTTGGCATTCCAGCATTGAAATAAGAGGAAAATATGAGGCCTCCCCCCCCAGATGAAGAGTTATTGTCAGCTCTGTCTGCTGAAGGAAGGGCAGTGGTTTAATCACTGGTGAGTTGACCACGATTCAGTAAATGACCCCACATTCATGCATATGCAAATAATCTTAATTAAATTCAAGAGGTAATGGAAAAACATGCAAACAAAAAACATGAAAGTAGGAGTAGTGTATTCCAGAGTGAGTGTGAGCAAGATATGAGAGGAGAGGTAAACAGGATTGAAATGTATTATATACATGCATGGAATTGTATAAAATAATACATTTTAAAAATTAACGGTCTTTATCCGGCCCCCACCAATGCAAGAGACAGATGGGAGAACTGTCTGTGCCTGACAGACACCAGCTACAACACTCAGGAGAGCAGGCTGCACCTGGCCTGGGCAGCACAATAAAGCTGAAGTTGTTGGCGGGACTGTGGGTGTGCCAGCACGGATGGTGTGAGCATGGAAGAGCTGCCCCCACAGCTCATGTGACTTGTGGCATATTCCGGGGAGGGATGCCCGCCCCTGGCCCATCAATGCCTGAGGCAGATGGGAGAGCTTTCGCAGAGGTCATAAGAGTGAGTTCAGGAGCTGTTCTTGCCGCTGTTAGCTGCAATGCTCGGGAGAGTGTCCCCACCACCTTGCCTGGGCAACACAGTAGAGCTGACCCTGAAGGTGAAGCTGTGGGAGAGCCAACCTTGAAGATGGGAAAGCTGGAGAGCTGGCCCCGCCCCTTGCTCGTTGCTACAAGAGGTGAACTAGCCAGGGCAATGTCAGGCACGATCTGGAGGCCTGACCAACCCTGCGACCACTCAGTATCAGAACCGGGGTTATGTGTTGGTCCACACTAACATCCACCCTGGTTGGGATCTGCTGGAGTACCGGGGTGGGGGTTGGGGTGTGGTGGAGTCAGTCCTTTGGGTCCAGGGATGCATGATTTCCAACACAGGCAGCAACAGGATGTCGAGGAGTCATCCCAGTGAGGGCCCAGCATCGATGGCACAGCCGAGACCAGGGGCCTCAAATCAGACCAGTGATTCTTTTTAATAAATGCCTAAACACAAAATTGTATGGAAAAGGGGGTTTATTGTGTGACTCACTGTGTCACACTGCAGGTTCCATGAGAAAATTTTCCCTTTCTTTTTTTTCCCACTTTTTCTCTCAAATTTGATTTTGTTTTATTTTGGGTTTGGGCAAGAGATAGGTGAGATTGGGAGACATGATATGAAAAAAAGAAAGAGAGAGAGAGAGAGAGAGAGAGAGAGAATACCTCTCCATAAAATTGGACTGTAGGGAAGCCTGTATTGCATTTTCTTAATTAATGATTGATGCAGGAGAGCACAGCCCATTGTGGGTGGTGCCATCCCTGGACTGGTGGTCCTGGATTCTATAAGAAAGCTGATGAGCAAGTCATGAGGGGCTAACCAGTAAGCAGCATTTCTCCATGGCCTCTGCATCAGCTTCTGCCTCCAGGTTCCTGCCCTGCTTGAGTCCCTGTTCTATTCCCTTTGTTGATGAACTGTGATATAGAGGCACAAGCTGAATAAACTCTTCTCCCTCCAACAAAAAAAGTGAGCTGTCTTTCCTTCCATGATGAAAGCATTTGAAATGAAAACTTACTAACTTTTGAAAACTATAGTATTTTATATGATTATTTAATTATTAAATATATTACATATCATGTTAAATAGGAAGTATTTGTAATAAATATTATACTATAAATAAAGTATTTATAATAAATAAATTCATAAGTAATTATGAGAACTTATATTAATAGAATTTCCTTATATCTAGTCATCTTAGAATTCATAAGATAAATTGTTATCAAGTTGGAGCACAAGAAAAATATACATCAATTTCCATGCCTCTTATAATGTCTCTGTAGTTAAAATAGAACCATCTGAATTTTTAGAATAAAAAATAAAATAATATAGAGTTTAGTAGAACTTGAAGATAATAAAATATATTTTTTTTTCTTTCCAAATAATTTCTTTTATAACAACTCTGGTTTTCATTCATTTAGCCCCAGTTGGAACTTTTCCATGCACATGGAGTTTGCTATCATTTAAATAAGCACATTTAATTTGCAGGCACCTAAACTGATTAAATTTTTTCTCATATTGAGATGAAGTGTTCTTTGCCTACATTCAATTTAATTCAGTCTTCAGAAGTTATACAGGATAAGCCTAATCTCACCACTAAATGCTAGCTCATCGGATGTCAGAGGCAGCTATCAAAAATAGCTATCAAAGTCTCTTAAATTGTGTCTTTTTCAGCCTAAACTATCATTTTAGGATGTATCACTATATCCATACACAACTATCCAAAATCCACTAAATTGGGGTCCCAGAATAAATGTCATTGAAAGACTAACATTGACCAATTAGAATAGTGTAAGATTATATCAGATTATTCCTCAGATACTGTAACTGTAATATATTCTCACACAGTAAACTATTCTTTTTGTAACTATATAATACTGTGTAGTCCTATGTAGTGTTAAATCCACAAATCACATTTACAAATGTCACTTAAAATGTCCATGTTAAAAATGAGTAGCATTAAATCTTCTATGTTTGACCTCAATTATGGGTTGAATTGGGTTTCCCAGAAGGTACCTTAGAGTCCATATCCTGCTACATGTGACCCTAAATTCATTGGAAATAAATCTTTGAAAAGCAAATGAATGATATCATAGTGAGTTAATGCAGACCTTTACCGAATAAGAGTGACATGCTTAGAGAAATAGAAAACTCTCTCTCTCACACACACAGACACACACACGAGAGAGAGAGAGAGAGAGAGAGAGAGAGAGAGAGAGAGAGAGAGAGAGAGAAAGATGCTTTCATAATAGAAACAAAGTTTAAACTGATACTCTGATGCTTCTACAAGTTGCCTGTAACTGCATGCAGTAGAACAATCCTTTTCTACACTATGAATATGTTTTACTCTCATTGGTTAATAAAAATCTGACAGTCCTATATCTGGGCAGGAATTTAGGTGGAAAAGCCAAACTGAGAATGATGGGAAGAAGGAGGATTGAGTCAGGAGAGACACCGGCCAGCCTCCCAGGAAACAAGACATGCTAGAAAACAGATAAAACCACAAGCAATGTGGCAATACATAGATTAATAGAGATTGGCTAATTTAAATGTAAGAGTTAGCTAGTAACACGCTTGAGCTATTGGCCAAGCATTTATAATTCACATTCATCCTCTGAGCTGGTTATTTGGGACCAGATCCTCAGGACAGGAAAACTCTACTTACACATAATATTCCAGCATGGGCCAAAATTTTCATATGAGATCTGACAAAGCTTAAAAAGGAGTTCTAGACACACAAGGACGTAGTCAAGTACAGGGTTTTGGCAGGTGCTGGTGTCAGGCAGAGACATGGCTCCTGTAAGAGACAGCTTCCTGGTCAGGTGCTAGCAGCAAAATGGGCAGCTCTTTTCAGAGGCTCTGTTACCAAGCACTTATATGGTGTTTATGAGCAGCTCGTGGCATGCTACTTGGTGGTGCCATGGACCTAGGACTTCCTAACTTTAGTGGTAAACATGGTTCCCAGAGCTGAAGGTAAGTCTACATCTGTCATGACACTAGGCTCTTGGGGAACTGAGGGGCAGGAGCCAGCACCAGCACCATGATCTAAGTTACACAGCAGTTTTGTTTTTTGTATGTTTTTTAACTCATGCAGACAGAAAAGGTTACAGATTCAGACAAAAGGAGCCTCTAAACAGGTCACAGTGTATTTAAAAATATGTGTAGGCTTGAAAGAAAGAAGGAAAAGAGTATATTCAGTCTTAGCTTAAAAAGTCTAGTTTTAAAATAAAGTCCTAAAAAAGGAATAGAATAATAAAATAAAAGATAAGCCACATATAGATATAAGACACACATAGAGTCTAGATCCTATATGTTATTTTATTGTCTTTAATTTTTTTAACTGCTAAGAGGCCTTTAATTATGGACACTGCTAGATAAAGCCAACCTACACATTTAAAAATTATCTTGACTTCAAAATTTAAGTCAAAAGGTATGTTGCTTTGGGTGAGAGGTTATGCTTTTACAAAAAAAAATGAGAGGCTATGGATTCATTATGGGTTAAGGAAAATCAGGTTTGATCAAGTAGACCCCTGAAAATTCGGGCTACAAATATAAAAAAATAAACCGAGAGGAACTACAATGCTGTGGGATGGTCTGTATGTCAAATTACTCTGATTGGTCAATAAATAAAACACTGATTGGCCAGTGTTTAGGCAGGAAGTATAGGTGGGACTAACAGAGGAGAAAAGAAAGAACAGGAAGGTGGAAGGAGACACTGCCAGCTGCCACCATGACAAGCCGCATGTGAAGACGCTGGTAAGCCACAAGCCACGTGGCAAGTTATAGATTTATGGAAATGGATTAATTTAAGCTATAAGAACAATTAGGAAGAAGCCTGCTGTGGCCATATAGTTTGTAAGCAATATAAGTCTCTGTGTTTACTTGGTCGGGTCTGAGCAGCTATGGAACTGGCAGGTGACTGTGGGCAAGGCAGGAAAACTCTAGCTACACTACAAGAAATATGATGTATATTTTACTTGCTCAAACATTAAACAACAACAAAAAAATCTTTGCCTGACTTGTATACAATAGACAGTCTACATAGTATTAATGCAGATATGTATGTTCCCTTCAAAATTTTTATGTATTTTCAGAGCAAGGGGACCAGATAAATAAAAAGGCCAAGGTGATCCAGCACCCAAAACAGCTTCAAGGCTGCTAGCTAAGATGACCTAGCCTCACAGAATACTCCAGCCAAGACCTAAAAATTATCCTGATTATCTCAGGGTTCCTTCAAAGAATACCAGTGCCCCCAGTCAACAGGAAGTAGTCTAGGAAACTACACTCACATTCCCAAAATATTGGTTACGGATGTTTGTTATCACTTAAGGGGGTTGGTTATAAGTTGTTATTGGTTAGAGTTAGAAAAAAGATCTGAACAAAGGAGATTAGATTCAAGGATCCCTTTCTTAAAAGAAAAAGGGGAATATAGAAAAGATAGGATAAAGGATAGATTACTAAATCTACTTTAATTCAAAAAACAACTATTAATCTTAAATATTTTACATCGGTATTGATTTTAGTTTATTGATACAAATTTAAGGTTAATCTTGTTATACTATATGTATATTTCTACTTTTTAAAAGATATTGTAATTATACAGCTCTTTAAAAATGTAATGTATAATTAAGAAATATAGATTAATAGGCATCTATAATAGTCAAACTACAGTCATGTTAGGTATGTTTTCAAGGTCATACATAGATATATTTAGATAGGTAGATGGTCTTTAAACACTTCAAGGACCTATAGAATATGACATTTAATATTTTCTATAACATAAGGCTTTTCAAGACAGTGAGACATGTCTGGTCTTGGCAGCACCAATCTACTTTAGAGAAGATGATGGACACTGAAGAAACTCCATATGCAGTTTACTTTCTTTATGACAAAAGCTAGCCTTGTGGGCCAAGAAACTGCCTTTGCCTCAGTTGTTAACAATTATTGACAAACTGGACCAGCAGGACGCAAAAAAGGCAACTGCTGAATTTTGCCAAGACAAGGTAGGACTGTCCTTCTGAATTACCTGCTTCACAAGAATGCCTGTCAGATATTCTAGGCATGTAGGCCAAAGATGGATGACCCAACATTGCGGGGGAACTTTGGGTGACTGTCCAGGCAGCTTGATGTCTTTGTCATTAGGTAACATTTCACCCATCTGGGGTCTTTGAGGTAGTTGAAGACTAAATAGTTATAATTACAATTTTCCTAGTTATAATAAAAAGTAAATTAATACTAAACTTCAAACTCACCAGGATAAGATAGATAATTAAATATTTTCTCAAATTTTTCCAAATGCAAATAGATTAGATACTATTACTGCAATTCTTGCTTGATAACTGTTTGTTGATTGTAATCTTACTATGTTAAAGTTAAAATATTCCTTTTTAATTAGACAAAAGGGGGAAATGCTATGGAACAAACCTTTTCTACATTATTGCTCTCATTCTACATGTATTACCCTCATCATTTAATTAAAAGCTGACAGGCCAGTAGCAGGGCATGAAGTTAGGTGAGAAAGCCAAACTGAGAATGGTAGGAAGAAGGAGGGTTGAGTCAGGAGAGACTCCAGCCAGCTGCCCAGGAAGCAAGTCATGCTAGAGGACAGATAAAGCCATGACTCATGTAGCAGTAAATAGATTAGTATAAATGGGTTATTTTAAATGTGTTAGCTAGTAACAAGCCTGAGCTATTGGGAGAGCATATATAGTTCATATAGAGCCTCTGAGTTGGTTATTTGGGACCAGACAGTCAGGACAGGATAATTCCTCTTATAACTGCAGGTTGACTTTAGAAGCTAAAAGTCATTGGGCAATTTTTTCACAGTGACTTCACCATGCTCACCGCCTGCATATGCCTTGATTTCATACTTGTAATTTCTAACACTTTGAAACAAACTTTTGTTGTTTCAAGGTATTTAGCCTATGATACTCTTTTATGTAAACCATAATAATCTCAGATATATTTTGTTCTGGGAAGAGATATGCCACTCTCAAAAAACACCTAATTTTGTGGAGCAACTATGAGACAGAGTGTGAGTAAGGTTGTAAAAATTTTTGATGCACTTGAAGATGCTAGATGTCCTCCTAGAAATTGTTCATTAACATAAATGAGGAAGATGTTTTCACATGGAAATGAAGAACATACTCTGAGATTTCCCATATAAAATTTTGTCATAAAATACCCAAACTTTGGTAGATTTTACCCTTATGTTGGTTGATTATTAGAATTTGCCTGATATTGGGGCTACTGCAGACTGTGACCAGAGCCAGGCCTAAAGATGAGAACCTGTGTTAGGTTTTTCATTTATTATTCTTCAGCAACCTAGAACTATATTTCAAGGTAGAGAACCGAACTGAATAGA
Organism: Peromyscus leucopus; assembly: GCF_004664715.2. Classification (NCBI taxonomy): domain Eukaryota; kingdom Metazoa; phylum Chordata; class Mammalia; order Rodentia; family Cricetidae; genus Peromyscus; species Peromyscus leucopus. The sequence continues at coordinate 122,068,024 of NC_051068.1, read as the reverse complement.
CTGTACCAGATCCATTGAATAAAGTTTTGTTCCAGACTATATTCCTCAAACCTGAGTTAGTACAGGCAAGGCAGTTACTTGACAGCTTCTTTGAGGATAAACAGAGCAGCACTTCACCTTCACAACTAGACCTTTGCAATGTCAAGAGGACAGTGAGGTCTATGCTACAGCTTGGTGATAATGAGGCTTCACCATGAATATAGTTCACTGGAATATCCTTGATATTAAGGTTGTAGAACAATACTAGAGACTGTCTGTTGTCTACTGAGGTTGACAAAAAAAAAAAAAAAAAAACTCAGTTCCATCAGATTCTCACAAGAATCAGGTACTTCTGCAAGTCTCAGAATTAGGGCCTCTAAGACAGGCAGTGATACAAAAAACAAACAACAACAATAACAATAGCAACAACCAACTTGGTTATTGCAAAGATAAGTTTGCTTTATGAGGGATGACTTATCTGTGGGTATAAGGATAAATGCCAGGTGGTGGTGGTGCACGCCTTTAATCCCAGCACTTGGGAGGCAGAGGCAGGTGGATCTCTGTGAGTTCGAGGCCAGCCTGGACTACCAAGTGAGTTCCAGGAAAGGCTCAAAGCTACACAGAGAAACCCTGTCTCAAAAAAACAAAAACAAAAACAAACAAAAAAATTTAGACTGTAGTTCATTTCATAAAGTGTTGGTTGTAGGTTCTTCCCAAGATTCATGGCTTCACAAACACTGGGTAGTTGACTTAGTTTCTAGTACCAAACATGATCTCACTCTTGTTGAACAGATTTTTCATCCAATTAGAGAGCTTTAGGCTACTGTGAACTTATGTGTGCCACTACTGTACCCGTAGAGTTAAGCCATACTAGTCACTGTATTTATAGGCTTCATGGCTGGGTAGGACTATTGGTTGCTTTTCCTCCTTTGAAAACTTGCATTCCACCTTCTCTTACCCTTAAAGGTAGTCCTCAGAGGGCAGGCATTTGGATCAGTTCTACTTCATGGAACTCTAGGTCCTGCATCTGAAGTACATGGCATCTTCAGCAATAGGGACTTCCTTTGCATCACTGGGGAGCAAGCATGGGCGATAGCAATAGTCGACAAATGACTATGTCTTTTAGTCATGTCAGAGCTATACCCAGAAAGTCCCACCAATATGGACTACGTAAACACGAGGAAGGTAGTAGGACAACAAAAGTAGAAATGTCAAAGTAGACAGAGAAAAGACCAAAGGTCTTAATCCTACCCAAAAACTATAGGCAGCTAAGGAATGCTGAGAGTGGAAGAACTAGTCTTCCCCAGGGAACTTCCCCCATTGGTTATCCAATACCAGTTAGCCTTAGTGAATACATACAAGTAGTATTCTACAGACTCGAGCAGGCTGTATTTAATGTAACAACAATTAATGAAAAAAGATCACAAATTTGAAAGAAGAACAAGGTAGGGTATATAAGAGGAATTGGAGAAAAAATAGGAAGGGATAAATGACTACATTATAATCTCAAAAATAAAAGAAACGGTTTTTTACTGTTGATTTTACTCCACTCCTGTGAGGACAGGTCTAGAAGCCCAACACAAAAGCACTGCCTGTGGTAGATTGCTTTTTTCTTTTCTTTTCTAATGGGTTCAGGCTCTCACTGCAATGAATCCAGGACTGAGCTTCATGGCAGTCATGCCTTAAGTTTGTGAGAAGTTTCCCAGTCAGTGGAGCCTTCCTCTACATTCTGCCACCCAAGCTTAAGGAAGCGTCAACAGTGTCTGTCTCCTTGACACCTGACCAAAGCACTGTCACAACCTTGCCCATAGGTGTTGGTCAGGTAATAAAGTGAGGGCTCTGGTCACCATGGTTCACTGCAGTTGTCCTGAAACTGAGTCACAAGTCTAATCTGTAGGATGGAATTCCCCCTTCTTCCTCCGTTTGTAAAATAGTTGTGTGTAGTGGCATGACTGTAGGATAGAGAGGGATGAGGGCATTTTTCCTGAATACTTTCCTCAATGAATTTTTTTTTCTATTCTATAAATAACATTGTGATTTCTCAGCCTGGATTCCTTAACTCTAGTGTAGGTATTTAGTATATAATAACTGTGTCTTGGGGAGACAATCACTAGAGAGTCTTATAAGCAACCATCATGCTCTGCTTCTCCAGCCATTTTGTTTTTAGCCAAATATGGTTTGAATCAGGATTATTGAAAGAGAGAACATAAATTAAGTCAAGAAATAACTTACACAGTTCCAAAATTTACTAGAATTGGAGGATTCCAGGAGTTTTGAGAAACACATTAAACTGCTAGCAACAATCATAATTACCCACAAATCTAAATGGAGATTGAAAGAAATCCCCACAGCTGCTGTGAAGTCTTAGTGCAGATGAATACATTAGGATATTTTTTTAAAATAGAGTTAGTAACAGCATCTGCTTCTCCTTTAAAACTTAACTAACTGATACTGGTGGCGAATCTGACTCAGTTGCACAGCATCCAGCCCCAGAAACAGCGGAGAAATTGGAAATGGTGCTGAATTCCTAGGCTCGATGTTATAGGTACCAAGACATTATATGAAATATTAACACCCTTTTCCAGGCCCTCCAAGATTTTATTTTTATTAAGAAATTTTTTATTCATTTTACATAACAACCACAGATGCCACTCTCCTATGTCCTCTTGTTCGGCAGCCTTCCCCCACAACACACTCCTAATTCCCTTCTTAGACAAGGGAAGGCCTCCCATGGGGAGTCAGCAGAGCCTGGTACATTCAGCTGAGGTAGGTCCAAGCCCATCCTCCTGCATCAAGGCTGTGGAAGGTGCCCCACCATAGGTGGTGGGCTCCAAAAAGTCTGCTCATGCACCAGGGATGGATCCTGATCCCACTACTAGGGGACCCTTAAGCAGATCAAGCTACATAACTGTCTAGATTATGTAGAGGGCCTAGTCCAGTCCTTTGTAGGCTCCATAGCTATTGATCTAAAGTTCATGAGTTTCCACTGGTTTGGTTTAGTCATCTCTGTAGCTTTCCCCATCATGATCTTGATGGCCCTTGCTCACAGAATCACTCTTTTCTCTATTCAACTGGACTCCTGGAGCTCGGCCTGGAGTTTGGCTGTAGATCTCTGCATCTGCTTCTATTAGTCACTGGATGAAGGCTCTTCTATATTCACTTTGCCCCCAATTGCTAAACATCCCTAGCCTGATCTGAATTAAAAGAACCCATGTTATTCTTCTAATTTGATGTTTCCTCCAAATATTATTTTCATTATAGAATATTCTCTTAGATTCTTTATCCTATTTCCTGGTAAGTACCTACTCATTCCTTAAGATTCACAGTCAATATTTTCCATTTGTTACTTTTCAATGAATTAATATATATTTAAATAATATGATTGCATGCTTCCATTGAAAATCTTTCTTTACATTAAAAAAGTTTAAAGTGTATGAATACTTGGTAAATTATTTAGATTCCATTTCCCTTAAAACATTTCATCTCTATAAAGAATCAAACACATTGTTATTGTTTGTTCTCTGCCCAGCAGCACTTCTGGTATTTTAACTCAAACTATTTAATATTTATTTAATTGTATTTTAAGTATGAATAATGGAAAGAGTTTTTAGTTATTTTCCTGAATTCATTCTTATGCCTTTTATCTTTCTAAAAGAGAAAGTAAATTTAGTATAACATGATTTCTGTGAAATATTGATTTATATGAAAAATAGAACTACTGCATATTGTTATGTATTTTTATAAGTTTAATGGACAATGAGGTCATATCAAATTGCATTTCCTGGATTGTCACACAGTTAATGGCCTCTACTTATTGCTATAGAAAATGTAAAGATTAACAAAAGCATTCTTTATTCAAGGAATTGAAATTTAGTTTATCAACTTCTGGGGTAGAATTTCAATGATAATACTACATGAATAACTACAATAGTAGTCAGACTAAGGTATTATAGTTTTTTTGCTACCATTAGGAGCTGATTTGTAAAATCTCATTTTCTTCCAAATGCATTACTTTAATCTACATGTTTGTGAACAGCTTTAGTGCACAAGACACAAATATATTTTAAGAACATTTTCAGTTATAAAGAATTGTATCCTGATTTAATTAAGAAAATCAGTACTAGGACCTTCAGATCTCGGAACTGACAGCATTGCTTGCCTAAGGTCTATCTGAGACTTCTGCACTCAAGAACATCTCTTTGGACAATTTGATTATCTCTTTCTCCAGATTCTCTAAGCTCTATCTGTTCTCAACTTAGGTTTGAAAAAGAAGCATGTACAGACATCTGTATCTCAGGGTCCACACAAAGGTCTTCACTGAATTATTTTTTATCTTAAAATGGCAGCATTTGTAATTGAACAATGTCTATTTTCCATAAAATTGTGTGCAGACATCATCTATTATGTCTTTTCAATGTCTCTAACATAAGAAACCACATGTTAAATCTCTACTCAGTTCAGAGCCAGAAAAACCTTTGTGTCTGAAGGCAGCCTTGGGAGAACTACATTTTCCCTTTTTCCTTGGCTGCCAAAATGAGCAGACATAAATTCTGTGTTTATCTGTAGTGATTGGCTCATCACAGGTGCCCGATAATAGCAAATCTGCTCCTTTAAAGTAATTTTCTTCTTGGTGGGCTCTGGTAGGAAAGAACCAGAGTGGCTCTGAGCTGTAAGGAAGGTCACTAAACTCCTTCCAAACACACAAACAAAGCAAAACAAGCCCCCAATAGAAATGCTAAATAATAAAAAAAATGATGTCAATTTCCAAGTCATGCTTTCAGTTTACAGTGCATTGAATTTGAGAAAAGTTTTCCTTCTTGCTCTTTCTCTCTCTCTTTGTATAAAATGAAGATAGTTCTTCAATTTTCATTTTTCTATTATTAAAAGAAAGTCATGTTGATTGATTCATTTACATTTTCTTCATGTATGCATTTATATATGTTTTAAATATACATTTTAAGGAGTTGTTAGGAACAACTGAATATAATAAATAATATTGTAATATATTATGTTATATACAATATAGTAATAATAACATAGATGTTAATTGTAAAAAGAAATTGATAGTAAAACTAAAGATATTAAACCTAATAAAAAGTATTAACTCGGATGAGAATGACCAGATGCCACTATGATATTTAGCAAATAGAATAAAAGAGAGAAAAAATAGCAAATTGAATGCTGTTTAAATGCTAATATATGGTTAGGGCAATATGTAGAAAGAATATATGTGCATTTTCATGGCTAACCAACAGTCTTATAAAATACTGGATATCTGGAAGGAAAGGACTTATCTACAGAATGTCTTCAAATTTACTCACATAGCAAGACGTACAAAGTTAATACAGACCTCTTAAGGTTATTATTTCTTTTTTTTCCCACATAATTCTTTACTAACTCTTTGGAAATTTTACATTATGAACCCTAATCCCACTCTCCTCCCAGTCCCTCTATATACACCCCTAACCCCTGTAGCATGCCCCTCCAAATCAATTAAAAACAAAACAAAACAAACAAACAAACAAACAAACAAACAGAAAAACCACCTCACTGTTCCATCTTTCCAACACCTCTTCATTCATCCTAGTGGCATTAGGAGCTGCGGTGTGCCGTACAGCATACCATTGTGTTCAATCAGCCACATCTACAGAATGTTCATTGCTACATTGGTCTGGTTCAAGGCCTCTGACCCACTGTCATCATTGGGTCCTTATTGAAATACCTCTTGAGTATCCCTGATATGGTGCTGTTGCTCTAAGTCATGGAGATCCCCTGGCTGGCTATTGTTCTGCAGGACTACTGCACTCACCCAGATCATAGATGGGGCGACAACCCAAGGCCCAGGATGGGAGTCTGGGTTGTAGCTGAGCTGATATGCTGAGGCTTCTGGGACTGCTCCCTTAGGCAAGGGGCAGAGCCAGCTCTCCCACGCCTACCTTCGTGGGGTGAGGACATCTCTTCTGAGTTGGGGGCTGGTCACCTCTCCCCTGGAGAATGGAGCCAGCTTTCCTACTGTAGCTCGCAAGCAAGGGGGGTAGGGCCAGCCATCCCAGGGGCCGGTGAAGAGCAGCTCTTGTTCAGCACAGCGCTTGGATTTCCACACACATGGTTCCTATGACCCACTGTGGGAACTCAGGCCATGGACATCAGCCCAGACTCTGGTTGCTATTGGGCCATGAATCTAAACATGGTCCATGGTAGTAGCCCAGGCCTGGATGACACCATGACACCTAGACCAGCATGGCCCTGGTGGTGGCACAGCCTTCAGACACCAACATGGCCACATGTTGTGGCCCAGACCCCGGGTATCCATATAGCCTTTGGTGGTACCATGGGCTACTGACATCAACATAGAACCCAGCTGTGGTAGGATCATGGACCCAGACATGATCCTCAGTAGCAGTCTGGGCTTGGATGTCACTGTGACCCCAGGTGGCAGTGCAGGCCACTCATATTGGCATGGCCCTGGCAGAAGTGAGGCCCTCAGACACAAACATTGTCCCAGGAGGTGAAGTTCTTTTATTTCTATTATGACGATTAGATCTTAGTTACTTGTAGTTACTTAAGAATCTCTGAATCTTACCACATAAAATCACCAAATCTAAAATCAATCAAAAATATGTTTTGAGCTCAAGTAAAATTGAAATATATTTTAATGTATTAGATTATCTTAGGTTTATTACTAGTCATAGTGTTAAGAAAAGTATTTCAATATAATGCTTCTATAACCTTTTATTTATGGTTTCCTTAAGTGAATATAAGGCTTCATTTTGCTTTAAATATATTTTCTAAATAGAATGATTGCTTCACTGTTTTGTGAAACATACTAAACTATTTTTTAGAGTACTGTAATACATACCATAAACAATGTGCTACTCAGATTTTGGTTGCCTGAAAAATCTGAGCAAAACAAATAAAAGGATTTAGAGAAAAACTTTTTTTCTAGAGGTATATATAGAATTCATGTTAACTATTTAAGATTTCAGTAGAATTTCAAGTGAAATGATATAGAATGAATGAAGGTTTCATTAGAGAGGCTTAAGATCAGGAATTTGATTTATTTAAGACATAAGAAATATTGATATTACTTTGTGCTTGGTATGTCCATGTAACTGTATTCTGTGAAAAATAAGTCCAATTAATTTGAGTTGTCAAATTTTATATTAAGTAATTTTAATAACATTTTAATCAGTATATTGTCATTGTTAAGAACAGTGTTTCAGAGGAGATTGCCATGCAACACCTGGTTTACCATGAGAACATGCCCTGCCATCCTCTTAGTCTCTTTTGTTCCATTGGGCAATGAAGCTTCATCTTTCATGCTATATATATACTCATAATTTCATGTATCTTTATAAAATCTATGACCACAAAACTAGAGAAAATGCAACATTTATCTTTCTGAGACTGACATCATTCACTCAGAATTTCAATTTGCTTCTATTTTCTTGCAAATGAATTAATTTTGTATACATACTACATGTGTCTTAAAACTGTGCCTCTATGGAAAATACCTAGGTTGGTTCCATACTGTGCTTTTGTGATATTGATGTGCACATATCTCTGATATTTACCTAAAGGACTCCAAGTAAATTCATACAGTCATTATCAATATATACTTAATCTTTCTATACCTGTTAGGTCTGTAGTGGTAACCTGTGCTTCATTTCTGATGTTGATCACTTGTGGGCTTTTATTTTTGTTTGTTTTTACCCTGGGTATAAATTTTTCAGTTTTATTGATAGATCTCATAAGAAACAGACTTTTGTTTTGCTGAATTGTTCTCATCTTTGTGCTTGTCTTTATATCTATCTATCTATCTATCTATCTATCTATCTATCTATCTATCTATCTACTTATTGTCAATATTTCCATTGTTGATATGGCTACCTGCTCGTCTTTGATGTAGATTTTTGAGGTAGGTGACAAAATTAATGCTTTGAAGCACTCTTTGAATGTATGCATTTTCTGCCTACATATATCTCCTTCAGGAATATTTTACTATTTGCCAAACAGTTTTAGGTTTTGTTTTAGCCATTCCACTAAATGTAATGTTTAAAGTTTACATTAAGAATTCCAGTTTGAGGCCAGGCGGTGGTGGCGCACGCCTTTAATCCCAGTACTCGGGAGGCAGAGCCAGGCGGATCTCTGTGAGTTTGAGGCCAGCCTGGGCTACCAAGCGAGTCCCAGGAAAGGCACAAAGCTACACAGAGAAACCCTGTCTCGAAAAACCAAAAAAAAAAAAAAAGAATTCCAATTTGACTATTAGGTTAATTTTAATTATTTTGTTTGATTGTTTTTCTGGCTTTAAAACTTCAATTTATCATAATTAAATTAAATCATAAAAATTAAATATTTTGTTACACAGGAATCCATATGATTTTACAAGTTTCAGTTCACTGGAGAATGTTTTTTGGCTCACAAAGGACACATACCAATTCACACTTGAAAAACATATTGAATATTGAGTTCTAGAAATGTCATTGGGCTCTTGTTTATGTGACACTTGGTGGTGTACTGAGAGCCTTTTTAGTTTTGGTGATTTTCTGTTTAGTTACATTTTCAACTTCTGAGACAGAAGTATTGTGTGTTCCTAAGAGTAGCTGCAAATTTGCTTATTTCTCTCTTAATGTGACTTTTAAATATTTTGCAGTTATAGCCCTTGGCCCATATCAATTAGGAGTATTGTGTATTCTGGGTATATGGCATTTGAACCTCTCTATAAGATTCTTTTGTTTCTGATAGCTCCACTTGCTGTGAATTTTAATTTATTAACATTATCATTTCTATTCCTAATTTTTTAAGTAATTATTTGTATGTTTTGTTCACTAATACCTCCCTGGCTAGATATTTCATAGACACATACTAAAAACTTAGTAATATAAATAAGTTGAATGACCAGTATTTTTTCTAGCTGTGGAATATTTTATTTTTTAATATCTGAATTTGTAAATATTGTTTTGATATAAATATATTTAAATTGACAAAACTAAATTCAGACATCAGAGGAATGTTAGTGACAAAAGTAAAATATGTATAGGTAATCAGAGCTATGTTCATGGAATTTCTTCAGTAAGCAAGACATTTTTGATGGCTAAAACTTGTCAATTTTGGGATGGAAAGAAGCTGAAGGATCAATGAAGCATACCTTCAAGTATGTTATTGAGGGTGTTTCAAGGGATAATTTGTTGGTGGGTTCTCTGACCTAATGGGTAGATTAATCCCTTCATAGATTTAAAATATTGCACAATTCCTGGGCTGGAGTAAGACAAGAGGTGGTACTACAAGTTGTGAGAGGCATGACTTTAGAGCTGGTTCTTCTGTACTTTCATACATTTTTTCCCTCTGCTCTTCAGAGTATTGCTATCCTCTACTTCCATGTTGTTCTGGCCAATAATTTAGGAGCAAATGCCTAGGGACTAAAATGCTTTTAAATAATAGAACAAAATAGATACTTGAAGGCTGGAGATAATTGAGGGTACTCACATAATGCCAGTGCTGATGTGAAAAGACCAGGCAGATCCTTGGGTACTGATGAGCGAGCCTAGCTTGCTGATAAAGTTCTAAAACAATGACGGACCTTGACCCTCTAGGTTGTTCTCAAATATCCACATGTACATACATACATATATGTATGTGTTCCAAACACATGAACACCAATAGACATTCACACTAATATTACACTATAAAATTTTACTCTAACATAATTTCTAGAAAATTTGGAAGTTTAAATATAAAACTTCTTGCCGGGCGGTGGTGGTGCACGCCTTTAATCCCAGCACTCGAGAGGCAGAGGCAGGTGGATCTCTATGAGTTCGAGGCCAGCCTGGGCTACCAAGTCAGTCCCAGGAAAGGCGCAAAGCTACACAGAGAAACCCTGTCTCGAAAAATCAAAAAAAAAAAAAAAACAAAACAAAACAAAAAAAACTTCTCAAGTGACATCATTTACCTCAGTTTTTTAAAGGTGGTTTAGAATAGTTGCTTATCTAAATTGGGAATTAAAAATTAATTCCCTTTATTCACAATAAAAGATACAAAACAAATAATGCATATATATATATATATATATATATATATATATATATATATATATCAATTACAAAAGATGAGAAATAAGTGTCTGGTTAACTGAAAGCTGTTACTCTTGTATCACCTGCTACCTTTTATCTGTAAAAAATCTCCCATGCACTGTCAATCTTAAAATATCAATGTTATGCCTAGAATGTGAGCTTTAGGTTTGGCACAGTGTGGTTGATACTGCATACTGCTCTTACAGAAGATCTGAGTTCAGTCCTAGCACCCTCCTTGGATAGCTCAAAATCACCTCTAACTCATGGTCCAAGACATTCAAATTCCTCTTTTGATCTCTACATGCATGTGAAAACAACAGCATAAGAGACAACTGCTGAGAACAAAGTAAATAATCAGCAAATACTTTTGGTGTATAACTAATACAACTACTACTAATCCACCAGTTAAATTCTAATTAATATCTTAATATTATCTCGCACTACACTTTAAATTGATGAAACTGCCAAAGTATCAAAAGCACACAAACATATTTGTCAGTTTCTCTTGGAGACTGAGCTGACAATCAGCTGAGGCTCAAACTCGTGGCATTTAGCATTCCTCTCACATAGGTAAATGACAGTTATGTGTGTTATATTATCAGCATTTACCTTGAAACAGTCTATTACTTAATATATCTTTGGGATTGAGTCAAGAAAACTATCAGGTAAAAAGAAAGGTGCTATGGTATTCTGTGAGTAACTCATGCTTGTAAACTCAGTCATGATTAACTCTAATTTGTCTTTCTCATTTTTAAACGTCACCAAGTTAACATGGGAAAATAAAAATAAGCATCTTTGACAAAATGGAAAACAGTATCTTAGTGTAGAAATAGACAATGCTTTGATCCTGTTAGCAAAAGTGGAGGAAAGGTAAATTAAAGAAATTTAGAGCCTATCTTTTTGTGGAAGCATTCACATTCCTTTATCTGTCTTTATATAAATGAACACAAAGTGAAATAACACATGCTAAAAGGCAAACAAGCCTGTAGCACAAGGGCTGAGTTGGGAATCAAAGTAGAAGGAGGATGCAAGATGCTGGACTGAAGACAGCAAAGTCCAAAGCTGGCAGGAGAGATCAGAAAGAAGTGAGCAGGGAGGGAAGGGGCTGGGTGATGCTGGCACCAGCAGCCAATCTCACAAGCTGGATCTCATGCTTAGGTTATGTTCAGTTAGCTGTTGTGGATTTCAAAATAAGGAGAACAGGCAGGATTCCCACCAGGATAGATATGTGAGATGTGAGAAACAGATTTCTAGGCGTCTATCCCACACTTTGCCTTAAAATTCACTACACAAAACTACAAAAAAAAAAAAAAGACTCTGTAATATATTGCAGGGTACAAAGAACCATGTGTCACAACTGTGCTTGCCAGGGTCTTAGAATTATGTCCTTCTGCAAAATTTCCCTGTGGTGATATAGAATATGACTGTGGCATGAACATTTACCAAATGATACTTCATGTTTGTTAAATGATGTTCTTTTTTTTCACATTTGTGGCTATCTAAAATGAAAATCTGTTTTTTTCCAGTTCTGATTAAAAGTACATTTTTACTTATCTCAAGAACCATGATGTTTCTTCATTTGTTTTGATACAAATGTATACAAAATAAATGTATGATCTCCAAATCAGGAAAACTGGGAGCTTACAATCTAGTTTTGAGTAGGCAAGACACTCCATATTGCAAACAGGTCTATTTTACTTCCTGGCTAAGAGCCTCATTAGTTGTCGTAGAATAAACTCTGAACAGTCCCATACATGCTTTCCAATCTGGTTCTTGCTTATGTACAGTTTCACCACTTACTCTGAGTTACCTGCATAAAATTAGATAGGAGCTAACATCTGTGAAGTGTCACAACACAGCGAAGTCTTTCCTAAGTATTATCTATATTAGCTAATTTCATTCTTGAGCAAAATTTAGACATTGTCATTATTATTCCTGCTTCATTAGAAGAAATGACACAGAAAGAGTCATTCATGCGTGGAGTTTTACCAGGTCTCCCAGCTTTGAAATTTAAGCATCCTGTAAGCCACCATTGGTTCATTATTTTTATGTAAGTTAACTATACCTTACTCATATTCCCTGCTTATGACTGGGCTTTTGACTACAATGTAATGTATAGTGAGTATTGTCTTTTATTCTTTTCAAGGTTGATATTGTTGATTACTGTAATCCTGGTCTAAGATTGTTTTAATACTTAGTATTTATCAACTATTACTCATACAAGCATATTCTCTTGGTGGTTACCTATTCTGCTTCAGAGATACTGTTGGATACTTAGAGTCAAATGATTGATGTTTATGGGATTAAGCAGTGACTCATGGAAATAATATTATGATTGAAACCAACTGAGTGCACAAATCGGTGGTCTTGCTGCTTCACAGGGTGCTTAAAACTTTAAGTTACAGAATATTTCTCAAGATAACTCAACTGAAAGTACTAGGTCAACCATTGAATATCTATCATCTCATTGTGTCTCTTTTATTTTGATCTCCATCTCTTAGTCCCCAGCAGTTACTCCCCCTTGTTTCTCACACCCTTGTTGGAGAGTCCTTCTTATTTGTGTAAATGTTCCAGAATTCCTCAAAGAGGAAACATGCACCTCAGTTTCTTGCCTTAAAAATTATGTACATGTGAGTGCTAAATTGATGCTTTCTAATCTCTCACCATTTCCAAAATATAATACTTTTGCAGAAGGAGGCAATTTCTTCTCATCCAGAGGCAGGGTTACAGGTGCACAGTAAAACATTAGGCATTATGAGAATAAGCAACTTGAAGTTATTAAAACAAACTTTAGAAATGTTTTCTATTTGACTTTTTCATAATGTGAGAAGATAAAAATTATTATTTTCACATTTTAAGTATTTATATCTAAAACCACAACCAGGTTGAAATACATTAAACTTTTGATAAAGTATGAAATAATTCACATTTCTGGAAATTCAATTTTAGGAAACATTGTGTCTTTATAAGGATTACAGAAACAAAGGACATTTGTTTTCTCCATTCCCACACTCAGATTGAGAGAGTAATGATTTTCTCTCTGTCAGTCATTCTGTCTATTGTTTGAAACAATCCCTGTGGCATTTTAGTCACCTCACTTCCTTATTCTTTTCATTTATGTGATGCTTCTTGTCCCCAAAGCTTCTGAGTGTGTGACTACCACTTTATGATCCTACTTAACTGGGTAACAAATGGAAAGAATCAAATCAATCAACTTGAAGGAAACAAATAAGATCTTTTGACTCATACCTGAGAAGTCTTAGGATGGAAGCACAAAAGATGCAGAGACTCTGATATGGTTCCTGACACCTTCGCTCCTCTTTGTTAGATGATGTTTCTGCCACTGACCACATTCCCACTATAAGCAACATTTCATCTCAGTTGTTGGTACAGTTCAAGCTTTAGATGTAGTTAGTTTACAAGAACAAATCTCATGCAAGTATTTTCTGATCTGAAACATAATTTCTTTGGCTTAAACTGGTCATTGTTTGATTTTTAGTGATTATTGGGACTATTGTTTGGAATTCTCCAATTTAGGTTTTGGTTAAGTGCCAGGCAAGATTTCATTCATCAGTGGGAAAGAGGAGACTGCTTGCAAACTGTCTATGTGTTTATATGGTCAGATACAATTAACTTCATACATTGCTAATCCCTTACTTTCCAAAACTCCCATTCCTACTTTATGTAGATGATAGACTGATTTAATGCACCATTTGCTGAAATAGCAAAATTCTATCTGATAAAAAAGATGCGACCATTTCAGCCCCACGCCACCTTCATGAGATTTCCTACTAGCTTGAGTAATTACTAAATACCCCTTCATCCATTTGGGGTAAAAAATTATAATTAAGGAAAGGGAAAGTATGGCTGCAATGGTCTGTGTGGTGCAGAGAAGTAATCTCATTGACTTCCTCACACTTAGTGCTACACTAACACACATGGATGTGCACACGGTCACACAAAACATATGCCCCCCCCCACACACACACAGCACATATATTGTATTGTACACAAGATAGTAAGCCATGCAAATGAGATAAGACAAATGCTTATTATATGGATGTAGCTAGAGTTTTCCTGCCTTGCCCACAGTCAGGACAAATCTCTGTCACCTGCCAGTCCCACAGCAGCTCAGACCCAACCAAGTAAACACAGAGACTTATATTGCTTACAAACAGTATGGCCATGGCAGGCTTCCTGCTAACTGTTCTTATATCTTATATTAATCCATTTCCATAAATCTATACCTTGCCACGTGGCTCCTGGCTTACTGGCATTTTCACATGCTGCTTGTCATGGTGGCGGCTGGCAGTGTCTCTCCCACTCAGCCTTCTACTTCCCAGAATTCTCTCTCCTTGTCCCGCCTATACTTCCTGCCTGGCCACTGGCCAATCAGTGTTTTATTTATACAGAATGATATCCACAGCATAGGGATTTTGTTCTCCAAATTTTAAAAAGAAAGGGGGAGTTCAGAGAATCTGGTTTTGAAGTTCATTTACCAGAAAATAATCTTAAATTATGTTTTGGGATATACATCCTCATCCTTCACAGATATAAATTAAGCTAGCTTTTGATTGCGCTATTATGATTAACACTCCAGTTTAATCCAGACCGGACTTATTATTTTATTGAAACTGGACTAGAATTCCATAACTTGTCAGTATAAAATAGCTATTTTAAAGCATTTTCCAGTTAATTTACAATAATGGGCAATGTTTGAAAAAGCAGAGTACTGCTTAAGTATTTTCAACAGTATAAAATAGAGATTAGGAAATTGCTTTTGAAGTGTCTTGTAATGGTGGAATTAGTTCAGGAAGAGTACTCTGCTATTAGTTGCAATGGATTTTAACCTCAATAGTCTGTTACTCTAATAAAGGGCCATGTAGGTCAACATTACAAATACATTTAAGGAAAAGTTTCACAAATATGTAACTAATGCCAGTGGTTTCAATGCCTTCTGCATATTTGAATTTCCTTGGCTTGGGCACATTAATAAGAGACTACTATTCTGTCAGTCTGGAGTATTAAGAGATCTATTGGTAATTCTCATGACACTGTCTGCTGTCAACATGCCTAAGGAATTCATGTCCTATTAACTACAGACAGGGGATAGGGACAGAGGAACTTCAAGATGAATTAAGACCGTGCTTATTCAGTACACAAACCTGTACTTTTCATCACCCCATTAACACAGAATTCTGGCTGGGCATATAACTAAGATGGTAGAATGCTTTTCTCACACTCACAAAGCCTGGGGTTCAACCATCAGCATCACACACATTGGTCACAGTGGTGCACAACTGTAATCCCAGTATTTAGGAGGCTGATGGTAGAGGATCAGAAGTTCAAGACTGCTATATTGTGAGTTCAACCCCAACCTGTAGTACATGAAACCCTGTCTCACAAAGAGTAAAAATAAATAAATAAGTGATCTGATTATTTCTGGAGATAATTGAGACGTGGTTTGTTAGTCACCTGTCCATACACATGGTTTCACCACTTCACTTTTAGTTACATGTTGGCAACTGTATTCTGTATAGCAAAGATAAAATTTCAGTAATAAAAATATCAAGTTTTTAAATTATTTGTCATCCTGGGGACTGTGCAAAGGGTTTCATGTTATGCATATTGCCTGAGATACGGATTGTGCCCATAGCCAGTATATAGAAACCATAGACACCATGCACAGTGTCTGACTGTCAGCTACATTGTCAGTAACAATTCTGTTTAACAAATCCATGATTCTGACACCATGGTACTTGAGTTCAAGTAATCCTTACTTTAGTTAATTATGCTTCCAAAGCACAAGAATTGTAACATTGGCAGCTAAGATATGGCACATAAGTCATTTATAGGAAAAAGTAGAGATTCTTACCACAGTAAAGAAAGCAATAAAAATGGTAAGATAAAATGGTACTGTGATATTTGTCATGAGAGACCACATTCACATAACTTTTGAATACTATATTGAAAACTGTCTGTTTCATTATTATTGTTACTCTTACAGTACCAAAGTCATTATATTAAAATGTATCTATAATATAAAATAAATCATAGTAAGTCACATGGTCTCATCTAAGTGTTTCAGTTAATAATCAACAATAGCCATATAATAATTACACAAAGGTGAATTCATAATGTTATTCGGGAGGTGAAAAAAATATCTATCCCCTCGTGATGCAGTCTCCATGGTAACATCCATCACAGAATAATACCTCACTCACATGCTTGTGATGATGCAGGTTTGAATACTGTCTTCTTTTAGCATGTACCAAAATGTTGAACACGTGATTGTGATCAAAACATAATACTTAAGAACTATAATATGTTATTGATTTATATATTTCTGTACACTTTGTTGAGATATTGAAGTACATTTATACTTATCTATTCAAGTTTATCATAAACATGATGATACTCTGGCAGCTTACTCATGTATCTAGTATTCACCATAACTATTTTTGCATGAAAATCTCATGGAGTACTCAACCTATACCATCTAAATTTATGTCGGTTGAATCCACAATGTCTGTACATTTACTGATTGAACATGTACATTATCTCACACAGCAGCTCAATCATTAAATTGTTCATAATAACATACACAATGTCTGATTTCATTTGTGGCTTAAGGTGTCTTTCAGAAATAAAGGCTATTAATTAATTTTTAGTTAGATGAACCACTGGAAATGTGACCTTATGTTTTAATGTTTGAATGATATTGAATTAAAAAAATGGCATATCTCCCATAGATTACAAAATATTTATCCCCCTGTGAGTTCAGCATCTTCCTGAGACACAGAATCCACCAGCTCTGATTAGACCAAGAGGTGAGTGACTCTTCTCCTACCCAAGGAGTCCTGCTTCTTGGACCTATGCCCTTGGGCACAACTTGTGCCTGGGAACGCCCACTCATCACTGCCATGCTGGACAGCAGGGAAGACTCCGGCAGGCAAGCTTTCCCACCAACACCCTCTCCCCATTAGGCTCCGTAATCTATAAGACCCACTCCCTACCCCAAGCACACCTCTCACCCCTGCGACCTCAGAGGCTTCCTAAGAATCTGCCAGCTCTGATTGGACCAAGAGTGGCTCCCTGAGACACAGAATCTGCCAGATCTAATTAGACCAAGAGCTACAATTAGACAAATAGTGGCTCCCTGAGACACAGGCACAGCAAACACAGATTGGACCAAGAGCAGCTCACTCAGACACAGGCACAGCAAACACAGATTGGACCAAGAGCAGCTCACTCAGACACAGGCACAGCAAACACAGATTGGACCAAGAGCAGCTCACTCAGACACAGCACAGCAAACACAGATTGGACCAAGAGCAGCTCACTCAGACACAGGCACAGCAAACACAGATTGGACCAAGAGCAGCTCACTCAGACACAGGCACAGCAAACACAGATTGGACCAAGAGCAGCTCACTCAGACACAGGCACAGCAAACACAGATTGGACCAAGAGCAGCTCACTCAGACACAGGCACAGCAAACACAGATTGGACCAAGAGCAGCTCACTCAGACACAGGCACAGCAAACACAGATTGGACCAAGAGCAGCTCACTCAGACACAGGCACAGCAAACACAGATTGGACCAAGAGCAGCTCACTCAGACACAGCACAGCAAACACAGATTGGACCAAGAGCAGCTCACTCAGACACAGGCACAGCAAACACAGATTGGACCAAGAGCAGCTCACTCAGACACAGGCACAGCAAACACAGACTGGACCAAGAGCAGCTCACTCAGACACAGGCACAGCAAACACAGACTGGACCAAGAGCAGCTCACTCAGACACAGGCACCTCTTGCACCTATTAGAGAAAGAGATGTTTAGACGCCAGTACAAAAAATATATACAACAACATAAAGAGCAATATGGCACCACCAGAACCTAGCAGCTCTACAGCAAGACCTGAACATTTTAACATAGACTTAGCAGAAGAAAACAACCTTAAAGACAACTTTATGAAGATGATAGAGACCTTTAAAAAGGAAATAAAAAATTCCTTTAAAGAAATTGAGGAAAGACAAACAAAAAATTGGAAGAAATCAATAAACCTCTTAAAGAAATCCAAGAACAAGAAATTAAAGAGGTGAAGGGAACAATTGAAGACCTGAAAATTGAAATAGAACCAATGAAGAAGACACAAACAGAGGAATGTGGGAAATATAAAATTTGAATAAACAAACAGAAACTGAAGATGCAAGCATAACCAACAGAATACAAGAAATGGAAGAGAGAATCTCTGGTGTGGAGGATACAATACTGGAAAGACATTCATCAGTCAAAGAAAACATGAAAGCCAAAAAAGTTATAACACAAAACATCCAGGAAATCTGGGACACCATGAAAAGGCCAAACCTAAGAATAATAGGGATAGAAAAAGGAGAAGAATACAAACTCAAAGACACAGAAAATATATTCAAGAAAATCATAGAAGAAAACTTTCCCAACTTAAAGAAGGAAACATTTATGAAGATACAAGAAGATTATAGAACACCAAATAGAGTAGACCCCTAAACAGTCCCCTCACCACATAATAATTAAACCACTAAACATACAGAGTAAAGAAAGAATATTAAGAGCAGCAAAGGAAAAAGTCCAAGTAACTTATAAATGCAGACCCAACAGAATAACACCCAACTTCTCAAAGGAAACTCTGAAAACCCGAAGGTCCTGGACAGATGTAATGCAGATACTAAGAGACCACAGATGCCAGCTCAGATTACTATACCCAGAAAAAACTTTCAATCACCATACACAGAGTGAATAACACATTCCAAGACAAAACCAGATTTAAACAATACATATCCACAAATTCAGCCCTACAGAAAGCACTGGAAGGAAAACTCCAACCTAAGGAAGTTAGATCCACCCATGAAACACAGGCAATAGATAATCCCACAGCAGTAAATCCCAAAGAAGGGAAAAACACACACTATCATGAAAATATAACAGGAATTAACAATTATTGGTCATTAATATCCCTTCATATCAATGGACTTAATTCACCTATAAAAAGACACAGGATAACAGAATGGATATGAAAACGGGATCCATCCTTCTGCTGCATACAAGAAACACACCTGAACTTCAAAGACAGACACTACCTCAGAGAAAAGACTGGGAAAAGACTTTCCAATCAAATGGACTTAGGAAGCAAGCTGGTGTAGCTATCCTAAGACCTAACAAAATAGACTTCAAACTAAAATCAATCAAAAGAGATCAGGAAGGACATTACATATCCATCACAGGAAATATCCATCAAGATGAAGTCTGAATTCTGAACATTTACACCCCAAATACAAGGGCACCCATATATGTAAAAGAAATATTACTAAAGCTTAAATCTCACATCAAACCTTCAACACCTCACTCTCACCAATGGACAGATTTGTCAGGCAGAAACATAACAGAAAATAAGGAATCTAACAGATGTTACGACTCAAATGGACTTAATCGATATCTACAGAACATTCTGTCCTAACACAAAAGAATAAAACTTTTTTTTTTCAGCATCTCATGGAACCTTTTCTAAACTATATCACAAACTTGGTCATAAAACAAATTTCAACAGATTAACAGACACAAAAAAATAGAATAACTTCCTGCATTTTATCAGACCACCATGACTTAAAGTTAAATTTTAACAACAAAAATTAAAGAAAGCCTACAATCGCATGGAAACTAAATGATGCTCTACTAAATCACCAATGAGTCAAAGAAGAAATAAAGAAAAAAAATTGAAGACTTCTAAGAATTCAACGAAAATTAATGTATAACATACCCAAACTTATAGGACATTATGAAAGCAGTTCTAAGAAGAAAATTCATAGCACTAAATGCCACATAAAGAAGCTGGAAAAATCTCACACTAGTGACATAACAGCACACCTGAAAGTTCTAGAACAAAAAGAAGCAAACTCACCCAGGAAGAATAGACACCAGGAAATAATTAAATTGAGGGCAGAAATCAATAAAATAGAAACAAAGAGAATAATACAAAGAATCAATGAAACAAAGAGTTGACTCTGAGAAAATCAATAAGATAGACAAGCTCTTATCCAAACTAACCAAAAGGCAGAGAAAGAACATCCAAATTAACAAAATCAGGAATGAAAAGGGAGATAAAACAACAGACAATGAGGAAATCCAGATAATCATCACGTCATACTTCAAAAATCTATACCTCCACAAAATTGGAAAATATAAAAGAAATGGACAATTTTCTGAATAGGTATCACATATCAAAATTAAATCAAGACCAGATAAGCAATGTAAATAGGCCTATAATCTCTAAGGAAATAAAAAGTCATGAAATAAAAGTCTCCCAACCAAAAAACCCCAGGACAGGATGGTTTCAGCACAGAATTCTAGCAGAATTTCAAAGAAGAGCTAATATCAATGCTCTTCAAGCTGTTCCACATAATAGAAATAGAAGGAATATTACCAAACCCTTTTTATGAGGCTACAGTTAC
Organism: Peromyscus leucopus; assembly: GCF_004664715.2. Classification (NCBI taxonomy): domain Eukaryota; kingdom Metazoa; phylum Chordata; class Mammalia; order Rodentia; family Cricetidae; genus Peromyscus; species Peromyscus leucopus. The sequence continues at coordinate 122,047,482 of NC_051068.1, read as the reverse complement.
CTTGATACCCAAACCACACAAAAATGAAACAAAGAAAGAGAATTTTACCGACCAATCTCCCTCATGAACATTGATGTGAAAACACTCAATAAAATACTGGCGAACTGAATCCAAGAACACCTCAAAAGAAATTATCGACCATGACCAAGTAGGCTTCATCCCAGAGAGGCAAGGATACTTCAGTGTATGAAAATCTGTCAATGTAATACACCACATAAACAAACTGAAAGAAAGATCACATGATTATCTCAATAGATTCTGAAATAGTCTTTGACAAAATCCAACACCCCTTCCTGATAAAGGTCTAGGAGAGATTAGGAATAGAAGGAACATACCTAAACATTATAAAAGCAATTTACGGCAAGCCAGCAGCCAATATCAAAGTAAATGGAGAGAAACTCAAAGCAATTCCACTAAAATCAGGAATAAGACAAGGCTGTCCACTCTTCCCATATCTACACAGGAAGTAGCTCTCTTTCGGAGAGGTAGGACCACCGCGAGAGGAAGGGTAAGGTTTTCAGCTCTTAGCTATTGTTCTGATGTCTTGGCTTTCTTCTTTGCATTGGTTCTGTGTTTCTTATTGACTAAGATGGTTACATCTACAGGGAGGGCTTGGACCTGCCTTTTGAATGTGCCAGTCTCTGCTGACTTGCTATGGGAGGCCATACCTTATTGGAGGAGGGAATGGGGGGGATTGTGAGGGAAAGGCTGTAGGGCCAAGAGGAGGGAAGGGAGGGGGATCTGTGGTTGGTATGTAAAATGAATTAAAAAAATTCTTAATAAAAAATATTTACTTAATAGTTGGAGTCTAAAAATTTTTGAATACAGTGGTAACATATGTAGTTCAAAGTCCTGTTCTATCAATATGGAATCAACACACACAGACAAATACACACAAAAACACACATGTGCTTCAAACAATTAAATATCTTTTGTTTGTAATTTCCTTGGAGCTCAAAACATATATTTTCTCAAGCAAATATATTGTTTTTACAGGCCACTGAGCGTAAAGTTCCATTACCTTCAAAAGGAAATGTAAAAGCATATGTAAGATTGGGGAAGTAAAGAGAAAGATAAATAGAAAGACTCATGGGTACAAGAATGTAAATATTTTATAGACTAGAAGGATATTTGTATGTTTATCAATATATTTTACAATATGGAAATGTATAATCCTAGTTAAATTAACTTGTAAGAAAAGGAGTTTGAATAATGCAAACCTATAGGGAAATTTAATTTATAATTATAAAAATTCCCAAACAAATGCCATAAGTAAACAAATAAATAAATAATCAGTCAATCTTTATTTGAAAATTAAACAAGATAAAATGCTCATAAGAATGGAAATATGGGCCAGGCAGTGGTGGCACACATTTTAATCCCGGTACTAGGGAGGCAGAGGTAGGTGGATCTCTGTGAATTCAAGGCCAGCCTGGGCTACAGAGTAGGTTGCAGAAAAGGCACAAAGCTATACAGAGAAGCCCTGTCTCAAAAAACCAAAAAAATGTAAATATGGCAGATAATATGATTTTGCAAAGATTAATACAGTATTGAAAACAATTCTGAGACAGACTCCACTATGTCAAAATAATTATAGGTAATAATGGAGCTGAATGTCTACAAAGACTGAATACATAAAAGAAAATTAAAAGCTCTCTCCCTCTCTCTCTCTCTGTCTCTCTCTCTTTCAAAAACACACACATACACATATATATGTCTGGCGATATATTGTGAACCCTAATAAACTTGCCTGAGGATCCGAGGACAGAGCCAGACACTAGATTAGACATAGAGGTCAGGCAGTGGTGGCACACACCCTTAATCCCAACACTTGAGATCTCATGCCTTTGCTTAGGAATCACATGCCTTTAATTCCAGGAAGTAATATGACAGGGCAGAAAAAGGTATTTAAGGCGTGAGAAAACAGGAACTCACTCTCTTTAGGCTGAGGATTTCATAGCTAAGAACTAGTGACTGGCTGTTCTGCTTCTTTGATCTTTCAGCTTTCATCCTGGTAGCTGGCTCTGGGTTATTTATTAAGAGACAATCTAAGTTTTGAACAACATATATTCATATATTCCTTTACATAGACATACTAAGGTGAAAATATTGCATAATAGCTGTAGCAAAATTTTTCAGTAACATAAGATATTAAAATAATTAAAATAACTCCTGCAGTACTATCAAAATTCATATAGTGTCAAGTGTTTGGAAGAGTTTAAGCAATCCACTTTTGTATTAATTGCTGGGAGAACTGATATTTGTGGAATATGCTTATGAAGTTATGTAATATTATATGGTGAGTTTGAAAATTCTTGACAATCAACCCAGCCATTATTTTTCTATATCCATTATATATACAGAGATATTTTATTTTTACATGGCCTTTTTTTTTTTTTTTTTTTTTTTTTTTGGAGACAGGGTTTTTCTGTGTAGCTTTGCGCCTTTCATGGAACTCACTCTGTAGTCCAGCTGGTCTTGAACTCACAGAGATCTGCCTGCCTCTGCCTCCCGGGTGCTGGGATTAAAGGCATGAGCCACCTTTATTTCATACTTATTTTCTTCCCATGTCTCACATTTTTGTTTCTCCAGGTGCTCCTGAGATATCCCTCTCTTCAGTGAAGCCCCTCTTCTATCTTAGAAACCATTTGCTCTTCTTCAGTAAAGATCATCTCCATGAGTCAAGGGAGTACATGTGAGGCCACCCAACTGTCAGCTCTGGAAGTTCAGTGGCTGTTCTTGTGTGCTTTCTTCAAATGAATATGTTCAATTACCAGAGAATATACATCTAACCCTTATTTCTATATTGTTCTCTTCATTTTTAAGCCTTTGTTGCAAAAAAGCATTCTTTTTTGTTATTAACCTTGTGTCCAGCCCCAATTTGGCCTGGATACACATGCTACCACCATTGTTATTCTGTCAGAATGGCACACATGGCATCTTTAAAGTGGCATATTTCAGATATTTGGCAGCTTTTTAGACATGCATATTGTGGATGGCTTGGGCAAGCTCACTGGCACTCTTAAATAGAACGTGAAGATTTTAACCTCTTGATTTGCATGATTTTCTTGGTCAGAAGAGTAGAGCAGTGTACCACAAGTGCCCTCTTGCCCCTGATAGGCACAAAAAAAGTCTTTAATATCAAAATTTTCTCTTTAGTGAGACTCTTTTGGGTGCATCATTCCTGAAATGCAGTTGGAGGCAAATGACTTGCCTGGTAAACTTCCAAATATTGCTGTTCGACAGAACAGACTCTGAAAGCAGTTTCTATAAAGAGACCTGTATTTGTACAATAAGGGACTCTCATAAAATGGAGAACAAATTTCTAAGAGGAGATGAGATTCATAGAGTTTGCTGCGATGTAGCACTGTTGAGATCATAACCTAACAGTGGAATTTTATCACAGAGCACACTGTGGCTCTGGCAGCTGCCTCGGGCACCAAAGCCACAGAAGTGATGTACTGTACCATATACAATTATAGAAACACTCTCTCTAACACAGCATGTACGAATCTCTGTGTGTTCAGGAAATAGAAACACCACTCTCCTTGATTTGACTGCTACTCATTCTCATTGTGTGTGTACATAAATATATAAGGGTCCATCAATAAATAAAAATGTACACATTTTATACACTAAATAAAGTAAAAGGGCAGTTTATAGAAGAAATTATTCAAATATCTACTTGTATAATTATCATCACACTGCAAAGGCAAATACAATGAGATACATTTCTTTTCTGGCTGAAAGTGTTTTTAAAATTAACAGGAATAAGCATGATTATGCTGAGCAACCACCTCTGACACATGGAGGATGTAATTGAGGTAGGGCAGGCCTGGACACCAAGTGATGTCTTAAGATAGTTGGTACCAAAGCAAGTGATAGTTTTGTTTGACATTTGCAACTTGCCTGTAGTTTTAGCTACTGGAGTATCTTAAACAAAATCCATTGCCACTAAACTTAAATTAGGGCTGTTAACACTGCTTCTTCACTGAATAGCAATTTTTATATGAACATCTACATAAGGGTACACTCAACAATTTTTGGGATGTTTCTTCTGTGTTTCAAAAACAACAAACAGCTAATGAAAATGCACATGTCTAGGTCTTTAGGTCATTATTTTCTATAAGTGCTTAGGAATTCTTTTGGGCCTCTATACCACCCATTTGCCTTTCTCCTGTTTACTTTAGAAAATACTTTTTCAACATGATACTTCAAATATCTATTAATTCTGTTATGAATTATTTCAATAAAATCTGAGGCCCTGAGGCAGTGAATACAAATCTGTGTGATAGAAGGTTTGCTGAGCATATGATAGCAATCTCCAGAACTACATGTTTTCTAGAGTCGTGGAAAAATGAAATTGTATTAATAACTCTGTGAAAGTAATATTATATGGTATGGAAAATATGAAATTGCTAATTTGTATTGAGGATTTGTTGAGACAATATCATTCATTCTTTTGATGTTCTGTCTAAATCTCTAATGCTTACTATCAGTGTGACCATAGCTATGGAAACTTGTTTTCTCAGTATTAAAGTTCAAGTTAACTTTTAGCTCATCAGAAATGTTTCATTATTGTTTTGAGACTTTTTAAAATCTCAAATATGACATCAGTATTTTCATTCCTATAAGTTTTCTATAAAACCCATACATTACTAATATAATTTTTATGTTTTATCCAATATACTGGAATGAAAATTTAAACATGAGCTGAACATGAGTCTAATTATAATGTCCCTAAAACTCTGCTACCTAATTTTCATAAACACCTTCTGTGTGGTATGTGACAAACTCATGCCTTTAACAATCATGTTATTTCTGATTTTATTGCTTTCTCTGAAAGCTGAAACTCACCATTTTGGGGAAGGAATTCCCAGAATTTCCTTTGTATGACATTGTTCCCCAAATTATTTTGTGACTCTAGCAAGCTTAACTGGTTCAAGGAAGGTATGCAGACAAAGTCTGTTGGTTCAGGACAGTGATGATGTGACTAGAGTCTCTTTCTTTTGGGTTCTCCTGCTCAGTTGAACACAGTGGAGTCAAGGGTGGGTTGCTTCCTCAGTAAATGAGCTTCTTGGTAACCAGAAGCTTATATGTAGAGCTAACCATGGCCGAGAGCTGGGGAAAAGCAGATTTCTACATGCATGATCTGTGCCATATGATGTGTTTAAACAGCTACAATTTTAGGGTTTCCACTTATATGAAGGAACATATTCTGACTATGAGAATATAATAGAATGATCCTGACACTATCCAAACTGATTTGGATGCTATTGTAATGGCAAATATTTCTCTGGTTTTGAAAAAAATATCAAAGTAAGTGCATGAGTCCTTAGTTTATAGGCAAGATTGACATCTCCTGTCTTGGTTATGATTTTCATTGGTCTGATAAAAATACTATGAGCAAAAAGCTTGCTTACAGGTTAATCTGGTGGGGATGTTTTATCAGTTAAGGTTCCCTTTTCCAAATGAACCTAGCTTGATTCAGGAAGACAAAACACAAGTTGGCACATTCCCTTTTTTGTTATCGCTATTGGATTAATACAGAAAAAGAAGGTATGAGAGTAAATAACTGCACAATTTCCCAGTTTTTAAGAGAAATTTATCTTAAACTTAGCTTTTCTAAATACTCTGCATTTTAACAATAAACTGTTAGAAGTAAACCCTTCATCAAACAGTTATACATTCACGAATCTATTACTATACAAATTCATGAAAATTAATTTGCACATAGATGATTGCAGCACATGTGTCATACGCATCCATATAATTTAATTATATGTAATTAAGTCATAATTGATTGTATTATTTTCTCTCGATGTGTATCCAGCATAAGATGAAATGGTATTCAGAAACCCCGTGCTGCTATTCTTTAGTTAGTTTCGGTTATGTTTGTGTGATTGATCTTTAAATTTTCACAGTTGCTTTCTTAAATTTTTTATGTTATCAGTCACAAAGATTTTGTTGTCATACCTGATCATTCAATGTGTCTCTTTCATAGAAGCAGAAATACTGCAATTTGGACATGTCCCCAAGGAGTTTCTTCTAGTGAGACTATTTTCTGTAGTACCCAAGATATTCATTTTTTTTTTTTAAATTGAACTTGTAGACACTACAACTGAGAACACCATTTGGAAAATGAACCAGTGAACTACTGCAATTTAGAAGGTGCTAGGAGTATGTGACAATGGCCTCAGAAGAGGTACAAAGTTCCCAAATTAATCTCCACGGACTAATTATGGTCACTTAAGTGTCAGTGTTGTTAACTTTTTTCGTTGCTGGCAAAAGTGCTAACTGAGATGCTTTTCTAGGCCAGCTGAACACCCACCATAGCAGGAGGTGGCACTCATTCGAAATAATGTGCCAGGGAGAACCCTTGCCGACTGGATGTGCAGAAACTTGAATATCATTTTGATTAATTGTTTAATTGAAGCACGGCCACAACTGTCCTTAAAATTGGAATGAAAGTAATGGTTATGGTGTTGTCAGCTAAAAAGTAGCTGGCCTCCAACAGTGAAGTTTATAGGAGTGTGTATTTTTTTTCTATAAAATATCGTCCACCAGCAGGGAAGACAGTTTACCTTAATAAGGTAATAAATATTTTTGAAGAAACATCCTTGTGTCTTATAATAATACCTGGTATTAAACCCAAAAGAAAGGCCTAATAAAGTAGTGAATAAATGATAAATCCTTGCTCTTTTTCCAAGGTGTTTACAAATCTTACAGTTAAAAATATTTATTGTTATCCTCTATGTTAGGTGGTGCTAGGCTCTGAAATAAATGAAATGAAGTGACCCCATAATTACAAGGAAACAAGTGAAAAAGTACACAATTATATCGTTCTGTTGAATATTTCTTTCTCTAGGCACATGTAATAAGAACTATAGTCAGGAGGGTAAGAAGGTTGTTAATATGTTATATTATAAGATATATAGATTGAAATGTTGCAAAATTAATGATTTTAAATGAAGTGATTTTTTTAGATTAAAAAAATGAGATCAAACTCCACCTCAAAGAACACATTTTATGTTAACCTCAAGTTTACACGCTCCATGTAAGAAATACTTCAACTCCATCACCTCATAAATATATGCCAAATAAAATCATAGCTGTCATAATGCCATTATGTCCTATATACAAAATTATCCTCTTATTTTGTAGAAAATAATATTATTGCTACTTTAAAACCATATTTAATCAAGTTTATGCAATAATATTTTGTTTAAGAGAACACCTTATTCACAATAATGGTTTTTAGTAGTAAAGTTAATTGAATAAAACTAGAGTCTGGGACCACAAAACCACCTTTCATATTTTTTATTAGATGTATTAGTTTTGTTTTATGTGAGCGCTTTTGTCTACATGCATGTGTGTGCCCGAATGGTGCCTGCAGAGGTCGGAAGTGGGGACAGAGCTCGTCGAACCAGAATTAAGAATGACCATTAACCACCATGTTGGTGCTGGGCCCTCTTCAGCAGCAGAAACTGCGCTAACTGCTGAGCCATCTCTCTAGCCTGCCCTTTTTGCTGCTGAAATTACTACTTTGGACTACTCTGCTTCTAAACTAGATTAGAAAAATATGAACCTAATAGAGTGCCTTTTCCATCATTCCTCACTTCTGAATGAAACTGGAAAAATTGTGTAAGTTTAACTTGTAGGATTCTTTAAATCTTACATTCTGTTATCCAAAACAGTAACAATTTACAGAATAGCTCTAAATTATACAGAAATAAAATTGTCATTTCAAAAGACGATTTTAGACATGGGAAGCTGATGGGTCTGCCATTTCCCCAGTTCTAATGCAGGTGTACCAAGGGAGACATGAGAACTGACTGTGGTCAGACTTCCAGTTACATCAAATACATACTCTTAGCAAATGGATCTATTATTGGTCATCTCTAAATATTCCTAAGAAGGAAATTCTTATTACAACAGCAACTGTAACCATTGTTTGGAAATATGCTCATACAAAACACAGATGTGGAGTTAGGCAACAGGCCCAGGACAGAGAGGTGCGGGGGTTGCGGGGGCCTGAGGAGTGAACTGTTTTTAAATTGCTGCGCCACTGCATTATGTTACTTTCATGTGTCCTTTGACTGCATTGAAGTTTTTTTTTTTTTTTTTTTTTTTTTTTTTTTTAATCAAAAAAGGCGATTATAAAGTAACCTAGTGGGTAGGCTAAAAGGCATAAGAGGCTCCATCTCTATTTTTGTTTTGTTTTGTTTTCTCAGGCAGGGTTTCTCTGTGTAACAGCCCTGGGATTCGGAACTCACTTTGCAGACCAGGCTGGCCATGAGATCTGCCTGCCTCTGCCTCCCCAGTGCTGGGGTTAAAGGTGTGAGGCATCATGCCCTTCAAATCAACCTCTATTCTTAAATCAGGCATGCTACATCTAAAACATCTCAAAAAATTAAAGCACAGAACCGCTGATATGTTTCTCACATGATCTTGCAAGCATGAAATACATGTTTGTGATCTTTATCTGAAATCCCCTGATAGTCATTGTTGTCAGGGACCTTTTTGTCCCTTTGACCTCTTTAAAGAAATGTCTCTAATTTCTATTCTAGATCTTTGTTAGGTTGTCTTCTTCGGGAGGGAGGGTGGATTTTTTTTTGAGATAAGAGTCTCCTGGTTGTTCTGGAATTCACAGGTTAAATCAGGCAACAGGCCTTGAACGTAGAGATCTACCAGCTTTGCCTTCAAGTGCTGGATTAAAGGCATAGGTCACTATGCCACTTTTCTGATTCAGTTATTTCTTGTATTTGTTGCTGAGTTCTAGGAGTTCCTTATGTGATTCTGGTTATTTTCTCTGTGTGTGTCCATGCCGTATATGTTATGGATATAGATATTTTCTTCCTGCTCATATTGCTTTTTACTCTTGCTTGTAAGTTTTTGAACAGGTTTTATAGGAGGTTTTGACTGATACAGTTTTGTTCACTCGCTTCTGTTCCACCCTCTGTTTTTGGTAATATCTGAGTGATCATTCTTCAATGCAAGGCTGTGATCTCTGGATTTATTGCTTTAGACCTTTTGTTAATTTTTCTAGGTGGTATTTGGTAAAGTCCCAAATCCATTTTTTCTTCTATGAGTTTTCAAAAACCTTATGCAGAGTTGTAACTTCATACCATACAGCACCATTGTCAGGTTGGCATACTTCTTAATCTGCTTGGCTTTTGAGCACAGCTAGTGAATTTCTTCAAGACCCTGTTTGTTTCAGCTTTCTAATGTGTTTCTTTTTTATAGTTGCTTTCTCCATGCCCTAGTGTCATTTTGTTCATGTGCAATTCCCCTGACTGATTCAGTTGTCTGTCTTCTCCTACAGCTCACGCAGATTCTTACTTTACTTTTATTTCACGTGTGTGGTTGTTTTGCCTGCATGTGTGTGGGCACCACTTGTAGGCCTGGAAATCAGAGACCGGAAGAAAGTATCAGGCCCTCTGGGACCAGAGTTGCTGACAGATATGAGCCACCATGTAGCTTCTGGGAATCAAACCGAGGTCCTCTGCAAGAACAGCCAATGCTCCTAACTGCTAAGTTTTCTCTTTGAGTCCTCACTAAGTTTTTTTAAGGCCAGTATTTTCAGTTCTTTGTTATGTATTTCATAGGTCAGTATTTCTTTAGATTTAGTTTCTAGAAATTAATTTTGTTCTTTTGATGAGCCATATTTCATTTCATTTATTTATTCCTTTTATTATTATTATTATTATTATTATTATTATTATTATTATTTACATTCTGACTGTTGTTGTGTGTCTTTGCTCTTTCTCCCAAATGAATCACACACGGAAGCTTATTCTTAATTATGAATGCCTGTCCTTAGCTTGGCTTGTTTCTTGATAGCTTTGCTTAACTCTAAATAAACCTGCTGTTCTTTGCCTCTGGGCTTTTATCTTTCTCTATTTTTGTGTCCCTTTCTTTCTTACTCCATCGCTGGTTGCGTAGCTGGGTGGCTGGCCCCTGATGTCTTCCTCCTCTCGCTCCTAGATTTTCCTCTCCCAGATTGCTCCTTTCTATTAATTCTCTCTGCCTGTCAGCCACACCCATTCTTTCTCCTGTCTCACTACTGGCTGTTCAGCTCTCTACTAGACCATGGTGTATTCTAGACAGGCACAGTAATACAGCTTCACAGAGTTAAAAAATGCCACACAAACAAAAGTAACATACCATAAAATAATATTCCCTAGCACTTGACCACAATTTCCCTCTCTCCCCTCTTCCTAGTCTCTCCCTCCCAACTCCCTCTCCCCTCCCCAATTCACTCCTCTATCTTTTCTTCAGAAAAGGGCAGGCCTCCCATGGTTATCAACCAAATATGGTTTACCAAGTTGAAGTAAGACTAGGCACCTCTCCTCGCTTTAAGACTGGACAAGGCAACCCAGTTGTGAGGAAAGGGTCCCAAAAGCAGCTAGCAGAGTCAGAGTCTGCTCCTACAAGCACACTGAGCTACAGGACTGTAAAATATATGGAGAGGGCCTAAGTCAGTCCAACCCAGCCTCCCTAGTTGGTGGTTCAGGCTCTGTGAGCACCTATGAGCCCAGGTTCGTTGATTCAGTGGGGTTTCTTGGATGTCCTTGACTTTTTTGGCTCCTATAATCCCTCTTCCTCCTATTCAGCAAGATTCCCAGAGCTCTGCCTAATGGTTGGTTGTGGGTCTCTGCGTATGTTTCTATCAGTTGCTGAATGATGTCTCTCTGGTGACAACTAGGCTAGGTACCTTTCAATGAGTATAGCAGACTATCATTAAGAATCATTTCATTGACTTTTTTCCCCCTTTGGCCAGTCATAGTTAGTTTTCTTCTAGGTCTGTGGGCAATCCAGCTCCTGATTCCTGGCCCTCCAGGTAGTGTCAGGGGTGGCATGGGTCTCAAGATGAACAGTCATTGGTTAGCCATTCCCACAATTTCTCTGTCACCCTTATCCAAGCACATCTTGTAGGATAACAAATTGTAGAACTAAGGTTGAGTGGCTGTGTTGGTGTCCTAATCCCTCCACTAGAAATCTTGCCTGGTTACAGAAGATGTCAGTTCATTTTAGTATGGCTTTAGACATCAAAAACATGACTTCATAAACTACATGAGAAAGTCTGTTCTATTTAACCTGGCTAGAGTCTCAAGGAACATCAGATATGTTTTTAGATGAAAATCTACTCTGGGCTTGTGCTTGTTATTTATCATTAAAGAACTTGGCTAGGTTTTTTTTTTTTTCTTTCTTTCTGTACTACTGGTTGGGTGGTCTCCCACACATGCACCTTGCCCTCTTCAGATTTCTATGGCTTCTAGATGGAGTGCCAGATCTCCATCTATTCTTTATGTCAGGCAAGACTGAGTCTAGTACTCAGATAACTCCTCAGAGCTGACACTGTGATTGGTGGGCCATTATGCATTGCATTCCTGAGGGAGAAGCTGCAAAGCTGGGTGTTTTCTGCAGTATTCCAAGCTGTGCTGGCTTGGGGAGGAAGCTGCCATATTGAAACACAGCAGCGTTAACTACAGCAATATTCTTTAGTTTGCACTTGCAGAGAGCACTACAGCTTCTAGATTAGTTCCTGAAATTTTCACTTAGCCGTTTCGGTTCATATCTGTTTTCTGAACCGGTGTATTTGAGAGGAAAAGTGACCTAGTGATTCTCCTCAACCTCATTGCTCGTGTCACTTCAGAATACACAGCACCTTTAGGAACACGGAGAACAATAGAATACTCTATAAGTCTGTCAGGCTACAGGTTTAATTTTCAGAGAACCTATAAATAGGGTGAGTCCTAAGATAATAATGCATGCATGTACATATGGATACATGTTTATACATATATACAGGGACACATGTAAACCAACATATGTATGTACTTATGTATGCAAGGGCATATGTATGTATTTATGTAATAGAAAGACAGTAATTTTTAAAGTAGTCTCATATTTCAAGAAAGGAATGAAGAAAAGTAAATGGCTAGATATTACACAGGAAAGTGATAAAGAAATATAAAATTATTCAGGGTAGAGTGAAAATAAAAGCCTCCTCCATTAAAATGTGTAATTTCTCCTTAAGATATCCCTTAAGTAAGCACTTTTGTTGTAAATGAAAACCAAGAAAATATAAATGCCACTTGGCAAACATGTCAGTGGAGACAGGTAGAAAATACTCACTGGAGTGAAAAAAGAGGCATGAAGGCTAGGGTTATTCTAGAAAATAGTCAAACTTACTGAATATGAAATGTTGTCAAATATGGAGAGTAATCAAAGCAAAATTATAATAAAAATAAACATTGAATTAATAATGCCTATATATTCTGAACTCCAACACAAGCCATTCTTGAATGTGTGTTGGTTCTTCTAGGGTTCTGGGTAAGAATAATGTCTGAACCCAGAATAGGACCTTAGTATTTTCATTGTCATAATCTGCATTTTAAGTACAACACTGTAAGCTTTCCTGTTAGCTCTGCGCTCTCCTGCTTGCTATTGGCACTTGCTCAGTTTACCATTGGTTCCATTTTCTTCTCTGTTAAATGCTTTCTTTTTGTCTGTACATGCCAAGATTGGACGTGTTGGCTAAATATATCTAAATAATTAGAATTAATCAAAAAGTACATATGCATAGTAAATATTGGATCCTATTTCATTGTCCAGTGGAAGAAACAGTCTTCCCTCTGCTAACTGTATGTGGAGCTTAGTTCAGCCACTTGTAAGATATTTGGCTTCAGAGAGCCCGTGAAACTTTCTTTAGTAGTTCATGAAAGGGCAGGTTTAACGGCTATATCATACTGTTTTCTTAAGCAGATAACGTGTGTGAAATGACATTTTCATGATCAAGTTTAGTTATGGACCCTTCTTATTCTTCTATTAAGGACTGATTTCAAGACTGTCTGAAAATAAACTAGAATACTAGAGGTAAGTCTATAATGATAGCCAAGAGGAAACAACAAAAACTAAGCCAGGGGGAAAATCCAAGAATGCTTTCTTCAGGAGTTATTTCACATATCATTACCTGTTCAATTTGAAACTTATTCTGAAATAAAATATAACATTGAGTTTAAAACATGATTATTAAAAAGAATAAAACGAGATTAATATACAACTGTTTGTCACACAATTTTCTGAAATATTAACCATAATATCAAAATGTATTGATTTGTATTTCATAATTGAGTTATATATGCAACAATCTATATCTTTGGAAATTTAGTTTTGCTTGCAAATAAAATCAAGGTTGAGGAATAAATTTGATGATGTCAGACAGATTAGATTGAACTTTTCATGTAGTTTAAAAAATATTCATGGATTAGAAGAACAATTTGTTTATGTGACACAACTTCAGAACACAAGATACACAATACTCTGGAGACGGAGGATTTGATTAGACGATATTCAAAATGTCACTAAGAAATTGTAGCCAAGAGATTTCTTGGTGTTATTTTCAAGAGTATTTAAAGGAGTTTTGAGTATTTTCAAACAACATAAAAGGCTTAAGTTTGCTACATTAAGAATGTGTTTAGTTTTACACAGGAATTGCCTAAGTTTAGACCTGATTTATTTGTTTTTGTTTTTTTTTTTTTTCAGATGGAAGCTTGGACCACTGCTGTAAGTCCATTTCCCTCTAGTGAACTTACCTGAACCAAACTGTCTCCATGCATCAGACTAGGTGTACATTCAACCCATCCTATGTCAACCCAGCAAGTCTTTCTTTTTGCTGAACGTGTGAGCAAGGGAATGTTCAAACAAGAATACCATTTGACAATGAAGTACTTAGGTTCTAAGTTTTGTACTTTCAGTAAAGTTGTTATATTTAACAATTCAATTCAGTATTCATGATTGAATTTGTGGCTAAATGCATGCTATCTATATCTTATTTATAGCTTAAATTTATTGTCTGATAATTATGATTTTAATTGAAAAAAGTAACTGACAGAATACCTTGATTGTATTATCCTGAACCAGTGGAGTAATGGCTATGCTACCTTTGATAGTTTAGAAGAAAGTCAGATGAATGCCCATAAGTACAAATGCCCATCTCTTTAAAGAAATGTTTTAGTCATAAGATAGTCAGAAATATATTTTAAGATTATGATAATTTTGGTGGTTTGTGGGCAGCTTATTTTTAGAGCCCCTGATATTTAGTGATATCCAACACTGAAAGGGGAAAAAGTCAACAAAATCAACACTTCTGTATCCTGAGTGAGGAGGTGGAAAAAAATAAACCCCAGTATCCATGCAGTACATGTTTGTAATCTCTTCTCTTAGAATGTGAGGCAGGAAGAATGTGAGCTCCCAACAAATTCAAGGCCATCATGAACTAAATAGAGAGACCCTGCCTTTAAAAACTATAATAAATCTTCATATCTTCTCTTTTTCTTTTTTTAAATCAAAAAATAGAGTCTTCTCTCATGCAATATATTCCAGCTACAGTTTCTCCCCCCTCCACTCCTCCTTGCTCTCCCCCACTTCTCCATTTCCACAGATCCCCTGTCCCTCCTACTTCTTCTTCAGAAAAGAGCAGGCCTCCAAGAAAAAAATAGCCAAATGTAACAAAACAAGATATCACAAGACAAGGCAAAAGCCCTATTAGTGAGACTAGACAAGGCAACCCAACAGTAGGAAAAGAGTCTCAAGAGCAGGCAAAAGAGTCAGAGAAACACCCACTTATTCCATTCCATAAGAATACCAAGCTAACAGTCACAATATATACTCAGAAGACCTGGTGTAGATCTGTGTAGGCCTTCTGCTTACAGCTTCAGTCTCTGTGAGCCCTAAGAGCCCTGCTTAGTAGATTTGGTGGACCATGTTCTCCTGGTGTTCTCCATCCCCTCTGACTACTGCATTCTCTCCTCCCTGTCTTTCACAGGGGTTTCTAGATCTCTGAGGGGATAGACCCAATGGAGACCTCCAATTCAGACTTCCTCTCTGGCTGTGGGTTTATTTACCCACTTTCATCTGCTGCTAGAGGAAGCTTCTCTAGTGATGACTGGATAAGGCACCAATCTATAAGTATAGAAAAATATCATTAGGAATCTTGTCATTGATTTTTCTGGATTTTTTTTTCCATTCATGTTTGACTCTACCATAGGTCTCTGAGCTGTCCAGCCTCCAGTTCCTGATCATCCAAGCAACATAGGCCTGGGCTCCTTCTCATGGTGTGGGGCCTCAACTTAGCACCAAACATTGGTTAGCATTCCCACAAGTTCTAAGCCACCATTGCCCCAACACATCTTGCAGGCAGGACAGGATGTAGGTAGAGGGTTTTGGTGTCCACCTTTCTCTTTCAATAACCTAAGAGTACTTTATTGCACCAAAGAAACTAAAGTGTAGGGACAAAGGCTCCAAGCCAATACCAGCTTGACCTCTGTACCTTCAATAAGTTCTGTGGATGTTGTCATCAGCAATGGGACCTCTGTCATTTTTCAGAGAGTGACCTTCTGTCCTAGAATTAGCCTGGGTTGTTTGAGGGATCTCCACAGTACCACCTCACCCAAAAACTAAACCAAATGTAACACAGTCCCACCAGTGGAAGCCTTGCCTGGCTAAAGCGATGTCCAGTTCTAACTCAGTATCTTCCATCACTAGGAGTCCTTTCTAGGGTCACTCTCATAGATTACAGGAAGTTTCCCTTGTACTAGATATCCGCACCACCCCCAAACTCTCCCAAATTCTAACTTTCTCTCTCTACACCCTCTCCCTTCACTTCCCCAACCTAATATCTCCCACTCCCAATCCCACTCTTCACCAGTCCACCTGAGAAATCTATTTCCCCTTCTTAGGGGGATCCTTGTTTTCCTGTGATAGCACTCATCTTTATTTAACCTCACTGGGTCTGAGAACTGTAACTTGTCTCTTACTTACTAGCTGGTATTCACTTACAAGTAAACACACAACATATTTGTTTTTCTGAGTCTGAGTCACCTCACTCGGAATAATTGTTTTTCTACTTGCATCTAATAACCTGCAAATTTCATGATGCCATTTATTAAACCACTGATTATTATTCCACTATGTAAGTGTACCACATTTTCTTTATCCATTTTCAATTGAAAGACATCTAAATTGTTTCCAATTTCTCACCATTATGAATAAAGCTGCTATGAACATGGTTGAACAAGTGCTTTGATGGAATATCCTTTGTGTGTATGCTGAGGAGTGTTATAGATGTGTCTTGAGGTAGATCAATTCCCAATTTTCTGAAGAATTTCCATATTGATGTCCATAGTGGCTGTACAAGTTTTCCCTTCCACTAGCAATGGATGAGTATTCCCCTTGCTCCACATTCTTGCTGACTTGTGTTTTGATCTTAGCCATTCTGACAGGTAGCACATAAACTTTCAGTGTCATTTTGATTTGCATATCCCTGATGGCTAAGGATGTTGAACATTTCTTTAAGTGTTTCTCAACCATGTGAAATTTCTCTATGGAGAATTCTCTGTTTAGACCTGTACCACCTTTTTAATTGGATTATTTGGCTTTTGAATATCTAGTTTCTTTAGTTCTTTATATAGTTTGGATATTAGACACCTTTTGGTTGTGGAGTTCATGAAAAAATTGACAGTGTCCTACAGAAGCTTCTCAGGTTCATGAGGTCCCATTATTAATTGTTGATCTTAGTGCCTGCTCCATCAGGGTTCTGTTCATGAAGTTGGCACCTGTGACAATGTGTTCAAGGCTGTTTTCAACTTTCTCTTCTCTCAAATTCAGTATGTCTGTTTTTATGCTGAGATCTTTAATCCACTTGGAATTGAGTTTGTTTAGGATGATAAATATGGATAAATATTTTCATTCTTCTACATGCAGACTTTCAGAAGTAAATGAATGATGTGTATGATAAAACCTTGAAGTCTTTGAAGAAAAAAATTCGAGAAGTTAGCAGAAGATAGAAGGATCTCCCATGCTCATGGATCAGTAGGATTAATATAGTAGAAATGGCCATCCTACCAAAAGCAATTGACAGATTTAATGTAATCCCCATCAAAATTCCAACATTGTTTTTTACAGGCATTGAAAGGACAATTCTCAATTTCATGTGGAAAAACACAAAGCTTAGGATAGGTCAAGCAACTGTGAACAAAAAAAAAAAAAATAACTAGAGGTTGTTTCAAGTTGCACTACAGAGTTATAGTAATAAAAACCACCTGGTATTAGCATAAAAGCAGATAGGCTGATCAAAGGAATTGAAGTGAAGAATGAAACATAAATTCAATGCTTATGAACACTTGATTTTTGAGAAATAAGCCAGAACTACGTACTATAAAAAAAGAAAGCATCTTCAATAAATGGTGCTGGTCAAACTGAATGTCAACTTATCTTCTCTTAAATTTTATTTCAAATAGTATAAATGCATACCTATAGTCCTGACAAAATAACTAAAGCACAAATAAAATAATAAATTATATACAGCTAGAGCTTTATTGTGGAAGTCTATCATCTTATTTCAGTCTGGTTTTGTTGTTATTACATTTTTATTTTTTTAGGGAGTGGTCGGGTATTAAATATTTGTTTCCTTGTAGGTTCTAGTTACTTCAATAAATGATTATGTCCAATATTTTTCTTTTAAATTCCTCCCCATTAGGATGCACACTTTCAAACCTCACAAGTTCCTTGATGCAACATTGTTCTATGTCCTTGGTTGTCTCCTCTGTTTAACATTGTTGACTTTAGACAATATAAAACTAAACATGGGGAAGTCATTTTGTGAAAACTCTATTAGTTAGTAATGCTTTTGGAAGGATAAAAATCCCAACTTTCTAGTGAGGGGTGGGCCGGCTCAGCAAGGTCCTTGGATTTTAACATGCATGTTTCCTATGAACCTCCTGTGACAACATGGGCTGTGGATATCATCAAGACACTGGACTGCAGCAGGAGCAAGGACCCAGACATGGCAATCAGTAGCAGCCCTGATTTAGATGACACCGTGGCTACAGGTGACAGCACAGGCCACTCAGATCAGTGTGGCCCGAGCAGCAGCATGGCCCTTGGACACCAATATAGACACAGAATGCAGCCTAGACACTGGGCATCACTGTGGTCTTTGGTGGCACAACAGGCCACAACCATTAACACATGCCCTGGCTGTGATAGGAACAAGATCCAAGACATGGTCCTAATCAGCAACCAGGGCTTGAATACCACCATTGCCCCAGGTTGCAGTGAAGGCTACTCAGATTGGCAGTATGGCCCGTGGACACCAACATGACCCCAGGTGGCAGCCCAGACCCCTGGTATTGGCATGGCCTTCGATGGTATCAAGAGTCATGGACATCAATCCAGATCCTGGCTGTGGTAGAGCCATCCCTACATTACCATACCTGTGTATATATTTGTGCACTTGTGTGACAGGAGCACTTAAATCTACCTTTCAGGTAAACTTTAGATTAAAAAAAAAAAAAGCACTACTAATGACTATCTTGAAATTCTATGCCATTTGACCCACAATTCTATGCATTGCCTCTAAGTTTGACATTTTTGATTCTATCCTATGACAATGTCATACATTTTTCCTTCTGATCTTAGTAGCTTAATGTTCTCTATGTCTATCCATTTTTTTTTATCCATGTGAACATGTTTTTTTCCTGGTTAAGTTTTAATGATATTCTATGGTGATATTTTATTTGTACTAAAATGTGATTTTATTTGTATGTTAATAAATAAAGTTGCCTGGGGGTCACAGCTAATAGTAAGCCATAGTGGAGCTGGGCGTTCATGGTGCATACCTTTAATCCCAGCACTTGGTAGGCAGAGCTAGGTAGATCTCTATGTGTTCAAGGATACAGCCAGCGTTGGAGACACACGTGTTTAATCTCAATACCAACCATAGAAGACCTGGTGGTCTGTACAAACAGGCAGTGATGAGGCAGTCATGTGGTTGGGTTTACAACCAATGAGAAGGCAGAACAGAAAGTCTATATAAAGACAAACACACAGGAAGTAGGTTTCTCTTGGCTGAAGAGGATCGCTGAAGCAGGAAGGGTAAGGCTCTTAGCTCTGACCTCTTGGGCTTTTATTTTTACATTGGCTCTGAGTTTCTTATTTAATAAGATGGTTACTTCTACAATATTCTGTCTGATATTTACCACAACTGTGTATATGGTATTTTTTTTTTCAAATAGGCATGGTCTTCTGAATATTTCATTTATATACTACCTCTTTTCTTATTAATCAAAGATAACAAAATAGTATAATTTTAGACTTTCATTTATAGGAATGAGGAAACAGCTTGTGTCACACTAACCAATTTACTTAGAACTTATTAAAATTGGCCAGCTGCCGATGAACAGCAAAGGGAGACAGCCCATGAAAAGCCTCTACCTGCAAGACACAAAGGGGCAACAATTTTCCTTTCCATATAGTGGAAAGCTTGTTTTATGTTTGCTCTACAGAAGTGATAATTTGGAGCATGGATTTTATTAGACTTGAGATTATACATTTTGAAAGATTATGTCCCGAAAGTATGGACAAATCTCTGAAAATTGAAAACTTTGCCTTCTATTTTTATTCTAGTTAAGGTGTGAAGAGAGGGTGTATTATAACCTAGAAAATGTGGCATTGAGAACTTCTTTTAAACTTCATATGGTAGTCCAAACATTTGATTTAAAATACAGCATATATTATATTTGGAAACTTATTTAGCATTATTTACCATGATTTAGTATATGCAATCTTAGAAAAATCATATTGTATTACACTTTCTATTGCTTTTGTTTCTGAAAGTCATGAATTCATTACATGAATAAACTTAGGTCAACTTTCCTCCTCAAGACAAGAATTATGAACAAAATCATAAAAGTATGAAAAATGAAAATGAGATCCCTAAATATAAGTGTTTATTAATGGCTCAAGGAAATATGTACTACTTCAGGAAATGAATTCTGTGTAAAGATGTTTTTAAAATTGGGATCAAAATTAAATTTATTTCAAAACTGAATTTTAAAAATGTAATTTATTTTAAATTTACCTAAAAACTTTCTACATAATTGTATATATTGATGAACTGACAGATAAGTGATCTGTCAGTATACAAATGCATATGTAGTTAAATATGGATATTAGTAGATATTTCTTTAATTCATTAATTCATACATTTCACTCATTCATTCATTCATTCATTCATTTTCCTTTGTTTTGAGTCAGTCTTGCTATGTAGTTCTGGCTGTCTTTGGACTCACAAAATTATGATTTTGTAACTGATTTTTACTCTTAATTTTGACCCCTTCTCAGATATATAGAATGTGTGTGTGTTTAATTTTATTCCTTTTTTTTTTTTTTTTTTTTTTGGTTTTTCGAGACAGGGTTTCTCTGTGTAGCTTTGTGCCTTTCCTGGAACTCACTTGGTAGTCTAGGCTGGTCTCAAACTCACAGAGATCTGCCTGGTTCTGCCTCCCAAGTGCTGGGATTAAAGATGTGCACCACCACCACCCAGCTAATTTTATTCTTTGTATTATCTTTTCAGTATGTTAATTATTCCTTTTTCTAAGCAGATACTTTTACATTTGATGCAATCCCATTTTCTATATTTATTTTATTTCCTGTGCTGTTGGGGTATGTGTAGACTGCTATCCCAATGTCCTAATTTATTTCCTCCCCATCCCCTAATATATTTCTTTTTTTTTCTTAACATCTGAAGCTGAGGCTGCAGGTCCACTCCACTAGTAACAGTTTATTTGGTGCCAGGATTCTGCATGTTGAGTAAACAGCACTCTGCCAACTGAGTGATATCCACGCTCTCATCCACACCATACACTATTGTCAATATCCTGTGTTTTCCTCCAGTGTCTCTGTCTTCCACTCCATGTTGGGTGTCAGTGTTGACACTGTTTGCTTAGGACATAAAAGAGGAAGCAATGTTTCTACTTTATAGAACATCTGTGTTATGCATATACATTTGTGCACAGCTAAGTAGATAACAAAAAAAAAAAATAACTGCCTTACAAAATCTTTCATGTTGAGTATATTTCAAAATGACATCCAGAAATCTAAGCAGGATGAACTGCAATAATCTAACAAATTTCAAAAATAAAATAAATTAATTTGGAAATTTAGGAAGTTTGTGATCAAAATAGTAGTATCTATTTATTAAGTGTTATAGTTTTTCAATACTTTAAAAGGCCATAGAAAATATAATAATTTTAGAATATTTTTTTACTATTTTAAGGTAACATTCAAATACTCACCCATGCATTTTTTTCATTACAGAAAATTAAAACATTTCTCCTATCTCAAAGCTAGAACTTATACAAATTAAACCAGATTACTTCATTGTAATGAATATTAATAGATAGGACAAAATATCCCTAGAAACATACACCTTTCTCATTATATATTAAAAGTATTGCTGTGTGAAATACAAAGCTTGGTTTGCTTTCAAGAAAAAAAGCACCAACATTTTTAATTTAAAATGATCAATAAGTAACAGAAATAGTACATGAGGCTTTTAGTTCTTAAACTGACACTCGGTATTCTTTATGATTTGTAATAAGTATGAGAACAAAAAAAAGAGGATTAAACATTGATTTTCAATAAATTCAAAGGATTAATGTTTTCTTTGGAATAGAAACTCACTGAGAGGCTCAAGAGAGAACTGTGCATTTTAAAATGATAATTGTCTTGAAAACAAACTGTCATAGGTTTAAATGAAGACTTGTAGATGAAAATAAATAAATTGGGAAAATAGCTTCACTCTAATTCCGTCTGGGAAATAGTTCACTTAGAAACGCACATTTTTAAATAAGAACTGCTGATGTGGTAACAGCATAGTTCCTACTGAAATGGTTCGTTTTATTCTTGTTAGGATAGAGCTTGACTCAATCGTGAAGTGTTCTGAGTCCTTTCAGAATGAAGGGTGAGAGCAGCTGAATGATCATTCCATAAACACATACCCAGTTTAGGAGAAATAATTTGCCTGCACAAGGGCCTTATTTCCACAGAAGGGAATTTATAAAGTCATCAAATATGGCCTTCACTTGGAATTATTTTGATTGTCATGTAGAAAATTCTATAACTTTCTGGATAATTTAATAAATTTTAATAAATTCTTACAAGGTGAACTCCTCAGTCAGTGGATAGTATGTCTTGGTGTTATTTATTTCTTCTAGGTAAGGGTATGGGAGTTTCTGAGTATTGAAATAGGAATTTGGGTTAAAATATGATGTGACCATATACTTTCAAAAATCTTAAAATTTTGCATTAGCTACTTGCATTAGCCACTGCTCTTTTGCTGTGAGGAGACACCATGACCAAAGAAACTTATAAAAGATGATATTTAGTTGTGAGCTTGCTTAGATTGAAGAAGGTGAGCCCATGATCATCATGGCAGGAAGTGTGGCAATATACAGTCATTATGCTAGAGCAGAAGTGAGAGTTTATTTCATACACAAGCACAAGGCAAAAAGCATCACTAGGCCTGCAGTGGGCTTGTGAAACAAAGTCCCCCCAAGTGACACATTTCATTCAACAAGGTCATAACTCCTAATCCTTTCTAAGCAGTTCTGTCAAGTAGGAGCCAGACATTCAAATACGTGAGCTTATGAGGGTCACTCTTACTCAAGCCACCCTACTGCTTTGTTGGTGGTGGTGTTGCTGTGACAAATCGCCAGATGATAATCAACTTAAGGAAGTGTTTGTATTTTCTGATGGATGTAGGGACACAGTCCATCATGGGAGGGAAAGAACATGAGGTAACTTTGACATCGAACGCCATCATGAGACCGAGGCAACTCTATGCTGGTGACCATTTTGCTTTCCAGTGTCTTTTTCTGTTTTTTTTTTTTTTTTTTTTTTTTTTTTTTTTATCAGTACAGACCACAGACCATCCAATGGTGCCACCCATATTTAATATATATCTCCTTCCTCTGGAAAACCTCTCTGAAAATGTCCTCACATTACGATTGAGATTTAAGGCTATTTTTTTTAGAGATTGGGAGAGGTACAATTGATTCCCTGTGACTAACAGCCTTGGGCAATGAGGAGACTGTGTCAACTATTCAGATGGAAATAGAAAAAGCGGTAGTTTGGTTTTCTCTCCACCATTTTCTCAGTTTGGGACATTTTAAGGATTCCACAAATATCAGACATCCTTGGTTTCTACAACTACTGCCAGTCAACCATTTCAAGTGAATTTTTCACCCGGACTGGTTGATTTTCTGGCCCATTAAGAGAGCTGATTCGATTCAGTCGAGTTTATAGAATCTAACCCCCCATGCATGGTGTAATGTCCTGCCAAGTGGCAGCTGGCCATAGCTGTAGGTAATCTTTCACAGAGTCTCTTCTCTCCATTCGCTATGTCTCGGTTTCTAAGAGGGGCTTTGGGGTGAGACTGCTTTGGGGTCTTTAGTGCTTGGAGTCGCATCATTGATTTGAATGCTAAAAGAAAGAGCTAGAGTCAACAAATTTAATTTGTCCCTTCCATTTTTATGAAGACATATCCCTGTGAGTGAGGAGAGTGCTTAGCTTTCACTTGGAGTTCTCATCAAGGACATTAAAACCTGCAGCTACACGGCCTTGTCTTAGAATTGCTTTGATTTTCAAAAATGAGATCATTTTCAACTTACCTGAAGTGAAGAAGATAAAAGAGGCCTTTAAGTCAATAGAATTATTTAAGGTAGATTAACATATCAAGTGATTTATTGATTCTAACAAGTATGCCAGAAAGATATGATTAGAGCAAAAACACATAGAGAAACACCTATTTTGGGTGATATAGTTTAGTAGACCAGATTAAAGAACTTGAATTCCAGGCTGAATGCAGCCCCAAATCACGAGCATGGATGGCATAGATTTACATGTAAATTTTAGAAGACTATTCTAGCTTCTTTGTGAAATATGAGATGTAAATACAAAGAGCATATTTTGACTGGCTAGTGGACTAATCTAGGTGAGAAAGGAATCTTGATTTGATTGATATTGAGGGAAATGAAGGTGAAGGTGTTCAGCATATTATTCATGTCATTATAAATGAAATAAGGTGTCAGTTGAGGAGAACTGACCGCAGAGGGGAAGGAATGGAAATGCATGGCTGAGTTGGAACATTTGGAGATATGAAGATATACATTTCTTTCAAAATGAAAAGAGATGGGAAAGACCAGGTTTGGAATAGTAGAATAAATATGCTCTTTAGAATAAATTAATTTATAAACAAATCATACTAGAAACAACCTAGTAAAGATTGGGTGGAAATCATTAATTTTTGTTAAACATGTAGGTGAAGCAGGTTAAATCGTGGTTTATAAAAGAATCTCCACAGAGAGATTGGGGTGGGGGAAGAAGGGCAATATATAAGGAAAGATGGTTGAGAATGGAAGTTCCAAATATCCTATGCAAAAGAACTTCTAACCAGGGCAGAGAAGGAGCTAAGAAAAGTAAATAAAGTCAAGAAAATAAAGATTAAGAAGAGAAACCACAGCATCAGATGAACATGGGAAGCAGGAGATAGCTCAAGTATTATTTTAGATTTCTTAAGTTATGGGGAAAGTAATAATTCTGGACTTATTAACACTGCCAATTCATTGATGACTTTTCAGATGTCTTATCATCAGAGTGGTGATAATAAAAATTGTTTTGGAAGATAATACAGATAATGTGGAAAGCAAAAATATTGACTATCTGGGCCTAGGCACATAGGTGTCTAAGGCAGAATTCAGAATGGTGAAGCAAGAAACCACAAATTCAAAAGCAGGCTGGGTTTGTCTCAAAAAAAAATAAAGCAAAACAAACAAACAAAAAAAAGAAGTAAACATGAGAAGGCACATTATTCTTATCATTTCTGGATGATTTTTGCTGTGAAAAAATTATACTAAAAAACCAAATATCTTGTATAAAATAATGAGATAATTCTTTTGTTTACTGATATAATAAGTAAATTGGGTAGTTTATTCAGGAGAATTATAGTTTGTTGATTATTATTCCAGGGATGGGAATTATTTGATACAGAAAGCATTTGAAAACAGATCAATGAAACAGGAAAATACATAGCATGGTATGGTAAAACATTGTCTTTCATATGTAACAGCTGATAAAATTGACTTTGCTCATCACTGTTAAGAACAAACTCTTTCTCTTGGTGAGTCAGCCATTCAGTGTCCTTACATTCTAATCTGGTTGTTTTCCCTTGCTGTGTACAGTATCAGACCTGACTCCTACAATTTCTTATTCACAGGCTTCAACTCCAACTCACTTCTGTTAGTTCTACTAAATGGGAAGCTAGGGCAAGCAGAAAAGAGACAGGCTATGGTAGGGTATATATGCCATGCCCTCTCGGTTGGGATGTATTTCCTATGGCTTCATCTCCCACCTTGTAGCAGCACTCTATTCCTCTTGGCTCTGTAAAACATCTGCGAGGCTCCATGGTCTTGGCCTGAGGATGGTGGCCATCATGATTATCTCTCTTTTAGTTCTCAACTTTTCCTTGGCTATAACAATACAAAACACAGCTCTCATCTCAAAGGAAATAGGAGTGTGTTTATTTTTGAGCCAAATATGAGAGACATGCTTGCATATGGAGACAGTTCCATGAGTTTTCATAGTTACAGAACAAAAAAAAAGTCATAAATCTTTGCTGAATGCATTAATAAGAATAACAGGTAGTGATGCTGTGCTGGAGCCTAGAACTCTCTGCTCTAGGGCTAAATGCTATTAAGGGGTCAAATAATTATTTTTTTAATTCTGGATTTGCAATATCCAAACTCCCCACAATCTTGGCTTTCTACTCAGTCACTCAGCCTTGCTGAATGGTTGACAAAGGTGTGGCTTTTTAAATGGAACTTCAGCTCAAAAATATGTAACAAATCCAGTGAATTAAATTCCTTGTATTTAAAGTCCTTAGAATAGTTTATACTAAACCTGATGGATAAATTGAGGTCACTTGTTCTTAAGGTTGACTAGTTTAGTGGGCAGCTTCATCCATACTTATCAAAAATAGCCGGATTAATAATATTTAAAGAAATAAATGTTCAGAACACTCTTACCACAACCACAGAATGATTAGATTATGGGACAGGCTGGATTCAGAAATTGAAAACTTCATTTTGTGTTCTTACTGATTCTTAAGACTGCTCTTTCTTTCATGGCTGCAAATTGTGTTATCTGTGCTGCTTTATTGGCATTGTGCTGGGGAAACTTCAGCATTATCATTTTCTACTGACTAAATATTTTCCCTGGCATGCTTAATAAAATTCTGTTATCCTTTTGGGATGTTGACTCCCTTAAAAAAAAAACAAAAAACAAAAAACAAAAAAAAAACAGTCTGTAGCTACACTTCTTTTAAGCTAGTGTATTCTGTTTCTTCTCACGTTTCCCCTGAAAATATAAAACTCGACTTCTTGTATTTTGAGCCTTGTTCAATGTCATTTGCTTTCATCTGGGTCACATTTCTCTTAGGACAACAGCATCCAATGTTTACTCCATATTTATGGCAACCTCAACTTTATCTCTCTGTTACAATTAGTAGTGAAATGATAAAATATGTCATGGTTTTACAGGTTATTCAATCGCTCCAGGATTCCATAGCTTTTCACAGAGGGCTTTGCAATAGGGATATGTTCTTTTCTTGTCTTTAACTTTGAAAACCCGTTTTGTTTTAATATGGCTCCTGAGTAAGCATTATAGTATTTCTTTGTATCTGGAGAGTTTTTTCTCCGGGTCCTGCCAAACCCTGGCAATCTGACAGCCCACTTATAAAATAAGCACACAGACGCTTATATTACTTAAACTGTTTGGCCTAATGGCTCAGGCTTCTAGCCATCTAGTTCTTACATCTTAAATTAATCCATTTCTATAAATTTATACCTTGCAATGTAGCTCGTGGCTTACCCGCATCTTCACATGCTGCTTGTCATGGCGGCGGCTGGAAGTGTCTCCCTCCTCAGACTTCCACTTCCCAGAATTCTCTCAATTCTCCTCTCTGTTAGTTCCGCCTATACTTCCTGCCTGGCCACTGACTAAACAGTGTTTTATTTATTGACCAGTCAGAGCAATTTGACATACAGACCATCCCACAGCATTTCTTGAATACAGAAAATATACTGAACAGTCTCTCCTAAAACTAAATTAAAATTGGTGTTAGAAACTTTATAAAAGTATACTCAGCTTATATGACAAACTGAAGCCTTTTGAAGTTGGAGTTTTACAACTTTGCAGGATGGTACAGGTGAGTGGGAGGCTGTTGGAATGTGTACTGTAGAGAATTCATCATTGGGGGAGGTATAATATGAAGATGGCCATGGTAGTAAAGGGATACATGTTAGATGTGGGCAGTCACATGACCTTCAGCTTAGTACTTAATTCTGTAAGCCTCAAATTCTTCCACTATAACATGAGAATAATGACATTGGAGGATATTGTAAGAATTAAATAAAATTAAATGATATATAATAAGGGACATAATTATCTTGCTGTGTATCATACAGTTAAGCCTGAAAACATAAAGGTATATATTTTCATTACTTTATTAACATTACTTTAAAAGGTTGTTTGATTATCTAGATACTTTCATTTTTGAAAATCTAAGGTTGCATAATTCTTTGGATCTCAAAATTGTGCGTTAATACATTGTAAAATTAAACATAGTCATTTAACCACTATGAATAAATTTATGAGAAATGTTAATGAGTCCCTTTGTATGTATATAACTCCATTATCCATATGTACCTCTAGACTCAGTTACACTTAAGTATAGCAAAAATACCTACTAAGGATTTTAAAATTAATATGTAATGTTAAAGCTAAGGAAATAAGTTCTCTCTCTCTCTCTCTCTCTCTCTCTCTCTCTCTCTCTCTCTCTCTCTCTCTCTCTTTCTCTCTCCCTCTCTCTCCTTTTTGAAATAGAATTGACCAAATAAGTTTTGCTAGTTTGAGAGTATGTGGTATGTGTTGAATGAACCTTACTAAAGGATAATATCCAAAGATAGACAGGAGAAAATTCTAAAGCTAAAACTCTTCTTATACATAAAGTAATATACTAAGAACTTATGAAATGTGTCAAGGGGTTCTATTAGCCACACTTTCAAATATTATCATTGTCATAAATAGATGAAAATCTAAGATTGAGGTTTCCAGTGTCAAAAAGCTTGATAGATCAATTAGGTCAAATGAATTCTGTTCTTAGCCACTAACTCTTGTGCCTGTAGTTAATTCATTTATAGCTCTGTTCTACAAAAAGTGCCATTCTAGATGTGAAGTCTGTATTTTGTTTCTTCTTGTTGTTCTTGTTCTTCTCCTTCTCCTCCTTTTTTAACATGTTATGGATTCTTTGTGAATTTCATATCATGTATCCTGATCCCACCCATCTCAAAGCCACTTCCTATCTGCCCTCTCTCTTACAACCTACTGCCCACAAAATAAAAACAAACAAACAAAAACAAAACAAAACAAACAAAAAGAAAACAGCAAATAAACCAGAATCTTGGTGTTGAAGCTGCAGTACAGCTCAGTGAGTCACACAATATACCCAGTACACCCATTAGTCCATACATCTTTACCTGCAAATCCTCATTGCAATGAATCATTGGTCTGGTTCGAGGCCTCTGGCTTCTGCTATACTATCAATACTTGGCTCTCACTGGGACTCCTCTTGGATATCCTGCTGTTGCCTTGTGTCATGGAGATCCTGCAGCTTTGTATCTTTAGATCTGACTCCTTCACATGATCATGTATCATCTAGATAATCCCACAGAAGTCTAAAATGAAGAAAAGGTGAAACTGATAAGTTAGTCTGGATGTCCATGAGAAAGTCATTCTTTGATTGCACCTGGGAACTGACTTTTTCCCATCCAGTTGGTTTTCCCTGTTCCTTTGTGTGAACTGAACTGGTAAAAAAGAGGATCCTTCCACAGCCCAGAATATTCAAAACCCAAATCCACACACTACTGTAAACAGTGTTTTTAAGAAAATCATCTTCACTTCAGAATAGTTTCATCATAAAAAGTTAGAGAGTGGCAACTCTTGCATATCTCATGTGCAGTTTCTCTTGTTAAAACCTTATATTAATATTATGCTGTTTATAGAAAAAGAATGTCAATACATTATTATTAAATAATGTCTAAACTTTATTCAAATTTACCAAAAGTTTTCAAATGTCTTCCTTGCTCTTTTATCTTTTGCTCTTCTGTTTCAGAATCTCATCTTACATTACATTGTATTGGCATGTGAGGCTGTAGTGATTTCTCAAATTGTTTTTGTAGTCAATAACCACAGGGATTTGAGAAATAGAACATAGGAGTTTTTAGATTATTTGATTATTTGTTGGAGTTAAATCTCATGTTTTTTTTCATTAATTAGTCTTGGTTATTAATTCTAGGGTACAGACCAGAGATATCATATTATTCTTACCACGTTGATTCAAAGGATAATTAATCAAATTTTTTACCAGCTCAATTCACACAAAGGAACAGGGAAAACCAACTGGGTGGGAAAAAGTCATTTCCCAGGTGCAATCCAAGAATGACTTTCTTATAGACATCCACAGTAACTTACAAATTTCACTCTTTCTTCATTTCACACTTCTATGGGATTATCTAGAAGATGCAGGAGCATCTTCGTTGTTGATGGCATGCTATGGCTGAGAGGATCTTTGGAGTCTCTCCACAGGAAGACTATTGTGGTTTGTTTTATGTTCTTGCATTATTGTACTTGGTGGAAGTTGATTGCCCTTTGTGCTTACATTTAAAAGAGTCTTCTGCATTTCGTCAATAGCTCCCGATTTTTTTCTCTCTTCATTTTCAATGCTCAAAATTCTCAAATAGTACATATTTTCAAGACAGTTATTTGGCTTGTGAATACATGGGAAAAACTGACCAAACTGCTGCAAAAAAAAATCATAGAAAAAGATGTATAGAAAATCTTCTCCAAAGCGAGTTCCAGGAAAGGTGCAAAACTGCACAGAGAAACCCTGTATCGAAAAGCCAAAAAAAAAAAAAAAAGAAAATCTTAAGTTCATTGCCAGTGAAGTTGGCAAAATGTCCTAACCACTTCAACACTCTATGGACAGGCTAAGTTGTTCCAGTGTTGACCCAGAGTGAGTATGTCTTTCACTAGAACTTGTTTTCCTGATGTATTTATTCAATTTATGACTCTGAATTTGGCCATATTTTGTATAGAGAGCTCTAATGTGGTGATATTTTATCTATGTACATGAGTAGAGCTTATCTGAGTATCAGAGGAAAAAGCCAGCCACTATATTAAACATAGAGGTCAGGCAATGGCAGCACACATCTTTAATCCTAGCATTCAGGAGGCAGAGATCCGTCCAGATCACTGTGAGTTCAAGGCCACACTGGGAACAGAGCCAGGCTTGATGGCACACGCCTTTAATCCCAGCACTAACCATGGAGGTCTGAAAGTGTGTATTATTACCAACTAAATAGGATATAAAAGAGTGTAAGTTAGTAGTTAGTCATTACAGTCAAACTTGTAGTCATATTACGTACATTTTCAAGGTCAAGCAGATATATATATATATATATATATATATATATATATATATATATATTTGCCATCTTCAAACCCTTCAGAGATCTACATAATATGGCATTTAAGATGTTTTAATAACATAGATTTTTTTTCCTTTTTTTATGACTGAGAGACATGTCTGTTCCTGGCAGAACCAATCTACTTCAGAGAACATGATGGGTATTGAAGAAACTCCATTTGGAGTTTACTTTCATTGTGGCAAAAGCTAGCCACTGGGCAAGAAATTGCCCTCACATCAACTGCTGACAGTATGCTGTCCAAAATGGACAAGCAGGACACAAAACAAAGGACTGTTGATCCTTGCCAAGACAAGGTAGGAAGGTCCTTTAGAAAATCCTGCTTCACAGATGAGTCTGTCAGATATGCTAAGCCTGTAGGCTGAAGAATGGATGCCCCAACATTGCAGAGAAACTTTGCATGACTGTCCAGGCAGCCAGCTGTTTCTGTCATTTCTCACTTTTTTTTTGGAAGTCACTGGTTTACACTTCCTCTTTACTCAGTTAATATTATTTCCTTTTTGTGCCTCTGAGGGAGCTGAAGATTAGATATTTGCAGTTACAGTTTTTCTTGTTAAGAAATTCAGAAAAGTGACTCACTAAGAGGTGTAAAGTATATAAGTTTGAAAGCCATTAAAAGATAGTTTTTGGTTGGTAATACAAGTTAGAAAAGAAAGTGGATTAGGTACATTTTGGACTGACCAAACTAGGATCGATAATGGAGTATTTTCACTGAATTTGTCAATGCAAATGGACTAGACATTGCTGATGTGCTCATTGCCTGTGTATTGCTTGTGTATACTGTATATAGTTATTGTATTTATTGTACATAGCTTTTAAATATTAGTTACAACTTTTTTATATTAGACAAAAAAGGGGGGATGTGGTGATATTTTATCTGTACCACAATAAAGCTTATCTGAGGATCAGAGGAAAAAGCCAGCCACTATATTAAACATAGAAGTCAGGCAATAGTAACACACACCTTTAATCCTAGCATTCAGGAGGCAGAGATCTATCCAGATCTCTGTGAGTTCAAGATCATACTGGGAACAGAGCCAGGCATGCTGACACACACCTTCAATCCCAGCACTAACCAGGAGGTCTGGAGGTCTGTACAGACAGACAGGAAGTGATGTAGCTTGGCAGAGAAAGGAAGTGAGATGGCAGAACAGAAAGGCATATAGGTGTGGGTGTACGGAAAGTGGATCTCTTGGAGGCTGAGGAGTTGGTAAAATGAGGCTGGCTGTGGCTTGTCCTATTACTCTGATCACTCAGTTTTAACCCTAATATCTGGCTCTGGGTTTTTCATTAATAAGATTGTTTAGCAATGTGCCTATATCTAAATATCTAGAAAAAAGATTAGTGAAAATATGAGCAATAAAACAAAATGAATAAGAAAATATATCAAAATTTCATAAAATATTGACAGCTGTTTAGTATAAAAACAACAAAATCAAACTGGATAAAGCAAAAGAAATCATCCAAACCCTCTATTTGGTAGAAATAATTATTGTTTTGCCTAAATAAACTTTTAAAATTGATATCTACCAACCATAGTATTCAACAGTAGTTAAGGAATAATTAAGAATGTTACTGGGGCTTATGAACCCCATAGAGAGACCATTTTCAATAGTGTAGTGGAAGCCAGAGCTCTTGAACCAGAAAAATGGCGCATAAGCAATGAATGCTTACAAGTAAAGATGAATGTACTAAAGGGTATACTGTATGACTCAATGGGCATGCTACATCTTCTATGACTTTTATTGTTGTTGTTCTTTGTTTTATTTGGTTTTTCATTTTTATTTTAATTTTTGTTTTGTTTTAGGTGGTAGATTGCAAGAGCAGAGGGCTTATTTGAGGGGATGGGAAGATAAGTGGGATTGGGGTGCATGATGTGATGTGAAATACACAAAGAATCAATGAAAGTTGAATAAAATTAAAAATAATTACTGGAGCCAGGTGGTAGCACATGCCTTTAATTCCAACACTTTGGAGGCAGAGGCAGGTGTATTTCTGTGAGTTCAATGCCAGCCTGATCTACAAAGTGAGCTTCAGGATAGCCAGGACTATACAGAGAAACCCTGTGTGGAAAACAAATGAATGAACAAACAAAAGAGTGTTACTGGGTAGTATAATGATTGATCTACATATGAATGTGTCTTTTGGGATATCCCATTTGTATTCAAGAACCACTTTGAGGAATTGTTGAAGTCATAAACATGAGAGTAAGAAGGGTCAAAAAAAGTCGAGGAGTTGCAGAAGCTCACTTTCTGTTAGCATAGCACCACAGGACATTAGGTTTTTATGAATGTGTTTCCAAAGTAATACACACATGCATACACAGACACAGAGGAACGTACATACGCATGCATACATACAAACACATGCTTGCAGGCACACACACACGTGCATGCATGCATGCACCACAAGCATGCAGAAA
The DNA here is from genome assembly GCF_004664715.2 of Peromyscus leucopus. Taxonomy (NCBI): domain Eukaryota; kingdom Metazoa; phylum Chordata; class Mammalia; order Rodentia; family Cricetidae; genus Peromyscus; species Peromyscus leucopus. The sequence continues at coordinate 122,014,611 of NC_051068.1, read as the reverse complement.
TATATACACATACACATAGGCACTAGCACACACACCTAGCTCATGGGCGCGCGCACACACACACACACACACACACACACACACACACACACACACAGAGGCAGTTCAAACCCAATCTTCAGCCTATGCTGACATTCCAGCATCTATATAAAAGCCATACTTTGGTAAAGATTAAAGGAGGGGTTTCTAAAATTTTTGATGAGAGAAGAGACATATATATCCTGTGTTGCAAACACTTACTTCAAGATCTGCAGAAATGCTTCTGGGTGACCATGTTTTCAGAATAAATAATATATTTATGCAATTTTGGAAGCTTCAATTGCTATTTTCAAATTTCTTCCAATATTAATCCCAGACTAAGGCCTAAAAAAAGACACATGGTTAAATCAGCAATATACCTTTAGTGTCCTATACTTTATTCAACAAATTAAATGCTCAGTGAGGAATTATTTACATAATGAATCAGAACAAAAATGTTAATAGTCTTAACATTTATCATTCACTAATTTACTTTGTCATAATATTACAGAATGTATATAAATTATAATACTTCTCTGCAAGTTCATTGGTAATTTTACTTATAATAATACACATTACTGCTCAGATATGTCTACAATATACACATAGAAGAACATCCTGAAGTACTTTAAAATTGTTACATTTTGGTTTTAGCCATTTATTAATAACACAAAAATAAAATGCTCCTTGAATTCCTAGGTGATTTCTTTAAATGCCGCACTGTGCATGTAACCTTGGTATAGCCAGTGTAACTGCAGATGTTACTCACAGTCGTATAAATATCTGATCCCTGGAAATCTTGCTGAGCTATCTGGTTCAATGATGTTCTTCCCTGGGTGAATTACAGATGGCTTTTGAGTCACATTAAAGATGCTGCTTCTAAAATGTAGATCTCATTTCTTCCCTTGTCATTTACCCTCATTCTTGAAAAGGTTGTTCAAGAAGGAGTTTTGCTGATCCACCCATTAATTTTGTTCCTGTTAAACTAGAATTTATCACTCCCATTTGCTAAACAAATCCACAATTTGTTTGCTCACTTATAATTTAGTAATTGAACACTTTGTCAGTTACTATTTAGTGTTTCCTGATAGAGGTCATAAAATAAATATCATCTGCTATCATATTACCATTGATTCATGCAATTACATAGTGATATTTTTCATATTATTTTACATACTCAAGTTACTACTTACAAGTATTCTATTGGCTCTTGAACAAGAAGCAGCTTTCTTATTGAACTATTTATAATGACTTCTAAATGTTTTCCCTCAGAGGCTCAAGGTAATTCAGAACCATCAGTGTTCATGGGAAGTTTAAATTGGGTTTCCCAATATGCATTAGTTTGCACTTATCTGCACTAAATTTAATCTATCGTCATATTACCCAATCACCCAAGTTAATTAGATCCTTCTGGATTTTCTCATAATCATGCAAGGTTTTTGCTAACCTAAATCATTTTTGGTCATCAGCAGAAATTAACATAGCACTTCCCAAGCCATCATCCAGGTCACCAGCATGGTTTAGCAGTCCTCACCCGGCTGTCTGCATTAGGAGTCCCCTGCAAGGAAGTTTTCTGCTCTAGAGAAATAAGTGCTCTACATTTCAAATAGCTTCATCAATATTTATTTGCAAGGAATCATAGCATAAAAATTCTACCAACTTCATATAGGTTTTTAACATACTTTTAAAGAAATTTCAGATTTATGTTGAAATATCTTCTCACTAGTATGTTTTGAAAGTTTAACCATTGTGGAATATTGTATGCATGTTTGGAGAAGCACAGACTTAAAGCACAAATAAGTTCCAAATTTTCTTATATAGGTAAAAATTTTATGTGTCTACAAGCCCCAGGGGAAAGGAGGAGAAAATGAAGATTTAATGAGGACCTTGTAGACATTTCTATGATCTGCTTGGGGAAGATGTAATGAGCCTTGCTGAAGTTGCCAGCCTTTGCTTGGCATTCCTCTGAGCATCTTACACAGTACAAACTCAAACACTGAGAACAACTTTATTATCATGTGATTACCAATACCACGAACTCAGTTTGGAGCAGAACAACAGTTCAGAATACCATTTCCTCTGGGGATATGGAGTTAAAGCCCTCCCAGTAAGCTATACATTTTCCATAGTCATTTACAAAATAGCCATTAAATCTGATATTTTCCCATATGTTCCTTATCTTTTTGGATGAACTGTATGGACCACACAGATGTGTATACAAAATTGGAGTGTTTTGCCTGTGCTCTCATTTCATGATGACACACTATATCATATTTTTCTATTTATTTCTAGAAATTGGTCACTGATGGCATAATGCCTTAGACATTGCTTCTTCTCTAGATTAAGAGATAAGATATTTTAAAAAGAATGTCCTGGGTTAAAGAAAATCATATGTAATATTTTCGTGTTATACAGTAAGGCAGTCAGCTCTGGTGTAGAAATAAAGTTGAAAACAAACTCATACTGTCTATCAATAAAAAACATTTCCCTGTGCTCATCAAATATCAAGGAAGGCTTATGGTAGAATTTTAAACAAATCCTTAGACTGAATCCACCTCAGGTTTTTGCTCAGCTTTCTGTCATGAGAGCTGAATGTTCCACAGCCAACTGTTGACCAATCTTAAACTTGTACTTTCTGTTTGAAGGATAGTGGTAGAAAGCTAAATGTCACTCCCTGAATCTGAATAAAAAGAGGAATTCCTCTGGTGATGGGCAACAAATCCTTTATAGGGGTCAGTAGCTAGGCCATTCCTGATCTACACCTCTGTACCTAGTACTGCAGATGGGGTCAGCTGCTCCAGAAGAGTATGGACTGAGGGAAAGGAACTTGGTTTTCATTTCCCCTAGATAAGTACGTGCAATGTCCAGGGACAGGTTTACTTCCAACTTTAAACTCAGAGATAATACACACACACACACACACACACACACACACATTCAGACTTAATTAAAAATATGAACTATATGTAGAATGAATAGATGAAGATACAAAATATGCAAATAAAAGCAAGTTTATCTTTTCAGTGTCTTTTTACTCAGAGTCATTTGTCCTGTTTCCAGTGGTGGTTTAAGGGTGTTACAAGGAGGTAATGGCTGTTTGTTAAAAGGGCAAGTTTTGAACAAACTTGCAAGTCATACAGAGCAGGGTAACCTTACGGAGAACATAAATGCCCTGTAGTCTAGTTAGTTAAGTGACAGCTTCTGAGGACACTTTTATGTTTTGTTTCATACTTTATGTACTTATTTACTAATACAGTTTATAACTTTAGTAAACACTTAAGCAAAATAAGCATTTGTGTGATGAAGCAAATAGCTATCAATACATACGTAATCATTGAAACCTTCAGGAAAATTCACTGAGATGAAAATCACTTGAGAAAAGAAAAACAGAAAATTGTATTTTTTTATTTAACCTTGTTTTTATTTTTTAAGTCAGTTCTTTTATTACTGAAATTATAATGTAATTACATCATTCCCCCCTCCACTTTCCTCCCTACAAATACTCCTAAATAATTTCCTTGCTCTCTTTCAAATACATGGACACCTTTTTTTGTTTTTTTTTAGAGACAGAGTTTCTCTGTTTTGGTGCTGGTCCTGGATCTCACTCTGTAGACCAGACTGGCCTCGAACTCACAGGGATCCACTCTGCCTCTTGAGTGCTGGGATTAAAGGCATGTGCCACCACCACCTGGCAGCCTCATGGACTCTTTTTAATTTAACTAAATTAAATTAATAAATCTTAAATACATAAGTACAATGTGCTTAGTCTGTGCAGTGTTACTTGTACACACCTTTTCAGTGCTGAGCATTTTTTTTTAATTGTGAAAATATGCAACATAAAAGATTCTAAATTTCAACAGGCATTGTATTTAGTCTTTAGGATTTCAGGTAAGTTCTGCCTTCTGTATTTACATAGAAAGTTGTTGAGTCTGAGGCGTGGATATATATGTAGCTACACTTACTACTGAGACCCATACATCCTGACTGTAAATTTGGCTTGGGCAGATCTACAGTCACCACCCTGTGTTGCTGGAGGGCTTCTCTCCAGGTTCCCCAAGCCCCGCAGTCCCACAATCCACTTATAAAATAATCACTCAGACGCTTATATCACTTATAAACTGTATGGCCATGGCAGGCTTCTTGCTAACTGTTCTTTTATCTTAAATTAACCCATTTTTATAAATCTATAGCTTGCCACGTGGCTGGTGGCTTACCGGCGTCTCTACATGCTCTTCTCCTGGCGGTGGCTGCAGTCTCTCCTCCTTCTTCCTGTTTCCCCAATTCTCCTCTCTCTTTGTCCCGCCTATACTTCCTGCCTGGTCACTGGCCATCAGTGTTTATTTATATAGAGTGATATCCACAGCACTTCCCCTTTCTTCTTTTTTTAAAAAGGAAGGTTTTAACTTTAACATGGTAAAATTACATATAACAAAACAATTACCGAGCAAGAATTATAGTTACAATATTAAAGAAGATGTCCTATCTATCTTATATTTGTGAGTTTAAGGTTTTATATCTAACTTATCTTTTATCATAACTGAGGAAATTACGACTATCTAGTCTTCAACCACATCAAAGACCTGAGAAGGAACATAATGGTACCTGAGAAATGGTAGATGGATGCAAGCAACTTTCGGGAATCTTGCAAAAGTAGACCAAGACAGCTGGCAGCCTGGACAGTCACCTAATGTTTTTCAGCATTGTTGGTGCATTCAAATTGGCTACAGGCCTAGAGTATCTGACAGACCATTTTTAGAAGCAGGAATTTTAAGAGACCATCTTACCCTGTCTTGGCAGAGTACAGTGGTCGCTTTTCTTGTGTCCCGCTTGTCCAGAAAGGACAGCATTGCATTTGTACTGTCAGCCATCAAGGCAAGGGCAGTTCTTTGCCCAGTAGGCCATTTTGCGCCAAAAAGACAAACTTCCAAATGGATATGTCTTAGAAGCCCAACATTCTCTCGGGATCAATTGGTGCAGCCAGGAGCAATTGTGTCTCACGTCAACAGAATTCTAAGTTATTTAAATGCCATATTCTCTAGGTCTATGAAGTGTTTGAAGATTACCTATCTATCTGAAATATATCTATGTATACCTAGAAGACTTAACTAACATGGCTACAAATATGATTATCATAGATGACTAATTATTAATCTATTTTTTAATTATCCATTACAATTTTAAATGAGTTATATAAACATAATACCTCAAACAAGAATAGAAATATATATATATATAGAGAGAGTATAACAAAATTAACTTCAAGTTTGTATCAATGAACTAAAATTTATACCAATGTAAAACATTTTAAACATAAACTAAAATCTATACCAATGTAAAACATTTTAAACAAGTTGTTCTTTAAAAGTAGGTTCATTAATCTACCCTTTTATCTTATCATCTCCATATCCTCCTATATATCATATCCCCTTTTCTTTTTTAGAAAGAGATCACATTTATAATCAACCTGTTTTAAATAAAAATATTGGTTTTTCTCTGTCCCACACCAGAGGGCTCTTCTGATTTGGGACACAAGAATCTCTTAACCATTTTTTTTTTTTAAAGCAATATGTCTGGGTTTAGAGGGGGAGTGAGCCAATTCCACCTCTAAAGCCAGCTTGGTATATTTGGGAATTTGGGCGTAGCATCTCTTACTACTTCCTGCTGGAGGGGGGCGCTGTTTCTTATGGGGATGCAAAGAAAACTTTAGGCCTATGGGGTAGTCCGTGAGGCTGTATTGTGTGAACCAGTTGCCTTGAAACCGATCTGGATGTTGGATCATCTGGGCCATGGTGTCATCGGAGACCTTTCAGGGGGTCTTGGCTGGTGAAACCTGATGTATCTTAATCTGGAACAAATCCACAGCCTCTGGCTTTCTGTGGAAACAAAAGCAGAACCTCTTTTCCAAAGTAACATATCCTTATATCCAAATTTTGAAGTCAAGGTACCTTTAAAATATACATTTTGGCATAACTCAACAGCTTTTGTAATCAAATGTTTTTCTTTAGTTATGAATATCAAAGAGAACATAATCCAGATTCTCTGTGTGGTAGCCATCTTTATGTGGCTTATGTTTTATATTACCTTGAGCCTTGAGCCTATTGCTTTAAACTGTACCATTGTAAGCCTGAAACGGCGCTGTGGCTGCTGGCTCCGCCCACTTCAGCTTCCCAACATGGCAGTGGTACGTTTTCTGCCAGCTCTGGGAGTCATCAAGTCTCAGAAATAGTGGGTCTAAGCTTTTATCAAAGCAGCGTGTAGCCCAGAAACCTCTTTTTTTTTTTTTTTTTTTAAATACTAGTAAAGACTAAATCTACCACACAGCTTAATTTGCCGCTGGCAGATGCCTCATTTCCGCCATACTGCCGGTCAAACGCACCCGCCAGGAACCCGCCAGTGTCCAAACTTGTGTTTTGCCGCATCTAGCTGCCCGTATGAGACAAGAAGCAGGAACCTGGTTTTGGCTCTGTTTAGAATTGGTTATTAAATATTCTCAGGTTTAAGGTGGAAACTCGAGCCGTTGGGCGCCATTTGTAGCTGGAGGGCTTCTCTCCAGGTTCCCCAAGCCCCGCAGTCCCACAATCCACTTATAAAATAATCACTCAGACGCTTATATCACTTATAAACTGTATGGCCATGGCAGGCTTCTTGCTAACTGTTCTTTTATCTTAAATTAACCCATTTTTATAAATCTATAGCTTGCCACGTGGCTGGTGGCTTACCGGCGTCTCTACATGCTCTTCTCCTGGCGGTGGCTGCAGTCTCTCCTCCTTCTTCCTGTTTCCCCAATTCTCCTCTCTCTTTGTCCCGCCTATACTTCCTGCCTGGTCACTGGCCATCAGTGTTTATTTATATAGAGTGATATCCACAGCAACCCTGCACCACCCAAGCCAAAGACTCTCTTAGACTCTCAAAAAAAAAATTTCTCAGATTCTAAAGGATGAAGAGTTCTTGTAATTTTATCATATTTCATTTCATAGGAATAAAGTTGATTACCCACTCACCACTCCACAAAAAAATCAATACTGTACAAAATAAAGGACAACAACATCACAGAGAAAGAGAACTTGTTTGAATATCTTTTCACTAACCAAGTATTGTCTTCTATTGTTAGGGGATATGCTGCTACCTTCTCTCAAAAGTCAAAGATAACAGGGATTCAGCTGTCTTTAGAGCTTAATGGGAACCCAGCCAACCAGATCAACAGCTTTGTAGATTTTGACCTATTATGTAGCTATGTAGAACAAGAAACAAGGAGAAAGGCAGGACATCTCACTTGATATCATTTTTTTTATCTATTTTGTTTTGATGATGCATCAATAAGCTGCTCCAGGTTGAAGATGAGATAATCCCATGAAGGAGATATTGATTATACGTATTAAAAATGAAGATGGTTGTGGGAATCAGGAAGAAGAGTTCTCAAGGAAGCAGCAACCAAAGGATCTCTTGTACCTTCAGGTATAGAAGGGGCCAGATTCTGAGGAGGGGGATAAAAGACAAGAAACACACTTTGAGGGTGTTGCTCATCTTATGAATCCCTGTTTACCAGTTAACACATTTGCAGACATGTCCAAATATAATGTTTATAAAAGAAATGAGATTTTTTTTACTTACATAAATGGCATGTACATGAACTTCAATTATTACTTGACCTCAGAAACATAGAGAATTTCACCAATCACATTATTTTCTACTTTCTCAATCAGAGGCCTCTTTTCTTGCCTGTGTATGTGTTCTTGTGGTATGACTGGAAAGCTGAGGTGAAGTAGGAAGCTAAGTGCAGGCTTTCCCTGGCTCAGTGCGGAGCCCTGCAACACTGCAGTCCTGTCTACTTCCCACTTGGTGCAACATACTTTTCTGTCTTTCACTGAGCGTTGCTGGGATATTTTTTACATGGATAGTTGCTCTATCTACATTCTTACTTAGTTGTCATGATAGCTGATATTCATATTCATCTCATCATCAACCTGTTGACCTTTGAAGAGGCCCTTCCCATGCCATGCTGGTATTCCAGAATATATCCTTAAGATCTTTTGCATCAAGTGCACTGAGAATGCTTACAGATTAATTAACTGTTTGCCAGTTGTATTGTCTCTGTAATTTAAAGTTATCTGCAACAAGAATGAGTCACTTTTCCAAAAAAAAATCTTGCTGCTGCATTTGACCCTTATAAGCCCATTATGGTTAGGGTCAACACACTGTGCTGTGGTTTTCATTCCCATTATTTTTAAGCCCACATTGAGTCAAGTGAGGTTTTCTTGAGCATTTATGTTATACGAGGACTCTGACAGTTTTTTAAGAGCTTTCAAGTTAAATAAATGAATAAATGCAAAATGTATATTGTGCTTAAAAATACATGTATTCAACTGAATTCAATATTTCATACACTTACAAGCAATTTAGAGTAAGAACTAAAGTTTGTTGTGGATTTGATTCCATGATGCATAAAAATTATGGTTTATTTTTCATTTGTCTTCATACTCGAATATAATCAAATAAACATTACTCATTTTTATGATAAACTTTAAATAATACAAAGATATTCATCAGGTATATTTCAGAGCTGTACTGAAACTGACAGTTTTGCAAGTAAAATACAATGTTGCATATAAATTATGTTACTGTTTATGTTTTATTTGAAATATTCATAATATTCATTTTGTAAATACAATATGCAGTGTAGGAAAATGACAATCTTATAATTGAACTTCAATGAAAAACTTGCCTGTTAAATTTTAGATGAAATCAATCTTTGAATTTTACGGGGTCAGGAAGCCTCATGCTCACTCAACTTAGGAAGTATATTGTGTAAGAATTTGATCTTACATTTTTATTTCATTCTAATAAAAAAAAGCTGCTGAAATCCATGGCATAATTACAAACAAATAAACTTTATTCTTCATAGTCTCAACATGCTATATGTATGCACTGCAAGATTTTTATGTCATAAGGGTCTCAATTAGATTGTCATCACATAATTTTAGCTTAAATAAATAAGATAATTAAAATATACCATGCATAATATCATATTACTAAAACTGACATAAACTTCAATGTGGAATAGACTGTCATTGCAATGTAACTGTGTCTTATCATTAATGATAATGTAAAATAATGAAAACATAATCATAAGGTTGCCTTTATGTGAATAACAGACTGGAATGAACCTTACTGCAAAATTATGACCTGAGCAAAATATGACTAGAGTTTGCTAAGCACTTGAAAGGCACACAAATGAAATAAGATTTTTTTCAACCTTTCTTTCCATGTTAACTAACAGTCTTTTTCATAGAGGAAGCATGACATGCAGGTGATAAGTATGTAAAAACCAGTCCTGTTAATTTTTCTCGATTCAGCAACTCAGACTGCAAAAAGAAAATCTCAAAGGAAACACCTAAAATAAAAATTAAAGTTAGCCTAATGTTTTACCACTAACATGTTAAGGGAAGAAAGTCATTTCACCTTTGAATACTTATCTTCCTAAGCAGATAGAAATGTTAAGAGAAAGTATTTAGCTTGTAGGAACATTATATTGTAGGGCCAGATAAATAGTAATGTTATACATAAGTTAGACTTTTGAAAATGACAGTTCTAGATTGCACAATATCTATGAGAAATTACTAAAACCACAGCTTACTAAACAAGAAAGAGCTTGAGCAAATAATTCCATAACAATAAAAATATAATATACAACACTTAATGTTGGCCATAGTCTTTGATATCAGTGAGGTTTGACCTCTGTGGAGTTGATAACTTAGAGAGATATAAGCTGTTCAAAGAATATGATGGGGCATAAGAAACAATATACATGTATAAAATTTTTGTTGTTCATTAAATTCTCATTGTTAGCAAGAAAGGAAGTAGACACTGGGTGATTAGTCCATATTTAAGATAATTAACACACAGTCACAATATGGTTTTCTCATTCATAGTTACAACATGGTTATAATTTATATGCATCTCCAAGTGTTTTCTCCTGGCCAGTAATAGAACAGTTTCATCACACTCAGGTAACATTTTTGGTGAGGAAGACAAGAACTTGTATTACAGTGTGAGAAGTGATCAGCAGATTTTGCAAACATCAGTTAGTAACCTATGAAATCAATTTTAAAGGAATACACAGAACCCATATGAGATGGTTTGAACAAGAATTGTCTCCATAGACTCATATATTTGAGTGCTTGGTCACCAGGGAGTGGCACTATTGGGAGGTGTGGCCTTGTTGAAATAGGTGTGGCTTGGTTGAAGGAAATGTGTCACTGGGGATGAGCACCGAGGTTCTCAGATGCTCAAACCAGACCCTGTTTTTGACTCTTCCTGCTATCTCAGGATTCAGATTTAAAACTTGCAGGTACTTCTACAACACCATGTCTGCCTATGTGCCACCATGCTTCCACTATGATGATAATGAACTAAACCTCTTAACTGTAATCCAACCTCAGTAAATGTTTTCCTTTAGAGAGCTCTGGCTATGGTGTCTCTTTACAGCAATAAAACTCAAACAATGACACTGTATTTGGAAGGGGTTAACTTCTCTGTAAAGTGCTTGTGTTTTCTCCCTTCATTGGACATAAAGGACTTTTTTCTATCACTAATAACAACTGAATTGTGTGAGTTGAATTCTCCATCACATATATTTATGTGCTCCCATTGAGGACATGAGACAAAGAATCCTGTGATCTAGACTGTGATTTATCTAATATGATCCCCTCTGCATGTAAATGGAGCAAAATTAGCTTACTGAAATTTATAATATCATAGAGGAGTAAAGCAGGCAAGAAATAAGCTCATTAGTTGAAGCACCTTTTTTTAACAGATGAAAAAATACAGGGTTTGCTACAAAATGAATAATACTAAAAATCCTTATGAGTAATTGGTTTACTTGCAGTGAGTTTGTTTTTACTTAGCTTTCAAATGAAATGAATTACTAGTTAACACAAAGAAATATGCAAGATAAATGGACATACACATTTATATCTTATGTTAATAATTGAATTGAATATTTTTCTTTTCATTGTAGGTAGAAAATACTGTAATTGGCCAAAGCCCCTATCCTTCACATGTTAATTACACATTGATAATTCATTAAATAAATTTAATTGCATGTTTACAACATTCCTGAAACAGCATATTATGGAAGTATTCATTCTTTGCCAAATATCAATAAGATACTTTAGCATATTTACAAATCTCACATATAAGGACAGAAAACTTTTTGAAATATCTAAGTAGTTATACTTAGTTATTTCATTTTTAGGAATATTTTGAAAGGTTGTCAAATTATTTTAGTATAAGAGGTAGATATCAACCTTAGTTTTGCTCAACAATTAGTGCATGAGCATGTAGATGTTGCTTAGTGTGAACCTGTTCAGCTTATAATTGTTAATCTATATGCATAAAACCAGTCCTCAATAAACTTAGAAAATACCTGTGGAATTCATAAAAATCTGTGTCAATTATTCTCCTGAGAATCCTGATCACAAAAGTCAGCAAAATGTAAAAAATCTGAAGCAAATGATTCTATGGTACATGGAATAGAAAAACTCTAATGGACAGTTTAATCTGAAATGAGCCAAAGCTGCAATATTTATAAATCTCAGTATATTTATCCATGAATCATGACAAGAGGCTATATCTGAAGCTATGAGAGCATTGGTTTTTCACTTCATTTACAGGAGCAGAGAACACTGAGATATGAAGTGAGTAGTTTAAGAAAAGACACGGCCAGGAGTTAGCAGGGCTACATATTTTGTAAACAGATAATTACAGGTAGGAGAATCTTGATTTTCTGAAGTCAACAGCACTGAAGGGCATATTACTATACCATATGAAATACTGAAATTCTTATTAGGAACCCTTAAGATATTAGGAAAATGAACACAAATTTGAATTTCTTAAGAAATGACTCATTCATCAGTAGGACTTCCCCTTTCTCTATGATCACCCTACCTGATAAGATCCAGCTTATAGGAGAAAGAGTTTATTTTGCCTCAGGAACAGATAGTGCAGAAAGTCATGGGGAAGGATAGACAGAGTCCACAGCTGTGGGCATTCAGGGCTGGCACTTCTTCTATCTTAGTAGAACAAGGTGTGGAGATGGTGGGAAAGGAACCAGACACTGCTACAAAACCTGTCCCACCTCCCAGTGACTCATGTTCTCCCGCTTTGCAAAAGGTCTCCAAGGTTCTATAAACTCACAAAATAAGATCAAGTGTTCAAATACAAGATTCTATGGGGGACGTTTTACATCCTAACCATAATACTGCATAACTAATTTGTGTTTAGTCTATTGTCTCAACTTTTTAAAATTAAAATGAAATTACACCATTTCTCTCCCTCCCTTTCCTCCATCTGACATCTCCTGTTTCCCTTTCTGCTGCATCCAGACTTCATAGCTTCTATTATTTTAATTACACACACACACACACACACACACACACACACACACACACACACACTGAGAGAGAGAGAGAGAGAGAGAGAGAGAGAGAGAGAGAGAGAGAAGAGAGAGGAATAAATATATCATTATGAAGTGTGGATTTCATTTAATGTTGCTTGAATGTGTTTTGTTTTTGTTTTTGTTTTTAGGGCTGATCATTTGGTATTTGAAAAAAAATATTTTAGGGGGCTCAGTTGTGGGGAAGACTAATTCTCCCTCTCTCAATGGCTGTTAATTGCCCACAGTTCTTCATGAGTTTTCCTTCATTCATGCTGGCATTTTAACTGTTATTATTAGTGTTAAGATCTTGTTTAAGTTGCCATATTGTCAAGGTTTCATTGTTGAAACTTCTTCTCTTATCTAGAAGACACACTCTCACAGCAGCATTTTGTTGCATCCTCTCTTCCATGTAGGTTTTGCTTGCTGTTGCTGCTGTGTCATATTCTAGAATGCATAGTATGTAGATGGTAACTGGTGCTCATTCCAGCTGTAAGTCTGAACGCTTTGCCTATTTAAGGAAATTTCTTCTTTACAAGATCACGTAAAGAGATCTAGTGATTGGAGACAGAATATAGAAAAACACAAGAGATATACAAAGAATGATGAGTACACTTTGTATATCTCTCTTTTATTTGTAGACCTTATGCAGAAACAGCATTCAGAAGAAAATTGGGGAAACAGATTATTGTTTTGTGCTCATTATTTTAGAATTGCATTCTGCTCTTCTTTTCTTATAGTAAACTATGAATATCTATAAGGAAAAAAAAACCTCTGTTGATATATGTTTCTGGGATCTGGCATTCTTGGAAAGTATATATGGCACAAATACATATCTAGATTTCTTCAAGAAAATACTAGAGATGAGTTCATAATCCTTATGGTACAATGTCCATATTCTGCCAAATAGTGAGGCTACATTCTGTCTTAAGTGTGGTAAGCATGGCAATAGACAGACTCTTCCACTGCACATGGGGAAAGTCCTGAGAGCAAACCGCTACAAAGGGTATTTGATCCCCCAATTTTATCTCTTAAGAGTGCCTGTCCTATCCTAGGAGTTAAATGTTCCATATTGGAACTTATTGTTGTCATTGGTCTAAGCTATCTGTGAGACAAATTGCTAAATTGTCTTATTAATAAAAAAAACCCAGAACCAGATGTTGAGGTTAAAACAGAGATCAGAAAAGCAGAAAGAAGACAGCCACGTTCTTATCACTTGGAAATCCTCAGTCAAAAAGACTTACTTCCTGTATACGTACACCTATATGCTTTTCTGTTCTGCATCTCACTTCCTCTCTCCACCCAGCTATATCACTTCCTGTCTGTACAGACCCCCAGACCTCCATGGTTAGCGCTGGAATTAGAGGCATGTGTCACCATGCCTGGCTCTGTTCCCTAGTGTGGCCTTGAACTGGCAGAGATCAGGATGGATCTCTGCAACCCGAATTCTAGGATTAAAGGTGTGTAAAGCCATTGCTTGATTTCTATGTTTAATATAGTTAATTAATATAAAATTAATAAAATGTAATTTTTCTCTGATCCTCAGATAAGCTTTATTAGGGTGCACAATATATTTGGGTACAGAGTATATCACCACTGCTATCCCCTTGTGTCTTCTGCCTATAGCTGTGTTTATGTTCCTACTGTCCCCTCTGAGGATTTGATGACCTCACTCAAGTCTGATTACAGCACTGCCGTAGCATTGTCGGCATGTTGTTAATACATATAAAGCAGGTTTTCATATTCATTCTTATTCACTAGCTGTTGTATCACTGTATATTTGCCCAATGTCCTCATAAGTGACATATGTAGCAAATTTAATCAGAAGTAAAAATATGTTTATGAAGAGTAATTCATATTAGGGGAAATAGCTTACAAAGAAAACCAAACCAACAGAATGACAGTGGGATTAGCTCAGCTAAGAGTTAAAAAAAAAAAAAAAAAAAAACACTTTTGTAAAATATTTATACTAACAATGGATCGAATGAAGGTAGATGTTATATTCTTTCAAGAGTTTAGTGACATGAGTGAAAATGTAAACAAATTAGTCAAATTCAATGTGATACTGGTTATAAAGCAGTAATGTCTAATGAAAGTGTCACTAGATATTACATTCATTGATGTTTCCAATCCCAATTTCTTTATAGTTGCAAAATAATACAGAAATTCATTCTCTTGATAATGAGACAATTCCACAGATTTTATCTGATAATCAAAGGGGTTTATTTTGGGTTAACCCTCAAGCAAAAGGGAGTTGATCATGGGTCCAGGAGAGGTGAGGCATAGTCTAATGCGGTTCTCTGGAGAACTCTGACTTGGTCCACAATACCAGCATCCAGCATCCAAGACAATGAGGTAGCCAATAGAGCAAGCACATATGCATTCCAGGTTTTAAGAGGTCTCCTCTTGGCCACGCCCCCTTGGGGGCGGGGGGCGGGGGCACTGCGGGGAGCTACCTAGCAGTTACTTGCTGCCTGCTGGGGGTGGCGCTTCAGGGGTGAAGTGCAGACACCCACCCCTACATCTTGATTTCTTTGCCTTTTTATGAAAATTGCCATGCCCCAAACCATTGTCTGTCTGATAGCTGACCACTATTCCCCCATCTTCCTTTAACACAGATTCCTACTGAAATGAAAGCAATTTAAGATTGGAATAATCAACTCTCCAGCAAGATAATGACACTTCAGCCTGGAGAACTCCAACCACAGGAGTTGTTCCTCTTTCCTTTACCTGAGAGTTCAGGAAAGCTGAAATTCCAGCCTCCTATAAATTGAGATGCGTTCATCCTCTACTTTAGAATCTTTAAGCAAACCAGGCATCTGCTTCTGTTACTTATAGTAATTTTTTTGGACTAGATATATTGGGACTTAAGGGGAGAAATATACAGAGAGAATATAATTGTATTAAAATTTTCAATTAAAAAATATCAAAGAAAGCCGGGCGGTGGTGGCGCACGCCTTTAATCCCAGCACTCCGGAGGCAGAGCCAGGTGGATCTCTGTGAGTTCGAGGCCAGCCTGGGCTACCAAGTGAGTTCCAGGAAAGACGCAAAGCTACACAGAGAAACCCTGTCTCGAAAAAACAAAAAAACAAAACAAAAAAAAAAAATCAAAGAAAACAGAGACATTTATTTTCTGTGCAGTTCCATTTTACTATGTGAGGATGGGAAATGGGAAAGAACTCATCACATTGCTGCTTGGGAATCATCATTACAATTATTTTCTCTTCTGTCTTTGCACAAAAAAACTCACCTCCTAAGCCTTCATAAAATTGCTTAATGACAAAACTTAAATCCAATAAGTAAATCACTCTGGTGATAATTAGATTTGTATGTGAAAGAGAGGATTTATTCTCTCAGATACCTAACAGCTATTTCTCAAGAGCTTTGCACTAGTTTTAAAATAAAAAACATGGTACATCATGTATGAGAAGGCACAATGAACATAAGACAGAGGTGTGTGTGTGTGTGCGTGTGTGTGTGTGTGTGTGTGTGTGCGTGTGCGTGCGTGTGCGCGTGTGCGTGTGCGTGTGCGTGCGTGTGTGTGTGTGTGTGTGTGTGTGTGTGTGTGTGTGTGAAATGTTGTCTTGTCTTCTGGATATGACATCGCTGTCAACTGTCAGAATCATAAACTCACAGAGCCAAAGCTATCTGAACAAGACCTACAAGATCAAGCCAGGCAAAATCCTGGTGCAGATGAAGTAGAAGATCTCTAGGCCCCACCAACCACTGAGGAGCTTTTGGCAGTTGATAGCTGCTAGTGGAGGAGAATATGTCTTTATGGGCAATATGGCAGGTCCTCAAGCTCCAGCAGGTATCTCCTAACCCATGCACACACGGACTTATGGAACACAACTGGTGGACTATGAGGTGCTAGGCAATTGGGACATTCACATGAGATTTGTCCTTTTAATGTACTCAGTTTATTCATACAAATGTTTCTTATACTACCGTGCAAATATAGGAGTAAAACAGACATCTCACAAAGCAGGGAACAGTTGGATGCACAGAAATGCTGCTGTAGGGTACCAATAGATTTGTAAGCTCAATCCACCTGTCTTGATGACTTTCAGCTGTAGTAGTCCAGGAGGATGTCACTGGTAGGCTTCCAGCTGTTAGCACTGACAAGTGTGAGTTCAGCAACAGTACCAGAAGTTCAATGGTCATTGAAGCCAGGGCCACAAACAGGCCAGTCTCAAAGTCCTGTTGCCTGTGGATATCAGTGCAGACTCTTGAGTTGTCTTGTCTCAGGAGCATGGCCGTGTGGTTATAAAGGCCACTTCCAAAGTTCCAATTTTTGTATCATCTCATTGTGCGGTAGCTTTGTAATATTTGGTTCACAAATGTGTCAATGCCACCTTGGGGTAGTTTATTAGCACATCACAGTCCTTTTTGGGCTTGTCTCTAATCTGAGTTGCCTTGTGACAGGCTCTTTCCTTCAAAGGTACTTCATTATTCCAAGTCAAGGACAATGGTTTTCAAGTTACACAAAATGGTTTTGCTAATGTTACTAACAATGGGTCATCAAAAAAAAAAAAAAAAAGGAAGAAAGAAAGAAAAAGATGAAGAAGAAGACATAAAGTTGGGAGCAGGCATGTTAGTAGTACATGAGGGAAATGACGAGGGGAAATGTGTATGCCATTTTCCTTACACAGATACTCTCCCTGTTTGACATCTATACAAAGGATATAGTTTCATTAATGCCTGCAAAAGAACAGTGTGCATAAGTTACATCCCCAATATGAAGAATTTGTGTTATCAGAAAACAGACACATAGACAGTACTCTTCAGAAATTATGTCTGTAACATTATCAATTAGAAATAATATACATTTTCATCCATCCCTTTTCTCTCCCATATATTTCCCTTCTTTACCCTCAAATATGTAAGTTGATATTTAGGGAACAAGTATATAGCCAGGCAATCCTGTTACCTTCTTCTTTGTTTACTAAGGATTAAACATAAGTTATGAGGTTTAGCCTATAGGTGACTTACACAGCAGTTCAAGAGGAAAATAACTTTTAATAAAGTTTTGAACCTGTACTTGTTTTCCCAAGGCACAATATAGCTGTTATTTATAGTTTCACTGAAAAAGCTAGGGGTGAATTTTCAGCATTTCATGTAACTAGCTTTCTGCTTGGGAAGCCAACATTATATTCTGAAACCAGCTAAGAATTTGTCTCTGACAGCAATATTTTTAAAGGAGAGGAAAATCTTTTTGAGAAATCCATAATTAAGCAATAACAGAGCCAGTATGAAGCCAATTGGAGTTTTGTAAAATAAACATTTTTTTGCTAGACTAGAAAGAGAGCTTATTTCTTCACAGCTGAGCAAAACCCAAACAAATAGAGTCAGGTTAAAAGTCTTCAATGAGGATCTTCATTAATAAATATGTAAATATTCTTCAAGGACTAGACAAAGCAATCATAGTCTGGCAGTTCCTGATATACATGCCACCATTTGATTTTGTTTAGAGACAGACTTAATTCTTATGACTGTCTTGCAAATACAATTCATTTTCTATCCAGATTGTTTTCTCTAATTAGTTCAAGACTTCTATCATTGTGGTGGCTATCTGGAATCATCTTCAGATTAGTAATATTCTTCCATTCAATGTTTTCATGGGAGGTATTAATCATTCTTGTTCAATACAGCTTCCGAGTTGTACCTTCTGAGACTCACTACATTTTCCTCAAAATTGCAGTGGTCTCTCCCTTCTTCTAATCATAGAGACCCTTCTTCCTAGATGTTTGCTCACTCCTTTCATAGACAAATGCCTTCTAGGACCGACGATGAACTAACTCATTTTTTAAGTATTAATTGTAATTTTTATTTGAAAATTTCACACATGTATACCAGGTATTATTGATACTCCCTTTCTGAGTATATATTTTCATTATTGTACTAAAAAATGCACATCAATTTTCTTAAGGAATGCTAAATAAACACAGCAGTCTTTTATGAGTAATCATGCATTATATTTCATAATATCTTGTCTTTTATGCCCCACTATGATCAGAAGGTCCCTTATTTTAAGCTGTGTCATGGAAACAGAACAGAGAGAGGTTTCAATCTCCTTTCAGTAAGTTCAACACATTCATCCTAACCAGAGGGTTTAAGTCATAACTGACTTAGCATGTTTCTATGATGTGGCCATCACAGTTCAGGACTGTCTTTGTCTTCACTCCTTGATTTTAGCTGTGATGTCCAGGTAGCCACTGTCCTTCTGACCTCCATCCTGGTCACAACTTGGAAGATATAGAATTATAGTCACTTAGTAGAAAGAATGTCTGGTTTTCACAAATAAGTGTACTGTTAATGCCCTAGGACAAGCTTCTAACTTCTGTTATGTTTGATTAAAATAAACTCTTTTGTGCATCAACTAACTCTCCTTAATTGAACATATCATGGAATCATTCCTCCTCGAAACCAAACTGGCAGTCTGGCATTATGGTACCCTTATCTTTCTCCAGAAGGCAGTTAAACTGAAGACAGTGGTGAAATAATTTTGATGCAAATCTTTGATAATTGTCCATTTCTTCTCTTTCAGATAAGATCACTGTTACTGTAAAAAAAAAAAAAAGATGTCATTTGCTTTTCTTACAGTTTAATTCAGATGTTTTTTCCAACTAAGTGAAGTAAATCCTTTCTAATCTCTAACAAGAATTCTTCAGACTTTCAAAGACCCTCAGAAATTACCATTTTTACAATAATTTTATTTTAAAAGAACTTGGCATTTTTTCAGTAATAATGTCTCTAAACAGAACTTGATAGCATAAAATAGTTTATTATATTAATTGTTCAATTTAGGTATAAACAGATATTTTGAACTTCTGTATATAAAAGAAATACAATGCAGGGTATTGAAAATTCCAGTAGAAAATAATTTTCACTAAAAGAGAAAAATGACTATAAGAAAATCTCTAACTGAGGCTGGGGATCCAATTAGAGTCTATATTGCCACTGAAAGAAACAAATTTCAAAAAGGCATGAAATTTGGAAATACAGGAAATAATTTAAGTAGGTATCTTAGTTTGAGTTTTTATTGCTATGAAGCGAGACCATGACCATGGCAATTCATACATAGAAAACATTTAATTGAGGTAGTGTCTTACAGTTTCAGAGAATCAGTCCATTATCATCGTGATGGCGAGCCTGGCAGCATGCAGGTAGGCATGGTACTGGCTACAACTTGACCAGAAGGCAGCAGGAATTTGACTGACTGTCATGCTGAGGGAACCTTGAGCAAAAGAGATATTAAATTCTGCCCCTACAGTGACATACTTCCTTCAACAAGGCCACACTTCCTAGTAGCGCCACACCCTTTGGGGGGGGCATTTTTTCAAACCACCACATGACTATATGATATATATATATATATATTTCTTTGCTTTTGAAAATGCTCATTTGTAACTTCAACTATACTCACTACAAACCTTGAAAAATCTTTCATCAGAAACTTAATGTGCCTGGAATTTGTTTCAAGCATTTTTTAATAGTAACAATGGATAGAACACCAGAAGGAAGTTGAGCTCATAGGCAAGGGGTAAGTTTTCTTGATGCAAAAATTTTGTCTTTTGTACCCTACCCCCAATTTCTAAACTTTGCTGACAAGTCATTGAGTTCTTCTTAAATTTCTGTTAAGCTAGTATTTTACAAATTACTAGGATGTCCCACAGTGATTATCAATTTCATGTACAGTTTGATATGAAACAATGTACCCAAATATTTGAACTAACACTATTTTGATTGCGTGTATGAAAATGATTTTGGAGATTTACATGTGAAATGGTAGGTAAAATAAAATAGAACACCCCCCCCAGTGTGTCAGTTAAAAAAAATCCATGTCTTGTCCAATTGTATGAACAGAGGCTTCTGCCTAGATTTTCCCATCTTCTAACAAATTATATTGTCGTTTTTGAGTTTCAAGCTGAATATTTAGTCTTCTGCAACAAAGCTATGCTACTGTCTTTTCAAGGCTACAGCTTGGTTTCCAGCATCTTTACCACTGAGCCATCCCACCAGCCTTACAATTTTCATCTTGAATTTGTAATAGTCTATGGATTTTGAATAAATTAGAATACGAGTTTGCAAAAATTAGACTACACAAAATGCTGGATGCTCAGAGTGTAGAGCACTGCTGGCTTTTGTCTAATATCACATTCTTAGGAATGGTGAAATACGAGTGAGAAGTGAGTCTTCAAATTCTTTCTACAGCTGCTGTAATTGTGTGAACCAAGATCTAGTTACTGGGTATAAATTATCTTATTTATGTTATACATGTCATCCTCAGGTTGCCAAATTATCCAGCCCTAAATTGTTAGGAACTTTTACAGTATTTTATGTGACATAGCTTTAGGAATCTGTCATCTTTTGAAACTGTGCACTCACATTCTTTGGCTGAAAATGTTTGTGCTATAGTGTTAAAGTATTAATAAAATAATTATTCTCCCAGATGCCACTGAAGAGGGCAGCCCATTCCGCAGGTGGATACAGGCAGCTACAAAGTATGTTGGCTTCTTTGGTGTTTTTTTTCCTTTTGGGAGCTAACAGTAAGCCATGAATTCACATCCATTAGTAAGTGACTTCATAATAAAAGAATGTAAGACAAAAGATCTCATTGTTTCAAGAACCAACACTTCCTCCTCCTCCTCCTCCTCCTCCTCCTCCTCCTCCTCCTCCTCCTCATATCAGTCAATTGGCACAGTGGGAGGTGTTGAATATCGTGAGATACTTATAGGAACTATGAACGCCAGTGTCCTGCTTCACACTTACACACCTAGGGCCTCACACTGTTATTTTTTATGTCTCTCACACTCCTATTAATGGTAGAAGCATTCTCGCAGTGCACTGTTACTTCAAACACATTTTTAATACTATCTCATCCTGTTTCTGTCCTGTGACTAAGCAGATAATCATGGCCATTTTTATTCAGTCAGTCATTTCTTGAATTGTTCTGTGTTGCCATGGGTATGTAAAAAAATCATGTAAAATGCAATTCTTTTCAATAAACATTTGTTCTTTTTCCCCCTAAGGGAAAAAAATGGTTTTCAGGAAACAAAGACAGCTGAAGAAAAAAGGCTTTCAGTGTAGTGATGGTCCCAAAACTGTTTCACCTTTTCTTTTCATATGCCTCATATTTTAATTTGTAGTAAATGTAGCTCAATTAGAGAATTTTTTTATGGTTCTTAGAGAAAAAAATAAATTTAAAATGACATAGTCATAGCAATGTATCTTAATGGGGGACTTGTATATTGAATTCATTATTTCTAAATATTCACACATAATTGACAGTCTTTAAGAGCAACATTTTTATTGTTTTTGATTACCTTTTTGTTTAGAATTGCTTGGCCATATGAAAACAGCAATACAACACAAGTAGATCTCTATACACTGACTATTCATGTCAGTATCATTAGATTGGCATGTAAAGACAGGGGAGGGCTGAAACATGCCATCTAGGCAAGAACTGACCTGTTCACATAACAGATATGAAAAAACTCTGACCAAAAAGGTTAGACTTTTAAAAACTTTTTCTTATATCAGCTACAAAGTCAAAATGTAGAGTTTGACTCATTTGATATTAGCAAAGACTTGTGCATGTGTCTCATGTTGATTACATGACAAGATTAAATAAAAGGTTAATCCTTTCTAAGAAATTGAAATACAATAGTGAGACACACAGTTATTGATTATGTTAAAAATGATAATGTATGCATGATCAATTAGAGCTCATATACATTGATAATAAGGATATAATGCTTATAAATGCTGCCACACCTTTGTAAAACAGTCTGTCCATGCTATATGAAGTTAAAAGCACACATAACATATTATAAATGTATCTAACAAAAACATAATTACAGAATCCCTTGTAATGTTGCTATTTATGTGCAAAAATTGAAATAAAGCAAATAAATATTCATTAACTGATGATTAAAACACTGTTGACATTGTGGTGATTTGAATGACTCCCATAGGCTCCTTTATTTGAATACTTGGTCCTCAGTTGGTAGAAGTTTGCCTCTGTTGGACAAGTGG
Source organism: Peromyscus leucopus (assembly GCF_004664715.2). Classification (NCBI taxonomy): domain Eukaryota; kingdom Metazoa; phylum Chordata; class Mammalia; order Rodentia; family Cricetidae; genus Peromyscus; species Peromyscus leucopus. The sequence continues at coordinate 121,992,122 of NC_051068.1, read as the reverse complement.
GCAGCCTTTGAGGTTTCAAAAGCCCATGTTATTCCTAGTGTTTCTCTCTCTTTCCCTTGTTGTTCTTTCTCAAAATATGAGTTCTCAGATATTGCTCCAATGCCACTCCTGCTTAAATGTTGCCATTCTTCCAACCATGATAGTCACGGACGCTAATCTTCTAAAACCACAAGCCCCAATTAAACTTTTTCTTCTATAAGTTGCCTTGGTTGTGGTATTTTGACACAGAAATGGAAAAATAATTAAGACAAAAATTGTACCAGGAAGTAGGCTATTGTTGTGAAGGCCTGACCATACTGGGATGTTTTATTGTTTATTTTGTTTTTATTTCTGGTTTGTTTGTTCTTGTTTTTGTTTTGGTGGGGAGGTGAACCAAGAAAAGGGTTGAATGTTTTAAGTGGGGATGAAAGGGCCATCCTAGTAAAAGCTGGGAGAACAGTACCGCATTGTGAACTACGGTGGTCCAGCTCAACAAGATCAAGGGGACAATAATATTAGCAACTGGGCCAGAGATTATTCTTAAAGTATTTTGGTAAAGAATATGCCTGCTTTCTGCCCTTGTATTAAGAATCTGCATGAGGCTAAATAGAAAAATATTAGCTTGATTTCTGTTGCAAAGGAGATCTCAAGATACCCTAATAATGATTGCGTCACAGGGCTTTCACAATTACTCTTTTGCAGATCTAATATATAAAGGAACAGACAGGGCAAAAAGAAATCCAAATGTACACATTGACATATAAAAGGGTACCAGGAAATTTAATGTTAGAGCCAAGGCTATTGTTTCAAGAGATGAGGAGATTAATGTAAGACCTGCTCTGAAATGAAATAAACAGAGGGAACCCTTTGGGTAAGACTTCACCCAGCTATTCTCCCTACCTGTAAAAAGGGAAGACTTGAGGAATGTTTGCCTCCTATAAAGCACCAAGGAAGGGAAGGTTCTGCAAAGGTGACTCCATGGTGCCAGGCTGACAGCTGCCAAGTGCACAGCTGAACTGCCTAGTGTTGTCCACATCATTCTGGCATTAGAATCATGAAGGGGTTAGAAGGAAAGGGCTTGTGGGATCTTCTTCTGCAATTAAGCTGAGCCACTGAGGCCAAGTGTGTAGCAGGAGAAATCTTTTCACTGTAAAAGTTAAGCCTGGATTATGGTGGAGGTCCCAAGATATTAGAGAAACCACAGGACCTATAGTCAGGGAGTGAGATCAATCCAAGATGGAGAAGCATGGTGTAGTCAGCAAAGTCAGAAGGATAGAGCCATCTAAGCTCTATGATGTACTACCTGAATCTACAGGATTTGGAGACTGCTATGCTGTCCTCATTTTTACTTTGGTACTGTGTTTCATCACGATGTCCCTTTCTCCCCAACCTCAGAACGCTACCTTACCTGAAATCATTTCTTTGCAGAGGTAGTTCACTGAGTCATAATGCATGAAAATGAACTCTTCATATCATAACTGATGTGATAAGAGGACTAAGACAAAAAGAAGACAACACAAGCGTGACAGCAGAGACTGGAGTGACTAAGCACAGAATAGGAAATGCTAAGTGCAGCATGCATCTGTACATGGTCATTAGGAAGACAAAGACTTTCTCCTTTTAAACTTCCAGAAGGAACCCATCTAGCTAACTGCAATGTTGAAAAACTAGACAAGCTCAGCGGCATACACCTGTGACTCCAGCACCTAGGAGGCTATGTCAACTTCAAGGTCACACTGGGACACAGTAATTCTCACATTGAACAAATAAACAAACAAACAAACTAATTAATTAATTAATTAATATGCTTTTCTGAACTTTCAGGTTCCTTATTCATGTGAAAGTAAATTTCTTTATTTTAAGCTACTTGATTTTGTCCATTGTTATGGCTGCCCTCTGAGACCAACACAGATCATTAACAACTATTTACATAGTATTTATATTGAGTTAGATATTATAATTAACCTGGAGATTAAGGTGTTACAGAGAAATGAACTGGCCATTTGTAACTACTATAGCATTTTAAGCAAGAGACTTGAGAAACAAAGAATTTTTATATTCATGAAGCTCATATATTCATGAAACTATCATCCCTCATATCCAAGAAACAAATATATTAACTTAATTAAGAAGTAGATCTCCTGAGATATGTCCAGCACATTTTTCAATAAAACTTCAAAATAGTGCTGAGGGAAATATACATTTTTATAATCAAAAAATATAATATAATTTTTTTACTCAAGAACTCACAATTAGAAACAGGAGCTAATATAAATTACAAATTGGGCATAGAGGTAATAAAAATAACAAGTAATTTATATATATTTGGAGAAGAATAAAAAATGATACAGCATTTTCTTAATTTAATCTAGGTAATACATTTTGAAATATAAGATTCATAGTTGAGAAGCATAGGCGATTCATATATAAAAGAATATTTTGTATCTCCCTGATTTCTTATTGCTGAAGAGGAATTGACAGAGTAAATTGTGACAAAATACAGTTATTGTATGATAAAGTAAATATGTATATCAGAAGCAATAATTTGGTTGATTTCCATGGAAAGACAGAGCATTATAATAGTTTGTTTTACAACAAATGAAATCTTAAATCTTTTAGGACATAAAAGGGAATATATACAAAATGCTACTTAGTAGAGGAAATCACTTGTGTGAAGTACTGCAGTGAGAATTTCACCAACAGGAAGACAGAAAAATAGCTAATTTCTTTTACTTACAAAGCATGTGTATAAGAAAGACAAAACAGCATGACTGAGAAATAGACAAGTTGAAATAAATAATTACAATGTACAACACAGTTTATGAAAATGTCTTGCCATGACTTAAGAGTTGTAAAGTAAAATGTTTTTCTTTTCATTTCCCAAATATGGACACATATAAATGTTTGGTAATAGTCAAAATCTGTGAAAAACTGAAGGAATACACAATTTCAAATATATGCTGCCAACTATCTGGCACTATCTATAAAATTAGCACTATCTATAAAAATCAAGCACTATAGAAATTAGCACTATCTATAAAAATCAAGGTGTGTGTGCTAATTTACAATTGACATATTACTAAAAAAATGTTTTACTAGTGTTTACAAAAACTGTTGATGTTACAAAGACTGTTTGGTATCACCACCAAACACATAATTCTTACTAATGTCAATTGGTGAATGTCTTGGTGCAAATGAAGTAAAAGATAAAAGTGTAAAATAAGGGTCCATGAACACATCATTGTAGTTAACTAAAAAGTTTACACCTCAGTTGGACACTAACGGGAAACATATAAAAAGACAGTTACAAATTGTTGCTTACAGTAACAAAAAAGGCACACACCACATACATGTCACAATAGAGTACTTATGAACTAACCATCATCTTGCCTGTGTAAGAGGTCATTGTGAAGGCATGGAAAAGAATCTCTCTCTCTTCTCTCTCTCTCTCTCTCTCTCTCTCTCTCTCTCTCTCTCTCTCTCTCTCTCTCTCTCTCTCACACACACACACACACACACACACACACATACACACACATTTACATAAAATAATAAAAACAATTTGCAATTAAATTTAAAAAGAAATTTAGCATTGTACCATTACAATTTTTATGTGCATAAAAGTCACCTTTTGAGGCATGTTCTTAACATATACATAACAAAGTTGTTTTGGTAAGGGTTAGGTTTAGAAAAGCTTTTCATTAGTCATTATATATTTCAGAAATGACTGAACTCATAAATAATTCCAAATACAGCAATAAAGAGAATATTTTAAAGCTTTTCTTTATATACACACAGTTATCATTAAATGATAAAATGATCATGAAGTAAATGCTCAAAGAAAGCATAAAATTTGTTTTTCTGAAGCCACAAGTCATGGAGAAATCTTTTAGTGACTTGAAGGAGAGTATACACTCAAATTTATTATAAGAGAATGTCTTACATTTTTAATTTTCCCCAGAAGCTATCATAAAGTGTCCCATTTACTGAAGTCTAAGTTGACATCTGAAATGATGTTTTGTAAACCCATCGCTGTAGCGAACAACAGCAGGAGCCGGGGACGTGCTGGATGAAGCAAGCACTCAGTCTAGCTCAGAAGCCTCTATAACGAGTTGGACCATTTAACTTTTCCAAGTGTGGATGATGCTTTATTTATTTATTTGCTAAAGTCTTATGCTGTTGACAATCTGCACCATTTAGATATAGAAATCTCCACAATAAAATATTTTATCAGTAAATAAAATAGAAATCTAAAAGAAAAGAACATAATCACATGGCTTACTTAGTTTTCATTTGTCAAAAGGTTTAGAAAATGGCCAATCTTGCTTTTACCAATTAATCAAAATACACACAAAAAAATGTGTCTACCAGGATTCTTCATCAAGATCCTAGACATTGCCCACATTTAAATTTTTCCCCTAATGAGATGTTTGAGATTCTCACTGTTTCTTCTCTGTAGTTCACAGAGGGTAGATGTTGTCTGCATTATTCATTATTGAAATGTTGGTGTTTCTTGGTTAGACTCTACAGTCAAAACATTTCCCCTCACTAACCCTGTGTCTCCCATAGACATCATGAATTATGGAGTGTGCAAATTTCTCCATTATAACATCAGCAAAACTGGCAAGCTAGCCTGCTATTTTTATTAAATGCTGCTCATCCTCCACGTGGGCTTCTGATTTTAAGTTAATTATAAAACAGAGATGAACACATATTCAATTTGTAAAGTATCTTTCCAATTAAAAATAGTGTAGGAGACCACACCATATAAAATGATTTCTGCATGGTTCCACACATCAAGATCCAATCCTCTACTCCAAATTATGTAAAATGACACAAACTGCTGAACTGCTGAAGTATTTTATTCAGGTAAAGTCACACTGGGAAAAAAATATGTATTATGTTCTCTTTTTTGTCTTTTTTGCTTTGTTAGCAGGTGTTCACTTGTATACAGGTGTGCATGTGTGGTCAAGTGGGTGCAGGTGTGCATGTGTGTACAAATGTGGATATATGTGGAGGTGTGCATGTATTTGCAGGTGTGGAGATGTGTGCAGGTGTATAGGTAAATGTTCACTTACCAGTCTTGTTCATCAGGCACCATCCACCTTGTGTTTCAGACATGGTCTTTCTTTCACTGGCCAACATCTCACCAATTTTGCTAGGGGAGCTGCCCAAGCAGACCCAGAGATCTGCCTGTCTCCACCTCTCCAGTTCTGCAATTAGCACACACCAATATAAGATTTGATTTTCTTTTTTGTTTCTTTTTTCCTTTTCTTTTGCTTAATGCTTAACCTACAAATAAAATCTAAGTTCTTGCAATGCATTGCCTATACCCATACATTGTTTTTTATAAATAGGTTTATAATACTTCAACAGTCTTAAATAAATCATCCTTATATAGACTTAGGAGGATATATTTTGGGAATATATATATGTGTATATATATATATATATATATATATATAGTATATATATATATATATATATATATATATACATACATACATATATATATGAAATAAAAAAGAGGCCATGAACTCATGGACTTGAAAGAAAACAAAGATGGCATATGGGAATGTTTGAAAAGAGGAAAGAGAAAGAAGGAATGTTATAATTATATTATAATCTCAAAGATTAAACAGTTCAGTTGCTATATTTGCTAAATAGTTTATTAAGAAAAAGTCCATGTCAACTTATTTTAATAAAAAATTGTAATGCTTTCATTCAACAGCAAATGTAGCAATTCCTTAACTCAAAGGTTTCCTTTTTTTTTTTTGATCTTTTATTTTATTTTTTTAATTTAATTTAATTTTATTTTACAGTATAATTTAGTTCTACATATCAGCCACGGATTCCCTTGTTCTCCTCCCTCCGCCCCCCTTTTCCCCCCAGCCCACCCCCCATTCCCACCTCCTCCAGGACAAAGACTCCCAGAGGAAAGGTTTCCTTTTAAGTTGCTCACAGCCTCTGAGCTAACTGCCTTTTTTTCAAATAACATTTTGATTTTTACAGATGGTCTTTGTTAAGTTAAATTTGCCTCCTTTTCTTCTCCATGGATTTTTTGACAAAGAAATGTGGATTACTATAATCATGCAGTAATCATTGAAGTCACTCTTTCTAAACTTCCTGGCATTCCTGTTTACATAATTAGTTTATTAATTGTTGGGTGATGAAAAAGAAAAATCATGCTATTTTTGCTAAAATTACAATGGAAAATTAGATCTTTTTTCTTTATTCTATTCTTCATTTGCCGGCTTCAAGTTGTTAATATTTAAAAAGAATACTCTATTTTAATTATTATCAATTAAAAATAAGAAATTAGCCTACAGAATTATAAGCTGAAAGTCAAGTAAGCATTTCTCATATCAACTGCTAATTCAGAAACTACCAGCTATTTCAGAACACTGTTGTACAGACTGTGGTCACTTTTATCTTTCACTTTTGGAAATGACACACTGATTAGTAATTTTTCATGTCAGAAGATGTTTATTTAAGGCCATAATATGCAAAATACTGTCAGAAACTTTAGAGGTTCAAAATTGAAATGATCATATTTTCATTTACAAAGGTTTTAATGGTATTCAATAACTGAAGTAGATATGTTAGTGACTAGTAAGTCCAACTGAAGCAATTAAAGCAATTATTGGCCTTACAGAAAAATCTAAAACCTTGCCCTAGTCACTTGATGTATCTGATTCTAAAACCTGGGTTCTGTGCCCTTTCAAAACTCATTTGAGGTTGGTCAAACAGTCAGTAGTAAACAGCACTTGCTGCTTACTCCGAAGACCAGAGTTCATTTTCTGGCACCTCTGTCTTCTGAGTAAGCAACAAGTGCTGTTTACTACTGACTGTTTGAGCAACCTCAAACAAGTTATGAAAGGTGGAAAACACCTGTGACTGCAACACCAAGGCTTCCCACACCATCTTCTGGTCTCTAGAAACAACTGCACACATGCCTTTCACACACATGCACACACACACACACACACACACACACACACACACGTACACACAAACATCACAGATAAGCATAAAACTTAACCTAGAAAAATTATGTGTTTAAAAAAAAGCAATACTAATCAATATGTTTGTTGTTTACTTCTCTAGTCTACAAAGTGTTTTTAAAATTACTTCAGGATTTATCCTTTACTTAAACTTAGTGATGAGGAGGATCAGAATTTGTTTTAATGCCTTTATAGGCAAGGAATATGGAAATCTGGCAGATTGAAGAACATGCCAGAAATATCACATTATAAAGTTTAAGCATCATATCTAATAAAACACGCCAATATTAATTGCTTAATCCAAGAAAAATCCATTGCTTGCTTCTTTTAGGCTATGCCTCAGTTTCCCTGATACTAAGGGCCCAGCTCTCAAAGTATCAGGTTGACTTATACTTCATCCTCACTTTTATGTGACTTCTGTTGTCATTTTACTGTTCACCACTAAAGAAGGGGATTATATTGTGTGGAAGTCTTTAGTAATCAAAGCTGAGAATAGTCACATGCTTGTTGTATATCCTGTGGGCCAGAAACAGAATGTGGCCAGTGACTAAATTGCACTAAAAAAAGGAGCTGGGGATAGAGGGGTTTTTATTATTATTATTATTATTATTATTATTATTTGTGGCTGTGTACTGAAAAAAATCCTAAAATCTTAATGCTCCAAGGATAGACTAATCACTCTTTTGAGTAACTCAAAAGTCATCTGGATGTGGCTGGATCATTTTTAAGGTGGCTTTTCTTATGGCTACAGTTTAATGTTGGCTGGTTCAGTAATACAAACAGCCTACCCAAAGGCCTTCAAATTTAAGGAGAGTCCCTTATTTAAGTAAAAATTACACTGCTTGTTGGTATTGTAATACCTAGGACTTGTGGAGACAGCATCTGCAAGTAGGCTTATAAGGTGGAAGTTGTCCATATGGTAGGTGAGCTATTAAATGAATTCTGAGAGAAAACATTCTGAGAGACATGAAGCAGATGCTGTCTACTCAGGGTTGGCATCAGGAACAGGGGCCAGCTCTGGCATATCACATTGATGACATCTCCTCAAAACTATAGAAATGGGCACTGTCTTTTGTATGGTCATGTCCATTGAATGTGAGTTGAGTAGGTGAACAGCAATGCTACAACCACCCAACCACATTGGAAAAGGGGAGATGCATGCTGTGCGTGTGCTTCAGTAAGGATACAAAACAGACTGGTGAATAACTGGCCTGTTTCTGCCACATTCTATTAACATGATACACACCCAGGAAATAACCTCCATGATCATGATTACCCTGCAGAGTAATTAAATAATCAAATTGGAATGAACTCAAATGATTAGTTTTTCAGCCATTCTGCTCAACCAGGGGCCACTGAGTAATGACATTAAGCTAATCACTCTTTACCTTGAATTATTTACCATTCCTTTAACACAGACTGCTCCTCCACACAAACACAATAGGCAACCTAAGTTAAGCATCTCTCCTCATTAGCAAAATACTTTTGTTTTCTGATCAGAAAGGGATTATTTTCCAATGGAAATGAAATTGCCTTTTCTTTTTAAAAACTCCTATTAGCATCTACAAGTACAGGTTTTACATAACAAAAATAAATAGTACATGTGCTGAAGAGATCAAATCAGAACACAATAAATGAAGCAATCTTCTCAGTACAACATAAGACAAAGAGGTCCTAGCATTACTGCATTTCCCAGGTACTGGAATATGTATGAAGGCTGTTACTATACCAGTTGGGAAGACCATATTGTAGGTGAGGGCACAGTTCCGAACATGTCTGAGTATGCAGCATATGGTTTCTTCCTGTTATAGCTAGACTATCTTTGAGAGTCAAAGAATGAAAAGCAGCATTGCTGTGGCCTTGAACCAGCTCACTGATACATTTCTTGCTTCCTTAAAGTTCTGGACTGTCTGAGTTGAGTTTGTGATCATCATAATTGTTTTCAGGAGCTTAACAATTCCCAATATCTCAGTGACTTATGGCCTCAAAATTTATTTCTTGCTGGGATTAAAGGCGTACGCCACCAGCACTGGGGGTGGGGGCAGAGCCAGGTGGATCTCTATGAGTTCGAGGCCAGCCTAGTCTACAAAGCGAGCTCCAAGAAAAGCGCAAAGCTACACAGAGAAACCCTGTCTTGAAAAACCAAAAAAAAAAAAAAAAATTATTTCTTGCTCATATTGTTTGATAAAACATCTTCTCTACTCTCTTGGTTACACAGATTGCCTAAAACCATTTTCTTTCAACACATAGCTTTCCTAGTGATGATTGAATAGGGGAAAGAGGAATGTAAAAAATGTGCCACAAGCCAAATGAGGTACATAGTTTCCACTCCTGTTTTCATTGGCCATAAGTAAACCACATGAACCAAACTCAACTACTAAGTACAATGGGGTGGTTCTAATATCTGCTGACCACTAAAGTTTATTCCGTACAAAGTCCTTGTGTATGTTTTTTCTATGACACACTAGTTAATAGTCTCACTGAAGTAAGATGTTGAGACTGCCTCTTATTAGGATCCTCTTGCCTCTGAGTCAATACTCAGAAAAAAGGATGTGTTGTTCTAATATAAGGACAATATATCCTGTTTACCAAGGATGAATTTTTTAATGGCAGTAGAAGAACTAAGTCAGATACTCTGGAAATGTATCTTAGTGCTACCATATCCAGAGGTAGAGTGGAGGTAAGGATTCAAAATGCAGTGAGGAGTGATCACAGTTATTATCTATTGCTATCATCACCTGGTCTGAGGTACATGAGTCAGCTGTGATGAAAACTGATAGAACTAAATTTAACTAAATAAAATTGGAATCTAGTTTTCTGGAAGGGTTCAGATATGCAAATATACTGCAAACATTTTTGAGTGTTGCCCAAAGAGGCAGTTTGAGACACAGTGGAATCTATAATGTTCATCACCCACCTCAAGAGAGGAAAGCCTATATCAGGTTCTTGCTTAAATCACATTGACTGAAAATCTGCAGGTCAGAACAGATTATATACCAACTCATGATAACTGTTCACAAGGAAATAGGCCATTGTTTCACTGGGATAAGTTACAAAATTACAAGATGAAGGACATGAACAAGCAGTTTTGAAAAAGAAAATTATACATTGGTAGAAATGATACACTCAAGAAATGCTACTACATAATACTATTACCACAAATAATGAAACTCAGATGTTAATGAAGAGTGATGACACTTAGTTCAGAGTGAAAAAGCAGAGAGGGTTTGAGGTGAAATTGAACAGACATAAAATGATTGGATTCATGGTAACTCACTAGTTTCCAGTACCGGCAGCTTTCAAGTTTGCTCACTTCACCTGCAATCCTTAGGTTCTAACTCCATCATTGGCACTAGGAAGGTGGACGGAGCATAATCAATCATGACAAGATAAAAGTCATGTCAATAAAATTTTATCTGCTTCCTCACCATGCCAGGGCAAATGTTAGCCTTTGTTTTTCATGTTTACAGACTGCTGTGGTTGGTGCATTCTTTGAAAAACACATGTTGACACTACTTGAAACTCTGCTGTAACTGGGAGCATGAAGGGTCATACAAAGGTATGACCAAGTGTTCCTGACAGAGTAATTTTATTATGACAGGAGCTGCTCATTATTATAAAGACAAACTTATTCCTAGTCATTCTGAGGGCTTCAAATTCCAAGAACATCTGATCAATGCTGCCAGGGTGAATTCAGAATGGCAGGGGCCATCGTACGCTGAAAGAGCACTCAAAACATAGAGAAAAGAACACAAGAAAGCATGTTCGTGAATAATGACAGGTGTAAAGCAGTCCCTGCAACTCTGATTAACTCCTAAAAAGATGAAAGATGTTCTGCTTTTATGAATCAGAATTAAAGGCTTGTAAGTGTTTAGTATCCCCTCAGGTTCATGAGCAGCTGCTTCTGTCTCCTGTTCCTCCTGTTCCTGCTCCTCCTCCTTCTCTCCATCTTCCTAGTCCTCCTTCTCCTCCTCCTTTGTACTCTCTTCATTCCGAGAATACTTCAGTCATTATAAAGATCTCCTTCAGCTTTTCCCCTTTCCTCTTCTGTGTTCTGAAAATATGTTCAGTTGGTGTGATAGAAATTCCATAAAGCTAAAGTGGACACAATAAGAAAGAAAAGAAAGAACAAATGATGAAGACTTCCCAAATGAGGTTAATGAAGGCTAATACTGATGCTAAACTTCATATTCTGTAGATCAGTTTTTATACTCACATTGAAGGTACTAAGGCATTTGATGTAGAAAACACACTTGACTAAAGCTAAGATTATTGAAAAGAAATATAAACTCTGTTTACTGAAGATATTAAATTGTCAACATTAGACAATCTTTCCGATATTTGATTCAGAGAACAAAAGCATGGCTATACTCAAGTTTTTCTTCTCTGAGAGCACACATAGACTCACTGGGTTCTTCTTTTGGGTAATTCCTCTGCTCCCCTCTAGATTTTTCTTGAGTAGATATAAACTAAGAGAAAGCACAGGAATGCCACTGAATTAAAGCTCTAACTTCTGTTCTCCTAGTTCAAAAGCAAGATTTTATCACAGGGGTGGAAAATGGTCAGATACCTCCACAACCTCATAGAATAGAGATGAGCCCCTGAAACTGAATCCATGACTAGTTCTATTTTATAAGGAATATTAACATATATTCACAACTGAACTCAATAGGGTCTTATACTTATTTGCATTCTGGGGAATGGCCAAATAGCTTTCTTCCTGATGATCATAATATACAAATAACAAAGAAAATCCACTGAAAAGAATAGAAAAACAAAATGCATATCTTCTAAAATAAGGGTTTTTTTGGTGTGTGTGGCATGACAGCACTCAAATATTTTTTATTAAAAAGGAAAACCATGTAAAATTGTGTGTGGATATAGTTTGGATGTTAACTCTTACTAAGAAGTCTAACAACAAGAAGTATTCTAGGCTTAATTAAATATTATTTGTATTTTTATGGGCAATTACTTAAAGTCTTTTCCATTCACAGTCTCGGTGATTGGACTATAAATACACCAGCCACAACTTAGGGCCTCACCTCACTCTCAGGAAGTCAACATGTAGATAGTGGTCTGTTTGGAAAATAAAAATCCTAGGCAGGTTTTGAGCACATTAATATAAAGGTGTAGTTCTAGCCATCAATGCTGTTCCAACAAAAGACATGAAATTATAATATTTTATTTACTATATATTATTAAGAAAAAGTAATACCTAATATAATGTATGAATTTAGAGTGTTGGTTTTAAGATCTTTTCCTACAGATTATAGACCTTCTTTGGTTGAATCTATTAAATATCATTAAAATTTGAACTGAATAATTTTTATATTTATGAGATTTTTTTCTAAAGTATCATTTGTTACTCTATCATTCAATCTGATTCCTCCCTGTGTTTTTAAACAGAACCAGATCATAAATTCTATAATATAAGTATATATTTATATATTCCTTTCTAAGGTATATTCTAAAATATTAGTGCATATTATTATCACAGACTCTAAAATATAATATGATTATTTGAAAAGAAGCCATTACTAAGGAGAAGGTAAAATGTTAAACAGTAAACAAAAAATGTTATGAGCAAAATTGCATGTATTTTCAATATGGAAGTGAGGCGAGGACACCTCTAAAACAGTTTTGAAGTCTTAAAATGGGTTTTGTATTTTAAAATATAACCTCTAGTAGTATTTGTTAAAATCACTTTAGAACCATCAATTGTGCTTTCATTTTACATATGACTGGTTATGATTACTTATGTGTAGGTCATAAAAACTCAGTGTGTTTTCCAAACAGTCAAATTGCTTGTCAGCTGCTAAAAGGGCAGATTTAATGAGAAACTTATTTTATAGTCTAAAGATTAGCAGCCAAGGTCTGTTTTAACAAGTCCCTGGAAACATACATAGAGAGGAATTTTTTGTGGTCAGACTGATACACAGGTTTTTTCTCATAATAAAATTCTTCTAGTTGAGGTGAGAAGTCAAACACACACACACAAAAAGGACAGAGTGATGTTTTTACACATCCTTGATTGCTACTAAAAGAGCCAGGGGGAAATGTTCTACCTCCTATTTTGGCAGAATGTCAGATGTTCAACAGAGTCCATGTCATTTTTGTCCTAGATTAATGCTGGATTCCATTTCTCAGTTGCCCTTTCATGTAGATGTGATCATATGAATTCATTCTGCTAAGGAAGTGTGGGAAATAATCTACCAACTAATTACAGGCAAGACCATCTAAGTGTTTGCAATCATATTCTGTTTCCTTAAAATTCATCTTTTCAGTTCTTGCAAGAACTCAGAAGACCTGGAGGAACCTGAAACAATAAGTCAAGTGAACCTTAATCAATAATGTATAACAATTAGAAAATTATACAATGATAAGTTGTAAAGATAGGATGACAAATTTCCATGCACTGAAAGATGATGAATGTGTTAATCTTGATGAGAATAAGGACAACAGCACATGGAAACATAGAAGGAAAAAAGGGAAAATTATATGTGAGTCAAAATAGCAGCAAAAGGAAGGCTGCTGTCCTCAGCACAAATAGAAATTCCTTGCAGTGCAGCACTTTATGGAATTCCTGGAGGACCTTTGGGACCACACCAGACACCAGCTCACAAATGTAAGCCTAAATAACAAGCAGATATGTAAGGGTGCCACTTGTGGAGGCTTATAACCCTACAGTGTGGGCTGGGGATTCAACAAAACCTTGAAACTTCCTTCTCTTCAAAGATGGCATTCAACCTGTGTAGGAAGACAGTACCAATGAAAATAGTATCTAGTTGACCATTGGGCTGATCATGGAAACCTTTTATCCACTTCGAGGGTAGTTATGTGGGGCTAAGCCCTGTCTTCTTTCATGAGGATAATGTCCCCATTTGTAATCTGACTGCCAGTGACTGAGCTGCTCCAGACTAAATCTGGGACTCCTTCTAGTTCCTGCTTGCTCTGCCTCCTAAAGTACAAATATTTGCATTGTAAAAAGATTTTCAGTGGAATGAACTTCCATTTGGACCTCTTATACTCTTAAACGAGTGTTAACTCTAACTGAACGGCTTCCAAATGATTTATCCATTTAACATGATAGCTCGACAAGAAAGATGACTAGTAATTTAGCCAGTGGTCTAAGTGGATCCACAGGAAACTTATGAGGGAATAGGAAAAAATAACTTCAATTGTTGCATTAATTTGAATGGGAATTTTTACAGCTGTTTAACATAGCACTTAGTAGTAGTTTGGTATTTTAATAGAACTTTATGTATTTGCAGATGGATAAAAGTCAATTAGAAGTTGACAGGTGTTGGCATGCTTGAAAAGTTTTAGATAACACTTGACTGAAGATACAATTCCAGATAAAATGTTTACAGAATATTATATGATAAAATTGGTAACAGCAGTCATTTGAAAAACTTGCCAGCTAAAGGATCCAAGGGAAGTCCAAGGCACAAAGACATGTGAGAGATTCTATTTTCTAATTGGCAGCTGAGAATGTATGTCAGGGCAGAGTGCCTTCCAAATGTACACTGTGATCTGTGTTCAATCCCCAGTACCAGGCAGATAGGTAGGTAGGTAACTAGATAACATACATAGATAGATTATAGATAATAGATAGACAGACAGACAGAAAGAAAGAAATTGGTGGGAGGGTGGGAGGGAGGATGCATGGGGACGTGGATGGATGGACAGACAGAGACAGATAAATAAACTTCTTGTGTCAGCTGATTAAGGCACTTGCAATCAAGCAAGGCAGCTTGAGTTCTGTCCTTAAAACTCACGTAAGAGAAAAATTAGGCTGACATCCAGGAGTCGTCAGTCTTATCTCCCCTCATCTCACTGTGGCACATATACCATCATAATTTCCAGCATACAAATACAGAAATAAATGGGAGAAAAACTATTTGTGAAGCAAGTGGTAGGTTTGTGCCAGTATATTATTGTCCATTTACTCTTATAGCCACTGTAGCCTTGACATTTATTGCTACAGGCCGCAGGAAAATATTATAAGAACTCAGCTGGTTATGGCAAAGCCACTACCTGAAGCGATCCAGGAATTCATTTAGAGGAAGCCAAATTCCAAGGAACTTTTTGTGTTATTTGGCTTGTTATATATCAGCTGTCTTCTGTTATGAAAATCATGTGTACCTTCATAGTTTTCCCAATTGATTTTTCCCTAAGAAGGGCTAACAGTGTGGACTTATCACTCTCTGGACATACACATTCCAGGTATTTGGAGAAGAGCCTCAGGAAAGGCCCCCTTCCTCCCAAGCCCATCCCTTTCTCCCCTTTCAGCACTGGAATCAGATTTCTCCCTTAGCCACTTTCAAGGACTAACAGAAATAACAGTTCAGACCACCACATGCTAGTTTCCCAATTTAGGATAAATTCCACAAGGAGACACCACCTAGGTCAGGTGGACCTTAGGTAATAGCTTTACACAATTTAGCTCAGACCCTCCTTTCTTATAGCCTTACTAACTTTATAGACCCCTAACTTCTTACTGAACTACTTCTCAGAATGTAGACTGAGCACATACATCCCCCTTTTCATATACTAACCAGTCATTAGCTCTCAGTTGACTTCCTCTTTTACCACTCCCTTTTTGGATTGTAAAAGAGAGCCTGGTGGTCACTACCTGAGGAAAGTTCTTACCTGCCTTAATGACCCCGCAGAATTCAAGCCTGGTGAATTTGCCTGGTGACCTTGCTTGGCCAAAGGATTGCTATTGCTTGGGTTTATAACTGAATTCCTGAGAGACTTAAAGAGAACTGAGAGAATAAGGAAACAGAGAAGAGAAAAAAGAATGGAAGAACTAGATGGGTAAGAACTGGAGAGGAACAAACAGACGGGGAAAAACTAAATTGAAGGGCTGGAAGATAAGAGCCAGATGGGCAAGTACTAGCTGGGTAAGAACGAGATGAAAAGGACCTAGATGAGGCAGAATTAAGACAAGAGAATTAAGATAGAACTTAGAGGGAGCAGTAGATAAATATAGAGAGAAATCAGGAAAGAAAGGAGCTAGACATGAGAACAGAACTGAAGCTGTGTATAAAGGATGTTATGTCAGATGAATTAAAGCAAGTGGACTATAGAGCTTGGTGTGCTGATTCTATTTTTAAAAAATAGTCCTCTCCATTTGTAGTTCTCTCTTCTGAGCCCCTGAGATGTAAAATGTTAAGGCTTGTCCCTCTAATATTATACAAGAATTTATTTTCACACATACAATGTGTGGAAGCATCACTATTTAGGTTGATACTGGATGTAAGATTCCGTGAACTTAGTTCATATTCTATCCCTATTGTTAATTCATGCTCCCTCCTCCCCTTCCTACTGGTCTCCTTTCTCAGCTGGGATCTTTTCTCTTGTGCTTTCATGTCCTATATACTTAAACTTAAGTTACATAGATGAGGAAAAGCATATGATATTTTTTTTCCTAAGTTAAAATGATGATCTCATCTGTCCTGTTTATGTATCACATATATGCTAGTCATCTGTTGAAGACTATCTGGATATGCAATTGGGGATATTACAAATAAAGTGTCTATAGCCACTTCTTATGGGGTTGTGTGTAAACATAAGCTTTCGTTTCTCTGTGACAAATGCATAAGTGTAGAATCACTAGGACATACTATAATTGAATGTTTAGCTTTCTAAGAAGTGCCTGTCAAATCATTTTCCAAAATAACTATAATTTTATACAACAATCACTGGTACATAAATGATACCACGTAACTGACTCTTAATTGGTATTTGCTATTGTTGGTATGGAGTGTTTTGTCAGGTAACTAAAACCGTCTCCTTGTAAGCTTAATTTGCATTGTCCCAACGTCTAAAACTGGTGAACAAAATTGCATGGACTTATTTGCATCTGTCTGTCATCACAACTCAAGTGTCAGTTCATGTGTTCTCTGCTTTATTTTTGGTTTGTTTAGTTTGTCCTGAGTCTCAAAGTTCTTTATATATTCTAGATATTATTCCTTATTCATATATTCATTTAAAACTATTCTCTGTTAACTTATTGCTTTTAGTCTATCTACTTCTCTAAAATTACAGTTGAGAAAAAAATTGAAGTTTGTCATTTTAATTTAACATAAAATTAGTCCACAGAAAAGAGAGATGAAACATAGAGATCATTAGTTACTTTTCTCATTTCTGTGAGAATATAAATAACAAAGACATTTTAAGAAATGAAGGTTTATTTGGCTTATGATTTCAGAGTCAATGCCATTATAATTGTCAGTGTATAATAGGGCATGAGGCAAATGTCACATCGTGTCCACAGTCAGGAAGTGGGTATTTACACTTGCAGTGCTCACTTTCTTTCTTTCAACATCATGTCCACAGTCAGGAAGTGGGTATTTACACTTGCAGTGCTCACTTTCTTTCTTTCAGTAAGTTTAGAACCCTATGGAATGCTGTCACTCACATTCAGATTTGGTGATTCTCCCAGCCTTTCAGAAAACGTTTCTAGAAAGACTCCCAGAGGTGTGTTTCCATGGTGATTCTAACTTCCATGACACTTACAGTTGGAATATAAATCTTAAATGGTCTCACTAATAAAGACAAACCAGGAGCCAAATATTGAGGTGAATTCTGAAAGATCAGAGAAGTAGGAAAAACAAAAACAAAAAACACAGCTAACCTTACCTCACCAACTTCTCGCCGATTCTGTTTCTTCAAACTGGAAGCCCCTGAGTCTTCACCTGAATGAATCTCAGCAGAAGAAGTCTAAAAGTTTAAAAGCCTCTAGTTCCTGGTCCTCATGCCTTATATACCTTTCTGCTTCCTGCCATTACTTCCTGGGATTAAAGTACGTATCTTTCTCAAGTAAGACATGAGATCTCAAGTGCTGGAATTAAAGGATGTGTCACTGTGCCTGGCTGTTTCCAGTATTCCCTTGAACTCACAGGGATCCAGATGGATCTCTGCCTCTAGAATGATAGGATTAAAGGTGTGTGCTACCACTGCCTAACCTCTATGTTTAATATAGTGGCTGTTCTGTTCTCTGACCCCCAGGTAAGTTTATTGGGGTACACAATGTATCATCAACAGATAGTGAAGGGTAACAATCACCAGTTGCTTTCATCATCACATGGCTGGCAAACTGTAAACAAATATTCAGAAAGTGAATGTTTTCAAGACAGAGAAGAATGAAAAACAATTTTGATGCCATGAGAATACTAAGTCCCTGTAGGAAAAGAAAGACTTTGTTTGTACAGTTAACATAGGGAGAGTCAACACTTGGAATGTGGAAAACAAAGCAGGTGTTGAAGGAGTAATTTGATACTAGACGCAAGCCATCGTTTGGGGTCCTGGATAGCAGCCACGTGTCTATGAAAATTATCTGTGCATATGGCTATTGCTTTGAGTATCTCAATTCCAAATAATGGTTAAACCAGCACATAAAAGACCTTGTAAATGTGCTTTGCCTCTGCATCTCATGACAGGCCCACTTTTTATGAGCCACTATATAAGCAAAATCACTGTTTCCCTAATAAGTCACTATCATGTATTCATAAGTAGATATTGACATGCCCATATACTCAAAGACAAATGACAAAGATAGAAAAAATAAGAGTTCCTTATTCTTGCCTCTAATATGAAAAATTTTAAAGTCTTAAGGTCTTTTTCAAATTTCCATCTTATCCATCTGTCCAGCTAACATACACTCTGCTCAGATTATCTGCAAATCATTGTACAAAACTTTCAAGATTTTGAAATGAAACACACTGGGCTCTTCCATTAATCTCTTCACAGAGCCTAAAATTTTAGGGAATGTTCAGGAGGATAAGCCAGCTAAATCTTCATTTTTCGCATATTATTCAACTTTCTAGAAATTGACAACTTGGTTCTATCTAAGCTCAACTGCTTTCTTACAAAAAATGAAGTCCTACAATGAAGTTAATTCTAAGCAAATAATTGAATTTCAGGAATGGCATAAAAAAGAGATATTCATAGAGTAAGAAATACATGTAAATAGACCTGGGTGAGTCCTCTAGAAAATGCTAGAGTCCTTAAAGTTCTCAGTCAAGGTTAAAAATTACAAAAATAGTTTCAAAATATAATGATCACCTGAATCAAAGGAAAAATAAAATTGCTTTGAACCATAGTGAAACATGTGATTGAAGCTTATAATTTAGCAATTTTATAAGCATAAAAAAAGATCTTATGAAATACCAATAACCAAATAGCCAAGAGATGAGGTGAGTGGTTTTCGGTCATTTGGTGGGGTTATGTATGTTTGTCATCGTTCAGGAGAAATATGGGACTATAGAATAAAAAGACAACTATTAACTTTAAATATTTTACATTGGTATGGACTTTAGTATATTGATACAAATTTAAAGTTATTTTTTATACTGAATGTATGGTTCTGCTCTTGTTTAAGGTATTGTGCTTAAATGGCTCATTTAACAATGTAGTGTATAATTTAAAACCATAGGTTAGTAGTCATCTATAATAATCAAACTTATAGTCATTTTAGGTATGTTTTCAAGGTTAAACAGATATATTAGATAGATAAATGATTTTCAAATGTTTCAAAATCCTACAGAATATGACATTTAAAATGTTTTCTTAACACGGGGCTTTTCTTAATAGTGAGACACTTCTACTGGCAGCACCAATCTACTTCATAAAAAGATGATGGGCATAGAAGAACCTAGATATGGGGTTTGCTTTCATTATGGCAAAGCTAACCATTTGGGGAAGAAACTACCCTTACCTTGACTGCTGAAAGTATGCTGGACAAACTGGACAAGCAAGACACACACACACACACACACACACACACACACACACACACACAAAGACTGTCAAACTTTGCCAATGTAAGACAGGACAGTCTTTCAAAGTTCCTACTTCATTGAAAAGTCTGCCAGACATTCTGTAGGACACATGGGAAAGCAACTGCTGAACTTTCGCAAAACAAGATGGGATAGTTCTTCAAAATTCCTGATTCATAGAAGTGTCTGCCAGATAGTCTAGGCCTGTAGGTCAAAGATTGCAAACCCCAATGTTGCAGAGGAACTTTGGCTGACTGTCCAGACAGCCAGATTTTTGTCATTTCTTTATTGTTGGTTTTCGAGACAAGTTTTCTCTGTGTAGTTTTGGTGCCTGTCCTGGACCTCACTCTGTACACCAGGCTGGCCTTGAACTCACAGAGATCCACTTGGCTCTGCCTCCCAAGTGCTTGGATTGAAGGTATGTGCCACTGCTGCCCAGCGATTTCTGTCATTTCTATAATTTTGGAAGTGGATTATACTGCACGTTCTGTTTATTCAGGTAATACTGAATCCTTTTGGGGTCTTTCATGAAGTTGAAGACTAAATAGTTATAGTTATAACTAAGTTTTTTAAGTTATAATAGAAGGTAAAATAGATACAAAGCTTTGGATTCTTCAAAACAGAGTAGATAATAGAGTGATTTCTCCAAATTTGCCAAATTCAAAGGGACTGGATAGTGAAAATGTAATTCTGTCGTTGTATATAGTTTTTTTTTTTTTTTGTTGTATATAGTTTTACTATGTTAAAATTAAAACCTTTTTTTTTTTCATTTAGACAAAAAGGGGGAAATGTTATGGAATATTATTTTAACTGGGCAAAGATGTGTTACTTTTGTTTATGCTACATTTGTTTAACAATGTAAAGATGTATGTTTAATTATTAAAGAGGTGCTGCATTTGTTTCTCCTTGCCTGACTAAGGCACCTGATTGATCTAATAGAGAGCTGAATAGCCAAGAGCTAGTCAGAGAAAGAATATGTGGGGCAGGCAGGCAGAGAGAATAAGTAGGAGGAGGGAATTAAGTTAGAGAGAGAGGAGGAGAAGAAGGAGAAGAGAGAGAGTTGAAAGAGTTAGACACAACCAGGGCCAGAAACCAGACAGCCTGTAGCCAGACAGAACTAGAGAAGCAGGAAAATAAAACATAGAGAAAGAAAGGTAGAAAGCTATGAAGCAAAAGACAGATAAAGAGAAACAGGTTAATTTAATTAGGCTACCCAAAAATGAGCCTAAGCTGGGCTGAGCATTAATAACTAATAGGTCTCCATGTCATGATTTGGGAGCTGGTTAGTGGCCCAAAAGAAAAAGCCTGGCACAAAGTGTAGTCCCTTTCAAAACAATAAGAAAACTTCTTTGCAACAGAGACCTCTATAGAAAACCACAACCAATCAAAATGCAGAGTTGTAGAGGACAGTCCCAATGGACTTTACAAAAATATTTCTTCACCTAAGATTCAGAGAAAGTTGTGGCATTTCAGATGTTTTAATAACATAGATTCTTTTTTCTAAGACAATGAAATATATCTGCTCCTGGCCACACCAATATACTTCAAAGAAGATAATGGGCATTGAAGAAACTCCATATGGAGTTTACTTTATTTGTGTCAAAAGTAAGCCATTGGGCAAGAAAGTGTCTTGCTTCAACTTCTGAGAGTATGCTGTTCAAAATGGACAAACAGGACACAAAGGAAAGGACTGCTGAACCTTGCCAAGACAAGGTAGGAAGGTCCTTTAGAAAATCATGATTCACAGATGAGTCTGTCAGATATGCTAGGCCTATAGACCAAAGATGGATACCCCAACATTGCAGAGAAATCTTGGGTGACTGTCCAGGTAGCCAGCTGTTTCTATCATTACTCACATTTTTTGGAAGTCACTTATTTATACTTCCTACTTACTTGGGTAATATTATTTTCATCTTGGGTCTCTGAGGGAGTTAAATATTAGTTATAGTTATAGATTTCCTTGTTAACAAATTCAGAAAAGAAACTCACTAAAGATGTGTAAAATGTACAAGTTTGAAAGACATCAAAAGATAGTTTTTGGTTGGTGATACAAGTTAGGATTGAAAGTGAATTAGGTACAACATTTTGGACTCACTAAAATGATAAATAATAGAGCATTTTCTCTGAATCTGTCAAATGTTAATGGACTGGACATTTTTAAAGTAATTCTTGACTGTATATTGTATAAACTTATTGTATATAGTTTTTCTTATATTGGTTATAATCTTCCTTTATTATTTAAACAAAAAAGGAGAAATGTTGTGATATATTATGTACCCTAATAAACTTGCCTGATGATCAGAGGACAGAGCCAGCCACTAGATTAGACATAGAGGTCAGGCAATGGTGGCACATACCTTTAATACTATCATTTGGGAGGAAGAGATACATCTGGATCTCTGTGAGTTCAAGGACACACTGGGCTACCTGAGATTAATCGAGTAGAGGAGAGAAACAGAGCCAGGCAATGTCAGCACACACCTTTAATCCCAGCACTTGAGATCTCATGCCTTTGCTTGGGAAGCACACATTCCTTTAATCCCAGGAAGTAATATGGCAGGGCAGAGAAATTATATAAGGCGTGAAGAAGCAGAAACTCATTCTCTTTAGGCTGAGGATTTCATGGAGATAAGAATCAGTGGCTGGCTGTTCTGCTTCCCCTGATAGCTGGCTCTGGGATTTTTATTAAAACCATCTAAGATTTGAACAACAATGAATAAGCACGACAGTTATAGATCTAGGGCTACAGGGACTATGTCTTCTGATAATGCCTATAAAATGCTACACTTACAAAGACTCACAACATGTGTCCTTAGACATGAGCTAAACAAGGAAAAAAATAGACATGCCAAAGTGGACAAGGGACTAACCATGAAGTCTGAAATCTCAACAAGAACTAGGCAAGGAAGGAATGCTAACAGTGTGAGAAATTATGTTCTTCAGGGAAAAGGATACCAATTGGTTATTAATACCAAATGGTTAGCCCAGAAAACATAGCTGCAAATAACATTGTATAGACTGAGCAGATTATATTTAGGAATATTATATGCATGTCACAACAGTTAATGGGAAAAGAGGCCATGGATTCAAAAGAGATCAAGAAGGGGTATATGAGATGGTTTGGAGGGAGGAAAGGGAAGAGTTAAATGATGTAATTATGCTATACTCTCAAAAATAAAATATTTTTATGTGATATATATAATTGTATATGTACAATTTCATGCATATAATATGAAAGTCTCAAAGAATAAAAAATAACAACAAAAGAAGAGCCAAAAAGAAAATAAAACTAGGCAGGCTTCCCACAGACCTTCTCTCTATATATAACCCCAATCCCAATACTCTAGTCTTGTCCCTAGGACTGCCAACAAAACACGAGTTTTAGCTTTCTCTCACCCTTCCCTGCATCTACTGTGTATCCCACAGATCATCCTCTCATAACTCCTCCAATTTGTCACTGTATCCCAGCCCCAAAATCAAGCAGACACACCCTGTAAACCACAGGCCACATCTACCAGAAAACCAACTATGTTGTCTATAGACCTTTTTCTCTCTGTTTCCCCAGATCCAATCCCCTAGTCTCCTCCCTAGCATGGAAAGAGAACACACCTGCAGCATTCCCTTACCCTTGCCTACATCTCCTGGGATCCCACAAACACTCACTCTTAACTTCCCTCCCATGAATTGTTATTTTGTTCTAACTCCAACTCCAGGCAGAGCCCCATGATAAGCCAAGGGCAGCTCCTTTCAAGGCAACCCACAGGCTAAAGACAGACCCACACCTTCACTACTGACTCCTGAGATCCAACTCCCCCAGCTCTATATTTGAAAATCTGATGTGGTTTCCCTTTCCTCTCTGATCCTACTCCCAATGAATCACCTTCTTCTCCAAACTTCCTTCTCCTAATCCATCCCAGTTAGCCAGACTCCAACACCATCAAACATTCTCTGTGAACACACCAGCTGAACAGGCCAAGAAAATAGCAACACAAAGTCATCACATTCTCTGATAATCTAGAGAGGAAACCAAAACTAAGGAACAGAACATCCACCCAACAAAGGCAAACCCAAATATCAGCACTTAGAACTTGATAATCCCAATCTCAGATGCCAAGATGCCAGTGTTAAACACAATCAGCCAGGACAATATGTCTCCACTAGAGCCCAGCTGTCCTACCACATCAGGCCCTGAATATTCCAGCAAATGACTTGCTCAGCTGTGGTCCATCAGAGACTGATCATAGAATTGTAAATCAGTGCAGTCCAGAAAGCCAGTTCAAGTGGATTTGTGGTTAGGGGGAATTCTTATTAAACTTCCCTTATAACTCAGTAAGGAAAAATATAATGTCCCAAATGTTGCACCTCTTAAAATTTCATAGGTTATCTTACTTAAAACAGAAAAGATTCTTGTTCCAGGCTCTTCTATATACACCAGAAGCTACTAAAATTTAAAAGCAGACTGACAGCTTTTTACAAATTACATTTTAAGAATTTTTTTGCCATTCTTTGAGCAATGGATTCTTTAACACAAAATGATCAGATACAAGCTAACTCACATGTTAGCTTTTCAGGTACCACATGAGGTCATCTAAAACAGCGAATCAAGAGAAGAAAGGTCCGTGAGAAGAGTGCTAGGAAAAACACTGAAAACTTTAGGGGTTCTTACTTTGATGTGAAAGAAACAGCCATTTGTTTTTTGTGAAGCAGACAGTTTGGAAGCAGAGGTTGGACAAGGCATTAGGAATATGGCGCCTGCTGTAGTGGAAGTACCCTGGCGAAGTTAGATTGCCTAATTTGCAAGCCTCGGTTGACCTCAGTTCTTTGCATGACCTTAAATGTGAAACTTGCACACACAGTTTTCTGTTGTATTAATGAGTTTTACATACTTAAACTGCAGATGCAAATTTATGCTAATCAATGTTCCCCTCTCATGTAAAGTAATATAAATATTCGTGTCCTAGATTTCTTGAATTGAATATGCTTTCATGTGTGTGATTTTAAATTTGAGAGAACTTTCACTTTAGTATTTCAATGGCAGTGAGACAACAAAAACAAAAATAAAGGAATGAAGAAAGGAAGGAAGAGAAAAGAAAATCAATACATTTTAGTAAACCTACAATGATTAATTGATTCTAAGCTCTTCAAGTAACATTCTTTAGAGACATCTTTCAACCTGAATTTCTTTGATTTTAGTCTAGAATTTAATGTTGGCTTTATTAACAGATTTTTAATATGCTTTTAATTGAAATTGAGTTACATTACTTTTTACTTCCCTTCCTCCTTTTCCTTGCTCCAGGCCCTCCCAACCACTCTTCCTCATTCTCAAGCCTCTACTCTCAACTTGATAACCTCTTTATTTGATTATTATTGTTACACACACACACACACACACACACACACACATATGAGTATATATATGCATATGCACAAATATGTATATATGCAACTTCCTGTTCAGTCCGTTTTTGTTTTTTTGTTTGTGCTTTATATTGCTTTAGCGTTGGCCTCTTTGTTTTGAATAACCAATAAGGGGGCTCATCCCTGGGAGATATTAATTCTCTCCCCAGCACTCACTAGTTAATCACCTGTGGCTCTTTGTGTGTTAATCCTGCCAGGTGAGTGTAAGACCACTATCACAATGTTTTGACAAATTTGAGCAAGCTTTAATTAAATACTTCCAGGATGATGAACTCTAGCCATGTCCATTTCCTGGGTTCACAGGAAATGATGATGAGTCACATTTTGCAGATGTTTAAAAAGGCAAATCCATAAGGCTATGAATTTTCCTCAAGGTCCAATCAAGGGCAAGCATATGTACTGACATACTTCCTGCCTGTGTACCTACTATCTACACGTGATCAAGCACATCTGATGCAGTTGGGTCATGCAGACTTGTTTAGACTGAAAAAACAAAACAAACAAACAAAAAAGAAAACAAGGCTTGTTATCTCCCATAATAATATCCTCCAGCATCCCAAGAAGTATTGTCCTTGGCAAGTGGCTTGCAGGTTTGAGGCATTTTTGTTTTATAGATCTCTTAGGCACAGTAATTAAAACTTAAAGCTTAGCTTTGGCTCTCAGAGTCTAGGGGTGAGGGCCCATGATTTTATTTCACTTCCAAGTTAATATTCCCATTGATCTTTATTATTAAAGAACTTTGATAATCCTCCCTGACAGATTTGTGACAAGCAGAAAGAAGATTCTAGAAACCTCAACAGCAACCCAAAGTGCAGATACTTAATATTTCCTTGTTGTTAAGAAGTGCTGGGGCTCATTTTATTTCTTTCCAGAGAGTCAATATTCATTAGTATATTAAGCAAAGTGTCTTTTTTATCTAATAAGCAAATCTTTTTTAGTAATTAGGAAAATATAATTATGAATGAAATTTATCTTAATATGAACTTTAAATTTTCTCTTGCTGTAACTCTGCATTAGGCTGCTAAACCAGAAAGCTTCTCAAATATAATCATTGCCATTGTTTAGCCATTTCAAAGCTTTCATAAATTTACTTAGGCTCTTAGAGTATGTTTCCATAATTACTATCTCAGCACTGTGAGCAAATGCCTGATGCAAACAACTTAAGGAAGGTTTATTTTGTCTCAAAGTCACAAGGTCATGCTGGCATGAATGTGTTATAGCTGCTCACATTCAAATGCAGTCAGTAAACAAAATGATGGAGCTCAGATGGCTTCCCCATTTCCTTCTTCATTCAGTCAAGGATGCCAACCAAGGGGATGGAACCTGTATGGAGTTACACTAAGAGACACCAAAAAACATAGAGACAAAAACCACAGTTCTCATTGCAAAATGAAAAAATACAGTTTATTTTTAAACAAATTATTATTTTTTTTTTGAATGCAAAAGCAAGGTTTAATTCTGGATATCCAAAAGCAATACAAGCCTAGGCAGGGACTTCATCCAATACATCCAACGCAGTGGAGGGTGGAGGAAGCGCCCACCTGTCTGCAAGCTCAGTTTTTAAAGGGAAAAGTCACAAGGTTACATCATTTAGGGGTGCTAGTACAGGTACAATTCTGATTGGCTTGCTTCTAGGGACTTCTAGAAATTACTTCTAAGGGAGTGGTTGCCCGCCACCATTTCTCATTGGCTGCCCTCAGGTGGAGGCATTTCTGTGATCAGTTACCCTGGAAACCAGGGAGAGGACATTCCATAGTCTGGCAGGCATTACCTCGTGACTATCTTGTGGCTCTGTACTTTTACACTTCCTGGTTTCTGGAATCTGAACTGACTGGTCTCAGTAACTTCTGGCCTGTTCCAGTAACTTATGGCCTGTAGCTGAAAGAAGCAGTCTTAGGCCTTTAGTTTTGGGGTGAGAGCATTTTGGTCTTATTTTGGTTCCACATTTCCCCCTTCTCATGTGCCTAATGAAACCCAATCATGGGTTTTGCACAGTTAGCTCCTAAGTATCCCTCTCTAATAATGGCCATGTATAGTTAGCCATCTTGTCTCTATGCCAGGGAGTTTCATTTTGACTCAGCATTTCAGCCTTTTCTGAACAGGGAACATGGGTGACGTTCTCTTCTGGAACTGCTTCGAGCTGGCATTGGGGCGCCGATGTCAGGGGGCCCCAAAAGGCTGAAAAGCTAGTCAAAGACTGGGCAAGGGGGCATTTGTCAGAAGCATGGAGCTGCCTGACCCCATAGGGACAGGGAAGAACCATGTTAGCTGGGCTGGTCCACGTCAGCTTTTAGCAAGTCTGGAGCTCACAGTCGTCTGGAGCACACAGTCATCTGGAGCAGTGGAGTCAGCGACTGAAACCTGGAGGTGACTGCCAGCTGAGTAGAAATCTGTTGAGACAAATTTAAACTAGGAACAGAAGTTAAAATTTATTAACTTATTTGGAACCCTTAGGTCCATACCCTTAGTAATGGGAAAATCAGTAGTCCCAAGACCAGGAGAGAGGAAAAATACCATCTTTAGGAATACTTATCTGGGGTCCTTTCAACCTCTGTGAAATGGGTCTAGGTTTTTATGACTCTTTTGATCCTTTGAGGCCTACTTACAAAATGACATAAAAGTTTTAGATACATTAGTATTACCAATCTGTACTGAAATCCATATTGTAGACAAAGCAGATAATGGGTATCTTATAAAACAGCAGAAGTGGACTCATACCTTTGAGTCCCAACAAGAACTACAGATTTGGGTTAAAAGCTTGTGCATTTTCCTTCTGTCCAGAAAGCCAGGTATAAATTGGACAGAGATTTTTGACCTGATGAGAAGCACTTTTAGGTTTACATTTAGACATCCAAAATGTTGAGCTTGTGACTGAATAGTAAGTAGTTATTGCTCTACCAGCTCATTCAGGGCTCCTAAATGTTAAGCTCTGAACCATAGAACAGGAGAGTAATCTGAAACTTATCTCATTTTGGACTCATATCTGAACCTTTATGACTTACTTAAACTTTTATATCTTAGAACATTTTCCTAAAAGTGAGCTAACAAGCTATAGCCTTGCAGAAGGATCTGGTTGATGCTGCCACACTGACAAAGTTAGAGCTAGCCTAGCCATCAGTACTGTCAGAGATCTGAGAAGGATAAACTATATCTGAGTGCAGATCAAGAAGCTTCCAATCCTATAAATTACAGGGACCAAACCCTACCCAGGTCTCCATAGCGTTGGAGGCACAAGTCAGAACAGCATCAGTCTTCTTCTGCCATCAGGTCCATAAGGCAGAATATTTTTCCTGTGGAATCGGGACATGGAAGACTGACCTTGATCAGGCAAAAGGGTGCAATCAATTCCAGTGTCCTACTGCTTGTCCATACTCTGGGCTGGGTCCTGGCGGCAGGCATTGCATTGGGGCATCTTGCCCTATGGTCAGTGTTGTCATATTTCAGGCAGAGACGTTGTGGTGCCTCATATATAATCTTCTTTGGAGACCTTGGGTCACTGCTAGGATCTGGAAGCCTGTCTGATATAGTAAGCTTTTAGATCAACATTTAAATGCCATATTCTGCAGATCTCTGAAGTATGAGGGCTGTCCAGGCATATCTGAAAAGACAAACTTTGTTTCTAATTACTTGTTTCAAGCTAAACCCTGAAAACATATGCAAGGGACTGAGTAAATGAGTAAACTTACATCAGTACTTACTTACCCTGACTACAATTAAAAAACTTGATTACATATGAATGATTATTTATGTTCTCTAACAGTCTACAAAAGTAGCCTAAAAACAATGCTTTTAAGTTGAAGCTCTTCTAGCATCAAATACAGGTTCAGTAAATAAACCAAAACAAAATATCATTATACAACATTCTTCTAGCATCAAATACAGGTTCAGTAAATAAACCAAAACAAAATATCATTATACAACATTCTTAAGCCTGAACGTACCTTGGGTAAGAAGAAACATTTTTTAAGCCATTGGTTTTTAACTATAAAAAACTTTTCTTAAAAGACTGAGATCTCTCAAATGTCTTCCACCACTGCAACTAGACTCTTTTTGGAACTCTAGTCCTGCCATACATTTGCAAACCTCAGCTGTTTCCTATGATTTCTTTATGTTGCAAAGTTTGGCTGCCAGAGCAAGGTATGTTCCTGTGAATTAAAGCATTGATGTGCAGCTTTAATATTAATCAAATACCTTATTTATTAAACATATGTTGCCATCTATTTAAATTCTCTAGAAACTTGCTGTTGAACACTTGGTAAAGACATAAGTATTAGGTGTTAACCCGAGTAGATCTTTATAACCTTAGTAAAAGATGGCTACCAGCCACATGGCTGCCCATGAGGTCACCAGCCAAGATGGAGGGAGCCACGTGGTTACTGTTTAAAGCTCGTTTTTCTAAACAGTAATTACTTGCACACATATACACAGTTGGATCCAAGTTACACACATACATACATACAGTTAAAGCTTGCTTACATTTTTAAGTCACATGCCTGTACACATACACACATAAGCAGTTTGCATAATCATTAGCCATTCTTAAGATGAAAACCAATAAGAATTAACTTTCAAATTCAGTATTTGCAGGTATAAGAAACCATAACAAACAGTTTACATCACATCACCTCTGACCTTCTACAACCTTCCATGTACCCTCAGTCCGTTCCTTTGATCCCTCAGACATTTACTCCAGACAAATTCCACTTTTTCTTTTCCTTCAAAACAGAAACTCTTACCAAAGTCTTTCTTGTGATTTCCCTCAGTACTCTAGAATATATTATAAAGTTACAATATTTTAAACAAGAACAGAAATACATGCATACACCATAACAAGAATAACTCTCAATTTGCATCAGCACTGTACCGCAGACAAGAAACTGTTGGTGACATTCCATTCTTGGAGCCACACCTTGACCAGGTTTTAGCCTCAGGGCAGGTCTTGGGAGCCCCACCCAACAGCATGGAAGAGAACGGGGAAAGTGTGCACCATGGAGACAAAAGATTGCTGTTAACCTCAGATTTTCAAGAACACGAGAATGACAGACTGAAAGTGACTCCACACCCTGGCTGGGCCCACAGACCTGTAGGCCACTCCTCAGCTGTGACCCTGGAGGGGCAGTTTCTCCACCAGCCCCCACACTGAACTCCTTGAGGCTCCTGCTGGCTCCTGCCAGCTCTGCCCCATGTCCACACAGGAGCCCAGCCAGAACCTGCCGGCCATATCTGGGCCCCACAGTGCTCACAGCCCGCTCTAGCACAAAGCCATGCCTAGTTCCCATGCAGCCAAGCCTCTGCTCCACAGCTTTTTGAGCGAGCTGGGGCCCGAACCCGCTGCATCTAGGCCCGGTGATGCTCACGGGCCGCCTAGCCCTCTCAGCGCGCCCTGGGTCCCAGAAGTAGCAGCTGTGCAGCCGCTGCCTGCCGGACTCACAGCAAGCTTTCTGCTGCCTGCTGCCTGTGCTCTGGTCAGAGAGAGCAAGGAAGCAATGTTAGGTTAGTCTGTGCCAGTTCAACCACCGAATGGGGTCTCCATCCCTTCGGCTGGCAATCCGGCCCACAAGTCCCAATGCACACACAAGCTCAGGCATAAAACACTCACACATGTGGCCACAGTTCTCACACATTTAACAAATCACACTGACGAACAAGATAGGCAGACAAAAAGGAAGAACAAGGGCCCTACAGATGGTCCAGGCAGACGAGAGTCCAGAGAGGGATCCTCGATAATGCCAAAGACCTACAGATGGGACAGGGACAATTCAACAGAGTCTCCCAATCCCCAGATGGATCCAAACAGACGGACCCCTCACGGGCATCTCCCGATCCACAGACGGATCCAAACAGACGGACCCCTCACGGGCATCCTAACAGACGGACCCCTCTCGGCGTCCTATGACGGGGGGACCTGTGAGGACCCCCGCGTCCTGATGAGGGGTTGGAACGTCTTCCAACTCCTCCAGGTCACCTTACAGGCGCGTCCGCCAAGGTGAGCCTGTCAGATTCAACCGCCGGCTTCGGATAAGAGAATGAAAGTAACAGGAAAACAAAGACAAGAAAATGGAGTGCTCATACCGATCGGTGCAGATGGACCTCCGGAGCTCTTAGGTGTCCCAGCGGGGGGTCTCTGGGGATCCCGGAGAGCCCCCAAATGTTGTGCCCAGATCGTGACCCCCAGAGAGACCACCAAAGACGAGCATGCCGGAATGCAAAAGCAAGGTTTAATTCTGGATATCCAAAAGCAATATAAGCCTAGGCAGGGACTTCGTCCAATACATCCAATGCAGTGGAGGCTGGAGGAAGCCTAAACAAATTATTAATGACCATGATTCAGGAAACAGAATTGGAATTCCAAAATACTATATTGCACCTTAGAAGTGATTACATGAGATTTTATTAGATTACAGAGCAAAGAAAGTTACATACCAAAAATTTTAACCACAGGTCAACACTCCTCTGTTATCAGACAACATCTTTAGCTTCTGGACTCATGAAGGTTAGTGGTTTGCTCAGAATATAGTGTAATATTTTGGTAATCACAGGATGTTAGTAAGATGATGGAAGGCTTCCAAAGGGACTAAAAGTTGAGAGTCAAGATAATTTGACTCTCATTTGCAATATTTTACATCTCCATAAACTTTAAGTTTAATCATTTGGACCTTTAGGCTCTTTAACACAGGTGTAATCCCATATGACCACTGCCACCACTTTGGGTAACTTTGAGTTCAGATGGTGAAGATTAATCAATGTAATGCCTGATTTAACTGAGAGAGGAAAGCTGCTCTTCTTATTATAAAGCTCTTTTTATTTATTCATGATATTTAAATGCTGCACCGTGTACTAAGCTTTAAGTATTTGTACTTCAGGAGGAATTTAGGATATTCCAGATGATTTGGAATAAAGACAATTTGAACAAGCATCATTACAAATGTTTTCTTGTCTCTACTTATGAATGTACCTCTAGGGTTAACCTAAAAAAGATGCAATGGATCTATCATTTGTAATATTAAAAAGAAAATATAGTTTAGTAATTTATTTCAAAAGGAGTTCTTGTTTTCTGCATTCCCATAGCATGTGACTTCAATAATAGATATGAAGGTTATGCGTATAAGTTTCCCAAACTCTCCAGAGTCAGAGTTTATAGAAGTAATATTTTTCGGGTGAAAGAATCTATAATCATTAAAAAAGAATAAACTGGTAAAGAAAAAACAAACTTTCTATAAAACCAAATGTTTTCATAGTTAATATTTTATATTGTAAAAATATTTTCACTTTCTATTTCCTTTAATTTATTTGATACTCATGTCATCCTTAGCAGATTCTTCACTTGTGTATCTATTACTTATTGATTAATTGATTGATTGATTGTGTGTATGTGTATGTGTGTATGTATATACATGCATATCCACAGTACATCTGTAGAAGTCAGAGAATAACTTGAAGATATTGGTTCTCTCCTTCTGCTATGTGAGTCCAAGTAATCAAACCCAAATCCTTAGGCTTGATGGCAAGTGACATTATCCTCTTGGCTCTCTTGGTGGCCCCAAACTACATGTTTAATTTTTTAACCTTTTATTTTTTTATAGCAAAATTTCCCTAAGTACTGTCTTAGTCTAGTTGAACCTTATAACAAAATGCCACAGAGAGTACAGCTCATTTTCTCCTGACAATTTGGGATATTAGAAAGTTGGATCAAAGGCACTAGAAGATTCCCTGTCTGGTGAGCAACGGCTTCCTGCTTTAAATAACGTAAGTGTAACTTAACTCTAAGCTGTTTTTCCTAAACAATATGGACTCTTCACTTGGAGACATGGGTATCTAAAATCAGGATGAAACTTGGCACCTTTACCTTTATTTCAAGTCTGGAGGCAAAGAAAGAAATATATTGTTCTTATAGTTTCTTGCTGAAACACTAAGGATTTTCAGAAGAATAACATAACACCTCTAAGGACAGATACTTCCCATTCTTATATAAAGATAATTATCCATGAAATCATGATTTAATTTGAAACAAAAGGGATGATCTGGTATAAACCAGCTTGACCCCCTCAAGTGATGAAAGCCATAAGGAGTACTTACTTGGACCATTGGGCAGAACCAGAACAGAAAAGCATCAGGCTGACTAATGTCTTGATGGGACTGCTTCATTATGCACACACACACACCTCCTGTCTGGTCTTCAGGACTTTGTCTACTAGCTCTGAAAGCTTAAGGCAAAACTGAAAAGATGGCTTTGGGGATCACAGGACTTATTTCTCTTCTCCTGTTCCCAACACTACCACATTGAATAAATGCCTCTCAGTTTTCACCATTATTCATCTCATTAGTCAGTGTACAGCATGTGTGGCCAAACAAATCCTACTGGGAGCCCAGCTTCTTCCTGGAACTCAGTTTACAATCTT
Organism: Peromyscus leucopus; assembly: GCF_004664715.2. Lineage (NCBI taxonomy): Eukaryota > Metazoa > Chordata > Mammalia > Rodentia > Cricetidae > Peromyscus > Peromyscus leucopus. Next base: position 121,958,537 of record NC_051068.1, on the reverse strand, counting down.
GGCAAACTAAATTGGATGGAAAGATATCATTTTGTTGTCAGCCACTTTCAATAAGGCAAGCTTCTATGGAGAAGAAAAATTAAATGGCCCCTTAAAGTTGCTGGAATCTATTATACTAAGTTATATCTCTTCACCTGCCATTGGATGCTTTCTACCACTCTTTGGTGAGACAGAAAATGGTTGTTTATACTCTATGGGCCTCATGACCCTCACTCCCACCCATTCATGTTGGAGGCTTCCAGAGATATGTAAGTGGATACACCTTAGACATTACTGATGTTCTGGGAAGGAATTCTTATTAATCATTAGTCATTAATGAGCCAAACCCTGGCCTAGCACTGATTCTTGTCTCAGCCACCAAGACGACTGAAAAGGGCAGGAGCGGTGACACTGCGACTGCCCAGACTTTCTGAAAAGACAGTTTCCCGGAAAACCTGTGGCCACTTCTTTTTCTTACATTTTTCTAAGCTTACTGTGTGCTAAAATAGTTATTTATAAAATGTGTGTGAGTTATTTATAAAATAGTGAGTTTTCATTTACACTATTCGTGCATAGGAGTTATACCCTGTCTTTTCTCTCTGCTTCTCCCTTCTCTCTAGAATTTGGGACACAGGGGAAAAAGAAAATAGAACCAGTCTTAGAAAACCAAGATAGAGCTGTGTGTTCAGAGGTGTAAAGTTTCTCATATGACCAGCTATCTTTATTTTATCCCATTATACATATAATCCAGACTTAGCTTTTATTGGCAGCATGTTTCGGACTGCCAATAATGCTTTTTGTCATAAGTTATGTTATTTTTTCATAACATATAAAGAAAAAGGCTGAGATTCTTTCTTCCTAGGTCTTTAATAAGAACAAAGTTATTGAGTTAAAATTATAATTAATATGTATATACCAACATACAAAAATATAAGATTTTAAGCTAGTTTGATGAGAAAATATCGATAAACATCAAATTTTTATTTTGTTAAGATGTAATGTTGGGCGGCTGGAGAGATGGCTCAGAGGTTAAGAGCACTGACTGTTCTTCCAGGGGTCCTGAGTTGAATTCCTGCAACCACATGGTGGCTCACAACCATCTAGAATGAGGCCTAGTGCCCCCTTCTGGCCTGCAGATAAACACGCAGACAGAACATTGTATATATGATGAATAAAATAAATCTTTAAAAAAAAGATGTAATTTTGTCCAAATTCAACATTTTTATGAAAGATGTATCAAAATTTAAATTTATTTAAATGTATGTAAAAGATTTCCAATACTCAAAAATCAATATACTGACGTAAAACTAGAAACAAGGATATCTTAAAAATATTCTACTGATTTTAGTGGCACTTTGTAAAGTGGTTCAGAGAACACAGCCTCATGTTATTATTAAGATAATTGCTTAAGTTTCTATTGACTCTATCAGACTTTTGACAAATTAGGATACGGAATCTTAACAAAATCAAGATGCATTGAGGTATCACTTGGTGTTAACTCTTTTAAAAGACAGCTTTTAAAGATGGTTTTGCTATATTTAATGCCCTACAGGTCTGTGACTGGAAATTTATAGAGCTGTGCTTGAATAAATTTGATGCTGTAGTTTACAAAATCTAAGACATTCAGTTCAGTACATGCAAAGTGATCAATGACTTATTCTTTTTAACTCAAGAATTTTCACATATAAATGGCCAATGTCCAATCCTATGGACATTTCTGCTACTTATAATTTATACCACTCAGGTGAAAAATCTGACACCTCTGGAACCCTGCAAGGAAAATCGCTGCCAATAGCCACTTGCCTTAACTAAATCAATATTTCATTGTTGCATATATAACATGTACAACTGACAATTAACTTGTCCAAACTAAAGTGGTTAGTGGTTCTAATGTTTCCAAGGCTTGTGTTCATGTACTTCTGATTCTACCACGACTGTCTGGTTTAAGCAAAACAAAGTAGATGTGCCTTAATCATGTATATTCCAAGAAGAGTCTCTATAAAAAATTAATATGGATATTGTATCACCTAAACATTATATTGGCAAACATGTACATTCTACTTTACTTAGAAAGCTTTCTGTATATACCTAAAAAGAGTTAGTATATAAAATAGCTTCTTATCGACAAACAATGCCACTCTTTAAACAAAAACAAATTTAAATGTTTTTCTGAGGAAAAAATTAGGGCAGCTTAAGGGTCCTAACATAATACTGCCAGTCATAAGTATTAGGCCAACCTCCCCTTCCCCCCCCTCTGAATAGATAAGACAATTCTTCTAAAAGTAACCAAAGTCACAAGGTTTGGGAGAAAGAACTTGTATGCATATGTACTGACACTAAGCTCTTTGCACTAGAATTCATTCTTAATCAGCCACACCTATTTAAGAAGGGAGATAACTCCTTATGGAATTCATGTAACTGGATGATTTCTGACTTTAGCTCTTTCTGTAGAATCTTTTATAGTGATATTTCTACATGCAGATGTAAATATCTGGTTCTTTTCATGCACCTGATTCTGTCTTTACAGTGTCTTCTTCTCATGAACTTGTTTATCACTGGGCCAGAAAACTGATATACCACATAAGTCACAGACTCAAGATTAAAGAATTCTCAAACACAAAAAGGAATTGAAAGAAGTGCTTGAAATCTGCCTTTGTGAAAAGCATTGGTTAACCTTCTGTGCAAACTGAGTAACAAGAGGAAGTGAAATAAGGCATCTCTGCCTCCATTTTTCTTTGTTTCCTTGCATTGTGATAAGTGGTTCCTTTTATCATTTCTTCTTGAGCTGCCTGGGATCCAAATAGAAACAAAGCCTTTCTGGATAGACTCTCCCCAATTCTTCCCAACCCTGATGAAGATATTTCACAGGGAAGGCATGGCTGCTGCAGCATCCCAAAATAAATGTGATCCTATTATAGGAGCTGGATAGATCCCCTTTTGATGTCAATGATGAGGACTTCTTGGACCATCTGTCAGAACTAGAACTGAGATAATAGTCAACAAGACCACACCTTGACTGTGTCTTCTTCATTGCACACATCTCCTGTGTTCCTGCTTTTCTGTGCTTGAACATAAAATCCCTGCTAGTGCCTGAAGATCATCTTGGAGTCACTAGATGCCTTTATATGTTCTTTCTAGTGTGGCTTCATTGCATAAATCTCACTCTGCATTGTACAATTCCTCATCTTATTATTAGTGTATTGAGATGGGTGGGCAGGCCTATCCTGCACTACAATTATATGTTTTTGATACATTTGAATGGTTAAAACAGATCCTGATTGTTAGAGAACTAATCTCACTTAAAAGGCTTTGCTCCTTAACTTTGACTATCACTCTATCCAATAACCTTGGAGGCTAGAATTCTAACCTGTGAATGTGGGGTCACACAATCATTTCAACTGCATTTGGCAGATTTATTTTTTTAAATTTTCTTCCCCTTTATGTTATCTAAACAACTGTAAGAACATTTTTCTGGGGTTTTTAGAAGTTAAATTAACTTTTATGACAGTCTGTACTTCAATAGATTGATCTTTTTGAAATGTAAATCAGACCTTATTTCCCAAACGTCTTTATGAAGGCATTTTCTATCTCCTCCTACACTCAGTCCAGGATCTTCAGGGAAAGAATAGTATGTAGCACACAGAAAATACTAAGTAAATACTTCTCAAATGAATGGATTACTGTTAATTGGATGAATCAGCAAATGGGCTGTCAATATTTTATTGATGCTTTATAAAGTGTAAAGGCTGTTTTGAAACATGATATAGTTACCTGTTAGTACAGACATCTCAATTTTTAATGGACACATTTGATTCTTTTTAGTCTATTTGAGCTGTTGGTTAATTATATAAATATAACAAAATATCTTGCCAAGGCTTTTAATCTGCCTATTTATCAGTTGTGCATAAGTTTTTGGACTGTTGTAGTCTATCACAATATTGTTATTGTGGAAACAAATAATGCCATCTGATGACATTTAAAAAATTAGTTTGGGCTGGAGAGATGGCTCAGAGGTTAAGAGCACTATTCTTCCAGAGGTCCTGAGTTCAATTCCCAGCAACTTCATGGTAACTCACAACCATCTGTAATGAGATCTGGTGCCTTCTTCTGGCTTGCAGGAATACATGCAAACAGAACACTATGAACATAATAAATAAAAATTAAGTTTGATTTTGGACTTTATGTTTCATTCTGTTGTGTTTAATCTAAGAAATCTTGGGTTCTGCCTGAGGAAAATATTATTAAGATCTGTGTGAATCAGCTATCTATCACACTATCAGAAGATTGAAGTAATTAATATACACAACAGGGGGTTGTTTTAGGTCTTGCCTTTGGAGATTTCAGTCTGTTATTAGTTGATCTTGTTGCATTGGTTCTGTGGCAAGACATCCCATCACATGGGAGCATTTAGCAGAGCCATCCAACTCATTTCATGGACAAGGTACTAAAAGGAAGGGATGAATGTCCCCATTAGCCCTCTCCACCATGCCCTCCATGACCTAAAAAACTGCCGATAAGCTTAATATTTTAAGGTCTCACCACCCCTGGATATCACTGCCATGGGGACCAAAAATTAATTTTCAGAAATTATGGAATACTTAGAGTCCAAATACAAAGGTATAGAATGGTATTTTGTGTTGCCTACTTGGCTTGCCTTTATTTTATTAAATGAGCTGAGGGGTCTTGATTCTGATTTGATATTTGAGCCCTTTAAAAGATATACCTTCTTCTTATCTCTGGTTGTGTTCTCAAATACATTTGTTTCAATTTTATTATTCAATTCAAACACCAACTGTGCATTAATATTCACAACTGTTCACAATATGATAGGAATTATAAAATTACTCTGCTCAGTTTGAATAATGCCATATCATCTAAGAATTAGAGTTTTATGTATTTTAAAGTTTTATAAATATAAAATTGATTGTATTAACTGGATTATAAACAAATAATTTGTTGTTGTTCAAATGATACTTTTTAATTATAATTATTTAATTATTATATGAGCATACTTTGGGGTCAAAATCTCATGAGGAAAAATTGCTAGACATATTACATTCATATGCCAATTTTTAAATTCACTGAGCAGGCAGGGCTTGATGGAGCATGACTTTAACCCCAGTGGAACAGAAGCAGAGGCAGGTAGATCTCTGTGAGTTTGAGGCCAGCATGATATATAGAAAGTTCTAACAAAGCCAGGACTACAGAGAGATCCAATCTTAAAACAAACAAACAAACAAAGACTGTAGAATTCATGCCAAAAAAAAGAAAGAAAAAAAGAGAAAGAAAAATCACTGAGTTAAAATCACAGCCATTAATTTAAGTTTTACCTCACTCTATTTTTCTTATTTTATTTAAGTTTTCAGCTTTCATTATAGATATGACGAGGCTTGCTTTTCTTAAAGCTAAAATTTAAGAGACCCAAATTCTATGGCAACAATTATGCTAAAAGAGGTGTAAAGGTCATGGCCAGAGATTTTCTATACTAACACATTAGTGAACTGAAGACTATAGAGAATTGCACTCTCTATATAGGACAGTTCTGCTGACGACGTGACTCAGTGGGTGAAGTACTTGCTGTGCCAGCAAGAGGACGTCAGTTCAGACGATGCTGACATCATGACTCAGTGGATGAAGTACTAGATCCTTAGCCTTAGCATAAAGTGTGCATACACCTACAACCCCTGCACCTGAGGCTAAAGGGACAGAGTGGAAGTGGGGCCAGAATGAATTTAAAAGTCAAAGCACTAGAGAGTTCACTGTGAGTTTGTGTTTCCTAATAATGCCAGAAAGTTCACTCATATAGTACCACAAATATAACTGACCAACATACCATGAATAAAGAAAACAGCAGCAGACACGCCAAAGGGGATGGGAGGAAATGCCATGAGGCTTCAACCCTAAAGAAAAAACTCCAGGTAACTAAGACAACCAAGAGAATAGGAAAAAGTCTTCTCCAGGGAAAAGCACGCTAATTGACTATCCTTGAAAATATACATACAACTAGCACCATACAGGCTGAGCAGAATATATTTAAGAATATATATATATTACAATTATATATATACACATATAACAATAACTAATAAAAAGGGAGGTCACAACTTTGAAAGAGAGTAAGAATAGGTACAAAGGAAGTTTCAGGGAATGAAAAGAAAGGAGATGATGCAGTATAAATTACACTATAATCTTGAAAACTAAAAGAAGCAGCAACAACAAGATCAGGCAGAAATGGTAACTTTCTAATCGCAGTTCTCTGAAGACAGGGACAGGAATTCTTATACTATAATAGATTAACAAGTTAGCCAGCTCCATGATGAGTAAGAAATTGTACTACAAGGGGAAAAAAGCAGAGAGTCATCACTGAAGACATCCAACATTCACATCTTACCTCAACATGTACGCACATGCACATGCATTTATGCATATGCAAGCACACGCCTGTGTGAACCTGAACACATGCTGGTACAGGTAGTTCTGGGAAAGAGGATCTGGAAAATTCTGTCTTCCCAAACCAAGTTCCACTTTTGTATAGGTATTTTTGTTTCTTTGTTCCTGCTTCATCTTCCCTCTATTGTTATCCACTTAGTTAAGAACATAGAAATCTTCTTGGGTATTTCAAGCAGTGAGAACTTTAGTGCACAGATCTATTGGGTGGAGTGACAGAAAACTTGTGTCCCTCAGAGGAAGGAGCATAGAGAAAACTGTGGGTGTGTCTTTAACTGACTGACACCTCTTTCTGTGTCTAGTAAGCAAAACTGCAGTCCATATTCATCTACCACTGAATTCTTCCAAATTGAAACTGGGTTTTCCTGATTCACTGTCTGATACTAGGAAAAATCCTTCAAATTTCACATCAGTGTCTTTCATGGCAAAATTTATACCAGAAATCTGAGGGTGAAGAGCTCTGGGAAATGTCATTTCTTAGAGTGTAGTTTCTAAAATACTGGCAAGTATGGAAAATTCAGGAATGATGCTGAATCATGGCCCCCAAAAATTGCTCACCCAAATTATACAGTATATACTTTATCGTTAATATTAATATTTCTTATACATATATATGACATATACATATGACAATGTCTTTATAGTGTCAGGTACCAATTCCTTACTGCTGTGCAAAATTGATGTTATTTTTATCTCCTATAGCATCATGCATTTCTCTCCTGACATTATAGTAGTCTCTAGTATTTAATCTCTTCTCTCAGTAGTATATAATTATACAGAAAATATTTTATTGTAACTATCATATGATGTAAACAAAGGTGAAATGTGTAAATTAGCTCCTCCTGTTTCATATGAAACAAGTTCATATGAATACCTTGATGAATGCCCAGATGGAAGGAAATGATTTTGTTTCTTTGTCAAAGCACAATTGAGATTCTCTATGGACCATACTTATTGAGTGACATAGATCCAATAGACAACAGTTTCTCAACTAATGATCTTGGACATTTTGTTTATTATTGATAAAATCCTTAAATTAATAGGAAACTAGCAATAAGTCAAATGAACGTAGTGAAAACAAATTGCTTACCCTTCAGACTTTGGAATTTATTACAGTTCTTTTGAGATATATTCACTAGTTGAAATAAGAAAAAAAAATTGAGAATTAATTGAAATAATACATGATGGTATTTTGGAAATTGCCTCATAAATCTTCAATTATTATTGAACTATTTGTCATTACTGAATATCAAGAGATCATTTTTTTTTTTACCATGTTCCTGAGACAGGATCATTTTAACATCATTAGTTCATTAGGTTTATAACAATCCTATAATCTAAGTACCATTTGTATTTCCATTTTCTAGGTAAAGAAAGTAATGTTTGGAGAGTTCAAGTTATTTGCTCAGAGGTTCACAAGACACTGGTGACAGAGTCATTGTACAGTCACAGTTCATTTTGGAATCCATGTTTTTACATGGATTCTACTACATTCATTATACTATATCTCAAAAGCACCCCTTTATCCAACAGTAGTAAAGATAGTGTGTGTTGTTGCTATTCTTGGTTTTCCATTTGATTACATCTAGAATTAACTAAAACCCATTGATTTGGTACACTTGTGAGGAACTTCTTTCTTAATTAACTTAATGGAAGTGGAAAGACTCACTTGTACTTTGGATCTTTTGAGGTGGGAAAATCCTCTGTTAATCTGGGCCACACCTATGTAAATGGCACGGAAAAATGAAGCCCTCTCTTTTTGCCTGTTTGCCCTCACTATCACCGGCAAGTCTATTCTTTCACTGGCATTAGAGCCTACTTCTTCAGGATCATGATGTAAACAGTTAACTAACTGAAACATCTAGCCTCATGGGATGACAAATTACTGGATTCTTGGGCCTTCTGTTGGTAGACAGCCTTTGTTGGACTAGCTAAACTGCAGACTATAAGCCACTATAATGTCATTGTGTGTGTGTGTGTGTGTGTGTGTGTGTGTGTGTGTGTGTGTGTTCTATCAATCTTCTCCTATAGAGAACCCTGACTAATACAGGTGCTCTTAACTAAAGCCTCTGGAGAATTAAAAAAAAAAAATCAAATTCTTCACATAAGCAGTGGTACAAGGTAAATATCAGCATTCTTGAAGGGGGAAATGGGATGTGGAAAGAGAAATAGGGGGAAAAAACCAAGACCAAGATTGAGCGGGACATATAGTTCTTGTGGATATTTTCTGGCATGCTGGTCTCATGGTGAAACCCCAAGTGCTCCGGTAGTTCTGTCTCCAAAGCTTCATTGGGTGGTACCAACAAGGCCTCTTTCTGGCCTAGCTTTGTTGGCTGCTTGCACCCTTTCTCAGCAGGTATTCCACATTCCTTGCATCTCCAAATTCCTAGTATCTGCATTGTCTTTAGTGCTAACACCTAGCTTCATTATTGTGCCTCAAATGTCCCTTCCCCTTGTTGCAGGGCTTTCCATGCTTCACTATGAAATATGCATGGGAACACCCTTAAACCTTATCTCACCTGTTCTGTGTCCCAAGCAAATCAGCACCACACAGATGACATTGAAATCTACAGCCTGCTTATGCAGTAGTGGAGCGTGTGGCCCATAGATACAGTGTGTGCTGGATCCCGTGTTTGGGTGTGAATAGAAACTTGTCTGGAGTGCTCTTGTAAGAAGAGTGTCCCTACAGAGCTGTCATCTACTTTAAGGCTTTTCAAATGAGTTCACAAAGGAGAACTCTAAATCTTATGGTGGGTGACCTGTTGCAATTTCTGAAAGGCTCTCTGGATAACTTTTCTAGACCCTTAATAATGAGTTAATAATTATTGAGGACAACTTTACATGTGATCCATTTTTTAGCCAGAATCGAAGTTTTCCTACTTTCCCAGGGAAGGAAGACAATTCTCACTCTAACTGTGGCCAAAAATATTTATAAATATTACAGTTACAGTTGGCATCCTGGGCTGCACTGAATTTACCACCTTCAGATTACTAACTGTATCACCTCTAAAGTCTCAGGGTATGAACAAAATATACAGGAATTTTGTAGCATCAAATAACATGCATAGTTTCTTATCCATTCTTTTTTATTTGTTTTAAGGGGAGAAGATGAACACAGTCCCTCATTACCACAAATTATGCAGCTGAATTTCCCACATTTGGAGAAATCACAGGAGTCAGCACATCCACAGTGCAATGGATAAGCCTCGCCCTGGGAAGGTGATCATGGTATTTTCCCTGCCAGGTAAGTACTTCTTATCCATTCCTAATAGTCCTTATTTTTGTTGGAAATTTCATGAGCACAGTCTTACTGTCCACATGCCTGTTGGCATGATGAACTTCCATGACTCCACCAAAATCTCCCACAAAGCTCTGCTTAGCATTCTAGGGATTCTTATCCATATCTCCATGCTACTCCATATACCTCATTCAAAGCTCTTCCATGGGCTTCTGAATTATATTTTCAGGGAGAGTCAGAGGAATGACCCCACTTCTCAATGATAATTTCATATTTTTGTTTTTGTTGTTGTGACAAATTACCTGCTGCAAATAACTTCAAGTAGTGTAGTTGGAAGTTTTCCTGTGTCCTGGCCAGCTGGTAGTTGGGACAAATCTTTCCTACTTGTGTTCTCCAAGTAAACACACAGAGGCTTATATTAATTATAACTGCTTGGCCATGAGCTCAGGCTTTTTACTGACTGGCTTTTATACTTAAATTAACCCATAATTCTTATCTATGTTTATCAACATGGCTTCTCAGTTCTGCCTTGTCATCTTGCTTCCTTTGTGTTTAGCTGGTGACTCCTAACTCAGCTTTTCTCTTCCCAGAATTCTCCTTGTCTGCTTGCCCCACCTATACTTCCTGTCTGGTTACTGGCCAATCAGCATTTTACTTATCAACCAATCAGAGCAATACATATTCACAGCATACAGAATGACATCCCACAGCAGAAGAGGAAAGTTTCATTTGGCTCAGAGTTTCATCCCATGACTGGCCTGGTCTTTGCCTTAGACCTGTGTAAAGGTATAAGATAGTAGAAATGAGAGTAGATATAAAAGGAAGATATACACATAGCAATGGCTGGAAAATACAGAGTGAGAATGCAAGGGACAGTGTCAAAATGTTCACTTCAAAGCATGTATGCAGATTGTCCTCTATTTATTACACCTCCCCCAAACACCATCAAATTAAAAAATGATCAATAAATTAATTTACAAGTTGTATCCTAGCACAGATGATCCAAAGAGCTTTCAATGTTAAATCCAGCAGCTAGGGACCACACTTTCACCAAGAGTCTCTGAGAGAAATGTCATAATCAAGGAATCATGCTGTGGGATACTTCTACATTGTGTGAAGATGTATCACTGTGATTGGTTTAATAAAGAGCTGAAGGACCAATGGCTAGGCAGGAGCAGCTTAGGCAGGACTCCTGGGGACAGAGAGGACTCGGGAAAAAGAATGGTAGAGTCACCAGCCAGACACAAAGAGGAAAGAAGAGGTGAAAGGTGGAAGATAGGTAACACCACATGGCAGAATATAGATTAATATAAATGAGTTAATGGAAGTTATAAGAGCTAGTTGAGACAAGCCTAAGATAAAGGCTGAGCTTTCATAATTAATAATGTCTCTGTGTCATTATTTGGAAGCTGGTAGTACAGAGAAAGACTTGTTGCAGAATCATAACAAAGAATAAATGCATGCTAATCAAAAATCATAGTTAACAATTAAAAATCCAAAATACAGACATATATTTTCATAAAATATTTAACAAGACTTTTGAAAATTTTCCTTGCTGAAAACATTGATCCATTACTCTACTACAACTTTTGGGATCGATTTGTTTTAGCAAAAACAAAAACAAAAACAAAAACCAGACAATCACACAATTTTGGATTCTTTCTTTGCCATTCAGTAGAACTCTCCCTGATGACAAAAATATTTATGTGCGCTGTTTAATTTTGTGGATGTGAGCTGCATATGACTCACAGAACAACGTAGACCTGCATTTTTAATTTTTCACACTAATTGACTTGTACTTGGCAGGGGCTGAATTTGGCTGGCAGATATTAAGTCACTACCCCAACTATTGCTCTGTGAACCACCAAGAGCTATCTACTCTCTCCAAAATAACCCAGCATTCCATTTCTTAGGGGTAAATGTGACCATACTTTAGAACACAATGAGGGAAGCTGGGCGGTGGTGGCGCATGCCTTTAATCCCAGCCCTTAGGAGGCAGAACCTGGCGGATCTCTGTGAGCTCCAGGCCGGTCTGGGTTACAGAGTGAATTCCAGGAAAGGCACAAAGCTACACAGAGACCCTGTCTTGAAAAACAAAAAACAAACCAAAACAAACAAACAAACAAAAACAAAACAAAACACAAAAAAGAACACAATGAGGCACATTGGGCCACTCCAAATATTGAATGACTTTTATAAGTACAAATACATAAAATCTCCATGGCCTTTTTAAAAACAACTTGTCCAGTTGTTACTGTTGAGTGCATAGCTACAAAAAGTTTCAATTTATAAAGGCTGTAGAATAATGTCCCTAGCTCCAGGAAAGCATCCTCTCCTGCTGGTGGAAGCAAGAGTGCAGAGGCACATGGGCACCATGCAAGGCCTGCCGATAGCGGGGACTGTGAGCCACTGTAGGTGTGGGTTTTTGTTTGAGCCTGATATTGATGAATACAATGAATAGAGATCAAGTAAAACCAATGCTACACAACTATGACTGTTACTACTGAGTGCACACACACAACAAAAATTGAACACATAAATAGAGTATTATAAGATAAAATAACATCCATAAAAGTTGTTCATTAAAGCAAAACATAACATCACATAGTATTAAGTTGGTAAAAGCTATAAATAAAGTCAAAATATATTGACTAAGTAAAGTAATTTGAAAAGTTACTTTAAAAGAGCTGTTCTCTCAAATAACTCACTTGAATAACATCACAAGAGCCTCTCTCACTGTTACTGCAGCCATGCTGATAGAGAAGGGAAAGTCCCACTGAGAAGAAATGACTGGCCCAATGAGTCCCAGGTAGTTTTTTCCTTCCGTCCAGAAAGTGTCCTCTCCCACCACACCTGCAGAAGCAGGTGCAGACAGGTTATAAAAGGCAACTTGACTGTTTTCCTGCCAGATCAAATACTGTGTGGATTGGAAAAACAGAAAAATGTCTGGAAAATAGGAGATTTAACTGAAGGTGGCCTTTGGGGACAGTAACAACAGATGTGCTGAAAATTCATGAATGTTTCACTATAAATGTTCTCTTGTTCGTCTGTTACATAAGGAATTATGCAGGACCAGGCACCATGTCACAGTTCTTGCTTACTTAGAACAACTGGCCAAACTAGAAAGCTCAGGAAAATAAGATAAATGGATATGTGTTGCTAGACTTATGTTCAGTTTATGAATCCACAGGAGAGCACAGGCACCCTAAAAACTGATATATTCAAACAAAGAATCTTTTTTATATATCACCTTTTCATGGGACATACATACTCCAACACAGTTACAGAGCAGTGAAATTGGTACTTGGTGGTCCACTGACTCTATTCTTTTATCAGTTAATGTATTCGATGGACAATGAGTTTCACAGGCCCCAAGAAGTGGAATTGCTAATATTTGCTTAGAGTACAGACAAGAATGTTCTTACAGCTTTCCTAAATGTCTGCACAAATTAGATTGTACTTTATATCTAGAGCTGTATACAAACAAGCCAAAGCAGAGAGAGTCCTGAAGCATTCCTTTGTCCACTACCTCTTCACCAAATCCTGAACATGAAATCTGTACAGTTAACAGTGTTATCACATAAAGGCGACTGTGCACTATTCAGTACCTACTTCAAACATACTTAGTGTATGAAATCTGAGGTACAAGAGGTCTAAAACATGGATTTCCAAACACACTCATAAAGTGGAAAATAATGGATTCAACGAAACTGCTGCTTTCTTACAATAAAAACACTTAATTGACCATAAGGAACTTTTGAACAATATGTAGACTTTAGTAATTATAATTCAATTTTGCCAGAAGGCTAATGCATTTAGCAAAACAATGCTATATAAAATATTAACCCAACTGAAGAAGAGAAAATTCTGAATTTTTGAGAAGTCAGGCAAACATTCCTCAAGGCTTATAATCAACAATTGCCATTTTGTCATGATTATTTCATATCTATGTTGACTATTATTTTGAGAAATGAGAAAATGTATGATATTAAAATTATCCCTCAAATTAACAAAGAAAAAAGAAAAGGAAAGTGTAGCCAGAAGTTTTCCTGGTCCCACCCAGCTCCTGCAGCCACTCAGACCAAAGTAAACACACAGGGACTTATTTATAAACTGTATGGTCATGACAAGCTTCTTGCTATCTAATTCTTATATCTTAAATTAATCAATTTCTATTAATCTATAAGTTGCCCCATGACTTGTGGCTTGCCAGTACTTTACATCTTGTTTCTCATGGCGGTGGCTGGCAGCATCTCCTGACTCAGCCTTCCTGTTGCCACAGTTCTCTTCTCTGCTTGCCCTGCCTATACTTCCTGCCTGGCTACTGGCCAATCAGTGTCTTATTTATACAGAGAAATATCCATAGCACTTCCCCTTTTCTTTTCTTTTTCTAAAAAGGAAGGTTTTAACTTTAACATAGTAAAATTACATATAACAGAACAGTTATGAAGCAAGAATTACAGTTACAATATCTAGTATATATAATATCTAGTCAATTTATATTTGGCAAAATTAAAGAAGATATTATATCTATCCTATATTTGTGTGTCTAAGGTTTCATATCTAACTTATCTTTTATCATGACTAAGGAAATTGTAACCATCTAGTCTTCAACTACATCAAAGACCTCAGAAGGATATACTATTACCTGAGAAATAAGAGAAGGATCCAAACAACTTTTGGGAGTCTTATGAGAGTAGACAGAGACAGCTGGCAGCCTGGACAGTCATCCATAGTTCCTCTGTAAAGTTGGAACATCTTTCTTCAGCCCACAGGCCTAGAGTCTCTCAGTCACTTTTCTCAGTGTCCTGTAGAATGTCTGGCAGTATCCTCTGCAAAGCAGGAACCTGAAGGGCCATTTTGCCAAGCAAAGTTTAGTGGTCACGTTCCTATGGGTCCTGCATGTCCAGTTTATCAAGCAGTCCAGGCAAAAAGTTTCTTGTCCAAATGGCTATTTTTGTCAAGAAGATAAACTCCCTACAGAGCGTCTTTGATGTACATCCTCCTCTCTGAAGTAAGTCAGTGATGCGAGGAGCAGACATGTCTCACTGTCCAGAAAGTCTAAATTTTTAAAACATTTTAAATGCCATATTCTATAGGTCTTTGAAGGGTTTGAAGATTACCTATTTATCTGAAATATATCTATGTACACCTAGAAAACTTAACTAATAATGGCTACAAGTTTGACTGTCATAGAAGACTAATTAATCTGTATTTTTAATTACCCATTACAATCTAAATGAGTTACATAAACCTAATATCTCAAATGAGAGTAGAAATATATATATATATAGTATAACAAAATTAAGTTTACATTTGTATCAATAAGCTAAAATCCATAGCATTGTAAAACATTTCAAATATTGTTGCTCTTTAAAAGTAGGTTCCTTAATCTACCCTTTCATTCTATGATATATATATATATATATATATATATATATATATATATATATATACTATTCCCATTTTTCTTTAGAAAGAGATTGCATTTATAATTAACCTGCCTTAAATAAAAATACATTCATATTAAAAAAAATTCATAAACAATATTTTGGGAATTTATGCATAGCTTCTCATGCTACTTCCTGCTGGATGAGGGCACTGGCAACCTAATGGGTATCCCGAGAAAATTAAGGATTATGGTCAAGTCCTGACTGGAGTAGTCTGTGACACTGCATTGTCTGAGCCAGTTGCCTTGAAACCATTCTGGATGTTAGGTCATCTGTGCCACAGTGTCATTGGAGACCTTTCTGGGGTTCTTGGCTGGTCAAACCTGATGTATCTTAATCTGGAACATGCTGTGGAACATCTGTATGCTGTGAATGTGTTGCTATGACTGATTGACAAATAAAATGCTGATTGGCCAGTGTCTAGGCAGGAAGTACAGGTGGGACAAAGAGAGAAGAGAATTCTGGAAACAAGAAGGCTGAGTCAGGAAAGCTATCAGGAGATGCTACCAGTGGCCACCATCATGAGAAACAAGATGTGAAGGGAGAACTGGGAAAAGGTACTAAGCCATGTGGCTAAACATAAATAAGAATTATGTGTTAATTTAAGTGTGAGATCTAGCTAGCAAGAAGCCTGAGCCATTAGGCCAAACAGTTTTAATTAACATAAGCATCTGTATGTTTATTTGGGTCTGAGTGGCTGCGAGCCAGGGGGGGACCAGGAAAACTCCAGCTACAGGAACAAATCCATAGCCTCTTGTTTTCTGTGGAAACAAAAGCAGAGCCTCCTTTCCAAAGCAACATATCCTTAGATCCAAATTTTGAAGTCAAGGTACCTTTAAAATATACATGTTGGTTTAACTGAGCAGTCTTTACAATCAAATGTCTTTCTGCGGTTAAAAATCCCAAAGACAACACAATCCAGTGCTGTGGGATGGTCTGTATGTCAAATTGCTCTTATTGGTCAATAAATAAAACAGATTGGCCTGTGGCCAGGCAGGAAGTAAGTGGGACAAGGAGAGAGGAGAATTCTGGAAAGCGGAAGGCTGAGGCAGAGAGACACTGCAGCCACTGCCAGGACAAGCAACATGTAAAGACACCGGTAAGCCACAAGTGATGTGGCAAGGTATAGATTTATAGAAATGTGTTAATTTAAGATATAAGAACAGTTAACAAGAAGCCTGCCACGGCCATACAGTTTATAAGTAATATAAGCGTCTGAGTGATTATTTTATACGTGGATTGTGGGACTGTGGAGCTTGGTGGAACCTGGAGATAAGCCCTCCAGCAACAATCCAGGTTCTCTGTGTGATATCCATCTTTATGTGGCTTATTTTTTTATACTACTTTTACTTTCTCTTTTAAGACTATTTTTTTAAAAACTATCTATAATATAGATAATAACTGCCTATGTACATTTTTACACATATTGTAAACCATTTAGAGGTTTATCCCTTATGAGTCTGACTTCTTGTGAATCTACTGCTTTAAACTACAGCATTTCCCCCCACCTCAGCTTCCCAACATGGCAGTAGTACATTTACCACCAGCTCTGTATCTGGAAGCCATGTGTACCATCAACTCTCAGAAGCAGAGGGTCTATGCTTCTATCAAAGCAGCATGTAGCCCAGAAACCATTTTTTTTTTAACTAGCAAAAACTATATCCACCATACAGCATAATGTGCAGCTTGGAGATACCTCTGTGTAATGTGGCGTAGGTCAAGCCCGCACACCACGAACCCACCATAGAGTAGCTCAAGCCTGCAGGCTGCTTCTAACTTGAGAGAGACAACTAGGAAGCCAATTTTAGCTCTGTTTTAGAATCTTCTTTCTTGGGTTTAGGTGAAAACTCTTGCCAACATGTTGGGCGCCACTTTTAGCTGAAGTTAACCTCTTCCTGCCCAGCTCCCATGGCCCTATGGCTGCTTGGATCCAAGTAAACACTCAGAGACTTATATTACTTATAAACTGTATGGCCATGGCAGGCTTCTTGCTATCTAGTTCTTATAACTTAAATTAACTAATTTCTATTAATCTATAAGTTGCCCCATGATTTGTGGCTTACCAGTACTTTACATCTTGTTTCTCATGGCGGTGGCTGGCAGCATCTCCTGACTCAGCCTTCCTGTTGCCACAGTTCTCTTCTCTGCTTGCCCTGCCTATACTTCCTGCCTGGCTACTGGCCAATCAGCATTTTATTTATACAGAGGGATATCCACAGCAGGAAAGAAACAAAATTCAAAGTTGACACTTCACTCTTACTGTACCTTAGTGCACTGAACTAATATTAATAACTATTACAGGTTTTTGCTTACCAACATCACTGATTGGAGGTTTTAGTTTGTAAGCAATTGATTATCCAGCTCAGGGACAGTCAGGTCATGATATGGAAAGGGTTGCATGCCATCAGAAAAACACTCAGTGCTATTAACATTAACTTGTACTATAGAAAAAATAATTTGTTCAAAATGATTGAATTTCCTTCTGTTTAAATCCAAATCAAATCCAGCCAAAATGTTTGGAGTGAAAAGAATTAACTTCAGGGTTTTATGGTTATTTTTATTTAGGTTTTATTATTTTTTATAAGATTTCCTTAAATAAATATGTAGTCAAAAACAGTTTCTGCATTTGGTGAAAATAATACAAGTATTCGTAACTAATGGTCTTTAAAAAGATGCTCCTGTATCCTGAAATGTGACATATCTGATCAGCTTTAAAGTTCATGGTAATTAAAAAGTAAGTTAACTTTTGTTAAGTTATTTCCCAATATTAAAGTTGTATCAGTCATTTGTTTTTATATTATTTATTTTGTCTTGTTTGTAATGCTAGTACTTTCACAGTTTGATAAAATGCATGTGGGAATAGATTTTTGCTAATTGTTCAAAGGCTTAGAATTTTGCTAAAGAATCTTTCTTTTGGGATTTTTTTTTTTTTGTCACTTGGATATGTGGACAGGAAAGGAAAGCAGACACATGTGGATATTTTATGATGCCATCATTTAAACATTTGATGGTGTTTCCTTGACTAATATATATTATTTTAAACAAGACAGTGGAAAAAAATGTTTATCATACCCAGAAGAAAACTCTATTTCCCCATTGGAAAAATTCCTATATCCTACAAATCAGAAAGATGTGCAGCTCTGATGGTAAACATCATTTAAGTCAACAAACAAGCCTGGAGTTAAACCACAGAAGGCACAGCTGTAAAGATAGAGCTAAACTTTATTTTTAAGTAAGCATTTGGTCGGTTAGATATGATACTTTGCTAAAGTTTTAAAAATAATTTTTCAAAGTGGTGACTTTTAAAGTATAATGATTGATAATATCAGGTTGTACATGTCAGTGAGTGGGGTATGGGACCTGTAAGAACTATGCTAACAATTGTATATTAATAATGAGTATAAGCCTTAATAGTCTTTTTGCAAAATAAAATAAGAACAAATCCATGTAAAGCAACTTTTCTTACAGACAAATAGAATCTTATCCAAAAGGAAATGACTTCTATACTATTAATATGGACATCATAAATTGACAATATTGAAAATATTAATAGCAGGAATTGCTTGAAATCCCCCAATATGAATAAAATATCCTAGTATAACTTCTAAGATAAAAGATTGTAATTATGCTAATAGTTCATATGCAAATAGTGGAAAATCTGTATAGGAGTGATTTAGTGGGAAACAATATATGCATAGTCCAACTGTGATGAAATTAATACAGTTTTCATGGTTATAATTGTATTATAGTCATGTATGAAATTGGAGTAATACATCTTGTGGGGGAACTCCCCCCACTTTTTCCAGGGTACTCTTGAGGAATGAAGGATAAGAAAATATCAGGTAGAATGATGGCCTAGTTGATGAGAGAAAGGACAGAAATACAGGATAGCACTGGGAGGACCTGGGTCAATATCTAACAACCCAGAACTTTACTCAAAAGAGCTTTTTATAACAATGCAAAGGGGTGAGGTAATAGACCTCCCCCTTGCTAGATATAGCCAAATATAGACCCTTCCAAACACCTGGTACCCAGGTCCATGGTCCAATCATCCTCTTATACAGTCCTTCTGGGTAAAGCAAACTCAGATATCACTAGGAAACATCTGTGGGCTCCCACAGGCCCCCCTTCTTAATATTTTAAAGGGCTCCCCATTAAAAGCTTGTAAGTAGCTGCAACAACCACAGCAATTTCTATGGCTATCATATCTCCCAGTAAAGGAGTAGAGGATGACCAAGATAGAATATCTTTTTTGAATGGGTCTAAGATGTCTATAGAAGTTTTAGCTGCACCAAGTCCTTTTTTAAATCAATAAACTCTAGATGCAACTGCATCAAACTTCAAAACTCACTTAGCTTCACCAAACATTAACAGGTTAACATAATTCTAACATAAATATTACAATAAATAATTTCAATTCTCTCAAGCTTACATCCTAAAGCAAAATCTTAATAGACTTAACATTTTAAAATGTTAGCAAAAAATATACTTTAAAGCAATTTCTTAGTAGAATCATTTGCATTTCTTGCTAACAAAAAATAGGATAAACTTCTGATGCATCTGCATCAAACTTAAATACTCCCTTAGCTTTGCCAAACCATGGTGCATCAATATCAACAGGTTAACATGATAACTCTAACACAAATATTACTATACATAGTTACAATTCCTACAAACCTACATCCAAAAGCAATACTCCAATATAACCAGTAACACTTTAAAAACTTTAGCAAACATCCAAAAGCAATTTCTTAATAAAAGTATACAAACATAGGGAACATCAACACAACTTAACATTAGTCCACTCAAATAACAAGAAAATATCAAACAGACTAAGGGATGTTAACTCTTCATTTTCTTTATATTTTTTAAAGCTACATCTTAAGCTTGAGTAAATAAACTCAAACTTCTCCATCTAAATAGTTCCATTTCTAACACAAAACCAGTTCCATTTTATATAAACAATTCCAAAAAACAGTTCCATTTTTACATAAATAGTTCCACAAAACAGTTCCATTTTAAACACAAAATAGTTCATAAGTAGAGTCTAAATGCATAAGTAAAGTAAAAATTTTCCCATTGCAATTGAATCACTCCTGTCAATCTCATTTCTTAAGTCCAAAAAGTTCAAAGAGAGTTCTGGTACCAGTCCTAAAGTTCCAGAGAGCTTTCTGATATCAATCTTAAGTTCCAAATATGAAGGAATCCACAACCAAAAAACTGCAAAACCTTGCAGTTTTCCTGAGTGCAACAACTCAGTTCAAACCAGTCTCTGCACTTTGCTCTCTGCTACAGCTGTGCTTTGCAGTCTGTAGCCTTCCTAGGCAATCTGATCCAGGCTAAAAGCTGTTAGCAGGTTTTGCCAGAGTCCTCTCAAAAGAGAGCTTTTTTACAGCCAGCAAACAAACTGCACAGCTTTAGCTACTGGCTTTTACAGTCCCAGCCATTAAATATCAGATAGCAGCAAAGCCTTTGTCCCAATATGCTTTTTTTACAGTCCAGTTCCTGAGGCCAAGGGCTCTCAACTGCCTCTCACTCCAGGGACTCAAGGATTCTTCCACAGCTATGAACCAAGGCTTCCATACAGTAACATTAGCTCTATTTCCCAACTTCCTAGGCTCCCATTATCTGCTTCACTGACAGCCCCATGCTCAGCACTCTGGGTCTCAGAAACCTCTGTATGCTGCTCTGCTTGCACAGCTGAATATAGCCCCAGGGCAGCTCCATGGTTCCAGCCACACCCTGTCACTGGGAGCTCTGGCAGCTCTAGGCTCCAGCATCTTTACAGCTCAGCCTGGAACATGGCTCTGTGTCACCTTGGTATTTTTCACTGCCGTTCTTCAGCTGCCTGTCCAGCTGCTGCTCCTGCAGCATCTCTGCTGGTCTCCAGCTGCAAGGGACTCATGGAGACGGACCTGCTCCAGGAGCTGGGGTCCAAAGTCTCTACTGCACTCAAAGCCTCAACTGTTCTTTGCCTCTCTTGAGGCATGTCATCTCCACTCCTCACTGAGGCTTTTTCATGGCAGAAATCTTGCAGACCCTCTCTGCTTATGCTGTCTCTCAGGCATCTGCCACCTTTGCTGCCCCACAGGTCTCAGCTGCTGATGCCTGGCTACTGCCACGTGCTCTTGCTCTGACATCTTCTGTTTTTGGTAGCTTCTGGAGCTTTTGAAGCCACTCAGACTGCCAAGTTTGCAGTATGCTAAAGATACTGCTTTCTGCATGCCAGGTTCTACTCGTACTTGGGGAAACCTACTCTATTCTACTCTAAATTACTTTTTTTATTAAACCTTTATCATATACCTAAACTTAAAGCTTATATTTCCCAAACCTTACCATTTTTTTACAACTTTAGAGAGAGAGAGAGAGAGAGAGAGAGAGAGAGAGAGAGAGAAACATACAAAGAGAGATACTTGTTGCAGCCTAATCCTTACTATAAACAGTTTTAGCTCCCAAAGATTAAAACGCCACTGCCTTTACTTTTAATTCATTACTGGGCATAACCCCTGCTCCATGGTGCCCTCTACTCTCTGTTCATCAAGTCCTTTTTCAGACACCAACTATAGGGGATCTTCCCCCACTTTTTCCAGGGTACTCTGGAAAAATATCATGTAGAAAGAGAGACCTAGCTAGCCAGTGAGAGGAAAGACAGAAACACAGAACAGCTTTGGAAGGACCTGGGTTAATACCCAATGGCCAAGAATTTCCATTCAAAAGGACTTTTTATAACAATGCCAAGGGGTGAGACAAAAGACCTCCCTCTTGCTATATACAGCCAAGTGCAGACCCTTCCAAATACCTGGTCCTCAGTCCCATGCTCCAATCATCGTCTTATGCAGTCCTGCTGGGTAAGTCAAGCTCAGATCTCACTAGGAAACCTCTGTGGGCTCCCACAACGTTTTTCAATCTACACAGAGAATTTCTTTTCTAGCTATATGTAAATAATGACCCTTCCATTTCCTCTGCAGCTTAAGTATGAAGCCCCAGGGAACAAGTGACAAAGTCTGAACCAGAAGCCTCATTGACAAAACAGAGCAGATGAATTGCATCTTACAGCAAGTCACACTTGAGATGATGAAGTTGCCATTTCCATTCATAAAGGAAGCAGTCCTTTATGTTTTAGGTGCTTAGTGCTGTGCAGGATAAACTAAATTAGAAGGGGGAAAGAGACTGAACTCTCTGATTAATATGTATACCATGAAGTTGGCTATGTGCTCTAATTTATTCTTAGAAATATCTTATTACTTGATGACATTGGTCATTTTTGTTTCTATTACCAATGGCTCACCTTACTTGTTTTGAAATATCAAGCAATACTAACTTATTGTTTAACCTCAAGTGATTTAATAGGTACAGTCTGTTTTTCAAAGTTTTGACTAATGATAAATCGACATTTTCATACTGGTAACTATAACAAACTATTATTAATTCCACTTGTTATATACTAGGGAACACATTTTAAGAATTGAGTTTGCATTTTGAAGAACACAGATATGACTGTGAGTCTTGTGAAGCTAAGAACTCCTTATTTTGACTGTGATGGTTTCTGCCTATCAGAGTGGCATTGATTTATTTTAAACATTTTGTTTTATGTGTATGTGTTCCCATGTACATGTTTGTGTTGTATATATGTGAATGAGTGTGTGTGAGTGCCTATGGAGGCCAGAAGAGGGCATTAGACCCAGTGGAGTTGGATTTACAGGCAACTATGAGTTACCTTATGTGGGTGCAGGGAACTAAACTCCATTTCTGAAATTTGCAATTTGCAGTTTTCCAGAGCAGCAAATTCTCTTAACCTCTGAGCCTTCTCTCCAGGGCTTAGCCCCTTTATTTATAAAATTCCTATCATTTTAAATTCGGAGATTGATTTAAAAAAACATGACTGTGAGAAATTTTAAGATAGAAGAATTTTAAATTCTAAACTCTAACATAATTATAATACAAATTTTGTATTAGTGAGTCCATAGTATTTGAAAATTTAATATATATGATGTATGTATTAGATGCTATGGAAAGCATAGGAAAAATATTCTTAGTTTTCACAGTCTCATTTAATCCTAGTAACAATTTCAATGTTGTAGATATAATTGATTCTAACTTTTTGATCCTAATATTTTGAATTAACCCTGTAATTTCTGGGTTAAGAATATAGTAAATTGTGTTTTATTTTATTTTACAAAATTATTTTGATCACACACTGATGCAACTTCTCTCGAAATAAGTATGAAGAGTGCTTGAAAAACTATCAATCCACCATATCAGTCACCTATTCTACTCATGGGCCTCTTTACTACAGCTAGTGAAAGACTGTTTAGAAGGCTATGGTGAAATACCATGGGGAGGAAGGGAAGCTGTAAATAATAAAAATTTGTTCTTAGAGGTTTCAAGGCTAGCCCTTAGATTTTGGGTTCTAAGAAGGATACTTCCATACTCACTAGTAATCTTCTTGCCATGCCTCCCCACAGTAAAGGGGAAATGTTCTTCTGGGATTTCTTTGGTAAGGGCAATAATCCTAGTCATAGCCCTCATGACCTAGTCTTAATTTCTATAAATGCCTCTGGATTGTTCTATAATTTTGTTGATTAGGATTCAACATCGGTATTTTGGAAAGTACACGTGTTCAGACTATGGGAGCACCCAATATGGGTCTCATCATACTTGACAGGGCTGGAATCATTATGGATGGTTCAAAGGCATCATTATCACAGAAACCCACCACAGTATGGGTGATGACTCATCCATGGACCTCTCTGACAAACATTCAGGCAACTTTGTAAGAAAATAGTCTCCTCTCCTAAACCAAAGCAATAGTTTATGCTCTGTGTAGCCTTAGATGGGAGTGTCAGTCTTACAACTCCCTGAGCTTCATCAATTTCACTAATTTTCTGAGCCAAGTGAGTTGTGGTGACTTCCTGATTACTATGAGTCTGACTTCTCCCCATAACTGATGCTTCAATC
Source organism: Peromyscus leucopus (assembly GCF_004664715.2). Lineage (NCBI taxonomy): Eukaryota > Metazoa > Chordata > Mammalia > Rodentia > Cricetidae > Peromyscus > Peromyscus leucopus. The sequence continues at coordinate 121,934,465 of NC_051068.1, read as the reverse complement.
CAGAGGTAGCAGCTATACAACAAATGACTTCCCTGTTAATAATGTTTTATAACCATAACAAAACACCTGGTAAAAATATCTTGGTAAAGGAAAGTTTTATTCAGACTCAGAGTTTCAGTGACAATAATCCATAATGCCATGTTGCTAGGGTCCGTGACATGATAGGGTACATACCAGTGAAATGCATAGTGAAGCAATATGTTCACCTCTCCGTGTCAGACAACTGAGGAGAAAATGAAGAGATAAATATCTGACAATGATGTCTGAAGCAAGGGCATATCTTCTAAGACTTTCTATCCCATCAGTTTTCCAAAAAGTTCAGCTGATTCTCAAGAGTGCCAGGAACTGGCAGCCAGACCTTTAAATAGTTACTCAAGCAGAAGCATCCCACCTGTCAGTCTGTGGTAGCTTGTGATTACTATGTGCCTTCATATTAGGTGTTTACTTTTTCTCAACTGAACAGAAACAGCATAATCTTAGGCATAGTCTCAACTTAAGAACTTTCCCGTGTTCCATGATAAATATAAAATACACAAAAGATAGATTTGTTTGTCTACCCCTGGTGTTTTCAGTGGCCATCCAGGGAGACTTGAGTCTGCCTTAGTACTTAGCACAGGGTAAAAGCAGTTAGCACTGTCAAAAGACAAAATCACAACGAAGTTACTGTAAAAATCCAATTGTTTTTTATTAGCAGTTTCTGTGGAAGAGGATATATGTTCTAAGGAAATGGGCAGGGGAGGTTAGTGTTCTAGGAAGAGTGTTGAAGAATGAAAACAATACAAAAATTGAGACAGCTTAGCACTGGCTTTCACCAGGTTACTTTTCTTACAGGGTTAAATGCATGGGATATCCTTATTAAGCCAGGCAAAAGTAAGATAAACAACAACTCTAATTACATAAAACTTAAGTGTAAGGGAGTGCATTAGATTTGATTTACTAGGTTCTAGTGAATGAACCCAGTCCAAGTCAATGATTTGCTGTAATGTTATTTAACACCAGTTTCTGCAAATGTTTTGCACCTGCATTTGCTATAGGTAGAAAAGCTTGGTGTGTGTCCTTTCACATCTGACTGCCCTTATATCTAAAAGTATTATTGACGGTGTGTACTTTCTTCCAAATTGATAATGACATCTGCTGTTTGGTGACTTGGATAAATATTTATGTAGCCTTTCCAGTCTACTTTATGTCTTTTGCTATGGAAACAAAGGACAGGGTTTCCTTCAGGACCAAAGTTTTAATACTAGCTACACATATTTAAGACAAATAAACAGTGTAATCTTCTAACTGAAGTCCAAGGGATATAAAGTGTTTACTATGGTTTAAAGAAATAAGAATAGTTTCAAAACCAAATGCATTAATAAATGGGAAAGCCCTGCACAGTGAAGATGGAATCCATGTGGAAATAGTATGGCATTATTAAGTGGGTCTTGCTGAAATTCTTGAGAAAAAAATTCAGTGAGCAAAAAAATATTCATTTATGCCTTCAAAGTGTATTCATGCTTTCTATTTTTCAAGAGCTAAGCTGAAATTTGACTTCTTGTCCTGGGAGAGCAAACATCTATGCAAAAATATGTTCAATGTACTCTGGCTCACAAAAAGTGTTCGGATAAACTGACTGGGGGCCACTACTTCAGGCTAATGAGTCAGCATCTGTTGTTGTTCTCTATCCTGCCTCCTGTCTCCTTTAAGGGCTCTATTTAGCTTTTCTTTTGGGATACTGACCTTCACAAATGTGAGGGGTCTGTGAGGGATTGCCAGTCAGAAGGCTTTTGCATAGTTTGGACAGGGCATAAGAGAGATACATCATGTGACCACTTAGGAAAGCAAAACTACACAGAAATGATATACTATACATGAATGAGACATTTTTGAAAGGACAGTCAGTAGCTTATACTACTGTTTGCTTCAAGAAGAAATCAGAGATGGGCAAGAGACTTTGTTTCCCATACAACCTAACATTTTGAATTATGGATTTTCTAAAATCCTAAAATTATAAAAAATTTATTTTGAAAGATATTAAAGTAAAAATAAACATTTTAAATATTTGAGAGAAGACAATAATCTGAAGAATTATTACTTTTAGACTGAGATATGGAGTTGATGGCAATATTTTCCTTCTTAAGACTGTAATTTCGCCGGGCGGTGGTGGCACACGCCTTTAATCCCAGCACTCAGGAGGCAGAGCCAGGCGGATCTCTGTGAGTTCGAGGCCAGCCTGGGGTACCAAGTGAGTTCCAGGAAAGGCGCAAAGCTACACAAGAGAAACCCTGTCTCAAAAACCAAAAAAAAAAAAAAAAAAGACTGTAATTTCATGTTTCCACAATAGCTATTGAATATACATATATATATGAATATATACATATATGTTATATATATATATATGTTATATGTATATGTGGGAATATGAAAAGAAATTCTAATCAAGTCAAGATTTGCTATATTTACAATTGGTTACAATCTTCTGTTGTTTTCCTCTATTTTTGTCTTAAAACTCCATCTCTTTCGATGTCTAAGTCTTTTATGTTTTGTGTCAGATAAACTAAATACCATTGGTGTCCATGAGTAATAAAACTGGTAAATGAGGGAACTAGATTTTAGGTTTTGATACTTATGGAAGCCATGTTTTGCCTCAGTCCACTGCACACTGGCTCAAACAATGGGATGACAGATGTTCTGTGTCTAAATCCGCAATCTAGTTATGTCTGCTTCATTTTTGTACCTTTGACAAATTTGACAAATCTTCTGCACGCCTCAGTTTCCTCTATCTTAATACACAAAAAATGTCTTTACTATGGTTGTCTATAAGAAATATATGTGAGAAGTCTTTGGTAGCAAAGACTTGTCTCAATGATTGGGGTATTATTGGCTATCAGCATGATAATCCATGCAGGACGAAAACAGCAATTGTGAGAAGTAGCAAGACAGTCGTAGTAAGGGAGGAATGAATGAATTTATGATGTGAAGGATGCATCTTACTTTTAATAAACAGGTTTTACCACCAAGGAAGAAATACATCAAACATCTACTGGTTATTCTCAAACAAACAGGACAATAATTGCTCAGAAAGTATGTAAAGAATTAACTAGAACAATGATTTGTCAACTTGAAGAACCATGCCTTTATTTTATGTAAAGTATTAAATAGAAATGAATATTGTCAGTGCAATCAAAGGCTTCACAAATTTCATGAAGTTAATTTGATAGAAACAAGTTTTGGTAAAAGAATCTTAAAGCTTCTTCTTGTTCCATATATGGGGCCCAAATGTGGTGACTATAAGAATAATCATTTAAAGATGAAGTAAGAACTATGTCAGCAAAAGAACAAAAACAGTCAATCACTATGCTCTGTCTCAGCCTCTATCTGTCAAAAAGTTCAAATCACCGCTCCTAGGGGCCAGGAATGTGGCTGCTGGGAATCCATACAGACAGCTGCAGCTACCTGCAGGTTGTAAGACCCCAGAGTTCTCTGGAATGTGCTCAGCTGAGATACTTGGGACTATAGCCTCAAGACAGATTCCTATGGAGATAGATGCTAGTCTCTGTGTAGACTGAGCTCAAAAAAAGCTTTCTGGGCATTAATCATCCAGAAAAGCAAAGGTGGCAGAAGCAGCAATAGCTACCAAGCTCCATGCTGTCATAAGTGTTCATTTTTTTTAATGAATGACCCAAATATTGTAACAACCTCTACCTGCTGGACCCTTCACTGGATGAAAACACATCATCACCTACTGACTGGGGTTTCCTCTCTGGACACAATGAAGCAGTTATAGTCATTCATTTTAAGAAAACAGCCTCCCTGTCTCTAGGACCTAGGCCCCAGAGCACAGCCCATACCCACCGCCATCACCCATTGCTGCCCAACTTGCAGGCCAGCAGGGAAGACTCCTGTGGGCAGGTCTCCTCATCAATATTTCCATCAGACCCTGTCCTGCAATCCACAACACCCATTCCCTTCCCCAAACCCACCCATTTCCCTGCACCTTCGACAGCTCCTTGAGACACAGAATCCACCAGCTCCAATTGGACCAAGAGCTCTGATTGGATCAAGAGTACCAAATGGACCAAGACTGGTCCCCTGAGAAACAGACACAGCCAGCACAGACTGGAACAAGAGCAGCTCCCTCAGACACAGACACTTCTTGCACCAATTGGAGGAAGAGATGGATAGAAACCAGTGCAAGAATACACACAACAAAAAAGAGAAATATGGCACCACCAGAACCTACTGGTTCTACAACAGCAAGACCTGAAGTAGACGAAAACAACCTTAAAAATAACTTTATGAAGATGATAGATTCCTTTAAAGAGGAAATGAAAATGAAAAATTCCCTTAAAGACATTGAGGAAAAGACAAAAAATTGGTAGAAATCAATAAATCCCTTAAGTAAAGCCAAGAAAACCAAGAAAAAAATCAAACAGGTGAAGGAGACAGTTCAGGACCTGAAAACTGAAACAGAAACAATGAAGAAGATGCAAACAGAGGGAACGCTGGGAATGGAAAAATCTGAGCAAATGAACAGGAACTACAGATGCAAGCATAACCAACAGAATACAAGAGAAGGAACAGAAGAAATAGATTCATTAATCAAAGAAAACATGAAAGCCAAAAAGTCATAAAACAAAGCATCCAGGAAATCTGGGATAACATGAAAAGGCCAAATCTAAGAATAGAGACAGAAAAAAAGAGAAGAATACCAGCTCAAAGGCACAGAAAATATATTCAACAAAATAATAGAAGAAAGCTTTTTCAACTTAAAGAAGGAAATGCCTATGAAGATACAAGAAGCTTACAGAACACCAAATATACCAGGCCTCCCCAAAAAACGTCCCCTCACAGAATAATCAAACATATAGAATAAAGAAAGAATATTAAGAGCTGCAAAGGAAAAAGATCAAGTGTCTTATAAAGGCAAACCCACCAGAATAACACCTGACTTTTCGATGGAGGCTCTGAAAGCCAGAAGGTCCTGGACAGATATTATGCAGACACTAAGAGACCACAGATGCCAGCCCAGGCTACTATACCCAGCAAAACTTTCAATCATCATAGATATACTACACAGGATATTCCAAGACAAAATCTTAAACAATACCTATCCACAAATCCAGCCCTACAGAAAGCACTGGAAGGAAAACTCCACCCTAAGGAAGGTAGATGCACCTACAAAAACACAGGCAATAGATAATCCCACAGCAACAAATCTCAAAGAAAGGAAACACACACATACTACCACTAAAAAATAACAGGTATTAACAATCCCCTGTCATTAATAGCCCTTAATACCAGTGGACTCAATTCGCCTATGAAAAGACACAGGCTAAGAGAATGGATATGAAAATAGGATCCATCCATTTGCCCGCAAACCTCATGATGTCATTGTTTTTTTCTCTGCTGAGTAGTACTCCATTGTGTATATTTTCACATTTTCCTTTATCCTGAGTGAGGTAAACCAGACTCAGAAGGACAAACATGATAGGTACTTACTCATAAGTGGATACTAGATGTAAAGCAAAAGATAACCAGACTGCAACTCACAGCTCCAGGGAGGCTAGCTAGTAAGGAGGACACTAGGAAGGATGTATGAATCACCCAGTGATGGAGAAATGGATGAGATCTACATGATCAAACTGGGGGTGAGGAGGAGTAATGGAGGGAAAGGGATGGGGGAATGAGAGCTTAGGGAAGTGGGAGGTTCTAGCTGTAATGGGAACAGAGTGGGAGAACAAGGAATAAGATACCATAATAAATGAAGACACCATTGGAATAAGGAGAAGCAGAGTGCTAGGGAGATTCCCAGGAATCCACAGAAATGACTCCACCATAGACTACTGGCAATGGTCGAGAGGGTGCCTGAGCTGACCTACTCTGGTGATTGGATGGCTGAATATGCTGTCATCATAGAACCCTCATTCAGTAACTGATGGAAGCAGATGCAGAGATCCACGGCCAGGTCCCAGGCAGAGCTCCAGGAGTTCAATTGATGAGAGAGAGGAGGGATTCTATGAGCAAGAGATATCAAGACCATGACTGGAAAAAATACAAAGACAACTAGCCAAACTACTGGAAACACCTTAACTGTGGACCAATAGCTGAGGAGGTGCCATGGTACTGGACTAGGCCATCTGGATAAGTGAGACAGTTTTATTAGCTCGAACTGTATAGGGGGCCCCCAGGCAGTGGGATCAGGACCTGTCCCTAGTGCATGAGCCAGCTTTTTGGATCCTAGTGCCTATGGTGAGAGAGACACTTTGAGCAGCCTTGGTGCAGGGAGGAGGGGCTTGGACCTGCCTCAACTGAATGTACCAGGCTCTGCTGACTCCCCATGGGAGACATTGCCTTGGAGGAGATGGGAATGTATGGTGGGTTGGGGGGAAGGCTGGAGTGTGGGAGGAGGGAGGGCAGGGGAATCTGTAGTTGATATGTAAAATGAATAGGAAATCTCTTAATTAAAAAAAAAAAAGAAAATAGGACCCATCCTTCTGCTGCACACAAGAAACATACCTAAACTTCAAAAACAGACACTACCTCAGAGTAAAAGGCTGGTAAAAGACTTTCCAATCAAATGCACTTAAGAAACAAGCTGGTGTAGCTATCCTAATACATAACAAAATAGACGTCTAACTAAAATCAATCAAAAGAGATCAGAAGGGACATTACATATTCAATATAGAAAAAATCCATCAAGATGAAGTCTCAATTATGAAAATTTCTGTCCCAAATACATGGACACTAACATATGTAAAAGAAATATTACTAGAGCTTAAACTGCACATCAAACCCCCAACACTATTATTTGGAGATTTCAACACCATACTCTCAAAAATGGACAGGTCTGCCACACAGAAATTTAACAGGGAAATAAATAATGGATATAACAGATATTAGATTCAAATATACTTAATAGATACCTACAGAACATTCCTCCCTAACACAAAAGAATATACCATTTCTCATCACCCCATGGAACCTTCTCTAAAACTGACCACATACTCCGTCACCCAGCAAATCTCAACAAGTACAAAAAAAATGGAATAACTTCCTGCATTTTATCAGACCACTATGGCTTAAAGTTAGAATTCAAAACAAACATAAGTTACAGAACACCTACAAACTCAAGGAAGCTAAATAATGCTCAACTGAATCACCAATGGATCAAGAAAGAAATAGAGAAAGAAATTAAAGACTTCCTAGAATTCAATGAAAATGAATGTTCAACATATACAAATTTATGGGACACTATGAAAGCAATGCTAAGAGGAAATTTTATAGCAATAAATACATACATACGTAAAGAAGCTAGGGAAATCTCATACTAGTGACTTAACAACGCACCTGAAAGCTCTAGAATAAAAAGAAGCAAACTTACCCATGAGGAATAGACTGTAGGAAATAATCAAATTGAGGGCTGAAATCAATTAAATAGAAACAAAGAGAATAATACAAAGAATCAATGAAACAAAGAGTTGATTCTTTGAGAAAATCAACAAGACAGACAAACCCTTACCCAAACTAACCAAAAGGCAGAGAAAAAACATCCAAATTAACAAAATCAATGAATTTTTGAAAAGGGGGACATAACAACAGACAACAAGAAAATCCAGAGAATCATCTGTTTATACTTCAAAGAATGTACTCCACAAAATTACAAAATCTAAGAGAAATAGGCAATTGTCTGGATAGTTACTACATACCAAAATTAAATCAAGACCAGATAAACAATTTAAATAAACTTATAACCCCTAAGGAAATAGAAAGAGTCATTAAAAGTCTCCCAACCACAAAAAGTCCAGGACCAGATGGTTTCAGTACAAAATTCTACAAGAATTTCAAAGAAGACCTAATACCAATGCTCTTCAAATTGTTTCATTCAATAGCAACAGAAGGAACTTTGTCAAACTCTTTTTATGAAGTGACAGTTACCCTGATACCCAAAGCACACAAAGATGCAACAAAGAAAGAGAATTACAGACCAATCTCCTTAATGAACTTTGATGCAAGAATACTCAATAAAATACTGCCAAACTGAATCCAAGACTACATCAAAAATATTATCCACCATATTCAAGTAGGCTTTATCTCAGAGACACATGGGTGGCTCAACATATGAAAATCTGTCAATGTAATATACCATATAAACAAACTGAAAGAAAAAAATACATGATCATCTCATTAAATGCTGAAAAAGCCTTTGACAAAATTGAACACCTCTTCATGATAAAGGTCTTGGACAGATCAGGAATACAAGGACCATATCTAAACATAAAAATAAAGGCAATTTACAGCAAGCCAACAGCCAATATCAAATTAAATGGAGAGAAACTTAAAGCAATTCCACTAAAATAAAGAACAAGACAAGGCTGCCCACTCTCCCCATATCTATTCAATATAGTACTCAAAGTTCTCACTAGAGCAATAAGACAACAAAAGGAGATCAAGGGTATACAAATTGGAAAGGAAGAAATCAAACTTCCATTATTTGCAGATGATATGATAGTATACATAAGTGATCCCAAAAACTATGTCAAGGAACTCCTACAGCTGGTAAACACCTTCAGTAATGTGGCAGGATACAAGATTAACTCCAAAAAATTAGTAGCTCTCCTATATACAGATGGTAAACAGGCTGAGAAGTAAATCAGACAAATATCACTATATGCAATAGCTACAAATAATATAAAACAACTTGGGGTAACTCTTAACTAACCAAGGGAAAAACCTGTGTGACAACAATTTTACCTCTTTGAAGAAAGAAATTAAAGAAGATATCAGAAAATGGAAAGTATTTCCATGTAGGATGAAGTGCTAAACTGTCTTATTACTAAAAAACCCAGAGCCAGATATTGGCATGAAAAGCTGAGAAATCAGAAAAGCAGAAAGAAGTCAGCCATGTTCTTACCACTTAGAGATCCTTCGCCAAAGAGACCTACTTCCTGTATGCCCATGCCTATATGCTTTTCTGTTCTGCATTTCATCTCCTCTCTCTGACCAACTACATCACTTCCTCTTTCTGCACAGCTCTGTCACTCTCTGTTTGTTTGTACAGACCTCCAAACCTTTATGGTTAACTAGTGTTGAAATTCAAGGCATGTGCCACCACACCTGGCTCTGTTCCCAGTATGGCCTTGAGCTCACAGAGATCCAGACTGATCCTTATCATTTGTAACTGGAGTTTTATCCAGTTCCACCTCAGCCCACAACTGCACAGACCCAAGTAAACACACAGAGACTTATATTGCTTATAAACTGTTTGGCTGTGGTAGGCTTTTTGCTTCCAGTTCTTATATCTTAAATTAACCCATTTCTATCAATCTATAAGTTTCCACATGGCTTGTGGCTTACTGGTACTTTACACCTTGCTTCTCATGGTGGCAGCAGCTTGCAGTGTCTCCTCCTCAGCCTTCCACTTCCCAGCATTCTTCTCTCTGCTTATCCTGTCTATACTATACTTCCTGCCTGGCTACTGGCCAATCAGCATTTTATTTATCAATCAATTAGATCAACACATTCACAGCATTACAGAAAGACATCCTCAGCACTTTCCTATGGTGATATTTTATTTGTACTGAAATGTGATTTTATTTGTATGTTAATAAATAAAGTTGCCTGGGGGTCAGAGCTAATAGCAAGCCATAGCAGAAGCTGGGCAGTGGTGGTGCATGCCTTTAATCCCAGCATTTGGGATACAGAGCTAGGCAGATCTCTGAGTGTTCAAGGATACAGCCAGCATGGAGACACACACCTTTAATCTCAATACCAACCATAGAAGACCAGGAGGTCTGTAGGGATGGGCATTGATGAGGAGGTCATGTGGTTGAGTTTACAACCAATGAGAAGGCAGAATAGAAAGTCAATAAAAAGGACAAACACACAGGATGTAGGTCTCTGGCTGAGAAGGACAGCAGCAGCAGTGAAGGGTAAGGTTTTTAGCTCTTAGCTATTGCTCTGACCTCTTGGGCTTTCATCTTTGCATTGGCTCCATGTTTCTTATTTAACAAGATAGTTACATCTTCCCTTTCCCTTTCCTTTTTTTTTTAAAGGAAAGTTTCAACTTTAACATAGTAAAAATACATATAACAAAACCATTATCAAGCAAGAATTATAGTTACAATATCTAGTCTATTTATGATATCTAATCTATTTGTATTTGACAAAATCAAAGAAGATATCCTATCTATCTTATATTTGTGAGTCTAAGATTTTATATTGAACTTATCTTTTATTATAACTAAGGAAATTATAACTATCTAGTCTTTGACTATATCAAAGACCCCAGAAGGATATAATATTACCTAGGAAGTACATTGTAAGCAACTTCTAAAAATCTAGAATGACAGAGACAGCTGTCTGCCTGGACAGTCATCCAAAATTTCTTTGTAAAGTTGGGGCATCTGTTTTCAGTCAACAGGCCAAGAGTCTCTCAGTCACTTCTCTCTGTGTCCTGCAGAATGTCTGGCAGTTGCTCCCGTGAAGCAGAAACTTGAAGGACCATTTTGCCAAACAAAGTTCAGTGGTCACCTTCCTGGTCCTGTATGTCCAGTCAATCAAGCAGTCCAGGCAAGAACAGTTTCTTGCCCAGGTGTGTGCTACCATTGCCTGACTTCTATGTTTAATATAGTGGCTGGCTTTTTCCCTTGATCCTCAGATAAACTTTATTAGTATGCACAATATTTTGGGGTCCACAATACATCACCATACTACCATGCTCATGGATAGGTAGAACCAACATAATAAAAATGGCAATCTTACCAAAAGCAACCTACAGATTCAATGCAATCCATATCAAAATCCCAACACAATTCATCACAGACCTCATTGGAACAATATTCACCTTCATATGGAAAAAAAAATCCCAGGGTAGCTAAAATATTCCTGTACAGACAGCAACTTCTGGAGATATCACCATCCTTGACCTCAAGTCCTTACTATGGAGCTATAGTAATAAAAATAGCTTGGTGTTGGCATAAAAATCGTCAATTGACATTGTTTTCATGTTTTAAGACAAGAACCCTATATCTAATCTCCTTTGTTTAGCTTTTTTTTTTTCACCATTAACAATTAAGAACTTCTAACCAACCATTGTAAACAATAACAATTATCCATAAGCCTTTGAAAGACCAAAAAACACCCACCCCACCTCTTGGGAATGTGGGCGTCATTTTGATTGAAAGGTCTTCAATTTGATTCTATGTCTTCAATGGAATCAAATTGAAGACCTTGACATTAATTCACATACCTATGAAGACCTGATTTTTGACAAAGAAGCCAAAACTGTACAATGGAAAAAAGAAAGCATGTAGCATGAATCTTAAAGGGTCTTATTAATAAAAACAAACCTGGAGCCAGGTATTGGGGTGAACGCTGAAAGATCAGAGAAACAGAACCAGCCACAGCTAACCTCACCTCGCCAATTCCTCATCTCATCTCATTTCCTCAATCTGGAAGACTGTGTGTCCTCATTCAAATGGATCTCAGCTGAACTGCTGCTCAAAAGACTAAAAGCTTAACAGACTCTAGTTTCTAGCTTTCATGCCTTAGATACCTCTCTGCTTCCCGCCATCACTTCCTGGGATTAAAGGCATGTGCCACCATGCCTGGCTGTTTCTAGTGTGGCTTTGAACTCATAGAGATCTGAATTGATGCCTGGCGGTGGTGTCATATGCCTTTAATTCCAGCACTCGGGAGGCAGAGACAGGCAGATCTCTGTGAGTTTGAGGCCAGCCTGGGCTATAGAGTGAGTTCCAGGAAAGGTGCAAAGCTACTCAGAGAGACCCTGTCTAAAAAAAAAAAAAAAAAAAAAAAAAAAAAAAAAAAAAAAAAAAAAAAACAAACCCAGAAACAAACAAACAGAGATCTGGATTGATCTCTGCCTCCAGAATGCTAGGATTAAAGGTGTGTGTGCCACCATTTTCTCGTCTCTATGTCTATCTAGTGGCTGTTCTATTCTCTGAACCTAGATAAGTTTATTAAGATGCACAATATATTGGGAGACATAATATATCACCATATTTCCCCTTTGTCTAAAATAAAAATGTTTACATCTTGTACAAGAAAATCTATATCCAATAAGTATATACAGTCAAGAATTACATTAACAATGTCTAGTCCATCAACATTTGACAGATTCAGACAAAAAACTCCATTATATACATTAGCAATGTCTAGTCCATTAACATTTGAAAAATTCAGACAAAATCTTTCATTTCTTATCCTATGTAAAACAAGTAGTTCCTTTTTAAAAGTAGATACAATAATCTCCCTTTTTACCTTATCATATTAATATTCTTTTTTTTTAGTAGATCCAAAAATCTACCTTATATCTTATCATTTCTGTATCTTCCCTTTTTTCAGAGTAGACTCAAGGATCTACCCTTTTCTATATCTTCTTTTCTTCTTTTTCTTTTTTTTAAACAAGAACCCTATATCTAATCTCCTTTGTTTAGCTTTTTTTTTCACCATTAACAATTAAGAACTTCTAACCCACCATTGTGAACAATAACAATTATCCATAAGCCATTGAAAGACCAAAAAACACCCACCCCAGCTCTTGGGAATGTGGACGTCATCATTTTCTTAAAATTACTTACTGCTTTCTGGGGGCAAAGATATCTTTAGGGGATCCTGAAAAGAAAAATTTTGGGTTAATTTTCAAGTCCTGGGAGAGGTAGATGTATCATTTGTTGTCCAGTCTCTGCAAAATGGGAAAGTTCAGGGATTGTTTCAAATCCTTTTTTGAGTAGTCTTTGAATCTGAATCATCTTAGCTAGCCATCTCAAGATTTCCTGAGTAGTTTGTAGTTCAAAGCCGATCTTTCCGTGGAGTTTATCAGCTTAATGGCTTTACCATAGTTCAGGTGGAACTGTCATTGTGGGATCCTGTCATCGTTTTGAAGATTTCAAAGTTGCTGTTAGGCATGGTCATGATTCCCTACATTGTGTGTGTGTGTGTGTGTGTGTGTGTGTGTGTGTGTGTGTGTGTGTGTGTGTGCCTCCTCTGTGGTTTGGCACAATCACAGTCTGATAAATGTCTGTCTCTTGGAACCATGAACATTCTTCCTTAGTAGAGAATATCTTCAAAGCAATTTCTCCCTACCATTTGTCTCACCAAATTTCTCCAAACTGACCTTTGCTGCTTTTTTTTGTAACATGATGTTCTTGACCATTGTCCTCTGAACCAGCAGTGAAGAAACACTTCACCCCAGTAGCAGCATCACTGTAGTCACCAACACAATGAGAAGCAGCTGGCAACTTGGAGCAGCAGCAGCTGCCTCCATGGCCCCACTGCCACTATTTGTACTCCAGGCTGGCCAAAGCTTCCCCTTAGCAAGCCTCCTAGGTTGGCCTCAACTCAGGATCCTCCTGCCTCTGCCTCCTTCAGTAAATCCAACCAGTATGCTAACACAACCAGCCGAGTGTAATTCGGGCCTGACCTGGGGACTACAAGGCCACAGGCAAGTAGTTTTTTTTGTGAATTTGTACCATGACCATAGGGCACCAGATGTAGCATGAATCTTAAAGGGTTTTATTAATAAAAATAAACCTGGAGCCAGGTATTGGGGTGAACACTGAAAGATCAGAGAAACAGAACCAGCCACAGCTAACCTCACCTCTCCAATTCCTCAGCTGAAAAGCATCTTCAAGAAATGGTGCTGGAATAACTGGATGTCAACATGTAAAAGATTGTAAATAGTTCTGTATCTGTCACCATGAACAAAACTCAAGTCCAAGTGGATCAAAGACCTCAACACAAATCCAGTTACATTCAACCTGATAGAAGAGAAAGTAGGAAGTAGCCTTGAACGCATTAGCACAGGAGACAACTTCCTAAATATAACACCAGTAACACAGAGAATGAGAGCAACAGTTAATAAATGGGACCTCCTAAAACTGAGAAGCTTTTGTAGGGCAAAGAACATGGTCAATAAGATAAAACAATAGCCTACGGAATGGGAATAGATCTTCACCAACCCCACATCTGACAGAGACTGATCTCTAAAATACATAAAGAATTCAAGAAACTAGACATCAAAATACCAAACAATCCAATTAAAAAAAGTGGGCTACAGGGTAAAACAGAGAATTCTCAATAGAAGAATCTCAAATGGCTGAAAAACATCTAAAGAATTGCTCAACAGCCTTAGTAATCATGGAAATCAGATCAAAACAACTCTGAGATACCATCTTACACCTGTCAGAATAACTAAGATCAAAAACACTGATGACTGCTTAAGCTGGTGAGGATGTGGAGCAAGAGGAACACTCCTCCACTGTTGATGGGAGTGAAAACTTGTACAACCTCTTTGGAAATCAGTATGGTGGTTTCTCAGAAAATTGCAAACCCAGCTGTACCACACTTGGGCATATGCCAAGGAATGCTCAATCATACCACAAGGACACATGCTCAACTGTGTTCATGGCAGCATTATTTTTAATAGCCAAAACCTGAAAACAGCCTAGATGTCCCTCAACCAAAGAATGGATAAAGAAAATGTAGTACATATACACAATGGAGTATTACTCAGCTATAAAAAAACAATGGCATCATGAAATATTCAGGCAATTTACAGAGACAAATGATCCAAGTTAGTGGGAACTCATGAATTTTGGACCAACAGCTATGGGCCTCCATGGCACTGGACTAGGCCCCCTGCCCAAATGAGACAGTTATGTAGCTTGATCTGTATATGGGGCCCTTGGCAGTGGCATCAGGATCTATCTCTGGTACATGAGCTGGCTTTTTGGAGCCCATTACCTATAATGGGACACCTTACACAGCCTTGAGGCAGCAGAGAGGGGCTTGGACCTGCCTCAACTGAATGTACCAGGCTTTGCTGACTCCCCATGGGAATCCTTACCTTTTCAGAGGAGGAGACAGGGTTGGGTTGGGTTGGTGGGGATGACTGGTGGAGGAGGGTGGGAGGAAAGATGAGAGGAGGATCTGAGGTTGGTATGTAAAATGAATAAAAAATTTGTTAATCGAGATTTTAAAAAAAGAAAGAAAAGAGCCCAAAGTAGATGTTTGCTATTTTTATGTTGCAGATGAAGAAAGAAGTTGAGGAGCTA
Organism: Peromyscus leucopus; assembly: GCF_004664715.2. Lineage (NCBI taxonomy): Eukaryota > Metazoa > Chordata > Mammalia > Rodentia > Cricetidae > Peromyscus > Peromyscus leucopus. Next base: position 121,919,406 of record NC_051068.1, on the reverse strand, counting down.
CTGAGATGATCCCTTCATTGAAGTCCTTGCCCAGCAAGCATGAGGACCTCACTTCAAACATAAGAACCTGTATTTTAAAAGGCACACACTTTTAACAGAATCACTTTCTCCTTGCTGAATTACAGATCAAAAATATTTTGTAGCAAAAAGAAAGAAAGAAAAAAAGAAAACAAAGGAAAGGTGGATAGGAATGACACCCTTGGTTTCCTTCTGGCTGGAACCCAAACATATACCACATACAAGCACACACGTACACACATTTACTCACATACATACAGGCAGAGAGAAAGAAAGAGAGCAAGAGGGAGAATGAGGCTCAGAGACTATAACATGATCATACAACTTGTAAACTAAAGAACAACAGTCTAAAGTCATTTTGTCTGTCTTCAGAGCTTGAAGCCCCTGTATTATATACTTCAGTGACTCTGAACCTGAGCACTAGCTGATACTAAGAAAATTATTCCCATTACATTGACAGTGAGAAAATGGATCCTCACTGAAGTGCATACATCACATATGTGCCTTTCTGTGATGTTCATTCTGTGCCATTTTCCTTAACTGAAGGGGCCACTGAGCATAAACTGATGGGAAGCATATGCTTTTTAAAAACATTTCTTTCATGTAAACATACATTTAAAACAGTAGTTACCTTGCCAGATTTTAAAAATGTGTCTTATACATTCATACACAGACACACAGACACACAGACATACACACACGCAATTTGACAATAATTTTGTTTTCAATTTTATCTTGTGGAGTGACACTATTTATTTCCTAGCATATAAGAAGTTTAACTGCTTTCAATAAAAATCATAATTATCACTATAAGATTTCAGGATGAACTTTGTAATGATTTTGAAGACACAATAAGTATATTGTTTTCTTCTTTATATTCTACACTGTCATCTTAGAACACTGAAATTTTTTTCTTGTACTCTGGCACTGTTAGGATATAAATTTCTATTGTTTGGCCTTTGTCGAATTAAAGTGAAACTAATACAAACAGAAACAGAACAGAGAGCTATTTCATATTTTTATATCACATTTCTGGTGTATTTTTCAATATAGAAACTTCATTAAGTACAAATAATGACACAGGGGATGATTTTAGTGTTATAATGACTGCTTGGGGAAAGCCAAGAGCTTTGCAAACACTAATCCCAATAAACCTTTATCAGTCAGAAATCCTCAGGTAATTTCTTATATTGAAGTCATTACTGTTTCTCAAAAAATGCATACTTTCAGATTTATTTTAAAATTATGGATTTGTTTTTGTGGCTGATGCTATTTTAATTGCTACAGCAGACTATTTGTAGAGAATGAATGTCAAATACATTGGCCAATCACATTGATCAAATTGCCTTTCAAATTCTTTTTTACTTAAAGTCATTTACTAGAATTATTCATTAAAATTCCAAAGAAGGCAAAGAGTAATTAGATATGCTATTTGTTAGAAATCAACTCTCAGAAAAATCTATCATTTCCTGCTGAAAGAACAGAGCCAATTTAGATGAATTCTGTATTCCATTGACTTAAACACTAATGTAGGGAAGAATTAAACATCTTTTTCTCTTACTGCCTTTTGTATTAAAATTTAAAAAATAGCTACATAGGCAGCTGAAGGTCCTTGAGAACTCATCTCAAATAACTGAAATGATAAATACTTTTAATAATATTTTAATTTCTATGAAGCTCTTTAGTATTATTTTTATGTCCATCAATCACTGCTGTTTGAAAATATTTGTGGAAGACTTGTCTGACAGTAAAGTTATTAGGATACAAAGAAATAAACTCTTAATTAAAAGTCTTTGTTATGGAACTAAAGAGATGGTTTAGTTCGTAAAGTTCTTGCACAAGGACTTAAGTTTCATCGTCAGCATTGACACAGAAAGTAGACATGGTGAATACTCCCATTCCATGGGAATATAGTGACGGAAGGATCCATAGGGACTCCTGGTCAGACTGTCTTGCCAACTCCATGTACCCTTGGTTCAATGAGATACTTTGTTTCAAACAAATAATATGTACAACCATCAAGCCAGACATCTAAGTTTGACCTCTGGCCTCTAGACACACACACACACACACACACACACACACACACACACACACACAATGTTATGTTTCAAAAACAATATCTTGCTTACATCTCTTGTCACTTATCCAAGTTATGGCACTTTATAGTCAACACATGAATGTTCATACATATCACTGGTTAATAAACTTTCTTTTGTTTGCCCATCTGTAAAATGAATTTAAAATTCCATTGATTTGAAAAATGGAGAAGTACATAATACCATTCTTTATACATGGCATACCTTTTTTTGAAGGTCAATCTTGCTTTTATAATCTTGTTATTACAGCACATGTAAATTCTATCATGATGGCCCTTAGGGAATAAGTCATAAAAATAAATTGATAAGTCCTTCTAAATTCCTAATCTTTTATTTTGGTTAGATCTATATCTCAGTGGTCTCAGATGTAATAAAATTTTTGTCTTACCTAATGTGTCTTACTCAAGCCTGGTTTGGTCTCAGCCAACGTTTCTTTGGAAAGTGATCATTATATGCTATGCCTAGCTCCCGAGGAACCATTTTGTACTACTTTTGACCCTAAATTTTATATGTCCATGTTGAATCCATAGTTGTTCTTTAGAGGACTCATAAGCACAATAGGTAGGAATGAAGACTGTATATTAAAAATAGAATATGCCTACTTCAAATTGTATGAAACTTACTTAAAATTCTGTTTTGTAAATTTATTTCTTTTACATCCCAACCACATTTTCCGTTCTTCCTCTCCTCCCATCCCCCCCATCTCCCCTCTGCCCTCCATCTCAATCCACTCCTCCTCTGGTTTTATCCAGAAAAGGTCAATTCTCCCATGTGTATCAGCAAAATATGGCATTTCAAGTTGCTGTAGGACTAAGCACCTCCCCTTGTATTAAGGCTGGACAAGGCAATCTCATATAAGGACTAAGTTCCCAAAGCTAGTAAAAGAGACAATGACAGCCCCTGCTCCAGCTGTTAGGAGTCTCACACGAAGACCAAGCTATACACCCATTACACATATGTAGAGGGCATAGCTTGGACCCATGTAGGCTCCCTGGTTGATAATCTAGAAGTTTTCAATGTCACAGAATAAGAATGTATTTCATAAAAGATAAGGTTTGTGTGGCTTCAGGAACCTCAAGAACCATTTAGGTGGTTTCATAAAGTATGGATTTGATTTTTACAATAGAAATAACTTTTATATGTATATAAAAAGGGAGTTATGGTTCACCGGAGTGGACTAGAGTGACAGGAAATACACCACGAAGAAAACTAAAGTGTGAGGAGCAGGTACAATGCTCATTCACTGAGAGTCTCTTTGATGCAAACCTTTGGAAAGAACTACAGAACAGCTGAAAGGGAGAAAAAAGTGTTTCTACAACCCTGTGACGTCTCATGACTGAGTAAGTATAGAGAAGAGGATGGTAAAAATCAGGATAAATGTGAAAGAATAAGGGGACCAATTTAATCCCTCAAGCTGTTTAAACTTGTTAATAACTGGTGTAGTCTTTTCATGTGTTTTTCATGTATGTGCATGTGGGGAGGGGTACAAATGAAAGTGGGTGCATGTGTATATGCGCTTTTATGCATGTGGAGGCCCAAGGGTGATGCCTAGTCTCCTTTCTTCTTATTCACTGAGAGACGGTCTCTCAGCCAAACCCAGAGTTATCAAGATGGCTGTTATTGCTAGCTAGCTTGCTTTGGGTATTCCTTGTCTCATCTTTCCACGTGTGAAATTGTAGTTATTTCTGTGGGTCTGGGGGTCCACAGTCCACAGCTGTCCTCATGTTTTAAGAGCTTTGGCTGCAGACCTCTCTCCCCAGCCCCTGTTTCATTCTCAGGCTAAGAGAAGCAGCACAGAAACTGTAGATGTCAACTTTCCGTTACCAACAACGATTTGGATATTTGATAGACTTTCCTTGAACATTCTATAAATCGTGATTCTTTCTTCTCCTGAGTTTTTTCTCCTCTACAGGACTTTGTAGAATTGATAGACAGACACAAAGATATACTCTACACACGATCAACATTTCACAATGGAATGTGTTCTTATCAGATTTTTGAAAGACAATGATTATAGGAACATATTCAAACCTGAAACCTAATATACTATTTGGACATATACAATATATCCTAAACATATTTTTTCAGGGAGTGAGAGACTTGTTTTAAATACAGAATCCATTCACCAGTGTTACTGATCCCTACCATACTATTTCAAACTCTGGTGATGGGCTTTCTTCACATGTTTTGAATAGCAGGTAATAGAAAAACCTGGAAAATGTTCCCATTATTAAATGAATTCATAATGTCAGGAAAAGAATAGGAAAAGATTGTACTAATGAAAGTTGCTCTCAGAAATTTTGAGTGATTATCCTTGTGTGACCCATAAGTCCTCCCCATGATAGCTTTGAAAATTGTGGGTCTCAACCCTTTGCTGATTTCCCCTTAGCAGAACTGGGAGTTGCTTTCATCAGTGAAAAGACAGCTTGATCTTCAGGTGACCTTCTTCAGAGCTGTGGTGCATTTACCTCTGCTTGACAGCCACATCTCTGTTGAGTTGCTGCTGCCTGTGGACGTTGGATCTCACAGAGGACAGTGCCATTTTCTCAGGGACTTTCAAACTAGAAACCTGCAGAGGGTTTGTGTCAACAAGCCATGTGCCTCTGATAGCTGCTATTCACAAATCTATTTTCTCAAAGTGGAAGACACTGCAGCCTTTATTATTTGTATTTAATTATCCTCTAGTGGGAAATAATGGCTGCAGATTATTTCCCTTTAATGGGCAATTTCAGGCATTTTTTTGCATGTATCTTCAGATCAGCTTCCTGACAAAGCCGAATTTTGCTGCCTCAGGGCAAATGATCAATTTTCCTAGTATTAATTTAGACACTTGCAGCTTCTCATCTAAATAATTAGTCTCTATATGAAACGGGTAATAAACAAAGTTTAAAATAAATAATGAAAGAGCCTCTTAAGTCAATAACATTGATCTCACACTCTCCTAAAATCTAATTGAGAAACAGTGATTCTCTTTGATTGGAATTAAAGTATATAGCTCAAAAACATTGTTGACATTTTAGATTTTTTGGTTGTTATTAAGTACAGTACTAATTTTTAAGGTTTAAATATTTTCCATGCCTGTTATTATTTTATTAAAAAGTGTATAATATGTGCATGAATTTATGCTTTCCAAAAAAGCACAACAAGAAAAATATACTTAAAAATAATCTTTGCAAATTTATATCACTACAACACCAAAAATGTGTAAAGAAAAAATTTTACATTAACTTTTGAGGGCTGATAAAATTGCTCAGCCCCAAGTGTGGGTGCTTGCTGCCAACCTTGAGGATCAGAGTTCAAGCCCAGGATACACATGATGTAAGGAGAGAATTTATGCCAGAAAGATATCCACTTGTGGACTGTAGCACAAGCCTGTACATACATTCACATATGCATACATGCATACACATACATACAATATAGATATACAATGTAAAAAATGCTCTTCAAAAAATAACATTTAAAATTAATCAATTTCAACTTTTCTGACACTAAACAATTTGAGGAGGACAGATGATTACCTATGTAGCATCTGCAGCTAAAACATTTTCTTCAGTTTCCATTGAAATGAGCAAAGATGACCTTTCCCCTTCTTTCCATTTCGCTTATAAATAATATCACTTCTTTTCTATGTTGCTTCCTGTGTAAAATGCTATTAAAAGAAAGATCAGGCTGACATCCTTGAATCAGACACTTTTCATCTTCCCAGTAGCTAGGATCTTCCCATGGATAAGTTTACTGGGGTTGATATAGCAAGGCTGTGTTCCTTAGTATTTGAGTAAAGCTCTGCACCTGTAAAGACAAGACAGCTGTGTCAAGTCTTCTTTTCTGATAAGAACCCCATGAAATGAATTCCGTAACATAAGGCTTGTTTATGAATAGAGGCAGATTATAAGCAATGGATAGCCTCATAGGAGGCATTTGGAAAACTCAGGCTACAGGGAAAACTGAAAGACCAATATTTATCTTTTTGAGGGTCTAGTAATCCAAGTTCATCTGTTTTCAGGAGTTCTTCTGCAATTGCAGATACCTTCTATCTAGTGCTTGTTTCATCCACTGGATACCTACACATCTTAGGATTGCCTGCCAACATAACTCCTGAAAACACTGAGTGTTTCGGGTTCCTATTAACTTTTCCAACTTTTAATTTCCTCTCTTTGCCTAGACTTTTCTATGTAGAAATAGAAGCACTGGCTTTACCTTCTCCTTTCTTTCTTTTTTTTTTTTGCTTTTTTTTTTTTTTTTTGAGACAGGGTTTCTTTGTGTAGCTTTGCGCCTTTCCTGGAACTCACTTGGTAGACCAGGCTGGCCTCAAACTCACAGAGATCCACCTGCCTCTGCCTCCCGAGTGCTGGGATTAAAGGCGTGCGCCACCACCGCCTGGCTCTCCTTTCTTTATGTTTGTTTTTTCTTTACTTTTAAATGTTCTGTTTCCTGATCTGTGACTAAATATTTAAAATACTCAGTGATTTCTGTGGCCTCTGCTTGTTCTGAAGACCCCTACTCAGTCTTCTCCTCTCAGAATGAATGCACTGTTCTTATTCTCATTATTCTGTTCTCATTTCCTTCTATATTTTCCCCCTAATTTATGGAGCTCAAATTTACATGTCCATCAGGACCCTGGTCACAATGTGTCCTTCTTTCAAACTCCTAAAGCTTCTGTTGTTTGTAGCAATAAGTAGTTCTTATTATTTATTGCCTCAAATTATTCATGAACACATCTTATCTTCCTCACTAAATTGAAACATCTCTGAGGGAAGAAAATTTGCCAAATAAATCATCCCTCCTTGTACATCACAGGCCACACTGACCTCTGTGAGTTGAAGGACACACAGGACACAAAGCTGCTCAGAGAGGAGAGCAGCCACTGTTTTGGAAGTCTGGGTTGTTAGAAATGAATCCTCTCCACACACCTGCTTGTATGTTTCTTAGCATGGTGGTTTTATATTGTAGTTACAAGTTCTTGTGGTTTGGCTGTACCCCTCCACAACATTGTGTTGGAAACTTAAACCCCCAGCACATCATTGCTGGGAGGTAGGATCTGATGAGATGTGATGAGTTCATCCTTGGCGTGAGGTTCTTACCAAAAAACAAAACAAAACAAGAAAAAACAAAACAACAACAAAAACATGAGTTTGTTTCCCCTTGACTTCTTGTCTTAGGCTATGGCATTGGAGACTTGACCTTATGTTGAAAACATGGTGGGAAAGTTGACATTCTAGATAGACTGTAGCTTACACTGAATCTCTGAAAGGAGAAGAAATGTTCTTTATCAAACGTGATCCTGGCTGGAGAGGAGATATAGTCTATGAAAAGTGACCCTGTCAGGGTAGGAGATTATCTATGGAGATTCACTTGTACCACACCAGATTTTGTTTGTTTGTTTTTTACTTGCAAAATAAGTAGGTTTATTAAAAATTAGGGAGACTAGAAATGGAAGTTGCCCTCCAAAGAAGAGACGCAAAAAGCTTGTACCATACACCTATCCGAGGAATAGAGCTAAGAAGGAGGAACTATGCTAGATCCAGATCAGATAGGAATCCTGAAGCCCATGAAACTGGATAATTTTCTTTCTTCTCTACCAGGAAGACTCTGCTAGATAGTAATCATACCATGCTATGCATTGTCCACAATGACTTGTATCTATTATGGACAGAAATTGCACTCATATCTCATGTTTTTTACCAGTAATCCAAAGCCTGCTGCTTTGGTCCTGGATTGATATGGGACTGAATGTGAAAGAGGGTCCATCCTCAAGAATCTTCAAACCTGCCAATATCTGACCAGCTACCTATCATCTCTAACCTTAGTCCTTTGGCTTTCTAAAAATTGCAGAGTGGACACACACAATGGGGAAGACATTAGAGATTTTTATTCCCCGAGTATGAGAAAACTATAAATAAATCTATTTTATATCACATATATGTTTTTATTTATTTTTATAAAAGTACAGAGAACTAAATTATAAGTTTTCTGAATCTGAATTCAAGAAGAATTTGCCAGATGTCAGCCCATGATTTTGGACTTTCACCTTAACAATATATTTCTATTTATCTGAAATTTTCTACTCTGTGGCATATGGATCTAGTCAAACAACACAGAGCTAAGACATAGGCTTCTCCTTATTTATTTAGATATTAGGGTTTAGTGTTTTTAACCAGAGGGATTCTGAGATTTTATATCACAGAACAAATAATTCTTTAGAGGTTCATGGATAGTAACAAGCTAATGGAAGGCAATTTTATTAAGAAGGGGTACACGTACAAGGGAGGAAGCAGATTACAGCAGAGAAATGGCCTAGTAGACAATGGCCATGGCTGTGTTGTACAAAAGACAGGGGATTATATGATACATGCCCTTGGGTTTAAAAGGTTGCATGTGCCGGGCGGTGGTGGCGCACGCCTTTAATCCCAGCACTCGGGAGGCAGAGGCAGCGGATCTCTGAGTTCGAGGCCAGCCTGGGCTACCAAGTGAGTTCCAGGAAAGGCGCAAAGCTACACAAAGAAACCCTGTCTCGGAAAAAAAAAAAAAAAAAAACCAAACAAACAAAAAAAAAGGTTGCATGTATAGAGTAGGCTTTTTCTTGCATGCTCTGTTATTCATGGTTCCATTCCATGTATTACATATCTCATCAGCACTTTAAATTTCTGCCCAGGGTTTTGTGGTTAGTGATATAGGATGCCATGTGTCACCTTCAGACCCTCTGGAATGTTGCTGTAGTTGGACCAATGGATCAAGCTAGTTCTAGTTGGCCTGGACCATAGGATTCCAACATTCCTCTTTATCAGCAGTATCCTTTATGATAATGTTGCAGACTTAACCAATGCTCTCCTTGACCTCATTCTCCTGACTTACTACCCAAAAGGGGCCATACCTGCCTGTAGCATGAATCTTAAAAGTTCTTATTAATAAAGTCAAACCTGGCCGGGCGGTGGTGGCACATGCCTTTAATCTCAGCACTCGGGAGGCAGAGGCAAGCGGATCTCTGTGAGTTCGAGACCAGCCTGGACTACCAAGTGAGTTCCAGGGAAAGGCGCAAAGCTACACAGAGAAATCCTGTCTCGAAAAACCAATAAATAAATAAATAAGTAAATAAATAAATAAATAAAGTCAAACCCGAGGCCAGTTATTGGGGTGAACACTGGAAGATCAGAGCCAGAACAAGCCACAGCTATCTCACCTTGCCAATTCCTCAGCTGGTCTTGTTTCCTCAGACTGGAAGCTTCTGTGTCCTCATCCCAATGGCTCTCAGCTGAACTGCTGCTAGAAGCCTGAAAGCTTAACCAGCCAAATGCTTAACCAGCCAAATGCTTCTAGTTTCTGGTCTCCATGCCTTTTATATCTTTCTGTTTTTGAAATCACTCCCTGGGATTAAAGACTCACTTCTTGGGATTAAAGGTGTGTGTCACCATGCCTGTCTGTTTCCAATGGGGCCTTGAACTCACAGAGATCCAGAAGGATTTGTCTCTGGAATGCTAGGATTAAAGGTGTGAGTGCCACCATTTTCTAGCCTCTGTATCTAGTGGCTGTCTGTTCTCTGACCCCAGATAAATTTATTAGTGTACACAATATTTGGGGGAATACAATACCACCACACCTGCCTTTGGGCAAAAGAAGTGAGTTCACTTCAGCTTTGTCTCTTTATCTGTAATTTTGGTATGATCAGTTGTTTGGTTTGAAAGCCATTCCAGTAAGAACTACCCCCACTGGAGTCTTGTCAGGATTATATGCATCCATGTTATTAGTTTACCAGTTGTCATAGATTTTGAGTTTTTCATGGCCATGGATTAACAGGATCATCCTTGTATCCATTCTTTGAAAAGCATATTACCTTTGCTAATGAGTGGGTGTTAAAATCAAACTGTCAGTTAAAATTCAGGCTGACATACTGGTAGATTTTGGAGTTTGACCAATTTTTTTTTTCTAACATAGTTGTGTAATTACCATTACTATGTAGCTTGTGGTAGACTTGGCATCATTAGGCTGCTAGAGTGCCAACCCAGTAAATGGAATAAAAGGCTTAGCCTGGAGAGAGGCAACCACTAAGAGCTTAGTAAACTTTAGCTAATGACTGGTGATAAAAGGTTAGACAGAGGCCCAGTGATATGGCTCTGTGTGTAAGGGTGCTTGTTTCAAATCTTACCTGAGTTATTATATATCCAGATATCACATAATGACAGGAAAAAATGACTTTTACTTCCATATATAGTTGATGTACACTCACCTTTCTGAATAAATAAACAGAGAAAATATGTTTTAAAGCACTAGGTACACATAGTAGAGAACACTGGCATATAAATGAATTGACCACTCAGTTTTCCTGGGTTCTTAGCTTAGAGAAGCTAGATATTAAAGCTAATATCTACAGACAACCTAGAGAAGATTCATTCTTCATTTTTACTGGGTTGTATGGTGCTAAACTCTCCCGGATGAGTCTCTGTCTCTATCTTAAGATACCATAAAATATCTTAAAATTTCTCTCTCTCTCTCTCTCTCTCTCTCTCTCTCTCTCTCTCTCTCTCTGTGTGTGTGTGTGTGTGTGTGTGTGTGTGTGTGTGTGTGAATCTCACTTCACATCCATTATCTTTGAGTAGTGGAGTACAAATATATTTGTTATGTAAGGACATCAGAAGTTTAGGCTCACTCTAATCAAAATCATTTTATTTAAACTTGATTGTGTCTACAAAGTTCTTATTCTCAATTGAGGTCATGTCCATAGGTGCCAAAGGTTAATATTTTAACATACTCTGGTTGAATGCCTAGCTCAAACTAGAGTAGTTTTATGATGAGGATATTTGAGAATAATTATAATAGTCATAAGTATTAAAACTTGAAATTAGGTGACATAATTCAGAAAAGAATTACAGATAAAAGAGTATTAATTACTTGGGAAATAAACACTAAATTAAAGAAACAACAGCTAGAATTGATGTCATTGATTCTATATTAAAGAGCGTGTTACATAATAAATAGATAGCCATGCAATTACAAGGGAGAAGAATAAAAATTTTAAAGTATTTCAGCATAATTGGTAACTACAAAAGATGGATAATAAAGATAAAATATCAATGAAAAAATTTATATATATATATATATATATATATATATATATATATATATGAGTAAGATAAACTTCCTTAGGACAAGGAATAGCTGTAGCTTATTCTTGATTCTACATCTGACACATAAAATGTTATAATAAGCCTTGAAAATTTTGTGACATAATGGAACTGTCAGACATTACCATCCAATTTCACTTCTGTTTCTGTGATAAAATATTGTAAGAAAAGTAGCTTTAAAGGGGAAGTTTATTTGGTTCATAATTCCGAGTTATAGAGTCCATCATTGAGCAAAGCTAATTTAGGAACTTGAAGCTGCTAGTCACATCCATAGTAAAGAGTAGAGATAGATAAATGGATGGATGGTCCCCAGAGAGATCATATTGTATCCTCTTATATAGTCCAGGGCCTAAGCCTAAGAAATGGTGTCATCTATAGCAGGCTAGGTCCCCCAAAACATGCCCACAGTCCAACTCTAGCTACACAGTCCCTCATTGAGATTCTCTTCCCAGGTGATTTCAAATTGAGTCAGGTAGACAATTAAAACTAACCACTAAACTAACATGATGTCAAAAGGATTATTGAAGATTTAAACAGCTATTGTTAGGGCAATTTGTAATCCAGTGTTAACATCTCAAATGGTTTTTGAAAAATATTTTAAATAAATAAGGTAAAAATAGTAGGTCTAATAGGATAATAAAAACAAGAACCATTCATTGTTCTGAACATTAATTACAATAAAGAGTTAGGCTTCACCCTGACTTTCCCATATCAACCACATCTTCCTATTCATTCAGTTGCTGTGGGATAGTGCTCTTCTACACTGTAAAGAATTGTCATTCATATTAGTTTAATAAAATGCTGATTTGCCAGTAGTATCAGTGGGGTGACCAGACTAGGAGAATTCTGGGAAGAAGAAAGGGGAGACAGGGTCTCCAGCAAGACACAGAGGAAGTAAGATGAGAATGTTGTTGTACTGAGAAAAAGTACCAAGCTACATGGCTAAACATAGACAAGAATTATGGGTTAATTTACATGTAAGAGCTAGTTAGTTATAAGCCTGAGCAATAGGCCAAACAGTTTTTAATTAATATAAGCCTCTGTGTTTATTTGGGACAGAGTGGCTGCTGGGCACAAGGAATATTCCATTAACAGTCAGTAATGAAAAGAACTTCTTATAAATATTTTGATCTAACAAATAAAAAATAACTCAATTTGAGATGTAGCTCAGTTAATAATTGAAGTAGTGCACTGACAATCTTGAGTTCTATCAATAATGCTGTGTAAACTAGGCATGGTGGTACATGTCTGCTATCTTACTGCTTGAAAGATAGAGACAGGGTATCAGAAATTTGAGGTCATCCTTCTTTAGCTATGTAGTGAGTTTGAGAACAGCCTGTTCTATTTGGGACCCTTTCTCAAATAATAATGACAGACCAAGTAAACAAGAGAGAGAGAGAGAGAGAGAGAGAGAGAGAGAGAGAGAGAGAGAGAGAAGAAAAGAGAGGAGCGAAAGAGGAAGAAAAAAGATAGATAGATAGATAGAGAAAAGGAGAGAGAGAGATGTTGGATTTAGGCAGAACCTCTATCAGCTCAAGACATTTCATTATAAGCTACCTTTCTAGAGAACACAACTCTGCCTGTTGTGTTACCAAGAATATGAACCCAAGTCTCATTCTTTCACTAGATTCAGCTGCCATTCGCAAGACATGCTCTCAGCAAGGAACACACTGAAGGTATCAATGTGCCTAATCAAAATAATCCCGAATGTCAAAGACCTAGTCCTTCAACAGACAACCATAAAAGCTTGGCTTCTATCAACACTATATGAAATATTTTGTCATTTCAGATTAGGAAACAGGAATATTTAGCAGGGCATAGACTGTATTTGCAATCGTAAAGGTGCAAGGCACATGTGGAATTGATGGTAAACTTTTCCTTTTTTGATTTGGGTAAGAGACAACAAGGCCTTTACCCTTCTGGAATTCCTTATGCCTTCTTTTTAATTATTTGTATTCTTGTGTTGGCATTTTACTTTTCAGCAAGAAAATATCAAAAAGGACTGGAGTCAGAAGTTATGAAAGGTGAGATGTTCCAATTATCACACCAAAATAAAATCCCAAATAAATGGTTGTAAATTTGTACTGCACATCAAGCCATGTCCTACAGTGGATTAACACTATTTTTACCTCAACCCACAAAGTGAAGGACAATGATATCCAAAACTTCTGTAAGTGTAATCTTCACATTTACATGAAATGACCAATAGTCCAAACTTTGAGTTATTCTTATCCAAATACATTTGGGTATTCACCTTGGGAAAAATAATCTGGTCAAAATGTCAGAGAGGGATTACTGCTGGTGCAATTGTGATGGAAGATCATAGTCAATAGAGATCTTGCTACCTGAGATCAAAAGTAGTTATATAGTATGAGTCCAGAGAATGAAATACAAAACCACTGAATGAATGCCTAAGACAAAGAATTATATTATATTAAGCAGCAGGGAAGGAGTACAAAGGTGGAAGAAGGTTGTCACAGCTCCTGCCCAACAGGAATGTGTTATGTCTGTCCAAGTATTTCCTTAGCGGTTGTAAAACTTGCTTTGAAGGTAAAGGAGACTGTAATGGGAGCAGCCATGAGCTGTCAATCATCACCCCAAAGACTTTTTTCTAGGAACCTGTGTATTTTCAGCAATAGTCAGTAAGGGACTGTGAGCTAGTAGAAGCCTTTATCATGGAGCCCATTCTAACTCTCTGATGGGCTTAACGCAGGGACTCACAACTGAAATGAAATAGTAAGACTAGAGTGCCATGCTGTTTTCCAAGAAGATGATCACTTAAAAAAGTCTCATCAATGTCACACGACTTGTAATTAGTACATTCCAATGGAATTCATAAGTATGCATAATGCAGGGATAAAATACACTTGAAATTTCTTGTCTAATCAGTCATAAAAACCAAATCCTAAAATAGTTGAAATACTATAAGGTATATCTTAAGTATGCATGAGAACACAGGTGTCTAGATTGGGATAAAGGGTCACACATGCACAGACACTGCTCCCATTTGAGGATCACACTCAGTATAATCTGTTTTCCCACTTTATGTTTTTGAACAACCCCAAAACTAAGCATCTGCTGTTTACTTGATAAAATCAGAAGAAAACTGTGGAGAGTAAGTATAACCAATTACAAACCATAGCTCAGATCTATAATTCTGAAAGACTATTATATCCAAGAATGTGCAAGAAGATGTGAGATAGAGAGAATGTTTCTTTCTTTTTCCTTCTTGTAACCTGTTGTCACACTCATTGAAATCTTACACTACCTCCTTTTTGTTTCAGTGAACTATGGTCACTTTCTGTTCTGTGTAAGGCATCACTTTCCATTGGAGAAATCATTTTGGCGCTGGTGTAAAGAACTGCTGGCTTTATCACGTGTGTCATAAGCATTTCAAAATTAATTTAAGTCTAATCTGTTCTGTGTAATTGAATTATTGGAAATTGGATTTTTGGCCTTCATTTTTGCTATATTTAAGAACTGATTGCTATTGGTAGAGATGAAAACTATTGAGTATGATTTGCTTTGCAATCAGTTATTTCACTAAACAATCATAGATCCTCAATTTAATACATTATACATTTGAAGTGCATTATTAATTTGACAATTATTTGTCATGAAAAATAAAACTGAAAATGAAGAGAGCAAAGGCAAGCTATCTTAACATATAAAATAGCAGTTCTTAAGCACTTCTCAGATTAAAGTCTTTCAGGATATGTCCAAGACCGTAAACATTTATAGGTGAAAATGTGGCCTGGGGAACTGATGGCATGTCTTGTGGGATTCCCTTTTCAGGGTCTAAATCATGGTAATTTTGAAGGAAAATAATTATCTGTCCTAGTTTTTGGTTATACTATCTTTTGCACATTGCAAAACTTGGATTTGCAAATAGAATTACTGGCACAATAACAGGTGACCACATTGGCTTCTGAATTCAGTAAAAATATTTTTCAGAATGTCCTCTTACATTTAATCCGATTTCTTAGTCTCCACATAACAGTGCACATATGTATTAGATACAGCAATGTACTATAAGCTTGTGTAAGAACATATTTCATGTTTGCATACATATGAATACTTATATATTGTGTGCAAATAGTCAGATTGCTAAGTTATACATCCCTTTGAACCTGCAAAGTTATGGTAAAATATATTCAAATTATAAAATGTTTGTAGAAGGCAGAATCTAGCATTGCTTTTGCTGTAACGATGTGAATCAAATTAATAGGTAGTTTTAAAAATATTGAATGTAAACAGATGATGAAATTGATATATTTACTAATATTTACATATTTCCCTTTTTGTTATACAACATAGGAAAGTAAGCTAACAATAAATATTGATATGAGTACATGAGTTTTTGGGATAGCAAAAAGGTACAAACTTTGTAAATGTCCCACTCTTCTCATGGCACCTCTGAACCATCTCTAATTAGAAATATTTCTGCTGAAACTCTGTCCCACAGCCCCAGCAGAAACCCACAGCTCTACCAGAGGGCACATCTTTTCTTAGATTCCCAGGTAAGCTTTTGGCAGATATCCAATGCTTTCTTGGAGCCTGCTCAGCTTTCCCAGTGCACACTTTCCCCTCATCTCCATACCCTGGCCTACAACTCCTGCAGAAGCTCAGTGTCATATCAGAGGCCACACCAGTTCTGTAAACCCACGTAAGACCCTGCCTCAAACATCCAACCTTTCCTCAGAGCCCATTTAGATTCCCCAAAAGCACCGGTTCCATTCTTCTTGTCTCCATATCCCAGGCCAAAACACCAACAGAAGCCCACTGCTCTACTGGAGGCCACCCTGATACCCAGAACCTCAGAAGCTCTCTTTACTCTACCAGAATCAACCCTGATTCCTGGAACCATAGAGGCCATGCCAGTGTCCAGAAACCCAGAGGCCCACACTGGTACCCAGAACCCCAGTGGCCACATTGTGACCCTGAACACTGGAACCCCAGAGGCAATGACTCTACTCATAACCCCAGACACCCAGGCTACCAAAATCCCAGCAAGGACCTCCTACTGGACCAGTGTGGTGATATTGTGTTCCCCAAAATATCGTGTACCTTAATAAACTTATCTGGGGTCAGAGAAGCAAAAAAGCCACTAGTTAGGCAGTGATAGCACACACCTTTAATCCTAGCATTCCAGAGACAGAAATCCATTTGGGTCTCTGTGAGTTCAAGGTCACATTGGAAAAAAACCAAGCATGGACACACGCCTTTAATCCCAGAAAGCCAGCCTTTAATCTCAGAGAGTGGTGGTAGAAAGCAGAAAGATATATAAGGCGTGAGGACCAGAAACTAGAAGCGTTTGGTTGGTTCAGCATTTGGCTGGTTAAGCATTCAGGCTTTTAAGCAGCAGTTCAGCTGAGAGCCATTGGGATGAGGACACAGAAGCATCCAGTCTGAGGAAACAGGACCAGCTGAGGAATTGGCAAGGTGAGATGGCTGTGGCTTGTTCTGTCTCTCTGATCTACCAGCATTGACCACAATAACTGGCCTCAGGTTTGATTTTATTAATAAGAACTTTTAAGATTCATGCTACAGACCAGACTACTCATCAGTCACCAGAACTACTGGCCACTCAGGCCAGAAGACTAGGAAGAAAACAGAAACGAAGGGAAAAACATCCATTTAATAAAGACAAACACAGAAATCACCATGTAAGCCTATAATTACACCAAACCAAAATGCCTAGATGGCAGCATAAGAACACAACTAACAATAGCCAGAGCAATATGCCACCACCAGAGTCCAACTATCCAACTATAGCAATCCCTGGATTTTCAATACAGCTGAAGCATAAGAGAATGACTTTAAAACCAATTTTATGTGAATGAGGAGGCCATTAAAGAGGAAAGGAATACGTTCCTACATGAAATCCAGGACAACACAAACATCTGGAGAAAATGAATAAATCCCGTAAAGAAAGCAGAAAAACACAAACGAACAGTGGGGATGGGGACAGATAGACACCGTACAAAAAGCAAAGAGGGTCAAGACAAAACAAGCAGGAGAAGGAAATGCATACAACCATCCAAGACCTGGAAATAGAAATAGAAGCAATAAAGAAAATGCAAACTAGGTGATTCTGGAGATGGAAAATCTAGATAAGTGGACAGGAACTATAGATGCAAGAATCACTAACAGAGCACAAGAGAGGGTAGAGAGACTCTCATATTAGAACATACAATAGAAGAAATTAATACATCAGTCTAAGAAAATTTTAAATATAAAAAATTCCTGACATAAAACACCCAGGAAATCTGGGACACTATGAAAAAGACCAACTCTAAGAATAATAGGAATAGAAGAAGCAGAGGAATCCTAGATCACAGTCCCAGAAAATATTTTTAACAAAATCATATAAAAAGTTTTGCCTAACCTTAAGAAGGACATGCCTATGAAAGTATAAAATGCTTATAGGACACCAAAAATATTGGACAAGAAAAAGAAGCCCAACCCACCACACATAATCAAAACACTAAGCATACAAGACAAAGATTTCTAAAACCTGGAAGAGATAAAGTCAAGTAACATATTAAGGCAGATCTATTTGAAATATACCCAACTTCTCAGTAGAGATTCTGAAATGTGGAAGGGTCTGGACAGATGTCTTACAGACTCTAAGAGACTACAGATGCCAGACCAGACTACTGCAGCCAGCAAAACTTTCAACCACCATAGATAGAGAAAACAAGATATTGCATGGCAAAGTCAAATTTAAACAATAATTGTCCACAAACCCAGCCCTAAAGAAGATACTAGAAGGAAAATTCCATCCTAAGGAGGCTAGCTACACTGATGAAAACACAGGAAATACATAATCTCACACCAACAAAACCAAAAGAATAGAAACACACACACACACACACACACACACACACACACACACACCACTACCACAACCACCACCAGCAGCAACAAAATAACAGGAATTAACAAACATTGCTTATTAATATTTCTCAATATCAATGGACTCGGTTACACAATACAAAGATGCAGACTAACAGAATGGATATGAAAACAGGATTTATTCTTCTGCAGTATAAAAGTATAATACACCTTAACATCAAAGTTAGACATTACCTCAGATTAGAAAAAAAAAAAATTGCCAATGAAATGGACCTAAGAAGCAAGCTGGTATCGCCATTCTAATATCTAACAAAACAACAGTACTAAAGATTAAATCACATATTGAATCCTACATATTAATAGCATAGACTTCAATACCCCACTCACTAATGGACAGATCTTCCAGACAAAAACAAATCAGACAAATAATAGCTAGCAGACATTATGGGTCAAATGGACCTAACAGATATTTACCGAACATTTTACCCAAACACAAAATAATATACCTTCTTATCACCTCATACAACTTTTTCTAAAACTGACCACATACTTGGTCATAAAGATAGTCTCTCTGAGTCTGGATTATGTCACTCAGGATGATATTTTCTAGTTCCATTCATTTGCCTGAAAACCTCATGAAGTGGATACTAGGTGTAAAGCAAAGGATAACCAGACTGCAACTCACAACTCTAGGGAGGCTACCTAGTAAAGAAGACCCTAAGAAAGATACAGGAATCTCCCAGTGACAGAGAAATGAATGAGATCTACATGAGCAAACTGGGGGTGAGAGGGGGTAGTGGAGGGCAAGGGTAGGGGGAGAGAGAGCTTAGGGGAGCAGGAGGTCCCAGATGGATCAGGAACAGAGTGAGAGAACAAGGAAAGAGATAGCATGATAAATGAAGACCCCATGGGAATAGGAAGAAGCAGAGTGATAGAGATGTCCCCAGAAATCCACAAAGATACCTCCACCATAGACTACTGGCAATGTTCAAGAGTGTACCTGAGCTGACCTATTCTGGTGATCGGATGGCTGACTACCCTAACTGTCATGATATGACTGATGGAAGTAGATGCAGAGATCCATGGCCAAGCCCCAGGTAGAGCTCTATGAGTCCAACCTGTGCGAGAGAGGAGGGATTCTATGGGCAAGAGATATCGAGATCATGATTGGAAAAAGCACAGGGACAAATAGCCAAACTAGGTGAAACCCATGAACTGTGAACCAATAGCTGAGGAGCCCCCATGGAACTGGACCAGATCCTCTGGATAAGTGAGGCAGTTGATGAGCTTGAACTGTTTAGGAGGCCCCAGGCAGTGGAACCGGGACCTCTTCTTAGTGCTTGAGCTGGTTTTTTGGACCTAGGGCCTATACTAAGACAATGCTCAGTCTTGGTGCAGGGAGAAGGGAACTGGACCTGCCTCAACTGAATCTACCAGGCTAAGCTGACTCCTTAGGGGACACCTTTCCTTGGAGCAGGGGGTGGGTGGGTGGGGAAGTCTAGGGGGTGGGAGGAAGGAGGAGGGGGGAGTCCATGACTGATATGTAAAATTAAATTAATTATAAAATAAAAATATTTTTTAAAAGATAGTCTCAGCAGATATAAGAATGTTGAAATAACCCTCTGTATCCCATTTAACCCTTTAATCCAGGCCACCATGGATTAAAGTTGGATTTCAACAACAACAGAAACAACAGAAAGCTTACATGCTCATGGAAAATGAACAACTCTCCATTGAACGACTACTTGGTCAACACAGAAATAAAGTAAGAAATTAAAGACTTTCTAGAATTCAATGAAAATGAATGCACAGCATACCCAAATTTATGGGTACACCGTGAAAACTGTGCTAAGAAGAAACTTCATAGCACGAAGTGCCTTCATGAAGAAATAAGAGAGGTCTCATACTAGCAACTTAACAGAACACCTGAAAGCTCTGGAGCAAAATGAAGCAAGAACACCCAAGAGGAGTAAATAGTAGAAAATAATCAAACTGAAGGCTGAAATCAATAACATAGAAACAAACAGAAAAGTACAAAAAAAATCAATGAAACAAAGAGTCGGTTCTTTGAGAAATTCAACAAGATAGACAAAACTTTATCCCAAATAACTAAAAGTCTAAAAGATAAAATCTATATCAATAAAATCAAAAACAAAAAGGGGGACATAACAACCAACACCTAGGAACACAAAGAATCATTAGTCATACTCTGAAAACCAGTACTCCACAAAATTAGAAAAATCTAAAAGAAGTGGACAATTTTCTTAATAGATATATACCACTTAGTAGTTAAAGCTCAGGTAAACAATTTAAATAGACTATAACACCCAAGGAAACAGAAGTAGTATTGAAAGTTTCCACCCCACCCCCTAAAAAAAAAAAGCCCTGGTCAGAGAGTTTTAAGAAAGAATTCTACCAGGCTTTCAAGGAAGAACTAACACCAACACTCTTCAATATATTCATAAAACAGAAGGAACATTACCAGTTTTATATTATGAGGCCACAGTGATACTGATACCTGGACCACACAAAGGCTCAACAAAGAAAGGGTATTACATATCAATTTCTCTCTCAAACATTGATGCAAAAATATTCAATACAATACTCACAAACCAAATCCAAGAACACGTCAAAAAGATCATCCACCTTGATCAAGCAGGCTTCATACTAGAGATGCAGGGATGGCTCAACATCAACATATTAAAATCTGTCAATGTAATCCACCATATAAACAAAGAGAAAGAAAAAACCCATGTGATAATCTCATTAGAAGCTGAAAAAGCCTTTGACAAAATCCAACACCCCTTCATGATAAAAGTCTTGGACAGATCAAGGATACGAGGGACATACATAAACATAATAAAGGCGATTAACAGCAAGGTTATAGACTACATTGAATTAAAAGAAGAGAAATTTAAAGCAACTCCATTACAACCAGGAACTGACTCTCTCCATATTTATTCAATATAGTATTTGAAGCTCTAGCTAGAACAAGAAGACAACAAACAGAGATCAAAGGGATAAAAAATAGAAAGGAAGAAGTCAAATTATTATTATTCACAGAGAGTATGATAGCATACACAAGGAACCCCCAAAATTCTACAAGGGAACTCCTAGAGTTGATGAACACCTTCATTGAAGTGGCTGGATACAAGATTCACTTAAAAAAAAAATCAGTATCTTTCCTATATACAAACAATAAATGGACTGAGAAAGAAATTAGGGAAACAACACCCTTCACAATAGTCACAAATCTTTCTGTATGCTGTGGATATGTGTTGCTCTGATTGGCTGATAAATAAAGCCGTTTGGCCTATGGAAAGTTAGGGTATAGCTAGGCAGGAAATTGAAAAAAGAGATAATCAAAGGAGAAAGGAGAGGCAGAAGAAATACCAGTCACAGCCAGGAGAAGCAAGATGTAAAAGTACTGGTAAGCCATGACTATGTGGCAACTTATAGATAAATAGAAATGAGTTAAGTTATAAGAACTAGCTAGCAAGAAGCTTGAGCCTTAGACAATAGAGTTTATAAACAACATTAAGCCTCTGAATGATTATTTTATAAGTGGCTGCCAGACTTCCAGGGCTGGGGGGAGATTAGAGAAAACTTAATAAATAGCTGCAGGACCACAGGGGCCAGGTGGGACTGGAGAAACCTTCTGACTACACACAAATAATATAAAATATATTGGGATAACTCTAACCAAGCAAGTGACAGATCTGTATGAAAAGAATGTCAAGTCTTTGAAGAAAGAATTGAAGAATATATCAGAACATGCAAAGATCTCCCATGTTCATAGATTGGTAGAGTTCACATAGTAAAACTGTCCATCATACCAAAAGCAATTTACAGATTCAATACAATCCCAATCAAAATTTCAACACAATTCTTTACAGATATTGAAAGAAAAATACTCAACTTCATATGGAAAAACAAAAATCCCCAGGATAGATAAAACATCCCTGCACAATTAAAGAACTTCTGGAGGCATCACAATCCTTGATCTCAAGCTATACCACAGAGCTATAGTAATAAAAACCATGTGGTATTGGCATAAAAACAGACATGATGGTCAAAGGAATTGAACTGAATATCCAGTTGTAAGTACACTCACCTATGAACACCTGAATTTTGAAACAGAACCCCTAGTTACATAATGTAAAAAAGAAAGTACCTTCAACAAATGATGCTGGTCTAACTGGATGTCTGCATGTAGAAGAATGCAAATAGATCCATATCTATCACTTTCCTCAAAACTTGATTCCAAGGATTAAACACCTCTATATAAAACATGACACACTGAACCTATAGAAAAGAAAGTGAGGAATAGCCTTGAACAGAGCTGTACAGGAGACAGCTTCCTGAACAGAACAGTATTAGAGCATGTACTAAGATCTGTAATTAATAAATGGGACATGATGAACCTGAAAAGCTTCTGTAAGGCAAACGATATCGTCAATAGGAGAAAATGGCAGCCTATAGAATGGGAAAAGATATCCACCAACTCCAAATATAACAGAGGATTAATTTCCAAACTCAAGAACTCAAGAAACTAGTTATCAAAAAACCCCAAATTATCCAATTAAGAAATGAGATATAGATCTAAACAGAAATTTCTCAACAGAGGAATATCATATGGCTGAGAAGCACTTAAAGAAACATTCAGCATTTTTAGCCATCAGGGAAATGCAAATAAAAAATGACTCTGAAATTCTATCTTACATCTGTCTGAATTGCTAAGATCAAAAACACAAATGGCAGGTCATGCTGGCTAGAATGTGGAGCAAGGGGAAGAGTCTTCTACTACCAGTTGGAGTGCAAATTTGTGCAGCCACTTTGGAAATCAGTAGGACAGTTTCTCAGATAATTGGGAATTGATTGACATCAAGACCTATCTATACCACTCCTAGGCATATACTTGAAGGATACTCCATCTTACCATAAGCATACTTGCTCATCTATGTTCATAGCAACGTTATTCATAATAGTCAGAAACTGGAGGCAACCTAGATGTCCCTCAACTGAAGAACAGATAAAGAAGATGTTGTATATTTATATAATGGGATATTACTTAACAGCTGAAAAAAATCATGGAATTTGCAGGCAAATGGATGGAAGTAGAAAGAAACCTCCTGTGTGAGGTAATCCAGAACCAGAAAGACAAACATAGGTATACTCACTTATAAGTGGATATTTTCTATAAATAAAAGATAATCATGCTATAATCCACAGACTCAGAGAGGCTAAGTAATAAGGAGGTCTCAAAGGGGGATGCATGAATCTCCCTGGAAAGGGGAAACAGAATGGATATCAAGGGTAAACTAGGGGAGGGTGGAAACAGGAACAGAAGAAATCAGGTGGGGAAAGAATGAGGAGAAAGAGTATTTGGAAATACAACAGTAATTGGGAAGCATTTCAGAGGCAAAGTAGAAATCTAGTGCAATGGAAACTCCTAGGAATCTGTGAGGGTGACCCTAACTAACATGCCTAGCAATGGTAGATAAGGAACCTGAAAGGGCCATCTCCTATAACTAGACAAGTCTTCCAGTTATTGTGGATGTTTCTTTATACTGTGTGAAGATGTATCACTGTCATTGGTTTAATAAAGTACTGAACATCTAATAGCTAGGCAGTAGGTACAGGCAGGGCTTCTGGGAATAGAGCACTCTGGGAAGAAGAAAGGAACTGCCAGCTGGATGCAGAGTGAACAGACATATAGGAGGAGAGGTAAAAGCCATGAGTCAATGGCAACACATAGATGAATATAAATGGGTTATTTAAGTTATAAGAACTAGTGGGACTGTTTTTTTTATTTATTTTACAATACTATTCAGTTCTACATAATAGCCACAGATTCCCTTGTTCTCTCCCTTCCTGCCCCCCTCCCCTTCCCCCCAGCCCACCCCACATTCCCGCCTCTTCCAGATCAAGGTCTCCCCCGAGGACTGGGATCGACCTGATAGACTCAGTCCAGGCAGGTCCAGTCCCCTCCTCCCAGACAGGCAGTTAATGGGAAAGAGAAAGTCTTTCCAGTTTTTATACAATACAAGTTATAAGAGAAGACGCTAAAAAAAACAAAACAAAAAAACATGAGAGAAAATTGTGAGACATTCAAATTATGAAACAGGCCACTTAATAAGCTGATGACTTCAAAAAGTTGATATATGAAATAAGGGTAGGGGTGGCATATAAAAACAAATGTGCTAAGTTCAACGTGACTGGGTCTTATGTGGAAAAGTAAAAAAAAAAAAAAAGAACTAGTGGGACAAGCCTAAGTTATAGGCCAAGCTTTCATAATTCATAAATTCATATCTCCATGCTATTTCTGTGAGTTGGAGGCCCCCCAAAAAAATCCACTTGGAAAATAATGGCACCATCATGGGGCATGTATTTCCACATAAGACCTAAGAAAGCTTTAAAAATTTTCCAAACAAATGAACAAAAAATAAAAACAAATGCATGGTGACAGATATGGATCTATTTGCAGCCTTCTACACGTTGATATCCAGTTATGCCAGCACCATTTGTTGAAGATGCTTTCTTTTTTCCATTGTACACTTTTGGCTTCTTTGTCAAAAATTATATGTCCATAGGTGTGTGGGTTAATGTCAGGGTCTTCAATTCGATTCCATTGGTCCACATGTCGGTTTTTATGCCAATACCAAGCTGTTTTTATTACTGTAGCTCTATAGTAGAGCTTGAAGTTAGGGATTGTGATGCCTCCAGAAGTTGTTTTATTGTACAGGTTTCTTTTAGGTGACAGAGGACTGATATCCAGAATATATAAGGAACTCAAGAAATTAGACATCAAAACGACCAACAGTCCAATTGAGAAATGGGCTTCAGAATTAAACAGAGAATTCTCAACAGAGGAAACCCAAATGGCTGAAAGACATTTAAGGAACTGCTCAACATCCCTAATCATCAGGGAAATGCAACTCAAAACAACTCTGAGATACCACCTTACGCCTGTTAGAATGGCTAAGATCAAAAACACTGAAGACACTTTATGCTGGAGAGGTTGTGGAGCTAGAGGAACTCTCCTCCACTGCTGGTGGGAATGCAAGCTTGTACAACCACTTTGGAAATCAATATGGCGCTTTCTTAGAAAATTGGGAATCAATCTCCCCAAGATCCAGCTATACCACTTTTGGGCATATACCCAAGAAATGCTCAATCATACCACAAGAGCACTTGCTCAGCTATGTTCATATCAGCATTGTTTGTAATAGCCAAAACCTGGAAACAACCTAGATGCCCTTCAACTGAAGAATGGATAAAGAAATTGTGGCACATATACACAATGGAATACTACTCAGCAGAGAAAAACAATGACATCATACGGTTTGCAGACAAATGGATGGATCTAGAAAAAAATCATCCTGAGTGAGGTGACCCAGACTCAGAAAGACAAATATGGTATGTACCCACTCATAGGAAGATACTAGATGTGGAACAAGGATGACTGAACTGCTACTCACATCACCAGTGAGGCTACCTGGAAAACGGGACCCCAAAAAAGACATGGAGAAATGGATGAGATCTACATGAACAGCCTGGTCATGAGTGGGAACAATGAAGAGCGACGGTCGAGGGAAAGAGAGTGGGAGATCCTAGCTGGATCAAGAAAAGAGAGGGAGAACAACGAATAGGAGACCATGGTAAATGAAGACCACATGAGAAGGGGAGGAAGCAGAGAGCTAGGGAGGCCCACGGAGATCCACAAAGATACTGCCAGAAAAGACTGCTGGCAATGGACGAGAGACGGCAGGAACTGACCTACTCCGGTGATGGGATGGCCAGACACCCTGTTAGTTGTGCCATAAACCCCATCCAAGGAAGGTCTGAGGAATCTGGATGCAGACATCCATGGCTGGGCCCCTGGTGGAGCACTGGGAGTCTAATTAGTGAGAAAGAAGAGGGTTTATATGAGCGAGAATTGTTGAAGCCAGGGTTGGATAAAGCACAGGGACAAATAGCCAAATGAATGGAAGCACAGGATCTATGAACCAAAGGCTGAGGGGCCCCAACTGCATCAGGCCCCTGAACGGGTGAGACAGTCATTTGGCTTGATCTGTTTGGGAGGCAGCCGTGTGTTAGTGCCGGGTCCTGGGCTTGTTGCATGAGTTGACTGTTTGAATCTTGGACATATGCAGGGACACTTGGCTCGGTCTGGGAGGGGGGACTGGTCCTGGCTGGACTGAGTCTACCAGGTCGATCCCGGTCCTCGGGGGAGACCTTGATCTGGAGGAGGTGGGAATGGGGGGTGGGATGGGGAAGGGGAAGGGGGCAAGAGTGGGAGAACAGGGGAATCTGTGGCTATTATGTTGAAATAAATGATGTTGTAAAATAAAAAAAAAAAAAAAAAAAAAAAAACTCCAAAAAAATAAAAAAATAAAAACAAATGAACAAAAAATAGAGCCAGACACAGCCTCCTAGTCCTACAGTCTTTCATGTGGGCCATAGCACAGAGATGCATGTCTCAGCCACCTATAGGCTTAATACCTCAGTGCATGATGAGCTAAACTGAGCATCAGTTCAAGGTTTTGCTTATGAAGCCAGAAAAGCTCACAGATAAGCTGTAAAGCAGGTTCAGAAGGAAAAACCTATAAACAGGTTACAATGTAACTAGGCTTAAGAAAAAAAAAAAGAAAAGAAGTATTGTCAGTCATAAAAAATAAATAATTTAAAACTATAAAGTCTTTAAAGAAAGAAGTAAAGTAATAAAAAAAAGAATAAGCCACATGAAATGGGAAATACAATAGGACAGGGATTTTTGACCTTATACAGTGCTTTGTAAATTTTGAATATTTTGAATACTAATAAACAGACAACAGCTATTAAGAGACATTGGATTGTGGAAGGGACTACTGAATTAAATCAACCTATATACTTTAAAATGGAAGTTAAAAAATGTATTACCTTGGGGAAGAGGTTATGCTTTTGTTTCCATAGGAAACTAAAGTCAATGGATTCCTTCCAGGTTAATAATATTGGGGAAATTATTAAGGCCACTCCATATAGTTAAAAGGGAGGTTTATTTTGTGGGGTAACTTACAAGTGAAGGGATAGTTTACAGGGTCTGGGAAAGGTATAGCACAGTCCAGCGGTGTTCTCTGGAGAACTCTGCTCAGTCTACCTCCAGTGTCCAGGGTCCAGGAACCAAGAGACCCAGCACATTCAGATCTCAGGTCTTCAGGGTCCTCTCCTGGCCCCGCCTTGTAGGTGTGACCGTTACTGAAGCCTCAGTGGGGGTTGGAATTTCCAGATCAAAGCTGGAATGGCTACCCACTACATAATAGAGATCAGATTTGACTGAGGGAGACCTCCTGAGTATCATACCTACAAAAATGGGGGAGGAAGACAAGAAAGACAACAATGATAAATCTTGTTGGCTACAGAGTCCTCATAAATAATTATCATATATAATCCTTTTTTATTAGCATAGATATTGATTTGTATTACAGTTTTGTTATACAGTCCAAACAGACTTATAAAGTTGACAGATGACTTTTAACTGTTCAAACACAGAACAAAAACAAATCATCTTTAACTGACTTGTTCACCCCACACAGTCCATACTTCTGTTAATGCATATATATATATATATATATATATATGTCCCTTAAATATATATATATCCCTTAATATATATATCCCTTTATATATACACATATATATGTATATATATCTTAAAAGTTGTGTGTTTCAGAACAAGGGGACAAGACACCAATGAAAATGGGTGGCCTGGGTGACCCAGCCTCTCAGAGTGCCTATGTTGCATTTCTTTAGAGTTCTGCCTCCAGAACAGCATCAAGGCTGCTGGCTGAGATGGTCCAGCCTCATGGACTACTCTTGGCAGTACTTCGGATAGGCCTCACACTTTCCCATTACACAGAGACTGGACAACAAATGATACTACTGGCTCTCTCAGGACTTGACCATTATCCTTATTTTCTCAGAGTCCTGTCAAAGATGCCAGCTCCCCCAAACAACAGGAAACAGTCTAGAGAATATAATGTCCATATTCCCAAGATGTGGGGTGGGTGTTTTCTCATCATTCTGTGAGTTATGGATGTTTGTCACTGTTTTGTTGGTCAGTTACAAGCTGTTATTGGTCATGGTCAGAGAGAAAGCTAAATAAAGGTGATTAGATTTAAGGATCTCTTCATTTCTTTTTAAAGAAAAAGGGAGGGGATATAATATAGAAATGATGAAATAAAAGGGTGTATTGTTGAGTCTACTTTTAAACAACTGCTAGTCTCAAATACTTCATTTTCTTATGGATTTTGTATATTGATACAAATTTAAGGTTATTTTTGTTATATTGTATGTATGTTTCTAGTATTGCTTAATGTATTGTTCCTATTCAGCTCATTTAAAAATATAATGTAAAGTTTTAGTCCCTGAAAGCTATTTAGCATAAGAAAATACATATTAGTAATGAATCATTTATAAAAATTAAAGTGGTAGTCATGTTAAGTCTGTTTTCAAGATCAAATAGAGATACATTTTAAATAGATAGATGGGCTTCACACAATTTGAAGACCTACAGAATTTAAAATGTTTTGATAACATAAGGCACTTTTCATGACAGTGAGTCATGTTTGCTCCGAGCAGCACTCATCTACTTCAGAAAAGATGATGGGCATCAAAGACGCTCCACATGGTGTTTGTTTCTTTATGGCAAAAGCTAGCTATTTGGGCAAGGAGCTGCCTTGCCTTAATTGCTGACTGTATGCTGTTTAAACTGGACAAGCAGGACACAAAAGTAAGATACTATTCTACTTTTTCATGACAAGGTAAGACAGTCCTTCAAAATTACTGTTTTACAGAAAAGCCTGTCAGATATTCTAGACCTGTAGGCTGAAGATGGGTGCCCCAACACTACAAAGTAACCCTAGGGTGACTGTCTGGGCAGCCAGATGTCTCTGTCATTTCCATAGTTTTAGAAGTTGCTTGCTTAGCACTTCCTGTTTATTCAAGTAATATTTTATCCTTCTTAGGTCTCTGATGGAATTGAAGATGAGATAGTTATAGTTACAGTTTTCTTTGTTACCAAATTTAAAAAATCTCAGGAAATATAAAATTTATAAGGTTGAGAGACATAAAAGCTTAAATTTTTTATCTAAAAAATACCTTGAGGTCTAAAACATTGTTTCAAGATGGTAATAGAAGTAGTGATAAAATGGTTTAAGTATAAAACTTTAAATTTATCAAGATTAGATAAATAATACAGTATTTTCTCCAAATATGCCAAATATAAATATACTGAACATAATGAATGTAAGTCTTACCTGATAATAGTTCTTATTGTATATAATATTACTGTATTAGAGTTAAAATCTTTGTTTTTTTTTTTATTTAGACAAAAAGGGAAAAATTTTGTTGAATACTCCTTTATACTGTGTGAAGATGTGTCACTGTGATTAGTTTAATAAAGAACTGAACATCCAATAGCTAGGCAGGAGGTATAGGCAGGACTTCTGTAGACAGAGAGTTCTGGGAAGAAGAAAGGAGTCACCAGTTGGATGCAGAGGAAACACACATGCCAGAGGAGATGTAAAATCTATGTGTCATGTGGCAATAGATGGATGAATAGAAATGGGTTAATTTAAGTCATAAGAGCTAGTGGGACAAGCCTGCTGTAGGCCAAACTTTCATAATTAGCAATAAGTCTCCATGTCATTTTTTTGTGAGCTGGTAGTCCAAAGAAATCTGTTTACATCCAGTAGAGTGATTGGAACACCAGTCCTGCAAGAAAACCTTCAACCTACAATTCATTCCATCTACAAGATGGGATGGTGTGTAGGTTGTGCAGAAATCATGGGAGTGACCAGCTTGAGACTCATACCATGAGAAGGATCGCACACCTGACAATGCCTGGAGGGCCAGGAACCAGAGGTGGAATATCCCTGACACTTGGATAGAACTACACATGACCAGCAAAACCAAAAGCAAAAAATGAAGAACAAAACACAAACCAAAACAAAATGTCAACGAAATTATTCATAGTGATATCTTGCTATGCTTATAGAGAGGAGCCTAGCAGACAGGCCCAGTGGCCGCGGCCGACAGGGACATTCAGGCCCAGCGGCAACCAGCAGAGACATACAGGCCCAGCAGCAGCCCACAGAGGTAGACAGGCCACGCAGCAGAGACAAGCAGATGCAGGTAGGTCCGCAGCGGCGGCCCACAGAGGTAGACGGGCCCGGTGGCTGCGGCCCACAGGGACATACAGGCCCAGCAGCAGCCGGCAGAGACATACAGGCCCTGTGGCAGCCTGCAGAGGTAGACGGGCCTGGCAGCAGTGGCAAGCAGAGGTAGGTAGGTCTGTGGTGGCAGCCAACAGAGACATACAGGCTCAGCAGCAGCTGGCAGAGACATACAGGCCTAGCGGTGGCCCGCAGAGGCAGACAGACCCAGCAGCAGCTGACAGGGACATACAGGCCCGGCAGCGGACCGCAGAGGTAGACAGGCCCAGGGACGGAGACAAGCAGACGCAGCTTGGAACAGGGACGCCTCTAACCCCAACACCTGGGGAAGAAGCTATCTCCGTGGGATGGAACCAGAACGAATCTGAGCACTCCGTCTGAGGACAACCCAGGGCCCAACTGCTGATCCTGTGAAACCCAACAACTTGGAGGTGTTGGTGAGACTACCCCACTCAGCTGAAACCCATCTGGGAGAGGATTCAGATGCCTACAGTTTGAAATCTGAATAAACAAGATCAGCTGAGGAGTCGACAAATGAATAAAAAGTGACCTGGGAACACAGAAGAAGGCGCTACCCAGCCACCAAACCAGATCACCAAAATCATAAGTATATACTTCACCGACTGAAATCAGCTGCCCCTGAAGAAATAGCCCAATAGTACCAATTTAACCAAGAATCCCTACTAAACCAAGACTAAAAATTAGAACAAGAGAGGAACTCTCAGACACAGACACCCCTTGCACCGCACAAAGGAAGAGATGAGTAGATGCCAGTGCAAAAAATACAGGCAACAACATAAAGACCTATATGGCAACATCAGAACTTAGTGATTCTATACCTGCAAGACCTGAACATACCAAGACAGAAGAAACAGAAGAAATCAACCCTAAAATGACTTTAAGAAGATGATAGAGGCCCTTAAAGAAGAAATAAAACATTCCCTCAAAGAGGAAATAAAAACTTTCCTTAAAGAGGAAATGAAAAACTACATTAAAGAGGAAATAAAAAACTCCCTTAAAGAAATGGAAGAAAAAACGAACAAAAAATGGGAAGAAATCAAATCAAGCCAAGAAAAAGCAATTAAACAGATGAAAGAAACATTCCAAGATCTGAAAAATGAATTTGAGACAATAAAGAAAACACATGCTGAGGGAATGCTGGAAATAGAAATCCTGACTTGTGGTGATAATCTAATTGTACTGAAATATTATTTTGATTGTATGTTAATAAATAAAGTTGTCCGGGGTCAGAGCTATTAGAGCCATAGCAAGAGTGTGGTGGTGGTGGTGGTGGTGGTGGTGGTGGTGGTGGTGGTGGTAGTGGTGGTGGCACACGCCTTTAATCCCATAGATATCTGTGTGTTCAGGGATATAGCCAGCATTGGAGACATATGCCTTTAAGACCTAGGGGGCTGTACATTCAGACAGTGACGAGGCAGTCATGTGTTTGGCCTTACAACCAATGAGAAGGCAGAACAACATACTATAAAAAAAATGAACAGACAGGAAGTAGGTCTCTTTTCGCGAAGCTGGGACAGCAGGAGGAAGGGTGAGATTTTAGCTCTGAGCTCTGACCTCTTGGCTTTCTCTTTTACATTGTTTCTGTGTTTCTTATTTAATAAGACGGTTGGTTACATCAACATCTGGCGCCCAACGTGGGGCACGAACCCACAACCCTGGGATTAAGAGTCTCATGCTCTACCGAGGAAGCCAGACCCAAGATTTGACTCGGCACAAGAGGGAACACGTGGCTGCATTTAAACTTTAGCCAGCTATGCTTTCTTGCGCTCTCTCTCTCTCTCTCTCTCTCTCTCTCTCTCTCTCTCTCTCTCTCTCTTTCTCTCTCTTTCTCTTTGGATTTACACCTGGGACACTAGGTGGCTGCTTTGAAAATCCCCTCGGATTTCTACTGTTCTACGCAGATTTGGTAAGTCATAACATATCAGATATTTTAAAGGAAACTATCTAAAAGAGAATTTTTTCCACATTAAAAAACAAATGGGTTTTATGTGTACATTGGAAGAAAATTGGTTTTTGTTCGAAATTTTAGGCAGTCTGGCAATGGAACAACTATATAATATTAGTATTGGTGGAATTATGCACCTTATCACTATGCTAATCCACATTTTAATATTTAAAAAGATAGTCAATTTAAGTGCCAGGATAACAGCTTTAGAAGAACTTGTTAAACCTGTAAAAATTCAGACAGAAGAAATTAACAGTGAAGTTGTTTCAAGTCGGAATCATAAGGTTGCAGAAAGAAAGCCTGTTTTCACACAGTCACCCTTAATTTATCCTGTAACCGTACAGCAGATGCCTGATCAAATGGCTACACAAAATAATTGGGCTCCAATTGAAATGTTGGATTTAAAAAGGTTTAAGGAGGCGATAGTATCTTATGGCATGCATTCCCCATATGTAAAGCAAATGTTAAACTCTTGGTCAACATATAATAGGATAGTACCACAGGACTGGCGGGACCTTGCACAAGGTGTTCTGGAACCCAGCCAGAGACTTCAATTTCTGACTTGGTTTAAGGAGGAGGCTAAAAACATAGAAAAACAATGGAGGGATAAAGGAATACAAGTTTGCCAGGATCAGCTTATGGGCGAAGGCCAATATGCTTCAGCACAAACACAATGTTTATATGATGTCCAAACCCTAATTTTATGTCGAACGGCAGCCTTGAATGCATGGGACAGAGTTGAGGAACCAGGAAAAAAATCTGAGTCAGTTACAAAGGTGATGCAAGGCCCAAAAGAGTCTTTTACAGATTTTTTACAAAGACTGACTTCAGCAGTAAAGAGAATGGTCTCGGATTCAGAAGCTAGTAAGGCAATAATTGAATCTTTGGCCTTTGAGAATGCGAATGCAGCATGCAAAAGAATAATCAGGCCATTAAGGGCAAGATCTGCACCTATAGAAGATTGGATTAGAGAAACAATTAATGTTGAAGCTGATGAGCATGATGATACATGGGTAGGAGAAGTAATTTCAAAAGGTTTGAGGAGTGTTAGATGTTTTGGATGTGGAAAGCAAGGACATTTGAAAAGGGACTGTAGACAGGTCATTCCCAGAAACAATGTTTCTTCAAGGAACAATGGCAACAGAATGCCCCTTCCTTCTGGAGTATGCAGAAGGTGTGGTAAGGGAAAACACTGGACCAACGAATGTAGATCAACAAAGGACAGACAGGGTAATCCTTTGCCTCAGTCTTCGGGAAACTCCCAGAGGGGCCTCAGGCAGGCCCCAGTGCAAATCCAGTTCAAACCTTTCCTGCAGCCATAGAGGAAATGCCTGCTCTGGAGAGCGATTAAATAACCAAATGCCTATTGGAATAAATCATGCTGGTCAGGATGATGAAACACAGAGAATAGAAAATTCAGGAGAAAACATAAAGAAAATTTTTTGGCAAACTTCTATTAATGAACAAAGACCAAAATTAACGATAAAAATAAATGGTGTTTTGTTGTCTGGTCTGGTAGACACAGGTGCGGACGTTACCATAATTGCACCAGAATTTTGGCATCCAACTTGGCCTCTTCAGGAGGTAAACGTTCAACTGTTAGGAATTGGGACATTATCTCAGGTGAAACAGAGTGCAAGATGGCTCGAATGTATAGGTCCAGAAGGACAGAGAGGAAAATTAAAACCATATGTGGCTAACATAACTATGAACCTGTGGGGTCGAGACTTGTTGCAACAATGGAATACTCAGATTAACATCCTTCCAATCTCAGAAACAAATCATAAACTAGCACATGTTACTGAGAGAAATATTAGAAGATATTGTTCTAATGAGTGGTCACCAGCCATCCATATTATACAAGAACAGGGCACAATAACTGATGATCTTCCAAAGACACCAACAGCTCTACCTTTAAAATGGTTAACAGACAAGCCTGTATGGGTCCAGCAATGGCCTTTAACAACAGAGAAACTCCAGGCTTTAGAAGAGCTGGTAGAAGAACAGTTAAATGCTCAGCATATTGAAGAATCAACCAGCCCTTGGAATTCTCCTGTATTTGTTATTAAAAAGAAATCTGGTAAATGGAGAATGGTAACAGACCTTAGAGCAATTAACAAAGTAATTCAGCCAATGGGCTCTCTATAATCTGGGATGCCTTTGCCTACTCTGTTACCAAAAGGATGGCCTCTCATAGTTATTGATTTAAAAGACTGTTTCTTTTCAATACCCTTACAAGAAAAAGACAGAGAAAGATTTGCTTTTACAGTGCCTACTTATAATAATTCTCAACCGGTTAAAAGATTTCAATGGAGGGTCCTCCCTCAGGGAATGTTGAATAGCCCAACTCTGTGCCAATATTTTGTACAACAGCCATTGGAAGTGATACGTAAAAAATTTCCTAAATCTATAATTTATCATTATATGGATGATATTTTACTAGCTGACTCAAATGCAGATACTTTAGAAATAATATTTGAAGAAGTAAAGAAAATTTTGCCTTGCTGGGGATTACAAATTGCTCCTGAAAAGATACAAAGAGCTACAAAAAATTAGACCCCAAAAGGTGCAAATTCGGAGAGATAGACTACAGACTCTTTTTTTTTTTTTTTTTTTTTTTTTGGTTTTTCGAGACAGGGTTTCTCTGCGTAGTTTTGCCCTTTCCGGAGCTCACTTGGTAGCCCAGGCTGGCCTCGAACTCACAGAGATCCGCCTGCCTCTGCCTCCCGAGTGCTGGGATTAAAGGCGTGCGCCACCACCGCCCGGCAGACTACAGACTCTTAATGACTTTCAAAGATTATTTGGAGATATTTCTCATCTACGAACTATTGTTGGGGTAAAAAATGATGAACTGACTAATTTGTTCAGAACCTTAGAAGGTGACAAGGACTTAAAAAGTCCAAGAGAATTATCACCTGAAGCTGAGAAAGAATTGGCCTTGGTAGAAAAGAAAGTGCATGAAGGACACGTGGATCGTATTGATCCAAAGCTGAATTGCATTTTGGTTATTTTACCTTCTAGGCGTTCTCCTACTGGAATATTAATGCAGAGGGAAGATATTATATTGGAATGAATATTGTTACCAAATAAACCAAATAAAAAATTAAAAACTTATGTGGAAAAAATCTCTGACTTGATTTACAAAGGAAAACAGACTTCGTCAATTAGCAGGCATAGACCCAGCAGAAATTGTCGTACCATTAACTAAGGAGGACATTGAAAAATTATGGACAGAAAGTGAACCTTGGCAAAGAGCTTGCAGTAATTTTTTGGGAGAAATTAACAGCAAATATCCCAAAAGCAATAGAATTGATCTTATGAAGAGGGCTGATTGGATCTTGCCTCGAATTGTACGGCAAAAACCCATATCTGGAGTTCGTACATTTTATACAGATGCCAACAAAGAAGGAAAGGCAGGTTACAAATCAGAAAATTTAAGTAAAGTGGTTCAAAGTCCGTATAATTCAGTTCAAAAATCAGAATTATATGCTATTATGTTGGTATTAATGGATTTTTCAGAACCTCTCAACATAGTAACTGACTCTCAGTATGCTGAAAGAGTGGTGTTACATATTGAGACTGCAGAATTTATCCCTGATGCTTCAGAATTAACTTCACTATTTATTCAATTACAAGATACAATCAGGAAAAGGAATCATCCTTTATATATAACTCACATTCGATCCCATACTGGTCTGCCAGGCCCTCTAGCACAAGGCAATGATGAGATTGATAAATTATTGATAGGAAATGTGCTGGGGGCCTCAGAATTTCATAAAAAACATCACATTAATAGTGAAGGTTTAAAAAAGGATTTTTCCATAACCTAGCAACAAGCCAAAGAAATAGTAAAGAAATGTCCTACTTGTTCCTTCTACAATCAAACGCCATTACCAGCAGGATGTAACCCAAAGGGTACTCAGAGAAATGAAATCTGGCAGATGGACGTGTTTCACTTTGCAGAATTTGGTCATCATGGGTATACCTGCACAAATCAAAACTGACAATGCTCCATCATATGTCTCTGTTAAAATGAAACAGTTTTTTGCTTATTACAATATAAAGCATATTACAGGCATACCACATATTCCTACAGGTCAAGCAGTTATAGAAAGATCAAACAGAACTCTAAAGGATATGCTAAATAAACAGAAATGGGTAACAAAAACCCCCAGAAATAGACTGCATAATGCTCTTCTAACTTTGAATTTTCTGAATGCCAATGAGAAAGGAACAACAGCTGCAGAGAGACATTGGATAATAGAAAAAACTACAGAATTAAATCAGCCTATATACTTTAAGGATGTGCTGACCTCAGAATGGAAACCAGGGTATGTATTATATTGGGGACGAGGTTTTGCTTTTGTTTCTACAGGAGAAGATAAGCTGTGGGTACCATCAAAATTGATAAAGGTTCGATTTGAACAAGAGAGACCTCTTAATTGAGGAGGTGATAGTTCATCAACCAGCATGAACATCCAATTTAAACTAACTTGTATCAATAACACATGCCTTTTCATTTAATCAGATAATAACTTGTCAAAAGGAAACATCCCCAAAATTAGTCTTGGGGAAAGGTTTTTGTTTTTGTCTTTTAGGAGAATGAAGGTTAAGGAATCTGAAGAACACTGGACAAATGAGACAACTGAAGAAAAGGGACAAATCATCTATCCCAAGAAACAGAGTGAAACGGTGTACGGGTATATATTATCTAAAAAATTTTTATGTCTTCCTAAATGTTTGTTTCTGCTTTTCTCTAAAGATTTAACACTATTGGTTTTCTAATAGTCCCAGTTCAATTAAAATTTAAAGCTGACTTTGGAGTTGGAGAATGGCTCTCTCCTTCTTTAAAATCAAGCATGTTGTTAAAAGGAAAATGCAAACTCCCTGTATCATGCCAGAATAAAAGAGCCATCTTCTGCTATGGAACAGGACAAAAGTAAAATTAATTAAGGGACTATTCTATTACTAATCTCAACTCTTTGATTATATTCTGATTTTTTAAACTTTTCTCAAAGTATAAATTTTATATCAAAATTTACAAGATTAATATATATATATATACATTTTAAACTTTGTTAAGATATGAATGGTCATATAGAGTACTAACTAATTCTAGAAAAAAGGCTAGCTGCATATATATGTTTTTGTGTTTGAGTCTCTTATCAGTTTTCTGCAGGAAATCATGGCCAGGCCTAACATCAACTGAAGTCTCCAGAAAGAAGATGGGGCCCCACAACAACAACAATTCCACGTGGACAATAATAATATCATTAAGCTGACAAACATCATCCATAGATCAGCTTTGAACTATAAGGTGCTCAGAGCAATTTTGAGATGACTAGCTGAGATGATCCAGTCTCAAACACTACTTGAATAAGGACTTGAGATAAACCCTGAACTTTGGCATTATACACAGACTGGATAATGAAGGATATAGTTACCTCTCCTAGAATTTGACAATTAACCTAAAATTTTTCTTTCAGGATAAAGAAAACTTCGCCCATACCCAGCAGGAAGCAATTTTAAGAATAGGACGCCCACATTCCCAAAGAGGTGGTGTGGGGCGGGTGGTTTTTTCGTCTTTTTAATGGGTTTTGGGTCTGGGATAATTTTCAGTATTTAGGGGGGTTGGTTACAAGTTATTGTCAAGGGTTAGGAAAAAGGCTAAGCAAAGGAGATTAGATTTAAGGTTCTTGTTTAAAAAAAAAGAAAGAAAGAAAAGAAAAAGACAATTACTAGTTTTAAATACTTTACATTGGATTGAATTGTTTTATATTGTATACAAATTTGAAACTGATATTGTTAGAAAATGCTATATGTATATTTCTAATTGTATTTATACCATTCATTTAACAATGTAATGCAAATTTCTGATCCTTGAATGTTATTATTATCAACTATTAGGATATAAAGAAATGAAAGCTAGTAGTTAGACATTATCATAGAACTTGTAGTCATATTAGATATGTTTTAAAAATTGAGCAGAGATGTTTTAGACAGGTCATCTTCAAACCCTTCAGAGATCTACAGAATATGGCATTTAAAATGTTTTAATAACTTAGAAAATTTTTCTTTTTTGAGACATGTCGGCTCCTGGCAGTACCAATCTACTTTAGAGAAAATATGGGCATTGAAGAAACTGCATATGGAGTCAACTTTCATTCTGGCAAAAGTTAGCCACTGGACAACAAAGTATCCTCGAATCAACAGGACAAAATGGACAGACAGATCACGAAACAAGGGACTACTGATTCTTGCCAAAACAAATGTGGTTATGGCTTTATCAAAAGGCATCTTCTGAGGCCAGGACAATATGGCCCCATCCCTGAAGTGGCCTTTGCATCCGGAAAAGGTACGGTGCCCTTTTCTTCGAAGGCAGCTTAACAGGCAGAGGGCCGATGGATTCTGTTGTACAATGGAACAGCAGCTGAAAGCTCATGCCTCTCAAAAGTAGACTGACATTTAATAGAGGGATGTGGAGAAGAAGGGGATGCTGAGATGAAGCCATATATACACAGCCAAGAAGAATGGACAGCTGAATTTAAAAACTGTCAACAATTCCAGAATTTAAAATCCTGAATCATGACAGGACACTAGTGGAATTCAGGTGTTTCTGGTACGTGGACTGCTCTCACCCAATGTGAGGTTGAACTGTTGACCTTGTGTACATCCTACTTCACAAATGAGTCTGTCAGATACACTAAGCCTATAGGCTGAAGATGATGCCCCAACACTGCGGAGAAACCTCAGGTTACTGCCCAGGCAGCTGGCTGTTTCTGTCAACTCACAAAATTTTTTGGAAGTTGCTTGCATGCACTTCCTGTTTTTATTTTTGTTAGCTAATATTATTCCCTTCTTGGGTCTCTGAGGGAGTTGAAGATTAGTTAGTTATGGTTGAAGATTAGTTAGTTATAGTTGAAAATTAATTAGGATAGAAAGTACATTAGATACATCTTGGAATTACCAAAATAGGATAGATAATGGAATTATTTTCTCTGATTTGTCAAATACCTGTTTAGGTATTTATTACTTGTATATATTGTATATAGTTATTGTACTTTTGTATATAGTTTTTCTTTTGTTAGTTATAACCTTTTGCTTTTTTTTTCTTTTTTATTAAAATAGAAAAGGGGAAATGTGGTGGTAATCTAATTGTACTGAAATATTATTTTGATTGTATGTTAATAAATAAAGTTGTCCGGGGGTCAGAGCTATTAGAGCCATAGCAAGAGTGTGGCGGTGGTGGCACATGCCTTTAATCCCATAGATATCTGTGTGTTCAGGGATATAGCCAGCATTGGAGACATATGCCTTTAAGACCTAGGGGGCTGTACATTCAGACAGTGACGAGGCAGTCATGTGTTTGGGTTTACAACCAATGAGAAGGCAGAACAACATACTATAAAAAAAATGAACAGACAGGAAGTAGGTCTCTTTCGCGAAGCTGGGACAGCAGGAGGAAGGGTGAGATTTTAGCTCTGAGCTCTGACCTCTCGGCTTTCTCTTTTATATTGTTTCTGTGTTTCTTATTTAATAAGACGGTTGGTTACATCAACACTGACTAAACAAACAGGAACTACAGAAACAAGCATAACCAACTGATTGCAATAGATGGAACAGAGAATCTCTGACACTGAAGACAGGATAGAGAAAATAGATGTGTCAGTCAAAGAAAACATTAAAGACAAAAAAGTCGTAACACAAAACATCCAGGAAATTTGGGACACCATGAAAAGACCAAACCTAAGAATAATAGGGATAGAAGAAGGAGAAGAATACCAACTCAAAGGCACAGAAAATATATTCAACAAAATCATAGAAGAAAACTTTCCTCACCTAAAGAAAGAAATACCTATGAAGATACAAGAAGCTTACAGAACACCGAATAGGCTGGATCTAAAAAAAAATCCCCTTGCCACATAATAATCAAAACACTAAACACACAGAACAAAGAAAAAAATATTAAGAGCCGCAAAGGAAAAAGACCAGGTAACATATAAAGGCAAACCCATCAGGATAACACCAGACTATTCAATAGAGACTATGAAAGCTAGAAGATCATGGACAAATCTCATGCAGACACTAAGAGAACATGGATGCCAACCCAGACTATTATACCCAGCAAAACTCTCAATCACCATAGTCAGAGTAACAAAATATTCCAGGATAAAACCAGATTTAATCAATACCTGTCCACAAACCCAGCCCTACAGAAAGCACTAGAAGGGAAAATCCAACCCAAAGAAGCTAAACACATCCATGAAAAATCAAGCAATAGATAATCCTACACTAACATACACCACAGAAGGACAACACAACACAACCACAAAAAATAACAGGAATTAACAATCACTGGTCATTAATATCAATCAATATAAATGGTCTCAACTCACCTATAAAAAGACACAGGCTAACAGAATGGATAAGAAAACAGGACCCATCCATCTGCTGCATACAAGAAACACACCTGAATTTCAAAGACAGACACTACCTCCGAGTAAAGGGCTGGGAAAAGGCTTTCCAAGCAAATGGACCTAAGAAACAAGCTGGTGTAGCTATCCTAATATCTAATAAAATAGACTTCAAACTAAAATCAATCAAAAGAGATCAGGATGGACATTACATATTTATCATGGGAAAAATCCACCAAGATGAAGTCTTGATTCTAAACATTTATGCTCCAAATACAAAAGCACCCACATTCATAAAAGAAACACTACTAAAGTTTAAAATGCACATCAAACCCCACACATTAGTAGTGGGAGATTTTAACACATCACTCTCACCAAAAGATAGATCTACCAGACTGAAACTTAACAAAGAAATAAAGGACCTAACAGATGTTATGACTCAAATGGACCTAATAGATATCTACAGAATATTCCATCCTAACACAAAAAAATATACCTTCTTCTCAGCACCCCATGGAACCTTCTCAAAAATTGACCACATGCTTGGACACAAAACAAATCTCAACAGATACAAAAAAAAATTGGAATAACCTCTTGTATCTTATCAGACCACCATGCCTTAAAGTTAGACCTCAACAACAACAAAAATTATAGAAAACCCACAAACTCATGGAAACTGAATAATGCCCACCTGAAACATCAATGGGTCAAGGAAGAAATAAAGAAAGAAATTAAAGAGTTCCTAGAATTCAATGTAAATGAAAGTGCAACATACCCAAACTTATGGGACACTATGAAAGCAGTGCTAAGAGGAAAATTCATAGCTCTAAATGCACATATGAAGAAGATGGAGCAATCCCATACCAATGAATTAACAGCACAACTGAAAGCTCTAGAAGAAAAAGAAACAAACTCACCCAGGAGAAATAGATGCCAGGAAATAATCAAATTGAGGGCTGAAATCAACGAAATAGAAAACAAGAGAACAATACAAAAAATCAATGAAACAAAGAGTTGGTTCTTTGAAAAAATCAACAAGATAGACAAACCCCTAGCCAAATTAACCAAAAGGCAAAGAGAGAGCACCCAAATTCACAAAATCAGAAATGAAAAGGGAGACATAACAACAGACAACGAGGAAATCCAGAGAATCATCAGATCATACTTCAAAAACCTGTATTCCACAAAAATGGAAAAGCAGGAAGAAATGGACAATTTTCTGGATAAGTACCACATACCAAAATTAAATCAAGACCAGATAAACCATTTAAATAGACCAATAACCCCTAAAGAAATAGAAACAGTCATCAAAAGTCTCCCAACCAAAAAAAGCCCAGGACCAGATGGTTTCAGTGCAGAATTCTACCAGACTTTCAAAGAAGAACTAATACCAATCCTCTTCAAAGTGTTCCACACAATAGAAACAGAAGGAACACTACCAAACTCTTTTTATGAGGCTACAATTACCCTGATACCCAAACCACACAAAGATGCAACAAAGAAAGAGAACTACAGACCAGTCTCCCTCATGAACATTGATGCAAAAATACTCAACAAAATATTGGCAAACCGAATCCAAGAATACATCAAAACAATCATCCATCACGACCAAGTAGGATTCATCCCAGGGATGCAAGGATGGTTCAACATATGAAAATCAGTCAATGTAATACACCATATAAGCAAACTGAAAGAAAAAAAACCACATGATCATCTCCTTAGATGCTGAAAAAGCCTTTGACAAAACCCAACACCCCTTCATGATAAAGGTCTTAGAAAGATCAAGAATACAAGGAGCATTTCTAAACATAATAAAAGCAATTTATAGCAAGCCAACAGCAAACATCAAACTAAATGGAGAGAAACTCAAAGTGATACCACTAAATTCAGGAACAAGACAAGGCTGTCCACTCTCCCCATATTTATTCAATATAGTAGTAGAAGTTCTAGATAGAGCAATAAGACAATAAAAGGAGATCAAATGGATACAAATTGGCAAGGAAGAAGTCAAACTTTCACTATTTGCAGATGATATGATAGTATACATAAGTGACCCCAAAAACTCTACCAGGGAACTCCTACAGCTGATAAACTCCTTCAGTAAAGTGGCAGGATACAAGATCAACTCAAAAAAATCAGTAGCCCTCCTATACACAAATGATAAAAGGGCTGAGAAAGAAGTCAGAGAAACATCACCCTTTACAATAGCCACAAATAATATAAAATACCTTGGGATAATACTAACTAAACAAGTGAAGGACCTTTTTGATAAGAACTTTAAATCTCTAAAGAAAGAAATTGAAGAAGGTATCAGAAAATGGAAGGATCTCCCATACTCATGGATAGGTAGGATTAACATAGTAAAAATAGCAATCTTACCAAAAGCAATCTACAGATTCAATGCAATCCCCATCAAAATCCCAACACAATTCTTCACAGATTTGGAAAGAAAAATACTCAACTTTATATGGAAAAACAAAAGACCCAGGATAGCTAAAAGAATCCTATATGATAAAGCAACCCTTGGAGGCATCACCATCCCTGACCTCAAA
Organism: Peromyscus leucopus; assembly: GCF_004664715.2. Classification (NCBI taxonomy): domain Eukaryota; kingdom Metazoa; phylum Chordata; class Mammalia; order Rodentia; family Cricetidae; genus Peromyscus; species Peromyscus leucopus. Next base: position 121,876,165 of record NC_051068.1, on the reverse strand, counting down.
CTCTACTATAGAGCTAAAGTAATAAAAACAGCTTGGTACTGGTATAAAAAACGACATATGGACCAATGGAATCGAATTGAAGACCCTGACATTAATCCATGCACATATGAACACCTGGTTTTTGACAAAGGAGCCAAAACTATACAATGGAAAAAAGAAAGTATCTTCAACAAATGGTGATGGCATAACTGGATGTCAATATGTAAAAGATTACAAATAGATCCATATCTGTCACCATGCACAAAACTCAAGTCCAAGTGGATCAAAGACCTAAACATAAATCCAGTTACACTAAACTTAATAGAAAAGAAAATAGGAAGCACTCTTGAACGCATTGGCATCGGAGACCATTTCCTAAATAAAACACCAACAGCACAGACCCTGAGCACAACAATTAATAAATGGGACCTCTTGAAACTGAGAAGCTTTTGCAGGGCAAAAGACACAGTCAATATGACAAAAAGACAGCCAACAGAATGGGAAAAGATCTTCACCAACTCCACATCTGACAGAGGATTGATCTCCACAATATATAAAGAACTCAAGAAACTAGACATAAAAGTACTGAACAGTCCAATTAAAAAATGGACTAAAGAGCTAAACAAAGAATTCACAAAACAAGAACTACAAATGGCTGAAAGACATTTAAAGAAATGCTCAACATCCTTAATCATCAGAGAAATGCAAATCAAAACGACCCTGAGATACCACCTTACACCTGTTAGAATGGCTACGATCAAAAACACCAATGACAACGAATGTTGGAGAGGATGTGGAGCAAAGGGAACACTCCTCCACTGTTGGTGGGAATGTAAACTTGTACAACCACTGTGGAAATCAGTATGGCGGTTTCTCAGAAAATTAGGAATCGAACTACCTCAAGACCCAGCCATCCCACTCTTGGGCATATACCCAAGGAATGCTGATTCATACCATAAAGATACATGCTCAGCTATGTTCATAGCAGCACTATTTGTAATAGCCAGAACCTGGAAACAACCTAGATGCCCATCAACGGAAGAATGGATGAAAAAAATGTGGTACATATACACAATGGAGTACTACTCAGCAGAGAAAAACAATGAAAGCATGAAATTTGCAGGCAAATGGATGGAACTAGAAAAAATCATCCTGAGTGAGGTAACCCAAACCCAGAAAGACAGTCATGGTATGTACTCATTCATAGGTGGATTCTAGATATAAAATAAAGAACAATCAGACCACAACCCATAGAACCATAGAGGCTATATATATATAGCATGGAGGTCCCTAGGACGACTGTGGCTTATAATAAATTTCAGTTTTACTCAATTATTGAAAAAAAAAGAGAGAGGAACCTAGCATAATTGTCATCAGAGAGGCTTCATCCAGCAACTGATGGAAACAGATGCAGAGACCCAAACATTAGGCAGGGCTTGAGTAATCCTGCAGAAGTGAGGGGTGGAGGGCAGAGCAGTCAAGGACACCACAGGAAAAACCCACAGATTCTACTAACCTAGGCTCGTAGGGACTTACAGAGTCTGAACCTGGTAGCCTGCATGGGTCTGACCAAGGCCCTCTGCATATCTCTTGACAGTTGTGTAGCTTGATGTTCTTGTGGGACTCCTCTAACAGTGGGAGTGGGCGCTGTGTCTAACTCTGACTCTTTTGCCTGGTTTGGGGACCCTTTTCCTCATACTGGGTTGTCTTGTCCAGCCTTAATATGAGGGGAGGTGCTTAATCTGACTTTAACTTGACATGCCATGTTGGGTTGATATCCATAGGAGGTGTGCCCTTTTCTGAAGGCAAAGGAGAATGAGGAATGGATGGGGAAGAGGCTTGGGAGGGTTTTAGTGAAGGGAAATTGTTGTTGGGATCAAATATATGAGAGAAGAATAAATGATTCTTTAAAAAATGTAACTAAATGTTTAAAAACAGAATGTGTTCCTAAAAACTTGATATTCTGGTATAGTATAACATCTCTGGGAAAGGCTTGTGCAAAGGCAGATTTAGATGATCATGGAGGAGAAAGTTAAAGCTCAAATTCACTATGGACAAGAGCATGTGTAGACACAGATATGTTCATACATGTGAAATAAGGAAGATATTTTAAAATTTCTTCGCTTTTTCAAATAATATTCTCATTAAATTGATAAGAAAATCAAAGCCTGTCTACATCAAGATGTGATCTGTGTCCTCTTTGCCTGTTTTTGCTGCAGGTTAGATGCTGAAAGTTGTCTCTCTGAAAGACATCCTGCAATACCAGTGTGCCATGCAGTTCATGGACTAATCTGCAGGCTGAGGCTATTGAACTTCTATGTTCCAATAACCATTGAACATACAGGACCTAGTTCTCCAGGAAGTTACAAGAATGGGGAGCAACATTGCCCAAATCTCCCCACTGGGAATAAATCAGTGAATAAATAAGTTGAAGGTACATGGGGTGATTCTGAACATGGCACTTCTTCTTACACCTGCAGTCAGTATATTGACATTTGTATCACAATTACAATAATAAAAGTTCATGCTTTGTACCCCCCAAAAAGAAATGATTCTATCACCATCATATGTAGGTCTTTAAAAAATGCTTTCAGATAATTCAATCGGCAAACTATAAATTGTTCTGAAGCTGTCCTTATTATTGGTATTTGAAAAGAAAAACATAGAAAGTATAAATTTGCAAAACCTTTACCATAAATAAAATGTACAATCAGTAATTCAGGGGAAATTTCCAAGGACTTGGGGCTAAGTAACTAAATGTGTATTCATATAATCTATAACATGGTTTAAAACATTCATAAATATATATTTCCCAATAAACATGAACTGTACAAGTAAACAAAATGATTCTTTTAAAAACTTATAAATATGTATAAGCACATAAAATGTACAAACATATGTAATATATAAAAGTGCTTAAATAATCCACAGTATTTACTAGAGAGCTCAGAGGAGAACCACAGAGGAATACTGCACGAATGCTCCCATACAACACTGTGACAGTTTATAGGGCCACTGCTGTACAAATCAAATACTTTGAGGATCAGTTAAGAATACAAAATGACCCTGAGAACTTGTTAAGGAAGTAGTACAGGGAATTAACAGTTTTTCTGGTTCACATGCAAACAACAGCGCCACCTTCAGACTGACATATAAAAGTGTTAGGAGACTAAATGAAGTACTTCCTGAAGAGATATCATTATTTTCAGTTTCACAAGTGAACTGGTCTTAGAAAGGGAAGGAAGGAAGGCTTCGCCTTTCATCTCAAGTGAGTATTACTCAGGGTGCTAAGATTCTTGTCATATCAACAGCCACAAAAACTACCTAGCGCCAGCAGCTTTTGGATCCTTTGTCTCATAAACCCAAAGAATGAGAACAGGAAGGACGGTGGGTTTGGAGAAAACATTATAGTTGGATCAATGGTGGGGCTTTAGGTATGAAAGGCAGAGATTCTGTATGGTGGGAGTGGGCCAAGAAAATGGGGTGCAACCCAGCTTTTACCAAGAGGCTTTGGAGTGACATAAGCCAGAAACTGGGGTGATGCCTGTGGAGATGAGCTGGTCACCCCTTTTGGGCACACTGGAGGTATCCACGTGCTTCTCAAAGTGATTCCACTAAAATCAAGAACAATACCAGGCTGTCCAGTCTCCCCATACTTATTCAACATAGTACTTGAAGTCCTAGCTAGAGCAATAGGACAACAAAAGGAGATGAAGGGGATGCAACTTTTGAAAAGGAAGAATTCAAACTCGCTATTTGCAGATGATATGAGAGTATACATAAGAGACCCCATAAATTCTACCAGTGAAGTACTGCAGCTAATAAACACTTTCAGTAATGTGGCAGGATACAAGATTAACTCAATGAAATCAGTAGTTCTCCTATATACAAATGATAAATAGACTGAGAAAGAAATCAAAGAAACATCACCCTTTAAGATAGCCACAAACAATATGAAATACCTTAGGGTATTGCTAACTAATCAAGTGAAAGGCCTGTATGACAGATAAGTCTCTAAAGAAAGAAATTGAAGAAGATATCAGAAAATGGAAAGATCTCCCATGCTCACGGATAGGTAGGATTAACAAGAAAAATGGCAATCTTACCAAAAGCAATCTACAGGTTCAGTGCAATCCCTATCAAAATCCCAATAAAATTCTTCACAGACCTGGAAAAAACAATACTCAACTTCATATAGAAAAACAAAAAACCCAAGATAGCTAAAACAATCCTGTACAGTAAAGCAACATCTGGAGGCATCAACATCCCTGACATCAAGCTCTACTATAGAGCTGTACTAATAAAAACAGCTTGGTACTGGCATAAAAAAATGACATGTGGACCAATGGAATTGAATTGAAGACCCTGACATTAACCCACACACTTACGAATACCTGATTTTTGACAAAGAAGCCAAAACTGTACCATGGAAAAATGAAAGCATCTTCTGCAAATGGTGCTGGCATAACTGGATGTCAGCATGTAGAAGATTGCAAATAGATCCATGTCTGTCACAATGCACAAAACTCAAGTCCAAGTGGATCAAAGACCTCAACACAAATCCAGTTACATTCAACCTGATAGGAGAGAAAGTAGGAAGTAGTCTTAAATGCATTGGCACAGGAGACAACTTCCTAAATATAACACCAGTAGCACAGACACTAGAACAACATCACTAAATGGGACCTCCTGAAACTGAGAAGCTTCTGTAAGGCAAAGGTCAAGGTAAATAAAGCAAAATGACAGCCTACAGAATGGGAAAAGGTCTTCACCAACCCCACATCTGAGAGAGGGCTGCTCTCCAAAATATATAAAGAACTCAAGAAATTAGACATCAAAATAACAAACAATCCAGTTAAAAAAATGATCTATAGACATAAACAGAGAATTCACAAAGGAAGAATTTTAAATGACCAAAAGACATTTAAAGAATTTTTCAGCATCCTTTATCATCAGGGAGATGAAAATCAAAATGACTGAGAAATCATCTTACATCTGTCAGAACGGCTAAGATCAAAAGCACTGCAGACAGCTTATGTTGGAGATGATGTGGAGCAAGGGGGACACTCCTCCACTGTTGGTGGGTGTACAAATTTGTACAGCCACTTTGTAAATCAGTGTGGTAGTTTCTCAAAAAAAAAAATGGAAATCAATCTTCCTCAAGACCCAGCTGTACCACTCTTGGACATATACAAGGAATGCTCAATCATACCACAAAGACACATTCTCAACTATGTTCATAGCAGCGTTGTTTGTAATAGTCAGAACCTGGAAACAACCTAGATGTCCCTCAACTGAAGAGTGGATAAAGAAAATGTTGTACATATATACTATTCAGCAGAGAAAAAAAATGACATCATGAAATTTGCAGGCAAATGGATGGAACTAGAAAAAATCATCCTGAGTGAGGTAATCCAGACTCAGAAGGACAAACATGGTATGTACCCACTCATAAGTGGATACTAGAAGTAAAGCAAAGGCTAACCAGGCAACAACCCACAGCTCCAGAGAAGCTAGCTAACAAGGAAGACCCAAAGAAGGATGCATGGATCGCCCTGGGATGGTGAAATAGATAAGATCTCCATGAGTGAACTGGGGGTGAGGGGTGGGCAATGGAGGGTAGGGGATGAAGGATGAGAACATAAGGGAATGGGATGGTCGAGCTGGAACAGGGATGGAGTAGGAAAGCAATGACAGAGATACCATGATGGAGGGAGACATGCAGCTTGGACTACTAGAAATAGTGGAGAGGGTGCCTAAACTGAACTGGCTTGCCCCAGTGATCAGATCAGTGAATACCCTAACTGTCATCACCGGAAATGTCCTTTGAAAAAGAAATGAGAAGTGAACATGAAGAAACTAGGTACTGTGTTTTAGCATAATTACATCATCTTATTTGCTGATGGTGAGTGACACTCTTTTTAGTCAGTGACAATAACAGACACATTTATGTTTCCAGTGCTCTAAATATCTTAGAGTAAGATGCCTCACTAAGAAAGTATTGTAATAAGTATATTAATTCTGAATAATAATAGTAAATGTTGTGTCTTGCTTATAAATTTACACATTTAGTACTGCTTTGTAAAGTTCATTTTATTTACTTCTTAGATGTGAGTGTATATATGTGTGTGTGAGCATGTGTATGTGCTTGTGTGAGTGTATGAGTATGTGTGAACATGTGTGGGGGGTATGTGTGAGTGTGCATGTGAATGTGTGTGTGTAGGTTAGACCGAAATTTACAGGCATTAGTTCTCTTCTGCAATCATGTAGGTCTAAGGCGTGAAACTTAGGTCCTCTGGGTGAGCAGCAAGCACCTTTACTTTCTGTTCCATTTGCCAGCCTGAGTTTTGTGTTTTGTCTTGGCATTATACTGTACTATTAGTTTAACAATAAACCACAGTAGTTATTACTCTCTTTTTAAGGATTACATCTTGTTTGTACTACCATAGGTGAATTGAAACAAAAAAAATGAATACAAGGAGAATTCAGTTTAATATAATAGTTCATTACCACTACATTGATTCTGACAAGACTCAGCTTATCTTTTATTCTGTATTTTAAAAGATGGGTTTGATAAAACACCAGACATAGTCAATCCTAATTGAATGTCATCACAACTAATTGATTCAGACACACAAGAGTAATGATCAATATAGGGGCATAGACAGAATAAACCACAGAGGACTTCTCTTTCTATATATGTCCTAGGATAGAAATAGTGCCCAGGTCTGCTGGAACTCTGATGTTTCAAAAAAAATGAACCTTCACCTCCAGGAGAGATCAAAGAAATAAATGGGTGTGAATTTTTATTGTTTCTCAATAAAAAATTCTTAGATTTCCTTTATCTCTGCACTCTCTTACACATAGCCGGTGTTCCACCTGTGTTGCCATCATATTTTATACCAAATCAATTAGAAATAAATACATTTCCTCAGTCTAACCAATCACTGCAATGTGCTGGGCACAACACCCAACCACCTTAAGTGCTGTACCTCATACTCCTTTTAATAACCCATCTCACCTCGGATTGCCCTGAAGGTTGAGAACTGCTTGCCATTTAGAGGTATCTTAACTCTTTCTGGTCACTAGCAAAAAGCAATTTATTAAATGGATTCTGGGTACTTGATACGAGTTAATGCAGTTTCAAAGAAGAGATTTGTTTCTATCTCACTCAAAGGATCAGGTGAGATAGCCTTCCTCCCCTCCATTTCGTACAATTGCTACAGATATAATTTGGATTCCATTTTAAACTAAATCCTTGGATGGGGAGGGATCTGAGAATGCCCAAACCTAGTCCTTCCTACATTAATACTTGTGTTTTGTAAGGCATGGGGTTATAGCGTCTTGCTCCTAGGGTTAAGCTCTCAAGATGGGGGAAAGCCTTAGCTATCAGCAACCTGAGACTTTAAACTCTTTCCACTCGGTAACCTCATTCTCAATAAGAAAGCATTTGGAAAAGGATGCAGAGGTTATTTTCACACTTAAGAGCTCCTCAGTCTACCTAAGAGGCTAGTGGAAGGTCACTCTTTTTGTTTCTTTCTTCTTTGAATTTCCCATAGCTTGAACGGGAAGACATTTATCATCTTCAGGTTTCCTACTTTAATCGATTTGGGGATTTTTCTTGCTGACAGTTGAGTAGCAATGTCACCACCAAGCAAAGACTGTGTCTCAATGTAATTATACTCTTACACAATTACAAGTTCCATAGGAATCAAAATATGAAGTTCCTTTATCTGTAAAGGCCTGAATTATTTATATTGACTGCACTTAATTTCTTTTACCCAGGTCCTTTTGCATGATTAATACCTTTTATAGGATTGTACATCAATTCAATTCTTCAACTTCAAATATTTTATATGGGAGTGAGGTAATATTTTAATTCCTCATGAGAGTGGCTTCTGAGAGTACAGGTGAGTTACTTCAGTCCAGAGTCATAGGCATGAACAAGCACAGCATCCAGGTCCAAGAAGGTGAAGCAGTGGGTGGTGTGTTAACTACAACCAGGACACACAAAGGGAGGACATGGATTTTGTCTGAGTAAGTTACCAACTCTTCAGTCATGAATATTACCAAGTAAAATTTCTCCTCCTGCAGGAGTATTAGACACAGTTAAAAATGAAGTTCAGAGCAAATTACTGTCAGGGAAACAGGGGAGAAAAAGTGGAAAGAAGACCTGGTAGTCACAGCAGGGTGTGTAGGAAGGGTTCAGTTGCACCCAGTTTCACATTCCCAGTGTTTGTCAAATGTTTCTGCTCTTCACCTGAGCCAGGTGTTGCTAATTAGCAGTTCATCCATAGAGAGGCTGCTGGAATTGCTTCTTTTACTCATTTATACTATTTTAAACCCCTGGGCTTGTGGCCAAAGAGACAAACTCAAGCACCAAGCAAGATCTTTCTAGAACTATGGAGATGCTTTCTTGTCACAGACTCTGAGACACCTGCTGTACATCAGCCCTCTCTTGAGGATAGTTTTATCTTAGGAAAGAGAGTGTTCTCCCTTCTGCTCTGCTTTTAAGACCTATGATTGTGACAGATGAGGCTATATAGCCATGGTAAGGCTAAGCTTGGACTTTACCTTAGTTTGCTTTCTATTACTGTGATAAAACACTGATCCAAACCAAAGTGGAGAGGAAATGATTTATTCGGCTCACTCATCTGGGTCAAAGTTTATCATGTAGAGAAGCCAGGGCAGGAAGGAACTCAAGTCAAGAATCTAGAGGCAGGAACTGAAACAGAGACCATACACAAGCATGCTTTATTGGCTTGCTCTCCGTGCTGGCTAATTTTATGTCAACTTGACACAAGTTAAAGCCATCTGAGAGAAGGAAGCTTTAATGAAGAAAATGCCTCCATAAGATTTAGGTATATGAAAACCTGTAGGGCATTTTCTTAATTAATAATTGATAGGAAAGGGCCTCACCAATTGCAAGTGGTGCCATCCCTGGTGGGCCTGGGTTTCATAAGAAAGCAGGGTGAACAAGCCATGAAGAACAAGCCAGTAAGCAGCACCCCTCCATGGCCTCCACATCATCTCTTGCCTACAGGTTTCTGCCCTGTTTGAGTTCCTGTCCTGACTTCCTTCAGTGATGGACTGAAATGGGGAAGTGTAAGCCAAACCAACCCTTTCCTCTTAAATTAGATTTTGGTCACAGTGTTTCACCACAAGCACTGATAACCCTAAGTAAGACACTCTCTGTGGATGTTTCAGTGTGTCTCCTTATACAAGCCAGGAAAATATGCCCAGAGTTGGCACCACTCACAATGGTCAGGGGTGTCCCATATCAATGATTAATTAAGAAAATGCCCCATAGATTTGCCTATAGGACAATCTGATGGAGGCATTTTCTCAGTTGAGATTTTCTTTAACTTGTGTCAAGTTGACAAAAACTATTCAACACATAGTTTAGATTTTCATTCAGTTTGCTAGCTATAAAAATGATGTAGTAAATCTACTACTGTGGTAGATGCTAAATGTAACACTTCTATGTCAGTTCTCAAAACAATACTATGCAGATTTAATTTATGTACCTTGGTGAGAAAAATAAAAGCAAAGCATATACACCATATTTCCTGGAAATATAAATGGATGCTTTTCTGATTAGCAAGAGTAAATATTGGGCATCTTATGCAGAGTGAGTACTTGTGGGAAGCCTCTTTTCTTTCTTTTTTTTTTTTTGGCAGATAATGGAAGGCTGCAGAAGAGAAGCCAGTTCTTAGGTAGCTGTGATGCTCAAAGGTGAGCAAGCACTATTGCCCTAGGCAGGCTGAATCCCAAAATCGGTTGTAGTATCAAGAAGACAGACACAGTGGGGAAAGCCAGGCAGGGCAAAATGAATTTTATAGTATGAAATAGATGAGATCTGATTCTCCTGGAGGAATGTTTGATCTCTGACCTATTTTATAACACTTGCTGCCTGTAGGTGGCCCTAGGGTTAATTTTGCCAAGAAGGGAGCCTGCAGCTTGTTTAAATCCCTCTTGGAATAGATGCCAGAACCAAAGATGCTGGAAATAATTCACATATCTGGCAGTGCTTCTCTTCCCTTTCGCACTTAGAACATTCTAGCATGTTCTACATATACTGTAGTTCACACCCCTTTGGCTGAGAAGTGATGCGTGAGGAGGAGATTAGGAGTATTTGGGAGAAGAGTGGACATCGAATCACATCAAAATGCATATTGTACGCATGTATGAAGTTTTCAAAATATTAATAAAAATATTGTACTTAAAAAAATAGTTTTTTCTAAATAATTTCTGATATTGTCCATAAACATTTATTTTAATAGCAAAGTTTTGGATTTGGAAGAACCATAATTAGTGTTCCTCATCTATTATTGACTTGATAACTGATTGGATAGGTTAATATAAAGCCTTTTGTGTACAAAATGAACATTTTTATATCACACTCACTATGTTGTCAGGAAAGGGCATGCAGCAGTGGGCACACACATAAGGTCGGATTTGAATGCATGGTAGCCAGTAATATCATAGAATTCTGTGAAATGAGAAAGGAGAGGTAAATCAAAGTGCCTGTAAGTCTTTTCTGTTAGAGGAAATTAAGCTATTCTATAAATAACTCAACTATGAAAGTCTAGAATGGTCGAGATAAATGGGCAGTGTAAACGGCTTAGCTGAAGTGCAGGCTTCAAATAACTTCATTTGTTATTCAAACTATTCATTATATCATCTTCTATGACTATCACAACCCTGGGATAGTTCCTTAGTCCTCACTGCGTCCTCTCGCCAAAGATTCTGCGTGATAGCACAGGAGAGTGAATTTTACCTGATTGTCAAGTAGGGCAGGCTCTCTCCTTTTTCCCCTCTATCCTGGGTTTGTTCCCTTGTGGTTCCCTTTCTCCTCACAACCCAGTCACACACAGGCACATGCACCAAGTATACAAAGAGTTTTCAATTGCAACTGTAGATACCTGAGCTTGCTCCATATTCTTCCTAACAAAACACATTTGGGAAAAGAGAGAGATTAAATTGTCAGACACTGAGATGTGAGTGATCTGCTGAGAATGGCCTCCACTGAGAGAAATTATCTGCACATATTATGTAAAACCAATACTTTGAATATTTAGAAGGAAATACCAAATTTATTTCCTGTTATAGTTTCTTGTTTTTAAGAAGTTTGTTTTCCATGAACAATTTCCATTATTATTTAGAATTTTATAAATGTATACACAGAAATGTAATCATATCCACCTCCCATCCCCCCACTTCATTCTCAAGAGTCAGTGTAGATCTCTGAAAAGGGGATGTGGCACAAACCGTCAGGGCCTATGGAGAACGTGTAGTGCTGGAAAATGTCGTCTTCTGAACATGGCGTGGTTATCACTCTCATGAACTTACAGCAGACCTTCTCAGCTCAGACAGCACAAGAGGCTGTGCCTGTAAAGGTAAGGTGAGTGTTTACTCAGGAAGGGAGGAGAGGACCATGGGGGAGAGCCTTATTGCATATCTATATCCAGAAAGCACCCTGTACCCTGAAGATCCTCACTTTGAAGCAAAATGAATTCAATATTTGAGAATTATTTGAAGCAACATAAGTATAGAGAATATCACAAACCATATCAATGTAAATTCAAGTGTCAAGAAAACACAGAATTCCATTATAACTCTATAGAAATCTGGTTACTGATATACTCAGTGGCTGTGGTGACTCTTAGTAATTTTTCAGGCAGTCTGCTGCATTCATATGATGCCAAAGCACACATTTTATGTAAAATATTGGAAGGTCATTTTTCACAGCTTGGTTACTATAAGATTTATTTATCACTGCGGCTAGTGGAGTAGCTTGTAAGAAGAATCGATACTTTGCAGCTATGAGACCATGGCTTCAATCTTCAGGATGCTCCTTGTTCCCATCTTGCCTATTAGGTTTTTTTTTTTTTTTTTTCAGACTTTCTAGTTTCTCGACACTTTAAGTATGCTAACATTCAGACATGGACAGTAAACAGTTTAAGCAAGTGCTATGGTTTGGATCAGCATCCTTCAAACACTCATGTTGTAGGTCTTGCCCCTCAGCCTGTGGTGCTGTTAGGAGGTGAACATTTAAGGAGTGGGTGTTAGTCAGAAATATGCTCATGATAAGCCTGGGGGTATATTTTTGAAAATACAGAATGGCCTTGGCCTTGCCACTATCTTTCTTTTTCCTTTCCTTTCCTTTCCTTTCCTTTCCTTTCCTTTCCTTTCCTTTCCTTTCCTTTCCTCTCCTCTCCTCTCCTCTCCTCTCCTCTCCTCTCCTCTCCTCTCCTCTCCTCTCCTCTCCTCTCCTCTCCTCTCCTCCCCTCCCCTCCCCTCCCTCCCCTCCCCTCCCCTCCCCTCCCCTCCCCTCCCCTCCCCTCCCCTCCCCTCCTCCTCCCCTCCCTCCCTCTCCCTTCCTCTTCTTCCTTTCTTCTTCCTTCCTTTCTTTCTTTCTTTCTTTCTTTCTTTCTCCCTATTATCTTTTTTTTCAAGTCATAAATTGAAACAATGAGGAAACCAGGACCTGGAAATTATTAAATTCCCCCTGCTTACAATATGGCTAAGAATTTGGATACAGTAAGTCCATGTCTGAGAATTTGCTGGATGCTGGTCTTAAAAGTGACAACCTCCATTATTTGGAGGAGGAAATTAAAGGCAACGAAGCACTCCACAGGAAGAGGTTATTGGCTTCCTTTCTACAAATTTTCTGAGAGAGAAGAAGATCATAAATATTAAATATTTGGAACTTACAGGTAGGACAGAATGAGGTATATACAAAGGTGTTCTTCAGAAGACTGCACTGCTAATGTGAGTCATACCTTTAAGAAATAGGTTCTTCCAGGATGTGAAGGAGTATTCATGAGAGACAGGTTCCTTCCTAAGCTGACATTTTGCCCAGACAAGCACCAAGACTGGGATGGCTTGATGGATGAAGGGTAGATGGGTCATAGTCATGCACCTCCTGTCAGCCACTAAATCTGGAAATAAAAACAAACAAGCAGAAAAAAATAAAGCCAGAACTGTTTCTATTAAAAAGTTGGAGTCCAGGGATGTAGTCTACCATTTCAAAAAAAAAAAAAAATCACATGTTACTAGTATCAGTTTGAGAAACTGATGGAGAAGAATATGTTAGACCTAGGAAAATGGTTAGCATCAGGTTTGACTTCTGATCTTGGCATGTTTAGATAAGATCATATAACTAACTGACTAACAAATACACTGCTTTAATTTGTAGTTGTGTATAAATAGCCCTTTCTTAAAACCAATGGAGACTTAAATTGTGACTTTTGAGTTCATATATATTCTGAATAACCTTTGTTTATATTAATCCTTTCTTATTTTGAAAAGCCATTCATATTCAATGAATTGTCTGAAGAGTGTGTGTGTGAGAGAGAGAGGGAGGGAGGAGAGAGAGAGAGAGAGAGAGAGAGAGAGAGAGAGAGAGAGAGAGAGAGAGAGCGAGCAGATATTTGACTTAGAAAAGCAATTTAATCTCCCTGAATCTCAGTTTCCTAAGATATAAATGAGGCTAATAATACCTGCCTTGGAGCAGCACCAGCATTTTTAGTCATTTGTTGGTGAGAACATGAACACACAATAGTTAGCATTTTAAACTTTAGTGTGTGCATGTGTAGTACTTACTACCACCCACAATTACTAGTTTGTGGTGATTATATTGTGTCCCCCAGTATATTGTGCACCCTCATAAAGCTTATGTGAGGATCAGTGGAATTTAATCCTATTAATAAGAGTGTTTAGCAATTTGTCTTACACTATTTCATGGGTATTATTTTCTCATATTTACCTGACGTAGTAGTGGGTGTATATGAATATTAGTACAATGTCCCTGGAGGCCAGAGGAATGCATTAGATCCATGGATCTAGAGTTAGAGGTGGTTGTAAGTTGTTTGACATGGATGCTGGAAACCAAATTTGGGTCCTCTGCAAGAACAGTATAAACTCTTAACTGCTAAGTCATCTCTTCAGCTCCTAAACAGTGAAGATTTTACTGTGTGATTGTAGTATTGTGAATTGAATGTAGGACCTCACATATTGAACAAACACTCTGCCACAGAGGAATAGCAACAGTAATGGGGAAATAATATTGGTCTTCATACTTCAAACCTTTCCCAAATTCCTGATATAAAGTTAAAATCCCAGCAAAATGAGAACATCTATGATGGTTATAAATTATAGCTATATTTGAAAATGCTATTGTTATTGAATAGACTACCCACGAGAATGTGTCATTGAGACTGGACCCTGGTATAAAAATGTCAGTATAACCACATGATTCAATACTGTCTGCACACCAGTCTTGAATGAAGACCCACTACATAGGGGTATCAGTATATGTATTTATACTTTTCTGTCATAGATTTGTTAAGTTAACACAATCTAGAATAACTTGGGAAATGAGTCTCCATGAGTGTTTGTCTAGGCTGGGTTGGATTATGGGCATATCTGTGGGAAATAGTCCTGATTATGTTAATTGATGTGGGAAGACAGAGACTTAAAAGTTGACAGCATTCCTTAAGTTGGTCCTGGATTAAATGCAAGTAGGGAACATGATCTGAGTAGAAAGCGCACATGCATTCATTTTTGCCTGCTCTGGACTGTCGGCCAATATTTGACTAGATCTCTCTAGCTCCTGCTTCTGCTAGTGTTATGGTCTATGCAAGATTCTAGAATGCTATGGACTGTGGGTTGGACCTGTGAGTTAAATTAAGCCCCATTTCTCTTATTATTTTCCATCAGGGTATTTTGTCACAACAACAGAAATAAAATCAGAATATATAACTAGACTATTATTCTCAAAACACTGCAGGAATATAATACATTTTATTAGTTTCTGTTGCTGCCAGAAGCTCTATGAAAAAAAAGTTAAATGTCAAGACAGTGGAGTTTATTGTGTGTAAGGAATGTAGTAAAATTTTGAGAGCTTAAGCCAAGAGATACTTTCTTATCTAATTATCATTATGTTGTTTTAACTGAAAGTTATATAAATGCCAGATATAAAATCTGAAACAAATGTCAAAGGAATCCCATACCTCTGCAGTAACTTCTTTGGTATATAAGAATATTTTGGCTAATTTCAAGCAATTAATAATCTTTTTCCATTCATCTTATTGTCCTCCTGATTTTTCCCAGGAATTTTTCAGTCCTTACATTGTGCTGGCTGGGTATTCAAATTCTGTTGGCTTTCTTCTTGTAACCATTTTATTAGGATTTTAGCTTGGCCATTAAATCAGCTGCAACCCTCTGAACTGTGTTTATCCATGTGAGGTAAAATGGAACATATGACATCCACTCATAATTAAAGCCCCCCAAAGTCTTTTGCTGAAATATTAAATAGTTCCAACTAAGTATTTTCTCTGTTTAAATTACTGAAATTGCTTCAGTTCTCCACTTCAGTCTAAGTGAAGCAGGATGAGCCCTTCAAACAAGTTGCATTATCTACTTAGCAAGAGACATCTTTATAGAACTGGGAGGAAGAAGCAAGGGAGTAACTATTTGGGGGAAATCTACACTTAGTTCCTGCTGTATTTCTATCTTCAACCTCCTTTAACCAACTAGTAAATCAGATAATGTGAAAAGATTTCTGCAAGGATTCAGGGCTTTAAACTATGGGAAAGGACCACCCACAGTGCTGGGATTCTAATCTCTAACACTCTGATGCCAGGTTCAGGCTCTCAGGATTGGTTTCAGAATGTGTGTTAAAAGGTTTCAAGAAATGAAGTCCTTTAGATGACTGACCACTTACTGCCATTGACTGAATACTGAAGAAGAGTAATGTCACTCTTTCCAGGTAGAGGGTAGCCTGATCCTCTTTATTAGTGGAGTTCATTCTACTCCTTTGATAGCCTGAGAGAGCCATCATCAGTTACTAGTCACTCATGCAGTGGGAAGACAGCATAAATGATACAAATATAACAATAACTAGAATGTGTTGAATAATTCCATGATTAAATTATATGACACAACTGATATGGAAATGACATCAAAACACAACATCATTGTTTTCTTCATTTAGTCTACATGGGTGCCCTAAACAAGAGCCATCATCAACAATGCCCAAATCCCCTTGGTTCCCCCCTCCAATACCATTCATACAAACGTGCTGATCAATGTTCTGACAGTTTCTAATGATGATCATATGAGGTCAACTTAAGTAGAAGCATATTAAATTTATATATCTTTCTATTGTCAAGATTTGTAAATCCAGGAATGGCTTATAGTTTGAGAAGTGAATTTCGTACATGTATGTTCAATATTAGGTGATTTACTTACCTCATTCATGGGTGTATAGTGCATTCACGTTGCTTGTGTAGGTGTGTGTAATTCTCTTAGCATAGATTTTCACCTTATAATAATAGCCAACTTTAATAAAATCCCCACTGCATGCCAGGCAGTCAGTATAAACACTCTCTATGTGTATTAAGTATTTAAGTACCATGTAGCTTTATAGGAGATTAATATCTATAATTTACAGCCAAGTGATTTGGTGAGAGAAGAGACGTGTGTATCTCAGGTCCCACAGCTAGGAGACAGAACAGCTGAGACAGTAGCTCAGCTGTAATATACACTAATTAGTAGCGTGGCTGAAGCTTCAATTCATCCTTTGAACCTGATAATCATTTTTTTTCTTTTGTTTGAAATATAGTTCCCAAATGAAGTTTTTAAAATGTGTTGTTTTTCTTATTTGTGTGTATATGTGTATCTGTGAGTGGGGATGTACACTTGTGTGCAGTTTCCCATACAGGCCAGAAGAGAGTGTTTGATCCTGAAGGATTGGAGTTTCAGGTGGTTGTAAGTCGCCTCAGTGTGGGTGTTGGGAACACTGAGAGAACAGTACATGCTCTTGTTTTAGGCTTAGAATCTATTTTCATCTTAGCTCAAACCTTTCTCAGGATGTTCCTGTAAAACTTGAGGCCCACCCAGGTTCTGAGAAACCACTGTGGAAGAGATATTGACAAATTCTTCTTCCTTGTATACCTATACTGTGCTTTGTGAATTTCCAAAGCGTGACAAAAACAACTGTATATAGAGATGCTAATGTGAATGGATTCTTGGGTTATGTGTTCATGACTTCTCATCATTGTGACAGAACTCCTGAGTATATCAACTTCAATGAGGGAAATTTAATTCCTCTCTCACTTTAGAGTTTCATTCAATGGCCACTTGACATTTCTAGGCCTGTGGTCATTCAGAACTTCATTAGAAAGAGGGCGGAGAGGCACAGAGACTCTAGTATTTTAGGTGGACAGGAAGCAGAAAGGGCGAGAGTAAGGGCCAGAGACAGTATCCACTCTACAAGATATGCCTGAATAGCCTCTTTCCTAAAGCAAGGCCTTACTGATTAATAAACCTCAAGCAGGGCTCTATTTATTAATTACTGACAAAATAAAACCATGACAATATTGTTAACCAAGGAAAATACCATAATTCCAAATTTAAAGTACAGTTTTACTGAAAATGTATTATTTTTCTCAACCACATAAGGTAGGAAATTCATGCAATAGTCAAGGACCACCTTGGAAATTTGTGTGTGTGTGTGTGTGTGTGTGTGTGTGTGTGTGTGTCTGTGTGTCTGTGTGTCTGTGATGGGAATATCCCCACATGATTACAGATGCTGCAAAATTCCTCAAAAATCATCAAGAAGCTCTAAAGACAAAAATGATGGTAGCTTAATGTAGTAAGAGGCCTGAGAGCCAGATGGAATCTATGGTACAAGGTTTGCAGTAGAAACCCACACTCCTCAGGCACTTCGGTTACAGCATCAGCCTCATTGGAGGTCAGAGCACATTAAGAAGTGGGTCCTCCATGGAGGTACTGTGGTCTCAGGGTCATATACCCAAATGACCAGGCCCCTTTATTTTACTCTGCTTTCTTCCTGGGTTATGACAAAAGTACTTTATTGCTGACAGTTTTCTTCCATGATGCCTCTTGCCATTGGAACATAACAACCAGCCTAGTCAATCATGAACTAAAACCTCCTTAGTTGAGAAAAAAAAAAAAAAAACAGAATTTCTCCTTATAGCTTTATCTGTCTCCACTATTTGTTGTAGTAACAGAAAACTGTGTACTTCAAGTGTATACAAGGCTGAGTAGTAAGTATGGTAGAAAAATTTTGAGATAAAAAATATCTAATCAAGATTTGATAGGTCAAATATTTGCCAGATGAGTTTCTAGTAAACATATATACCCAGATAAAGATGAAAATACTGTCTTTTAAGGTTAAGAAAGTTGACACACATAATGAAACATACTCACTCTTTTCATGGGAAGTCATTCTCTGTGAGATATCTACTCCATCAGTATAGAGTACAAGGACAAACTAAAGGAAAATGCTATCCAGTCTTAACTTGGGAACCAAAGTGTTTATTGGGATTACTTACAAAGAGTTAGTACATTGGTAAGGTTATTTAGAGGAATATTGCTAGTCCCAAACCAGCAGCCTCACCAAAAAGTCTTACCCCCAGCTGGATAACATCTTGCTTATAGATGCATAGATATGCTCCTCCAAGGTTAATTTTCCACACTCTGTACACTTGTGCAATTCCCAAGACCACAAGGCACCTACAGTTGGGACAGAGTCATGCGTAGCTGGCTGGGAAGCATAGGAAGGAGCAACTGCAATTTCAAATGAGAGTTCTCCCCACCTTTCTTCTAGAAGAGAATGGCACTAGTCAATGGACCCCATATTGAGGGTCTCTTGAAAGTCATCAAAGCTACTAGGGTGAGATGAATGTTGGCCTCAGAGTGTGTGCTCAACAGTAACTGTGTAATTTTAAAATGGGAACACTTAATTTTTTTCTTATAACAATATGGGTATAATTGTAATTATAATGAGTCAGGTAGCATGCTCATAATCAGCCTTGTTTTTCTTATTTAGAATGTAAATAGGCTTCAGATGGGAGTTGTGTTTGTGTGAGGGGTGTTCATATTCAGCAATACTGTACTGGTGATAGACTTGACTTTTCTAGGTGACTGCTGACTGTGGCCTGCAGAGAATACATAGAAATACATAGAATACATAGAAAATTGAGCATAGTAATAGGAGGTAGAATAGATCATGCTAAAGGAGAGTATGGGGGCTTTCCCTTTTAGTAAAATAAGTTGAGGATAATTCCATATTAATCTATCCATCAGAGACTTTTAAAGTTATAAGAAAGAAACATCAGTGGGAGGGCACTTGCTTAAAAATATGATGCTCTGGGTTGAATCCTCAGAACCACCAAATAAATAATAAACAAATTAATAAAGTAACTTAATACTTATTAATCAACACATTTATCATTATTATAGTGCATTAAAAGACTTATATATGGTACTTTTCATCTTTATTCAAGTTCTTTGTGTTTGTACATTTATTAGCTTGGGAAACGTTTCAATATGTTCTTGCCTATACTTGTTAAACAAAACATAATTAGCTTCTACTGACCTATAGCCTGTTTAACAAATGATCAGCATTCTGCCAAATTTATTTTGTGTATACTTCTCTATATTCCCAAATATCACTTCATTATTCTTCATAAGTTGAAATAAGCATGATTTAAAGGCTTATATATTCATGTGACCCATACTCATTATCATGAATATTTTTAAGACAATGTCCACCATCTAAATAGTAGTTAATTACTATATACTGGCTTGAAATCCTGATTCTTAGGACAAATCAAGAAACTTGGACAATAAATTTAATAAAACTAATTGTTTGCGGTCAATTTTAAATGTTGACTGAGGCTGTCAGAAGTAACAAATAATCTTCTTTATATAGTGTGGTGCTGAGTCGGCTTAAACAGCCCCTGCTTCTAGAATGCAATATAATTATAAGACATGATTACTGCTGATTACCATCAATCAGCAGAGTCTTAAGTATAATTTATATTGCCGCAGCTGTGTTAGATTAAATCATCATAGAAGATACAAATTCTACCAGATATATGAAATTATTTGAACAAACCCAAATACAGTAAACTCATAGGGCTGTAAATGCACACCTTAACAATTTCCCAGTGTCTAAGACTTTAGGTCTGAGTTATCACAAAGTAATCTTTACCTGGCAAACAGGTAAAAGTTGAGTCTTGTTCTAAAAGAAAGGAACGCACACTTGTTTCCCTGGGGTTGGCATACTGCCAGTGACTTTTAATTTTTGCTAATATGTTTCTGTGCAATATGCAATGTGATTGCTAGTAAACCTGAGAAGAAGAATGACACAACTCTGGAATTAGTTTCTTGTCCTCCAAAGTTGATAATGGGAAATAACTATACTTTCTATTTTTAATTTTATAAAGATGTCATTTCAAATCTTATCCTTAATAGGGAGACTCAGATTAACCAAGCATGTACTTCTCTATGGAGACCAGGAGACTCACCTGTGTAGACTGTGCCTCCATCAGATCACATGTGAAGGGGAGTGGTAGGAAACAAAGGTATAGATTTGCATGATATGGTGCTCAGCTCTCTGTCGGTATAACAAGTGTCGGGGAGAATCAGTTTATAAGGAGACTGGTTTATAACAGTTCTCCGGGCTTTGTTCCGTGAGGGGTTGGCCTCAATACTTTGGAGCCTAGCACAAGGCTGTGCATCACAGCTTATAGCAGTGGAGTGTAAACACACCTACTTGTGAAGAGCTGTCGGGAGAAATAGTGAAAGAGAGGAGGCTGGGGTCCAGTTCTCTCCTTCAAACAGACTAACTGGATGCCCCAAAGTCCTCCTCCATTTGTGAGCTTTTGAATGTTTCCAGTCAAAAGAGTAGCCTTTATCACTTGGGCTTTTGGGAAACACATAAATCCAGCCTATTGCAGACACTGAATATATATATAACAATTAGAACAATGGAAGTCATTTACCCAGTGCTGAGCAGCAAGTAGGGTGAGCTGGAATCTGTCTTACTAGTTGGTATCAGATTTTTCTTTGCATTTATTTTTAAAGTTGTATTTTAAACACAAATATGAACAAATAAAATGAAAATATTTTCCTTTTATTGTTGTTGTGTTGCTTGTTTTAGTTTAGGGCTGTGGGGATAAAAATATAATTAGCAGAAGTTCTTTGAAATTGATTGAAGCATGGTGTAAATGCCTTCTGAAATGACTTATTAGTAAAATTAATTGAATTGTGCTCTTTGAGTCACATGTAAAAGAAACAAATAGGGTATGGTGATAATTCACCAGATTTTTTTTCTCTTATACTGTGTCTTTTTAGAATCACACAATTATCCCTACTCTAGCCATTTGGAACTCTGTCTCTGGAAGGGATTTTACATATAGAGCAACAGTGAAATGACCTATGAGTGTGAAGAATGGCTCTGAAGTCTAGAGAAGGAGTTGTTTGGCTGAAATGCAGGTTACTAAGTAAGAAAACAAATTTCAATGCCTTAACGTCTTAAAAAATATACATTCAAATTTCAAAGTTAAAATGTTACACTATTTTATGCCAACTTACAGAGCACTATTAAGCTTAAAGTAAGTACTCAGCTATTATTTCTTTTAAATTCTTGAAATTGAAAAATTAACTTCAATATCAAAAAATGGTAAGTTATACTGTGGAAAATTTATAGCAGCAGAACTCTCTTCATCATTTCCTGTTTCTGGTGCACATTTAAGATGTTTGTGAGCTTTCCATGTAGCTGTTTTATATTTCAAAATGAAAATGTTTTTCCTTCTGAACTAATAAAACACAAATTTTTCTGAACAAGAAACAAACATTAAAAAGAATACTGATATTGATTTTGGGTGCTGATTGCATTTTGAAAATCAAGAAAGACACCTCACCAAGCTACAGTGCAGGGATTCTTATTTAAAAATCAAGCTCATAAACTATTGATATACCCCCAGGTAAACACGAGGGTTCTGTGGAATGAGGAAGATTAGTGGGAGCGACACAGAGATGGCAAATACAGAATCCACGGAGGCCACCTGTCAGTAGATATTAAAAAATTACCTGCATCTTCATAAATATGTGATTTTGCAGACTTCATAGAGCCATTATGTTCTTTACATAAAATGTACAAAATAATACTGCTCAGTCTATACCATTACGCCTAACGGAAAATAACTTTTCAGAAAATTCTTGCCTGAACTTTTCCTTTACAATATGGGAACATAAAAGTGCAGTTCATTCTCTTTTGTCCTGGACAGAGGTTTCTCAGAGAAGCGTGTAAAGTGTGGGATGAACAGAACACAAGCAGCAGCTGTAGCAGGGGGCCTTATCTCACAGCATGGTTTTCGAGAGTGAAACCCTGGTGCAGACAGAGATACAAAATAAACCAAGCATTTTAATTCAAAGCTGGCCCTGAGAGTATTCCACCCTCCTCACTCTTTCCTAAGTATTATCTCAAGAATGAGTGGGAGGAGGTAGAATATGAACAATTACCAATTATGTCAGATTAGACTTCTATACAGAAAGATGGATAAACTCTCTCTAAGCAGTAACTGAAATAAGAGTTGCTACAAAAATAAGAGTCAAGCCATTAATTTACCAATGGATACTCCTTACCTGGTGGTTTGGAATCACAGATCACAGTGATCACAGCTTGGTAAGACCACAGACACTCTCTTTTCACTTGTCCCAACTTCTCTCCCACAGCCTCTTGTGGCTAGAGTTTTCCTGCCTTGCCCACAATCAGGACAAATCTTTGTCACCTGCCAGTCCCACAGCCGCTCAGACCCAACCAAGTAAACACAGAGACTTATATTGTTTACAAACTGTATGGTTGTGGCAGACTTCTTGCTAACTGTTCTAATAGCTTAAATTAATCCATTTCCATAAATCTATACCTTGCCACATGGCTCGTGGCTTACCGGCATCTTCACATGTGGCTTGTCATGGTGGTGGCTGGCAGTGTCTCTGACTCAGCATTCCACTTCCCACAATTCTTCTCCTCCTTGTCCTGCCTATACTTCCTCCTGCCTGACTACTGGACAATCAGTGTTTTATTTACTAACCAATCAGAGCAACACATTTTCCATACAGAACATCCCACAGGAGCCTGTCTTCCCCCCAGATCCATACCTCCTCCATGTCCTCTTCACAAAAGTGCAGACCTCCAAGAGGTGACAGCCAAACTGGACTAAATGACATAATAAGATACAATAAGACAAGGCAAAAGGCCTCATATAGAGGCTGGATGAGGCAAACCAATAGGAGAATAAGAGTCTCAGAAGAGGCAGTAGAGTCTGAGACACACCTGCTCCCATTGTTAGGAGCCATAATGTATCTGCAGAGGGCCTAGTGCAGACCCATGCAGGCTCTGTGCTTGGTGCTTCAGTCTCTGTGAGCCTGACTGATTCTGTGGGCCATGTTTTTGTGGTGTCCTCAACCCCTCTGACTTCTACAATCTTTCCTCACCTCATGGGAGTAGAGTACCTTTCCAAGGACTGTTGATCAATGGAGGTCCCAGTAATATTCAAAACAATGCAGACACTTGACATCCCTCATTGCTGCCCATGAGATCTGTAAGGGAAGAGCCTTTTGTGGAAGATGCCACACACCTCAGTTGTAAGATATAAAGAATCAAGCTACAGCTGAGTTGGGAGCTTCTACTTTTCTAAATTTCATAATGCTTGCTGGTGCTGTGCAGGCCACTGTTGTCATCTCTTGGAGGTCTGCTCTTTCCGAAGAGGAAACAGAGGGGGAATGAATGTGCAGGAGAGGGGAAGTGGGGGCAGAAGTCAGGAGGAAAGGAAAGAGGGAAAACTGGTGGGGATACATGGAAGAGAGAAGAATATATTTTCATTTAAAAATTTAAAGAAAAGAGAGGGTGGGGTGAGGATCATCAGAATACATCATACAGCTGTAAGAAAAAATTGTCAAAGAACCTACCTAATCAATATAAACAAACAAACAAATAAGAAAGAAAGAAACAGGAGAAAATACACCACAGGCAAATTCAATGGTTTTTTTTTTTTTCTCAACTGAAGATTCCTCTTCCAAAATGGAAAATAACAGCAACAGCAAGAAGATGCCTTATACCTGGATCTGAGATGTTAAAAGCTATATTACTAGGTAACAGGGCATCTCCATTCTAACTCATTTTTTAAACTTGCATGTTTTTAGTTGGCTGATAAATGGATAGTTCTTCATATGGACTTTTCACTATTTTCATTTGGCTAGCCCTACCCCTTCTTTTTCACCTCTGCCTACTTCCCACTCCCACCTCTGCTTAAACTAGTATTCTTACTCTCTGCTTTCACTAACATTATACTAACAGCCCTCCCTTGAGGCAACCCACCAATGGACACTGCCCAGTTTTCTGGCTTCTGATATACTCCAAATCAAACATATAATTGATAGTATAAATCAGGACAAAACCCATGGTGGGGAAGGGAACTCATTACTATTGTATAGGTGTGCTGGCATGCTATTATATTACCTTCTATACATTTATTTATAACAATAGATAAATGTACCCTCAGACCTATTTAAAAAATCTTTCTTTCCAATCAATGGAAATGAATGGATGATTTAAAAAAGTTCTAAGTATTAAAGGTGCTAGATTGTTCAGGGCTGTGCCCTGAATAGGACATATATACCCCTCCTTCTATGGTTTGGAGGCTATTGCAAAAGGGGAAAAAATGTAAGTGCCAGAGATGGGGAACAGAAAAAATGGTATCAACAGGGCATGGCCTAGCAAGTGAAATTATGAATTAACAGCAGCTTCTTGCCCCAGGTCTGGGCGAGATAGAGGCTCCTGGATTCCCTACCTGCCATTGTTGAACTATTGGCCATTAAATGATTTAGAAGAAGAGAGGGTTATTATTTTCAGATGTGTACACACAAGTGATCCCACCAGGCTTCATCGAATAGTTCCCTTCCATGCTCCCACAGACAGCAATAGTTAGACTAAATGTTTCACAAAACAAATATAAGTGAAGATGGGAAAAAGAAGCAGAGGGAGGGAGAAAGGAATGGAGGGGATATTGACATGGGTAGGAGGGGAGTAGAAAAAGAGATGAAAGGAATCAGAATGCATTGCAAAGTTATAAATTATCAAAAACATAACAAATACATCAAAAACAAATCCTTTAAAATAAGTAATATGAAAAATATGTTTACAGGGCAAAATGATATATGATGGTTTATTCTTTATTCCTTATGATCTTGATGGGAAAGAGTGAAGAACGTTTTTACAAATTGTTGAACATACATGGTATATTCTTTGAAATTCTGCCTATGTTTGCCTGGCATGTGAAGTTTCCACTTTTAATGTAATTTCTCAATGCTACCTACTTCTTTTGTCAAATTTATCTCATCTTTTCCCTGATGATCATTTTTTTCTCTATTATTGTACTCCACACTGATTTCAACTGTTATTTCTTCTTTCTGACTTAACGCATGTTTGTTGACTTTATTATTGCTGGAGAATTGCTAGATATGGTCAATTCTAATAAGCTTGAATTGTATATAAATAAAAGAATGAACATTTATTGTAAATTTAAATTTAATTTAGCACCCTATTTTATATTGAAATCCTCTACTGCTTATTTGTGTGATTTAAGACTTTTTTTCTGTTGTATTATCTAACTAATTAAAGGAACCATTCTCCTTCATGAGATACACATTGTTTTACTTACTTTTAAAATTATCATAAGGCTCTATGAATGTGTTTTAAATATGCTCACTCCTGGATTCAAACACACAAGGAGGACAAGTTCTTCAATGCCTATGAAATTAAGATTCACACTCTGATTCTCTATACAAAAGCTAGGTCAGGAGGGCTCCCTGTGGCTATTTTACAAACATAATACTAGCTCAACCCCAATTAAGATAAAAAAGAGTTCTTTTGATAGAAATTCAGGGTAGATTTTAAAAGACTCGAAATCCATTATATGCTTCATCACTCTTACTTGAGGTGAACATAAAAGTCACTGTGTGGCAACCTCAGAGCCCACTCCATTTCTACTTGGCCTAATTAGCATACTTAACATCAAACCCTAAGCTAAGTTAATGATGCAGTGTTTTATGCATCTCTTCCTGCATAGCTTTCTGCATAGTTATCTACCCCCAAACTTAATGGCTCAAATGACCAACTGTTTCAGTTGTTCACAATCCTACATTGTAGGTTAAATTCAATGAGTGGCTGTTTGCTGGTTGTCTTTCTGGTGGGATATATGTATATTTAAAAAGTAGGTTATCTAGAGTCTAACTTAACTTGTACCTGGGGGCAATTCAATTTTTTATTTCCTCTTTGTTGTACTCTGAGCATCTTACCTTTCCTATGTACTCCTTTTGGGCTTTCCGTACATGGGCCCCTTCCCTTCCCAGATAGCTGGCAGCTTGGTTGTCAGAATTATTAAGCATGGAAAAACAAACACCACTTCTACCACATTAAGTTGAATAAAACAAGTCACAGCCTTAATACAACCTAGAAGGGATGCCTAAAAATGGGTCTGCTTGGTGCAACCAACACAACATGCTACTACCTATGGTGATGTTTCAGGCCAACACAGTGTCTCAAAAATAAAATCACAAATCAAGCCAGTTTCAATTACACAATGAATGAGATAGCTTGTGTCATTTATCATTCTTTCCTTTCTTCAATAACTGTGGGACAATGGGAAAGAGATGAAGAGACTGCAGTGCCTGCCTTAGCGTGAAGATAATCCTGAGACTTCTGTTGTATAAATAGGAGTTTGTGTGTATTGTGATGTAGTATAAGACATACATAGAACTATAATCTCAGTTTTGTAAATTCGTGAACTTCTAACAGATCGTATTAATTATGAAAATGAGAGTAAGACTTGTTCATTATTCTCTCTCTCTCCTCTGTGTGTGTGTGTGTGTGTGTGTGCGCGCGCGCGCGCGCGCACGCGCACGCGCGCTCACGCGTGCGTGCCCACACACAGAAATGTTTATATGTGTGAATGAATAAATGCATTATACTCTACCGTACTCCTGTTGAAATCAGAGGACATCAAGTAAGGTTCATCACCTTCTGCCTTATTGAGTCAGTCTCTCAATTGACATTGTATAGAGCAGGCTAGCTGGACTGTAAGTTTCTGATGATTCTCCTGTCTCCATTTCCCATGGATTACATATGCACTCCACATTGTCCAGCATTATGTGATTTCTAAGGATCAAATTCAGACCTGAATGCTTTTGACACAAGCTATTCATGTACTGAGCAGTCTTGGCAGCTCTCATTATATTTTGGAAATCTTCTCTTTACTTGATCTTTCTGTAAAATGTTTAGAGGAGTTTGTTAAAATGTCAAACTACATCTGTGCTCTAATCTCTATCTCCTTTTCCATTCATCAACTTTTGCTTCATAAAATTGTGAAGTTACATTGATTTCCAAAGTGGTTGTACAAGCTTGCATTCCCACCAGCAGTGGAGGAGAGTTCCCCTAGTCCACATCCTCTCCAGCATAAGGTGTCTTCAGTGTTTTTGATCGTAGCCATTCTGACAGGCATAAGGTGGTATCTCAGAGTTGTTTTGATTTTCATTTCCCTGATAATTAGGAATGTTGAACAATTCCTTAAATGTCTTTCAGCCATTTGAGTTTCCTCTGTTGAGAATACTCTGTTTAGTTCTATAGCTCATTTCTTAATTGGACTGTTGGGCAATTGATGTCTAGTTTCTTGAGTTCCTTATATATTCTGGATATCAGTCCTCTGTCAGATGTGGGGTTGGTGAAGACCTTTTCCCATTCTGTAGGCTGTCGCTTTGCCTTGTTGACCGTATCCTTTGCTCTACAAAAGCTTCTCAGTTTCAAGAGGTCCCATTGATTGATTGATTGTCTCAGTGTCTGCGCTACTGGTGTTATATTTAGGAAGTGATCTCCTATGCCAATGCGTTCAAGACTACGTCCTACTTTCTCTTCTAGCAGGTTCAGAGTAGCTGGATTTATGTTGAGGTCTTTGATCCACTTGGACTTAAGTTTTGTGCATGGTGATAGATATGGATCTGTTTGCAGCCTTCTACACATTGATATCAAGTTATGCCAGCAACATTTATTGAAGATGAAATCAATATGGTGCTATCTTAGAAAACTGGGAATCAATCTCCCCCAAGATCCAGCTATACCACTCTTGGGCATATACCCAAGGAATACTCAATCATACCACAAAGGCACTTGCTCAGCTATGTTCATATCAGCATTGTTTGTAATAGCCAGAACCTGGAAACAACCTAGATGCCCTTCAACTGAAGAATGGATAAATAAATTGTGGCACATATACACAATGGAATACTACTCAGCAAAGAAAAACAATGACATCATGAGGTTTGCAGGCAAATGGATGGATCTAGAAAAAATCATTCTGAGTGAAGTACCCCAGACTCAGAAAGACAAACATGGTATGTACTCACTCATAGGAGGATACTAGATGTAGAACAAGGATGACTGGACTGCTACTCACAACACCAGGGAGGCTACCTGCAAAACAGGACCCCAAGAAAGACACAGGGATCACTCAATGATGGAGAAATCGATGAGATCTACATGAACAGCCTGGACATGAGTAGGGGTAATGAAGGGTGAGGGTTGACAGAAAGAGAACTTGGAGGAGTGGGTGATCCCAGCTGGATCAAGAACAGAGAGGGAGAACAAGTTATAGGAGACCATGATAAGTGAAGACCACATGAGAATAGGAAGAAGCAAAGTGCTAGAGAGGCCCACAGAAATCCACAAAGATACCCCCACAATAGACTACTGGCAATGATCGAGAGACAGCCCGAACTGACCTACTCTGGTGATAGGATGGCCAAACACCTTAATTGTCGTGCTAGAAACACCATCCAATGACTGAGGGAACTGGATGCAGAGATCCATGGCCAGGCCCCAGGTGGAGCTCTGGGAGTCCAACCTGCGAGAGAGAGGAGGGTTTATATGAGTGAGAATTGTTGAGACCAATGTTGGATAAAGCACAGGGACAAATAGCCAAATGAATGGAAACACATGAACTATGAACCAAAGGCTGAGGGGCCCCCAACTGGATCAGGCCCTCTGAATAGGTGAAACAGTTGATTGGCTTGATCTGTTTGGGAGGCATCTAGGCAGTGGTACCAGGTCCTGTGCTCATTGCATGAGTTGGCTGTTTGAAACCTGGGGCTTATGCAGGGATACTTGGCTCAGCCTGGGAGGAGGGGACTGGACCTGCCTGGACTGAGTCTACCAGGTTGATCTCAGTCCTCGGGGGAGTCTTTGCCCTGGAGGAGGGGGTGGGCTGGGGGGAAGGGGAGGGGGTTGAGAAGGGGGAGAACAAGGGAATCCATGGGTGATATGTAGAATTAAATTATATTGTAAAATAAAATAAAAAAATCTGTGAAGTTACAATGTGAAATAAATGCACACTTTTGTCATGGTCTCACTTCTCTGCTGAATCTTCTTTTTTATTTTCTAAGTGGTGTAGTACAGGCCTGTTGAGGAAATAATTCTGTGTTTTTGCAAAACACACAGACTACTATCTTGGAACATTTTATGCCATAGAATTATGCCTGTGGACATTTCCTTACCTGCTCAGCTTAGGTATACTACACAGTGGCAAATATAGAAAACAGTTTCTCAGTTATCTAAATTAAATAAAACACATTGCACACACCCCCGTCCCAAATTTTGGATTGTTTCAATTGCACAGCTGTGGTTAAAATTAAGTATTCCTCACAGGTGTTCTACATCGCCTCTCAAAACAAATAAACAGTAGTCATTCCCAGTTCAAATAAAAGCCAATTTAAACATTCCTCACATTCTGTAGATGAGCAGATGTCCAATGCTCTACAACATTCAATTCAAGTGAAAGATACAGTATTGGTTTGAATAAGAAATATACTCCCGCTGGGCGGTGGTGGCGCATGCCTTTAATCCCAGCACTCGGGAGGCAGAGGCAGTCGGATCTCTGTGAGATTGAGGCCAGCCTGGGCTACCAAGTGAGTCCCAGGAAAGGCACAAAGCTACACAGAGAAACCCTGTATAGAAAAACCAAAAAAAAAAAAAAAAAAAAAAGAAAGAAAGAAAGAAATATACTCCCAAAGGCTCAAATATTTTGAATTATCTGGTCTCCAGTTTGTGGCACTGTTTGGGGAGATTTAGAAGGTGTGTCATGCTGGAGAAAGTACAATAGCAGATGTAGGCTTGGAGGTTTTATAATGTTGCCCCATTCCAGTTCACACCCTTTGTTTTGTCCTTGCAGTGTGAGCTCTCAAATTCATGCATCTGGCACATGACAGCTTCTTGCTTCCACGTTCCCCCAAACTATGATGGACTCTTATCTTTCTGGAGCCATAAGCAAAATAAGTTTTTTCTTCCATGAGTTGCTTTTCATCATAATAATTTATCATGAAATAGTTAGAAGCTAAGAGATCCAATCCTTTCATGTAGTGAAGTATCCATTAAAATGGTTTACTGATAGTTTCCCTTGTGCTTTCCTGGTTCTTACCCTTACGTATAATCTCATCCTAATTCCCTTCTATGACCTCACATGTAGTCTTATGTAAGTACTTGAGTATTTTTCTGTTTGATTCTTAAACATCATTACAGGTTAATTCCATTAGTTCTACAACTTCTTCAAATTAGGAAAAATAGCTTTAGAGTCATCCATAAAGAAATACTAACCTAACAATTTGCGTCTCTGTGTGTGTGAGTGTGTGTGTGTGTGTGAACGTATGAGTGTGTGTGTGAGTGTGTGTGTATGAATATGTGTGTATGGGAATGTGTGAGTGTGTGTGTGTGTGTGTGTGTGTGTGTGTGTGTGTGTGTGTGTGTTCATTCAAGTGCAGATGCACATTTGTGTGCATGTGAAGGTCAAGGAAAAATTTCAAGTGTCCTTCCTGAAATGACACCTTTCTTTGGAGCTAAGGGCTCTCCTTTGACCTAGAGCTCACCAAGAAGACTGGGGTAGCTGCAAGGATTGCTTGACTCTGTCTCTTTAGCACTAGGATTATGTGTACATATCACCATGCTAGATTTTATCTTCAAGTGGATTCTGGACATTGAAATCAAATATTTGTGCTTCTTAGGTAAGCACTTGACTCACTGAACCATCTCTCAAGCCATATCTGATAGTTTCTGACTTTTGTTCCATAATTACATTTATGTCTGTGGTGTCACATTTATTTCAATAGAGAGTGAATAAAAACATAGAGAGAATTCCAGTTTCCTAAAACATTAATTTAGTCAAGTGAAGATCAAAGTAACTATTGTATATATTTTATAGAACATCTCAGAACAGTTTTGTTAAATTGTATTCAATTAATTTGAGAATATACACATGCAAATATACCTTGTGTAAACTTATTATATTACTAAGGAATATATTAATATGTATTTGTGTTACACATATGTATGTGTATGTAAACATATTTTTATCCAATCTCCATGAGATATTTTTAGTATATTACACATGCAGTCATACTTACTTGTCT
The DNA here is from genome assembly GCF_004664715.2 of Peromyscus leucopus. Lineage (NCBI taxonomy): Eukaryota > Metazoa > Chordata > Mammalia > Rodentia > Cricetidae > Peromyscus > Peromyscus leucopus. The sequence continues at coordinate 121,844,854 of NC_051068.1, read as the reverse complement.
CTCCTGTTTTTGTTCTTGTTAATTTTTAGTGTATTATTTTGGTTCCTGTGTACTTTATTAGTACATTTATATGCTTTCTGGAAAGTACAATTCATATAGTTAAGTTTCTAGTTGAAACTGATCTTGGTTTATGTTCAGGGGTGTTCATATCTTTTGTATGGGAATTCATTCTTTTATTCATGTTTCTGTACCACTATACCATAAATTTTCATGTTATTTATTAAAATCCTGTCAATATAACTATGTACTAATCATATTATGCTTTTGTCCTATGAATCAGATCACAGAAAATTACATAAATGAAAATACATTCATACTACTTTTTTATATTTACGTACATAGTAAATACTTTGGCTGACTTTTACAAACTTCTGCATGTGAATTTGAATTATTGACAAAGAAATAGTTTGTCTTGAATGAGTGACGCAATAGATTCACTTCCCAAGTCACAGAGAAATGCTGTACTTCATTAAAATTTTAAATGAATGTTATATATTTCTTGATTTACTAAAACTGTAGTAGTTATAAAATTATACATATACAAAAACAAACAACAATAACAAAACAAAACATGAGATTTAAACTACAGGGTGTCCAAGAGGAAGGATATCCTTATATCCTTACACACACACACACACACACACACACACACACACACACACACATTGGCTAATCATCCAACTAATTTGGTGAGAACAGTGTATTGACTCAACTCTATATGTTTGTAGAAGGGGATTAAGAATGGGTTGGCAATTCATAATATCAAACCTTTTAAAGGCAAATATTGAAACAACATTAAAAAATAGCAGACATGACTATGAGAAAATACTGACATTTAAATTGAAAAGTAAAATTAAGCAAAAGATTAAATAAATTATGTAAATGTTAAATTTGGATGTTGAGGATATAAAGTACCTGGTCATCATATACAAAGATAGGGGTTCACACCCCAGAACTGAGGGCTTGGTATAGCAGTATGTTATGTACAAGAATTGTAATTCCAGACACTCTGAGGATGGAGAGAGAATTGGAATTCCATGGTCATCCTTGGCTGAACAGTAAATTCCAAAGTAGCCTGAAATATATGAGAGCATGTTAGACTATGAACTTAACTAAAGTAATACAATAAAATGTTCATTTACCTTTATTTCTATGCTGTCATACTCCTAAGATGTAAACCAGGAATAGCCTGGTCCACCAGTGAGAGAAACAGCTTAAAACATACTTAGGTAAGCACTCAGCATGACGATTTCAATCATAAACTGGGTTAATTAAATGGTTTTGTGGAAATCTGTGAAGGTTAAGTGTAAGGAAAATGTAACCAGCAATTTAAAATTCATTTGCTCATTTATTCTTTTCTAGTTCTATGAAGTGAAATAATACATAAAGGGAGAAAAAGCATTTGGTGACAGAGAAGATAACTCCTTTTTCTCCCGGGGAGACTGAAACTCCCTCCTTGGCCTGGCATTTGGAGAAAGCAATTAATTACAGAGTCACAGGTACAACTCTGTAGTTAGTTGATGCAAACAATACATTAACAACTAGGGCTTGGCAGTGAAGAGCAGGGAGCCCAGCCATCTTTTACCTGCAATGTCCATTGCCACAGTGAGTTCCCTGATAGCCACTGCCTGTCCCCTTCCTGAGTCATGAGTGCCGTGAAGACTTAGGACTTTTATTCTGAGTACTCTAAGGATAAACACACCAATTTGATTTCCATATATTCAGATCCATTTTTCAATTGTCTGCTGTAATTTGCACCAAATAAATATAGTGAAAATTTTGTTTATTCAAATAATTATGTGTTACAAATGTTAAATGTGTGATAGCAAGATTTCAGCTTGGCTCCACAATTAATCACTAAACACCTCCTGACACGTTAGTGAGGGCCTGCAGGAGTGTGTAAAAGCTCCAAAATGTAAATATTTATGATGTAGTATGTACTCTAAGTGCTTGTGTTCTTTTCCATATGATATTTCTTCAGCAACTTCTAAACAGTTTGTAAGTCCACCCATTTTGGAACAAATGCACAGATTTTTATTAACATAAATAACCATTACTGGAAAATATATTATTATTTTTAACATTATGCTGAGGTTTTATACATAAAAGAAAATTTCACTCAGTGTCGTATGTGTTTTATTTTTTAAAATAAATGAACTTAAAGTGACACAATAACAAGCAAAGGGGACAAAGATGTTCTTGCCCTTACTGTGCAGACTCAGCATTGCATACTGAGACTGGACATGAGATTCTAGAGAATTTTATGAGTCAAATGCTCCCAAACTACTAACTAAAAATGAGATGTGTAGCTGGAGTTTTCTCCAGTCCTGCCTGGCCCACTGTTATTACAAATTTCTGTCACCCAACAGTCCCGCAGCCGCTCAGACCCAACCAAGTAAACACACAGAGACTTATACTGCATACAAACTGTATAGCCATGGCAGACTTCTTGTTATCTAGTTCTTCTTTCATAAATTAACCCATTTCTATAAATCTACACCTTGTCACATGGGTCCTGGCTCACCAGTATCTTACATGTTGGTACTCATGGCAGCGGCTGGCAGCAGCTCCTGCCTCAGCCTTCCTGTTCCCAGAATTCTCTTCCCGCTTGTCCTGCCTATACTTCCTGCCTGGCTACTGGCCAATCAGCATTTTATTTATACAGATAGATATACACAGCAGAGACGTGAAATTTTCAGCTTCTTTTCATATTTAGCTGGGCATTCTCTTACTGGGTGACCTTAAATAACCTGCTTATATTTTCTGTGCTTTAGCTTGAGGTCATGATTACATCTTCTTGCTCTAGTAATTAATACACATGCCTTTAATACATGGAGATGTCCTACTTGGTACATTAAGAGTTAGGTCATATTACTGTTAAATAAAAGCAACCTTCAGTAGATCCTCTTGGTGACTGTGAAGTGATTTCGGAAGGGGGTGGATTAAATAGCACTTAGAGATAAAAAATGCTAGGGGAGACCCTGACAGTCACAACCACCATGAACTGCTCCCATGTTTGGATACAGCAACCACCACTTTACTAATCACATAATATATATCATATACAAACTTCATCTTTGGTGATATTTGGCTTGGATTTCTTTTAGAGTTCAGTTTCGTTCTGTCTATACTCCAAGATGGAGACCTAGAAACTTAGGGGAATGATTTGTATTATGAAACTAATGTGATTTCATTAAAATGGGTTAATTAAGAAAGTTTTAATTTTAAACCAAAGGGATTCTAACCGTCTCTGAGTATATAAAGAGAGGGTGAATCTCGTAGGTCAGGTTTCCTCATTGGCAAATGATGTCGAATGGCATTATTTATAGGTTCTGAGGCTTTAGTTTCCTCTATTTTGCTAAAAACATCATATCAGCAAATTACTTAAATGCACAGGAGTTGTGTTCTCAGAACTGTCATGCTGGAGATGCATTTGACACAGTTGTGAAACAGGCCTGAGGAACTACTTCCATGATTTATTTTCAAGCATTTGCAGAAAATCCCCAAACCATGTTTCTTCTAGTTTGAATATAATTGATATTCACAGAAGTCTAAAGCCCTTTAAAGACATATGCTATTAACAGAAGCAAATTAAACAAGTCTGTTTGTATCATGTCGTACATATTCATGTTTGGAGACAAACTAGCATAAGTTGTGTAATAATTCATAACTATTAATTTGATACTTAGGTAATAAGACAAGTGGAAAGGAAGAGAGTGGGGAAATAATATTCAGTCTGATTTCTTGCAAGTATTTGTTACCTAATACTGACAAATAATTTTAATTCAGCTTCTTTTTTCCCTTTTATAAAATGAAAATAATGTATAGACAAGTGTTTGAGTTCCATTTTGTTTTACTCTTGCTTTGAGCTGTAATTCTGTAATCAAATGTGTGTATATCTAATAAAAGTCCATCAGTGTAACTTGTACCTCTGAACTTTACTCACTGGCCAATTTTATATTTAGTCCAGATGCCATTCAAATGATACATATTTTCTCATAGTTCACAAGTATAAAAGGAATGTAAAATAAATGTACTCTTACATTGATCATAAAAGAATATACCATTCCCTAAAGTGGTCCTTTTGTATATAATGTATAATACTGTTTCTAAATGGGACTTTTTTTGATCATGTATCAAAGCTAAGTCTTCATTTCCCTTTGATTAACAATATGTCTTTATTTTCTACCTGAATCACAGCATAACCACTATTACCTACAGGTACAGACTTAGGACTGGAGATATGGCGTTAGTTCAGTGCTGAGGTCCAAGGCAGAGGTCAGATACTCAGCACTGATGGAAAGCTTGTTTAGTTGTGTGTCTATAACTACAGTAATCAAGAGGCAGAGACAGGCTGACCCCATGGGGTCCCTGGCTAGCAGAAATAGTGATCTGCAAGTTCAATTAGAGACACTGTCACTACAGTTAAGGTGTAGAGGAATAAAGATACCCATCATTGACACTGATCTCTGAATTTAATACAAGTAGTTATCTTTATATGTATACACAGACACACACAATCACTACAGACATAAAAAATGGAGATTTCTAGTTATGTACCATTTCATTAAGACAATATATTTTAATCTGAGGAAATAAACATATTTTCACATAAAACTTGAATAGAGACCAAGCTATTTTCAATTGTACATTTGCTCTGTTGAACCTGAAAAGCATGTAGTACCTTGAAAATAATAAGTTAATATTCTACTTAATTAGAACCAAAGCAGAGACTTCTCCCTGTACTGCTATGTTCTTACAACTCATAAGCATGGATGCAATATTTGATTTGTCAGTCAAAATGTTTGACAAAATAATAATATTAATGAGTTGTAAGTACTTATGAATAGATGTATCTATCACACATGCTTGTACAATCTTCCAGACACATGAAAGTCAAAATTGCATTGCCTTAGGGTTTCTATTGCTGTGAAGAGACTCAATGACCATGACAACTCATATAAAAGAAAATTTTTAATTGAGGTGGTGGCTTAAAGTTTTAGAGGTTTGGTCCATTATCCTCATTGCAGGACATGGTGGCCCTCAGGCAAACATGGTCCTGGAGAAGGAGCTGTGAGTTCTACATCTTGATCCATAGGCAACAGAAAGCAAACTATTTCACTGGGTATAGCTTGAGTATTAAAGACCTCAAAGCCTATCCCTACAGTGACATACATCCTCTAACAAGGTCATGTGTACTCCAAGGAAGCCACACCTCCTAACAGTGTCACTCCTTTGGGGCCCATTTTCTTTCAAACCACCACATTCCATTCCGTTCTATTCCCCGTAAAGGCTTATAGCCATATCATCATGCAAAAATGTGTTCCATTCAACTACAAAAGCACCCATATCCTATAACTGTCCCAACTTTATAAAAAAATACAAAGTTCAAATTTTTATCTGAGATTCAAGCAATCTCTTAACTCTTATCCCCTGTAAAATTGAAATCAAAAAGCAAATTACATACTACCAATATAAAGTGTCACTTGATAAACATTACCATTCCAAAAGGTAGGAAAGGGAGCATAGTGAGGAAATACTGGACCAAAGCAAGACAGAAAGCCAGCTGAGCAAACTCCAAACACTGCATCTCCATGTCTGATGTCAAAATACTCTTTGGCTCTCCAACTCCTTTCAGTTTTGTTGATTGCAACACACTTACTTCTTTCTCTTGAGCTGGTTCCACTTTGATGGTTTCCTTCACTGCTTAAGCTTGACTGTTCTAGAACTTGCTCTATAGACCAGGCTGGCTTTGAACTAAGAAGTCTTTCAATGACATCTTCACTAGCTTCCATTTTTGATAGTTTCCTTTACTAAATACGTTTGGCTGTTCTGGAACTTTTTCTGTAGATAAGGCTGGCCTGAAACTCAGAGGTACACCAGTCTCTTCCTTCCAAGTGCTAGGATTAAAGGCTTGTATAACCACATATAGTTCTAAACTTTTCTTTAATTCCCTTTTCCAAGTTGGACATTTAGCTGGGTGGGATCTTGCCCCAAGGTCACCACTTCCATTATTCCATTTTATAATCTGTTTATCTCTCTAAACACAGATTTTAAATAAAAGATTCTATAATTCCTGGCACTCTTTTTCTCCCCAATCTGTACATTTCGTATTGTTTCTTGCTCAGTTTGCTCCTTTTCATTATAAACCTTCATTCGAGTTAAGACTAATAACCACATGACAAAGTTTATACTAGGCTGTTTTTGAGCTTTCCTCTACCAATGGAATTAATCCAAATCTCTTTCTTTAGCCACAGGCACATTCTTAGGACAAGGGCAAAAGCAGCCACATTCTTAACCAAAATGTCACAAGAACCATCTCTAGGCAAGAATAATAAAATTATTCTTCACTAAATCCTCTTGAGACAGGACATCATAGTTCAAACAACACTCAGCACCACTGTCTTCCATGCTCCTTCTAATATGGCCTGTTAAGCAGTGCTTAAAGCATTCTACTGCTTTCCTAACCCAAAGTACCAAAGTCCAAATTCCTCCAAAACAAAAACATTGTCAGGCCTATCACAATAATACCCCAGTTCCTGGTACCAACTTTAGTCTTAGTTAAGGTTTCTAATGCTGTGGAGGGACACTATGACCACAGCAACTCTTATAAAGGAAAACATTTAATTGGGGTGGCTTACAGTTTCAAAGGTTTAGTCCATTATCATCATAGAGGGACATGATGGCCTGCAGGAAGACATGGAGCTAGAGAAGGAGCTGAGAGTTCTATATCTTGATCCACAGGCAACAGGAAGTGATCTGTTTCACTGGGTGTAGGTTGAGTATAAGAGACCTCAAATTCCACCCCCACAGTGATACACTTCCTCCAACAAAGCCACATTTCCTAATAGTGCCAATTCCTTTGTGGTCCATTGTCTTTCAGGCCACCATATACATCACATAAGGGAGAATGTACATGATTATATAAACACAGGAACTTGGACATTTCTAGTTCAAATTAACAATGGCAAGCTTGTCTAAACATAAAAAAAAAAAAATAACCAGTATGGTAAAGAAGTATTTAGAGAATTCCCAAATGAAAAGAATAAAACTCTTTTTATGGTAAAAGTTAATATTTTTTCTATGTATTTGAATAACTATTTTCACTTACATAACTTAAAATAACATTGTTTGGAATATAAATACTAGAATTAAATAAAGTACTTTAATTGAGATGATGAAGAGATGACTCAGAAGTTCAGAGCATTGACTACTTTCTCAGGGGACCTTGGTTCAATTCCCAGTACTCAGACAGTGGCTCACAACCATCTGTAAGTCTAGCTTCAGAAAATCTGATGCCCTCTTATGACCTCTACATATGCCAGACCCACAAATGTGTCACAAACAAATATGCAGCCAAAACACATAAAATAAACTACCTTTATTTTATTCAAAAATCAATGAAGGTATTATATCATGTTTTGAGTGTTTTTTGTATCTTTTTTTCCCTTTTATTTTATTTTACGATATCATTCAGTTCTACATATCAGCCACGGATTCCCTTGTTCTCCCCCATCCTGCCCCCTCCCCTTACCCCCAGTCAACCCCCATTCCCACCTTCTCCAGGGCAAAGCCTCCCCTGAGGATTGAGATCAACCTGGTAGACTCAGTCCAGGCAGGTCGAGTCCCCTCCTCCCAGACTGAGCCAAGCGTCCCTGCATAAGCCCCAGGTTTCAAACAGCCAACTCATGCAATGAGCACAGGATCCAGTCCCACTGCATAGATGCCTCCCAAACAGATCAAGCCAATCAACTGTTTCACCTATTCAGAGGGCCTGATCCAGTTGGGGGCCCCTCAGCCTTTGGTTAATAGTTCACGTGTTTCCATTCATTTGGTTATTTGTCCCTGTGCTTTATCCAACCTTGGTTTCAACAATTCTCGCTCATATAAACCCTCCTCTTTCTCACTAATTAGACTCCCAGAGCTCCAACCAGATCCCTCAGTCGTTGGATGGGGTTTCTAGCATGACTATTAGAAAACAGGACCCCAAGAAAGACACAGGGATCGCCCAATGACGGAGAAATGGATGAGATCTACATGAACAACCTGGACATGAGTGGGAGTAATGAAGGGCAACAGTCGAGGGAAAGAGAGCCTGCAGGAACGGGAGATCCCAGCTGGATCAAGAACAGAGAGGGAGAACAAGGAATAGGAGACCATGGTAAATGAAGACCACATGAGAAAAGGAAGAAACAAAGTGCTAGAGAGGTCCACAGAAATCCACAAAGATACCCCCACAATAGACTGCTGGCAGTGGTCGAGAGACAGCCAGAAACTGAACTACTCTGGTGATGGGTGTTTTTGTATCTTAAAGTGAGAAAGAAAATTTGAACAGGGCCTCAGCTGCCAGTTATTTAAAAAAATTCGGATGTTTAATTAAAGTAGATTTAGTCAATGTGGTGGTTTGAATAGGAACAGATCTCATAGTCTCATATATTTGAATACTTCGCCCACAGGGAGTGGCACTATTGGGAGGCATTACCTTGTTGGAGGAAGTGTGTCACTGTGGGGGTGGGATTTGAAGTCTCCTATGCTCAAACCATGCTCAGTGTAGCATGCAGCCTCCTTCCATTGCCTGCAGATCAAGATGTAGAGCTCAAAGAGAAAAAGGTGTAGAACTCTGAGCTCCTTCCCCAGCACCATATTTGCTTGCCATGCTTCTCACCATGATAATGAACTAAACCTCTGAAACTGTAAGCCAGCCCTGGTTTCATGTTTTCCTTTATAGGAGTTCTGTGCCCATGCTGTTTCTTCAAAGCAATAGCAACCCTAACTAAGACAGTTACTATGATGAACCTATAGGAAGTAAGATTTTACACATCTTAAATTCTTTGTGTTAACAAGGGAATTAGAGTTTTACAGTGGATAAACTCAATATTTCCTGAAAAAAAAAAAACAAAAACAAAAACCCTTGACAACAAGCTTTGAAAATTGTAGACACATGATATTTCTAGTATCTTTGAATAAAAGTAACATGTTTATTTGCTATATCAGTTGAAAATAATAATTACGTGATTTGTGTGTGTGTGTTGAATTTTTATTGTGTCAAAACAGTTCTAAAGTTAATATAGTGCTATATACAAAATAGCTTTTACATAAAAATATGTTAACACTATTACATTGTATTTTGATCATCCATCTAATATTAGATGCAAATATATATATGTGCATATAAAAATGCATATTTATCACAGTTTTTAGAACTCTCTTCAATAGCTTCCTGTCTGGGTTGTTTTTTTTTTTTGTGGGGAGGAGGGTTGTCAGAGCAGCCTTCAGTGTCTCTCATTTGTAGTTATGAGTCTTCAGTCATCAATACCACCACAAAAGAAGCTCCTTACCCATAGCAGCCAGTAACAGCATGGATCATGGACTACCATGTAGTTTCTGGCTACAGCTTGTATCATGGACATCAACCTGGTCTCCAACAGAAGCATGGATCACCAACATCAAAATGGCCTCATTTAGCAGCACAGAGCACATCTCTCCATAATTGATGGCTTCTGTGGGGGTGAGGAGGTATAGAGAAGGACTCATCTTCCTCTAAGGGGCTGGCCACAGGGAGACTGATCACATTCCAATGAGTATATGGGCAACACAAATTGAACTTGAGGCTTTTGAGTGTGTGTGTGGGTCACATGGGAGGAGTTGGAAAGAAGTGTGATGATCAAGGTGTGTCATGTGAAATTCCTAATTAAATAATAAAAATAACATGTTGGGGTTAAAAAAAATAAAAGAAACTCAGAGGCTCAGTCTCACCAAGCAAAAATAAAATAAATACATATATGTAAACACAGTTAACACTTTTAAAGGTTTATTTTATTTTTAATTGTGTGTGTGTGCATATGTGTCTGTATGGGGCATGTGCACTATGGGCACAAGTGTTGGAAGAGGCCATGATATACCCAGAAGCTGAACTGCAGGCAACTGTGAGCTGTCCAGTGTGGATGCTTAGATCTACGCTTGGATCCTCTGTAACTTCAGCAAGTGTTGTTAAACAGTGAGTGATCAATCCACACATCATGAACCTTTCTTTTAACTGAATTATGTACTGTATCAATTAAAGCTTACTAATACCTAACTTCTACTTTTGAAGAGTCATATGAGGATATTTTATGATGGATAAATTCATTATGTCTTTTTCAGATGAGGAACCAACATAAAATAATCATTTAATCTTTAAATAATGAATTCAGTAAAGATGGCATATATCACTTTATATATTACAATAGTTTGATCTACATTCTGAAATTATAATCTGTAATTGCGAATGAATCACTTTGTTCAATATGTATTTTGATATCTTATATAAAGGTATACAAGTAGGACACAACCTAGCCTTCTATCAATATCTTCTATTAGCCAAGGAACATAATTACATAAGTCTGCTAAGTCAATAGATGTTATTTTCCAGTGGTAAATCCTTTGAACTAATCAAAGTTCTGGAATATACTACATATGAGGTCATTAATTACCGAAAAAGTGAAAGACTTTGTTAATTGCAAATCCTCCCTTTATTAATCTCAAGGGCTAAGAAAAGTGAACACATTTCAGGCATCTTTAGAAGTGACAGTTGAATGAACACAATAAACAAGTGTGAAATATGTCAAAATTATTGGCTAATTTATCATTATTGTTTAATCTGCAGATTTCTATGAAAACTATCAATTTCATTTCAAGTGTATGCTTTCATTTTACAATGCCAAATTTCTTTTGTACACTAACTTGGTTTTTGACATGACTCTTTAGTTATTTGGCAGTATTTCTGTTTTCTTGGTTGTGTCTGGTTTTTTTGTGTGTATGTGTGCTTTTTTGTTTGGTGATTTGGAGATTGTTTTTGTCAGCCAAGTTTCAACTCTTTGCCAGGAAAAGCATGGGACCCCTTCAGGGGAAGAAATGGGAACAGCTGTCCTACCCAACACTAGTGCCAACTGGAACTTGCAGGCCAGCTCACTCTAGTGACACATTGGGCAGAGCCAGCACCAAACTGGAAAAGTTTACTAGCCTCACATATTAATATTTTTAAGAAAAAATATTATGTACATAAAGTATTCATTTTATCATTTTATGGTAAGCTTCATAGAAGCCAGCTGAAAGTTTACAATTAGGAAGTGACTGCTGTGTGGCAAATGCACTTTATGGCTTATGCCAACCTTCTGGAGCTATTTTCCACAGTGGTTTTCTCTTCTGAAGCTGAACAGCAGCAAGGTGAGTGATTATCAAAGGCACAGCAAGTTCCTGGATGCAGCCAGCTTGGAGAAGAGATTATTCCAAGGCATGTAAACACATGGGGGGAAGAGAACAGGCTTCCAAAGCCAACAGATACCTTTGAAGAATTTATTCCCCTAAGGTGATCCCAAAGCAACAGATTCAGCTTCCTGCCATTCTCTCTAGAAAGTGCAACATGACCTGTTCTAAAAACAGTATCATTATAGCACTTATTCAAAGGAGTTGCTGCATGGAATGATGCATTCCAGAGAGAAACAGGAGAAACAGGATGTAGCTACAGTGAGAGTCAGCATCAGAATTTTGTTTCTGAATAGAATAAAGGACACTTTTCATTAAAAAAAGAAGTATGTTTCATTTGTGCAGAAATTTCTACACTTTTCTTTAAAAATTTATCAATTCATTTTATTTTTTGGGTTTCCTTCTTCTTTTCTAGTCTCATACAACCATCTCTAACCTGTGTGTTGATGGAAAGGTAGATTTAGGAGATGAGGTTGGTGAAAATAATCTTTTATTTTCATGTATAATTCAGTACCAAAAGTACCGAGTTGTGCCTTAAGTCTTGGAGAATACATAACTATTTACTGCTGTTAACAAAAAACTAAGTTATAAAGTGTTCAGTGTTTTCTAAAATCCACCTAATCGTGGTCAAATATATATATATATATGACTATATATATAACTATATATGTGACTATATATATTTGACTATATATATTATTTGATTATATATATATTATTTGACTATATATATTTGACTATATATATATTTGACTATATATATATATTTGACAGGCTTTAGACACAGGGATGCTCATTCCTTTTCCAGGTCATGAGTTTTAATAGCCATTTGTACGTTAACATTAGCTTATAACATTAGACTGTTGGTTTTTATGTTACACATGACCTTCAAGATGTCTATGAATGCATTTGGAAACTGCTGGGTACCTGGAAAAGATATATTTTTCCATATATTGTGTTCAGTTGTTTACTTAGAGGAACTAGTGTGGATAAAATTCTCATTAAGAATAAGGAAACATACAACGAAGTTGGACTATACTCCCTGTCACCAGTAGTCCACAATACATAATTTAATGTATAATCTGTTGCCTCATTTCCCTTTCCTGGAGTATGGATGCAAAATCAAAAGAATGACTTGTTTGCTTTTTGCTGTTGAAGCATAACAGTACAGAATTAGTGAGTGGTCCAGCAGTGGTCTGAGCATGAGCTGTTTGCTATAACACAGAATATTGCAGAGCAGGTTAGATCACAATTAACATCAACGTCATTCTCTATTGCATCAAACTATCTTTTCAAACATCTCAATATATATCCATAAAATTGTGAAAGAATATTCTTCTGATGTAGGGTAAAATAGGTATGTTCTCTCTCTCTCTCTCTCTCTCTCTCTCTCTCTCTCTCTCTCTCTCTCTCTCTCCTCTAAGAATTACCATAAAGTCTGACTAAAATATAAATTATGGCGACAGACCCTTTTGGCTACTGTCCATTCTCACCTCTTGAGTATAGTCTTTGCCATCCTCTACAATAAACAAGAATTTTCTTCTGTGTTGTTCTCTATACTCTGAATCCTTAGGGATCGCAAGGACCAGAGAACCAGTAAATTGCAGACCAAGATCCTGGTGATAGTATTGGAAATTTATATCTGTCTGTCTGTCTGTCTGTATATCAGAGTCAGGAGTTGTCAGCCAGACACAGAGACAGCAAATTTTAAAGGCAGTGCTGAAAAAAGGTACCAAGGCACATGGCTAAGCCCATAAGGATTATGGGTTAATTTCATTGTAAAAGCTAGTCAGTAGTAAGTCTGAGCTAATGGCCAAGTAGTTATAAATAATATTAAGTCTCTGTGTGATTATTTTATAAAAGGCTGTGGGACTGTGGGTGAGAGATTTGTCCCAACCATGGCCAGGCAGGACACAGAAAAACTTCTGACTACAATTAATCTGTCTGTCTGTCTATGTATCTATCTGTATATCTATGTATCTATGTATCTATCTATCTATCTTTCTTTCTTTCTATCTATCTATCTATCTATCTATCTATCTATCTATCTATCATCTATCTATCTATCATTTCTAGACTATGTATCTATGCATTTAAATATGAGCCTATATTTTCTGTACTGGTGTATATGGTTGCTATGTTTGCAAATTACTTAAGAGCACAAATATATTCTTAAGTTGCCACATGATGAATCTGGCTTCATATAGTAATACTTTTCCTAGAACAGCCCTAGGGTAAGGAATATGGTAGTATAAATAGTTATTAATGCTTTAAAATCTAGCCAATATAACTTTATTATAATTTCCTCTCATTAGGGAATTTACCGTTGTGAAATATTATAAGTGTTTTGAAAGAAAAAGAGTATGAAAACAAAACTAATGCTTCATCCAAAATGTTTTTAATACATGCTCATTAAAGGTGATACAGTGATAATCTTGTCTCAATTTAAAAATGGTAGCTGTTTTTTGAACATACTGGAGATTTTGTAGTATTAGACATCCAATTCTGAACATGGATAAATATCCTGAATCTCTTTGTGAACATTGGTCGGCTTGGAAGCTAGAGTCAGAAGAGTTAGTGCTTTGTTATAAGCATCATATGATGAGCATAATTTACAAGAAGACTGAAAATAAACCAATTGTTTCATACAGTCTCATCTTTCTGTAATAAATATAAAATGAAGACATGGAGAGGAGACAGTTTTCAATGGGTCTTTGACTGTTGTGTGTACCTTGTATGGGCACTGATGTTTTTTCTGGACTCTCTTGGCAAATATGTTAGCAAACCTTGGAAGATGGAAACTGTGCCCCTATTCTCTGCACCCACACATTGAGAAAAAGTCAGGTTAGAATTTACTATGCTGTTCCACACACATAGTATCTGTCTCTGAAGAGAATGTCAGACAACCATACTATCCAATATAAATGATGATATTCCCTAAAAAAGGGCTTGTCACCAGAAAATAGATGTCACCTGGACTCTTTCCTCACCAAAGAAGAATTGTGTTTCAGGGATTAGGGGCATGATCCCTTGGTGAAATAGTTTGATTTTCATGTATCAGTATCTGAATTTGAATTCCCCAAGGTGTGTAAATTCATGCTTTGCTGCTTGCTCTGTAACTTCAACACTGGGAAAGGAAACAGGAAGACCCTAACAACTTTCTCACCAGCCATTTCTAGCCAGTGCCAGCCATCTAATCAACCATGAGCTTCTGTTCCAGTATGTCATCCTATCTCAAGGCAATAGGTTGGAGAGTGATAGAGGAAGACATCCAGTGTCTCACTCTGCTTCCCAACATGTGTATACATAGGCTTATTCACTCAAGCATAACACACACACACACACACACACACACACACACACACACACACACACACACACGAACTGGGTATGAAGAAGCCAGCGCAAACCTTGCACTATTGCAGATTTTCTGCTATGAAGAAACAGTCAGCACCTTTGTCTCTGTCTCAGGAGTCTGCCCACTGCCACTATATGGCATTTCTCACAATGGTCTCTACTGTCATCTACATCTTTGTTTTCCATGATGGTGTGTTATTTTAGATTAATGAGAGTTCTCCAACAATCTTTGAATCTGCATACAATTAACTCTCAGAATCTAGCTTCTTAATCTCTTCGTATTCATTAATCTTCCTGCTAAGTCCTCATGTCAGAGTTAATTTTCTCTTCACCTTTGCTATGGAAGCCCATCTCTCCACATTTAACACCTGCTCACTTTACTTCTGAAGGTAGACATTGCTCTTTCAAAGACACTTTAGCTGGATCCTGAAAAGGAGCAATTGTTTCTGCTAAGGTGTCATAGAACTTTTAAACGCCCTTCCCTTTATTTGCCACATCTTAAAAGTAAAGGTTTTGTGACTATAGTGGTGGAATAATAAAGCCAAAACTCCCAATCGTGTAGCCCCAGCAAACTAGGTTTAACCACCTGTTCCTGGGATGACAATTTAAGAGATGAATGATTATAAAAAGTAAAATAAACTTTAATCAATACATACTGGGAAGAAAAGATAAAGAGGTCTCATGATCACAGATCTAGTTTTAGGGCACTGACTTGAACTTTCAGTTTAAATGAAAGAATAATTGTGTAAGTGTCCTTGTAGTATGGTGGAGTATCCTTTGGGTATATGCCCAAGAGTGGTATATCTGGGTCTTGAGGTAGATTAATTCCCAATTTTCTGAGAAACCACCATATACCTACAAACCTAGAGCAATGGAAACTTCCTGAAATATGTGATGTTGACCCTAGCTAAGACTCCTAGCAATAGGGGATGCGGAGCCTGAACTGGCCACCTCCTGTCTCCAGGCAAGACTTCTAGTGGAGGGTCTGGGACAACAACCCAGCCATAACCTTTTGACCTACAATTTGTCCTGCCTACAAGATGTGCTGGGGTAAAAATAACACAGAATTTGTGTGAGTGACCAACTTCTGGCTGGCAGAGTTGAAGACCCATACCCTGAGAAGGAGCTTCCCACTAAGGGCCAGGACCCAGAAACGGGATACTCCAGAGGCATAGCATAGAACCAAACACAAAGTCAAAGAAATGGCTCTTGATGACATTCTGCTATACTCATAGATTACCTAGCCCAACTATCAACAGAAGGGCTTCACCCAGCAACTGATGGAAACAGAGGCAAAGATCCACAGACAAAATTAGGTGTAGCTTGTGGAATCTAGCAGATGAGAGGGAGGAGGGAATGTAGGACCCAGTGGTGTCAAGGGCACAACAAGAAAACCCACAGAAACAACTAACCAGAGGACACAGGAGCTCACAGAGACTGAACCGACAACCAAGGAGCCTGCATAGGACTGACCTAGGCCCTCTGCATATATGTTACATTTGTGTAACTTAGTCTTCATGAGGAGCTCCTAGCAGTGAGAACAGGAGATGTCTCTGAATCTGTTGCCTAATCTTGGGACCCATTTCTCCTCTCAGATTGCCTAATCCAACCTTGGTGGAGGAGGGGGGTGCCTAGTTTCACTGCAGCTTAACATATCATGGCTAGCTGATATCCATGGGATACCTACCTATATCTGAAGAGAAATAGTGGGGGAAGTGGATCGGGTGTAGGTGTGTGTAAATACAGAAAATATATTAAAGATTAAAGAATAAAGGCATGACAGGAAAAAAGGAATGGATAATTAAGAAGATCTGGTCAAGTTTTGATTTGACTGATTCTTAATTCAGTATCTCGGCTTTGGTTATCTATGTGATCTGAAATAAGTCATCATTACTAAAGGGAGCAAGCTGTTTCTCTTGTGATGATTGCTACTGCTTTAAGATGCAGTATCAACAAATATACTCATTTCTCTTCTATAGACAAGTGGTCTGTTGTAGAAGCTTTGCTTTTCCTGGAACCTAAGGAGACAGCATGGTAAGACAATGGCTCTTCTCTTATTTCTTCAGCTGTGAAGGTGAGTGAAATGAGGAAATATCACATGTTTTAGAATGAAACTTCTTGACCTTTTATCATGCCTATGTAAAGAGGTAAGGAGGTGTGACAGAGGAAACAGGAAGGTGGAGACAACAAATTGTATCTTTATCTGGATATCCTGTGAGCCCCAGAAATGCATTGCTTTTAAAACATAGATGCACATAACCACCTGGTATAATTATAATTTTATTAATATTGACTGAAGTGTTACATTTTTAAACTCCATGCAGAAACAAATTAGTATCTTTCTTTTTCTTTTTTTTCATTTTTTTGTTAAGAAATTTTCTACTCACCCTACATACCATCCACAGATCCCACCTCCTCCCTTCTTCTACCCTACAGCCCCCCCCCCAAGCCACCCCCCAAATCAAGGTCTCCCATGGGGAGTTAGCAGAGCCTGGCACATGAAGACTAGGCAGGTCCAAGCCCCTCCCCGCTGCACCAAAGCGGAGCAAGGTGTCCCACCTCAGGCACAGGGCTCCCAAAAGCCTGCTCATGCACCAGGGATAGAACCCATCCCCCTGCCCGGGTGTCCCCCAAACAGTTAGAGCTAAACAACTGTCTCCGGTATCCAAAGGGCCTGGTCCAGTCCCATGGGGGCTCCACAGCCACTAGGCCACAGTTCATGGGTCTCCACCAGTGTGGCCAGTCATCTCTGCAAGTCTTCCCAAAATGATCTCCACATCCCCTGCTGGCAGAATCCCTCCTCTCTTGCATTGACTGGATTCCTGGAGCTTAGCCTGCTGCAGGCTACGGATCTCTGCATCTGCCTCCATCAGTCACTGGATAAAAGCTCTATGATGACAGACTTCTCACGAGAGTAGACCAGTCCAGGCACTCCCTCTATCACTGCCAGCAGTCCAAGGTGGGGTCATCCCTGTGGATTCCTGAGAGCTTTCTTCGCACCCTGCCTCTTCCCACTCCCATGATGTCATCTTCTATCACGATATCAGTATCTCCTTCCCTGCTCTCCCACTCTGTCCCTGATCCAGCTTGACCTTTCCATTTCCCTATGTTCTCAACCCCCATTCCTTGCCCTCCACCACCCCCAACCCCCAGCCCACTCATGCAGGTCCCATCCATTTCTACTTCATTGGACTATCCCTATGTCCCTCCCAGGGTCCCTGTATCTTTCCATTGACTATTGTTACACATAGATTGACAAAAAAGAATGTCATCTGTACAATCTATTGATATGTGGCTACATGATGAATACATGACACAATATTTATTGATTATTTAAAATAGATCAGTAGCTATCACAATTACATGAGAAATAGCTATAACGATCCATCTTTCTGTTGTTCCTCTTGTCTTTTTCCTGACATTTATTTTTTTTAAAAGGAGTTTTTTTCATTTTACATAACAATCCAAGTTCCCCCTCCCTCTCCTCCCACCCCCTCATCTCCCCCAACCCCACCCCCATACACTCTTTAGAGAGGATGAGGCCTCCCTTGGGGAGTCAACAAAGTCTAGCATACTAAGTTGCAGCAAGACGAAGGCCCTCTCCCTTTGTCAAGGCTGAGTAAGGTATCCCACCCTAGGGAATGTGTTCCAAAAAAACCATTTCATGCATCCAGGATGAGTCCTAGTGCCACTGACAAGGACTCCCCAAACAGATCTTGCCACATAACTGTCACCCACATTCAGAAGGCTTAGTTTAGAACCATGTGTGACACCGATGGAGGGCCTCAGGAAGGGAAACCAGTTAAGATCTTCTGGGTAAACTGGGAGGGGAGGTAGAAGAGAAGGGATGAGAAGTGGCTGAGTGGAGGGAGAGATGGAGATGGAGAGAAAGGAAACAGATATCTTGGTAGAGGGAACTATTAGTTGGTTAGGGAGAAACCTGGTGCTAGGAAAGTACAGATTCCTAGCAATAATAGAGAGGGTGCCTAAACTTACCTTCCCCTAAAATCACATTAGTAACTACCCTATTTGTCATTATAGAACCTATATTTAGTAACTGATGGAAGCAGATGCAGTGATCCACAACTAAGCACTGGGTTGAGACCCTAGGCTTCAGTTGAAGAGAGGGAGGAGGGATCACAGGAACTACAGAACCAGCTGACCCAAGCTGGTGGGAGTTCCTGGACTCCTCTTGTCTTTTGAGAGAGAGTTTTGTCAAGTAGCAGCAAATGCTAATTTTGAGATTGAGTCCCCTTGCCTCAGTATTACAGCCTTGCATTGTATAGAAGAGTTTGATGGTTCTGAAACATTGTTACTTAGTCTTGGCTTTACCACTGAAAAACTAGGAATCATGGTATGATACCTTTGAGTCTAGTGCATATTAAGATACACTATATAAGATGTCTATGAATTCTACTAATTGTATGTATTTATGAAGTATGCAAAGTGTTTGAGAAATGATAAGCAGTTGTCTAAAATCAACTAAAATTCTTCTTCATACTTTTTACCAAAATTGTAGTCAATAAAAGCTCAGTGTGATAAAGTAGGCAACTGCCCACTCTATCCAATACATCCTGTGTTTCTTTAGATTTTATTCTTTGAGTTGATCACTATTTACTCTGATTAACTACTAAAATAGTCTCATTTATTCAGATTTATATTATTAACAAAATTATGGATCATATCTTTATTGTACAAGGGATGGAGGCCAGGGGCCCACAAATTTTAGATTCCTACTACCAATAGGCAAAATCCCCACAAGTTGTATAAACACATTTTTACTCTAGCAAATTTGATTCCTATGGTCTAAGATAATACTGAAGTTGAAAATTATTAGGTAGTTGAAATATAGTAACTGGCAAATCAAACACATCCCATCCAATGTTTGAGAAATAATTTCATTGCTAAAGTCTAGGTATCCAAGAATGAATAAACCTTATATCCTCAATTATTTTCATTATAAAAATACTAGATTAAAATATTCCAACATTGAAGCTAAAAACACCATATTTTGTAGAGATAATAAAGAACTTAGACAAAGTACATAATAAGATATCAATCCTCCTGAGAATTAGTTGAAACCCATAAGTAAGTAGCTGTAGAGTACTCAATATTATAGATAGTTGAGTCAGTACAAACCTCTTGATTCATTAGATTTTTTTTCTGGTGCATAGCCATGGCTCATGTCTTACAAATGAAAAGGCCAATTTCTATGAAAGAAAACCTGCTAACCTCACCATTATAAAAATGAATTGAAAGAAGACAAAAATGAGAATGAGGAGGATGACAAAGAGGAAAGCTAGTAGGCTTTGATGCTAGTAAAGGTGCATTATGAACTAAGAACCCACATACCAAGTGCAAGTAAATGTTCTCTACACAAAATTTAATAAAGTAACTGAGAATATATAGCAACAAGGAAGGCAAATAAAAAATTAATTATGAATGAGATAGTCAAAGGGTCATACTTGCTGAATAAAGGTCAAAATAAAATCATGGAGGAAAGGTTAATTAAGTTACCATCAAAATCAATTTACCCCAGCTTGGCAAAGAAACTTTTTGCTTTTACAATGCAGATAGTGAGAAAAAAAAACTATCTTATATTGCAACAGCTAAATTAGAGTAGCAGAAATGTTGTGTTACACGTTAAGAAACAGGCTAGTTTCTCACTTTTCAAACCACGTGGCAGAAACATAACCCTAATTTTGAAAAAGTCTACTTCATGATATTTTGTTCAATGAAACCAGCAAAACAGAAATCTATTTCAGCTTCTTGCCATTTATCTTCCTACAAAAGATGTAAAAAGACAGAATGAAAGTAGCAGCATTGTATAGACATAAGATTTCTCTGTTCTCACCCAGCCCTGAAGTCCCATAACTGCTTATAAAATAATCATTCAGAGGCTTAATATTAATTATCAATTGCATGGTTTATGGCAGTCTTCTTGATAGCTAGCTCTCATATCTTAAATTAGTCTATTTCTATTAATCTGTGTTTTACCATGTGTTCTGGTCTGCTGGTATGTTGTTCCTTGGTCATCAGGCTGGTATCTTTCACATCTCTGCCCTTCTTCTTCTTCTTGCCCTCTTAGATTTCCTGCCTGGCTATAACCTAACTAGCCATAGGACAGAGCAGCTTCTTTATTAACCAATCATAACAACACATATTCACAGCATATAGAAAGACATCCTCCAGTAGTGTTAGATATGGACTGTTGCTTCCATAGCATGAATAAAACCATATGTAAGGATTTAGCTCAAGAAAATCTGTCTTTTCCAACCTCTCTTCACACTGAACCAAATTCATAGAATATAGAAGTAAAATTCCTCATCATACACAAACTAGAATGTTCTTCATGCTCACAAACACAGGTCAAGATCTGTGTCAAAGCCATGCTGTCTAAACCTGACCATTGGATTCATAATTCTGAGGGAAAAAAATGAAAATTTATTAAACTAAAAGTGCATTTTTCATTCTATCTATCTATCTATCTATCTATCTATCTATCTATCTATCTGAGAGAGAGAGAGAGAGAAGTGAAGGGACAAGGGAGAGGGAGATAGCAAAAAAAAGTCATTCCCATGAACAAAGGTAATGATGGCCTTTGTCATCTGAATAGAAATGAAGATGTGATGATGTAAATTTTATGCTCTTTTAAATGGTGTCATTATCAGCATGCAACTCATAATTTTCTCTGTTTTCTAGAATGGAAGGCCCTACAAAGTACTTGGAGATGTTTTCTCCTTCATGTACTAACACTACAAATATGATGCAGTTACCAGGAGAGATGAACAGAAGGGCTTGGAGGAGTTAGTATTATGGAGGTCAAGGCCAGGCAAGAATGAGACTGTGCCTGCCTAGATGCTCAGGTGAACATGACCCTGGTAAAATTCAGTGCAAATATGTGACAGGTCAGGTTCGGTGTGGGAGAATTTTCAAAACTCCCATTTTTGTAGGTCTACTTTGGGTGATTTTACCCTCAATATATTTGCAATAATGTTAATATTTTGCAGCATATAGTGAAATCATTGACTCAAAGGTTTGATCAAAATAATTCATTTCATTTCAATGAGTGTTAAAAAACAAAAACAAAAAATTGAGGTGATGAGGTGAGTGTTATGTCTTATTCCACAATGTATGGTCTGAAAACCAGAACAATTAAATGAGAATGTGGTAATATTTATTTGTTTTCTAACAAATAAAACTTATCTGGCAATCAGAGGACAGAGACAGCCACTAGATTAGACATAGAGGAAAGACAGTGGTGTCACACCCTTAATCCTATTACTGGGGAGGCAGAGATCCTTCTGGATCTCTGTGAGTTCAAGTCCATACTGGAAATGGAGCCAGGTGTGGTGGCCTTTAATCCCAGCACTTGAAATCTCATGTCTTTGTTACCAAGTATTTGAGAAGCACACATGCCTTTAATCCCAGCACTAGGAAGGAAGGAAGATGGCAGGGCACAGAAAGGTATATACAGCATGCGTAAACAGGAAGTCTCACTCTGGAGGCTGAGGAGTTGGTAAGGTGATGTTGGCTGTGGCTTATTCTGTTTCTCTAATTTTCAGCTTTCACCCCAATGTCTGGCTCCAGGATTTTATTAATAAGATCTTTTAAAATTCATGTTACATTATGGAATAATTACCTTATATGAGATTTACATAATGTCAATTATAATTATTATTGGATTGGTAATTCTTGCTTTATCCCTAAAAAAGTTGGTTGATATCAGTGCCAAATATGAGAAGTTGACTGATAAGGTATGTCTTAGAAAAGATTACTATTGATAATATGCAAGCCCTATAACTAGTCACTAAAGAAGATAAGGCAATTTTGACTGATAAGTTACAGGAGCCTTAGAAAAACTTATTAAAACAGATAATAGAGATATTCAGACACAGACAGAGGAATTTAGAGGAGAATCAACCTGACCATTACATTATAAAATTAGAGAGAAACAGCCCAAGGTTATTAAAAAAAACCCTTAATTTATCTAGTCATAATACAGGAACAACCTCCAAATGACAGGTATCCCCAAAGTTATAGAAGAGTTCACTGGATTCCTGTGCCGATGTTACATTTGAGGAGACTTAAGGAAGCAATAATCTCATATGGTATGCATTCACCTTTTGTGAGGTAAGTGTTAAGTTTATGGGCAACTAGTAACTATTATCACAAAACACTAGGAAGATTTGGTTATAATGGTGTTGGAACCTTGTCCTCATTTGCAGTGGAAGACCTGATGGAAAAATGGGGCTACAACTATTGAATGATGAATTAGGACTAGAGGTATTGAAATTTCCCAATTGTTGAGGGCAATTATGCTGATGTACAAAGACAGTCTCTATATGATGAACACACCTTGACTCTATGCCATACAGCAGATTTGCATGCTTTAGACAGAGTTGAAGAAGTCAGAAAGAGAACTAAGTCATTTACTAAAGTTATACAGGGTCCAAACAAACCCTTCACTGCTTTTTTATAAAGACTAACTTCAGATGTAAATAAAATGATACCAAATCCAGAGGCTAGACAAATATTAGTTGAATCATTGGTTCTTGAAAATGATAATTCACAAAAGCAAAAGGGTAATTAGACCTTTAAAGAAAAGATCAACACCCATAGAGGAATGAATCCAAGATATAATCAATATTGAATCTCATAACCATGATGATCCTTGGATAGGAAAGGTGATTTCCAAAGGCTTGAAGAAAAATCAAAATGTCAGATGTTTTAATTGTGGGAAACAAGGTCATCTAAAAAGGAATTGTAGGCACAGCATTCCTAGAAACAATGTTTCTTTCTAGAGATAATCCAAACAAAGGGGTCCTGCCTTCTGAAGTATGCAGAAGGTAGGGCAAAGGCCGACATTGGACCAATGAATGCAGACAACAAGGGACAGAGAAGGCAACCCTTTGCCATCAGAAAACACCTTATGCAGGGCTTCTCACAAGTCCCCATTTCTAATTTGGTTGAATCATTTCTTGTTACAATGGGGGAAACTTCTCCACAGAGCGATTAAAGACCTAACACCTATTGTAAAAAACAATATTGCTCTGGATGATAGGACAGCTTTAGAAGATAAAATGAAAACTTCAGTGTAGTGGGTAGCCATTCCAGCTTGGATCTGGAAGTTCCAACCCCCATTGAGACTCTGGCAACTGTCATGCCTAGGAGGCGGGGTGAGGGGAGGTGCCTGGAGACCCGAGAGCTCTGCAAAGTCCACCTTCACCATTCAGCGTCCTGGCACAGAGAGCGCAGCACCGAGAGAGCGAAGGCCCATCCAGCTCTCGGGTCTCCAGGTGCCTCCCCTCGCCCCGCCTCCTAGGCGTGACAGTTTCCAGAGTCTCAATGGGGGTTGGAACTTCCAGATCCAAGCTGGAATGGCTACCCACTACACTTCAGGAGAAACCATAAAGCAAATATTTTGGCAAACTTCTATAAAAGTCAATGACCAAAGTTAAAAATAGGAATAAATGACATAATTCAAGGTTTAGTAGACACAGGGAAAAATGTAACAGTAATTGCACCAGAAGCTTGGCATCCAAATTGACCTCTTCAGGAAGTAAATGTTCAGCTTTGAGGGATTGGAACTTTATCTAAGATAAAACAAAGTGTAAGATGGGTCTACTCTATAGTCCCAGAAGGACAGAGAGGAATATTAAAGCCATATGTGGCTAACACAACAATGAATTTATGGGGACATGATTTGTTACAACAATGGAACACCCAGATTAACATTCTTCCAATCTCAGAAACAAAGATAAACTAATGTACATTTCTGGAAAAAATACTAAAATGTGTTATAAAGAACAGTCACCAACCATTCAGGTTGTACATAAACAGGGCACAATAGCTGCTGATCTTTCAAAGGTACCAATAGCCCTACTTTAAAATGGTTAACTGACAGACTTGTCTGCATGAAACAATGACCTCTGATATAAATAAATAAAAAAAAAACTTATAGGCCTTAGGACAGCTGTTATATGAGCAGTTAAATGCTCAACATATTGAAGAATCAACCTGCTCTTGGAATTATTCTATATTTGTCATTAAAAAGAAATCTGGAAAAGAGAGAATGGTAACATATATAAGAGATATTAATAGGATGATTTCATCCAATGGCTCTTTACATCCTGGAATTCATCTGCCTTCTATATTATCTAAAGGATGGTCTATTATAGTGATTGATTTTAAAATACTGTTTCTTCACTATACATTTACAAGAACAGGATAGAGAAAAAATTGCTTTCACTGTGCCTGCTTATATAGTTCTCAGCCTGTTAAAAGATTATATATATTAGAAGTTATGGCCATCATGGGTTATACCTGTATATATTAAGACTGACAATGCTCCAGCATATGTCCCTAGTAAAATAAAACAGTTTTTTGCATATTGGAACATAGAGCATAACAGGTATACCACACAGTCCTACAGGACAAGCAGTTATAGAAAGATCTAATCAAACTCTAAAAGATGTGCTTAATAAACAGAAAGGGGTAATAAAGACTCTAAGAGAAAGACTGCACAATGCTTTATTAACTTTAAATCTTCTAAATGATAATCAGAAATGCATGACAGGTCGGAAATGACATTAGATAATAGAAAAAACTGATGAATTAAATCTGCCAGTATGCTTTTAAGATGTGTTGACCTCAGAATGGAAACCAGGATATGTGCTACAATGGGGAAGAGGTTTTGCTTTTATTTCCACAGGAGAAGATACCATGAAAACTGATAAAGATCAGATTCAATCACTAGAGACCTCTTGATTAGGAAAGGCAATTATTCATCAAACAGTGTGACCATTCAATCTAAACAAACAAAACTGAAAAATGCTTTTCATGTGATCAGATATAACTTTCCAAAGGGAAACTTCCCAAAATTAGGGTTGGACCAGGGTTTTGTTTTTGACTTTGCAGGAGAATTATAGCATCCAACTAAGAAATCTGAAGATGACTGGACAAATTAGACATCTGAAAAAACAAAGACAGACAAATCATCCAGAGAAAATGTTCCAAGAAAAACAGTAAATTAGTCTATTGGTATATCTCTTTTCCCACAGGATAATTTTTTTTTTTGCTGTTCTCTACAGACTTATATGCAAATTGTCTTTTTGCTTAATATTATGTTGTCTAATTATCTATTTTCTTGATTTCATTTTACTTATAGATGATTAATATCCCATTTTGTATATTCAATGTATTTCTTAATGGTGATAACTCGGTTTGCCTTCATCTAACTTTTCAAGCCTAGGTTCATAAGAGTTTTAGTGGTTTCTCTGCAACATATTTCTTCTTAATTTGTGTATATGTGTGTATACATATGTATACATTTGGAAGTAAGAGCATGCCACAGTGTATGTGGAAAGTCTGGAGAGCAAGTGCTGGAGTCTGAATGCTGTTGGCATCTACCTTGTTTGAGACAGGGCCTCTTGCTGTTCACCACATCACATACCAGGATTCTTATCCCATCAGCTTCTAGTATTCAGGATCATGGTATTTACACTAACCTGTTTTAAATCTTATTTGCGTGCAACTTGTTTGTCTTTTAACACTCAGTCCTGATGTCACTCTCTCAGAAACGTGAAACAGAACAAAATGAACAAAGAGAAAACTCATGACTGTTTCCCAGTCATGGTCTTGCTTCCAATGTCCGTTCACTGAATGCCACACATTTGTTTGTTGTACAATGTTTAATTAAATTAAAAAAAAATACATCGATATATATTTCAGAATCGCCATGTCAACTAAATGGTGAGCTTCATCAAATAATAAGACCATTATTAGCCTTGACATTCTTCTGGCTCTCTTATTTCTTGCATATGGATATTGCCAAGAAGAACAGAGATACATTCTGGAAGACCAGAAGTCTTTGTGTAGAGTTATTTTTGCAGGGTGTAGTGTAATGTCTAGTGTTGCATGGTTAACACATAACTATGGAATTTCTTCAGAAGCCATTCTGTACACATTTGAAACATTTCCCAGTTGCTTGCCATAGTACTTGGTAGTTGAACTCTTTCAGCTAGTGTAAATTAATCCTCCACCCTACAGATCATGATCTAGCTGAGCCAGACATGGAACAAAATAAATTATTCCAATAACAAAAAAATGGGGAAAATAAATTATATTCCAGCACTAAGTTGTTAAAACACACCAGATATCTTGTCTTTGGTTATGATATGCTTTTTCAAAGATGCTATCAGAGCATCTCTGTAGGTGAGTATGCTAAGATATACCAACGTGCTGCTCTTCATCTTGTAGCCTGAAGTCAGGTCAGGGATACCAGCTGTGATAAATTGTAAAGTAAGTATGTACAATTTGACAAGCCAGGCAAGGATGCACATGTTGGAATGCTCCAATATTTTGTTCTTAATTTTGTTTCTCACAATGTTCAAAGATAGCCCAACAACATGAAGATGGAAAAGTAGGAGGGAGTAAGGCAATTTCAGAGACGATTTTTCACACCATGTGTATATTATTCAAAACAATATTGTTCTGATCATCAGTTTCTATTATATTATTCTGTTACGTTAGTGAACACTGTTTTACCCACCTTATAGCCATGTCTGCTTCCTCTATCACTTCCCACATTCAAACTGTAAGCCACAGTTCATCAAACATAGGAGCTACATGACGAATCAGCTGAGGTATCTTTGAAACAATGGCAAGGCATGGGGATTTACATGATATGGGAAACACAGGAACAAGGGGACAGGCAGAATATCAGGATAAAAATAAAAGTATTAATTAGAAGACTTTGAATATGTGCATTTGATCTAGGACAGGTTTAAAATCTGCCAATCAAAAATAAATAAATAAAGAAAGAAAGAAACAAACAAACAAAATCACTTACTAGTTTGAAAATAAATCTTATCAAGTTAGGCTCTTTCTAGAATTTCAGGGAAATGTAGATTAACATATAAATAAACAGACAAAATTTCCATCATCTACACTAAAATTTCTCTTGATGCTATAAGGAAATAGGCGTGTTATTTCTGCCACTAATCTGGCCAATGTTGTCACTAGAGTTAAGTCTTTGTGATACCAATTCACCCTAGGAGCCCTTTGCTCCATGTAAGATGAAAATCACAAAGAGGTGAGAAATATCATCCCAAGGATGCTTTCCTTAGGGCTTATATTTGAGTGTAAGGGAAGTGGCACACAGGGTAGAGTTCTGGATTAGTTATTTGAGGACCAAGGAGTAGAACTGAAATCGAGAGAAAGCTGTGCTCAGGAAAGCACCTTTGTAAGATGACACAGAATGTCACAGAATCTGTACTCAGCAGTTTTTTTCTCCTTGAACTTGGGTTGCTTTTGACATCTGATCTCCCTGAGCACACTGGAATGTTCCTAAAATATTTCAGAGATGCTTACTGACACTACCCTAAGAAGGTCACAAGTAGCTCCCATTCATACATGTTGTCTCTGTGGAAGCTGTGGGAAAGCTTGGGAGTGTCACCAAACATATAACCTGGTCACTGGAAGAAACATCTGTGCAAGCAGCTTGCACTGGGCAGGAAGCTTTGGTGAGGACATCAGGGTCCTCCTGCTCGATGTCTTTCTGTTATCCCATTTCAGTTCCATGTATTGTAAACAAAGAATCGAAGTTCTAAAACTGCTGTCTGAGGTTGCATTTGCATTTGAGAGAAAAAAACCCAGAAATCTCAGCTCACTTCTGAATCTTAGCTTTGCTGAACACTGTTTACTGCTTTGCCAAGTCATGGTCAGCTACTGACCTGTGGAGCTTGCAGTATCAGCTTTTCTTTCCCACACCTGTATTTAATAGTTTCATTGAAAAATTCTTATGTAGGACACACTATATTTGTGTAACAGTGGCATTAGTTTTCTCCTTGTTTTGATGCTTTTAATGACAAAGAGGCTACAGTGTACTAAGTGCCAAATCATATGCTCCAAATTGAGTTATATTTATATTATAAAGAATAGGCTTATGGAAAATTTCTCATCAAATTGAGATGAGTTGTTGCATTAAGAGGATTGAATGAATGAGAATAAGAGATGATTGTTTATTACAGAAGAAAAGTGAACTTATCTAATAATTTGGCCACTGATGCCTACTTGGCATTAATTTTTAAAATTTTATCTTGTTTTATACTTCCCTGTGCTGAGTCAGCTTCCCAGGAGTGTTGGAGTTTAGACCTTAACTAAATATACTCCTCCTTTGTCAATACCAACCTTGCTATATAGGCAAGTAGCAAACACCTACCAAATTTAATATGATTAGTGCACTGGATTTTCAAAACAAGCCTCAAATGTTAACTTTCAGGAGCTTAAAATCTGTCTGTATAGCACACACACACACACACACACACACATGTACGCACATACAAAGAAGAAGGAAAAGAGGAGGAGGAAGGAGAGGAGAAGGAGGAGAAAAAGGACAGGAGGAGTAAGAAGAATGAAAGGGGATAAACAAACTTACTAAAAAACAAACAGGATAGCCAGTGAGATGGCTCAGGAGGAAAAGGTGACCACCAGCATCCCATATGATAACCTGCATTTCATCCCCTGGTCCCACTTGGTGGAAAGAGATAAGTGACTCCCCAGATCTGTCCTCTGACTTTGTACCACAGTACATGCGCGTGCATTTGCACACACAAATGAATAAATGTAATTTTAAAATGAATAGTAAGAAACTAAAACATAGATGGAAATTTAATTTATTAAAAACCAAAGCCTTTGCTGTAATCTAAGCTAGTAGAAAACATTTGAGGCAGTGGCATGTGACCTGGGCTTGTAGAGAAAAGAAACAGCAGGGACAACATTTATGACTGTCAGCTTTCAAAGACAGGTCCTCTACTGCAGTTCTTGCTCCGGCTCCTGGCCCAAGTAGAAGAGATTTACTGGTATCTGCTCTTTGCTCATTAGGAAGTCATCAGTGGAAAACCATGTAAAGAAGAGATGTGTTACCAACAAGGAAAAAGGCACAACTGTCAGTGAAATGGTGGGTAAGCATGATTCTTAAGAAGGAATTTTTACTTCACCCAAGTCTTTCAAAGCACTGCCTCACACAATCTCAATGCTTGGATGTTCTTTCTCTGATGCATCTCTGAATTTTTCAGTAATTAGATTACCATTAAATTTGTTATCTGAATGTCAGTGTGGTAGTTTGAATGTAATTGGCCCCCATAATCTCAGGGAGTAGCACTGTTAGGAGGTTTTGTGGCTTTGGTGGAGCAGGTATGGCCTTGTTGGAGGAAGTATGCCACTGTGCAGTCAGGCTTCAAGGTTTCCTATGCTTGGAATAGCTTCCTGTGAGTCAACTTCCTGTTACCTGCACAATGTAACACTCTGAGCTCCAGCTCCACATCTGTCTGCATGCTGCCATACTCCCCATCATGGTGATAATGGACTGAACCTCTGAAATTGTAAGTGAGCCACCCCAATTAAATGTTTTCTTTATAAGAGTTGCTGTGGTTGCCCTGTGTTGTGGAGAGCCTACAGCTTTGAGTCTGTGGGTCAGGTCCCTTCACGGGCTCCAGCAGATCATAGATGTTGGGGTGGGCCAAGTCATAGCCCTGGATCCCAGCCTGGTCAGAGGGAGGGTTGGTCCTCCCTGCCAGGGTGAGCTCTCTAGCATTGTTTCACCTCTGGCAGCAAACAACACAGGGCAGCACCAGTAAAACCAGGACGAGTCCTAACGGGGGCCCAGCACCAACAGTGCAGCAGAAACCAGAGTCCTGGAACCAGACCAGTGACTCTTTGTAAGGAACACTTGCAAGTTAAGATCTATGGATAAAGGGGTTTATGGCATGATTTACTGGGTCACACTGCAGCTTCTATGATGGGATTTTAAATTTTTCCCCAATTTTTTTTCCTCTTAAATTTTGTTTTATTGGGGTAGGGTAAAGGGGTGAAGTTCAATGCAAAGGGACGGGGCAATGAATGGGATAAAGACGTGATATAAAAGATACATAAAATAAATAAAAAGAAAGAAACTGACTTAAAAAAAAAGAATTGCTGTGGTCATAGTGTCTTCCCCCAGCAATGCAAACCCTAACTAAGACAGTCAGCATTATCCTTGACTTTTTCCAACCTACTAATATCTAGTTACAAAATAGTCATACACAGTTGTCCCAAAACATAGACTTCCCCCTGTATCTATACTTATATATTTTTTCAACAACATAAATACACAGTTGGAGTCTCTCTTTATGATCCCTATATGGGTGCATCCAGCCTCATGAAAATTAACAGACCTGAAAATAAATTTAGTATTCCTCATCTCATATTCTTTTTACTAAAACCCTTTTTCTTAATTTTAGTTATTAGTTAATAATTCAAACTAAAAATCATTTCAGTGTTCACCTTAGTCAATTATATGTTCCTCTTAATGTAGTACCTTGTATTGTAGTGTATTTTAAAACAACCCATATTAAATACTACTCAGCTTCTCCCTCAGCCTGTCCTTGGTGTCTTGTTTGACTCTTTCACAGGTATATAAAATGTCAGATTGTGTATTTGTGCATTTTCACATTTCCTGAACACAACTAAAAGATCTTCCTTTTGTCCCATTTCTGTCACTGAGTTTTCCTTATCCTCAGTCTCATTTCACACTGGGTGACCCCAAGTTAGTACCAGCTGGGTAGTCACTGAATTCTTATTTAGAGAGGAGACTCTAACTCAAAATATGCCAGTGTTCTTTCACACTAAACTGTCTTTCTGATCTGATTAATGGTTAGCTCCTGGATGCATAAAAACCATAGGTAGAACATGGTGGATTAACCAAGAATAGCCTTTTTATTGGTCCACAAGTTTGATTTCACTGAGTCCCAGTGTCATGGTTTGTTCGGAGTGAGAAAGTAAGAGTCACTGGGAGTTTGATTGGTACTACTAGAGATTTGAGACCCTCAGGTGGTTCAGTGGCTTTAGAGGCAAACACGCAAAAACAACAAAAATGGTCCAGAGGTAGAGAAAAGAACCCCAGCTATAGTAATCATAACTGTTTGCTTATTACATGCGTTAGCAGTCTCTGGGGTAAAGGATTGCCTCACACAAAGGACACATGGAAACGCAGGCATAGCTTAACTCTTTCAGTCTTTGAGTCAATAGAACCACTTTGCAGATGCTTAGTAAATATGAAAAATCCAAGGCCATGCTTGATTGAGTAATAACGTTAGGGATGAGAATGAAAAAATAAAATTATTTTGCCAATTATTCTAGAAATAGGAGAGAATGTAATTAATGATTAGATGAAGTTGTGAAAAATTAGGAAGGAATATATCTATATCTATATATCTATATACATATATGTGCAATATGCAATGACATAAAATGGGTTATTATTTTCTAATACAATGCAGTGGTTTCTGGGTCTTAAAGATGCATGGGCAGTAAGTTGGGTAGAGTTATGGATGCTCTGTGACTGCTTTTCAATTATGTCAGAGAAACAAAGAAGTGGTCACTAACTAAGAATTTAGATAATGTGTTAGGGTTTGCTAGAGTCACAGAACTTATAGAATGAATATATATATATATATATATATATATATATATATATATATATATAAAATGGGAATTTGTTGGAATGACTTACAGGCTGCAGTCCAACGACAGCTAGCTGTGAATGGAAAGTCCAAGATTCAAGTAGTTGCTCAGTCTGATGAGACTGGGTATCTCTGCTGGTCTTCTGTATATGCTGGAATCCAGTCACCAATGCCAGTGAAGGTGAGGGCAAGCAAGCAAAGACGGAACAAAAGAATCCTTCCTTCATCCATGTTCTTACATATTTTTGAAGCAGAAAGTGTGGTCCTGATTAAAGGTGGGACTTCTCACCTCAAGGTCTGGATCAAAAGCTTGTGTCTTGTCTTCCCTCCTCAAGATCCTCTATTTCTAGATTGTAGTTCATTCCTGATATAGTCAAGTTGACAACCAAGAATAGCCACATGGTGAAGGGAGAAACCTGTCCTGAAAGTTTGTTTGTATTTGAGTATTATATAAATGATAAAGACTCCCTAAGAATTATACAAAGAATAAGAAGGTAAGAACTATAGTGAAGGTTAATACTTAGAAGACAGATAAGTTCAAGGTGGATGTAACTGATGGGAAGCCCTCTCAAGTTACTTGTGTAAAGATGTACTCTCTAAACAAATGGACGTAGGTTAGCTGAATATACAGAGCAAAAAACAATTTAAAAACTAGAGATTTTACAAAATAGTAGAACAAAGCCAGAGTACATCATAGGTGTAAACATACAACACAAAAAAGGAGGAAAACAGGGAAAAGCAAATGAAACCATGAAAATACAAGCAAGCTTGCTCTCCGAATCTAATCTATGTTTGCAAACACATAGCACAGTCAGTTTTCAGACAGAGGGACCTACAATCTGTTACATTCGATTGGATGAATGATAATAAAATCGGTCCTCCCAAAACCTCCAGCTAATTTTTTCTAAATGTCAATAAGTACTCCAATTGAGCCATAAACAACCTCCTAAGGATTTTCCTATAACAAAAAGCATTTAAAATATCAATTACCTAATAATTTAACACTTAATGAACTCATTTGTTGGTTAGTTTATTATGCAATCGTATTCTGTGATATTCAAAACAAATTATGCTTTATTTCTATCCTGCAATGAACATAAGCTATAATGTAAATAAAACCCATTAAATGTTTTGTAATAATCACATTAAAATGCAAATAATAGTTAGCAAAAATA
Source organism: Peromyscus leucopus (assembly GCF_004664715.2). Lineage (NCBI taxonomy): Eukaryota > Metazoa > Chordata > Mammalia > Rodentia > Cricetidae > Peromyscus > Peromyscus leucopus. Next base: position 121,811,574 of record NC_051068.1, on the reverse strand, counting down.
AATAAAAAGACAATTTTAAGATTATTGTTGCTTATCATTTTAAGAAATGTTTGTGTGAGACTTCCTGGCAGAGTAGATATAGTCTCCAGGCACTGCTACTGTGGTGGTGGAGGAGGAGGAGCAGGGGTCAGAACATAAAGATGGGTCAGGCAGAAAGCGTGATGCCACAGAAGCAGAGACAATATAACCTCAAAGAACTCACATTCTCTAACTTAATTTATTTATTTATTTTTTGTTAGGGATCAAAAATAAATTTATCTCAGTACGTTGTCTACTCAGATAGCTTCAGTTTAGTATTCAAAGGTTTTGAATATATGACAATTTAAATTATTACATGACAAGTCAATATTACAACGGAAGTAAAATGGGACATTGCATGGAATATATTCTTGGCCAAGTCCTGACTTCAGTCTGTACCACCAAACAAATAGCCAAGTGGAAATGAAAAGAATCAACTGAGGCAAGTTATTTGCCATGTGGGTCACAGGCACATAGCAACCTTAAGAGCAAATGAGTCTACCAGTTTGTGAAAGCAAGATAAAACACTCAGCAGAATTTGGGCATTACAGTGCTTGCCCAGAATCTTGTATCATGGGAGGAAAAAGAAGAAAGCTCAGTGGTCCAGGGGCAATTCCAACTCTACAGTAAGTTTGAGCCAATCCTTGAAGACTGTATAAGACCTTGTCTCTAAAGACACCAACCTTAAGGGCTTGAGTAAGAGACTCAGCAGTTAAGAATACTTATTTTTGGCCAGGTGGTGGTGGCGCACACCTTTAATCCCAGCACTTGGGAGGCAGAGCCAGGTGGATCTCTGTGAGTTCAAGGCCAGCCTGGGCTACCAAGTGAGTTCCAGGAAAGGTGCAAAGCTACACAGAGAAACCCTGTCTTGAAAAAAAAAAAAAAAAAAGGGCTGGAGAGGAGAGATGGCTCAGAGGTTAAGAGCACTGGCTGTTCTTCCAGAGGTCCTGAGTTCAATTCCCAGCAACCACATGGTGGCTCACAACCACCTGTAATGAGATCTGGTGCCCTTTTCTGGCCTGCAGGTGTACATGCAGACAGAATGCTGTATACATAATAAATAAATCTTCAAAAAAAAAATTGAAGGTACTAAGGCCTTACAGGTTTTAGTTCTGTAAAAAAATAAAATAAAAATAAAAAAAAAAAGAATACTTATTTTTCTTGCAGAAGACCAGTGTTTGGTTCCCAGAACCCACATGGCTACCCACAACTACCTGTCAGTCCAGATCCAGCATGGGTTTGATGCCCTCCTCTGGCCTCAGAAGACTTCTTCATGCATGGCCTGTACATACACCCAAGTAGTCTTGCACACATATTCTTTCTCTTCCCAGAAGTCTCACCTATCATCTCCTGCCTAACTATTGGCCATTCAGGTCTTTATTAAACCAATCAGAAGGTGCCTTAGACAGGTGAGGTAAAACAGAGATACATCTTCATAGTGTACAAAAAGATTATCCCATTGCAATAATGGTTTCATAAATGTATTTAGTTTTTATTGGTTTTTCATATACTCTTCTGGTTTTGTTATGTAATTTTTATTATTAGATAATATTCTTTTTCTTTTTTACTCCATTTCTCTCTTTCCTCTCCACTATAATCATTTCTTAGGTGTGCAAGTAATTACTTCTATAAGTAGCATTTCGCTGCCATTCTTGTTTCACACATGCACATCTTTATTTTTATCCCCATTCTTACAGCTCTCCAACTTATGCTTCCTAACTTTCTTCTTACTAGGAATTTAAATTATTTCCTTTCTTTTCTCTTTCCTCCCCTATATAACATGTTTCCCTATTCTTCTTCTCACATTATATATGTCCTCAGAATAAAAAATGTATAATGAACGCTGGGCGGTGGTGGCGCACGCCTTTAATCCCAGGAATCAGGAGGCAGAGCAAAGCGGATCTCTGTGAGTTTGAGGCCAGCCTGGGCTACCAAGTGAGTTCCAGGAAAGGCGCAAAGCTACGCAGAGAAACCCTGTCTCGAAAAACCAGAAAAAAAAATGTATAATGAAACTCCATAGTTTAACTATACCATAGGGGATGTGAGTAGGCTTGCCTGTACATGGCTGGGATAAGTGTTAACTGGTGTAAACACTATTGAAGTCCCCACAGGTGTTTCTCAAGCTAAATATACCGTTAAACTAAACTAACCTATGACCCAGCTGCACTACTTTGGATATCTTTTCTCTTTTGTATCTAGAAGTGATTTTGTACTTTTCTTTCTCTCATGGCAAGAAATTGGAGCTGCTTCATTGCAACAACACTGCCACGAAACTGCCTATCTTTCCATGGGCATCTTGCCTTTCCTAATGACGTCACAATTCCAAGAGTCCATCTCTCTTTGTGTTCTGTTTCTCCCCCCCCCCTTGCCTCACATTGGTCCATCCACACACCTAACTTCTCAATTAAGACAGATAGCAATGTCTTTAAAATGAGGACCAGTGGGACAGTGAAAGAGAACTGTCTTCTCTCCACTCCTCAGAGTTTACCATGGTAATAACCTCACAGTACATCCTTCTGGAACATTCTCTATAGAAATTTTTACTTCATACACATGAATGCATCATGTTGTTGTTTATATACAGACATACAGTACTGATTTTCCAAAAGAAGATGGCATTCTATGCATCTAACCTCTGTCCTCATTTTTAATTAATTTTAATGCTATCATAAATAATGGGTTTCATTTTTATAAATATGTTATTTTATTATGTTCTTATTCATCAATGGCTGCCTTTTTTCATGTCCTTCATTCTCCATCTGCTGATCTCCCTGTTCTTCTTGTCAAATGGCTTCTTCTTCACCTTTCATTGTGCCACACATAATCCATTACTCTTGTGTTCTTTCCTTTCTCCCTGTGTTGAGACTTCTTCCTCAATTCCCAAAGTCCCCCCTCAACTTTCATGACCATGTACAAATGGCATGATCAATATACAGTCAATGTAATATCTACTGTTGATAGACATATATAGATACAATTCTAGAGTTCACACATAAGAAAAAAAAATATTTCTACCTTACCTAGGTTGTTTTAATTAACATAATGATTTCCTGTTATAACTATTTTTCATCAAATCTCATTTCATTATCCTTTATGTATGCATAAAATTCCCTTGTGTCTCTACTACATTTTCTTTATCCATTTGTCTCTTAGTGGGAATCTAGGTTGTTTCCATTTCTAAGCTATTTATAATAGTGAAGACATAAGAATGAATGTGCAAGTATCTCTGTGGTGTGTTGACATAGGAAATATTTGTTTTCTTTCCATTACTACGATAATGTAACCACATATATATCAGATAAGTTTACTATGGATAATCAACCTTATCCTCCTCATTATTGTTTTCAGTACCAGGGATTTAACCAAGGCATCAAAAATGCTAGACAAATACTTTTTCATGGAATGACATCATTAGCCCCACATAAATCATTTCTTATTTGGATATTTGCTGTCACTCTTGATATTTCTTTCCCTGAGTTGTCTTTTTAATAGGTAATGCATGGACCAAGTCATTGCCAGGATGACCAACTCTCATTGTGAAGCTCATAAAGTTCTTCTGTTAATAAAATATTTGACAGGTTCTTGGAAATTTTAGAATGAGTTATAAGCCCTGTTTCTTCTCCTAGCAGAAGAAAAATGGCAGCAGCCCTCCATGTTCAAGCTAACTAATTCCTACTCCTTCAGAGTTACTCACAAATTATCCAGAAGCTGTTCTTAATCAGATTTGTTCCCATCACTTAAGAGGTTGGGAAAAGTGGGGTGGTGCATGTTTCGAATCCCAGCACAGGCAGCAGATCTCTGTGAGTTAGAAGCCAGCCTGGTCTACAGAGTGAGTTCCAGGACAGGCTCCAAAGCTACACAGAAAAACCTACTCTCAGAAAAAAAAAAAGAGGTTAGAAAAAAATGAAATGCTTTTCCAGTCTACCTCTATAAGTTTATGACACCCATGAGTAAGGCATGGAGTGATTTTGGGGGGTAACTAAGGAAGGTACATTCATTTTTTCTATCTTGGAAAAGGAGTAGCCCAGAGCTTCTTCACTTATTCCATGAAGGAACATCCAGAAAAACAGCAGATATTCTTTGATCCTGACATTATTTAGTCACTGAACCTATTAACTAAACTAACACTCACTCATCACAAAAATTCACTTACATGAGAAAATTTCATAGTCAATCTCCTAGTAAACTTAATAGTCTGATGTTCTGTGCTTTGAGGCAAAACATTCATTCTCTAGTATACAGTATTTAATGTTTTTATCTCTAAAGAATAATTTCCAATGAAATAAGATCTCTGTAACTAATACTGAACAAACACAATGATATTTTGAATGAATAAATACACACTAAATTTTGTACTCTGTTACAATATTTATAGTGTTAAATATTGTAAATTAAACTGCATTATTTCTCCATATGAATAATGAAAATATATATTTGTTCTTTGATGAATATAAAGCAATTTTGGAACATAAATATATATCAATTTCACTTAAGAATTGGATTTATGAATAGATTTTTATTTTTCTTATCCACTAAATTTTTTCCTAAACATCTATAGTTACTTGTTAATTTTATGACTAATATTTAAAGAATTGAATAAAATATCAGGAGGGATATATGATGACATAATGTGGGATTTAAAGTATTATTACATAAGAATTGAAAATTTTGTTTAGTGTAGCTAATTAGGTGTGGTACTTTGAATGTAATTGGCCCCATGATCTCATAGAGAGTGGCATTATTAGGAGGTGTGGCTTTGTTGGAATGGATATAGTCTTATTAGAGGATGTGTGTTACTCAGAGGGTGGGCTTTGAGGTTTCTTATGCTCAGGATACCAACCAGTATCTCAATCCACTTCCTCTTGCCTGTAATATATAGGACTCCAAGCTGCTACTCCACCAGCACATCTGGCTGCACATGCCATGTTCTCCATCATGATGATCATGGACTTAACCTCTGGTAGGTGAGCTACCCCAATTGAATGTTTTCATTATAAGAGTGAGTTGCCATGGACATGGTACCTCTTCAGAGCAATAATAAGCCTAAGATACTAAGAATGAATAACACCTTTTTAAGTATAGATGTTATAAATTCAACTAGAGATAGTGTTATCATGTGTGTTATTCAAAGACTAACAATAATACAGGAATATTGGGGTGTCTTTAAGGACTACCAAATCTTTCTTAGTGTGCTAAGGTTCTACATAGGGATGTAGCTAGAGTTTTCCCGCCTTGCCCACAGTCAGGACAAATCTCTGTCACCCGCCAGTCCCACGGCCGCTCAGACCCAACCAAGTAAACACAGAGACTTATATTGCATACAAACTGTATGGCCGTGGCAGGCTTCTTGCTAACTGTTCTTATAGCTTAAATTAATCCATTTTCATAAATCTATACCTTGCCACGTGGCTGGTGGCTTACCGGCATCTTCACATGCTGCTGGTCATGGCGGCGGGTGGCAGTGTCTCTCTGCCTCAGCCTTCCGCTTCCCCGAATTCTCCTCTCTCCTTGTCCCACCTACTTCCTGCCTGGCCACTGGCCAATCAGTGTTTTATTTATTGACCAATCAGAGCAATTTGGCATACAGACCATCCCACAGCATAGGGAGCCCATGAAGTCCTGAGTAAGTGTGTATAGTTGACATGAGCACAGCCCTTTCAAGGCCCCAGTGCCTCAGACACTGGGAAATAGAAAGGCTTTGTCTGGTCTCAGTACAGTGAATTGAATGAGTGTGTGTAAGGAATAAACCACAGCTTCCTCCTGAGTGTTAACTACAGCCTGAGACTGCTCCCCTATTGAGACCCAGTGCTAAGATTCACTAACCCATGGCTCAGTCAGCTTGAATATAATAAACACTCTGTGTTTCTTGGCTGCAGCCACTGTTCTATCAGAGTGCACTACCTTATCAATCCCAGCTTTTTTTCCCCACGTTTCTTTCATTTTTTCATTTTTATGTCACTCAGCTTAGGTCAGTCCCAAAGCCATGCAGGTTGAGGCAGTCCAGGACATTGGACAGCCAAATGTTCCCTGAGTCAAAGGTGTCTTCTCTTACAAATTTGTAGACAAAAATCCATGGACCACAGAGTGTTAGTTTTAGAGAAGTTTACTAGAAATTTATAGGTGAGAGATGAAGAAGAGGAGAAGAAAGACAAGAAAGAAGAGGAGAAAGAGGCAGAAGGCAAGGGGAAGGGAGGGACAGACAAACACACAGACAGACATACACTCACAAACAAACACGGAAAGACAGAGAGACAGAGAGGAATGGGCAGAGCATCAGATAGCAGGAGGAGCTCCTAGTAAATAGGAAACCCTGAGCTGCTAGTCAGGGGATTTTTAGAGGATTTATGGTAGAACCTGTGATTCCATATGGGAGTTAGAAGAGCTAGTCATTCCTGAGGGGCCAACCACACACAGTTAGCTTAGCTTAGCTTCAGTCAAGTAATCACATACAGCTTTTATGCAGAATGCTCACGTAGGAGACAGAAAAGAAAGCAAGCAGGGTTATCTCGTGATGTGGTTGGTGGGGGCAGAGCTGTTCTCAGAACTGTGATTTCGTTTCCCACCCTCCAAGTGACCAGTTTTCATCTCCTGTTCTCATCAACAATGGAGCCAAATAAGGCAGCCCTTGATCTACACTCCTCATAAAACTTCATAATAAGGACAATGCTTTGGCCATTAAAGATGAATACCAGAAAGTTCAGCACAAGAATGCCTGTGTACTAGCCAGCACAAAACATTTCATTGCTTTGCTCTTACCACATGCCTGTCTTTCACAGTCTGTAGTTATCAACACCAGTGGGCTTTTTTTTTATAGCAATCTAGAATATTAAATTTGTTTATATTATTTCTTACTTCATAGAAATCAAGGGAATATTAAAAATAACATGGATTTTTATTGTAATTATTTGGTCTCAAAGATGTAGGATAGTTATTAAGAATGTAAGTTACTGAAATTGCTTTGGCAAGTAACTTTTCTTTTAATTTTTTTTTGTTTTTGTTTTTCTTTTTTGTTTTTCGAGACAGGGTTTCTCTGTGTAGCTTTGTGCCTTTCCTGGAACTCACTTGGTAGCCCAGGCTGGCCTTGAACTCACAGAGATCCACCTGGCTCTGCCTCCCGAGTGCTGGGATTAAAGGTGTGCACCACCACTGCCTGGCAGCAATTAACTTTTCTTACAAATATGGTTACAATTGAAAACTTTGTCAAATTTTCATCTGAGCATACACAATAAATGAGAACTTCGTTTCAAACCAGTGAGTGCCCAGAAATATCTCAAAAAAGAAAATAAAAGAAAAGCATTGATTTTAAACCAGATGTCAAGATGTGATTTCTATAAGAATAATGTTTTAATAAATTGATAAAAGTTTTATTGAAAGAAAATTGATTTAGGGTTCATCAAACAAGTTTGATGTCACCACACTTAATTGAAAATGCTTGTGCAGTTAACGCTTTAGCTGAAGAACATTCCCATATCATGGAATTTCTTCCCTGAAATGAAGAAAGAAAAAACACTCGGGGATACTTGGGAAAGTGTGTGCACTTCCAGCTACTGATCTGTCAACATGTGAGCAGTACAAATGGAACTTTGTGAGTTTTTAAAGGGGAAATTAAGAAACAACAAAAGAGTACATTAAGTTGTGTGGGTAGGGAAGAGAAATGGATCTAAAGGAATAGAGAAGGAGGGACGTGAATAGCTTCAAAACACACTGTATGCAATTCTCAAAGAACAGAAAAAACTCAGCAAAACAGAACAGAATTTCTTGCAACCAGAATTCCAAAAGGCTGGTAGTAAATAACCATGGCTAATAAAGCAATTATACCTTTGTCAAAATATGCCCCAATCTTTAATTCTATCATAATTTCAAATTACTACAATGTCCTTAAGTAAAACTTCAGTCTTAGAGTTTTAGACAACTCCTGAAAATACCAATTTTGTAATAAATGATTAGCTTCTTCACCAAATCTGTAGAAAGTATCACAAAGCATCAAACATTAAGACATTAGAAACAAATAAACATTCTTAATATCTTCATCAGCACCTAATGCATTATATACTCATGCATGTGTTGGTCAGAGATTATGAAATATCTAAAGCATCCAAGAATGCCAACTATGCTCACAAAACATCTCTAGCAACTATCGTAGGGAAACTCTTCCTGCTTAGGGGAGATGGGCACACAAATAAGTTTGCAAGATTTTGATGATGGAAATTATAGGAACAATAAATTTTGATAGTAGGACAAAGACAGACTGTGGGGAGGCATATTGGATGGACGAGGAGCAAATAAAATTACTAAACTTATACACACACACATGCACGCATGCATGCACGCACATGCACAGAGAGAGAGAGGGAGGGAGGGAGGAGGGAGGGAGGGAGAGAGAGAGATGTGAGAGAGGTGGATATAAGAGATAATTACTTTCTTTTCTTCTGTTGCCAGTTTTGTTTGTTTGTTAGTTTTCTCAGCCTGGCTCCTGGCTATTTCCTCAACTAACTCTATGGTGAATTCCAACCTAGGCAGTTTTACTGAAGTAATGTCAGTTAATGAAGAAAATTATGACCCAATACATGATTTATTTAATGTTTATGTATCCATTAGTTCAGAAAATTTTACAAGAGAAACTATATCTGTACAGTGCATTCCTACACAGGGAAACTCCTTAACAAGGTTAGAAAATTGCTTTTAGGATTAGGCTCATTTGTCTAATCTAGGCAATAGATTTTGTACTCACGAGGAATCTCCAAGTAAAATCTCTTAGCAGGTGTGACTGCAGGTGGCAGTGAAGCCTTCCAAGTAGCCGGTGGAATCTGCCAGGGTGGATCTCAGGTCACTTGGCAAGCACCTCTAATGGTAAGAGCCTCCTGGGGCCAAGACAGTTCTCCTTCATGCAGAGACATGTTTGGTGCGTCTTTTTTCTTCTCTTTCTTTTTTATTTTCAACAAATAGATGTTCTCCTTGCTAAAGAGGTCTATGGATGCTTCTCACAATAAATTGAGTGTTCTGTGATGACAAACTGAAGCAAATCTGCATTAAAATTGCAATTACTGGATAATTTATATGTTAACTGATGAAAATGATTTCCACGGATTTAACAGCATGTGTTCTGGAGAGCTAAGCCTAACCCTATGCACTGAGTACTTCATAGCTTCCTCTGAGAAGAAATATCCTCCTTTGGTTGACAAGTAGAAAAATTCAGGAGAGGCAGAGGCAGCAAAGGAAAGCCCTTCATAGTTTAAACTTGTAGAAGAAAAGATATGCATAGTGCTGCCCCAGGAGAAGGAAAATCTTCCTTCTGGCCAGTCTTTGACTTTAACCTGGGAATGTAGTGTTTGAGAGCAGGATAAAGCTCATGCATGCATCTGGGGTTTATGCAGATTAAAACAGCAATAAAAACTTTACCCTCAGTAGGAAGATGATCATAGAATCACACATTGGAATATCCTGGTACATTGCAGATGGAATACTGCTGCTGGCTAGGCTCTACAATTTAATCCTGGGCTACAGAGTTGTCATCTTGAATTGAAAAGCTTGAGAAGGTAAAGAACATGATTCCTTTCCTGCCCTTCCATCTGGCGGTTCCCTCCAGCATTAGTATTCATGTTAAGCCAGCACTTCCACTTTGTGAACAGAGGATATAGCTTCTAATGTGTACTTACTGGAAGACATCATATGTATCTGCTTCATCATGAAGAAACTCTTAAAGATTACAGAAACACAAATCCTTAGTGTGCTCATTGAATCTAAGTGAAGGGAACAGATTTTGGTGACATGGGCTGCAAAGACAGCAGTTAAGTAGTTGGACAAATATGAATTAAAAAGGAAATATGACTAGACGTAAAATAATTTTTGTTGTTGTTCTCTAGAAGAGAGAAGAGGGGGAAAGGGTAAGTGATGGAATTTTAGGAAACCTGTGAAGATAATTTGAAATAGAAACTATTAACCCTAGGGACGATGAGAACAGAAATATGTGCACTTTCTCTCTCTCTCTCTCTCTCTCTCTCTCTCTCTCTCTCTCTCTCTCTCTCTCTCTTTTGTTCTGGAATTGTTTGCTGTTAATTGTTCTGGGTCAAAAGAAATCACCACCTTATTTTACTTTTCTGTAGTTCTGGATGAAGAATATAAAAGCATGTTAATTTTTGTCCATAGAATTTATAGAGTTCTTAGAAAATTCCCAATTTTCAAACTTCAAGTTATCAATAGATTCTAGCAGACATTTATCATTCAGATTGTAAAATATTGAAAGAGGCACAGGATTAGTTCATTAATTGTTACATAGAATTTTTTGTGTCATTCAGCATTGATAAAATGATTCTACACAGTCTTCAGACATCTGATACTTAATACTATAAATGAGAGTAGAAAATTTAAAACAGAAAGTCATTTGGCTTAGTGTATATCAGCATGAAATCATGTTTAGTGTGACTGTAGAAGCATAAGAAGGGGAAGAGAATGGATGCAAAGGAGAGAGATAGGGTGATCCGGATCAAGAAAAACACTTCAACTTATAAGCACGTGTTCCTTGAGAGCAGATATTCTAGCAGCTGGGAACTTGCAAAAGACATTTTGAATGTGACTTCAGCCCAGGTGCTAGGGATTTTTCTCTAAAATTTACCCCATATGTTCCACAGTTTATGGGTAGCTAATGCCCAAGGACACTCCTCAGAAGGAAAAGGAATAACAAGTATTACATGAGTTAAATATAGTTATTTTCAGGAAGCTATTCCTAGTGAACATTAAGGCACACTTAAAATATTTTAACTTTGCTTTGTAGAAATGATGTGAATTGTATTATTATTCATTTACAATTGCTCTAAAGATTTTTTATTTGAAATTTATTCTCATTGAATATATATATATTAGCCCCTGATACAACCCCAGAAAATTAACTATGCCATGAGTATTCATGTTAGTTACTGGCTCAAAAAGTTTAAATAATTACAGTAATTGTTATTGTCGCTTTATTATTTTTACCACAATATAAACATCCTTTATGTATAGGTTGCATTTAGCCTAACTTTGTATAATATAAAATGATATAATAAAGCCTCCAGTCATGTTAATTAGAGAATTATCAAAATTTGCAATCACCTGAGTTCTCATATCCAAGAATATGTGCCTTTCTTAGCTTTAACTTAGTTTGATGCCTGGAGTGAGTTGAGGAGGAAGTCTCACCTGAGAGATTCCCCAGATCCATTTGGCCTGTGGACATGTCTGTGTCAGGCAGTATCCTTCCGTGTTTTCTCTGTTAGCTGTGGTTTCTGTTTCCAGTTTCTGCTGAGTTCCTGCCCCGATTTCCCATAAATGAATGGCTGTGACCTGGGAGTTTAAGCAGAATAAATGGTTTCCTGGTCATGGTACTGTTTCAGCAAGAAAATGAAACAAGAATAAAAGGTCATCTGAATTTTGTGTTTGTATTCCTGCATTGCTTCTGATGGTTATTTTAATAAAATTTAAATAAGAATCTCAATTGGATCAATTAATTCATTCACCCTGTATTTCATTTTGATTTGAATGGTTCACATAACTTCCAGTTTCCAGGCTTCTATTAAAATAATAAAAATTATTAAATGTACACTTATATAATGTATATGTGGTGATGTATACAGATATCCACAAACACAATTCTATGTTTTCATATGTTTTTAAATTTTGTTGCAATTCAACAAAAAGGAAGAAATTAAGGGGAAATGACTAAAAGGTTTACTACCCAGAAGAAACCTTCATTAACCTTCCCTGAATATCATGTTGGGCATTTATCATTTTATGTATGTTAAGAATGACAAATACAGAAACAAATCTCAAAATTATCTAACTATAAGTAAAATACATTGGCATTGCTTCTGTTGTATGACTATTCTAGAAAGAGCTGACATAAGCCTGAGGAAGTGGTTAAGAACAGTGTAAGAATGTTAAAGACAAAATATATGATCCTCCCTTCTGCCTCTTCCATTATAGTAATTCTGTGTTTGAGTTTAGAGTGATGATCATTTCTTTCTTTTCCCACTTATACATACAAGCTGTTTGCAGAATTCTCTTCTGCAGCATTTTCAAATGTGCTTTCTGTCCAGTGCACATTCCGATTACCAGGGAACTGAGACTCAGATTCCCTCATCTGTCTTTTCAAATCATCATTGCTTCTTTAATTTTTTTTTCAGTTTACAAATTTTAATTAAAACTTGCATGTTTATGTACATTTTTCTTATATTTATTCATTATGAAATAGTCACTGATAATATTCTACTTGCCTTATGTAGTCTATTCTGTCTTGGTGAGAATATAAAATATCTACACATTTCGCGATTTGACATACACAATACAATATTTTAATGATAACTCACATTTTTATACATTTAATTCCAGCTATCAAAATAGATGAAAGTGAACCTTATAGCAACATATCTGCACTATGTACTCCGCTGCCCCACCCACTAGTAACAATCATTCTACTTTCTTGATGAAAGTTTAAACATTTAGATTCCATATGTAAGTAATATCATAAAATGGTTGTCTTACTGTATCTGGTTTACCTCACCTTGTCTGGACATTTTCTATTCATTCCAGGTAGAGAGTACAAAACACACACACACATACACACACACACACACACACACACACACACACACACAAATCAAAACAAAACAAAACAAAACAAAACCAACAGTTCCACCAAGTCCACCATAGTGAGCCATGAAGCTCATTGTGCTTATAAAAACATGGGTAACCTACCCAAGTGACCCTTACCAAGGTGTATCACTGAGAAGTTCCTCCTGCCCAGCATGGGTAAATACATTAATCCTAGGTATGAGGTCTCCATCCCAGTCCATCTTTAGTCTCTCATATACTTTAGATACTCCAAGACTGCAATGCACTTAGGCAGGATTATGTGCAGTTGAGGAGTGGGAAGGTCGGATGGTTTAGACGTTCAGACTTCACATTAGTTTTCCAAAATCATGTTATATAGGTATTGTTAGGATGATTTTTCAAATATAAGGAAGTTGATTGCAACAATAATTAATGTATTTCAAATACATGACAAAAAGAAGAATCTTGAAGATATGTGAGACTTTTTTTCTAATTTACAAAAACACATGCCATGTAGGCTAGTGGTAGCTCTTTGTGTAGTGGAATCTTATATGGATGTTCACTATATGTTATTTTATTCCATCACTATGATTACCAAAGAGAGTGTTATTATTTTTATGTCTAAGACTCATGCAAAATTAAGAGAAGAATTAAATCACTTACCTAATGTCTAAATAAATGAATGAATAAATAAATAAGTATGTGAATTTAACATCTGGCTTACTGACTATGTGTAGGGTGGAGAAATAATTTTTATTTGACAATTTTCATGCTGTAAATTATTTTACCTAGCCAGATATAAAGGTGACTACATGATGTTATTGTGGGGGGCTGTGGAAGAATGCTTTCATTTCCATAACATTATATAGCATAAAGTTTATATAAATGCCATCACAAAATAGAAAGCAATGAAATGTTATAAAAATTTAAAATAATCAGTTTTGATAATTTCTTAAATAAATGGCTAATATAGTTTGACAAACTAGTTATTGTCTATTTTAATTTTTAATTGTGTGTGTATGAAATAGTCCACTGGCAAATCCCTGAGAATTTAACAGTCTGCTATTAGGACTGACATGCTGTCTTTGGAACATCGACATGCCCAAGTCTCTTCAGAACCCCCAGTTCATTCCTGCTATGACAGCTGGCTTCAGTGCAGTTGTATTGTACTGGACATTAATACAGAAAAGAGACGAAATGATCCTGGTCCACCACCATCACCAGTCAGCCATCTTTGTGACCGAGCACAGCTCGGGTTTCCTCCTCGTTGTGGTTTGTGAAAATATCTGTTATGTAAAGAAGCTGAAATTCTATGTTCAGTAAATTGAAACCAGGCAAAATCTCTTTAACACTAACAACTTTTAGTTTGTCTCATTTAAAGTGAACTCTTTTGTTAAAATATATGATAGAATTATAGGTGAGTTTACACCGTACAAGCTTGGTACCCCAAATACTGCTAAGAAATCCTGTAAGTTCTATATCCAGAAGTTTTACTGTTACCATATTCTGTCATCAAATATGTTTGGTCAAAATGATTATGCAAATAGTGTTTCATCAGTTGTGTCAAATCACTTTCAGCATAAAGTTCTGGTAAGTTCTTTTTTCCACAATTGCCTCTATTTAGTCTAACCAACTAAACTAAGCTCAGTTCAAAAATTGAGACCATTTCTAACCTTATCATCTGAAGTTTTCCCTTCAAACTTCTATCTCACGTTTTTAGACTCACAGAACTTCCTGAGAGCCACCTTTAAGAATGATGACCTTTAAGTCATACATGATATACCTCTTTTTTCACTATGAACTTCCAGTCCACTGCAAATTGTCCTTTTGCTATCTTCAATTTCTCATGTGTTAACTAAATATCACTGTCTAATTTTAATGTTTCAGACACAGTTCTAGATTCTATAATAGCATGTAAAATAAAACTTGTGCTTGCCCATAAATCTTCTTCTGGCACACAGAGAAAGAAAAATGCAGTAAACTAAAACAAAAACCTACTTGAACACTCCAATGGTCTATTTTGCATTAATAATGTGTTTAAAGCAAAGCCAGCTGTTGAGAAACTGATAGAAAGGGGCAGTAGTCTGGTGGGGAAAATACTCTGATGCTGTGAAATGATTCTAGAGGCCAGGAAGGGGGAGCCTACTATTCTGGACCTTCGTCCACATGGTAAGTGTCAGGGCAATGAGGTTGATACATGCCTGACAATTTTGAGAAGAGGAAAGGAAATCCATGAACCTAGACCAATATGGACTCAGAGGAGCTCAGTATCCAAGGAAGGGACTATGGGGCCAGAGCAGTCAGAGTTTGTTTCCGATACTAGAAAGAAAATTGGGTCTGTGTCTTAATGAGCATCATTTTTATTTTTTAAATGAAGGATACTCTTTCTGACAAGGGAATGCAGATACAGGGGGAAATGCTTTGAAATATCATTTTCAGAGCTTTATATGTTTATTGGAACAGTGAATCCAACTGAGAACCACATTTTAACCAGAGTAGAAAGAGCAGTGACAGTGAGAAATAGTTACATCTAATTATATCCTTCAGAATTATACCCTAAAGCATTTGGGGTCAGAGGGTCATATGAGAGTCACCATTCTGCACTTTTTTTATGCCTAATTTAAACATTGATACTGTAAAGTGGTATGCTATAAACTTCCCCACCAGTGATGGCCTATTGAGTTTACCCTCCATTTCTCTCTGGGATGTGGATCTTCTAGGCTGTCTCATAGCTTCTTATATATTGTTCTGTAGTTAGTTATTTTTTTCTATTCTTTTGCTCTTTGGTCTTTTTGGGGGCCCTCCACCCAGCTCCCAAATAAATCACAGATGGAGGCTTATTCTTTATTATGAATGCCTGGCCTTAGCTTGTCTTGTTTCTTGCAAGTTTCTCTTAAATTTTCTCATCTACCTTTTGCTTCTTGGCTTTTTCCTTTTCTTCTGTAATCTTACTTTCATTCTTACTTGGCTGGCTATGTGGCAAAGTGACTGACCTATGGCATCCTCCTCTCCTTGTTCTCTTGCTCTGTCTTCTTTCTTCTCCCAGATTTCTCCTGATATTTATTCTGTCTGCCTGCCAGCTCCTCCTGTCCTTTCTCCTACCTTGCTATTGGCCAGTTCTTTATTAGACCATCATGTGTTTTAGACAGCCAAAGCAACACAGCTTCTCAGAGTTAAACATGCATCATAAAAAATTCAACACATCTTTGCATCATTAAACAAATGTTCCACAGCATAAACAAATGTAGCACATCTTAAAATAACATTCTACAGCATTGTTCTGCTTAGATTTTCTCATTTTTCGCCCTTCCTTTCCCTGCTCCTCTCTTTTGTAACCTCTCCTCCTCTTTGCTTCCTTTCTTTCCCTTTTGTTTGTCCTTTCATTCCTTTGTTCCTTCATCATCTCCTATACTTCGCTTCCTTTCTTCTTTTCTTTTCCTTCCTTCATTATTTATATCTCCTAATGTGTTTAGAAGGACAGTAAATGCCTATGTATGTGTGTGTACAAACATGTAAAGATACATCTGCTCTCATGGACCCATTTATGTGGAAGTGAAGAGTTAATGTTGGGTATCTTCCTCAGTAATTCTCCACTTTCTTCTTGGAGGCAGAACCTCTCTCTGAAGCTCATCAGTTCAGTCTAGAGACTGGCCAGCAAGCCCCAGAGATCCTCCTGTCTCCACCTGTTCAGTACTGGGGCCATGCTCCACTTTTCATCTAGATGACTGGTTTGGACCCAGAGTAACAAACACTTTATCAACCAAGTTTTCTCACTCCCTCTCTTAACCATCTTCCAGAGGAACAGCTATCTTCCCCATGTTACCTACATTACCTACCACCTTCATTCCTTATTCTTCTTTCTGCTCAAGTCCTAATTATGTCACTTACGTTATTACTTATTGCTTCTTTTTTGCTGTGTGTCTTGCCCATGCCAATCTTTCTAGATGACTCTCGAAACTAAACAACTCACACTCAGGTTTTTTTTTTTTTTTTTTTTTTTTTTTTTTTTTTTTTTTTTTTTTTTTTTTCTGTGCTGAGGCAAAACTTGCTTAGTGAGTTTAGGTATCAAATAACATTGAATCTAGATCTTCTATTATCACTTACGTACCTCGTGGCATAAAAATACCTCAATTAACATATTTGGGTTTTTTGTTGTTGTTGTTTTGCTTTTGTTTTGCTTTGTTTTTATTGTTTGTTTGTTTGTTTGTTTTCTTGAGACATCATTCCTTTTCTCTGTGTAATCATCCTAATTGTCCTGGAACTCACTCTGTAGACTAGGCTGGCCATGAACTCACAGAGATTCACCTACCTGCCTCTCAAGTGCTAGAATTAAAGGCATGTACAACCACTGCCAAGCATCAATTAACATCTTTGAATTTTTTCTCTCTGTAAATAATGATGTATGATGAATCAGAGTTTCTATTGAAATACTTTTTCCCCTTTTCACTTTATATTTGCTGAAATCTGACTTTAAAATATAGCACCCCTTCTGAATTTGCAAATATGAAATCATTCTAAGGTTTCTGAGCTAGTGATGGTCATACAGTATGACTGGTAAACACAAAGGCTGCAGCCCAATGAGAACCAGCATCCACTGGCTTCAGATTCCCTCTTACTCTGTTTCTAAATTTCAAGAAGAGGGAAATCCTGAAAACCTCTACCTTTTGGTACAGTTTGTTCTGAGAAAACACAGTCCAACCTTCTGCGTTGAAGTATACATTTTTTACAAAGCCAGCTCCATGTTCCCATCCAATTGGCCCAGCTCTCACCTTGCTATCCTAGCAATATAATAATACAAGAGGTGAAGCACGTTACAGAACTAAATTATTACAATTGCATCTGTGCTTCTATGTGAAAGAAAGCATTGTGTCTACTTGAAGTGGTAGCATTAAAATGTTTTCTCTTTGAGACTCTGTGCTGGGGGGATTTGAAGTATACTTAGCTCAGTAGATTTTATCCACATAAAGCACTTTTGTTGAAAATCTGCTTTTTTACTGCTTGTTATTATTAAGCAAACAGCCGGCCTTTCTCAGATCTGTAAAGCAGTTGCTGTTTTTCTTTTCACTCTAAATTCCCATCACATTGCTTTGTGTGTCTTATCTTTCTCCACTTTTCCTAACGAGCCCACCTCTCTTCTTGCTAGCACTGGTATCAATCCCAGCTCCAGTAGGACATGCATTTAGTGTGTGATGAATGACACTAACTAGATAAACTAACCACGCCCTCCACTGCTTCATCACCATCATCACATGTCTTTTGCCCTCTTTCTGAGCCTCGATGTGTGACAATATGAAGTAGTTTGATTTGTACTATAATATTTTGACTTAGAGTTAACTCTTTGATGAAGAGACAGGGACAGAACCAGCTACATGCAATCCACATTAAATGAATACTTTTTTTTTTAACCTACAAAAGGGGAATAAAGGAGAAGAATTTTGATCTTCAGGTATTCTGCTGTCACCTGGAATAATCAACACCAGAGTTCTTAGAATGTAGTTACTGCAAGTGAGGTCATTAAGCTTCTATTGTGTTCATTTTTAACTTGTTTAAGAAACCACACATAGTGATGAGGCACTATATTGGGAGTAACACAACAGTGGACAGAGATGTTGATATGGGTGAGCCTGGCACGGCCTCATTATTTCTACTCCTTTTGTTTTTAGAAATACAGGGACATTATACTTTGCCATAATTGTCTAGTTTTGAACTTACAGTTATGCTAGGATAATTAATGCAAATCTGATATCCTCCAGATAAATAGCTGCCATAAGAAAAAAATAATGTTTGTCAAGTTCTAATGGTATATCCTTCCCAAAGGGTTTATGATTTGCCTTTGTACATACCATTCCCTTGCTTTTGCAAAGAAGTATTTAGTCTGAAACAGAGAAGAAAAAGTCATCAATGAATTAATTAGTCCAAAACTCAGTAGTTAAATTTAACACATGACATTCATCTCTATTTGCTGATTTTTCTTTGTATTGCAAAGCTAATCCTTCTTCACATATATTTTGCAAAGGGAATTTACTTTTTTAACATGATAATAAAAGTCAATCTAACAATAACACTGTGCTTAAGATGTCTGAATGGAACAGACCTCCTCTAGATGCATTGTGCATGGATTCTTTTTATCCTGTGAAGAAGGTTTTTACAGTCTTGGAAGAGATTAGACAGTAATACACTCCTTTCACTGACAAGCAACACGCTTACCTTTCATGAAAATATTTCCACTAGGAAGGAAAGGTAAATTTGTCATCCTTTGGATGTCCATTGTCCTATGAGTGCTCATATACTATTGTGTTACTATCAAAGATTGGGAGTCAAGTTCATGGCACTATTGGGAAGTGTGGGGCCTAGTGGAAGGAAGTTAATTCACCCTAGATGTGGCATTGAAGGCGACATTGGCTCTTTCACCTCTCTACTTTTGCTCTTAGCCTTCATGAAGGAAACATTTTTGACCCACATGTCTCCTGCTAGGATGTAATACCTTGCCACATGCTCACAGCATATGGACTTCAACCACAGAAACTATCAGCAAAAACATCCTTTATCCTTATAAGATGTATATCTCAGGTATTTTATCTCAGTGATGAAAAGGTAAAGAACCCAAGTTCTTTATTTCTAATACTATATTTCAACTCTTATAACTGTAGAAAAGCTGATGATTATCAAATCCAATGTCCCAATATAAACTGAAAACCCAATTGAGAGTCCACATTATTTTTATTTAATTACGCTCTATGTTTGGATTTCTGTTGTATTGTTAGTTTTTGTCAAGGATGTGAGAGAACAAAATATTGTCTACCTATTTAGGACTTTAAGGAATAGTTTATGTCTCTTGATTTTCGAGACAAATATTAAGAATACTGGACCAATCATAGCCTAATGCCAGAAATTATTACAAGTTATATATTTTTACTTTACCTTTTGTAAATGGACTTTTTTCTTTCTTTATAATTTCATTCACTCACTTATATGATTATCCTTTGGCCACAACTGCAGTGTTTCTGTTACATGTCTTGTAAAGGCCCTGATGTCTTATGCACAGAAGTTCAGGTTTATCTTTCAGTCATTCATATTCCAGTAGTAGGAATTCACACAATGAATTTTGCCATTTATCGAATATTCTTTGAGCCAACCAAAAGGCATTTGAAATGCTTAAGTTTCATTTCTTTGGGAATTCCTCATAAGCATATTAGGAAATCATTTCCTTACTGCTATGGTCAAATATTCTTGTCAATAACATCACAGACTTTTGAGACTAGTGGCCTTTTGCACTCATTCCCCTAAACTTGGAGTGGATGGATTTCACGAGACAGACTCAGTGCTCTATGGGAGTGTTGTTCAAAAGCGCTGACTGTAAATACGTGTCCTCTGAGTTTACATTGGGCAATTATCCATGGAAGTCAAATATCCTCAAGTAACTGGGTAAAATTGTCTTTTGATTAAGCATTTTCTGGAAAGGCTGAACAGCAGCCGCCTGTTTAATTTTTAAATTATAATTACATTTTGTGCCTTGATTCTTCCGTTGCATTCCAATCAAATGTCTCTTTCCTGACACGAGTTAAAAGCATTAATATTGTGAACCTTGTTCATGGAACATGGAGATTTGATTTAAGTCTCATTTCGAAAATCTATCACTGTAAAATCATTGACAGGACACTTTTTCTTTTTAACACCAATTACATGCCAACCATCATCCTCAGTAATTGTCACAGCTTATTTTATTTAATGCATCATTAGCCAAGGTTACATGAGTATGCAATTGGCAGAATATTCAAATTCATATGCTTAATTAAAAAATGTACATTGACCTTCTCTGCTCTTCCTCTTGTCTCTCCCTCCTGGTCCTCAGTGAGCAATATTTTGTGGCTCTCTCCTCAGCATCCCTCCTGGAAGGCAGATCAAAAAGTGTATTTAGAAATAAATATGTTCATATACCAGGTAAAAGATTATATGTGAACTTCAATCTCAATATTCTACAAAGAGCAAACTTTCTTGTTAAGACTTGGACCCCAGCCAAGTGAATTTATATGCTTAATAGCAGAAAAACCCAACCAGAGATCTCCCACACTCAAAAATCTCCCCTAAAATTTGCTGCCCAATTTAACAAATAACATACACAATGTTCAGCTGTTTGAATCATTGACATACATATACACAAAAGGAGAAATGTCCCCTGTGTACCTGAAATGGCAACTAAACTGACCATCTGTGTTTGACCTGACAATTTTCTCACAGGACTCAAACAGTCATGACTGAATATTATAAAAAGAAAAATAGAATAAATGTCACTGTGACCTTGTCAGGGACAGAGCCCCATGCTGCTCTTTATACACAGAGGCTGCATAAGCAGTGAGACAGCTGATATCCTGAAGATATCCTGTGAACACTTCTAGGCAACCTGAGCATTGCAGAGCGACAAACTGCCTAGTATTCACAGATTTGATATTAATCACCCCAAACCTCTCAGATTTGATACTGGTAACCCAAATGTAGATGATTTCTCAAAAGATTTGAGATGCCAGAAAGTAGAACACCACATACTTTCAAATTAAGGTCAATGTTGTGTTGTGTGAATCCAGGATGAGAGTACTACCTGGTTTCAATACTATAAATCTGTTTTAAATAATTCAAATTAAAAAAAAAAAGCTATTGTCAACCAATGCTTTCTTTGGATAAGAATGTACAGTCTCATTTTAGGAGCACCTGTGATCTTCATTAATTGGCCTCCTACTCCAAAGCATTGATTGAGTAGGTGAACCAACTTCCTTTTCTTTTTTTTTAAAGAGCCTTTGAAGAACATCCCAGCTTTTCTTTTGCATTAGGTCATTTTTACTCTTCAAATTTCTAGTGTCTCTTGCCAGTCTGCAAACTTTCTGCCTCTGTAGAATCAGCTGCCTGATTCTTTCTCTACCCCAAAGTCTTATCCTGAGGCATACATAATTTATTCTTCAATGCTTATTCAACAAGACTTCCCACAGTCTTGCCAAAAAGCAAACTTTGGCCAAATGGAATTCCTGTGTGGACTTCTTTCAGAATCATGTCTTCCAGCCAGTTATTCAGCCAAAGAATTATCTGGGCAGCCTCTCTTGCTGTCACACTTCTCAACCTCGCTGGCAGGCAGCCCAACATGCAGTCTGCCAACACCCCTGTCTCCATTTTCACCAGAGCTCAGACCTTTAAGGACTTTCTCTCAACTCTCAGAGCCACTTAGAGTGAGCTATAGCGCCTACTCTGTCAGTTCCCTGACCGAAGTTCCTGCTGCTTTCAAAGTTGGCTAAAGGGAAACATCTGTTTCTCCGTGGGTTTGCTTCGTGGGTTTGCTTCCATGAAGGCACTGAGGCGGTTTTGTTTTTATTTCCCTTCCTTTCATGAAATGTTAGCAATTCCAAGTGCCATGTTCTTCGCGGTTTCCCATATTTCAGGTTTTAAATTTAAATGTGTTTCTTGGGAACGTGGTGGACGGGAGGGGGCGTCTTTTGGACCTGGGATCTTCAATGTGATTTTGGCTAGAATTTATCGCATTGTTCAGTTCCTTCCTTTCCCCCAGATTTCTATCAGCTTCAGCTTACTCTGTGAACTCTTCCACACTTTGGAGATACTTTCTCAGCCCCCACTACTTACTTTAAATAGTTTTTGGTCCACCTTACAATTTATTTCTGACTGCTTCATGTGTTTGCATGAATAGATAGCCACAAAGGTACATATCTATGAGGCCATTTGCTTTCTCATCTAAAACAAGAGTCTACCTGATGTTACTAAGTATCCTAAGAATCTCTCAGTTCCAAAGTTAAAATAGTTTTGACTGCTTGGAATTATTTTTCTCAATAATATCCCAAAACTGTTCTTTTGGCAAGTTATTTGACATGCCTTTGCTTCTCAAAGTATTACATGGACACACTGCAAAAGGAAGGCTTCTGGAAGACCATTAGAAAAAACGAGGCTGGGATTCAGAAACTAGTCATGTTTTGCTATTTATCTGAGATATTAAAAAAGGATACCATCTGTGACTGAGAGAGGCATCAGTTATTACAAACACATACTCTTCTTGTAGGAGACTATATGTGATTCCCAACTTACACTTTGTATGGCTTACAGTTGATTATAACTCCATCTACACACTGCATTTTGGCCAACCTTTTCCCTGGTTTGTAAACTTCAAGATCAGATCTCTGTGAAACCCAGTTTCCAATCAATAACCAGAATGCTCACTTTATAATAAAAGTATTAAAATGAGTCCTCTGATGTAAATTTTAAATTTTAAGATGCTTAATTTCATTTAAAAATATATGCTAAATGGGTCTATTTATAAAAAAAAAAAAAGAGCCAGATATTGAGACGAAAGATGAAAGATCAGAGTGATAAAACAAGCCAGCCCCAAGTTCTTACCTCTAGGAAATCCTCAGCCCAAGTGAGCTACTTCCTGTATACTCACACCAATGTACCTTTCTGTGCTCTGCCATTTTACTTCCTTTCTCCACTTAGCTACATCACTTCCTATCTGTCTGTCCAGACCTCAAGAACTCTATGGTTGACTAGTGCTGGGATTAAAGGCATGTGCCACCATGCCTGGCTCTGTCACAAGTGTGGCCATGGACTCACAGAGATCCGGATAGATCACTGCCTTCCAAATGCTAGGATTAAGGGAGTCAGCTACCATTGCTGACCTCTGTGTTTAATATAGTAGATGGCTTTTTTCTCTGATCCCTATAAAAGCTCTATTGGGGTGCACAAATAAAAAATCACCACAAATATGCAATAGTATGCTCATTATCCCTTGAACCTTCTAATTATCCTTTTCACTTCTCTCTCTCAGAAATGTAGTGTTGAGTGCTGGTCTTTACTCTTTCTTCTCCATTCTCCTTCATCTGTTGGTTATGGAAAGCTCTCATTTCATATGTAGGACACTAACACTTACAAGTACCCTTTCCCAGGGAAGCTGGCTGCACAAGTGAGGGCAACAACTTTCTAATATTTGCTAACACAAAGGACTCATGTAATGCTGAAGGGAGATAGTGAATCCAAGTGCAAATGCTCCTGCCCCCCTTTCTGCAGCTTCATTGCTCCAGTGTCCACCTTGATCTTCCTTCAACTAAGGCTATGGTTCCTGTAAATCTTCCTATAGACTCTTTATGCAGATTCCATTAACTTCTTTCTTTCCTTTTCTTTTCAAGTCTGGCACAGTATCCTGTCTCCTTCAGAACTCCAAATCATCCTTTGACTAAACTTGATCCAAATGTTCTAATTGCCACATCTCATCTCCTGGGATTCTGCTATATGTAGGTGGCCAAAATTGTTGAGATTTCCAAGAAAAGTCTGGTGCTAAAAATAGGAAATGTTCTGTTTTTGACAGTATAAAAGGAGCAAATATATTTCTTAGTATTGGCTTGATTTCCTCAAGACAAAAATGTGAAAGGAAAATATAGTTGACTAGATTGAAGGAAGAGTTCCTAGAGGTGGGAATAGTGTAGATACAAACAGGGAGGAAGAGAAAAATCTATCAATGGCAATCAGAAATAAGAGAAAACCCACCCAAAGAAAGGAACTCCTCCGACATGCAAAATATCCAAAACAAACAATAATAAAACCAGACCAAGTTATTATTCCCAAGATATCCAACTGCAAATTTTCTGAAGAGACTAAAGCATTCTGATGCTTGCAATTAGCCTTCAGTGAAGTTAAGGACTGGATGGGCATTCCAAGGTTATGTATTACAGTGCTGGGTGAGATTTGTAACAGAAACACATCAAAAGACACAATTCCTTTATATTTTCGAAGAGCAGGGGCAGAAAGGCTTCTCTTTAGTGCATCTGTCACTGAAGTCACCATAAAAGATGAAGGAATTTTTGGATGGCTGAACGCCCTAACTGTCATGATAGAACCCTCATCCAGTGACTGATGGAAGAAGATGCAGAGATCCACGGATGGGTCCCAGGAGGAGCTCCAGGAGTCCAATCGACAAGAGAGAAGAGGGATTCTATGAGCAAGAGATACAGAGACCATAATTGGAAAAAGTACAGAGACAATTAGCCAAACTAGTGGAAACACATTGACTTTGGACCAATAGCTGAGGAACTCCCATGGAACTGGACTAGGCCCTCTGGATAAGTGAGACAGTTGTTTCACTTGAACTGTTTAGGGGGCCCCCAGGCAGTGGGATTGGGACCTGTCCCTAGTACATGAGCCGGCTTTTTGGATCCTAGTGCCTATGGTGAGACATTTCGCACAGCCTTGTTGCAGGGAGGAAGGGATTGGACCTGCCTCAACTGAATGTACCAGGCTCTGCTGACTCCCCATGGGAGACCTTGCCTTGGAGGAGGTGGGAATGAGGGGTGGGTTGGGTGGGAAGGGTGGGGGGGAGGAGAAAGGGGAGGGGAATCTGTGATTGATGTGTAAAATGAATAGAAAATCTCTTAATAAAAAATGTCATAAGAAAAAAATGATGAAGGAAGAAGTAAAGATGTCTGCAATTTGAACTGAATGGGAAGTACACACTAATGAAAACATAGGAGGCTGACTAGATAGCAAACAAGACAGTTACTTGAAAGATGTTCAGAAATTTATGATTAGGAGATTAAGCAGTGAAAATCTTATTTGGTAAGCTCATTAATGAGGAAAGAATGGAACTTGTATAATTCCATTTGTACTCATAGATACCATTCAGGTTAGGTCATGTGTTTGTTTCTGTTAAGTTGTTTTATACATTGGGAGACTGGCTTTTGAATAATCCCATACAGATATAAGGAGGTAGAGAAGATGTTGAAATAAATCGGAAGGCTTCCTTGTAGTTTGAATTACATTCATTTGACTGAAAAAGAAAATAATAGAATTCTTAAAATGCATGCTTGGAGACTATGTGTGTCTTGCTGTGAACAGACCTGTTAAGACAGAACAATGTGCATGCATACTATGAAAGACAGGAGCTTTATATCCTGAGTGAAATGAACGCTTTCAATGACAATTCTAATGTGGGAAAAGAATTCGAACTTTCAAGACCTAAGCCCTTGCCGTTGTTAAAGGTCATGGGATATGATTTCATATCTCAGAAGTAATCACAATGTCAGGATCAATGTTTGAGCTATGTTTGCATAGACTTGCTGTGAAAAGTAAACATTAGTATATATATATATATATATATATATATATATATATATATATATATGTACATATGTGTGTGTGTGTGTGTGTGTGTGTGTGTTCTCAGTATGTTGAAAATGTTGGAAAGGGATAACAAACAGTCTTCTATAAATAATAAAATGACATGTAAGTGCAGTGCAATTTAGTTAACTGATTTATGTTGAAAATTCTGACAAGTAGTGGGTAGTTGTGGAAAACTTAATGTTTTGGTCAAAGACACTCTTTCAGTACTTTCTAAGTCCTGTAATTTAAGGCATGTTTTATCCTATTCCCATACACTTATGTTTAAACTGGAGGCAATGATAATCATATCCACCTTCTAAAACTAAAGCAACAAGTTAAATTCGGTTTCAGAAAGCCTCTAAGTTAATATTAAATCAGTGTTGGTCACATAACAACTCTATTCAACAATATTAGCTCTTATTGAAAGTGACACTATTTTAACTAGAACTTCTGCTTTAATACCCACATTTTTTGGGGGGGTATATAAAATAAGTAAAAACTGGGAAGTATTTCTTAAGAAGTACAAAGTGCTAATGTTATTCGATGAATCAAAGTTATTAGAACTCAAATCATTTAATATAAATTTGTTAAAAGGGCTAAAATGGTTCCAAAATTGGGAAATATTGTGCTTCAACTGGGTTAATAATTAGTGGTGGAAGAGTGGTTTTCAGTGATGACTGCACATTAATATGTTTTAAAATATATTAATTTGTCTCTTGAAATTAAATTGAAGCGGTATTTTAAAAATAGACTCACAAAATGAGATCTAGATATGGTGCCTGGAAGGGCATTGAAATAGCAACCAAGCTTGAGAAGCCATGTTGCTGAGGCAATTCCTGGCCTGGATGTGATTTGATCAGCTTACCATTAGTCTTTCTGTGATAGAGTAATATGATTTTGCTATTCTGAGATAGACTGGTAAATGATGATACCATAATTTTTAATCTTGCCATTGATCTCATTCTTTATATGAATGTCAGATTAATTCTAGAAGTACCCTTTGGTTGAAGAAATGCTATAGTGCATTACCTAAACAAAGGTTTCAGAAAACTTCACTTAAAATAAGAACTCCAAAGGTTGATTTGTTTTATGTTTCAGTACTGTGAATGAGTTTTGTAGGACATGATGTTATGTTTTGCTTAAAAATAATTACTTGTGGCCCGCAGCAAGATGGCGGCAGTCTCAATGTCAGTGGCCCTGAGGCAGGCGGGGAGAAGGGCAGTGGCTGCAGCTGCCGTTTCCGTCTCTGGAGCTCCATCCAGGTTGTTGAGCACATCCACATGGAAGCTGGCACAGGACCAGACTCAGGACACACAGCTTATAACAGTTGATGAAAAACTGGATATCACTACTTTAACTGGTGTTCCAGAAGAGCACATCAAAACCAGAAAGGCCAGGATCTTTGTTCCTGCTCGCAACAACATGCAATCTAGAGTAAACAACACAAAGAAATGGAAGATGGACTTTGATACCAGAGAGAGATGGGAAAATCCTTTGATGGGTTGGGCATCAACGGCTGATCCCCTCTCCAACGTGGTTCTAACCTTTAGTACCAAAGAAGATGCAATTGCCTTTGCAGAAAAAAAAAAAAAATGGATGGAGCTATGATGTGGAAGAGAAGAAGGTTCCAAAACCCAAGTCCAGGTCGTACGCTGCAAACTTTTCTTGGAACAAAAGAACAAGGGTGTCTACAAAATAGGTTGGCACTGCTGCATTTCTCCCTGACTGTGAATGAAGTCAGCTGGGCACTATTTATAGTCCGTGGATAATGCACCTCTTAATCTCCTAATAAATGTGACCTTTGAACCACAGGTACAAAAAAAATAATTACTTGTAGTTTCCTCAATTTTTTAAATGAAAAAATTTATAATTATGGAATTCAGAACATACATGGACAAATTACAAAATTGTGTCATATGCATTGCCCAAGATTTAATCAGTATGTTATTGAAAAATACTTCACACATATTTTAAGTTTTCTAATTTTTGCTGCATTTCAGTATAGATTCAGTGTAGTGTAGATTGACTATTTTTATTCAAGGACTGTCCCATCAAACTAAGTGCATATTTGTAAATCGTAATCCACACTCAATGGGTATGGAGCCATAGAGCATAAACTGCAGTTTCTCACAACTGTAGCTTTAAATTACAAATTGTAAATGCAGTTAATGCTTTCTGCTCTCTGGAAATGGCCTAGGCAACTCCATGTGTAAAAGGAGCATAAAGAGCACAAGGCAAGGAAGAGAGACTCTCTCTTTGTGTTAACCACTGATCTTTCAATTGCATGTCCCATGATGTGATGGTTTGAATGAACATTGCCCTCATGGGCTCATAGGATGTGGCAAGATTAGGAGGTGCGGCCTTGTTGGAAGAAGTTTGTCACTGATGGTCAGCCTTGAGATTTCAGATGCTCAAGACAGGCCCAATATCTCTTTCTGTTGCCTGTAATCTACATGTAGAAGTCTTGACTCCTTTTCCAGCACCATGTCTGCCTGTGTGCTTTCATGCTTTCTACCATGATGATAATGGACTAAACCTCTGAATCTATAAATCAACCCCAACTAAATGTTGTCCTTAATAAGAGTTGCCATGGTCATAGTATCTCTTTACAACAATAGAAACCCTAGCTGAGATGCATACCCTCCATCAATACATTTTCTCCTAAGTATTTAAGTTTTTGTATTCTCAAATTAACTTATAGTTCTTACAATTATATCATTACTCCAAGTTCCTATATTTCCTGTAATTCTTAGGGTTATTGTTTTAGACAAAGGCATCCTATGGAATTGTAGCATTTAAATTGGTGCCAAATTATACTGTTTACCAGTGCATTAATCAAGAAATAGGATCTCCCAAACATTTCTCATTTGGGAAACATCATTTATTGTATAAAAGACCATCAGAAAATTTAAAATTTGTCTCATCTAAGGATCAAATAAGGTCCCTTTATTTGACTCATTTTAGTAACTAAGGATCAACTCTAAAGTTATTTGGTTTTTTTTGTTTGTTTGTTTCAGACAGTATTTGTAACAGATACAACTCTTAAACACAGATTGCATTAATATCCCAATCTCGAAGATCTATTGAGCCCTCCATTACCTTCAGAAAATAAAACTCCCCTGAGTTGCTCTTCATAATCTCACCTGAGCTCCAGCAAATAACAGTTTCTTCTCTCTCCCCGCTTTCTTCTTGGGCTCTGCCTTGACCTTTCTGTTCAGAGAGCCCACAACTTAGTGAATATGTTCCTAATTTGTAGTATAAAAAACAAACAAACAAACAATATGTAGATATTTTTATTTATAAATAAGTGTTTTCTTTAATTAGTTAATTGTGTGCATGCCTGTGACCTGGAATCAGGTGTACTGTCACTTTGTGGGATTCAGAGACCAAATTCAAGTTCACGGACATTTTTGCTAATGCCTCTCCCTGCTGTTCTAGAGATGAAACTTCTTTGATTCCTCACTTAACTATTTCTTTTTCTCATTATTCCCCATATGAAGCGCTAGGGCGCTCCTTCATATTCTATTTAACTTTTCTTAACCATTTTATTTACTTTTTCCTCTTGCTACATTATAACATTTAAAATCCACCCTACCCCCATGGATTGAACTCAAGGTGTCTCCAGCACACTAATCAAGTGATATAACACAGGGCCACACCCAGCTCGGTTTTTTTTTTGTTGTTGTTGTTGCTTTTTTTTTTAAGACAGGGATCAAGTTTGACTTGTATCTGTATCTATAGAACCTAAAACAGCATTTTGTTCATAAATGATATGTTAAAAATATATGCACTCCAAAATATGTTAAATAAATAAGGAAGTGTACCTTACTGCATCCCTGGGAAAAGCTATTGTTTATGAGAATTGAAAATGCTGAATGAAAACGCCTAACACATCATTAACAAGATTTTTTTAAGGGAACATATTATTCTGAGCATACAGTATTAAGTTCTGTTGACTATGATGTAATGTGTATCTTCAAATAGTTGAACATCTCATATCTCTAATATCTTGCCAGAAAATATTGGAAAGAGAATTGATTTTTCTTTAATGTGGTACTTTTTGAAAGTGATGCTGAGAATGTTTTCAAGCTTAAAAGTCTTGTTTTCACATAATTGAGTAAATATAGCATGTAATCCTTGTAGGCATCGATAATTTTGCCAATTTTAGCAGGAAAATTTCATGAAATTGTAAAAGCAATATCTTATTTAATCTTTCCCCTTAAATCATCAGCTGTAAATAGATTCACACTAGAAATTTGATTCTATTCCTTTTCCTAGAGAAACATATTAGCACTATATCTTCTGTATAAAAATTATTTGAATAAGCAAAGAGGAATCAAGATAAGAACATAAACTTTGCAACTGCAGACAAGAGGACAGCCTCTTGCAATTGATAGATGGATCTCCCACTATTAACCCATACACAAATTGAAATCCTATTATGAATAATTCCATAATTTCAAAAGCACAGTACTTCATTTATTTTGCAAAATATATACTGGAGGAAATGTAATAATCTATACTAGGTATGTACTGAGTTCAGCCTCTCTATAAGCACCCATTTTTCAAAATTGGATATTTGAAGATAGAAAAATACCAGTTATAATTTTTTTCTTTTCAATATTTACGAGTATTTTTTGTTCCTAATGTGAAGACTGTTCTCTACAAGCAACTCCAAAGACTCTGTAGACATTAATCCTCATAGTTGATATGGGGCATAAGAAGTCAAGATACAAACACAAATGATGAAACGATGTGATTCATAACAAGAGTAGTCAGCCCAGAGTAAATAAAAACAATGGGATGTGTTCTAATTTGTCTTTGGTGTCCCAGATAAGGACAAAAAATCACATGTATGAAAATGTACATGGTTTGGCTGGTTGGGACTTGGATATGTTCTTACAGTTGTCTGAACTCTGTTGAGCTGTATTTCACAGCAATCTGTGGATGCTTCTCAGGTTCCAATGATACGAGAAAGAATAATGGTAAGAAAACTGCTGAAATAGAATGAATTTAAGGAAATAAACTATATTTATACATTGATTCATCAGTATTTAATAAATTATAAAATTTCTAGAGATTGTGGATCATTATTTCATTGGTCCTCAACTTGCTTTGTTAAATACTCTTTCTGGAAAAATTGTCTCTAGGAATATCCTAGACACATGTTATCATTTAAGGGGATATGTTGGTCTGAGAAACACTCAAATACAACTCAAAGAAATGGGAAATAAAAATACTGACTGCAGTTAATAGACCAAGATGTCAATCAAAATAAAATACTGTTAAAACTGGTAGAACATTTCACTTAAAAATAGATGGTCCAACATAGGCAAATGTTCACTTCCCTGTTCTTCAGCTTCACCAGTTTGTCTATTTGTGTTTTTATAAGTATATGATATAGACATTATAATTGTGTATTAACCATTTGAGTGCAATTTAGTGAATATGATTATTTATTCCATGATTAAAACTATTACCATATCCATGAGATTATGAACTATTGCAGAAATACTTAACATTGAGTGAAATAATTCACAAGGATATGATTCTTCCTCTCACTAAATGGTATATTAAAAAAATATCCAAAGTAAGAATTAGAGATGTAAATGTTACAAAGTTATAAATTTAAATAATGGATATTGTTAAGCTAATGGAAAGACAAGTATTACCACTGCTGTAAAAAGAACAATTTTATGAAAGAGAATTTGCTAGTCAACAAAAATAGACTTCACACTGCTTCTAAAAAGAAAAGAGGTAGTGAATTTGAAAGAGAGTAAGGAGGAGCATATTGGAGGACTTTGAGGGAGGATTGGAAAGGGAGAAATTATGTCATTATATTATAATCTTAAAATTAAAAGAAAAAAGGAAAGAAAAAACTTTGAAGAATAAGGAAGAAATTTCCAATAGATTGGCAGGGAGGAATGCTACTCGGAAGGCTTAGTGTGAAGCACGCATGAGCTGATATGAATGATTTCAAAGTTTAAACATTATCCTGGCTTAAAAACTTAGAGACAGATAGAAACCAAAGTCATGATTTTTATGAATATATTTGCTCTCTAACAGTAAGTAGGAGAAAAATGGAGAGCCAGTGCACATTAGAGCATTTTAGTGCACTTCTTATCACACTAGATTTACTTTTTAAAGCCTCTTAAATATTTTACTCAGGTCTTCATTACAATCCACTCTTGTTTTTGAACTATTAATAAACAAATACATTAATGTTAATTTTTGACCTAAAGATTTAACCTCATAAGATATGGTATCAAACCATCTAGCACAGAGTTTAGATTTTCAAATTTAGATCATTGATGTCTGGTGGATTAATAAGCACATATAGAGTGAATTGATGATGTTCCCTGATTTAAACATTTTCACTATTTCCTATTTTCAAATTGTGCATATATTATAACTGAAATAATAAGTTAGTTTGTAGGACAACTACAAAAATCCTGAAGCTATTTTTTTTCTGATTAAAACTCTTTAAAAATATAAACATTTTATTAATCCTTCCAAATTTTCATTGATACATGCAAAGTATTTTGAACATATTCATACTCAGTTATGGCTCCGTACTGTTGACTGGCCTGATCTCTAACAGACCTTGTGTAGGCTACAGTGGTTTGCTTGTGAGTTCATCAGTGTAGTGGTCCTGGATATTCAGAAGAAATTGTTTTGTTCCTATCTGATTAATATTCTTAATTTGATTCCAATAGATAGCTATTAGGTTCTCTATATATCAGGTAATGCATACCAAGGATTGATAACACACAGACTGACACCAACAGTCTAATATTAGTTCATCTTTGTCTGAGCTCTAAAAGGTACTGAGGCTGAATTACTGAGGGTGTAGCCTGGGAATCTAAATTATAAAGTCATATGTGACCCCAAATCACAAAAAAAGCATAAGAACCAGAGTGACAGTGGAAAGTAGATGTAATTATAGTATAATTTCTCAACAGCTCTGCAAGAGAAAACCTGCAACAGACATGAGTCTGTTTTCTGACCTTCTCAGTGAATGAGAGCAGAAATGTTTGAAATTAATCTGTACCACTCACTACATAAAGAGTAGCACCAATTTATTTAGAATTTCACTCAATGTAAGTCACAATAAAAAAGACTCAACTTTTAACTGAGTTTTTTTTTTTTTTTTTTTTTTTTGTTTTTTTTTTTTTTTGGTTTTTTGAGACAGGGTTTCTCTGTGTAGCTTTGCGCCTTTCCTGGAACTCACTTGGTAACCCAGGCTGGCCTCGAACTCACAGAGATCTGCCTGGCTCTGCCTCCCTAGTGCTGTGATTAAAGGCGTGCGCCACCACCGGCGAACTGAGGATTTTTAATTCTCTCTGTACAAGCTAAAAGATGCATAGTGTGTGTGTGTGTGTGTGTGTGTGTGTGTGTGTGTGTGTGTGTGTGTGTATGTTAGAGTGTTAGAGAGAGAGAGAGAGAGAGAGAGAGAAGAGAGAGAGAGAGAGAGAGAGAGAGAGAGAGAGAGAGAAGAGAGAGAGAGAGGTCATTGACTGGATTAATAATGTACAAAAACTCCGAGAACACAGCATCATCTAAAAGCTTTCCTAATGTCATCTTAAATTTGGATAACTCATCACACCTGCATCATTTATACTTGTGTTCAGATGATCTTCTACATTGGAATAAGAAAAGTGATGCAGGTCCTTGTCATGGAGAATTGTCAGCAATGGGGTTACATGCAGTTTAGTCTGCCTTTTAGTTCTGTGTTAGAAAACAAGCAGACTGATAATGAATCAGCATCATGACTTCAAGCAATGAGGGAAAGGAAGATCTCCATAAGAGAAGACTGGCCTCTTATTGAAAAAAAGTACCCATGTGAAACAGCAAGTTGATGTCTAGCTTATTATAGGATGTTGGATATTTCTGTAAAGCAGAAACAACTGTACAGCTTTTACAAAGGATTTACCAGTTAATATCTGGTTGTGAACACAGGCTACAGAGGAATATTTTTTCTATTGTCCATTATTTAAGTTTCATTGAAAACTAAGTCAGTTTCTTTAGTGATTTTAATCTAAGCTTATTTTTTAAAAGATTTATAAAATATTCAATAAAATCTATAGCAGTGAATATGTATACAGTCAATGTATATAAACTAAATATATGATATATGTGTGTGTGTAAAATGTACATGTTTTTATGTAGTATAAACAAAGACACAGGCTAATATGCAAATCATAACAACTGTTGTATTATTGATTAAATTCTCTTTGTTGCTGTTCAGAAATTCCTTCTACAAAGTAAATGAGAAGGACAAGGAATGGAGGACAGATTGGGATGAACAGGATAAACAAATGAATTCTCAAAAATAATGTGAGTTGAGCATCTAATTCTAAGATGGGAAGACCTGAAACATAACACAAAAAATTCAGAACACTTAAATACTTGCATCAACTAATTACTAGGTGTTTTAATTTTTATTATAGTTATATAAATTCTTCATTACACACAGACACAGACACACACACACATATATGTCACTCTGAATGATCTAATCTTGATATATAAAATCCAAGTTAAAATAACACATTAGACATAATATTGAATAGATTTCTGTCATAGTTAGGGTTTCCATTGCTGTGAATAGACACCATGACCATGGCAACTCTTACAAAAAAAAAGGGACATTTAATTGGGGTGGCTTATAGTTTCAGAGGTTTAGTCCATCATCATCTTGGCAGGACATGGTAACATTCAGCCACAGACATGGTGCTGGAGAAGGAGCTAATAGTTGTGCATCTTCATCTGCAGGCAACAGGACATGAACTGTGTGCCACACTGTGCATAGCTTGAACATAGGAGGCATTAACACCTACTCCCAGGATGACACACTTCCTCCATCAAGGCCACATCTACTCCTGCAAAGCCGCACCTTTTAATAGTGCGATTACCTTTGGGGGCCATTTTCTTTCAAATTATTTATTTCAAACCATTGCTGATCAAGGAAGACTTTGGTATTTCAGTGTATCTACACATGCTGATTGGAGATTCCTTCACAGAGTTCTATAAAAATATGCTCCATTCTGACAGAGACATAAATAGTAATCACAACAGTATAAGAAGTATTTATAGACAAGCAGGGGAAAACATTCTCTCTAGAGTAAGCTATTTATTCATATTGTGTTTAAGTTGCTTACATGCTTACATGTAATCAGTGAATGGTGGTTCTAGGTCCAATAAGTGTATTTAAAGAAATTCTCTCTGGAAAAAAAATTATAGGCTGTTTAACATCCATCATGGGAGAACTTTCCACATATCTTTTAAGGGGCTGAGAAATATTATAAATAGGCACAATGAAGGCAAATTTTTCTCTATCCTTTTCCTGTAAAGATATAGTGAGAAACAGTCTTCTAAATCAATCACTATAATAGACAATCCTTTAGGTAAGATAGAAGATGGGAATTCCAGGCTGTATAGAGCTCATTGGCTAAATTGCTTTATTTGTGGCTGTCAAATCTGTTACCATTCTCCCTTTTCCAGATTTATTTTTAATGACAAATATAGGAGAATTACAATGATGGTTTGATTCTTCAATATGTTGAGCATTTAGCTGCTCCCATAACAGCTGTTCTAAGGCCTTTAATTTTCCTGATGTCAAAGGACATATTTCCTCCCAGACAGGTTTGTCAGTTAACCATTTTAAAGGAAGGACTGCTGGTACCTTTAAAAGATGAGCAACCATGCTATACTTTTGTACAACATGAATGGTCTGTGACTGTTCTTGATAATACCTTTTAATATTTTTCTCAGATGCGTATGTTAGTTTATAGTTTGCTTCTGTGGTTGCAGGAATGTTAATCTGGTTTTTCCATTGCTATAACAAAACACATTCTCATAAATTCATTGCTGCATTAGCCACACATCTTTAATTCCCCACTTGTTCTTCTGGCTCCATACACTTGACCCAACTTATACCTTGTTTTAACTGAGATAAAGTTCCCATCCCTAGAAACTTAACATTTACTTCCTGAAGACACCAATCTATGTGGTGATACCATGTTCCCCAAAATATTATGTACCCTAATAAACTTATCTGGGGTCAGAGAACAGAACAGCCACTAGATATAGAGGCCAGAAAATGGTGGCACTCATGGCTTTAATCTTATCACTTGGGAGGCAGAGATCCATCTGGATCTCTGTGAGTTCAAAGCCACACTGGAAACAGCCAGGCATGGTGACTCACGCCTTTAACCCCAGGAAGTGATAGCAGAAAGCAGAAAGGTATATAAGGCGTGAGAACCAGGAACAAGAGCTGGTTAAGCTTTTAGGCTTTTGAGTAGCAGTTCAGCTGAGATCCATTTGGATGAGAACTCAGAAGCTTCCAGTCTGAAGAAACAAGATCAGCTGAGGAATTGGCAAGGTGAGGAAGCTGTGGCTTGTTCTGCTTCTCTGATCTTCCAGCATTCACCCCAATAACTGGCCTCAGGTTTGATTTTATTAATAAGACCTTTAAGATTCATGCTACAAATCTAGATGCCAATTTTTGGTGAAATTCTTGTTACGTCCATGCATGTGTCTAGTAAATTTTCATTCATAATGCCATTTATGTTTATTTTTAGCTTTGGTCTTTAATCATTTATAGAAATGTGTTAAAATTGTTTTATTCTCTTTCCTGAAAATTTTATTTTATCTAATGAAGCATTTAGGGTACAGCTGCCTGTGGCATTGGGGCTGGATATGGGCAGCCATTGGAGGCTGCTGTAGAAATGCTACAAAGGGAGGACTCCAAACTCATGTGAAGTGCCTGATGGGTGAGAGGGAAAGCTAACCATGGCAGCAACTCTGGAGGCTTCAAAGATGGTAGAAAATGGCTGCTATTTGTCCACATGCCCTGTGTTGGATGCCATAGGAAGCATTTATCTAATTATTCTTTTAACAATAAAAACTTGGGAGTCAGATATTAGGGTGAAAACATGATTGATCAGAGAAGCAGTAGAGAAGCAACCAGTAACCTACCCTCTCTCTCTCCTTCCTTAATTCAAAAGGGCTGAGAATCTTTCTAAGCCCCTCCCATTATATGTCGTGGGTTCTCCAAAACCTCCATGGCTAATTTTGGTCAGCTAGTAGCTAACTCCACCCTCTGATTCAAGGTAAACATTATTTGTAGTCTTGGGAGTATCAGAGTGTGATTAAAATATCCCACAAACAGTTGTGTGGTGTGACTTTGAGGTATTCCTTGACTCCTGAATTCCAGGATACTTTTCCCCTCAGAGTGTCAACATTTCCGTTGGGGAATCCTTTCTCCTCAGAGCTGCATCATTTTTATAAGGGGGTTCTTTCCCTTCAGAGCTATAACATTTCCACAGGGGAAGCTTTTCCCTTCAAAGCTATAACACTTATATTGACAGATAATTACATTATGAATTTGAGAACTGGGGAGTGTACTGAATTTGTAGAGGGTCCGTGTCTTGGGGAAGTGGTTAACCATACATAATTTCACCTGAGGCCCACATGTGAAGAGGGATCTTATGCCTGACATAGCACAGATGGACAGAACCAAAAACTAGATAGCCCAGATACCTAGGGTAGAACAAAACACGACTGCGCCACCCCCCCAACAAAAATCAATGAAATGATTCCTGATGATATTTTGCTATGCTCATAGATTAATTTTTTGTCTAGTCATCATCAGAGAGGCTTCATCTGACAAAGATGGGAGCATGTAGAGACCCACAGACAGATATTATGCAGAAAGTGAAAGTGTAAATTAGAGGACTCCACTCTGTTCCTCCTCTCAGGCTGGGAATCTATCATTCCAAGAGGGGGTGGGAAGACTGTAGGAGTCAGAGGGGCGAAGGACATGGGGAGTATTGCCATTTGTAAAGAACCATTCCCCGGGCAGCACAGGGATCAAGGGGAAGCTGCAATTTCAGCACAACTAAAACTTTTCTATCTAAGGGGGTTAGGGAAAAAAGACACTCACACACTTTCCTGATGGTTTCCTTTTTTATTCTCTTCTCATGTTGTTCTCTCTCCCTCTACCACTTATATACTCCAACAAAATCTTTCAGACAATACAGGAGTCACAAAGGGGTTACATTCCATTTCTCAAGTAAATTATTATAGGTAAAGACATGTTTTTGTTGTTGTTGTTTTGTTTTTTACCTTCCTAGCATCATTAAAAACAGAGTCATCCAGACAACTCACATGCAATATATCTAAGTAACTTTTTCATGAGCAAGCAAGGAGCATATTTTCTCAGCCAATCCTTTTGTTGCTAGGCTTTAAATTGTGATTATATAGAAAGAACAAATTACTTTATTATCTATCTTGAAAGGTAATATTATAAGGAATTTTAAAGAATTACAAACCTAAACTGCTGAAAAGCCCCCCAAAAAAGAAAAAATTGTGTATTTATAACTTATACTTTTGAGTGTATTAGCCACTTTGACCTTTTGTTCTACATTCTCTCAGGCAGGGGAAAGGCATACAAACTAACTCATGAATATATAAATATTTTGAACTAATACTCTGTCATCAAAAGTCATAAATTCTGGATTCTCTTTGGATATTAATGGTGTTTGGAGAGTGCCAAGCATCTGGACATAGAGACACCAGAGATGTCATAAATCCTCTAATTCTAGCTCAAGTCAACATTCCTAATTTACCATAGTTCTTTCAACAGCTACAGCTGGCACTGCCAAAATATTATGGCACCATGATGCTTTACATCTCAACACGCACTTTCTGCCCTGTGTGTAACCCCTGACTGTGTATGTATTTATGACCCTAGACAACTCACCTATGGGTCCTCGTGACTATATATTGTTTTTATGGGATTGTTTACCTTAAAAACCATTAGCAAGGCATCTGTTCTAATGTAAAGGTAGTTTGAAGCTTTGTTTCAGGTAATGGTGCACACCAAAACCTGCGACTGCATTTCTCAGCATTAATATAAAAGGAATTTGAGGAGCCTGGCTCACTAATGTGATGTGAAGCAGCTCCTTGGGGGGGAAGTTATAGGCCCTGACTGTGTAGCATTTCCTCGTATTCATTTTTATTCATCAAAACTCTGTATAAGCTAATTCTATCAATTAGATGGTAAAGCTTAGGGAAGAATCCTCTTCTTGACAATCCAGAAATTGAAAATGCCCAGTTGATTGGGATGTTTTCATGAGATAAACACACTCAGTTACAGGAAGTGGGGTCTTCCCACATACACTCACACCAAACCAGATACCAAGGGAAGATTGCAGCAGCAACATGTAAAGGCACAACAGAAACAAAAGACACTCTGGGGTCTGTAGTCTCACAGCTTTGATTAAATGAGATTCACCCATCAAAGAGTTTTCCTCCTGGTGGACTGATACCTTGAACTTCAATTGCCACCTGCTGCCACCACCACAGGGGAATATGGCCCACTGATTCAACTAAGCAGGACTCATGGAGAGCCACAGAAATTGAAGTGGCAAGGACAGGGCCTACATGGATCTGCACCAGTTGCCCTGCACACATGTTATGGCTGTTAACCTGATGTTTTGTGGGACTTCTATCAGTGGGAATAGATTTGTCTCTGATTCTTTTACCTGCTCCTAGGACTCTTCCTTCGGTTGATTTGCCTTGTTCAGCCTTTATGTGAGGACTTTTTGCTTTACCTCATTGTCTCTTGTTTTGTTGTGTTTAATTGTTGTCTCTTAGAGGCATGCTTTTTTCTGAAGGAAAATGGAGAGTGAGTGGATCCAGTGGAGAGGTAAGAAGAGGGAAACTGGAAGGAGTAGAGGGTGGGGAAACTATGGTAGTGATGTATTGTATCAGAGAAGAATCTACTTTCAATAATAAAAAAAGACAGAAACTAATTAATAATAGTTTTATAACCAACTCTACAAATGATATAATCTTACTTTAAAATATGTTCTTTCAGGGCTGGGAAGTTGACTCAGTAGTTACGCGTGTTCACTGCATGTCCAGAGGTCCCTAGTTCAATTCTCATAATCCACATGAGGTGGCTCAAAACGGCCTGTAATTCCAGCTCCAGGAGATCCAATATCATTTCCTGGAACTGGTAGGCATCCCACATATGTAGCATATACTCACAGACATATACAGATTCAGATAAGCACGTCTACAGATAAAAATCTATAGATGCACACCCACACACTTTTGACTTAAACAAAATTTTAGAGATTGCTAATTATTCAAGATTACTCAGAATATCAACTAACACTATGATGTCATAGAACTCACAGATTTCCTTTTGCTTGTAATAATTGTTCCATGTTCTATAAAGATGATGGTGAGATTAGAGATATGCTGGGTTTCAATCACAATTCAGCTTCTGTGGCTCCTATATACAGAATCACAAAACACAGTCTCAGTTTTCTCTGATACAAAATTCTTTGGCTATAAACAAATGGAAATACATGAACTATGATCCAATAGCTGAGGAGCCCCAACTGGATCAGGCCCTCTGTATAAGTGAGACAGTTGATTAGCTTGATCTGTTTGGGAGGCATCCAGGCAGTGGGACTGGGTCCTGTCCTTAGTGCATGAGCTGGCTGTTTGGAACCTGGGGCTTATGCAGGGACACTTGGCTCAGCCTGGGAGGAGGGGACTGGACCTGCCGGGAAAGAATCTACCAGGTTGAGCTCAATCCTCAGGGGAGTCTTTGCCTTGGAGGAGATGGGAATGGGGGGTGGGCTGGGGGGAAGGAGGGGTAGGGGAGGTAGGGAGTAGAGTAAGGGAATCCATGGCTGATATGTAAAATTAAATTAAATTATAAAATAAAAACAATTCTTTGGCTGTAAAATGTTGAATCCATTTCAATATTCTGTGAGAGAATGGACTTAAAGAAAAAAATGAAAACAAAAATTTGAGATTATAGTGAGACATGCTAATGCCAGAATAGTGAAAAGTCAGTAAATACTGCTCAAAAATTTCAGCCTGTTAAAAACTTATCCTGTTAAGAACAGTGTTACTTCTTTAACTAATCATCACACTGGTTACTTCATTTTCTTTGAAACAAGATAAAAAATTTAGATGTATATTATCTTATCAAGTAGATTTACAACCTTTTAAATCAGCATCAAAATATTCTGAGGCAAGAATTCATTGTGTATACATTTCCTCCTTTATAGATT
This sequence comes from Peromyscus leucopus, assembly GCF_004664715.2. Taxonomy (NCBI): domain Eukaryota; kingdom Metazoa; phylum Chordata; class Mammalia; order Rodentia; family Cricetidae; genus Peromyscus; species Peromyscus leucopus. The sequence continues at coordinate 121,770,733 of NC_051068.1, read as the reverse complement.
TCTCTGAAATAGATCTTTGTCTTTAAGAAATAAATGTTATTGCATTATTATATCCCCTAATATGCATGTAGAGCCCATACAATGCTACTTATAAGCATATTCAATGAAGAAGAAGGCCATGGCATTGAAGGGGAATGAGAAGTATTTGGCAGGGTGTGGAGGGAGAAAAGGGGAGAAATTTCACAATTATAATACAGTCTCAAAAACAAACAAATAAAAACAGGAGTTAAGTTATATTATGAATAAATTAGGACTCCATGTAGAATGACTCCTGTTCATTTTTTCTTTCATTTGTTTATACAGCACTGAGAGTACACAGTGAAGACAGAACAGTTCATCTGTAACTACTGTGTCTGAGTCAGGAGCAGTTCAAATCACACACAGCATGTATTTATAGAGAAATATATTTAGACACTCATTTGCTATATATGTTGTATAGACAAATATAGACTCATAACAATACATACTTTTAGGTTTATTAATTATGTTTGTATATCACATAATATACCTCCAGGTTGAATGAGAAATATTTTCATGGCTTAATCTAACAGTTATTTTCTGTGTTGTTTTCATTGTCATACTTTTAGCAGATATGGTCACTAGTGCTCTGTACCTTGAAGTGATGTATCCATCTTTTTTTTCACATGCTTGATATATATATATATATATATATATATATATATATATATATATATATATTCTGTAAATATCAAATCTTAAATCACAATCTATTTTTTTCAGGCACAATTCTAAAAAATATCTAAGTTTTTGCCCTTGATTGCAAGCATTATTAGAGGGAGTATCACTTGTCTTTGTAATGAGGGTTTAATGTGTTCAAAATGCTCATTAATGTTTGTGGTTAATTTTACTGTTTCCTTCTTAAATAATTGCTAGGCAATTATATATGGAAAGCCATCCAAAGCATAAGAACAATAATGCTCAGCAAAATAAATATGTATGCACAGTCAAAATTACAGGAATTTAGGAAAGCATAGTAATTCTGCTGATAAGCCAGAGTCTCCTTTCTCCAGGAAGTAAGTTTGAAATAGTTAACTTATTTTTACATAAAATTTCAATATGAGGAATTTTATAGGAACAGGATTAAGGGCTTTGTAGAAACAAATATCATATCCTTATGAACTCTGAAATCATGGTTAGTCATTTTTTACCCATTCTACAAAATGAGCAAGAGAATAGATAACTCTATATAAAGACTCCATCCAAGTATTTTGTACCCCAGAAAACATGTTTATTGTGTACAATCTAGGCTTTCAGTATGTTGCTATGTTAACTTATAAGTTATGTGTGTAGCAGTTTGTGGACACATTCGTTAACATCTGAGAGGCTAGCTGCCTGCTGCTTTTCTGTCCTGTAGTGAAGTTTTTCTTGTATTTGATCTGACAGCATTGCCTCTCAGTCCACCACAGAGCAGCTTGTTTATAGTTCTGCTGAATCTTTCTTCTTCACATGACTGGATCAATGCTCCAATAGCAGTAGGCATTTTTGAATACTAATTAACTGGCTGCAATTCAGAAAAGAGTGGTAAAGAAGACAATCATGATACCACTAATGTATTAAATAGCATGAATGAAAAATCACACCCTACCTAGCAGAATGTAGACATTATGAAATAACCATTGATTTAATAGTCAAAAGAAATACCAACATTTTTCATAAAGTACAATTCCTCAGTATCTTGCTGTAGAAAATTCCAAAGTCAACTAATATGTTTAATGGGCAGCTATTTAAATTATCAAAATTCATTTCATGATCTCAAATGCCTGAAAAAAAACACATGAATGTATGCAAACCATGAGGTGAATTCACTTGAAAATAATAATCTTATGATCCAGCCAGTGTGTCTTTGTTTTTATTATAAAACTGATGTCTCATTATTTTGCCTTTTGATTTCTCTCTTTTTATAATCTATGAACACAATGAAGGCTGGATAATGGTAATAATTGCTCATGAAACTTTTATTGAATTGTTAACATTTTCAAGAATGCCTCTAAAATTTTTTTCATTTGTTATCACTTTATTCTTTAGTATAGTGAGAGTTTGACTCCAGGTCCAGGTAAGAGAAGGTAACTGTACTCCAATCTATCTGTACCTTTAAGTACATTCTGGTACTAAGCCATGGATCAGCTGCTGGAGGTTTCTGAAAGTAAACAAGAGCATGCCAACAAGAAAGAAGACAATAGTTTGAGTTAGAGCTAAACTGAGATGAGTGTTTACAATTTTCTGCCTCTTGTATCTTATTGCTTTGTTTCAATGTAGCTGCAAAGCCAGAAGTGATCACTGATTTGGATGAAAAGACCTAAATAGAATTCTATTGTCATTGTACTATTAAAGAACGTGGCATTTTAGTTAAGACAACTTTCATCACAAATTAACAGCAACAAAATAGATAGGAACAAACTTTCTAGTTCAATATTTACTGATGAGTACTCTCAAACATTTAAAAAATATAATGCCAATTAATCCCACAAAGATAATTGAAAAATAAGTTGTCATATCATTTCATGAAGACAACCGTAGTTATCTCAAAATGACAACACACATATACAACTGTAAATAACTAAAAATTTGGACATCAAAATATTCATCAAATTATGTGGCAACAACAAATTGATTTCAAAACAGTAAAATTTAATGTAATTATTGCAATTGATATAAATTAAATATCAATGAATTATAGAAATGAAAAAATCACATAGAACATAGCCGTGAAGCAAATAACCAAAATTAATATAGTGGCTTCAGTGAAATTAATAACTTCTTCAGTTTAAAGGGACTGCCATGAAAATAAGATTGTCTTGTACAGACTGGAAAAAATGTATTTGAAAGACACACATAATGAACTATTCTAAGAGTTTACCAAGAGCTCTTAAAACTCAGTAATAAGAAACCAAATAAACTGATTAAAAATGGGGGAAATCCAAAGAGCCTCAAACAAGATAAACACATGGAGAATAAGCATATCCAATATTAAGGAAATTACAAATAAACACAACAAAGAGGGAACACTTCCATGACAGAAAGGCCGGAACTAAACCTTCACAGCAACAGGGACTATCTCTTTTTATTATAAACTTTGTGGAACAGTTTGGGTATCTAATGCTGCTAAATTTACTCTTACTATACATACTTTCAAGAAGCTGCCCTCAGTTATATTCGCCCACAGGGATTGAAAACTAACGTACACACCACCACCTGTGCCTGACATTTTAACTACATTATTCACAATTGCCTACAAAATAAAATAAGCAAGATTGTGTTAAGTGGGCAAATAATGGAGGGTTGTACATTATTCACTTACAATATACAATTTAAAAAATTGAATTGTAGAAACATTAAATGATATGGAAGAATATTAATTGTATATTACTAAGTAAAAGAGCCAGTCTGAAAAAAGCTACATATTATATTATTCTAAGTGCATAGCCTTCTAGAATACAGAAAAACCACAGACTCAAAAATTGATTAGAAGTTCTCAAGAGTTGTTGTTGCATGAGAGAAATATGGGAACAATGTATTTATTGGGTCAGTAAAACTTTTGACAATACTGAATATGCAGCACTATACATCCCTAAAATTTATGGATTCCTTACCACTAAGAGTGGACACTAATGGAAACATAAGACTTTGAGTACCAATACTCAGTTCAATTTCATGGATAATAACAAGTCATATCATTGCAGTGGGGAATGTATGTCCTGGAGAGGATGCATGAACCTGTGTGTGCATTTTGTTTTTCTGGATCAGAAGGGATGTGAAAACTCTGTGTGAACCCTAAACTGCTGTAAAAATAAAGTTCATGGATTTTAAAAAAAAATGAATGAAAAGAATACAATTTAAATTGAGCTACACATGTCAACAAACCCTTGCATATAGACCTATGGACAATGAATGACAGTATGGAAGGGTATTAAAATCAGTAGCCAAAAGGATGGAATAATTGAAACAGAAATTCCACTCTTCTTGCCAGAATGGCTCAGAAATAAAATGCCATGGAGAAAGAAGGTGGCATGCACTGGCATATCCTACAGAAACACACTATTGTGCCCTTATTGGAACCAGATTACCAGCTCCTTAAGCACGTATGTAGCAAGTGATGGTTAATTTTAGATATTTGACTTGAGAAATGAAAGCTTGTTTCCGCACAAAGCTGGTGAGGGCACATTCCGCTTATAATCAACTGGGACAAATAAAATGTTCTTCAGTGATGTAATGCTTTAAAAATTCTGGTACATCCATACAACGGAATACTATCAATTTACAGTGGGGAAGGGAGTGTGAGTCCACACAATTTGTTTCACTTGAAAGTATTATGCTGAGTGAAACAGTCATCCTCAACAGCTCATAGAAAATGTCATTCTATCTATGTAACACTCTCAATAATAGAAAATCATAGTATTACAATGCAGACTACTGTTCCACTCTGGTTTGCTATATCAGGAATTATAAATATGAGGGAAAGCAGCTAAAAATTTGGGGCTAAAAAAGGAAAACATCTAAAAAAATTCTGAATTTATTCAAATTCTGATTTGTTGGTGCTTACATATCTTAAAATTCCTCGAACACACACACACACAAAAAAAAGAAGTTTAAATTTTGTTTATTTTAAAACAACATGAACCTATTAATTTTACAAAGTACTAACCTTAACTCATGAAGAAGAAACCAAGATCTATAAAAAATTGAAATTTAGTCTCAAGGTCAAAAGAATAAAATCTCAAGAGTCAGGAATTAACCTGAGACAGTCAGACTCCACAACATCTACTTACACAGTAGAGTGAGGGTCATAAATTATTGTTGAATTAGTGCAAACGTCACAAGATAAGGCAAAGTATCAGAAGTCCACTTTCACAGGAATCATTTGGCTACATATTCATTTCTCTGGCAGCCATCTTTCCTAAGACCTCAGTTAAGTAAGTCAATAGATCCAGGTCAAGTAAGACATATGGCCATTTTTGAAACTGCACATTCTGACACAACAGTGATAGCAGAATGAGGTAAAGTAGAGAAATTTGGAGATCCTCAAGCTTATTTTGTGCCTCCCACAGGCACCTGAAGGTCCCTCAAGCTCTGCCTGGGGGGATGTAAGAAGGTGCAACTAGAATGTGCACCTGTCAATCATCCCCAGTGAGTTGTCAATGAGGTAAAATAGCACCCTTAGCTGTGTAAGGCAGTTTTATGAGTAGTTTTAATATAATGTGTATATGAATGCATTTAAAACACTTTGTTTTCAACCATGCAAAAGTTTTCAACCATGCAAAAGGATTTTTTTCTAAAAGAATTCTTAAATATGGGTGCATTTAGATTAAAGTTCATTAACATAATTAGAGTTGAATTTCCTCTTTTATTATTGTTTTAAGCTATCAATAAAATAATAATGAAACCACTTCTAGGAGTACATCAAATCAAAAAATTAAATATCAGGGTAGAATATTTAAAATGTAGATCAGTATATTTCTTGATCAAAAGGTGGAAAATGATGTTTTTAATGGTTATAAGAAGAAATCCTTTTAATACAGTTATTGGCCAATTAAGCACCTAAAATTTTTATTTAAAACTTTTTATAAGTTAGATACAAAACAATGTCCCCTACAATATGATTTGGAATGATGAAAAATTTTCATATATCATCCATTGCTTAAAAAAAAAATTAAGATTCTCTCTATTTGTCTAATGCCCCAATCTTATCATTGTATTAGAATTTGAAATTACTATAATTATTTGTTATTTAATTTAAAATTCTTTCCATGATAGTCTTTTTTTATATTACAGCTGAAGTATCAAAAAATTATATATTCTTTTTTGGCTGATCAGCACATTAACTCCCAATTTAAAAATCTCATATAGCACAAATCTTGATTGTTGTCTAGGTTTAAATACATGCAAAAAGTCAACAAATTCTCCTCCTCCTTGATCCACATAAGCCAGGGTTAGAGTAATAGGCAACAGTTTAGTAGTATAGTATAAGGTGATGGTTTGAGAATATCCCCTATAGGCTCAGGCATTACAATATTTGGTTCCCAGTTGGTGACACTTTTTTGGAGGTTAGGGGATGCAACCTTGCTGGAGGAAGTATGTTACTGGGGGTGGGTATATTATTTCTTCTTCTTCTTCTTCTCCTTCTTCTCTTTCTTCTTCTTCTTCTTCTTCTTCTTCTTCTTCTTCTTCTTCTTCTTCTTCTTCTTCTCCTCCTCCTCCTCCTCCTCCTCTCTCTCTCTCTCTCTCTCTCTCTCTCTCTCTCTCTCTCTCTCTCCCCCCTCTCTCTTTCTCTCCCTCTCTCTCCCTCTCTCCCTCGCTTTGCTTTGTGCTCAAAGGTGAGGAATTGATATCTCAGCTTCCTGTTCTGGCTTCCATGCCTACTTCCTGATACCTTCCCCACAATGGTGAACTCATGCCTCACCTGTAAAGCAAAATAAAAGCCATACAAATTGCATCATTCCCTAACAGTTAATTCTCTGCTACCTATTTCATACTATACTATGGGGTATTAAAACGCAGTAGCTGGAAAAGAGATATTTCTAATATATCTTTATACTATACTATTTGACTGAAAATCAACTACATGGCATATATATATTATTTTAATTTTATACACAATGTATTTTCTAGATTTAAAAGATAGTGAGTTGCATGAATTTAAAAAGAAAATTGAATGCTGAACAGATGGCCAGTTCTCATTCTCCTTAGGTGGTTTCATTTGTGTGAAAACAGTCTACGAGTTACAGTCCTTTGAAAAAACATGTCAGTTTGTATAGTTCCTAGAATGATCCATCATTACGATTTTAATTAACTTGTATCTTTCACACAAACCTAAACAATAAAACTGAATATTGACTAAGAACAGATTACTTAACCATTTTTATACATCAACTTATTTATTACATATAAAGAGTAAATGTTGAATTCACAAGAAATTTAGCCATCTCTATATTAAATCAGTGATTAAAAGTATCATCACCAGCCCGGCGGTGGTGGCACATGCCTTTAATCCCAGCACTTGGGAGGCAGAGCCAGGAGGATCTTTGTGAGTTCGAGGCCAGCCTGGGCTACCAAGTGAGTTCCAGGAAAGGCGCAAAGCTACACAGAGAAACCCTGTCTCAAAAACCAAAAAAAAAAAAAGTAAAAATAAAAAAGCATCATCACCAACAAAATCAAACTACACCATCTTGACCTTGCTGCTTGTTTGCACACTCAGGTTTCAACCAATTAAGAAACAGAGGAAACTCAGGCTAAATGTGGCCTGTGATATAAACCACAAAGCTTCCACATGTGTACAAGCATACACATCTCAATCTCCAAAAAATTGGAATCAGCAGCCACCTATGGAGAATCAATACATAGACCACAAATGAAGGGACACTTGAACAAAGAGCATGCACCATGTTTAAAACATTAAGGTCAAGCCAGATAAAGAAAAAATTGTGAAATGGTTTTAAAAAAAATGCAAAAGAGGCGAAGCTAGTTGGGGAAATAAAAAAACAATAAAAGTGTATATAATAACATGAATGGGGGTAGCACGATAGTTTGGTCAGTGAAAGAACCTGCCTTACAAAATGGTTGCCTGAATTCAATCCTCAGAATCCATGGAAAATTTCAGGCATGAACTCACAGTTGTAATCCAAGGCCTGAGGAAGTGGAGCCACTTGTATCACTGGGGTTCATCAGCAAGGCTATTGAGCTTAATCCACTAGTTTCAGGTTTCAGTAAGAAGTCCTGCCAAAGAAAACATGGAAAGCTCCTAGAAGTAACACCTTAGGTTGGCCTCTGCCCTGAATGAACACACACACACACACACACAAACACAGGTGCACAGCTGCATATGTACGTATGCACAAAAGAAGGAAAATACATTATCAGACTAATTTGAAGAGGGACTACAATTTATATAGCTGTATTTTATATTGCTGTTAAATTTCATAATTTAGTAATTGTTATATTACTTAGAAAAACAATCTCACAACAAACTCCCTGACCCTCTGGTTCTTGTAATCTTTCCCATCACTATTAGCCAAAATTACTTGAGTCTTAGATGTCGAAAGTGTTTTGTAGATATATCAAATGGGACCAAGATCCATAACTCTGCATTTTGATTGGTTGAAGTTTTCTGTAGTGGTCTCCATCTGTTGAAAAAGGAAGTCGTCTTCATGAGAGGTGAAGACTACAATTATCTGTGGATAAAAAAACAAATATTTGTATGTTGTTGTTACAGGTTATTCTAGTTTAATAAAGTAGTGGTTGTATATCCCCTCCAATAAATAATGACTTCACTAGCACCCAGTAGTTACCTTGTTTTTCGTTCTGTACCAGGCATGGATTTCCACTTGATAAGCAGGCTATATTTATGACATCTCACCAACATGACAGTCAAAATGTGATCTGAACAAGGACAAAACCAACACACATGCCAAACTGAATGGTGAAAAGCCCACAATGCCTCAACCCTAGAAAAGAAACTGTAGTCAACCAAGGAAAGATGGAAGTTGGAGAAATGGTCATGCTCAGGGAAGAGCGCACCAATTGGTTGTCCAAATAGTCAACCCTGAAAACTTACATGCAGGTAACATTATATGCTCAACAGGTTATATTTAGGAATATGTATGCCTGAAATGCAATAACAATTAGTGAAAAAAGAAAAAGAAGACATGAATTTGAATGAAAACATGGAAGGTTATGGGATGGTTTGGAGGGAGGAAAGGAAAAGGGGAAAACTGTAATTACATTATAACCTCAAAAATTAAATATAATTTTTAAAAGTCCTGAAGCATGAAAAAATCGTAACTATAATAGTTACTTGATGGTCCATAAAACTCAATGAAGTTTACAAGGGCTTTAAAATTTTTGAAAATGTTTAAGCGAAAATTATAATACAATAAAAATTGTCATTCAGTAGCATATTATAAAGTTTTTTCTAAAGAAAATGAGATTAAACTTTAAAACCATTTCCTTTTAGTATCAAAATTTTGAAAAAGAGTTGTTTTATAGATAATGTCTTTAAATTCAACTGCGTCAATTAAAAAAAATTTATACAGATAGAAGTGGAATGTGTTGGTATGTCTAAAGATAGTTGAGTCTTAAAATATCATGTCTGACAATTACAAACTTTTGTGATTATAGAATTGCCACTTATAAAATAAACTCAAAAAATTGATATCTTCTTATATATGAAATAAACTAAGCTTGAACAGAACAGCACAATATCTTAAGAAAATTTTCACTTTAATAATGAAAATATTCACAAAATAACATTATAACATTTATTGTATTTTCTGGGAATTTAAGCTAAAATTCCATTCTTTGTTATGGAAAATATTTTAATAAGCTTTCTTTTAAGAGAATAGCATGGAATTTCAGAAGTGAACATTGATAAATATATTTCCCAATACAAACTATAAGATTATCATCATTTTTTCTATAGCAGTAAAAAATGTATTTATATTTTACAATGCCACTTCTTGAAGCTGAAAAAAAATCAATTTTTTGCAAGCAATCTCAATACATAAAAAGGCATAACCTTCTAATTTAAGCTCTCAAAGTAGTCGCATTTTCCTAGAGATAGCCAAGGTTATTTAAGGCTTTTATGCTCATCCCAAAAGCCAAAGAATCTCTCCATGTGAAAGAAAAAAGATGAGGTATGTATTGCATGAAAGAAAAGGCAAAAATAGATTTAGTCCAGAAAGAATGCCAGTGGGAAATGGTCCAGTGTTAAGGAATAGGATGGGCCCATGGAAGGTCTGGAAGAGAAAAATCTTGTTCGCTATTGTTTCCTCATCTCATTGACTACTTCTTAGCTCGCTGTCTTGTAGCTCATTTACATACATTTCTGCCTAACTAATCAAAGTGGAAAATATGATCACATGAGGCTAAAGTCATAGGTTCTTTGCTTCTCTCTCTCTCTCTCTCTCTCTCTCTCTCTCTCACACACACACACACACACACACACACACACACACACACACACACACATCAGGGCCATCTTCATGAACAGGTAATAGCTGCAATCGCATGGGACACCATGCTTAGGTTTGTACTATTATTTTACTGTTTTGTACTTCTTAATATGCTAGGGAACAAGGATGTGAATTTTCATTTTCACACACTGCACAAATTGTATACCTACTTAATTTCCTATCTTTTAATATTTTATACTGTCAATGATCTTGCGTGTGTATGTGTGTGTGTGTGTGTGTGTGTGTGTGTGTGTGAATGGTTGTTCCTGTATGATTGCATTTGGTGACCAAAAGTCCATGTCATGTATCATGTATCATTTTCTACTTTATTCCTTGAAATAGGATGTGATATTGGACCTAAAATTCCCAATTTTCTAGCTAGGGTGACTGCAGAAAGCTTCAGAGACTTATTCTCTCTGTGACCCACCTCCAACAGGACTGAGATCACAAGGGAGCATAGCCATGTATAGGCTTTCATGATTTTATATGAGCCTTTTTAAAATTTAGATTTGAAACTTTTGAGAATCTTATACATGAGTACATTGCATTTGCATCAGTTTCAGCTCTCCCTACAGACAAGGCAAATTCTCCAGTGCTACTTCCCCAACCTTTTCTAAAATTCATGACCTCTTCCATAATTAGGAGAAACTATTAACAGGAGTTTTTATATTAATATAGCTTATAACTGCCTTATACATACTAACCTTTAGACTCCTAGATAAGTGAAGCATCCACCCTCTATTGAAGAAACTTATTTTTTATTTATTTAATATTTTTATTTTATAATTAACTTAATTTCACATATCAGCCATGGATTCCCCTGTCCTCCTTCCTCAGCCCTTTCCCCTCAATCCCTCCCCCATTCCCACCTCCTCCAAGGCAAGGTCTCCCCTGGGGAGTCAGCCCAGCCTGGTAGACTCAACTGAAGCAGGTCTAGTCTCCTCCTCCCTATACCAAGGCTGAGCAAACTGTCCCAGCATAGGCCCCAGGCTCCAAAAAGCCTGCCCATGCACCAAGGACAGGTCCTGGCTCCACTGCCTGGGGCCTCCCAAACAGTTTAAGCTAATCAACTGTCTCACTTATCCAGAGGATCTGGTCCAGTTCCATGGGGGCTCCTCAGGTATTGGTTCACAGTTCATGCATTTCCACTAGTTTGGCTATTTGTCCCTGTGCTTTTTCCAATCATGGTCTCAACATCTCTCACTCATACGATCCCTCCTCTCTCGCACAGATTGGACTCCTGGAGCTCCACCTGGGATTCAGCCATGGATTTCTGCATCCGCTCCCATCAGACACTGCATGAGAGTTCTATCATGACATCCAGGGTGTTTGGCCATCCAATCACCAGAGCAGGTCAGCTCAGGCACTCTCTCAACCATTACCAATAGTCTACAGTGGAGGTATCTTTGTGGATTTCTGGGGACCTCTCTAGCACTCTGCTTCTTCCTATTCCCCTGGGATCTTCATTCATCATGGTATCTCCCTCCCTGTTCTCCCACTCTGTTCCTGATCCAGCTGGTACCTCCCATTCCCCTAAACTCTCTTTCCCCTGACCCTTGCCCTCCATTACCCCACCCCACCCCCAGTTTGCTCATGTAGATCTCATCCATTTGTCTGTCATTGGGCGATTCCTGTGTCTTTCTTAGGGTCCTCTTTACTAGGTAGTCTCCCTGGAATTGTGAGTTCCAGTCTGGTTATCCTTTGCTTTACATCAACTTCTTGAAGCAGAGACTGCAAGATATGAGATACCTTCTAAAACTTCAGTGGGTAGGTGGGATTAGAGCTTGTGTCCTTATCTCTACACATTAAATATTCTTCCTCACTGAGCCTAGTCCCCAACTTCCCCTCTCACATTTTTAAATTTTAATCCAGTGAACATATTTAGTTTATTATCAATTAGTGTGCCCATATTAAGTTGTTAGTTTTTTCACTCTGAAAGTCTAAAACAACATTTTAAAAATAATCTTATTCTTAGCTTTTTGCTGTGGGATGTTCTGTATGTCAAATGTGTTGCCCTGATTAGTTAATAAATAAAACACTGATTGGCCAGTAGCCAGGCAGGAAGTATAGGTGGGACAAGCAGAGAAGAGAATTCTGGGAAGTGGAAGGCTGAGACAGAGACACTGCCAGCCGCTGCCATGACAAGCAACATGTGAAGATGCCAGTAAGCCATAAGCCACATGGCAAGGTATAGAAATGGTTTAATTTAAGAGAGAAGAATTAGATAACAAGAGCCTGCTGTGACCATACAGTTTGTAAGCAATGTAAGTCTCTGTGTGTTTACTGAGTTGGGTCTGAGCAGCTGTGGGACTGGCAGGGGAGAGAGATTTATCCTGACTGTGGGCCAGGCAGGAACAGAAAAATTCCAGCTACAGGTTTTGATATTAATTTGGCTATTCTAATGTTTCTCTTTTCAGAAAAGGAAAGCAAATTCCTCGGGAAATAAGGTTAAGAAAGAAAAAGGTAATCTAAGAACACAGATATCAAGTGTGACAAAGGAGTGGAGTCACTTGCTTTAAAGAAGGAATGGTGTCCAAGGGAAAATTTAGAGTTGGAAATGCTCACAGCTGATATTGTAATACCACTAATAAAAAAATTTCCTAAGTCTCCTGGACCTTGATCTTGGAATAAACTAAAGTTGGGGATGCAGAGCACTGTCAGAGAACATCAAATGATTCCTAAATCCTACAGGCAAAAGCCTTGCAATTCCCTAATAAGAAGAAACTATCAAAAGGAGGTTTATGAAGAACAAGGTCCAGTGCTTTGAATCATGTTGACATGTTCAGAGCAGCTTCATTCAGTCTAGTTTCCAGTAGAAAGTGTCTGTGATGCTCTGAGTTTCATTATCCTTTTCATATGTGTCATTAGGGACGACTATCATCAAGGGGCAATAATTTCTATAGAACTTAATCATTACATGTAGGAAAAGAGAGAAAATGTACTTCTTGCTGTTCACATCATTAAGTGAAGGAATGCACATTTGATTTTGATGCTGTCAATAAAAAATAAAATGGAAATATGAACAAATGAAGCACTCACATAATATAGTGAGAATATTTGCATTGTGACTGCCTATCATTAGTTTGTATAAGTATAAGATACTGTGTATATAGGTAATTGATTTCTACATTCTGATGCTTCCATTTTTTCCATTTTCAGTGAATGGAAGATGTATTGCAAGACATCTAATTACAATTTAAACAAATGAATATGCATTCATTTCATAATTTATTGGCCTAAAATTTACATTTTGTAAGTATGTATTGTTCTAAAACCAATGTTATGAAGTAAATATATGCAGAATTCATTTGACTTTTAGAACTAAAAGAATCAAGTTTGTTAAATTTAGGGGAAGTTAACATTTTATAAAGAGCTGTGACAGAGGAATGAGTTGCCGGATGCACAATCACATCTGACTTTATACATAAAAGTGACAGAGATCAGTCTATAAAATGGCATAAATTTGAATTTTTTCTCATTGGGGACAAGTAGACACTAACTATGCTCACTTAGATGACTGTTTACACAGAACAGAAAAACCAGAGTGTCTGTAAGACTTTGCTTCCTGAATTCCCAACAAACAACACTGTTTGAGCTATTAGGACCATAGTTGGTACTGGTTTTGTAAATCTGAATTTGGATTGCTTCCTGTAATCATGTTTAATGTGCTGGATGACTGTTATGTTAGGCTTTTCTATATACCTACTATGGAAGTTTGTAACTTTTTATGGAAACATGCATCAGGGTTATTATAAGGCAATTTAATAAACATATAACCTATCTTATTACATATATAACTACTTTTAAAGATTTCATGTATTTATTTCTATCCTATTTCTATCCTTCCCTCTCTAAACTCCAACCTCCCTTCTTGGAGTCATGACTTCTTGTATAATTATAATCTTGCAATTATAGAGCAAGTATATACATATATGTACACACATTCTATTGAAATCATTTTCTGATGCACAGATGTAATTATCCTTAATGATAAAATATAGAAAGTTTAGAGATTCTAAAAGGAGTGTATGTTCATATTTCAATTCCTAAGATTAATACTATAAAGATTAAAACAGTACGAATGACTATCTCCAGTTTAGACATTTGGCTGGTCACTATGAAGGAGTGATTCCCTACAAAGCCACTTATTCTAAGACCTTGTGAAGCTATTGTATTTCTAATGTTACTGTCATTTCTCAGGAAATGTAAGATTTACTCTCCCACATCATGTGGACCCAATACCTTTTTCCACATCTAAGCTAGGTGGTCACATAGATTTGGTCATTTATAAAGTAGATATTTTGGAGTTTACATGATTGGGTGGATTGTACAAAAAAGCACTAACACAATTGCCATTTGTAATTATGTGGATGAGCATGAACTTGGGAAAATTTCAAGCTCACTTTAGGGTATCAACATTGCCAAAACAGTGGTGAAGAGGACATTCCTTGGAACCAGGCACAGCTCTATCTGTCACTTTACAGTCAGGGGAAAAATTGGCTTTGTCAGGATATGGTTCTTAAAAAAAGTAATAAATTTTATACAAATGGCAAGCCCGCAGTGTGGCTAATTTATTCATTATCCACCGTAGGAAAATAATTAAGTCATGCTTTCTTTCCTGGTGCTTCATTACTGCTTAGCACACCCACACCCATTTTTTTAAGCCATCAGTAAGAATGCTTATTAAAATAAATTAGCTGCAAAACTTTTAACTCTGTCTTGAAGGAAACTAATCCACTTTTCTAGTAGAGGCAACGTTGATTAAATAAACCCGGTTCCATGCAGAGCAGATTAATTCCTTTAGCCACAGTTCCAATCCTAAATGATGCTGTATTTGTATTAGTTTGAACAGTGTTTAATAAGCTGTAAATTTATAATTGGCATTAACCTCTTCTAATGTGCCTTCTTTGTTCCTTATGGATGATATTCCTAAGTTGAAAGAGAGGACTTGCCCATGCTAGAACTCTATACATTTGATTTTAAATCATATATTAATACATATTTACTTGCTGAATATTTTTGGTTTACTGTGTAATACATGGTTACTTACTGAACATTTTTTGTGTACTTTTATTGACTTCACCATGAAGACATTTCAATTATCTTTAGAAATTTCTGTTGTGGTTCATATTTAAGTCAGGTTTCTAAAAAAAAAAAAAGAGTATTACAAAACATGAACAAAAAGAGTCAAGATGACATCTTTGTGCATGATTTTAGTTAATATTTCATATTGACTACATCAGTATATTTCCTAAACAGAATTTAAATTTTCTCATTATTTTAAAGGAGGTTTCTGTTGAGTGTTGGCATGTCCAGTGCTTGCAGTTCCAACACATATATGGCACTCCTGACTAATGCAAACAAAATGTAAGCAAGGGCCATGCAAATGTCCCAGGCTAAGGAAACTTCCACTCTTTTTTCACATACTCTTCTTGCAAAGATGCTATTCCAGACTCACATATGGAGAGGGAAATCCCTATTGAGTTCTCTGGCCACTCTACTCCCACATTGAAACAAAATCCAGTCTGTAAGTGAGGTCATCTCACTACTATCAGCTGTGTTCTGAGATGGAGAAACTTATTGTGATTTGATGAAATCCAGTACAGAATACTAACCAGATCTGCCAAGCTGATGGTGGGAACCATGATTCTCAAAGATGGCCTGTGTTTATGCCATTAATTTACAAATAATTTGGTAGGAAACAATAATCAACAGATGATGCTTGAAAATGTAAAAACAGTGTCTGTAAGATGAGTCAGCAAGCAAGAGACTCTTGCCACCAACTCTGATACCTGAGATGAAGCCCTAGCACTTGCACTGTAGAAGAAGAGAATCAACTCCTAAATTTCTCCCCTCATCATCCACAGGGGAAAAAAAAAAAAAAAAAAAAAAAAAAAAAAAAGACATAAGGAAAAAATTCTGCATTTAAGGTCTATCTTCCAGCATGTCTTTTTGTCTCATTTCCATATTTTATTTCTCCATCTTTTTAAATAATATAATTAAAAAGTTTGGCATTAACGATACTGTTCTCAGGATATATAAACATTATAGATTGTATCCTAATATTTATTGAATTATTCTTAAAAAAGACCTTTATAGGAAAGGAATATTGACAAGTAGAACACTATGAGTATTCATTTGTGAAGACAAGTAAATGGCTCAAACTTTGTACATTTTAACTCCCCAATCAATCCCAGTTTCATACTGATGCAGTTGATGCTGTTATAAGGATTGTGCCTTTCTGCTTAACTTTGAATGTATGTATTTACTATGTATTCACCCCATGTACTTCTTATAGGCTTCCCTTCAGGAAGACATGTGAGGCCCCTTGTACGAGAACTTGACACCTCACTAGCCTACTGTCTTCCTACTCCCTGTTATCTTTCCATGCCCTCAACATACATGCTTTTCCTTCACTGATACCTTTATTGCCTCTCTGAAATTTCTCTTCTTTTCATCTGTATTCTCCTAATACATATTAATTCTGTAGGACTCAGTTCAAATACGGCTATCTCTTTGATCTATCCCTGACACCAGATCCCCAGTCTGGCTCTGTGTTTGTGTATTGAAAGCATTCAGTTCAAACATCTCCATGCTAAAGCTACAAACTCACAGCTGGGGAAATGGTTCGGCATTTAAGAGCACTTACTTCTATCCCAGTGGCTCAGATTTCAGTGCTCAGCACCTGTATATGTAGCTGATAACTACCTATAACTCAGACTCCTGGGATACAATATCTCTGGCCTCTCTGGGCACCTGCACTCACAAGCACACACATACAACTCAACCCACCCATAAGTTTAGTTAAAAATAATAAAAATAAATTCTCTGAAAGAATAAAATAAAACTGCAGGCTCACATGATAGGCAGAGAAATAAATGAAGATATTTAATATGGAAATACAGGAGGGAAGGACTGCCTAACCAAGTTAGTGAGCTGGAAAATTCACCTTCTACTCCTCAACCATAAAAAGTGGATAGTCAGAGGTGGTTTAGCTGCCTTGGGAATGGGGGGGGGGGTCTTTTGGAAGGTTGATCTTATCTACTTCTCTGCGTTTTTCTCAACCTTTGTATTTCTACAATAAAACAATGCATTAAGGAAGGCCTCATCAAATGTCAGTCCTTAAATACTTGATTTCCTAGACTCTGGAATCACAAACAAAATTCTATTTGTTATAAAGTCCCTGTGGTGGTTTCAAAGACAACGGCCCCTAAAAGAACTGTCATTATTAAGAGGTGTGGCCTTGTTGGAAAGGGTGTGGCCTTGCTAGAGATAGTGGCTATTGTGGTGGTGGGCTTTGAGGTCGCCTATTCTCAAGCTCCTCCCAGTGCCACAGTTCACTTCTTGTTGTCTTTGGATCAAGATACAAGGACTCTCAGCTCCAGCACCATGTCTGCCTGAAGAGTTATCATGGTCATGCTGACTCTTGACAACAATAGAAATCCTAATTAAGACAGTCCACAACTTTGGTATTTTGTTATAGCAGCATGGAACAACTTAAGGGGCCAGAAGAAGGTTTAGTAGTCAAGTGATGCTAGTCAAGGAATTTCCCCTAAAGATTATTCTTTTTGTTGTTGTTGATGTTGTTTTGAGACAGGGTTTCTCTGTGTAGCTTTGGAGCCTTTCCTGGAACTCACTCTGTAGCCCAAGCTGGACTTGAACTCACAGAGATCCACCTGCCTCTGCCTCCTGGGTGCTGGGATTAAAAGCGTGTGCCACCACTGTCCAGCAGAGATTATTCTAACAAGTATAATTTATTACTTCACTAAAATTTCTACAAAATTGTAAGCAACATGGCTACAGTGTTAGTGCTTCACATAGCAAATTTCTTTCCTTCTATCTTTGGAAATCATTAAAGTATTAAAGTCATTAAAAATCATTAAAGTATTTAAAATCATTAAAATATTGAATAACAATTATTGTTAAAACAGTTATTCAGAAAAATAGAAAGTTTTTCTATTCCTCAAAGGATTGATTGTAGGAGATCCTGTGTTTGCTTTGATTTCGAAATCACTATTTAACAATTATTGAGAATTATACACTGGGAAATAGAAGTTGTTGATCAAATTTCAGAATCCAATTATTAAATTCTTACTAGTCTTTACTAAATAATCATGTGCCTATAGCCAGGCATGATTCTTCATCAAGGGCTTCTCAGAAGAAAGTGAGAGGATACAGTGTGAACCCTGAACATCCATTTATTAAGTTTTAAAACAATTATTAATCACAGTTCATGCTTTCCGAACAAAGAAATGAATCTTTACCATCATTGTGAATTCATCATTTTCAAACACCTACAGGACACCTGAGTCTTGGTATCACTTTCTACCATTGGGACACTGTGTGATGGAGGCCTTCTATGATAGTGACTGTCCTCTTCTTTACCCTAGTCTTGACACATTCTTAAAGTACAAGTCACGGAATGTCTCAGGGGCCGCATCAACTACATGCTCTCCTTTGTGTTTGTTTTGTCCTTGTCACTTGCTAGTCAGCTTCTCTTCTGTCCCATGTGTCCTCTGCTCTGAAGAAACCAAGAGTTATGCCTAAGACATTTTTTGTTTTACATTTCTCCTGAGATGTGGAGGTGAGTTACAGATAGTTTATACATAGAAAGTCCTTCTGGGAATATTTTGCAATGAAAAGGGGTAATTTTTTTTGGACTGAATAAAAATGCATATTTCCTCAACATTATCCCCAGAATTATAATAATAAGCTAGGATATACTTTCATAAATTATTAAAATATTAATGAAAAATTAGATTGCTAACAGTGTGATCTGAATTTTATGATTAAAATATAGTAACAAGTCTCCTCCTCATGCTCTTTTCTTTGTCAAGGTGAGCTTCTTTTTATCAATTCATAGATTTCTAGAACCTCTACAAGATTTCCTCCAAGAATTTTGAGCATTCCTCAAGGGCAAGCTTGGGAAGCAATTAAATCACAACTCTGTGATTCAAAATGGCTTGAAGTCATCCTGTGAATGAACTTAGATGATTTTATCTTTTCTGTTTTTATGGATAAATTTCTGTTTTATAAAACATTCCACTTATAGGAAGCATACTTCAGACAGTTCCTAAGTAAGTACACTTAATCTGGCCAATAATTAATCTCATACTTTAATTTGGTCATTTTGATCTAACTAATTTGCTAAGAGTGTCACCTTTTTTTAAAATGATGATGCTAGAAACCATATTGGATTTCCATAATAATACAATTGTAATATGACATTTTAATAGCAAGTAGTGACAATTGAAAGTAAGAGGTAAGATCCTAAGGGGTGACTAACCCATTAACTTTGCCCTTTCATCAATGGGAGTAAAATCATTAACAGGTGATATCCTACTCACAGTATTCAGTTTGGTCGCCTGATTGCCGTACATCATATGAGGACACAATGAACTCTTGAGGATCCAGCAGTAAGAGGTTACCTTAGAAGGAAATGTTAACTTTCACCAGACAACTAACTCTGACACCAAGAACTGTGATACATAATATTCTCTGGCTTATAAATTTCCAATTTGTGCATAAAACAGTCCATGAAAGTTTTTATCTAGTAAAACATTGCATTAAATAGTTATGTCACTTAAGACCCTTTATGCTGTATGAGTTTCTCAGAGCATTTCTATTTAGATATTTTACAGCAAGTTTGATATTAGATATTTCGCAGGATCACTCTCTATGACAGTTAGTGATGATGGTCAAATTGACAGAATCTATAATCACCCTCGAGATGGATCTCTGGGAATGCCTATGCAGAATTATCTTGACCACATTAACTGAAGTAAGAAGGCCAGCCCACTATTCATGATAACATTCCTTGGATGGAATGGGATGGGAAATGGATGGGATGTTAGAGTATATAAGATAGAGAAAGGGAGCTGAACAGCAACATGGATACATGGCCTCCACCTCCTGGTTGTATGATGTGACCATAGAGAATGACAAATTATACACATGGCCCTTTATTCCTTGGCTGTTTGGTATGTGAGAAGAAGAAGTCTTTTTTATTATTTATTTATTTTATTTTACAATACTATTCAGTTCTACATAATAGCCACAGATTCCCTTGTTCTCTCCCTTCCTGGCCCCCCTTCCCCCCAGCCCACCCCCATTCCCACCTCCTCCAGATCAAGGTCTCCCCCGAGGACTGGGATCGACCTGATAGACTCAGTCCAGGCAGGTCCAGTCCCCTCGTCCCAGATTGAGCTAAGCGTCCCTGCATAAGTCCCAGGTTTCAAACAGCTAACTCATGCAACAAGCCCAGGACCTGGTACCACTGCCTAGATGCCTCCCAAACAGATCAAGCCAATCGACTGTCTCACCTATTCAGAGGGCCTGATCCAGTTGGGGGCCCCTCAGCCTTTGGTTCATAGTTCATGTGTTTCCATTCATTTGGTTATTTGTCCCTGTGCTTTATCCAACCTTGGTTTCAACAATTCTCACTCATATAAACCCTCCTTTTTCTCACTAATTAGACTCCCAGCACTCCACCCAGGGCCTAGCCGTGGATGTCTGCATCCAGATTCCTCAGTCCTTGGATGGGGTTTATGGCACAACTATTAGGGTGTTTGGCCATCCCATCACCAGAGTAGGTCAGTCCCGGCTGTCTCTCGACCATTGCCAGCAGTCTTTTGTGGGGGGTATCTTTGTGGATTTCTGTGGGCCTCTTTAGCTCTTTGTTTCTTCCTTTTCTCATGTGGTCTTCATTTACCATGGTCTCCTATTCCTTGTTCTCCCTCTCTTTTCTTGATCCAGCTAGGATCTCCCGCTCTCTTTCCCTCAACACTCGCCCTTTGTTGCTCCCACTCATGTCCAGGCTGTTCATGTAGATCTCATCCATTTCTCCGTGTCTTTCTTGGGGTCCCATTTTCCAGGTAGCCTCACTGGTGATGTGAGTAGCAGTCCAGTCATCCTTGTTCCACATCTAGCATCCTCCTATGAGTGAGTACATACCATATTTGTCTTTCTGAGTCTGGGTTACCTCACTCAGGATGATTTTTTCTAGATCCATCCATTTGCCTACAAACCTCATGATGTCATTGTTTTTCTCTGCTGAGTAGTATTCCATTGTGTATATGTGTCACAATTTTTTTATCCATTCTTCAGTTGAAGGGCATCTAGAGGACTGATATCCAGAATATATAAGGAACTCAAGAAATTAGACATCAAAACGACCAACAGTCCAATTGAGAAATGGGCTTTAGAACTAAACAGAGAATTCTCAACAGAGGAAAATCAAATGGCTGAAAGACATTTAAGGAATTGCTCAACATCCCCAATCATCAGGGAGATGCAAATCAAAACAACTCTGAGATACCACCTTACGCCTGTCAGAATGGCTAAGATCAAAAACACTGAAGACACTCTATGCTGGAGAGGATGTGAAACTAGGGGAACTCTCCTCCACTGCTGGTGGGAATGAAAGCTTGTACAACCACTTTGGAAATCAATATGGCACTTTCTTAGAAAATTGGGAATCAATCTTCTCCAAAATCCAGCTATTCCACTCCTGGGCATATACCCAAGAAATGCTCAATCATACTGCAAGAGCACTTGCTCAGCTATGTTCATATCAGCATTGTTTGTAATAGAGAAGAAGAAGTCTTGAAGGAACAAAATCCTTAAGTCCTGTAAGTCATTAAACCATTGGGGAAACTCTTCTTTTGGCCATCTAAATGATGTTCAATACATAGCTAAATGCAAAGACACATGTTATAGATGCAAAGTGAACCTGTCCTCCCACCGTTCTTAGATTACACTTTGAACCATGAATGGTTGAGGACTGTAATGCTGGGTACTAGTTTAAGGCATGGAAATGCCAGCACTGACAGGGATCAAGTGTCTCATAGGACAACTATAACATCACATTACTGGTGCAGTGTTAGGACAAATACAAAAAGGGTGATGACTGCAATGGTGAAATGTTATATAAGAGTCTGTGGTATCTGAATGCTGCTGTGAGGACATTTTACAAATGAGATTAACATCTGCAGCTAACTAAGTATATTGCAATGCATAACATCAGTGGACATGGCCAATCAGTTGAGGGCACTAAGAACAAGAAAATAGTCCCCCTCAACACCACATCAATTGCTAAGTTTTCAACTTGACAGCTTGCCTTGCCCTGATTCAGTGTGGGACTGAAACATCAGCTCTGACCTGAGTTTCTAGCTGGACAACAAAACTCGTTAATCCTAGTTGGTCCAGTTGTCTCTTTCTAGTAATTAGAGCAGGCTAGCACAGACCCATTAAGACTTCATGGGCCTCCAGTCTTCCTGAGAAAGTCAGGGTGGGTTCAGCAAATAGGAGCTAATCTTTGTAGTACAACTAAGAGAAGTTATCAGCAGATTAATCAGGATAGCTTGACAATACTTGTGCTGAAGACACCCAGACCAGGTCATTTAAAATGTCAGGGTAAGCCTATTGGAGCTCCCATACTTAATATTAGAGTCAAAAGAAATTTTCCAGCAGGGTTGCAACCCAGGCTTATTGAATTTCTCTTGAGAATATAGACCTCAGACATCTTTTCCAGCAACCTTTCTGAGACATATGTCCTTACAATTGAAAATTGTAGAAACAAAAATCCAGAAAAATTTCCATTGTTCACAAAGAAAAAAATCAGTATTTCAGAACTACAATTTTCTTTGAATTTTGAGAAAAAGAAACAAACAATACCAAAATTTAAATAAAACCTAGTTAATGAATGCAGTGATTTCATTGTATTTTCACATCTGGATAGATAGTTTCATATATATACACAGGTAGATACAGATGGTTTTTCAGAGACCAGTTTCTATTTTTTGTTTATGTATTTAAAGACTCTTTGTAATTTTCATGTATTGCTCACAAATTATGTTTTAAAACAGGAAAAGGAGAACAGGCTAGCTGTAGCTGTACATACGGACTCACATTACACAACTAACCTCAGTGGTTTTTCATCTGTCATTTTACATCTGGGTTAATTTTCATGAAAAAACAATTTTGTGAAGACTCACAGCTAATAAAAGGCTAAACATTTAATAGCATATATATATATATATATATACATATATATATATATATATTACTGTAATATAAAAACAGTAGACATTAGCCTAAGGTTTTTTGTTTGTTTGTTTGTTTGTTTGTTTGGCTTGGTTTTTCAAGATGGGGTTTCTCGTGTAGTTTTGGTGCCTGTCCTGGATCTCATTCTGTAGACCAGGCTGGCCTTGAACTCATAGAGATTCTCCTGGCTCTCCCTCCCGAGTGTTGGGATTAAGGGCGTGTGCCACTGCCGCCCAGCTTAGCCTAAGTATTTTTAAAATGCAAATAATTGTAGCAACCAAAGCAACAACAGAAAAGAAGTACACCAAGAATTTTAACAAACAGCAGAATAAAAATACAAATCTGTGTGGAGTTCACTTGAGCTATTGCCCAGGCCATCTGAAGACTATATTATATTATATTCACAGTATTATAGCAACTCAATACTGTGAAAATAAACAGGTGGCCTGCTCATCAGTAGATATGACATTACCAACGTGATGTCATGTGCCTTGGTGGTTAAGTTTCCTAAGATTGTTGCTTCTGTCTTGCTAGAGACTACCTGGGCGCCTTCTCGGTGTGCCTGGTTACACTGAGCAAGCAGCAATGACTCAATGAAAGACTCACACTGTAAGGAGATGAAAGTGGCCTGTGATACCATATGGAAGAGATTGAGACTTCCATCTAGTAACATGGAGAAACTATAGCCCTACTATGCACAAGGCAAGCATTCAAATGGATCTTTTCAACAAGAGACTAATTATGTCACCCTGGACATTACCAATATCCCCTAATCAGAACTTTGTGAGATGCCCTGAAGCAGGGGATCCACTTGTAGGTGATGTAAGACTGCAAAACAACAGGTACTGTTTAAGCAGCATTGTCCATTGTGATTTGTCATTTGCTATAGATAGTTAATAAATACTGAGACTTCTGCAAATTAAATATCTGCATATGATATTAGGATAATGTTTTCAAAATGAACACTGACACAGGCTGAGATTTTAAAAGGTGGAAAGGTACTAAATGGTCATGTACAGAGTCCTAGGACTCCCAGGATCCTGCCCATGGGCATCAAAAAGGGTGGGTATCTTCCCAATAGTTACCCTGAGAGCTGTCTGTGATATGCTGGAGTTTTGACTTTGTGAAATCATGCAATGCAATGATGAAAATAATGTTTGCTTAGCTATCCAAATCTTCTAAAATTTATATGTGTCATCATAAAATATCTAAAATTGCACTTTTTATTTCAAAGAATGATATTAACAGAAATGATCAAGACTGCAGCGGTCTTGGTAATGCGTGCAAATTTACTCAATTCCAAAATTTTGCTTTAAAAAGCTTTTTATAGGCCGGGCAGTGGTGGTGCACGCCTTTAATTCCAGCACTCGGGAGGCAGAGGCAGGCGGATCTCTGTGAGTTCGAGGCCAGCCTGGGCTACCAAGTGAGCTCCAAGAAAGGCCCAAAGCTACACAGAAAAAAAAAAAAAAAAAAAAAAAAGCTTTTTATAAAAATGAATGTTACCATTCATTTTCTTTCAAGTGACACAAGCCTTTACTAATTTTATAAGCACAAAAGTATGATGAACTGTATACTTTGGCTATCATTGTAGAAAAAGTTGTATTTCCTGGGGGGGAAAATGGCTACCTCAACTCACCAAGCATAAACATTTCACAAATCCATTTTACATTGTAAGTCATCAATTTCTGAAATAATTCAAAGTGGTTTGTGGGTATCATACTTCATCACATGCAATATTAAAATATGTACTAGCCGGTTTCCATCACTATAGAAACACGTCTGAGAAAATCACCATAAGAAAGATTTATTTGGCTCAGGTTTCAGCAGCTTGAGTCCAAGGTTATTTGGCACATCACTGTGGGACTGTGTTGAGACAGAGCATCACAGCGAGAGAGTATGGTGAAACAGAGCTGGTCACTGCATGGCAGCCACAAAAGCAGAGAGGTTGGTAACTGGTCAGAAATAAGATGTGACTTTCAAATACATGGCATTCCCTAGTAAATAGTTGGTCTACTTGACTATTTCCTGTTGTCCAGTACAGTATGAACTCACCAATGGAAATCCATTGATTAGGCCAGAGCCCTCATGAGCCAGTCTGTTCTCTGAAGCTCCATCCCTGAATATTGCATTAGGAATTAAGCCTTCAACACATGATTTGGGGAGGTATCTTTTATATCTAAACAATAACACTGAGAGGCAAATTTTATATAATTGATGATTTTACTTTTTTGTGAGGACATTGCTAATTGGAACTTTATTATAACTTATTATAAAGGTATAAAAAAGAAAAATATAAATTATATCAATAAAATCTAGTGTTCTTAGTGGAATTTGTACTGTGCCACCAAAAAATTTAACTTCTCATTGCTTTTATACCATTATGTAAATGTGAAAAGTATGTATGTACACACACACACACACATACACACATGTATAATATGTCTGATTTCAAAGTTTCAAGTAAGGCTCAAGAAAAATCAGCTGAGATAATAGAATTACAAAGTTCAGAATCTCTAGTCAAGTAATTAGTATCAAGAAGTCACCAACAGAGTGTGCAAAGTGATCAAACTCCAAGATCTGCATTTGTAACTGAATGAAATCACCAGGTAGAAGATTAGAATGTAAATATTGCTCCATGTTTTATTTGTAACATTAGTACGTGAGCCAAAAGGAAAAATTATGGGTCTGGTATACAAGATCATAGCTAATTTTTAGTTTTCTTTTTAAAATAAAAATCAATCCCCTTATTTTTTGTAAAAAAAAAAAAATGTGATGATTCCCCATGGAACTCTCATTTTTAAAAAGATACCTACTTTAGGAATATGTTAATTTTATTATTATTATTTCCATCTGTTATCATATGTCAACATATTAAATGACTGAATGTTTTATATTTATCATACACCTATGACAATAGATGGAACTAATATATTTTTAATGCTTTTGTGACATCTCTACTTAAAAAAAAACTATCTCTTGATAGAACAAATAAAAACAAGATAAATATTTACATTTTATTTTATACTACCAAACATCCATATATCTTTTATAGAGCTATTTTTATTTTAAATCTAGGCCACGTCATATAAAAAATATACTCTAAAATTCTAACTCCTTATAGGCCTTAGTCCCCCAAAATTGTAACCAGTTTTTTCAAGGAAAATGCAGTGTATTTATGGCATGCTGAACAGTACCACATCATACCTACTATCTGGAAGTAACCTTGAAGAACTAAAGATACATGGAAAGCAAATTCATAGAAGAAAACATACACGATTCATAATGTTCAAATGCTTGTATAATGAGATCCTTTAATATTTGAACTCAACAGTTAAAAAACAAGCACAAATAGTTACTATGTAGCCCAGGCTGCCCTGGAACTCATATTCCTCCTTCCTCAACTTCCCAAGTGCTGGAGTATACCACTCTCCTTGACAGTGCATTAGTATTTTAGTCTTTCTTTACTTCATTATATTAACATTCATAATATGTTTAAAAAACTTGTTTGCTCGTATCAAAACAAGATATTAGAGGACAGAGATCTCATTTGGATCACACAAGAGTCATTTCTTCAAGGGAAGGCAGTAAGTTCTTCTGTAAAACTAGATGCTGTTAAACTCAGTTTCTGGTGATTAAAATTAATTGCATAATGTGAATCACAAGAAGTAAGAGAATGGTAGCTTGCAGCAGATTCACCAACGCAATAATTAAAAGACAGTAACTGTTAACTGGCCTGTAACACTGGCACATATTCTGCCACCCACAACATCTGATATAGACTTGTTCTCTCAAAATGAAAGTGCAATTTTTATAGCATAGTGAAAAGCAAATATTATTTGATGTACTTGCTTACCTAAGGTTTTTTGTTAGTTTGAGTCAATAGACTGCTTATGAAAGAGAAACACTGATGCTCATATGCTGAGAATGATGCAGTTAAGGTTGGACTATGTGGTAATTTGGTTGAGGAATGCATTGATGGTCTCATTCAAAAGTTATATTTAAGCTAACTCGTGTGTATCTGGAAAAACACATGCTGTCAAATAAATATCTTAGTGAGAGATGGAGAGAAAGGAAGACACTTTCTCCAAGAGTACATTGTTGAGATGAACAACAAGAGTGAGAAAAGATAGAAAACAAAGAAATGAGTAAGATTCTGCATCAGTGCCGGTGGCCGAGAGCACTGCAACTCAATGCTGTTTGTCCTAAAATCAAAAACTAGGGAAAAGTTTCATCACCAGTATCTTCTTTCCAACATGCACAGAAACACTATGTAAGAAATAATGGCCCCCTCAAGGTCGAGATAGAATAATGCAATATAGAAGCTATTGTAATTTCATACCAGAAGATGAGCATTATGGGTCTATCTTAAAAGTAGATTAAAGTGAATTTGCGGATGGATTGGGTACCAAGCCTGAGACTCAAGAATGCATCAGATAATGTTCTGAGCAGCTGAAGATAAAAGTATTGCCTATGAGTGTAAAGAGAAAGACCGTGCTCCTTAAACTGAGGAAATCAAAGTATTTTATAAGTTAAGATTTATAAATGTTGTATAAATCAACAACAGAGTAATTGAACTGATATCAAACAAACCTTTCTGATAACAATTATATAAAAATAGATAAAATGTGTGGGTTATGTTTTCATGAAGGCTCACATCAAAAGCTGATGTCTATGAAAGAAAAAGAAATGAGCAGGGAAATATTGTATTCATCTAAAGCTTCTATCTGAGGATATTTTATGAATTATGCCGTATTGAGATGGAGGTCTTTCTTGGCTAGAAAAGTTGATCCTGTTAAGATTTGAGTAACTAATGTGAGAAGATACACAAAAGACAGCCATGGGAATGTGAACAGAAATTCCTGGAGGTCTTTGCCTAGGAAGAGGAGTGCCTATGTGCAAAGTTCCCATTGAAATCAAACAGCAAACAAACAACAAAACAACACAACAAAAAAACTGTAAGAGGGTTGAGATGTCAGTAGACAAAGAAGAAATCATGACGTAAATAAAAACGATGGTTTCTGGCTTCTCCAGTGAGTTTTAGATTTGGTTAGGCTCCCTGCACTCAGGTTTCCACAGTACTATGATATTCATTAAGCATACTGCCCTTGAATAAAGATGTGATACAAGATTCCAAAAAATGAAAACAAATAATCTTTCTAAAAAAAAAATCAAACAAATTTAAAAAATATACTCAAAACTAAATTTTACTTTAAAAGATTCTGATAGAACAAACATTGATAATTATTGAGAAAAAGTAACACAACCTAGGGACCCTGAAACGTTCAATCCACAATTTTTAATATGAAGAACTTGATAAGTAATGAAGAATAATAATAAAAAAACTTTCAGCTTAAAATTCACCTTGAATTTGAGATGGTTTCTTCTGTTAGCAGTGATAAGCATGTACTTTCTATCATTAAAAATATAGATGGGAATGGGAAAGAAATATTGGAAGCAATGAGGCAAAATCAGTGGAGACACAAATCGTGTTTAAAGGGGGCAGGCGAGATGCTCAACAGTTAACAGTGCATACTGCTTCTACAGAGCTTGTTTCATAGCACGGGGTCATGTGGCTCAGGACTACCTTCTATGGCAGCTCCAGATGATTCCCTACCCTCTTCTGGCCCTTGGGAGCATTGCATTCATTTATGCAAATCTGAACACAGACACATATTATTCACATAATTAAAAAATGAAAATAAAACATTGAAACAAATAATTAGAACGTATGTATACCCCACTCGTTCTTTTCTAGGGGCTTGCTGTGACTGTAGTGGGTAGCTGTTCCAGCTTTGCCCTGGAAATACTACCCTCATTGAGGCTTCTGGTAACTGTCATGCCTAAGAGTTGGGTCGGAGAGAGGAGCCCTTAAGACCAGAGATCCAGATGTGCGGGCACTCTTGGTTCCTGGATCCCAGACGCTGGAGGTACATCGAGCAGAGTTCTCCAGAGAACACCGCTGGACTGCACTACAACTTACCTGGACCCCGTAAACCTCCCTTTTAACTATGTGGAATTGCCTTAATATATCCACCAGTAAGTGACGGCACAGAAAAGGTCCTCTGATCATAGCATCACAAAAAAAGCAAATGAAGAAAAGGAAAGAGTAGCAAGCGTTAATGGAAAATCAGCATCTGCAAAATAAAGGGTAATGTAAATAAATATGAAAAATAAATTTGAAAAATTACACAAAATATTAGAGATTTGTAAGAAATATAAAGAAGTCTAATGCAAGTTTAAATGTACAATTAAAAGTATAAGGAAATAGAAAATAAATACTAACATGTTTATTTAAAGCCATGCATGTGCAGATTCGTGGTTAGTGTAACTGAAGAAGGATGGAAAAGCCTGTATCTTTGCATATGGTGGATCAGTAGACTTGAAAACATGTTAAAATTTGAGTTGACTAAAATTCTAAAATAATATTTCAAAAGTTTGTGATAACTTGTCGAAATTACAGTATATATGCACATGTGCATGTGTACAGCTGTTTAAAATTATGTGGTCTGACAGAAAAGAAATGGCACATGGCTCCAGGGTACCAGCACTTTTAACATCCAATCCTTCCCTTTTCCTCAAAATGCTTATGGTCAGAGACAACTCAGTGTATTCTTATTGTTGCCTCCAGCTGATAGGAAACCCAGGCTTCAGAAGAAGAAAAATCAGGTCAGTTCAGGTGTCAGTGTGTTCCAATTAGCTGAGGGACTGAACTGAATTCGGCTTCCTGGGATTCATCTGTTTACACCTGTATGGATTCAGGAAGAAGCGTCTTTTGGAATTTATTCACTGCTGGAATCAAAGTGAAGCTAAACTAGAAAAGATTTTTTTCCCCAAACCTAATGAATATGACCTTTACTTCAAACTCAAATCCCATGGGTATACTTTAAGGGATAAAATTGTGGCAAATGTAATTTCCTCACCTGACCATCCTCAACCGGAATGCCCCACATCCTGAGCTAGTTATTATGCAATTGATGAAGTTTGATTCCTCTATCCTACTACAATTGAGGATTGCAAACACTTAGCTAAATGACTTTTCTGCTGACAAAAGTTTATTTTTATCTTAGGTAGTTACTTAAAGAAATGACTTCTGAGAAATATTCTAAAGCTTGTTTGAACCTACAGTCCAAAACAAACTCACAATGTTTGAGTAGATAAAGTGAAATCTGCCTATAACAGCATTTAACTGGACTGTTTTCCAATCTATCCTTCTAGTGCTCAAGGGTCTCTTATCTGTGAAGTGTCCACTGGGAAGCTTTGAGAGTGAATAGCCAATAATCATGTAAATGCTTGCCATCTAAACACAATGGCTGCCATTCTCCAAGCCTAGGAAATAGCTGTAAAGTGCACTGAGTGAGGAGCTTCACTTAGAAGACATGAGATCAATCCTTTCCAGAAATCTCAGGGTTTATTCTTCTCACTCCTATTCAGAAAAGAAGCTATCAAGGTCCAGATAAAACACTCAAAGAAAAAGGAATAGCAACTGTTATTTTATGAAGAGTGAGTTGAATTTGATAACTAATGCTGTATTTGTCCTAGTCTGGTTAGTCGGCCATTTTACACATCATCAACGATGCTTTCTGACAGAGTTTGTCATTCTGTGTGCAGATTTTTCTGTGGGGCTGTCAGCTATTGAAAATTAGACTTTTTTAAAAGCACATTGATGCTTGGAGACTGCGTCGCCTCCTCTGTATATTTGTGATTGAATGAATCATACTGTTTTTAACCACCTGTTTTCAGCATTTTAACCACAAGGAATGTAGAATATTGGTAGTTTTCACGATTTAGAATTAAAACTTCCTCTTCCTCTACAATCAAACTGACTCTTCCCTTCACATACAGTGCCTTGTCCTCCTGGGTCTGCACCTCAGTACTCAATCAGGCCCCCAGTTCCACCCCTGCTTTATTTACCTTTCTGTTGCACATGGTGGACACTGCCCCCATTCTACAAAGGAAAGGTATTTTTGTTGTCAATTCTTATGAGGTTGGCATTAACTTAGAAAGTATCTTTGACCTAATGCATTGTTTTGAAGTTCATGATTTTGAAGGTGTAGCTTTTCTCATCCTTTAGTTCTATTATAAAAAAATTTTAGACTTTGATTTATTTCCCTTGTTGATTTTGAGAAAAATAAGGATGGATTCACTCTATCTCTGTTACATTCACCCAGAAACTCAGGAACATTGTAAAAACATAAACTACAATTTTTCATTTCTGGGGATTTAACTTAGGCCTTCACATCTTCCCCCAGTCCTTGAAACTAAAACTTTAGGGAGACTATAGTGAGTGGGAAATAACTACTCTATAGTATAGAGTAAATTTATGTTTTGGAATGAATATTTTAAATAAGCATAATTTTATAGATGTGACCATTGTCTGCAGTCACTGTAACAGCATATACTTTTAGTATCTGCTTCTTAGTAAAATGATCTTCTTTGGTTAGTACATAGTTCTCTTCATGTTTACATACCTGACTGCTGGGTATATTTTGAATATATTATCCTATTTAAAGATATTTTATTTGTATTTTTTTGGATCAATGCATTGCTTTGCCTAATTGTTTTAGCACATTTCTTCTGGACACATGGCTTCTCTTTTCTTATATGGAAGAAAGACAGTGCTGGGAGATTGAGACAGGAGACTTAGAATCCACAGCCTCCAGCATCTTGCCTGGGTCAAACTGCACAGTTGGCGGGTTTTTACATCAGGAAACAACGTGGCACTCAGTCTTGTGACGATTCAGCGGGTGAGTGCGTTTCACATTTTCTGCGCTGGTGCTGACTGGAGGAGTGAAGCAGCGACTCCTTAAAACATGTTTCCTGAAGGGGCTCTTCCACATGTCTCACTGTCTTCCAGTGATGAGTCTCACATCTGCAGCAACAATTAAGATGATGTAAGATTCACTTCATTTGTTTGAAATACTATAGTCTGAAGGGAAGAATAATGCTTGGTTTTTTTGTTTTGCTTTGTTTTTATTTTTAACATTTGTTTCTAAAGTGTTTCTGTGGATTTTAACTCATTCATTTCCCACAACTGACGTAAACATTATTTTCCTATGGAAAACGAAATCATTGAAGGATTAATAGTTGTGTAACTCTGTCCTCTCTCTAAACAGGTTTAACAAATATTTTTGGAGCAATAAATGAATGTGAAGTTACTATGACAACCTTCTTTCTAAAAGCAGACAAAATGTAAGCAATGTTATAGATGCATAACTATGTACTAATGAGACCCATGGTTTTGTAGGCTAAGTAAAATTAAAAAGCAGATAAAATTGGTTCTTTGGTAGTATATAATACAGTGAAGAGAGACATAAAATAAAATATGAAGTACAAATTAATTATAAACCAAGAAAAGTAATTGCATGAATAAAAACAATGCAGTATCCATTCTCATATCAGGTATTATTTTTAGTTAATTCTTTTCATCTGATGAACTTTTGTTCCAAACACCACATTCAGCAGATTCCCAGTGTGATCAAACAGATCAGAGAGGAATGGCACGGGCTGAAGCACAAACACAGAATCCTAATGTCCAATTCTGCCCTTCACAACAAGCAGCGTTCTGAAGGAGTCTCCACAGAATACTAGAGATTCGGGAAATAACTTCTGTATCAATGACACAAAGAGAAAGGGAATTTAATGAACTTTACAGAAGTTAAAGTAATTTTAAACCCATTAAACTTACACTGCAATCTTTTATTGTTTCTTATGAAAAATTCTTAGGAATAAGAAACTGTGCTTCAATATTCTCTTGGGGGGTCTACATTCTATATAAATATTCACATCTCAGTAAAACATGTAACAATGGTAGAAAACTGTTTGAACATGTATATTTAAAAGGATATGTAGATGAGAAGTAACTGAATCTACAAATTTAATTATTCCACAAAATTCATGAAACTAAGTCTTCAAAGTCAAATATGTGCACAAACTTCTAAATATTTAAAAGATATTCTGGAGATACTCTTTCTTCATCAGGTTACAGAATTAAGACACAGGCGTTTAATGTTAGTACTATTACTTCTGCTTGATAGTCTTCCTGTACTAAGGGAAAATTTAATTAAATGTTATTTTTATTTAAGTATATTTTGATATTTCTGAGTAATACTTGCTAAATAAACATTTTATATTAATTTGGATGTTACAATCAGCTGAAATGAAGTAAACTTAAACACAAATTTTAAATATTTCTTAAGCCCTACAAACCATAAATATGATAAATATTACATTTCAAATTAAAATGAACATGTCAGAACGGTAAGAGGTAATTCATTGTTGGTTTGCAGTCCTTTAAAACATACAAAACTCTAAAATGTGAGTTATCATTTAACAGTGAGAAATCAATTGTGTATGTTAAGTTGGAATGGCACATTTTTACTTTTTGAAATAAAAGGATTTATTGTGCTATTCCAGACACTAAGAAAGAAAGAGCCAGGACTCAGTGTTAGTTGTAGTTGGCACATGGATGGCAGCCTAAAACCATACGGATGGTGGCCTAACAGCCAGAGAGGATTCTCAGAGGCTTCTTTTCAGCCGAAGTAGGATGGTTGCCTTACACTGAAAGAGGAGATTATTAGAATGAGTCAGTATGAAGCAATGGTGTTATTCAGTAAGAAAGATTTCATGATAAACACTGGCAGAGAGAGAGAGGTGGGGGGGGACTGAGACACAGAAATATAGACAGAGAGACACAGAGAGAGACAAAGAGGAGAGGGGAAGAACAAGGAGGAGGGGGGAGAAAAAGGAAGGAGGGAGGAACAAACACATACCCAATGAGGGTTAGTGCAGCATTGCAAAGAGAGAATCTCCACATGACATTAACTACATCTTTAAATACGTAATTCTTAATGACTATACCTTGATTTTTCAGTTTCAACATGGAAGCATTTCATATAAAAGTGTTAAGATTTTTTTTTAATTCCTTTGTACTTACAAAGTTATCTTGCTAATTTATTTCTGTGCCAATACACTGGGACTTATCACTGCAGTGCTAAATTCAAACAATCTATATTTTAAATATTCCTATTTTATCCATCACCTCCTATTCTTTTGCCTTTCTGCCTCCCAGTTCTCAGGCTATAAAAGTGTGACCAGTGCCCACAATCCATAATCTTAGCATCTTTGCACCCAGAATGAATTTGTTTATGCTCTGACATTCTAGTTTATATTCACTAAATTCCATGGTCAATCAATAAGTTTATTTATCTGATTTGTGATCTTTCACTCTTGATCTTCTCGTGTGTTTTGTAATAACGTGATCAAAGAACATTGGTTAAAAAATAAAGCTTTCTTCTCCAACTCAGTGTGGCTGATGATGCTTCAGAATCATAGATATGTGTGTGTGTGTGTGTGTGTGAGAGAGAGAGAGAGAGAGAGAGAGAGAGAGAGAGACAGACAGACAGACAGACAGACAGACAGACAGACAGACTCAGAGAGACAGACAGAGGCAGACAGATAGAATGTGTTAAATTCTCTAACCTAGGTCGGGGCTAACAGTCTGTTTGTATTTCTTCATAAGTCCCTCCTACTGAAGAGACACTTAGTTGACTTTTCTTGTTTATCTTCGAACACTCCACTGTAACACCCATCTGCTCTAATCTGATTCTGCTCTCCCTTCAAAGATGGAATCAATCAGAAACTTGACAGCTGTCACTGCAGCATGTCTACACGCTCACACACTTCTCCTCACACACTCTCCAGATCCTCAGGTATCCTGCGATATTTGGTTACACTGTGTGAAGATGTGTCTCTTTTTTACTTCACCTGCCTAAGGCATCTTCTGATTGGTTTAAAAAAGAGCTAAGCATCCAATAGCTATGCAGGAGAAGATAGGCTTGACTTCTAGAAGAAAGAGAAACTCAGGGAAAGGATCTCAGAAGTGGAAATTCTTCAGTGAGATGTGGGGGAGTCAGATGCATAGTATGGAAGAGACATAACTAGGCACATGGGAGAACATAGATCAATTGAAACAGGTTAATTTATGTTTCTAGTTGGGAACAAGACTAAGCTAAGACCAAGCTTTCATATTTAATAAGAAGTCTTCATATCATTATTTGGGAGCTGGGGGTCCAAGAAAGTCTGACTACACATAGATGATAGACTCTTGCTTCTGGCATTGCAAAACCCATCTTGTTTACTGTTTCCTATCCCTTATCATCTATATAAAGCAATATTTTCTTTTCTGTAGTATAAGAATGTATCCTCTCTTATATACATTTTAACACTAATAGGTGAAGATCAGGATTAACAAAGATACTTTTCAATAAACATTTTATCAAAATATAGCATATAGGACAGAAAGGGGCATAAGTATTGCAAAGTGACCATGGTAAATCAAGACTGATTTTAAGACTAAGAATGAGGCCTGTGATTAAAAAACAAAAACAAAACAAAACCCAGAAGTGACTCTTCAACTTCTTATCTAGTAATGGTGTAACAACCATTTTTACTCTTCACATTATTATTCCCTTTCTGCATAAGTAGAAAAGAGCAGTAATTCTGAATCTGTCTTTAGTTCAACAATATGTGTGTGGGTGACTCATCCATGTTACTCATACACATACTCACTGTAGGTGGATATAGTTGAATTACTCTAATTTTACCATATAATTTTTCACTTTGGTTTTCTGTTGCTGTGGTAAACACCATGACTGAAATCAAGCTGGCAGGGAAAGATTTCTTCATCTTCTGCTTATAGGCAACAGTCTATCAGTTATTGAAAGAGGTAAAGATAGGAACTCAAAAAGGAGAGTCAGGGTCCATTCAGTAAAGCTTCTTACTGGCTCACAAACCTATCTTTCTTATACATCCCAGGCTCACCTGTCTAGAGATGACACTGCCTATTTGGGGCTGGATTCTTCTATATCAATTAACAATCAGGAAATCACCCCAAAGACAAACCCAGAGGCCAAGCTGATGGGGAAAATTTTTTAATTGACATTCCCTCTAAACAGGTGAATGAAGCTGACAAAATCAGCCATCACAATCATATCCCACTATGTAGATTAGTTAAGAATTCAATGATCCCTTCTAGCTCAGATGGGCATGGGAACTGTTTCCAATTGGATAATAATAAGTATGGTTATGAGCAGTCTTGCATATAGAAAAATATAAGACATCTATTTGTTATGTACCCAGGAATAAATGAAATGCCAACATGCTTACTTGCAAATGCAAAAATTTGATTGTGTAATATAGAATGCAAATGTGTCATGAATTAAATTCTATAAACATGCCATAGTATCACAAAAGTATCAGTATGTACCTGCAGCATAGAACACTTCTGTATATTCAGACAATTTTGTTCAACAATGAACTGAACATTTCTATTTTATATGTCTCAACTTAACCTACCCCAAAACATACTTTAGCTCTTGGATAAAACTGTTTCTTCCTCCCATCTTGCCCATCTCATACATAGGCAATTCTGTTCAAGGTGTTTTTGGAACATCTTCAATTCCTTCAGAATTTAAGGTCTAACATTTATGAAATAACTTATGATTTACTTTAAATATCAAGAACTGTAGATGTAACCAACCATCTTATTGAATAAGAAACACAGAACCAATTCAAAGAAGAAATCCAAGAGATCTGAGCTAAGAGCCTTACCACATGCTGCAGCTAGCCTCTTAAGCCAGGAGACCTCTCCGAAAGGGACCTACTTCCTGTGTGTTTGTCTTTATATAGTCTTTCTGTTCTGCCTTCTCATTGGTTGTAAACCCAAACACATGACTGCCTTGTCACTGCCTGTATGTACAGCCCTCCAGGTCTTCTATGGTATTGAGATTAAAGGCATGTGTCTCCAATGCTGGCTGTATCCTTGACCACACAGAGATCTACCTAGCTTTTCTACCAAGTGCTGGGATTAAAGGCGTGCACCACGAATGCCCAGCTCTGCTATAGCTTGCTATTAGCTCTGACCCCCAAGCAACTTTATTAACATACAAATAAAATCACATTTCAGTACAATTAAAATATCACCATATTCCCCTTTTCTATTTTAATAAAAAGAAAAAAGGAAAAAGGTTATAACTAATGTAAGAAAAACTATATACAAAAGTACAATAACTATATACAATATATACAAGTAATAAACAATGTCTAGTCCATTTGTATTTGACAAATTCAGAGAAAATTATTTCATTATCTATCCTATTTTGGTAAGTCCAAAATGTATCTGATTCACTTTCTATCCTAATTAATCTTCAACTATAATTAACTAATCTTCAACTCCCTCAGAGACTCAAGAAGGAAAAAATATTAGCTAACAAAAATAAAAACAGGAAGTGCATGCAAGCAACTTCCAAAAAAATTTGTGAGTTGACAGAAACAGTCAGCTGCCTGGACAGTCACCTGAGGTTTCTCCACAGTGTTGGGGCATCATCTTTAGCCTATAGGCTTAGCATATCTGACAGACTCATTTGTGAAGTAGGATATACACAAGGTCAACAGTTCAACCTCACATTGGGTGAGAACAGTCCATGTACCAGAAACACCTGAATTCCACTAGTGTCATGTCATGATTCAGGATTTTAAATTCTGGAAATTGTTGACGGTTTTTTATTTCAGCTGTCCATTCTTTTTGGCTGTGTATATATGGCTTCATCTCAGCATCCCGTTCTTCTCCACATCCCTCTATTAAATGCCAGTCTACTAGTGAGAGGTGTGAGCTTAGTTACTCTTCAAGAATAACTGTTTCAGCTGCTGTTCCATTGCACATCAGAAGCCATCGGCCCACTGCCAGTTCAGCTGCCTTCGAAGAAAAGGACACCGTACCTTTTCCAAATTGCGAAGGCCACTTCAGGGATGGTGCCATATTGTCCTGGCCTCAGAAGATGCCTTTTGATAAAGCCATAACCACATTTGTCTTGGCAAGAATCAGTAGTCCTTTGTTTTGTGTCATGTCTGTCCATTTTGTCCTGTTGATTAGAGGATACTTTGTTGTCCAGGGGCTAACTTTTGCCACAATGAAAGTTAACTCCATATGCAGTTTCTTCAATGCCCATATTTTCTCTGAAGTAGATTGGTACTGCCAGGAGCTGACATGTCTCAAACAAGAAAACTTTTCTAAGTTATTGAAACATTTTAAATGCCATATTCCATAGATATCTGAAAGGTTTGATGATGACCTGTCTAAAATATATCTGCTCAATTTTTAAAACATATCTAATATGACTACAAGTTCTATTGTAATGTCTACTAACTTTCATTTCTTTATATCCTAATAGTTGGTAATAATAACATTCAAGGATCAGAAAATTGCATTACATTGTTAAATGAACGGTATAAGTACAATTAGAAATATACATATAGCATTTTCTAACAATATCAATTTCAATATATATAATTTGTATACAATATAAAACAATCCATTCCAATGTAAAATATTTAAAACTAGTAATTGTCTTTTTCTTCTTTTCTTTTCTTTTTTTTAAAACAAGAACATTAAATCTAATCTCCTTTGCTTAGCCTTTTTCCTAACCCTTGACAACAACTTGTAACCAACCCCCCCTAAATAATGAAAATTATCCCAGACCCAAAACCCATTAAAAGGACCAAAAAATCACTCGCCCCACACCACCTCTTTGGGAATGTAGGCGTCGTATTCTTAAAATTGCTTCCTGCTGGGTATGGGCGAAGTTATCTTTATCCTGAAAGAAAAAAATTTAGGTTAATTGTCAGATTCTAGGAAAGGTAACTATATCCTTTGTTATTCAGTCTGTGTATAATGCCAAAGTTCAGGGTTTATCTCAAGTCCTTATTCAAGTAGTCTTTGAGACTGGATCATCTCAGCTAGCCCTCTCAAAATTGCTCTGAGCACTTTGTAGTCCAAAGCTGATCTGTAGATGATGTTTGTCAGTTTAATGATATTATTATTGTCCACGTGGAATTGTTGTTGTTGTCTTCTTTCTGGAGACTTCAGTTGATGTTATGCCTGGCCGTGATTTCCTGCAGAAAACTGATAAGAGACTCGAACACAAAGACATATGTATACAGCTAATTGAAGCCTTTTTTCTAGAATTAGTTAGTACTCTATATTACCATATCTTAACAAAGTTCAATATATATATTAATCTTATAAATTTTGATATAAAATTTATACTTTAAGAAAAGTTAAAAGAATCAGAATAGAATCAAAGAGTTGAGATTAGTAATAGAATAGTCCCTTAATTAATTTGGCTTTTCTCCTGTCCCATAGCAAAAGATGGCTCTTTTCTTTTGGCATGATACAGGGAGTTTGCATTTTCCTTTTAACAACATGCTTGAGTTTAAAGAAAGAGAGAGACATTCTCCAACTCCAAAGTCAGCTTTAAATTTTAATTGAACTGGGACTATTAGAAGACCAATACTGTTAAATTTCTTTAGAGAAGAGCAGAAACAAACATTTAGGAAGACTTATAAAAAATTTTTAGATGATATACCCATACGCCATTTCACTCTGTTTCCTGGGAAAGATGATTTGTCCCATTTCTTCAGTTGTCTCATTTGTCCTGTGTTCTTTGGATTCCTTAACCTTCATTCTCCTAAAAGACAAAAACAAAAACCTTTCCCCAAGACTAATTTTGGGCATGTTCCTTTTTGGCAAGTTATTATCTGATTAAATGAAAAGGCATGTGTTACTGGTATAAGTTAGTTTAAATTGGATATTCATGCTGGTTGATTAACTATCACCTCCACTAATTAAGAGGTCTCTCTTGTTCAAATTGAACCTTTATCAATTTTGATGGTACCCACAGGTTATCTTCCCCTGTAGAAACAAAAGAAAAACCCCATCCCCAACACACACCCTGGTTTCCATTCATAGGTCAGCACATCCTTAAAGTACATAGGCAGATTTAATTATGTAGTTTTTTTTTATTATCCAATGTCGCTCTGCAGCTGTTGTTCCTTTCTCATTGACACTGAGAAAATTCAAAGTTTATAGAGTATTATGCAGTCTGTTACTGGGGGTTTTTGTTACCCCTTTCTGTTTATTTATCATATCCTTTAGAGTTCTATTTGATCTTTCTATAACTGCTTGACCTGTAGGATTATGCGGTATACCTGTAATATGCTTTATATTGTAATAAGCAAAAAACTGTTTCATTTTAACAGAGACATATGATGGAGCATTGTCAGTTTTGATTTGTGCAGATATAACCATGATGACCATAACTTCTAGTAAATGAGTGATTACAGAATCAGCATTTTCAGAACTCAAAGCAGTTGCCCATTGAAATCCTGAGTAAGTATCAATGGTATGGTGTACATATTTCAATTTTCCAAATTCTGCAAAGTGAAACACGTCCATCTGCCAGATTTCATTCCTCTGAGTACCTTTGGGTTACTTCCTGCTGGTAATGGTGTTTGATTGTAAAAGGAACAAGTAGGACATTTCTTTACTATTTCTTTGGCCTGTTGCCAGGTTATGGAAAAATCCTTTTTTAAACCTTTACTATTGACATGATGTTTTTTATGAAATTCTGAGGCCTCCAGCACATTTCCTATCAATAATTTATCAATCTCATCATTGCCTTGTGCTAGAGGGCCTGGCAGACCAGTATGGGATCGGATGTGAGTTATATATAAAGGATGACTCCTTTTCCTCATTGTATATTGTAATTGAATAAATAGTGAAGTTAATTCTGAAGCATCAAGGATAAATTCTGCAGTCTCAATATGCAATACTACTCTTTCAGCATACTGAGAGTCAGTTACTATGTTGAGAGGTTCTGAAAAATCCATTAATACCGACAGAATAGCATACAATTCTGATTTTGAACTGAATTATAAGGACTTTGAACCACTTTTCTTAAATTTTCTGATTTGTAACCTGCCTTTCCTTGTTTGTTGGCATCTGTATAAAATGTATGAATTCCAGATATGGGTTTTTCCTGTACAATTTGAGGCAAGATCCAATCATCTGTCTTTATAAGATCAATTCTATTGCTTTTGGGATATTTGCTATTAATTTCTCCCAAAAAATTACTGCAAGCTCTTTGCCAAGGTTCACTTTCTGTGAATTTTTCAATGTCCTCCTTAGTTAAAGGTACAACAATTTCTGCTGGGTCTATTCCTGCTAATTGACAAAGTCTCAATTTTCCTTTCCAAATCAAGTCAGAGATTTTTTCCACATATGTTTTTAATTTTTTATTTGGTTTATTTGATAAAAATATTCATTCCAATATAATATCTTCCATCTGCATTAATATTCCTGTAGGAGAATGCATAGAAGGTGAAATAAACAAAATGCAATCCAGCTTTGGATCAATACTATCTACTTGCCCTTCATATATTTTCTTTTCTACCAAGGCCAATTCTTTCTCAGCTTCAGTGATAATTCCCTTGGACTATTTAAGTCCTTGTCACCTTCTAAGGTTTTGAACAAATTATTCAGTTCATTAATTTTTTACCCCAACAATAGTTCATAGATGAGAAATATTTCCAAATAATCTTTGAAAGTCATTAAGACTCTGTAGTCTATCTCTCCTAATTCACACCTTTTGGGGTCTAATTTTTTGTAGCTCTATTTTATATCCTAAATAATTAATAGAATCTCCTCTTTGTATCTTTTCAGGAGCAATTTGTAATCCCCAGCAAGGCAAAATTTTCTTTACTCCTTCAAACATTCTTTCTAAAGTATCTGCATCTGAGTCAGCTAGTAAAATATCATCCATATAATAATAAATTATAGATTTAGGAAATTTTTTACATATCACTTCCAATGGCTGTTGTGCAAAATATTGGCACAGAGTTGGGCTATTCAACATTCCCTGTGGGGGGACCCTACATTGAAATCTTTTAAGCGGTTGAGAATTATTATAAGTAGGCATTGTGAAAGCAAATCTTTCTCTGTCTTTTTCTTGTAAGGGTATTGAAAAGAAACAGTCTTTTAAATCAATAACTATGAGAGGCCATCCTTTTGGTAACAGAGTAGGCAAAGGAATTCCAGATTGTAGAGAGCCCATCGGCTGAATTACTTTGTTAATTGCTCTAAGGTCTGTTACCATTCTCCATTTACCAGATTTCTTTTTAATAACAAATACAGGAGAATTCCAAGTGCTGGTTGATTCTTCAATATTCTGAGCATTTAACTGTTCTTCTACCAGCTCTTCTAAAGCCTGGAGTTTCTCTGTTGTTAAAGGCCATTGCTGGACCCATACAGGCTTGTCTGTTAACCATTTTAAAGGTAGAGCTGTTGGTGTCTTTGGAAGATCATCAGTTGCTGTGCCCTGTTCTTGTATAATATGGATGGCTGGTGACCACTCAGAATAATGCCTTCTAATATTTCTCTCAAAAACATGTGCTAGTTTATGATTTGTTTCTGAGATTGGAGGGATGTTAATCTGAGTATTCCATTGTTACAACAAGTCTCGACCCCACAGATTCATAGCTATGTTAGCCACATATGGTTTTAATTTTCCTCTCTGTCCTTCTGGGCCTATACATTCCAGCCATCTTGCATTCTGTTTCACTTGAGATAATGTCCTAATTCCTAACAGTTGAATGTTTACCTCCTGAAGAGGTCAAGTTGAATGCCAAAATTCTGGTGCAATTATGGTAACGTCCACACCTGTGTCTACCAGACCAGACAACAAAACACCATTTATTTTTATCGTTAATTTTGGTCTTTATTCATTAATAGAAGT
Source organism: Peromyscus leucopus (assembly GCF_004664715.2). Lineage (NCBI taxonomy): Eukaryota > Metazoa > Chordata > Mammalia > Rodentia > Cricetidae > Peromyscus > Peromyscus leucopus. Next base: position 121,728,096 of record NC_051068.1, on the reverse strand, counting down.
TTGCCAAAAATTTTTCTTTATGTTTTCTCCTGAATTTTCTATTCTCTCTGTTTCATCATCCTGAACAGCATGATTTATTCCAATAGGCATTTGTTTATTTAATTGCTCTGAGTAGGGGTTTCCTCTACGACTGCAGGAAAGGTTTGAACTGGATTTGCCATGAGGCCTGCATGAGGCCCCTCTGGGAGTTTCCGGAAGACTGAGGCAAAGGATTACCCTTTCTGTTCCTTGTTGATCTGCATTCATTGGTCCAGTGTTTTCCCTTACCACACCTTCTGCATACTACAGAAAGAAGGGACATTCTGTTGCCATTGTTCCTTGAAGAAACATTGTTTCTAGGAATGACCTGTTTACAGTCCCTTTTCAAATGTCCTTAATTTCCATATCCAAAACATCTAACATTCCTCAAACCTTTTGAAATTGCTTCTCCTACCCACGTATCATCATGGTCATGAGCTTCAACATTAACCGTGTCTCTATTCCAATCTTCCAAAGGTGCAGATCTTGCCTTTAAGGGCCTGATTATTCTTTTGCATGCTGCATTCGCATTCTCAAAGGCCAAAGATTCAATTGTTATCTGACTAGCTTCTGAATCCGGGACCATTCTATTTACTGCTGAAGCCAGTCTTTGTAAAAAAAAATCTGTGAAAGATTCTTTTGGGCCTTGTATAACCTTTGTAAATGACTCAGTTTTTTTTTTTTTTCCTGGTTCCTCAACTCTGTCCCATGCATTCAAGGCTGCTGTTCGACATAAAATTAGGGTTTGGACATCATATAAACATTGTGTTTGGGATTAAAGGCTGGGATTAAAGGCGTGCACCATGAATACCCAGCTCTGCTATGGCTTGTTATATATACCTCCAAGCAACTTTTTTTATTAACATACAAATAAAATCACATTTCAGTACAATTAAAATATCACCATAAAGAACCTAAATTACAGCAGCTCTGCTCTTAATTAAAGAATCAGTTAAATCTGACAATTCTGAACCTATCAACTCAGTTCTCCTCAGACCCACCCAAACTCTGCGTTTACTTTCCCACATACTTTGACCAAAGAAGTCACAGTAAACACACTGTGGGTGACTTCCTGGGCAGAATATCCTCCAGTGTCCTTCTGTCTTGGTCCAAGCTCAAACTAAAGCCCTTATCCTGGCAGGCAAAAATCAACAAACCTTCTTTCCAGTGCCCTGACATTTTCCTTGGTTTCTAACTCTTCTGTCTACTCACTTGGCTCACGTTCTTTATCAGTTCACTCACAACATCCCCGAATTTAGTTTCAACTTCTGAAACCATTCTCTTATCAAATTATATTGCTGTGGGACGGTCTGTATGTCAAATTGCTCTGATTGGTCAATAAATAAAAGACTGATTGGCCAGTGGCCAGGCAGGAAGTAGGTAGGACAAGGAGAGAGGAGAATTCTGAGAAACGGAAGGCTGAGGCAGAGAGACACTGCCAGCTGCCGACAAGCGCATGTGAAGACACCAGTAACCACCAGCACGTGCAAGGTATAGATTTATGGAAATGGATTAATTTAAGCTATAAGAACAGTTAGCAAGAAGCCTGCCACAGCCATACAGTTTGTAAGCAATATAAGTCTCTGTGTTTACTTGGTTGGGTCTGAGCGGCTGAGGGACTGGCGGGGACAAAGATTTGTCCTGACTGTGGGCAAGGCAGGAAAACTCTAGCTACAAATGGCACCCAACGTGTTGGCAAGAGTTTCCACCTAAAACCTGAGAAAATATTCTAAAACAGAGCTAAAAACAGCTTCCTAATCGTCTCTCTCAAATGAGCAGCAGCTGCCGGTTTGAGTTACTGGCGGGTTCCTGGCGTGTGCGCTCGATCTGCAGTATGGTGGGAATGAGGCCTCTGCTAGGGGCACATTAAACTGTGTGGTGGATTTAGCCTTTGCTAGTACAAAACAAAAAGAGGTTTCTGGGCTACACGCTGCTTGGATAAAAGCATAGACCCAGGATGGCTCCCAGAGCTGGCGGAAAAGGTACCACCGCCATGTTGGGAAGCTGAAGTGGGCGGAGCCAGCAGCCACAGCGCCCTTTCAGCTTAAAAGGCTGCTGTTTAAAGCAATAGGCTCAAGGTAATATAAAAAATAAGCCACATAAAGATGGCTATCACACAGAGAATCTGGATTATGTTCTCTTTGATATTTGTAGCTGAAGAAAAACATTTGATTGCAAAAGCTGTTGAGTTATGCCAAAATGTATATTTTAAAGGTACCTTGACTTCAAAATTTAGATGTAAGGATATGTTGCTTTGGAAAAGAGGTTCTGCTTTTGTTTCTACAGAAAGCCAGAAGCTATGGATTTGTTCCAGATTAAGATACATCAGGTTTGACAAGCCAAGACCCCCTGAAAGATCTCCGATGACACCATGGCCCTGATGATCCAACATCCAGAACCGTTTCAAGGCAACTGGCTCAGACGATACAGTCTCACAGACTACTCCATGATCCTAAAATTTTCTTTGTGTCCCCATAAGATACAGCGCCCCCCTCCAGCTGGAAGTAGTAAGAGAAGCTACGCCCAAATTCCCAAATATACCAAGCTGGCTTTGTAGATGTGTAAAAGTTAAAACCTTCCTTTTTAAAAAAAGAAAAGGGGAAGTGCTGTGGGACGGTCTGTATGTCAAATTGCTCTGATTGGTTAATAAATAAAAGACTGATTGGCCAGTGGCCAGGCAGGAAGTAGGTGGGACAAGGAGAGAGGAGAATTCTGAGAAACGGAAGGCTGAGGCAGAGAGACTTGCCAGCTGCCGCCATGACAAGCCGCATGTGAAGACACCAGTAAGCCACCAGCCACGTGGCAAGGTATAGATTTATGGAAATGGATTAATTTAAGCTATAAGAACAGTTAGCAAGAAGCCTGCCACGGCCATACAGTTTGTATGCAATATAAGTCTCTGTGTTTACTTGGTTGGGTCTGAGCGGCTGTGGGACTGGCGGGTGACAAAGATTTGTCCTGACTGTGGGCAAGGCAGGAAAACTCTAGCTACATTATATACATAATTTATATATCACTTCATACCTATATTAAAACAAACTGTTTTGTGAAGCTTTTCATGGCTGCCTAGACAAAGCTTTATTCATAAGGGGTAACCCGCTTCCCCATGCTCCATGTTTCTTTTCAAAAATCTTGTCTTCTTCACAATTCATTATTTTCTTCCTTTCTAAATCATATAACCCATTCTTAATAATCATTTTCTCTTCTGATTTTATTTACCCTATTTGAGGACACGCAAAACTTTCCTGAAAATAGATATTGAGAAGGTGACGGTCATGTAAATTTTATGCAAAAAGGCAATTAACCTAATGTTGATTGGATTTATTTATTTATTTATTTTCATATTTTTTATTTATTTTACAATACTATTCAGTTCTACATAATAGCCACAGATTCCCTTGTTCTCTCCCTTCCTGCCCCCTCCCCTTCCCCCAGCCCATCCCCCATTCCCACCTCCTCCAGATCACGATCTCCCCCAAGGACTGGGATCGACCTGATAGACTCAGTCCAGGCAGGTCCAATCCCCTCCTCCCAGATTGAGCCAAGTGTCCCTGCATAAGTCCCAGGTTTCAAACAGCTAACTCATGCAATGAGCCCAGGACCTGGTACCACTGCCTAGATGCCTCCCAAACAGATCAAGCCAATCAACTGTCTCACCTATTCAGAGGGCCTGATCCAGTTGGGGGCCCTCAGCCTTTGGTTCATAGTTCATGTGTTTCCATCCATTTGGTTATTTGTCCCTGTGCTTTATCCAACCTTGGTTTCAACAATTCTCGCTCATATAAACCCTCCTCTTTCTCACTAATTAGACTCCCAGTGCTCTACCAGGGGCCTAGCCATGGATGTCTGCATCCAGATTCTCATGACTAACAAAATTATTGATTAGATTCAGGCAATTTTAAAACCAACAAAGTATTCTTTCTTCTTACACTAAATTATATTAAGGATGAAGCTATTTTAGTCTCTTTGAGAAAATCCTAAGAGAGTAAGTCCCCTAAGGAGTATGGGCTATGATATTCATGGGCACTGTAAGTGAAGCAAAATCAAGCATAAACAGTCAAGACAACAAAACAAACAAAAAATGGATATGTCATAGTTTTACTTCACTCTATGTGTTTATAATATTACTGACCAAATGCATTTGTTTTCCTTACTGCACAGAACTGCCCATAATCTATTTTATACCAAAATATATGTATAATTTTAAGTTTTCTATGAGTTCTTGACAGTTATGAACCCACCAGGCAAGTTTAGAGGTTTTATTTTGAAGAAGTCAATTATTTACAGTGTGAAATACAGATTTGGAACACTGGGTCATCAATTTAATGTTTATAAACAGAAATTTCTTCATCTGAAAACCTACAATAAGATGTGTTCATGTATTTCTTTTTAAACAGCATATATTGAATATCTACAGGCTATCAAACACCTTTCTTAGGGAAGATGTGGTATTAAAATGCACAAAAGATTGTTACATGAGCAATTATATAAACTAAGTAAGTTAGTCTAGAATACGGATTCCAAAACAAAGTGCATGCTGGCTGTGACCACTTCCCCCTCTACTTTTATTTTAAAGTTGTACTTTGGACCTCTTTCCTTGAGTCCACTTTTCTGCTGGACATAATAACACAAGTCTGTAGTTCTGGCTACTTGAGGCTGGGCATGAGAACCACATAGATGCCTGGGCTAGAGAGCAAATTCATTGCTAGAACAGGCAATTTACTAGATACATGATCAAAATAAAATAAAGTATTAACAAAAACTGGCTTGCAATTCATTCAGTGTTATGGTACTTGCCAACAATAGGGCACTTCTCTAGTGTGTTCAACACCTGGGTTAAATCCCTATTCCATACATAAAGATATTCAAGTAATATTAAAAGTCGAAGTTAGTATGAGGTGAAGTGATTAAGGAGATACCTAAAATGTTTATAGGGAATAAAGTGATAGGATGACTCATCTATTTTAGTCATTCAATTAATGCAATTGAAAGCAATGAGAAGTGAACATATTAACAAGAAAATACTGAAGGAAAGATAATTAAATTATATGATGGTGGCTATCATTGATTCAGAAATAACAAGAGGCTTATAGCAAATGCAGAGATAAGTTCTGAAAACATGTTGTGTTTCCTAATCCTCTCAACAGGGCACTAAGGTTTCTCTTAGTGCCTGGTGGCTGACAATGATTTTGAAAGGAGAAATTTCTGGAGTCTCAGATTTGCCATGGGGCAAGGTATTAGCTATGCAAATTTGAGTATGTTCAATTAACATGCATATGCCTTATCCATAAATGCAAAAAGGTGTCACATCTTAGTGAGATGATAGGAACAATAGAAGTAAAGTAATTTGTCTACTATTTTTACACTATTAAATAAATATTTTAAAATTAATAACTGGATAACATTACTAGCACCATTTTAATTATATTATTATCTTTATTATTATTTATTATTATTACATGTATCTCTCTATGTGCATGGATGTATATGTGTGTTGTGAGTATATGGGTCAGAGAACAACTTGTACCAATACCTTTCCTTCTTCCAAAATGTGGATTCTGGGTATCAACTTCCAGTTTCCTGTGTTTAGGAGCAAGTGCCTTTACCTGGACCCACCAAGCTCTATTATATAGAAGTAATAACTGGGTCTCATAGAGAGTAAGCAATGCAGTATGTTCCTTGATGCTAGTAGGGAACAAAGCAGAGATTTGACCTTTGGCATACTTGACCCCAGTGCATGTTATTCTCTCTTTGGCATTGATTTAGATTATGGTTTTATGCTTTTTATCTACATAGTAAAGATATGTGTTTGTCACCAGACTCTAATATGAGACAGATTCTTTCTCTGATGACTTTTGAGCAAAAAACATAAATTCTACAACAAATCAGAGTCAGATTATTATTAGCACAGAACATGCTGAGACATTATGAAAATGGACTAATATTAACCAATCAAGTAAGACATTTAAAAAATAACCTCACGCTGTCTATGCCTGGAAAGGACAGACATTACAACTGCTTTAACAATCTTAGTAATAACAACCTTTTGCCCTCATTCCTTCCTGTGCCCAGTCCATTACTTGAAGTTCCTAATCAGGGCTGGTAAAATTTCTGAGCTTCAAGTGCTCAGGCTTGTGATATTTTGTTGACTAGACCTTAGATAGTAATCTGGGCCTGTTCTTGTGCCTGAACATAATGAGGACATATGGGACTTGTCTCAGATGCTATCACCTTAAAGATTACCACAGCACGTAAGAGAAGAAAAAATGCACAAATGCAGAGTACTTTGGGGAAGACAGACAACCAAAGCCCTTTCCAGCCATAAGATGTAGATTTGCTTGGAAATCTGATAAAATAGACAGTGAAAAAAAAGGAGCCCAAGATGATGCTCAATTTTTGATTCAGGGAGCTGGAAGAATGGTGTCAATTATATGAAAGCAGTTGTGTTGTTAAGAAGACACAATGGTAGGTGCCACCCTCTTCAGTGTCTATATTCAATAGTAGATACTTGAGTTAATTACACAGTTTAGAAATAGCAAACAGTCAAGGCAACACATATTGAACAAATGTTTATATACCCTGTAGGCTGGAAAAACAGCTGGAGTCTTTCAGGCTAGAATATTTGCCTTTACTGACTTTTAGGACAAAAATTAATTTTTGTTTAGAAATTGGTGGGAAATTCTCTTTGTGAATATTCTTCCTAAAATTGCTTGGCTTATTATATTCTCATCTTATTGTTCCTAAAGCATATACTGTCTCATTCTTATGATCAATGCCACATGAATTTCACCTCTAATGACCACAGCTTCACAGAGGAAAGGATCAGGTCCTTTATCCAAATATTTCAGGATTCTGATGATCAGTTTCTAACACAAGAAGTCACCATGTGTGTATCCTGTTAAATAAATTGCTCACACAGAAAGAACAAAGTGTTTTGTCCTCAAGTTTTAGACTTAGTATCTGTGTGGTTTCCCTGGACCTCCAAGCTATTCCTTTCCCTGGAGACATTAGATTTCCTGTGTGCTTTACACTGTTTGGTTTTTGATCTAGCAACATATATTCTACTTTCCTAGGGATTCTTTAAGTAAATAACAAGGATCGTGTAGTTCAACTAACAGACATTTATTTGTTTCAGTTTCTGGGGACTGAAAGTCTAATGTCAAAGTGTGACCTTGTCTTTTGGGGCCTCTTTTACTTGGCTTACAGAAGTCAACCTTCTTTTATAAACTCAAATAAATCTGTGTGAAGAGAATCCTTTGTGTCTCATTGTTTTCTTGTATCTAGTCATGCTGGAAAGGACACAACATGTGTGCTCTCAATATTAATTACTTCCTTACAGTAATTAACATGGAGTGTTAAAAAATCAGTACATGAATTTTTAGGTACACAAATCTATGTAACATTCAAATAAGCTTACAAAGACTGAGACAGATATTTGATTAGAGTTTACTCCATGGTTACTTATACATCACTATGTGGTATATATTTTGGGAGATTTGTTGACATCAGTTAAATATTTGCTTGATTTATTCACTTATCATTAATGATGGTTTACCTACTCTAGTATTCTCCCAGTTTCTCTCCCTCTCTTGCTCATCTTAGTGTTCTTAAGTATCCCATCAGTTATTTAAGCTTTTCCAACCTTCTAAATGTATACTTAAAACTGATTCTAAGCATGTTTTACAAACCCATAAATACTTTGAATTGAAAAGCAGTGATTTTGTATATCTAATTAACTAACAGCTGGATGTGGGCCTCCATTTTGAGTCATAGCTCCTCTTTTCTGCTCCTTTTTATGAACAGATAATATCTAGCCTCCAGAAAAACACATAATTTTCCTAATTCACTTAACTGTGACTAGTGAACCAATAAGTTTTTCTTTTTTAGGATAAAGCTGCCAGAATCTATGGAGAATTTTTCATTCATTCTCTTTTTTTCTTCCTTTAATCAAGACATAGTTTCTGACCTCTAAACATCTTTTTCCATTGCAGTTTCTAGCTACCTACCTAGTGTCTGCTGGATTCTGATTCAACCCTGTGAATTAAATCTAATACTCATAACTCATAATTCCTAAAAACACAGGCTTTGAAAACACCCAGGAAGCCTTATCACCTCATTTCATTCCCTATAATATCCGTGAAACCTGCAAATAGACTGGCCAATTCCATGGTAGAATATTCCTCAGAGTCCAAATGTGGGAGAGGATAAAAGACGAATTATCTCTGTTTACAGTCTATGACTTGTGGAAAACAGAAAAAGTCACTCTTCCCCTCCGCTCCCTTCTCTCTCCTTTATCTTATATCATTTTCTCTTGTTGCTATAGTTTTATTTATCTGAAGAATAGGCATAAGAGTCACCTTCCATTATTACTGAATAATGAGTACCCCAGGGCTAAACTTTCACCTCTGTACATAAATTACATTCAAAATTATGATTATCTTGATAGCAAAGTGTATCTTTCAATGTTATTTTATTGTTAGAATCAATTATTTTTTTGTTCCAGGCAGTCTTTCTTTGATATCATTTTTATTTCCTGTGTGATAAGTTTTAATTTATCAGTGAACATCTTAAACTGTACAGTCTGCATTTCTTAGTCAGCTGTTTGCCTAGGATAGAAAAGAAAGAAGCTCTAGACCCCTTCCCAAAAAACAAAAAATAAAATGAAAACGGTTTTAGTTTTAATAAGGACTTACTATACAAATGTGAAACTAAAAATTGTGCCCTGAATATTTATGTATTATGTACATGAGTTGTTCAACAAACTAAAATAAAGCCCTTGATTAAGACCACACTTAAGTTTAAAAATGAGTATTTAAAAAAGCGTACATTCTATTGCATTGTATTATAATCAGCATTCTTATAAATGCATTTAATCAGATATAAAATAATTAGTGAATATAAATTATACAAAGAATAATTCATTTTAATCATCTTTAAGATTTTCCTCCATATCCAATGCCAATTATTCTAATAATTATTTAACATACATTTTTCTTTGGCTTTCAGAAAAATCAACCACATGTTTTTCTTGGTTATTTTTGTAGTGTCTATTGAACATGTTGGAAAGGAATTTTAAAACTGAACTGGCATTAAATTGACAACAGCTTAAATTCTAAAATAGTGTGTATTACAATTTCATTTATGGCCATATTTTGTTGGTTCAAAATAAATCTGAAAATATTTTTTTAATTTATGTAAAAGTGTAAGCCCCATTTGGCTCAGTACATTTAAAATAATAAGAAAAATAATTATCACTGAGTAAGTTATACTCTCCAAATATACCACAATTAAGAGTTTATTTTCTATCATAATAGAATAAAAGTTTTATTAGTGAAATGAACATAAACATAATATTTTGACAACCTCTAACTGATTAATTCACAATTGTATCAAATGCATAAAATATTGTAATCATTATTAAAATTTGTTATAAATATTGACAAAATACTGATAACGGTGTTTGTTTTATATCATTATGTACTTTGAAGATGCTCAGTGTTGAGTATGAAAATATAATTTCACACAGGTAATTGTGAGAAATTATAGATGGAATACAAAGCCTTTGATGAACTACAGTAAGATATCATTATCTCTTTGATAGATTTTACAAAATAAAATACATATTTGATAAACACAGCTACTTGGTGATTAGCTCATATTGATTGGTAAGTAGAAACTGATCATTAATTATTATGATGTTAAGACGTTGTAAATGCTCTTTAAGAATTGGAAATGTTTTCAATAAGTCTCTTTCAATAAGTGTCTACTAAATACTTTTTTGCATTTTTCTTTATTAAGAAATTTTCTACTCACTCCACATACCACCCACAGATCCCACCTCCTCCCTCCTCCCACCCCCCAGCCCTCTCTCCCAAGCCACCCCTCATCCCCACATCCCCCAAATCAAGGTCTCCCATGGGAGTCAGCAGAGTCCAGCACACTGAGCCTAGGCAGGTCCAAGCCCCTTCCCACTGCACCAAGACTGCACAAGGTATTGCGCCACAGGCGCTGGATTCCCAAAAGCCTGTCCATGTACCAGGGACGGATCCTGATCCCCCTGCCTGGGTGCCCCCCAAACAGTTCGAGTCACGGTTGTCTTCTGTATCCAGAGGGCTTAGTCCAGTTCCATGGGTCTCCACAGCCAACAGTCCACAGTTCATGGGCTTCCACTAGCGTGGCCGCACATCCTCCCATCATGATCTCCACGTCCCCACCTGCAGAATCCCTCCTCTCTCTCATGGATTGGATTCCCAGAGCTCAGCCTGGTGCCTGGCCATGGATCTCTGCATCTGCCTCCATCAGTCACTGGACAAAGGCTTTATGATGACAGCTAGGTTATTCACTAGATTGGTCACCAGAGTAGACCAGTCCAGGCACCCTTTGGACCACTGCCAACAGACCAAGGTGGGGTCATCCTTGTGGATTCCTGAGAGCCTTTCCAGCATCCTGCCTCTTCCTATTTCCATGATGTCCTCATCTATCATGGTATCTCCCTCCATGCCCTCCCAATCTTTTTATGCTTGAGAAACTGTAAATTCCCAGGGCTATTTAGTTACAATTAAATTTTGAAGGAATTTCTGGAATTTGAGAGTAAGTTGATGGGGTTTTGAAAGGTGTTTGAATAATCTCCAAATTGCATTTTGTTCATGAGAGATGCTTCTGAAGTAGTGAAGTGTAAGTAATTTGGACATTTTATCAAATATTTCACAGGATTTTTATTTTTGGGGGTATGCATCATGAATATATTAAAATTATGACATCTTTGCCTGTTATATATTATCTGTGAGGATGATATTTTTAGAATAAATTGTTTTCCCACTTAAAAAATGAGGGGGCAATTAGCCTAAATTGGCCATCTCCTGTGACCAGGCAAGGCTTCCATGAAGAAATATGAACACCAACCCAGCTACATAATCTTCACTTACAGTTTCTTACACCTATGGGATGTGCTGGGGGCAAAGGTGGCCGAGAAATTGTGAGGGTAGCCAACCAATGACTGTTCCAGTCAAAGACACAAGCCATAAGAGTGAGTCCACCAATGACATTGCATGAAGCACCAAGACCCAGAGGCTGCATGGCCCATAGACCTAGAATAGAACCAAACATGATTGGAGAAAAATATGTCTATATAATGATGCCTACAAATATTCTGTTATATTAATAGATCGGTGCCTAGCCCAATTGTCATCAGAGAGCTTTATTCTGATGGGAACAAATACAGAGAGCCAGAGCCAAATATGAGGTTGATCTCAGGGCATCTTGCTGAAGAGAGTGAGGAGAGACTGTAGGAGCCAAAGGAGTCAAGGACATCACAAAAAAAAAAAAAAAAAAAAAAAAAAAAAAAAAAAAAAAAAAAAAAAAAAAACCTTACATAATCAACTTACGTGAGCTCATAGGAACTCACAGAGTCTGAACCAACAACCAGGGATCCTACATGGACTGACTTAGGCTCTCTGCATATATGTGACAGTTGTATAGCTTAATCTTCTTGTGGGACTCCTAACAGTGGGACCAGGGGCTATCTTTGACTCTTTTGCTGACTTTTGGGACCCTTTTCTTTAAGGGTCTGGCCAATGGGAGTATAACGATGCTCCACTTAACATATACGCAGCACAAAGATTGGCTTTGGACTACAAACTGCTCAGAACAATATCAAGATGGCTAGCTGAGATGATACAGTCTCACAAACTACTCCAATCAGGACTTGACTATAATCTTAAATTTTCTCTGTGTCCGCATAAGATTACCAGTGACCCAAATCAGCAAGAAGTAACCAGGAGAACTATGGCCACATTCTCAAAAAATGGATTATTAATGTTTGTATTTGTTTAGGTTTGGTTAAAAATTGTTATTGATCATAGTAAATTTCTTTTTACAGGAAGAAAGTGGGATATGATATAGAAATATATTATATTGAAATTATGGGAGAAAAAATTAGATTACTGAATCTACTCCAAAAAAACATAGAAATGATATGATAAAAGGGTAGATTATTGAATCTACTCTAAAAAAAAAGAAGATATAGGTATGATAAAATAAAAGGTAGATTATTGAATCTACTCTGAAAAGAAAAATATTACAATATAGATATAAGATGAAAAGGTAGATTATTGAAACTATTTTTAAAAAGCAACTATTAGTTTTAAATATTTACATCAGATTGGATTTTTGTATATTGTGTACAAATTTTTATATTGATACAAATTTGAGATTATTCTTGTTAGAGCATATTGTACATACATTTCTAATCTAGTTCAAGGTGTTGTACCTATACAACTCACTTAACAATGTGACGCAATTTTCTAGTCTTTGAAAGTTATTACCAACTATTTAGGATATAAAGAAATGCAAGTTAGTAATTAGTCATTACAATCAAATTTGTAAGTCATATTAAGTATGTTTTTAAGGTCAAGTAGAAATGTATTTTATATAGGCAAGTCATCTTCAAACACTTCAGAGACCTACCGACTATGACAATTCAGTTATCCTAATAAAATAGATTCTTTTTTTATGATTATGAGACATGTCTGTCTTGGCAACACCAATCTACAACAGAGAAGATGATGGGCATCAAAGAAATTCTATACATAGTTCACTTTCTTTTTGACAAAATTTAGGCACTAGGCAAGAAAGTGCCCTTGCATCAACTGCTGACAGTATGCTGTCCAAATGGAGAAGTAGGACACAAAAGAAAGGACTGCTGATCCTTGACAAGACAAGATAGGAAGGCTCTTCAGAAATTCCTGCTTCACAGATGAGTCTGTCAGATATGCTAGGCCTGTAGGCTGAATATGGATGCCCCAAAGTTGTAGAGGAACTTAGGGTGATTGTCTAGTAATCAAGCTGTTTTTGTCATTTCTCACATATTGGAAGTCACTTGTTTGCACTTCCTGCTTACTTGGTTAATATTATTTCCTTCTTGGGTCTCTGAGGGAGTTGAAGATTAGATACTTATAGCTATAATTTTCCTTGTTAACGAATTCAGAACCTCACTAAAGAGGTATAAAGTGTACAAGTTTGAAAGATATCAAAGGACAGTTTTCGGTTGGTAACACAAGTTAGGCTAAAAAGTGCATAGGGTATAACATTTTGGGACTCACCAAAATAAGATAGATAATGGAGTATTTTCTCTGAATTTGTCAAATGTTTATGGACTGGACATTGTTAATGTAATTCTTGACAGTATATATTGTATAAGCTTATTATACTTATTTTATATTCTTTTTCTTATATTAGTTATAACTTTTTATTATTTTAGACAAAAATAGGGAATGTGGTGATGTATTGTGTACCCTAATAAATTTGCCTGAAAATCAGAGAACATAACAAGCCATTAGATTAAACATAGAAGCCAGGCAATGGTGGCACACACCTTTAATCTTAGCACTTGGAGGTAGAGATCTGTCTAGATCTCTGTGAGTTCAAAGCCACCCTGGATTACATGAGATTGACTCAGTCTAGGAGAGAAACAGAGCCAGGCAGTGTTAGCACATACCTTTAATCCCAATACTTGGGAGTCACGTGCAGTTAGTTCCAGCACTAGAAAAGTTGAGACAGGAAATGGTATGGTTAGGTGGAGAAAGGTATGTAAGGCACAAGGAGACAGGAACTAAAGTCTTGTGGCTGAAGAGTCCTAGATGTGAGAGGTGGCTTGTCCCTTTGCCTCTTTGATCTTTCAGTATTTACCCCTATTTCTGGCTCAGGGTTTTTTATTAAAGACCTTTTAGCAATTCTGGTTACAGAGTTATCTGTGGAATTTGAGACAAGATGATAAGATATGTTAGAGAAAACCATTTTACAGTTTTGTCCATGTGCAGAAAAGAGGATTGGTCTTGACTCATACTCTGACATTTGCAGTCACTCTTCTAGGTCCTCCATCAGATAACTCTGCTAAGATAAAATCGCTCTGTAGACAGTGATTGTATGACAAATAGACAGAGTGAAAAAAAAAAAAAAAAACAGACTGTCACTTACCTGTTGTCCCTCATTGGCCAGTGTTAACTGATTTTTCTCCTGAAATTTTTTTTTCATTTTTAAAATTTAAACATTTGTATATGAAACCAGGATAACATGAATGCAGCATCATTTGAACTGTATGTGAATACATGTGTGCTCTTTAGTTCAAAATTATTTGTGAGACTTGACGAGAGGATCCCATGGAGACTTTGTCCACTGTAGACTGGTACTGTTTCATATAATCTCAGAGTTAAACTATTTTTAAATATTGTGGTATACAATTTGTAGTTTTCTTTATAGATAGTTTGAAAACATTTTTTATTAATTTATATAGTAGTATAACTGATTTTTCTTTATTAATCTTCTATCTAGCCTATTACTTCTACTAACTCTAATAATTTAACTGTTAAAGTTTTGAACATTTTCTACATTTCTAATGTATGCAGACATTATATGGAAATAAGCAAACATCCCTTCCTGTATTTATAGGAGCAGCCTTGATTGTCTTTGTTTGCTTAATTGCATTGACAATTTTCCAGCTTCAGGTGAAACAAAAGTATTGAGAAGTTTCATTCAGAAGGAAAGCATAATGAAGATATTTTTCCTTTGGCTACTTACCACCATTTTAAATTAGTGGACTAAATAAATGCCCATCTATTTCTTGTTTGATAATTTTCAATAATAGAATTACGTGACAAATTTATCAGTTTTGGATAACTTTCAAAGAACAATGCTTTGCTTTGTTTTCATATACTAATTTTAATTATTTTAGAAATTGTGTGATGATTTGGTGTGTGGATAAAGATAGATGCATGGACATATTTGTGGACATTAGTGCAGAAAGCCAACCTCAGGTCCTTTCTGCAGTCCCAGACTGTATTAACTATTTGTTAGTTTATTTTTTTGAGACAGGGTTTCTCTGTGTAGCTCTGGCTGTCCTGGAACTAGCTCTGTAGAACCAAATTGGCCTTGAAGTCACAGAGATCCACCTGCCTCTGCTTCATGAGTGCTAGGATTAAAGGCATGTAGCACCACTGCCCAGTTATCTATTTATTTTCAATTAATTATTTTTTTAAAAAAATTTAGTACACTATATTTTCGTCAATATGCTATATATTTGAATTTCTCTTTTCCCAAATCTTCCCCAACTCACTATCCATCTACCATCACACACACACACATGCACACGCACATGTACACGCACATGCACACACACATATGCACATACAAAGTCATAGATTTTGCTTTCCCCTACTAGACATACCACAAAGTAAAGCTATACCCTGCCTGCTGAACACACTCTCTCTCTCTCTCTCTCTCTCTCTCTCTCTCTCTCAGTGATTCTCAACCTGTGGGTTGTGACCCATTTGGAAAACTTCTATCTCCAAAAAATATTCACATTATAGTTTGTAACAGTTGCAAATTTCAGTTATGAAGTAGTAACAAAAATGATTGTATGGTTGGAGGGTTGCCACAACATGAACTATACTAAAGGGTCACAACATTCAGAAGGTTTAGAATAACTGCTCTCTCTCTCTCTCTCTCTCTATATATTATATATATATATATATATATATATATATATATATATATAAATTTTCATAAAATTTGTATTATAAATAGCCTCAGAATAATAAACAGAAGCCGTTGCTAATAAATAGGCAAGAAAAAGGACTTCAGTTGGACAACATTTATAGGTTAGGGGGTACAATAATTATTCAGAACTTCCTGCAGTTTATAATAGCCAAGGTAAAATTACTATTATTTATAATTGCAAAGAGTGATTATACCCTAAGGATAAGTTCATTCTTAAGATAATGGGTGTAGTTATAATTCAATAGAAATGTTTATAGCCCTGAAAAATTACCCATTTCTCAGTTCAAGTGTGAGAAAGAATTGGATGCTTAAGAAATCATTAATAATGATGGTATAAAATTAGACCAATTATAACAAAGAAAACATTTATCCAGACTCTGCTTACAATAACCATATTTTAGGTGCTTCATTATAGAGTTTTATATAATACATAAAGACTTAATATATTGCAGAGGAAACTTCATTATCAGCTAAGTGCCTATTATGCATATGGAGAGACCAATCTTCATAAAACCTGGCTTAAAATTTATCTACATTTATTTATACTTGATAGAAGTAATTTTAAAAATATACTCTCCAGTTTAATGCCAGAATCTCATTTCAAGACATGGATGTGGACAAAATGCACACAACGAAATTGCAACATGAAATCCATCACATTTATTTACACTCTTACACTTTCTGTGAGTGTTCATTCTCAATAAAACATCTTATGAAAAGCAAGCATCAACTATTAACTTCTCTACCTTATAAAATGCCATGAAAAACATGGACAAATATCAAATTGGCTGGATAGCTCCGGTGTAAAGACCTTCCCTTGCAATTACAAATGCCTGTGGCTAATCCTCTGAACCCATGTTAAAATGTCTGGGGTACCGATTTACACCTATAATCCCAGTGCAGGGGAAACTGAGATGGACAGAACCCTGGGACATGCTCTCCAATCCATCATTGGGTTAGCTTATTGGTAAACTTCAGACCAATGAGAGACCCTGTCTCAAAACACAAGGGGAGTATTCATGAGGATTATACAAGAGGTTGTCCTCTGGCATCAACAAATGTACATAAGCATCCATGTAGACACGTGTATCCCCCACATGAATAAAACATAAACAAATAAAAGCTCCAACATGTTTGAAAATTGGCTAGTTATTTAATGATTTGTATTCTTTTGTTTTAGTTTGGGATTTTGCAGTGTTTAATTTTTCTCTATTGTCCTCCTAATGCCTGGTATTCTCCTGAACAAAGCATTTAAGTACTGGCTCCTCATTCATGCCATAGTATCATCCTTGGGATAACAGTAACATGCCTTAGCATGTTTGCTGTATGTTAGCCATCAGAGAAGCAACCTTGAACTCCATGGCATTGTTGAGAGTGTCCCTTTATTATCAGGCACTAGATTGGTATTACATGTGAAGCAATGGAAATCATGCTATTTTTTTACCTTAGGAATTTGTTAAAATATTATAAAATGCCTAGACTAAGGGAAGCAATAATGAGAGGAAATTGCTGGAGTAGATTCATTCAGGCAGGTTTTATGACAGACCTGCCCCTGTTTAGTTCATGACTTTTACCAAGCCACTCATATTTTCCAACCCTCATTTTTCTAA
Organism: Peromyscus leucopus; assembly: GCF_004664715.2. Classification (NCBI taxonomy): domain Eukaryota; kingdom Metazoa; phylum Chordata; class Mammalia; order Rodentia; family Cricetidae; genus Peromyscus; species Peromyscus leucopus. The sequence continues at coordinate 121,710,916 of NC_051068.1, read as the reverse complement.
CCTATAAAAATGAAATAATTAGCTGGGTGTGAGGATGCAAACTTTTAATCACAGCACTCAAGAGGCAGAAGTAGGCACAGCTCCTGGTCTACATATAGAGTTTCAGGTCAGTCAGGGGTACACAGTGAGACCCTGTTTAAAAATAAATAATTCTGGTTTGTTTAGAAGAGTAAATAAAAACCATATTAATATTTATTAGTGGATCAAAAATGGCACTATCTCAATGTTAAAATATTGTTTCCTTTTTTACTTAGAGTAATGTAGACAACGTAGAATATAGTAGGTGATACAGGAAATGTACAAAAAGCACTGGTGACGTCAGTTTCTGGAAGAACTGTTCAAAGGAAAGCAAATATACTTTGGTGAAATAGAGCAGCAGGAGGGTGGAGCAGGGACAGCCTGGTGCTAATGCAGAGGTTATTGAATGTAAATATATTGAGACCTCTACAAGCAAAGGGGCTATTTGGGGGCTCAACATCGTTCAGTATGATTCAAGTCTAGATTTAAGAAAGAAGTGGGTGAAATGAGAATTGTAAAATGCATGCCAACTACATGACTTACTTCTGTAAGCCTTATTAAGTAGATAGTCAACAAATTATATGTAGTTCATGAGGCATTGTACATATCTAATTATTTCACTATAAATGTTTCTTAAGATTATATAATGAAGAATTAATATAATTTCTATGTTTGATGTGTTAATTTTCCTATATGTGCACAAATATTTTGTATATATAGACTGTACTAGATGGACAGCTACAAAAAGGCAACTCTCATGCAGTTCACTGTGTGTATGTATGAATGTTGTATTTATGTATTTATGTCACTAGGTTTAAGAAGTATGTGCTTTAATTTTATAAGCAAAAATATGGATAGCAAATAATTTAAATAAATTTTACTGTGCAATTTTTCTTGTACATGCTATATTTAATTTTTAAATTACTTCTTTGATTTTTTGAGATTATAATGTTATTATATCCTTATGCTCTGATTTCATTCTCAAAACTCTTCCATACATCACTCCTTACTCTATTTCAGATTCAAAGCGTCTTTTCAAATTTATTGTTTTATATATAAATAATTACAAACTGCTCAGTTTGTATAATACTACTTGTATGCATATTTTTCAGGGCTAATCATCTGGTATTGGAAAACCTATTGTTTTGTTCTTCCCTGGTGAAAATTATTTCTCTAAAGTTAAAATTCTAATTCTCTAAACCAGTAAAATCTCTAACTACATTCTAAATATTTATCCTTACACACACAGATAAGTATAGTTCTCACCTTTGATCAAGAGACTGCTTTTTGCAACAGACTATTACAGGAAAACACAACGGATTAAAATGCAAATAGTGAACATTGATAAGGAACGTGTGCAAACGTAGAGAAATGATGAGTTTTCTGTGAGATTGTGTGTCCTCAAAATGTCAGAAGCTCTCCTCCATAAAGTTCTAGCAACATAGCTGCCTAAACTTGAGCTGAACAGGGACAGCAATAGTATATAGTGTTCTTTTAATTACCCACTTCAAAATTCTAATTGAAATATATGTACATTATTTCCATTTATTTTATCCTTCTACTCAATTCTGAATAGTCCATAAGCATCTTAAATCAGATTAGCAGATACTAAAGACTGTATAAATAATCTGAAATATACTGGCCTCATCCCTTGTCTACAGTTGTTCATTGTGAGGAGAAATTTACCTTCTGTGGACATTGCTTCATGTGAATTTTAACTCCTATGGCTCTGTTATCTTAACTAAAATGATTTGATACTGTCAAATACTTCTAGTAGCTTATCATTTCTGGGGGGGGAAGTATTTCATTAAATTCTTATTTGGCATTTTCTTAGCTTTTGTCTCATTATTGTCAAGGAAACTCTATTCTCTTAAATAGAATTTGATGCAATGCTGTATCACTGTTGATATATTTTATGTGTACTTATAACATTCTAAACATATGAGGGCAATATATAGTAGATAATGATTGATAATAATGCATAAAAAGGGAAATGTAAGCAGATCCTCTACTTCAGCTCGCCATTTCTATTGGATTGATTTGTATCTGTCTTCAGGGGATTATTTCTTATAGATATTATGTCATTATTTATGCCATTCACCTTTCGTGTATTGTCAAAAAGCATCATAAATGCTCTCTCAATGTTTGCATCATTCTTATTTAAACTTTAAATCTATTATTAGCAATTGTTTTATACAAAGCAAGTCATTCAATTTGCTTTTCTTTTCCCTGGGAGGAAAAGAATGGTCAGCCTTTGTCAGTATTAAATCAAAGATCCTCTTTATCATGCATTGGTCTTTGATATTTATCTTGGCCTTTTAGTCCATGTCTCAACATTTTCTGGTTTTCTGTGGGTTTATTCAACCTCTAGTGTTCAAGAATATTGTTTCAATGAGTCGGCATCAGTTTGTCTATCACATTGTTCTATTTGCAAAAATTTAACATTCAATTCTAATTGTATTTAAATTCAATAGATGCATACAACATACTCATTGTGGCAAATATTATTTATTTTTTCTTAAGAAATAATTTAGCTGTGAAACTATGTTCTTATTTAATTAGATGTTTACTGAATAATGCCCAAATTCCATAACACATGGGCATTTGCAAAATTACAACTCATTTTATAACTCTAAGGTTATGCTAGCTAGCTAATTCGCTGAGGCTTCAAGAAAAATGTCCTTTCCAAAATGAAGACCTGTCATAATTTTAAAACTCAGTAGAAACAAGAAAGTTCACAGTCCTGGTTCAAAATAGTGAGGATGTTTTCATAGCTATCAGACATTTTTAGTGGCTAATAGAACTAATAGCTACTAGAAACTATTAGTGTCGTCCACAATGACAATATGTAACAGACACTTACAGTAGGGTGTTTGCATTGTTTGCAGCATCACAAGAGGGACAGCAAACTGGATTAAAAACTAAACATGACGTGAGGGATGCCCTTCGACAAATGCATTAATTGTCATTTAGAAAGCCAAAAAAAGTTCAATGCTGTAAGTAAAACTTTGGAAATTGATATTCTTAAAAATACTAGGCAAATACATGCACTTTTGAGTGTCTGAGGATATAGATTCCAAATGCTAACAGGATCCTAATGTGCCACACCATACACACACACACACACACACACACGTATACTCATATATATGAAATTCTGTTAGTCTAAACTCAGGTATTACATTTTATGGAAATATTCAGATTTAAAATAAAATATTATATATTTAAAACAGAATTAAAATTAATTAATGAAAAATTACATATTTCAATAATTTAAATAGTATATTGCCAAAAATAGATAAATTGATGTACTATGAAAAAGGAAACTTAGAGTGGTACACCCTTCTTCATGGAGGAGGAATGGTTAAGACACTGTCACAGCAGTCTGGGAGATTGAAGAGACACTGTTCTCACATATGAAATTAGCAAGAATATATTTACTGAAAGAAAAGTATGAAAAATAATTTTTAGCATGTGATTGCTGTGGAGAACAGAGCAAAAAGATTGAACATGATACTATTTTTAAAAAGGACCTCATGTGAATTTTATGATAGAAAGGCAATAAAGAAAATATGAGGAAACAACACAAAATTAAAAATATTTTCTTATTACCAGATTATAGGTTGTGTTGGTGCATAGCATTGATTATATTATTATTATTATTATTATTATTATTAAACATTGATTCAGAATTTGTTTATTTTGATTTCATTTTTCATTCAAATATATTTTAAAATAAGTCCGCAATTTTTCTAGAAGAATATTCATCTTTTTATTAAAATCAAGCTACAGTTAGAAATTTACTATTGGAATATTCATATTTTGTAATGTGAAGATATTTTAGCCAGAAACATCATCAGCTTTTTTTTTTCCATTCTTTTGCTTTTTATTTGGGATCTTATTTTTTATTTATTTATTTTTTTTGCCTTTTCTTTTATTTTAAGCAAAATGCCATTCTCTAGACTCTTGTAGCTTTTCTGTATTTGTCATTAAGGTTACACTCAGTTTTCCATTGTTTTTGTCATCAGAGTAGAGTCTTTGTTAAGCCAAGAATCATCCGAAGTTATTTAGAAATTATTGGCAAGTACTGTTTACATACTATGATTTTATCTAATAGCATTGTTACAAACCTATGAGTCTTATTTATTCGTTTATTTATATAATGGTAGAAAGTAGTTTTAAAACATTCTATAAGAAGTCAATAATGTAAAAAAACCTTTATTGCAGCTTGCTGTTAAGGGTCAAGTGTACTGGATAGCTGGCTTTGCCCCTTGCCTCAGGGGTTGGGCGGCCAGGTGGCCTAGACTAACCAGTTCACCTACCACTGAGTAGCACAGCCATGCCTGGGATGGCCACATCTACCTGTCTAAGACCTGCTGGAGCTTGTGAAGGGGCTGTTCCTGTGGAACTTTAAATGCAGAATCTCCATGACTCGGGCGGCCCTGGGATATCCAAGAGTAGTTTCAGTGAGGATCCAGTGGGGGATGATGATGGTGTACCAGAGGTCTTAAACCAGACCAATGAGTCATTGCAATGAACATTTTCAAGCAAAGCTGATCGGACTAAAGTGTATACTTTGTGACACACAGCTTCCAGTGTCACCAGGAAAAAGAAGGAGGCCGGAAAGATGGAGGATCAAAGAAGTATTTGTGTTTGTTTGTTGGTTGGTTTTTGTTTGTGGTTATTTTTCCCCTGGGGTATTTGTGTTTTTGTTTGTTTACTTGTTTAGGTTTGGTTTGCTTTTTTTTTTAAGATTTTCTTTTGGGGAGGTGCTGCAGGGGTGAAGGGAGAATTCGGAGGTACTGGGAGGTTAGCAGAATTAGGATGCATAATGGGAAATTCCCAAAGATTCAATAAAGAAATTATGTTAAGTAAAAAAAAAACAAACAAACAAACAAACCAAAAAAGAATCCAGTGTACAAGATGCAAGTGTAATATAAGGAAACCATATTGTGAATCAGAAGTTAAAAACAACAACAAAATGTTGTTACCGATCATCCTGAATGAGCTAACCCAAACCCAGAAAGACAGTCATGGTATGGACTCACTCATAAGTGGATTCTAGATATAAAATAAAGAACAATCAGACCACAACCCATAGAACCATGGAGGCTATATATATACTAGGAGGTCCCTAGGACGACTGTGGTTTATAATAAATTTCGGATTTACTCAATTATTGAAAGAAAAAAAAGGAAATTCTCATCTATAAAAACAAAACAAAACAAACCTTAGCTGAAGAAGGATGACACCAATGGACATGCCAAATTGGACTGGGATCTGGAAGGGTTTGGATGGAGGAAAGGAAGGAGAGAAATGTTGTAATTAAATTAGAATCTTAAACATAAGACAGAATAACGAAATACCATAAATCGGTTCACCAAAACCCTATATCTCACCAAGCGAAACACCTGTTTCTCTTTAATAACAATGTAAACCTCAATGAAGAAAGACAGACTATGGTTGAACATTATCAGGCTTTTTTTTGTTTGTTTTTGTTTTTGTTTTTGTTTTAAATCTGGAAAATTACAAAAGTAAACAGACTTTAGGAAGCAAGCAAGAAAATCAGAATTGCAGAACAAAACAAAAAAGATTGATATATTAGCTTAGTTAGTGATCTGTGAAACTTAGGAAAAGAGAGAAGCAGAGAGACTAGATGCACACTTAAAGATTTTTCTGTGGGACATGTACAAAGATTTGGCTGCTATTATCAGTTAGTAAAAAATAATTGGTGGATTTCCATTTTATGTGTTTGAATCAATCACTCAAAAAATAGATTTCCAACATTCAAACTAAATTTAGCCACAGTTTTTCACAAGTATATTTACCACGTCATTGTTTGCTTAAAATGGGTCAATATGCTGATAATTCAAAATTATGAACATGAATGTAAGATCAATTTTTTATGGAAAATTTAAAGTATTATTTCACAGCTTCGGTGCAACTGTAAAATGTGCTATCTTCTCTGTCTGCAGTCTACATTGAAATGCATATATATCATCTATATATTAATTATCTCCTATTTGCCTGAGAAAAGAGAGGGAGAAATCACCAAAACAATGATATGGTGAAAGGATTTACATGAGAATTTCTCACATACAAGCCAGATGACTTTTTCAAAGGACACTCAGGAAATAGCATGTGAGCACAGTTGAGACTCTTTGTATTCCAATAGCTGGAGCTAAATTTGTTCTTGGCATGTAAAGATACAAATGCACTCTTCAAGATCAAATGTTGTCAGTGTTCGAGTTGGAGCTGGACACTTCAAATCCCAAGTTCCCATTGGCAGATACCAGATGCAGTTCTACTTGAAGAATCTTACTTCAAGTTTTTATACAATATTCTATATTTTTATCTCATTGTTATATAGAAGAAGCAGTTCACTCTCAAACTAGAATGACACCTTTTTCAATCAGATGTTTTGATAACAGAATATAAATAAGATAATGCCTTTGAAGTGACACAGTAAATTACTCAGTTATTCCTTCACTAAAGACTAATTGATCTAACATGAGACAGCTACTCTGAAACACAGCAAAAATATAATTGAGAGAAAACCTCATTTTAACCAAATTTAAATTATTCTGTGTGGAGAGAAAAAAATCTTTAATAAATGCTATCTATGCCAAATAGTTGGTTCATGTTGTGAGCCAGCCAAAGTAGAGATAGAAACCAACTGGTCAGAAAGTACAACTTTAATGATTTTTTAAATAGTATATTCATTCATTTATTCATTGGTCTATTTATCTATCTATCTATTTATTATTTACTTACTTGAGACAAGGTGTCCCTAAGTAGCCTAGTATTCCTGCCACAGCTTTGCCTGCTAGGAGTTCAGGTATGCAACTCCCACACCTCACCTGGATAGTCCTAGTGAAATTTTATTCTTATGGGAAAATGGAAGCTTGAAAGAACATAGTTTACCATGCTATGCCAGTTTGCATAATTGTTAGCGGTTCTGCATTAGAAGGTTGTCCATCTTACCAGTCTCTTCAGCAGTGTAGGGTCTCTATCAACATGGAGCTTTTCTTTTCCTCTTTTTTTAAGAGATTTATTTATTTTATGTTTGAGTGCCCTATCTGCATGTATGCCTTTAGGTCAGAGAGGGCATCAGATTCAACTATAGATGGTTGTGAGCCACCATGTGGTTGATGGGAATTGATCTCAAGACCTCTGAAAGAACAGCCAGTCCTCAAGCTCAGAACCATGATCTGTCCAGTTACACTGCTTATTTTTTTTTTTTTTTTTTATTGTGTTTTTTTTTATTTGTTCTTAATTTATCTGTCAGAGAACAACAGCCATAGATACAAGCTAGAAAATTGCACTCACCTTAATCCTACATTAGAATAGAATCTCTGATCTCTGTATCAGCCACATTGAAATAGCCAAGCATGTGACACGCTTAATAGAAAACTTTATCAATGTGATAGAAACAAAAAATATAAGCTGAACAGAAACTAGCTTTGCTTTAGCATTGCTGTTACATTTGCTTTAATTTTGATTGCTTCACTTTAGCATTCAGTAAATTAGATGAACTAATAGCTGAAAAACACTAATCGCATAATATGTGCTTGTTCTTTTCTATTACCATATATTCTTTTTTTTTTTTTTTTTTTGCTATTCATATATTTGTTTCTTATTATATTACATTTTCCTTTTTTTATTGAAAAAATATATTTTATGCAATATATTCTGATTTCCCCTTCCCCTATTCCTGCCAGTTCCTCCCTGCCTACCCTTCCATCAGGATGCACACCTTTATGTCCCTTGTTAGAAAACAGGCATCTCAAGAATAGAAATAAATTTTAAAAAGACAAATAAAAACAAATTATAAATGACAATATACTCAAACAAGAAAATGAGCTAAAGATAAAGAACAAGAAACATGTATAGATGCTATCCATGCTGAAGAAGGAGAAACATAGTCATCATTCTCGCTCAGCTACCAAACATGAAAACTATAATGATAACCTGCTTGTAGACATGTGTGCTGGTACAGTAGTGGCATAAACGGGATGGGAGTAACCAACCACTTGTATGGGACTTCAGGCCCACTTTTTGAGGTGGAACCCATACCTGATATTGTTAATAAGGACTAGAATGTAAATTAGATATTTCTGGGGCTCAGGGAAAAGAATAATGCTATTATTCTGCTAAATGAGCATAGCACTGAAGCTGCCTGTAATGAAATATTGCTAGGCCCAAAGAAAAACCCTCACCCGAGAAGCTTCTTTTTACACTACATGGTATAATTATTGACAATGTGTAGTGAGCTAGGGGGAGACACTGAAGTGCTCAGCCCTAAATGGAATGTTGTTATTACACCTCTACCATCACAGCTCAGAGGTCTATGTAGAAGAGAAAGTGGAATTATTTTAAGAGGCAGAGCTGATAGATGGTTTTAAGGAACCAGCATTTCCCAAACACTATAGAGCCAGGGCAGATGCACATAAATGCAATGAGATTGTATCAACATACAAAAGGTCTGCACAGACTTAAGCAGACAATATCCCCACATGAAGAGGGGGAATGAGCACAAACCATCACCCCTGTTGAAGAAATGTGTTTGCAATTGACAGCTGCTAGGAGAGAGAACGCCAGTTTTCTTCAAAGGAGTAACACTGGTTATACCAACCACATTCCAGCACAGGTCCCAAGCTCAGGAAGCAGTGGACAGCACACATCATATCCCATGCTTGTAGCATGAATCTTAAAAGGTCTTATTAATAAAAACAAACCCAGAGCCAGGTATTTGGGTGAATGCTGAGAGATCAGAGAAACAGAACCAGCCACAGCTAACCTCACCTTGTCAATTCCTCAGCTGATCTTGTTTCCTCAAATTGGAAGCCTCTGAGTCCTCATCCTCAGCTGAACTGCTGCTAAAAGCCTAAAAACTTAACAAGACTCTAGTTCCTGGTCCTCGTGCCTTATATACCTTTCTGCTTTCTGCCATCACTTCCTGGGATTAAAGGCATGTGTCACCTTGCCTGGCTGTTTCCAGTGTGGCTTTGAACTCAGAGATCCAGATGGATCTCTGCTTCCTGAATGCTAGGATTAAAGGCATGTGCTACCACTGACTAAACTCTATGTTTAATATAATGGCTATTCTGTTCTCTGACCCCCAGATAAGTTTATTGGGGTGCACAATATATTGGGGGACACAATATCACCACATATGCTTTTTAATGGCTTCTTTGTCTTTTTTTTTTCATTTGTCTGTTTGTTTGGACAGAGAAATGGAAGACACAGGAAAAATTGTTTTAAAAATGTACAGAATGAAATTCTCGTAGAATAAATTCAAAATAAACCTAAGTGGCAAAGAAAGAAAAAGAAAAGAAAAGCATTGAAACCAATTACATCAATTCGGGAACACAATAATACTCCTGAAAAAAAATTGCATTGAATAATTTTGTTATATGTTAAAAACAGTTTTTATACATTATAATATGCATTTTGAGCACAGATTTTTCTCAAATACGAAATTTACCTTTCACTGAGGTTTATTATTTGATTATTTGGCTTACATCAACTAAGCATCTATATATTGAGTAAAAACTGGTGATTACAAATAGATTTAGGATTTGTTTGATCAGTGTTATGTTTAAGACAATTTTTCATGTTCAGCTATCTCTGGAGACAGCAACTAGAAAATCTGAAATTAGTTGATTATAATATAATGGCAAAGCAGCAAGATATTAACATCCTTATTTGTTCTGAGAATATATTTAATAAGCCTGTTGTTACATTATTTTAAGCTACATTTCTTAACTACAAATGAAAATAACAGTGAAATGAAGTGAGAGTGATGCAGAATACGTCTTTGATTAGAGTTGGGGGATTACCAGGTTCTATGTAAGGAAATTAGTGTGGTGGCTAGGTTAGAGTGACGCAGTGGGTGAGCCTATGCTTGCGAACGTCTTTGGTCACTGTTGTGCAGCTGCAGGTTAAGCATCTCCATGGTTCTCATTCTGCCTGGTACATAACTGTGCAGCTGGGATTCTCACTACTGATAATTCTTTAGGGGAATTTCAAGGAAACTTATCTATATTTTAACAGACAACAGGAAACAAGAACCTTGAGCAGAATATCCTGCTATATTGGATGTAACTGTTGTTCCAAGCACAGAAAAGACAAGCTAGTTGTGGGATTAAGACCTCTAGAACCCTGTACAGATTCTTTCCATGTGTAAATTACTTTGTTTTCATATATATATATATATTTTGGACCATGTTAACACTAAATGAACATCATAGAAAAATACTTTTTTGTGCTAAGAGAGCCCTCAGTCCTTAAGACCTGATTAAATACACAACTATTCATACACATTTCAAATGTTCCTTTAAATATAAGATTATTTTACAACTGATTTTGATAAGTATGTATTTATAATCAGTCCTATCAATTTTGTGTGATACATAATACCTTAGAAATATAGCAGTGAAATTACATACATTATAGGTTTCTATAATCTGCTTAACTGTACTCAGGAAGAACAATCTAGAAAGCCAATATTCCAAATTAAAACAAACAAAAACAACCACAATTAAATAATATTTGCAATTACTGCTTTGATATTCAAGAATTTATTATTTAAATTGTAAGGAAATCAATATATGAGAAAACAGATAATTTTTCATGGAAATATTTAAAAAAGTTAAACAACTTTCTATAACTCATATTAATGATGGGACAATAAATGAGCAAAACAATCACTCTCTACAGAGTTAAAAACAAATTACAAAGCTTTTCCCTAAGTAACACTGGGAGCTGGTACAGACATGCCCTGTGTTCTTAAGCTCCAACCATGGATAATGACAGGTTTGCCCCAAACCTGGAAAGTATCATCCCTTAAGTTGTCACCACTTGGATAAAAAAGTCACCAGCTAGGATAACTGTCAATGAAAATGTGAAAGAATTTTCTGTACCTTTGGAGTTAGATTTAAAAATCTACCAAAAGTTCTCATATTTTATTTGAACAAAAAGACACTGCCAAAAATAATAGCCAAGTCTGAAATTAATTGAAACAAGGTATTATTTTCTTTGAGTGTATTGAATTATGTCATTATATTTCTTTTATTGAATATAAAAGAGAAAGATTGAGGAATAATATATAAATTCCTGTGATCAGAGAAAAATTGTCAAAATGTCATAGACATGGAGAAGGCAATGACAGAGGGTGGAAATGGATCGAATCTCAGCCTTGCTGCCTTACTTAGCTGGAGATCCTGTAAGCTTTTATTGAACACGAATCTGCCTCTCATGGTTTTGAAAGCACTTGACATTTCCTGTGACTTGAAGCCATCAACACTTCAGAAGTATTATTCCTCAAAGAAATTGCCTATATATTTCTTCCATATGAAATAACAAGGATCTCTGATGACCACACATTATTGCATCAATGTGGTATTTGTAACATATAGAAACAAATTCTATGAGTAACAGTATAGAAATAGAATATAAAGTATAAAGAAATAATGCAAAAAGCCACTATTAAAGTTTTAAGAATTCTAAATATATTGTTTTTCTAGTATAGAAAAACATTCTATCAAGGAAATCCAAGAGGCCAGATGTATTTATTGTACATTATGCCAGATGTTCAAGTTTAATTGAAATTTTGTATCCTGAGCAGCAGTGGCTCATTTAACTTGGGGAACATTTTGGTGATAACTTGTAGTAATTTATGATACTAGCCTAAAACTAAAACTAAACAATAACAATGAAAACAAAACTCTCTTTCCTTACACTTTCACCAAATATGTTTTTATGAAACTGATTGGATTTTGTAATATATGTTAGTCAGAGTATTTTCATGCTTAGGATTTCAAAGCTTGATTTTTTATGGCATTGTTTTTGATAAAATTATAAACATTTAAAAATTATGGAATGTTTCATTACTTTAACAAAATTGTAAACTTCCTTCCTTCACTTGAATGAGTTGCAGAAATCTCTCTCACTGGCCAGTCCCGCAGCCACTTAGACCCAACAGAGTAAACACACAGAAACTTATATTGTTTACAAACTGTATGGCTGCAGCAGGCTTCTTGTTATCTAGTTCTTATATCTTAAATTAACCCATTTCTATAAAGCTATTCCTTGCCACATGGCTCGTAGCTTACCAGTATCTTACATGTTGGTACTCATGGCAGCGGCTGGCAGTGTCTCCTGACTCAGCTTTCCTGTAACCAGCGTTCTCCTCTCTCCTTGTCCTGCCTATACTTCCTGCCTGGCTACTGGCCAATCAGCATTTTATTTACACAGAGCAGTATCCACAGCACTTCCCCTTTTCTTTTTCTTTTTTTTTTCAAAAAGGGAGGTTTTAACTTTCACATAGTAAAATTACAGATAACAAAACAATTATCAAGTGAGAATTACAATTACAACATCTAGTCTATTTATAATATCTAGTCTATTTGTATTTGGCAAAAACTAAAGAAGATATCCTATCTATCCTATATTTGTGAGTCTAAGGTTTCATATCTAACTTATCTTTTATCATAACTAAGGAAAATTATAACTGTCTAGTCTTCAACTACATCAAAGACCTCAGAAGGATATAATATTACCTGAGAAATGGGAGATGGATGCAAGCAACTTTTGGGAGTCTTGTGAGAGTAGACAGAGGCAGCTGGCAGCCTGGACAGTCACCTAATGTTCCTTTGTAAAGTTAGGGAATCTGTCTTCATCCCACAGGGCTAGAGTCTCTCAGTCACTTCTCTCTGTGTCCTGTAGAACGTCTGGCAGTTTCATCTGCAAAGCAGAAACCTGGAGGACCATTTTGCCAAGCAAAGTTCAGTGGTCATCTTCCTATGGGTCCTGCATGTCCAGTTGATCAAACAGTCCAGGCAAGAACAATTTCTTGCCCAAATGGCTTTTTTTTGTCAACAAGAAGATAAACTCCATATAGAGTGTCTTTGATGCCCATCCTTCTCTCTGAAGTAAATCCAGGGCTGCCAGGAACAGACATGTCTCACTGTCTAGAAAGTCTAAACTTTTAAAATATTTTAAATGCCATATTCTGTAGATCTTTGAAGCATTTGAAGATTTCCGACCTAATTGAATTATATCTATGTATACCTAGAAAACTTAACATGAGTATAAGTTTGACTATCATAGAAGACTAATTGTTAATCTGTATTTCTTAATTATCCATCACATTCTAATTGAGATACAGAAACATAACATCTCAAATGAGAGTAGAAATATATATACAGTATAACAAAATCAACTCTAAATTTGTATCAATAAACTAAAATCTATAGCAATGTAAATTTCTAAACAAGTTATTGTTCTCTAAAAGTTCAATAATCTGCACTTTTATCTTATCGTTATCAATACTTTCCCCTTTTTTCTTTAGAAAGATATTGTATTTATAAAAATATTGATTTTTCTCTGTCCCACACCAGAGGGCTCTTTGATATGGGACATAAGAATCTCTTAACCTTTGAGATTCTCTTAACTTTTTTTTTTTTTTTTTTTTTTTTTTTTTTTTTTTTTTTTTTTAGTAATATGGTTGGGTTTAGAGAAGGAGTGAGCCAATTCCATCTCCAAAGCCAGCTTGGTTTATTTGGCAATTTGGGCATAGCTTCTCTTACTACTTCCTTCTGGATGGGGGCGCTGTATCTTATAGGGACACAAAGAAATTTTTAGGCTTATGGGGTGGTCTATGAGGCTGTGTTGTCTGAGCCAGTTGCCTTGACACCATTCTGGATGTTGATTCATCTGGGCCACAGTGTCATTGGAGACCTTTCAGGGGTCCTGGCTGGTCAAACCTGATGTATCTTAATCTGGAACAAATACATAGCCTCTGACTTTCTGTGGAAATAAAAGCAGAGCCTCCTTTCCAAAGCAAAGAATCTATATCCTTAGATCCAAATTCTGAAGTCAAGGTATCTTTAAAATATACATATTGGCTTAACTCAACAGCTTTTACAATCAAATGTTTTTTGCAGTTAAGAATCCTAAAGACAACACAATCCAGATTCTCTGTAATATGATCTTTACGTGGCTTATTTTTTTATACTACCTTTACCATCTCTTTAAAGACTATTTTTAAAAACTATCTATTTGTTTATATAACTGCATATATTCACTTTTCTCTCTCTTTCAAGCCTACGTACATTTTTATACACATTGTAAAGCATTTAAAGCCTTGTTTCATCTGAATCTGCCTTATTGTGTAACTATTGCTTTAAACTGCAGCTGTTCGTACTAAAGCAGAAGTCTTGGCTGTTAGCTCCACCCAATTTAGTTTTTCAATATGGTGGAGATAATTTACCACTAGCCTTGGGAGCCATAGTGGGTCTATGCTTCTATCCAAGCAGCATGTAGCCCAGAAACCTCTTTTTTTGTACTAGCAAAGTTTAAATCCACCACACAGCAGCAGCATAATGTGTGACTATGAGATACCTCCTTCCCGCTATACTGCAGGTCAAGCTCACTTTCTGTGAACCCACTATAATAGCTCAAAACCTCAGGCTGCCGCTAACTTGAGAGAGCTAACTAGGAAGCTGTTTTTAGCCTTGTTTTACAACCTTGTTTCTCAGGTTTTGCATGGAAACTCTTGCCAACTCATTGGGTGCCATTTGTTGCTGAAGTTTTCTCCAGTCCTGCCTGGCTCACAGTCAAGACAAATCTCTCTCACCCGCCAGTCCTGCAGCCACTTAGGCCCCACAGAGTAAACACACAGAGACTTATATTGCTTGCAAACTGTATGGCTGTAGCAGGCTTCTTGTTATCTAGTTCTTATATTTTAAATTAACCCATTTCTATAAAGCTATATCTTGCTCATGGCTTGTGGCTTACCAGTATCTTACATGTTGGCACTCATGGCAGCGGCTGGCAGTGTCTCCCGACTCAGCCTTCCTGTTCCCAGAATTCTCTTCTCTGCTTGTCCCACTTATACTTCCTGCCTGTCTACTGGCCAGTCAGCCTTTTATTTACACAGAGTGATATCACAGCAGTTTGATCTGTGTAATTAAAAACAATACTGTAAATCTAGATGTTTGTCTGTTGTGTAATTCACTCCTTCACTAAGTTGTTAATTAGTCAAGACATAGATTCTGAACATCACCCTTACTTATCAGACCCTGTTCTGTCTTGGAATAAATAATGTGAAATATTGGAAGAAATAATGTAAAATGTTGATGCTAAAAACATCCCTTAAGTACAGATTTTTTAAAAAAATTGCCATGACGATTTGTAAATGGAAATAAAGATATATTAGTGTAGATGAACTTCTAAACAGTCTTACTAATAAGAAACACAGAACCAAACACAGGGGTGAAAGCCTTAGAGATCAAAATGATAGCCACCAACTAACCTTAGCTCATCATTTCACTGTAGCTTCCCAAGTGAACCTCTTCCTGTCTAACCTGTACCTTTATTGCCTTGTAGTTCTGCCTTCTCTTTGGCTCTAAGCCCAGCCACCTCACTTCCTCATCCTTGTCTGTCTATACAGATCTCCAGGCCTCTATAGTTAGTACTGTTTTAAAGGTGTGTGTCACCATGCTTTGCTGTGTCCTTGAACATACAGAGACTCTGCCTGCCATGTGATCTGATTAAGGGTGTGTGCTACCACAGCTTGACTTCTGTTTAGGGCTATGACTTCTGATCTCCAGACAAACTTTACTTATTAACATACAAATAAAATATCAGCAAATTTCAGCACAAATAAAATATCACCACATATTAGTCTAGAGACTAACAAGGGGATTGACCACTGCTACAAAACCAACTCAGATTCTATTTGTTGGGACAATTCTCCTTAAATCAAAATTTACAATTTGATAAAATTGCTTCATAAGTTATATATTATTAAGAGACAAAAGATGACAACATTTCATTGAGGGCATATTGCATGAAATATTTTCACCTGTAAACTTTCTAACTCTGTGAGTTGAGACGTTTTACTGCAGCTTTTTCGATATTCTGAGAATAGTGGAGTGACATTTTTGTGTCCTGACCTCAGCAACATAGACACTAAAGAGTAAGGGCTAAGCTGAAATGCAAACCCAAGCAAAAGATACAGAAGCCATGTAGTAGTTAACACAAGGCATAGTAACATTGACCTTTCTATATAGAGATTTGTCACAGAAGAACCAGAAACTCTTCTGCATAAGTTCAAGATAGAAGCTCCTAGGTCAGAGTTGGTAAAGGCATCTGCCACAGAATCTCTCAGAGATAAACCAACCAATTAACATACATATATGGAGCACCAGCTATTTTCCAGGCATTGCTTGGATTCCCAGGACACAACAAAAATCACAAACATGTATAATTCTTTTCCTTCACCAAAATCTTACGTTGTAGGAAGTTTGTGTTTTTATTATAAATAAATGAAAAAGATTAACAATGTTTCAATTGATGTATTTACTTTCTACTACACAAATTAATAATGTGTGAGAACATTGTAGCTGAAAGAAGATATGACAGGTTAATGCAGAATATTTTTAAATTTCTGTTATGGATATGTTCCAATAGTCTCCCTCAGCATTGGAGTAAGCATTCCATAATGTGAACTCTTTTGCCACATCTGTAATTTCATGCAAATAAAATCTATATTAAAGATTTGAAACTTTAAGTGCCCAGACTTTATCCCACAAATGCTGACCCTGAATCTATCTAAATCTATTGTTCATTGGTCACCATCAACTAATCAATCATTGGGTCATCAACGCATCACTACATCTATGACTTGCCTCTAATGCTTCACAGCCTTGTGCTGTTACCAGATGTCCATTCTCAAATAAAACAAAGATACTCTGAGTAAACTGGGCAAGATGATGTTTGAAATTATCCCTGTACTTTTAAAGCTAAATAGACAATCAAATAGAGATGATTGAGCATTGGCTGCCTGTTTAGACAATGACCTGGAGGTTTAAGTGAACCTAGAATTAATAGATACATTTTGTCATTGTTATTTTTTGCTGTACTTTTAAAAGCCAGAGAGACTTAATAGATATATTTTGTCACTGTTATTTTTTGCTATACTTTGAAAGCCAGAAAGTGTGTTATGTGTCTTTTCTTCAGGCAATAAGCCATGTAAACTAGAGTGTCCTCTAGGAGTGATGCTTATTACTTCACAACCATGAAAATGCCTATTACTCTACAAAGCCCCAAAGTGAAGATTACTTGCTTTTTAATTATACTTAATATACTTATTTTTTATTTGAAAATTTCATACACATGTGCACCATATTCTAATAGTATCTACCCCACTCTCTCTTTCCAGCTCTCAAGATCACAATAATGTATCTCACCTCAACTTCATGTTTTCTATTTTGTTTGAATTTATTTATTCATTGATTTACTAAGTTTTGTTAATGTTGTACATAGGAACATTAATTGGAAATTTTCTTATGCTGTGAGAAAGGGAGAAAATTTTGTATGTTTGTTCTAGTTGCCTGGAGACTCCCAAAAAGCAGATCATCACCATCCTTCTCTTGTCCCCTATGTCTAAACATTTTAGTAATTCTCATTTTACATTTTCCATATCATTTTGACATTATGTTTGCTTTGTTCTAAAGTAGTTTAGAATGTCTTTATAGTTGGCCAACAAATAGTCTTGACTGGTTGTGCACAAAGTAAAAATAATCTTATAACTGATTATTTGAGGAAAACAAAAATTCCATGATGACTTAAAATAAAATTCTCTTTATTTTTTCAAATATAACAGTTAAGTCTGGGCTGTAGTGGGTACTCATTCCAGCTTTGAACTGGAAGTTCCAACCCCCACTGAGGCTGCAGCAACTGTCAGACCGACAAGGCAGGGCCAAGGGAGGCTCCTGGAGACCCAAGATCTGGATGGGCCAGCGCTCTCTGTTCCTGGACCCTAGACAGTGGAGATTGACTGAGCAGAGCTCCAGAGAACATGGCTGGATTGTGATACACCTTCCCCAGACTCTGAGACCTACCTATCCCTTCATTTCTAAGTTACCCACTAAATAAATCTTCCTTTTAACTACGTGGAGTGGCCTTAATAATTTCACCAATATCTGGCACTCACTTGGGGCAAATTCCAAAGGCCTGGGTGGCTCCCACCCTCAGCCTCCTCCCTAGCTGGCAGGGACCTAAACCTGCCTGCAAAGTTCCATATAACCAGGGAACACCTACACGGTTCCATTCCTGAAAAAGGTAGCAGCTAGTCCATTCTCAGTTCCCTAGCTTAGCCCCAAGACCAGTGAAAAACTGCAGTGAGTTAGGCTTTCCCCTGTTCCCTGAGTGACAGCTCCAACTCCCGCCATCTGGGTTTCTTCCTGCAGCTGCAGTCAGCTAAGGTCGCCAGCAGGCCCTGCTTTGGAGCTGGACCAGTGCCGCCTTCTGGCTGAAAAGTCCTACTACACCCCCAGAACTGCTGAAAGGTAAGTGAGGCAAACCAGTGTCTTATTTCAAGTAAAAGTACTTGATAATCTTATATTTTAAAATTGACTAGCAAATTTTGAGTAATTCTTGTAATATGGCTGACAACATTACCTCACAAGAATTTAAAAAACTTTTTGCCTGTATGATGAATGACATTCTTCTAGAAATATACAACCTTCCTCAGGCATATTTAGCCTGTACCATTTTGGCATTCATTGTAATAATTCACACAGTGTTCAAACATTGGTTTAATAATAACAAAGATGAGTCATTATTTGAACTGATACAGGCTTTAAAAGATAGCAATGAAGGTTTACAGAAAAAGAATCTCTTTCTGGAGTCTGCTTTAAAAGATAGCAATGGAGGCTTAGAGAAAAAGAATCTCTTTCTGGAATCTGCTTTTAAAGATAGCAATGAAGGCTTACAGAAAAAGATTCTTTCTCTGGAATCTGCTAATCAGTATTTACAAAACAGGATTGTACCCAAAATTGATTTTATTGATAATAAATATGAATGTTTAATGGATAGAACACCAACTCTCCAGAGTGAAGTTGTGGCTACTCAGATACTATATACGGAAGAAAGATTATCAATAATTGATAAGATAAGGTCCATGGAATCATGTGTTTCTGAGGAACATAAAAACTTCTATAATTCCATGAGAAATCTGGAGTCCCTTGCAAGAGAGGAGGTTCACTTCCTAGAACAGACCCTAGGTGCTTGATTGCAAGCCCTAGAAGAAACTCTCAGTAAACATGACAAGGGACCTAATAAGCAGAAAGTCAAGACCATAGAGGTTGTAACATCTCCAAATGGCTCTCATACAATGGCTTATCTTGTTATCATCCATGAGAAGCCAGCAGATGACACACACCCCGAGCCATATAATACATATACATTACAACCAATTTCAACAAGGGACTTTAAAAATATAAAGGAAGCAGTAGTTACATATGGGATACACTCCACATATGTAAAACAGATGTTAAATTTATGGTCTACCTCACATAAAATCATTCCAGATGACTGGCATCAGTTAATTTCAGCTGTTCTAGAATATAGCCAGCAGTTACAGTGGAAAAGCTGGTTGAGAGAAGATGCAAAAAATTTAGAACAACAAGGTAAACTAAGAGGTTTTGTGATCTCCCAAGATCAAATACTTGGTAAGGGATGTTTTGCTGACAGGGATGTACAAGCCACTTATGATGAGCATACAATATCCCTATGCCGTACAGCAGCTCTAAATGCTTGGGAAAAAAATTCCAGAACCTGGAAAACCAACTGAGGTATACACAAAGATATTTCAGGGACCCCATGAACCATTCACCAATT
Organism: Peromyscus leucopus; assembly: GCF_004664715.2. Lineage (NCBI taxonomy): Eukaryota > Metazoa > Chordata > Mammalia > Rodentia > Cricetidae > Peromyscus > Peromyscus leucopus. The sequence continues at coordinate 121,691,206 of NC_051068.1, read as the reverse complement.
TTCTACAAAGGCTGAACACAGCTATAACAAAAGCTGTATCAGATAAAGAATTAAGAAAAGTATTAACTGAGTCCTTGGCATTCAACAATGCTAATGTAGAATGCAGAAAAATACTTATACCATTAAAGATCAGATCAGCTCCTTTGGAAGAGTGGATTCAGTATACTAATGGTGTTGAGTCTCTTAACTACAGTAATGAGGCTTGGATAGGAGAGACAAATCCCAGAGGTGAAAGAAGACCCCGTGGTACCAAATGTTTTAAATGTGGTACACCGGGTCATAGAAGAAAAAACTCCTAGAAGGAATACTCCTTTTAGGAATAGCCTAAACAGGAGACCCCAACCACCCCTTGGATTATGTGGCAAAGGCCGACATTGGACCAGTGAGTGCAGATCAAAAATAGATATACGAAGCAACCCTTTACTGGCGGGAAACACCTCAGGGGACCTCTTGCAGGCCCCCAAATCAAACGTAGTATGAACATTCCCAGCCACTGTGGAAGAAATTCTTCTCCAGGACAATTGAGTAAACCAATGCCTAATGTAAAAACTGATACTGCAATGGATGATAAAACAGCTCTGATAGATGGATCAAAGTTTGCAAAGAACACTATAAAACAAATATTTTGGCAGACTTCCATAAATGAACAAAGAACAAAGCTTAGAATTCAAATTAATGGCCTGTTTCTGGAGGGCCTGTTAGACACAGGTGCAGATGTGACTATAATTACACCACAATCATGGCACCCGAATTGGCCCCTTCATGAGGTACATGTCCAACTTTTAGGGATTGGCACCCTATCTCAGATAAAACAGAGTTCTAGATGGATTGAATGCATAGGGCCACAAGGACAGAGAGGAAGGCTGAAGACATATGTAGCAAATGTTTCAAGGAATAATATCATAACATGCTATAAAAAACAGTCACCAACCACTCAGGCTGTATACAGAGCACAACTGCTGCTCAACTCTCAGAAGTACCAACTGCCTTACCTTTAAAATGGCTAACTAGTAAACCTGTCTGGGTTGGACAATGGCCTTTGACAAAAGAGAAGCTATAAGCTTTAGAACAGCTGGTTCAAGAGCAGTTAAATGCTCAACACATTGAAGAATCTACCAGCTCTTGGAATTCTCCTGTATTTGTTATTAAAAAAAAAGTCTGGTAATTGGAGAATGCTGACAGATCTGAGAGCTATTAATAAAGTAATTCAACCAATGGGCTCCCTACAGACTGGATGCCCTTGGCCTCTCTGCTACCCAAAGAATGGCCTATAATAGTTATTGACTTAAAAGACTGTTTCTTTACCATATCCTTACAAGAAAATGATAGAGAAAAAAATTGCCTTCACAGTACGTAATTATAACAGTTCTCAGCCAGTCAAGAGATATCAATGGAAGGTCCTTCCACAGGGAATGTTAAACAGCCCTACCTTGTGCTAATACTTTGTGCAGAAACCATTGGAGATAATTCATGTAAAGTTTCCACAATCCATAATTTATCATTATATGGATGATATCCTATTAGATGATCCAAAGTTAGATACATTAGAAAGCATGTTTGAAGAAGTAAAAAAAAAGTTTTGCCTTGCTAGGGACTGTAAATTGCTCCTGAAAAAAAATTACAAAGAGGAGATTCTATTAATTACTTAGGATATAAGATATAGCTACAAAAATTTAGACCCCAAAAGGTACAACTAAGGAGAGATTTACTGAAGACTCTGAATGATTTTCAAAAGTTATTAGGAAGCATTTCCAACTTACTGGGTATCATGGGAATACCCAAAGATGGACTACAAAATTTGGCTAATACTCTAGAAGGGGACAAAGAATTAAATAGTCCAAGAGAATTATCAGCTGAAGCTGAGAAGGAATTGGCTCTAGTAGAAAAGACAATTCGAGAAGCACATGTGGATCACATGGATCCAGAACTTAAATGCATTCTTGTCATATTCCCCTCCAGACATTCCCCAACAGGTATTTTGAAGCAGAGGGAAGATATTATATTGGAATGGATAATTCTACAACGTAACCAAATAAGAAATTAAAGACTTATATAGAAAAGATGTCTGATTTGATTCAAAAATGTAAATTATGACTTTGCCAGTTGACAGGAATGAATCCAGCAGAAATTGTAGTACCTTTAACTAATGAGGAAATTTCATCACTACGGAAAAATAATGAATACTGGCAGAGAGCCTGCAGTAACTTTTGGGAAGAGATTAACAACCACTATCCCAAAAGCAAGAGAATAGAATTCATAAAGAAGACTGAATGGGTCCTTTCTCATATTGTATGACAAAAGCCAATTTCTGGAGTCCTCACATTCTATACTGATGCAAATAAATCAGGGAAAGCAGAATATAAATCAGGAGACTTAAGTAAAGTGGTACAAAGTCCATACAACTCTGTACAAAAGGCAGAACTGTATGCTATTCTTAAGGTACTGATGGACTTCACAGAACCCCTCAATATAGTCACTGACTCTCAATATGCAGAGAGAGTTGTTTCACATATTGAAACTGCTGAATTTATTCCTGATAATATAGAATTAACTTCATTATTCATACAATTGCAGAAAATCATCAGAAAAAGGGAACATCTTATATATATATAATACATATCAGATCCCATACAGGTCTGCCAGGACCTCTAGCACAAGGTAATGATGAGATTGTTCAGTTACTAATAGTTAATGTGCTAGAAGCCTCAGAATTTCATAAGAAATACCATGTAAATAACAAAGTTTGAAGAAAGATTTCTCCATCACTTGGCAACAGGCTAAGGATATTGTGAAAAAATGCCCTACTTGTTCCATCTATAGCCAAACTCCATTACCTGCAGGGAGCAATCCAAAAGGTATACAAAGAAATGAAATTTGGCAGATGGGTGTGTTTCATTTTGCAGAATTTGGAAGATTAAAGTATGTACATCTTACCATTGACTCCTATTCAGGATTTCAATAGGCAACTCCTATGAATTCTGAAAAGACTGAATCTGTGATTTCACACCTATTAGAAGTTATGGCCATCATGGGAATACCGGTACAAATTAAGACAGACAATGCCCCAGCATATGTCTCCAATAAAATGAGACAATTCTTTGCTTATTAAAGTATAGAGCATGTTACAGTTATATCACAATCCCACAGGCCAAGCAGTCATAGAAAGATTCAATCAAACTTTAAAGGGTATGCTAAATGTAACAGTCAGTGACTCCTAGAAATAGATTGCATAGTGCTTTATTAACCTTGAATTTTCTCAATGCTGATGAGAAAGGAACAACAGCTGCGGAGAGACATTGGACGACAGACAAAACTCCTGAGCTAAACCAACCAGTTTATTTCAAGGATGTTCTGACCTCAGAATGGAACCCTGGATATGTTCTACATTGGGGGAGGGGTTTTGCCTTTGTTTCTGCAGGAGAAGAAAAGCTATGGATACCAAGAAAATTAATAAAAATTTGATTCAAACAGGAAAAACCCCTTGATGAGGAGAAGTAAAAGATCATCCACCAATGTGACATCTCTACAAGATGTAAGAAAAATTTAGCAATCAAAGGTTGGGGTAGGGTTCTGTTTTTGTTCTTCCAGGATAATGGAAATACCCATCTTCCAAAAATCATAAGGCCTTGGATATCCAGATGTTTACAGAAGAAAGAAAGACTCTATTGGTACCAATCTACACATGGTAAAATCTCACTGTCTAACATTTATCTATCAATCTAGAAAATTTGTGGTTCCAATTCAAATATAAGTCAAGCTGGCTTTGGAGATGGAATTGGCTCACTTCTTCTCTAAACCCAAGCATATTGCTAAAAGAAAAGTTTGAGAGATTCTTCAGTCCCATATCAGAAGAGCACTCTGGTGTGGGACAGAAGGAAACCAAAAAAAAAAAAAAAAAGGGGGGGGCGGGGTGAGGGAGACCATTGTCTTCAAGATTCTAATTCTCTCCATGCTTACTCTTGATTTCTCAGAATCCTTTCTTACATGCTATGTCCTCTTTAAATCCAAACTTTCCATTTTGATAACAAATAAGTTTTTCCAATAGCAATCTCGGAAGTCTCCCAAAAGAAGATGGGGCCCTAACTCTACCCAATCCAGAATGATGCTATGGCAATCATCATCATACTACATTTCTTGCCAGAATTTCAGACAATCTTACCCATTACTCTAAGACTTGCTGCAGAACCTACAGTTAGTCTAACTGAGATTTAACTATCTGAGCTTTCTCACATTACCCAACATAGATAACATCACCCCCTAAACAGCAGGAAGTAATTCTAAGAAAACGACGCCCCTTCTCCCTAGGTTTCATAATTCTCAGGGTTATGGATGATGGTTATAGGGTTGGGGATGGAAGAAAATATTAGACTCAGTATTCTAAAAAAAGGGAAAAGAAGAAATGGAATGGATAGGTATAAGATATTATGGTGGATTATTGTATATACTAGTCAAATTTAGTAAAATAGCAGCCTTAGATAATTTGCACTGTTATGGATTCTTATATGTTGATACAAATGTAAACTATTTTTATATTCCTGTTTAAGATAATTTGTATATTGATACAAATACAGAACTATATTTGTTATAATGTACATATATTTCTACTCTCATTTGAAATATTTGTATATTGATACAAATGTAAATTTATATCTGTCATACTTTATGTATGTTCTACTTCTGTTTAGGATATTCGGTATATTGATATATATTTAAGATTTTTGTCATATTGCATATCACACTATATATTCCTACCTCTGTTATAAATATCTTGTGTATTGTCACAATTTTGAGGTCATCGTTCTTTACCATACATTTGCTTATAGAGTGTTTACCTTGTTTACATGAAGCCTTAGTCCTTAGGTTATTTCAGTAGATAAGACTTACAGATTTATAGTCACCTATACTTGTCATCTCTATAGTTACATTAGTTAGGTTATCCAGATTTACAGATACATAGGTCAGATGGACAGGTAATCTTCAAACATTTCATAGACCTAGAGAATATTGCATTTAAATAACAGAATTCTGTTGACATGAGACACAATTGCTCCTGGCAGCACCAATTTGATCCCGAGAGAATGTTGGGCTTTTAAGACATTTCCATTTGGAAGTTTGTTTTCATGGCACAAAATGGCCTACTGGGCAAAGAACTGTCCTTGCCTCGACTGCTGACAGTACAAATGCAATGCTGTCCTTTCTGGACAAGCGGGACACAAGGAAAGCAACCACTGTACTCTGCCAAGACAGGTAAATGGTCTTTCAGAATTCCTGCTTCTGAAAATGGTCTGTCAGATGCTCTAGGCCTGTAGCCAATTTGAATGCACCAACAATGCTGAGAAACATTAGGTGACTGTCCAGGCTGCCAGCTGTCTCAGTCTACTCTTACAAGATTCCCGAAAGTTGCTTGCATCCATCTATCATTTATCAGGTACCATTATATTCCTTCTCAGGTCTTTGATGGGATTGAAGACTAGCAGTTATAGTTACAACTTAGTGTATATATATATAATATCTTAGATAGAACATATTAAGGATTAGATTCAGGTTCTTTAGGATAGGACACCTTTTGGAATGATCTTTGTAACAAGCCATTTACCTATGCTCTATACTTCTCTGGATTTTAGTATGTGTTTCTTGCTTGATATTGTTTGCATTGATTGTAGTTCCATCTTGTCTAGGTCATTATCCCTCATTATTCCTGGACAATATTTGATAACCATTCCTTTGCATATAGTCTTATATTAGATTAGAACCTTCTTATTTAGACAAAAAGGGGGACATGTACTGGGTAGCCATTCCAGCTTTGATCTGGAAGTTCCAACCCCCACTGAGGCTTCCACAACTGTCACGCCTATGAGGCAGGGCCAAGGGAGGCACCTGGAGACCTGAGATCTGGATGGGCCAGCGTGCGCTCTGTTCCTGGACCCTAGACAATGGAGGTTGACTAAGCAGAGCTCCAGATAACACCGCTGAATTGTGATACACCTTCCCCAGACCCCACGACCTACCTATCCTTCATTTGTAAGTTACCCACTAAATAAATCTTCCTTTTAACTATGTGGAGTGGTCTTAATAGTTTTACCAATACTGGGGTCAAAAGAGCATCTATCCCATGATCAACCTATAGCTTCTTCTATCACAATGAAAAGTACCAAGATGATTTTTTAATGTAATTTTCTCCTTTTTTAAAATTAATCTCTCATATATTACATCCCAATCACAGGTTCTCCTTTCTCTACTCATCCCAGTTCCTCACCAACTCCCATCTTCCCTAGATCCATTTCTCTTCTGTTTCCTTTAAAAAAAAAAAAAGCAGGTCTCCCGGGGGTAACTACTGAACATGGCATAACAATTTACAATAAACTAGTACACATCCACATATCAAGGTTAGATGAGGCAACCACATAGGAGGAAAAGGGTCTCAAACACAGAGAACAGAATCAGAGACACTCCTCCCTCCCACTATTGGGAATCCTAGAAGAACGTCAAGCTATACAGCCATAACATATATGCAGAGGACCTAACTCAGTCTCATACAGTGCCCATGATTGTCGCTTCAGTCTCTGTGGGCCTCTATGAGCTCTGCTTAGGTGATTCTGTGTGCTGCAGTCTTATGGTGGCCTACAATCATTCCTCCCTCTCTTCTGCAGGGTTCCTCGTTCTCTACCCTGTGTGTTTGGCTGTGGATCTCTGTATCCGCTCCTATCAGTTGCTGGGTGATGCCTCTCTGATGATGGGCTAGTTACCAATCTATGAGTACAGTGGAATGTCATTAGGAATTGTTACTTTGACACTCTTTATTTATTTATTTACTTATTTACTTACTATATATTTACTTCTTTCTTTCTTTCTTTCTTTCTTTATTTATTTATTTATTATGTTTGTTAGTTGTGTTTGGTTCTATCCTTGGTCTCTTGGTTGTCCTGCCTCTGGTTCTAGGCCATCTAGGCAGTGTCAGGCATGGATTCCCTCTCATGGTGTGGGCCTCAAGTTGGACCAGTCATTGGCTGGACACTACCCCAGGTTCTGGGCCACCATTACCCTGCTACATATTGCAGGCTGGACAAATTGTAGGTCAAAGTTTTTGTAGCTGGTTTGGTGACCCAGACACACCACTGGAAGTCTTGCGTGATTGCAGAACATGGCTGGGTCAGGCACCATATTCCCCATTATTGTCCTTATGCTATTAACCTTGTAGATCCAGGGAGTTTCCACTGTGTTAGGTTTCCACATTGCCCCTGAAATGCTCCTAAATTCCAGTCGTCCCTCCCAGTATTCTCTTCTTCTATATCCCTACCTGATCTCTCCTATTCCCACCCCTAAGCATCCCCAGCCCACCCACAAAATCATTTTATTTTCCCTTCCCAGTGAGATCCATGTGTCCCTCTTGAGCCCTCCTTTTTTTACTTAGCCTCTCTGTGTCTGTGGATTGTAGCATGATTATCCTTTACTTAATAGCTAAATTCATATCATGTTTGTCTTCCTGGGTCTGGGTTACCTCACTCAGCATGGTTTTTTTTTTCTAGTTCTCTCCATTCATCTTTCATGGTGTCACTGTTTTTAACAGCTGAGTAATATTCCGCTGTGTAAACATACCACATTTTCTCTATCCATTTCTCCAGTGAGGGACATTTAGGTTGTTTCCAGTTTCTGGTTATTGTGAATAAAGCTGCAATGAACATGGCTGAGCAAGTGTCCTTGTAGTAGGATGGAGCACCCTTTGGGTATATGCTCAAATGTGGTATAGCTAGGTGTTGAGTTACAATGATTTCCAATTTTCTGATGAACCACCATATTAATTTCCATAGTGGCTATACAAGTTTGCACTCCCATCAGCAAAGGAGGAGTGTTCCCTATGTTCTACATCCTCTCCAGCATGAGCTGTCACTTGTGTTTTGATCTTAGCCATTCTGATAGGCATAAGATGGAATCTCAAATAGTTTTAATTTTAATTTCCCTGCTGGTCAAGGATGCCAAACATTTCTCTGTTGAGGATTCTCTGTTTATATCTATAACCCTTTTTAATGGGGTTATTTGGTTTTTTGATGTCTAGTTTCTTGAGTTCATTATATATTTTGGATGTTAGCTCTCTGGCAGATGTGGAGTTGGTGAAAATATTTTCCCATTGTGTAAGGTATTGTTTTGTCCTATTGATGTTGTCCTGTGCCCTAAAGAAGATTTTCAGTTTCATAAGGTCCTATTCATTGATTGCTGTTCTTAGTGTCTGAGCTATCAGTGTCTCATTCAGGAAGTTGTCTCCTGTACCAATGCATTCAAGGCTATTCCCCTGGTTTTCTTCTAGTAGGGTCAATATATATGGTTTTATAAGTTTTTATCTACTTGGACTAGAGTTTTGTGCAGGGTGATAGATACAGATGTATTTGTTATATTTCAATAGAATATAACATTTAAGTTTTAGTCCTTCGAAGAAAATAAATCTTTGTAAGCTAAATACTCACTTTTAAAATACCCAGAAAAAAAAAAAAAAACAAAAAACAATTATTTAGTGAAATAAATATCCATGAAAATGCTGTCAGCCATAGCAGCTAGTAGAGAAGAACCTCTTCAGTGAAGCAAATGCCAAACAAGCCAATTTCAATTTAGCCACTCAGCAGACAGGGATGTATGTCAGTTTCCAAGAGGACATTTTGTTTTGCCTGAACACATAATTCCCTTCTGCTGTTGTAAATGGCATTGCTTAGACAAACACAAAAGGAGCCTTAAACAAGGTACTTAAAGGGGGAAACATTTATTTGAGGATACAGAAACAAAGCAAGGTGGGTTTTAAAAATAAGAGTCAAAAAACACCCATGGAAATGGTTTACTCAAAGGAATGGAACATTGGCTTACATAGGAAACATACGACAGACCCACAGAGAGATGGAGCTCATGGCAATCCTAAGTCAGTCAGACCTGCTACAGGTCAAATGGAGCAATTTATGTAGAAATCCCATATTTCATAGTAGAATGAGAGATATTAGAGTGGACTAAATCAGCTTATGAAAGTCCAGTGTAAAATTACCAGAGTTCTTTAAACACGAAAGGGTTGTATATAATTCATCTCACTTAAATTCAGCTTTTAATTTTAATACTATCACAAGTTAATTGAATAACTTACATATTGTACTCTATATTTTATGTACAATTTTAATAGGCAATTATGTAATTGAGCTCACATTTATCTCTTGCAAGGTAGAAAATATCATGCTGATGATGGTTTTTCACTGCCAAAATCATATAGCTCCCAATTTATACATCCTGGCATTTGTAAGTTAAGAGTCACACTCTTCGTCATCTTACTGGGAATGGTTTTGAATAATTCTGTCTACTGTCATCAATACAAAAATGATACTGAAAAGTATTTTTAAGTTTAATCTCTTATTTTGATATCATTTTCACTAACTATTTTCTTTTTATGTCTAGTAAAAACAAAAACAAAAACAAAAACCCTTTTGTTACCTTATTCACAGTAGAGGAAGAATTTTGAAGGCCACAGTGTTCTATGAAGGAAGCTCATGATGTGCCAATAGTGGACATGATTTATTGTTAGATTTCGGTCAACTTCCAATGACACTACATACTATATTCATGTTGAAATTAAAATGAGTTCAATGTGATTAAAGCAACTACAGTGAAGGACAAAGAAACCAATAGAATTTTCTACTTATTGTCAGGATACCTGAAAATGATTGCTAACACATACACATAAGAAGTTACATTTGATACACCTGTCAAGCAGGCATTCATTTGCCACCATGACAGTCCTAATGAAAACAAAATCATATGGCAAACACATAATCAGAACAAATACATCTACTAATAGATAACAATTCAAGAGGATGAAAAGATGGTTTTATGGATAAGAATGTTCTCTGCTCTTGCAGAAGAACTTAGTTTGGTTCTCACAACCCACATCAGGTAGCACACAGTCACCTCAAACCCCAGTTCGTGTAGATCTAGAAGAGCCTCTTTGGGGACCTGCATTCACATGGTGAACATAAACTTATGCAGAGTCACAGTTGCATATACATAAATAAAAATAGAAAGCTATCTTGAAAAAAACCCAACAATTTAATAAATGTTTTTTCTAAATCCTATTTGACTATTCATTAACTAATGATTTTACTTCCTGAAAAGTTATATTGATGTTTGGCCACAAATGGTATAATTTTGTGTTTTTGTAGTACAGGACATTTTACATTATAAACATTGATATTTTAAGACTGAAACATTTAATATAACATATAAGACATTTAAATGAAGACTATTCCAACATAGTCCTATATAACTGTACAGCAATAGGTACTTTCTTGCTCCAAGAAAATGAGAAAAATTAGTATGTCTATCATATATAACATATTTTCTTAAAAACTTTAAATGGAAACCATATGTGTATTAGATAAATTTTCCTTGCTGTATCTTGATGATAGCATTGAGTTGGACACAGATGTCTCTTATCTACAGTGTCCCCCAAATGATTCAGTTTTTAAATTCAGGATTTAAAAAAAAATCCAATCAAATGGAATTTAAAAACACTAAAGAGAAAATGATAAAAATTCTAGAAATCACAATTAGTAATGTATACATTATTACACCCATCCAGAAGTATGATAAAAATTTGGTGCCATCCTGCTCTCAGCTATCCAAGATGTTAATAACCCATCTATCTAAAGCAGTGTTTTTCCCTTACTAGTTAAATGCTTGTAACTATGTTGATGGTCATATATATTTCATGACATCACAATGTGGTCAAGTAGCCTTGATATAGTAGATTAATGTTAGAATTAAAATGTCTGTGTCATTCCCACTAGGAAGTGAATCATGTCACATGAACAAAAGAAGAAAATTGGTGGAAACCTATGATGATATTATAATAGAGAATACAATCCAATGAACTTTTATTAAATATATTGTTTTGGGTGCTTGTTTTATTTATAAATTAAACTTTATCAAATTTTATAGGTATAGGAGACCTTATATCTTATCTGGAATTTACTACTATTTATGGTTTAGGTAGATGTTGGATGTAACGCCTATATATGGATTTTCCAGATTCCAGGGAAGATGCTACATCCAGCTTGGGATATCTGAGGGAAAAAATGTAGGTACACTATGCTCTTATGTCTGCTAACTTTATTTCTCTAAGAAAAAAATTCTATCTCTACAGCTACAGTTCTGTCAGGCATTCAGGACAGGAATAAATCTAGGTACACCAAGCTCTTTGTTCATCTACTTTATTTCTCTGGGATGAAATCCTGTTTACGTAGCTTCAGTTCCATCCTGACATTCAGTTCCTCTTTGTCCTCTTCTACTACCCTCTCATAGTCCTGCTAACAACTAAGCTCTTATGCTTCCAGCCTCATCTTTGTCCTCTGTTTCTTCATCCTCCATCTCTACTTGCTCTCTACTCCTGGCTCTGATGAACTCTACAAGAGTTCTGCCCTACCATCTGCAAAACTTCCCTTCTCCCTGGTCATGTAGTTCTGTCTGCCTCTACAGAAATCACCTGTCTCTTCTTCCCCTGGTCACACAGTTCCTCAGGAATGTTGCTCCACCCTACCTTCCACTTTGATAATGTAAAAACTTCTTTTGTTCTCAGTCAGTTCCTCTGGAGAGCCACTAGGCCTCAAAGTGAGGGGATGATCTGAGCTTCATTTGCACAAGAAACAAAGCTATGCATCTACTGCATGCTTGGCTTTGCTTTTGTGACCTTATCCATGTACTGGCCTGAGCAGGAAGTTCACACACACACACATTCTATGGGAATTGTGAGCACAGGAAATTCATAATAAGGCACAGCTGAATATTAAGCTGTATATCACCAAATAGTCCATGCTAGATGGCTTCCCACTTGACTGACCCTTGCCCTGATCAAGGTATTGCTTTAATACACAGCTGGACTCCTTATATTCTTGTGGCTCACCACACCTATAGAACATATGGAGACATCTCTGTAACTATGACTTCTTTTCACTGAGGTAAACCTAATTGAAAACACAGAACATGAAATCTGCCCTAAGGAAAGATTAAAAGTGTTGTTAATTCTCTGTATACCTGTGTAACAGATTTCCAGATCTTAATTAGATGAGTTTTAATCCTAAAATATTTTATATGTTCTTTGTTGCATAACACACTGAGTTCCTAGTGGGATGCTCATGTTAAAAATCTGCAGTTTTTAATTAATTCAACCACTCATGAACCATGACAGGCAAGAAGCAAAGCAAGGGCATAATTTAAAAGACAATACCTTCAGGTTTATAGGACTCAACATGCATTGCAAAATGAGTTACTGTGAGTCTCCTTCATGGGGAGAAATGATCCCGCCTCATTTTGCTTTCTTTAAGTTATTATTGACAGAGAAACTAGCAGTGCTACACATCTCTGTTTTCTTAATAAGTAAAGTGACTTTCTCAGTCAGTGATTTTCTAACAGTGACACCATCTTTGCTACCTCCATCTGAAAGCTTCTCTGTTTTCATCCAAGAATAAACCTGAGTACTAGGTATTCAATGATCTATTCTATTCTGCCTCGTTTTAAATGATGAATCTATTGGCTCTTAGGAGTAAAGATAATTAATAGCTGGATTATTCTATTCTCTTAAAATATTGATAGATAAAAGTGTTCAAAGGAAATATACTACTAGAAACTTAAATGTTATTTTCTTAATATTGGAACAGGTAGAAAATTCCATGAGAATTAATTGTGTCCATTACATTTTGAAGCATCAAGTTATTGGTTTGAGGGTTGTTCCACAGAGACTTTGAAAGATTAAATTTCTGTGACCACCAATGTAAATACTAACTGCATTTCAAAGCTTCTATTTCCAAAAATAGAAGACAAATAATTCATTTTATTGTTAATAAAATTGAGGGAATATATGATAATTACTTCCAACTCTGGGAAATGGAAGTGGATAAATACAGATTTTATTTGGGAATACTGATGGAAGCTTTGCTGCAGACGAGTTTGAGGACCTGGAACAGATGTGTGAAGTTGTCGTCAAGAAGAGACTGTAACCAACAAACAAGTGTCCCCAGACAGTCTGGGCTGTCTTTATTTATACAGTTTCAGTGGGTTGTATGAACAGTTTTACCATCAGATTTACATCCTAAGTTTTTAAGAACGGTTACAATAATTGCTAGTTTGTTCCTGCTTCTTTACTGTTCCATCTCCCAATTTTCCTACCAGTAGCTATCACTTTTTTTTTTATCTATATCTCTACTGTTATAAACATAAGCAATTTTGAGAGCTATAATGGAACTTTTCTAACTAGGTACTTCTACATGTAGAACAGTATGCCCAGTTGGCAGCATATGCGATTACAGTATCACGTAGGTTGAGAGATAGTTTTGTCTCTTCTAGTTAATATTTGTATCTGTTAGGGTCTGGGTTCTCATGATCAGCTCAAAAGTCAAAGCTGGATCAATTCATTTTACATTTTGTACTACTCTATCTCCTCTGGGGGTAGACCAGGTTTTTCCACTTATCCTATAGGCAACATAACTTGGAAACTTACTCTTAATATTTGGCACTGCTTATCCCTTGTCCTTATATCCATCTCTCTTAACTTTTTATGGTATTGGCACAGTTATTAGAAATGAGTGAACTGTGGGTTTCTATGATTCTGCTTCATTCCCTGTTCCTAGACTGTTTTCATTAACTCCTGATATCATTTATTTAATAACATTTATCAAAGACTCTTATGGTTAAAATCAATCTCTCCAGAACAGTTATGCAAATATATAATATTAAACTTCATGATCTACTGTGATTCATTCAGACCATAGTATGGCTACCATCATGAAAGCAAGGAGAGCATGTAGCCCATTTTTTCCCAGGGTTCTGCCAGAATCATGTAGCAAACTGTCCACTGGTCCTTGTCAAGTAGGTCAGGGTCTTTAGAGCCTTGCCCCAAGGAGAGCCATTTGTGCCATTCTCAGGCCTTGTTCCCCAAAGAAGTTACATGGCTCTGGCTAGGAAAGAGTCAAGGGCAAGTAGAAACTCCATGCAGTGTGAATGTATCCTGGCTGTCACTGTAAGAGCTGGAAAGCCAGCTTGGCTAGGACCCTATGAGGAGACATGGAAAAGCAGTTATAAGAAGTCATGTAAGCATGTATCTTTGTGGAGCACTATTTGTAATAGCCAGAATCTGGAAACAACCTAGATGCATATTAGCTGAAGAATGGATTAAGAAAATGTGGTATATATACACAATGGAGTACTACTCAGTAGAGAAAAAACAATGACAGCATGAGGTTTGCAGGCAAATGTATGAAACTAGGAAGTATCATCCTGAGTGAGGTAACCCAAGCACAGAAGATCAAACATGGTATGTACTCATAAGTGGATACTAGATATAAAGCAAAGAACAATCAGACTGCAACCCACAGAACCAGGGAGGCTACATAGCAAAGGGGACCCTAGGATGACTGTGGCTTATACTAAGTTTTGGTTTTACTCAATCACTGGGCAAGCCTCAGTGAAACATTTCACTATTAGGATAAGAATTTGTACTGTATCAAGCTGATAATAGAAAAATAAACAAATTAATCAAAAAAGAAAAGAAAAAGAAATAAAAGAAGGCATGTGAACACTGTGTTAACCTTGGGTTTACTCTGAGTTATAGGGAGTGTTTGAACTTGTTTATAGCTGTTACTTGAAGAACATGTAAGACTTCCTCTCTTTCCCTTCACTGCTAATGTCAACATACTGACTCACTTTTTCAAGTAGTTCTCCAGTGAGTCTTACAGGACACATTTGCTTCAGGTTACATGCTATCTCAGGCTCTTCCCAGCCCCAAATAACCTGCTAGAAGAACCTTTCTTGCACGTCTGACATTTACTTATTCATCTCCACAGAATGACTGTTGATTTTATATTATTACATTTATTTTCTAGATTTGATGTGCATATGGATTCATGACAAACTTTAAATAGTCTGACAAATACTATTTATACTTGTCTGTTTGATTGATGGGCTCAGTTTGGTGAATAACCATCAATTATTCTGATGAACATCCATTATTTAGAAGTCTACATGAATACCATAGACATCATTTCATTGAGTAAGTTTATTGCATTCATGAAGAAGGTGATGTATACGTGACTTGTGGATGAAAGAGACCTAAAATATATGGTGTTTCACTTAACTATGTGATGGTAATTTTAAAAGTTTTTCTCCTGCATATTTCCACTGGTGTTGTAATTGTTTTCTTGATGTCTTACATAATGTTTTGCTCTATGTGGATATTATTATTTTTGAGTTCTGAAGACACCACAAAACACACATTCTGACATTGTTCCATCCTTCATTCTAATTCCCATTTGTTGATCAAAGTAAAAGCAGAAAATGTGGTGAAAATTTTTTTCTTTCTAAATACATGATTTATTGAGAATTATCAGAACATTTTTGTCTTTATTTTTATACTTCTTAACAGTAACTGGCCAAGTATGACTTCAATATATTAAACATATTTATATCAACTATTCAGTAAATTTTAAAAACTATTTAAAATACTAATGATGAATTCATAACAATTTATAAATCATCTAAAACATTAGTAATAACAACTAATAAAATTTCATAAACAGAAATTATAGATCAAATAGGACAAAATAAAGTTTTAATTGAGCAGCGGCATTAAGTTGGAATTGGTATTAACAATGAATTCACCAGGCTGCTATAAGAGACAACATTTAATTCATCATATAAAACGTGTCCCTCACTCCCAGCCAACTGCAGTGCCCTCTGTAAGTTCTGAAAGTGAAGATGGCCATGCCAATAGCATAACAAAGGAAGAGGAGAACTCTTCTGAATGGAAATAGAGGTTGTACTTACAGACTGGCATTTTTGTTCATGTATTTTAAAACATCTTTGATACAGATTTACAACTCCTTAATCTATGTCCTAAGGGTGATTTAAATAATTTTATAGGGAGCTGCCAAAAAATTAGTTATTGTTCTGTTAATCATTGCTAATAAGAACAGAGAATTTTTGTAGATGTCCCAGGAAAATTATTCTAATTAGGGATGTCTGCATTTGTGCATCTCCTTAGAGATTAATTTATTCATCATAATCAGTTAATCACTTTTCTTTAGATAATTAGATACCTTCTGGTGGAGAGAGACGAAGACCCTTTACTTCTCTTAGAATACAGAAAAATCTTTTAGCTGACAGTCGTGAAACCCGGCCCGAGAGCTGAAGACCTCCGTAAAATGCAACATTCCTAATTGCATACTGATCAGTGGTGGGCCTATCCCTGTCCAAGTAAGAGCAGGTTTCATGAACTATTTAGAAATATTTATAGAATTGAGCCGGTGGTGGTGGCTCACGCCTTTGATCCCAGCACTCAGGAGGCAGAGGCAGGCGAATCTTTGTGAGTTCTGGGCCAGCCTGGGCTACAGAGTGAGTTCCAGGACAGGCTCCAAAGCTACACGGAGAAACCCTGTCTCTAAAAAACAGAAAAAAAAAAGGAGGGGGTGGGGGTGGGGGTGGGGATTTAGCTCAGTGGGAGAGCACTTGCCTAGCAAGCACAAGGCCCTGGGTTCAGTTCTCAGCTCTGAAAGAAAAAAAAAAAAAAAAGAAAGAAATATTTATAGAATTGATTTTGAAAAAGTCCAGTGGCCTTATGGGTAGAAATTATTTTTATTTTATGAATTATTCAGTTACTCACATTGTAGAAATGCATTTTATAATAGGATCAGCCTTTTTTTACTTTCCACATGTAAACTAATAACCTAGATCCTTTTTAATTACAGTGAATGAGACATCAACATTACTGTACATTTTGCACTCTTAAATAGACAAAAAAATGTAAAAAGAGCACCATATCAATAAAAGGTGGATGAATTCACTCAGTACAACAGCGTATAGCTAAAGAATAAGCTGTGGCATATATCCACCATGGAGTACTGCTCAGCAGTAAAAAACAATGACATCATGACATTTGCAGGCAAATGGATGGAACTGGAAAATATCATCCTGAGTGAAGTAACCCAGACTCAGAAGGACAAACATGGTGTGTACTCCTTATAAGTGGATACTAGATGTAAGGCAAAGGATAACCAGACTGCAAACCACAGCTCCAGGGAAGCTAGCTAAAAAGGAGGACCCTAAGAGGGACACACAGATAGCCCAGTGAAGGAGAAATAGATGAGATCTACAAGAGCAAACTGGGAGTGAGCAGGGGTAATGGAGGGCAACGAATGGGGGATGTGTATATAAAGAAATGGGAGGTTCGGGCTGGAACAGGGACAGAATGGGAGAGCAAGGAAAGAGATACCACGATAAATGAAGACATCATAGGAATAGGAAAAGGCAAGGTGCTAGGGAAGTTCCCAGGAATCGAGAAGAAATACCCCACCTTGGAATAATGGCAATGGTCAAGAGGATGCCTGAACTGGTCTACTCCGGTGACCGGATTAATGAATACCCTAACTGTCATCATAGAGCCTTAATCCAGTGACTGATGGAAGTGGATGCAGAGATCCACAGCCGGGCGTTCGCCTTAATCCAGTGACTGATGGAAGTGGATATAGAGATCCACAGCCGGGCACCAGGACTAGCTCAGGGAATCCAATCAATGAGAGAGAGGAGGGATTCTATGAGCAAGGGACATGGAGATCACCATAGGAAAACATACAGAGACAGCCAGCTAAACTAATGGAAATGCATAAACTGTGGACTAATAACTGTGGAGCCCCCATAGGATTGGACTAGGCTCTCTGGATATACAAAACAGTTGTTTAGAGCTTGAACTGTTTGGGGGTCCCCCAAGCAGGGGGATCAGGATCCATCCCTGGTGTATATGCGGGCTTTTTGGAGCCCAGAGTCTAGGGTATGACATCTTGTGCAGCCTTGTGGGAGGCTTGGACCTGCCTCTGTTGAGTGTGCCAGGCTCTGCTGACTCCCCATGGGAGACCTTGACTTGGGGGAGGTGGGAATGGGTGGTGGGTTGGGAGAAGATTGGGGGGCTGGAAGAGGGGCAGATCTGTGGCTGGTATGTAAAGTGAATAGAAAATTTCTTAATAATAAAAAAGAAAAAGAAACAAAAACAAACAAACAAAAAGAAGCTGTAATGATACACCTCATTTAGTAAAGAATACACATACACACACACTAATGTATATCGTGTCTGGAGCTCATGTATATCAGTGCCTTGTAATTCTACATATTTTCCACAAATTGAACCACTGTAGAAAAATTCACACTCATCATAATCAAAATACCACTAAATTATGTACATCAGGGAACAAAAACACCAAAATTATTAACCCCCAAATATATGTTGAAAGACAAAGGCAATAGTTTCAATAATATGGATAAACATTTAAGTATAACTAAGTTTCTGTTCATCAAATGTAATACTTGATAATTTTGGTCAATATAGGACTAGCAGTAATATGGCACCAAAATATTGAAATATTTTAACTTGTAAGTTTTAAAAGGAAGGGGGACTAATTTTTAATAGCATTTTCAGACAATTTCATAGTTTTAGAGCACAGTAAAATCACAAGATAAAACATATTACATTTTAAAATCTCTCTCTATATATAATTTTTAGGAACTGCCAAAATCAGGTCAGTCTCATTATTTTTTATTAATAAATATCATGAGTCAAAATGGTATTCTAATTAAATCTGTTCTTGTTGAAACAGGGTAATATACAGCTTAAGCTGGGCTCCAAGTTCTGATTATTTAAAAAAAAAAATGAAAAAAAAAAACTAAACAACAAAAACTTCTCAGGGCCTGAGAAGACAGCACTCAGTCATTAAGAGAACTGGTTGGTCTTAGAAAGGACCTGGGTTTAGTTCCCAGCACCCATATGGCATCTTAAAACTGTCCACAACTCTAGTTCCAGTAATCCAATGCCCTTCTCTGGACTCCTCAGATACCAGGCACAAACATTATGCATGTACATAAATGCAAGCAAAATTCTGATACATATAAAATAAAAAGAAATTTAAAAATGATAGGTAATCAATACAAATTTTGAGATTCTTGAAAAGATAAAAGACATCAAGCTCATATCATAAATGCCTTCCTTCCAAATGTGCTGATCTACTAATAGAGAAGAAATAATGCTGATGGCCAAGACAGTGGCATTCACTCTGTGGTAGTCATTGACCTTTATGTGTAGTTTATGTACTGTGTTTGGTCTTTACAACAACTCATTGAAATTACTTAATTTTATAGATCAGGAAACCGAATCTAACAGCATTTAATTAAAGTTGGATCCTGGACAGGAAACCATCCTCCCTGCTTCCTAAACCTGCTCGGTAACTACAAGCTGATCTGTATTAACTGAGATTACCTTCCAGAAAGGGACAGGAAGAGATTACTTTTTCACATAAGAAAAGTCTGAGACATATCCCTAGAAATTTAATAGAACACCTGGAATTACAAATGTACAACTAAATTGAAGACAAAACCAAATGAGAAGCAGAATAGTGGGAATTACAACAGGGAGGAAATGACATTTCTGGATTTCCTCCTTCATGCAGTGGTAAGAGGAGATAAGACGAGCCGTGTGTTCTTCCTCACACTAAGACTCATCACCACTAAGACTCCTGACTACCAAAAAGTCTTTTTTCTTTCTTTCTTTTTTTTTTTTTTTCTGAGAAAAATCACCAGTAGCCTTAGTGAGGAGTGTAGGTGAGCAGGCCTATGAATGGGGCATTTTATGGACAAAGCTAATTGACCCTGGCTCAGAGACAAAGCAATAGAAATCCTGTCTGCCATGAAACTGATGGCATGCAGATAGTGCATCTTTTCTGAAGATGGAATAACTGCAAACTGAAGATCTATCACATGCATCTGAAGTGAAATATGGTCAATTTAAACAAGAACTCAATCTTAATATAATAGTAAAACACAATTTATTGCTTAAATAAACCTTTGCTGTTTGTTCCTCAATATATATTTCCTCTTCTGGACCTGAACACTGATTGATGTGAAGGAGTAGGGAATGGAGACTGTTAACCTATTTTCACATTGGACTATGGTACTGCAAATTACAAATTAGGTAAGTCTCAAAATATGAGAATATTAACTGGGATCGTGAGTTGAAATATTACCTCCAGAAGCCATAGTCAGTCCTGATGTTCGGAAAAAGTACTGGGAAATTTATTATTGATTTTCCAGTAGAAGTTAACATACAACCATGTAATTCCTAGAGTTGTTGGCAACCATCCAGGAACCAGGGAAAAGCAGAAGCAGCCAAAGAGGAAACCATTTGTCCCAAGGATCCCTAACTGCACAGAGTGCTATCTCCTTAAGAATTCTCCATGGGGTCAGCTAACTCTGTGTGTGTGTGTGTGTGTGTGTGTGTGTGTGTGTGTGTGTGTGTTATTTTTACAATGGGCTACATATTAATATTAACACTTAATACAGAGCTGTATATAAAACATAATATCAATGAATGTTTATTTTGTTTTCAGACACTTCTGCTTGTAAGCCATTCTTTAAGGATTTCTATTTTTCTCCCCTCCCTGCCCTCCCCTCCTCTTCCCTCTCTTTCCCTCCCACCTCTTCCCCTTCTTCTCCTTTCATTTATCTATCAGTTATTTCTATTGTTAATTCATCATATTTATTTTTTACTTTATTTCATTGTGGCTTTATTTTGTGTGGTGTAGAGGTCACAAAGAATTCCAGGGCTTCATTTATGGCCATGAATGAGATAAACATGCACATTATCTGATCTTACTGATGCAAGAGATCTATGGGGAAAAAAAAATCAAGGCAGTTTTAATAACTAGAACTAGGAATAAGCTGATATTACTGACATTTTAAGTATATAGGAAAGACAGTTCAGGCAAAGAAAGTGGCAAGAAACAATGACATCTAACAGGCAAATTGTGATCTGTTATAAACAAACAAACAAACAAAAATTTCATGTTAGCTACCCACTTTGGTTAAAATATTATGTTAAACTAAAAAGTCTGTGCTGTGGATATCTGTATGCTGTGAATAAGTTGTTCTGATTAGTTAAGAAATAAAGTGCTGATTGGCCAGTAGCCAGGCAGGAAGTATAGGCGGGACAAAGAGAAAGGAGAATTCTGGGAACAGGAGGGCTGAGTCAGGAGACACTGGCAGCCGCCACATGATGAGAAGCAAGATGTGAAGGCAAAACTGGGAAAATTTACGAAGCCACGTGGCTAAACATAAATAAGAATTATGGGTTAATTTAAGTGTAAGATCTAGCTAACAAGAAGCCTGAGCTACTAGTCCAAACAGTTTTAATTAATACAAGCATCTGTGTGTTTATTTGGGTCTGAACAGCTGTGGGCCGAGGTGGGATTGGAGAAAACTCGAGCTACAAGTCTGCATTATAAACCACCCATTAAAGACTGGTTTGCCCTCTCCATCTCTGGTAGCTGTCCATGAGTAAAATCTAAAGTGAAAAAAGACAAAAGAAAGAAAAAGAGAAAGGAAGCATGCCTACTGCCTAAAAGTCCTTTGCCTTGGAAATAATTTTGCAATGGGGCAGATTATCACTTTTTTATTCCACAAAGGACAAATTTTGGAGGAGCCCAACTTTGAACTCTCAAAATAGTGGTTACCTGATTTCTCGGCCAGAAAGTTCTGCTTTATGCATTCAACTCATAAGAAACGACAGGAGGAACCACCAAGTCATGATGATGGCCATGGGGAGAGTTAGGAGGTTTGGAAGTAATTTAAGGTTAACCCACAGGAAGCAGCCTAACATGAAATGTAACTAAACCAGTATTAAAACCACATTTGCTTCCTAGTCACATAGAGAGGACCATGTGTAGTATCTCTGCAGGGGGAGAGCATTAGGTTAGGAGAGATGGAAGCACAGCAAGGGGCGCAGAAGGAGCCGTTGGCTAGCTATCTAAAAGTCAGAGAGACTGGGTTTGGTGTGAGATGGCATGTATTTAATATGTGCGTGCATGCGTGCGTGCGTGCGTGCGTGCGTGCGTGTGTGTGTGTGTGTGTGTGTGTGTGTATGTGTGTGTGTGTGTGCACATATGTAGAAACTAAGAACTACCTCAGATGTCATCATTAGAAATACCTTTCGACTATGTCTAAAGATGGGATCCCATGGAATTTTCCCACTTCAATGTTAATAATCCTATTGAAATTGTTTGTGTCCCAGTCTTGTTTATATAGCCATTTCTGGGTAAGACTGACTACTTCACCACAGACCTCTTGGTATTCTGACTCTTATGGTCTTTCTGCTCCCTCTTTCCTAATTTTCCCTGAGCCATAAATACAGGAGCTGTGGCATAGATGTATCTATAGGGGTTGGGCTCCCCAAAACATTGTTTATGCATTTTGTGTAAACTTGAGAGTGGTGGGTATGGGGGGCATTGAAGAGAGGTAAATATAGGGAAAGTAGTATAATTATATTTCAATTAAAACCATTTAAAAACAAAAATTAAAGAATTTGTGTTTATTTGTTTTATGACATCTCCCAATGGGTTGGAGCCTACCAAGTAGTTTAACCTGGCTTTCCAGCCAGCCTACATCCTCAATCCTAAAAGAACTAGTGTTACAGATGAAATCAGTGCTTCTGGATCTTTACATGGTTTCTGGGGATCCTTGTGTTTACAATATAGAAATATATATGTTGAGCTAACCCCCAAACTGTGAGGTGGAATCTAAATGCTGTCTGGGGCTTATGCTTGCCTTATGATTGAACACAGAACATTATTGCTATGGCCCTTATAATTGCCAACTGTCACAAAGTAGAATGATATTCCTATGAATAAGACTTAAAAGTTAATTTCCTTCTTAAAGCACAAATATGGAATTGCTGATAGTTTTATATGAAAACATTGTTCCAACAAATACTTTGAGAAGTACATAACTCATTTTGGTGGTGATACCTATTTTTAGATATATCTGTTGTCTTGATGTTTCCACTCTCCTGTACTATTGGGCTCCTCTCTCTCTCTCTCCTCCTCCTCCTCCTCCTCCTCCTCCTCTTGCTCTGTGTAAGATCTGAAACAGTTTAATTTGTCATTCTTTCTTAAGAACAGATATTAAGTACTTTTAGATTTTTAGCATCTCATTTCCACCAATTCACATTTCCTTAAACATAAAAAGCAAAGGTGCAGCATAAAAAAGCCATCCCTGAAAATTTTAGAACGGAAGTCTAATAGAGCCACAGTAATCATTATCATTATTTCAATGCCATAAATTATACATAGGTGACAACAACCACTTTTGGACTTGTTTCTTTTTAAAAAATGATAGATTACAGCTATAAAAATAATGGGCTGTATAAAATTGAAATATGATTATTGTTGCTTGTTAAACAAATTTAAAACATTGATAGCTAGCACAAATTTTGTTATAAGTGCTTGGCATAATGACAGCCCCATAATGGACACTCAACAAATGTTGAATGAATTGAATTAACATGGTAATAAAGTGAAATAAATGGTTGAATGATTATCATTTTGTCTGCACTTGGCATGCCTGACAATCAAGCCTTAGAGTTCAAATTCATATTCCAACTGCAGTTAGAGGTATTTAGGAAGATGACATCTTGGATGGTTTTTAAATCACAGTAAAGGGGGTACTTTGACACGGGAACTTTATCAATCAAATTAGAAAATAATATTGGTGGTTAAATATGTCAACCATATACATTTCTTTATCCTCATGAGTCATGGATCTACTTTGTACCTTTTCTACATTCAATTTTCTTAATATGTTTTGTAAAGGAGCAATTCCACACTTGGACTTCTTTTCAGATATTTACAAAATAAATAAAATAATGTATTGTTATTAGTTAGAAATAAAAACTAAAAACTAGGATATAATTTGGAATGATAAATTTTATATTTTACAGTAAAAATTTTACTCAACTTTTTGAATCTCAACTCATTTATAACATTTTTTGAATCTCAACTCATTTTACCCTCAAAATCTAATATCTGTAATTCAAAAAGTATATGTAATTTATACTCTAATTTGGATAGAATGCATATAATTTAAAACTTATTAAGACAAAACTTATAACTATTCTGTTTTGTAGTTTTAATGCAGCTGTAGAGACAAAGATTCTTATATTTTTTGTTACTCATTTGTACCTCATGCGATGAGCTGGCTTACTGCCTTTGACAGTCTATATATGGAAATTTTAGACATCTAGAATGAGTCCAGATTTGTATGTAAATGCCCTCACTCTACTTCAGTCAACATAAAATGGTCTGTCTTTGATATGATATAGAAACCAAATTACTAGTGCAACTAAAGACAGGGTCACATTCAACAGTTTCTGTAGATAGAAAACCCTTGATAAAATGAAATATCACTGATGGAAGATTTGAGAAAATTTTTTAAATCATATATCTGAGAAAGGATTAATTTCCAAAATGTGTAATAAACTCATATCTCATTAACAGAAAACTTATTTCAACAAAAGTACATAAAGACTTGCAATGACAGTTCTCACAGAAGACAAATCGGTGACTTATAGGTAAATTAGAGAATCATTCTAGCAATTTGTAGGAAAATGTACATTAAAGTGAAATGAGATATAGCCTTAGAGTTTGTGTGGCTCATGCCTATGAGAATGAGGCAGAGGGATTCGAAGTTTTATCCACATAGTGAGACATCATCTCAATAGATACAGAAATAAATGATATCACTTTATACATACATATTTTATAATGACTTCTATAAAATAACAATTATATAACATTATAAAAAATAACATTATAAAATACATATTTTATAATGACTACTATAAAATAACAAGAGATGAACACTGGCAAAGATATGAGAAATTAGAAGACTGAATTCTGTTGTCTGTGGATGTAAAGTGTTACAGGTGTTAAAAGAAAATATATCACAAAAATTCCTAAAAATGATAAAATTAGAACAAACACATAACTCATCATTCCATGTTTGAATTAATAATTCCCAGAAATGTTGAAGTGCTTGGAGCTACTACATGCATGGGCACATGGATTATAATAGCCGAGACCTAAATGATTATTAATGTATGGATTATCTTGTGATATATGCCCACAATGGAATATTATTCAGTTGCTAAGTTGAATGAAAGTTTTCTAATTGTGACTACATGAATCCATCTGGAGAAGCTTATAAAATATGAAATAAGCTGGTCATAACAAGACCAGTGTTAACTGATTCTACTTTGATGAGGTCTTTATCTCAGTCAAACTCATGGTGGCTTCTCAGGGTTTTAGATGAGGGAAATAAAACTTTCAATCATGATAGATAAATGAGATCTATGATCTGACAAAGTTATGCTTATAGTTAACAATGCAATGTTATGAGTTTTGTATGATAAAGCTTTTTATTACAAAGAAGAGATGGGGATGTAGAAGGGTAAGAGAGAAAAGAGTAGGGGAGGAGAGGGAGGGAGAGAAGGGATGGAGAGAGAGAAAAAAGAGGGGGAGTATAGGAAGGAGGAAGAGAAACAGAGAAACAGAGGTAGAGAAGAATTGAGTACAGGAACTGAGAGGAACAAGGGAAAGAGGGAGGAGAGGAAAGGCAGGAGTTAGTAGGGAGGAGGGGAAAGGAGGAAGGTAGGTAGGGAAGAAGGGAGAGAGGGAGAGAGCGGGCTGGGAATGGAGAGAGAGAACAGGAGAAGGTGCAGAAAAGGGAGGGAGGAGAAGAGGGAAGAGCAAAGAAGGTTGGGGATGGGAAGAGAAGAAGAGGGGATGAAAGGAAGGCAAGAGAAAGGGTGGGAAGGAAAGAAGAAGGGTATGAGAGGAGGAAGAATACAAAGTCACTCTTGTAGCTGTTATGTGTGGCTAAATAGATCATAGGGATGATACCACAGTATCTACGCACAGGTCCAAACCGACAGAGTACACACTGTAAACATACTAAAGTTCTTTGCATAGCACTTCAAATTCAAAATTGTCGTTTAAGGAAATGAACATGCCCTGGCTATGTGAACAAAGAGTAGGCTAAAGGTTTTCTTGTTTTTTTCTCCTTCACTAGTCCTCAGGAACAAAACCATTTTTCAATTTCGTGAGTTAATTCCACGAATTAATTTCTGTTATATCCTATGCATTATTTCTTATTTCAAACAAGAAGTTTAGCTCTTTTGCTTAAAATGTTAGAAAATTTTAATCTCTTTGTTCAAATCTGCATCCATTGACAACTGAAATATAAAATACTGACTTCCGACATGACCTTTTTGAGTAGAAAATTTTTATTGGCTTTAGATTTATTAAATTTTATTAAGTTTTAGGTAGATCTCTAATCAAGTTTTTAAAGGACAAATTGTACCACATTTTGCTATCAGAAATTCAGATATTCAATAATATTTCTGAAATTAAAAATAGTTACAATTTCCAAGACATAATTTTCTGATAACATGCTTGTCACACAATAAAATGTGATGAAGATACTTATGCTAAAAGCATATATATTTTTATATGTGTAGTCATATAAAAGCATGTCTTGTAAGTACATATACATTTACTTCCTCTAAACCTATGTTGCCATTTAAAACATTTTTGGATCTGTTTCACTTAATATTAATTAAATTAATTCTGTGAATATGTATTCATATCTATCATTACTGTTAGTCAAACATCAAAATAAAAGTAAATTTCCAAGGTTACTTTTATAAAAAAAAAATTATAGTTCAGGGACTATTGTTTAATTGTGTTAATAGAATTTGCTTTCTTTAGAATGTGAATTGCTTTTGAAGATGAAATGGTGACAACACACACCTGACTTCTTTTTTTAACTAATGAAGTTCCTCAAATTACTTTCCTTTTTTACAGAAGTTTATTTGAATTGACTTCCATTGAAATAGTTTCTGGTGAATCCTGAACTTTATCAAGTTGGAGGTGTAGTTTTGGCATTGAGATCTTGCCTAGCATACACAATGCCTTAGACAACAACTCCAAAAAACAGTGAGTGACAAATGACAGTTAGAAATAGTGAATTTTTAATGATATCTGTATTGAAATAGATAATCTTGGTTGGGTGCTTACAGAGCTAAAGCTACGCATGTAACAATGTCCCCATGCACCATGCTGTGTAATAGAAGATGACTTTTCCAAGAGTTATAGGAGGCTAATGAAGATGAAGACATGACATACTTACACGTATTAGATTATTAACAGTGATGTTGGTAAACATGACAGGAAGGAGAAGAAAATATTTTGTTCAAAATAGGGGAATAGTCATGAAGCCATAAAAGAAATGTTTTATAATCTTGAAGGTGTGTAACAAAAATGACTTCATCTGTATGTTCCTGGAATTTAGAGGCCACATTTGAGTTTGAACTCCACAGAGAAGACGTGAAGCCAATTATGCCTCTAAACTCAAAGCAATTAAAGAGCCCTGCAAAGGTTTCCCTGCCAGAACAATTTAAAAACAAAACAAAACAAACAAAACCCTCTAATACTGGTTTCTTTCTTTCTCTCTTCTTTCCCTCCCTCCCTCCCTCTCTCCCTTCCTCCCTCCTTCCCCTCTTTCTTTTTCTTTCTTTCTCTCTCTCTCTCTCTCTCTCTCTCTCTCTCTCTCTCTCTCTCTCTCTCTCTCTCTCTCCCTCTCTCTCTTTGTTTCTTTTTCTTGTTCCTGTTCCCATGAAAAGTAGATGAGGTAATGGATAGGATAGGAGAATAACATTTTTTTCTCAAAGACTGTCTGAGGTGTTTGTTAATGATATTCATCTTGGGTCAGTTTTTGAGGTTTGTGAAGACATATATCCTCTCAGAATTAACATATGTCCAGTCATGTCCAAATAAGAATAGACAGGAAAGGTGAATGGTGAAACAAAGAGTATATAGCTGTCAACTCCAAAGCAGGAATGACCCTCTAGATTATTATAATATGGAGGCAAAGTGGACCTCTGTATAGCTAATCATTGGATGTAGAAAGTTATGTCTTTGGTGAGGTGTTTTGGGCCAATTCTTAGGAGTTATCAGTCTGGGAGAATTCAGTTTCCACAACTTCCACATTGTTTCTCCACAGCTTGATATGAGAACTTCAGGTCTGTCAGGAGGAACAAGGTTGAATGCTAGTGCATCTGCTAGACAATTGCTCTGTATCAGCTTCTTGAGAGATTGAACATGTTTGAGACAAAGGGTAAATCATTCAAAATAGCTTCAGGAAGCCTCTGAACCTGGTCAAATTCAGTATGCTTCTCCCTCCCAAGAGTAACCAATAAAGACTGTTGAGAGTCACACTCACAGAAGCCAAGCTACCTGGAAGAGGGTTAGACTAACTGAGGGACCTGGAAAGGACACTCAACAATATGTTGAGCTGCCTGTAGGCTTTCCAGTGTGCTCCAGGTTTCCAGGGTTGTGGGCTGGAGTAGACTTTGATGATGTAGTTGTCTTTGAGGCATTATTTGGTCCAGTAAGTAACCCCTCAACCATATTCCTATAAGTAACCCTGCTGTGGGATGGTCTGTATGTCAAATTGCTGTGATTGGTCAATAAATAAAACACTGATTGGCCAGTGGCCAGGCAGAAAGTAGGTGGGACAAGGAGAGAGGAGAATTCTGGGAAGCAGAAGGTTGAGGCAGAGAGATGCTGCGAGCCGCCGCCACGACCAGAGGCATGTGAAGACGCCGGTAAGCCACCAGCCACGTGGCAAGGTATAGATTTATGGAAATGGATTAATTTAAGCTATAAGAACAGTTAGCAAGAAGCCTGCCACGACCATACAGTTTGTAAGCAATATAAGTCTCTGTGTTTACTTGGTTGGGTCTGAGCGACTGTGGGACTGGCGGGTGACAAAGATTTGTCCAGACTGTGGACAAGGCAGGAAAACTGTAGCTACATAACCCAATAAAACTCATTGTTGCATCAATTGGACTTTGGTGGTATCTATACTTTGGTCTATCATGGACTTCCTATCTGGATTGGGATCACATATATGTTGTGTGTCCTAAAGAAAAAATATTGTCATACAATAACAACCAAAGACAGAAAACAGAAAGTGACTTTAAGTTTTATGTTACTGCTGTCAAACACATTGCGTCCGTGCACACACACACACACACACACACACACACACACACACACACACAATCAACAGTGACAAGAAAGGAAAGAAGAAAGACAGTTCACTTTATGAGAATTGGTTTCTATTTTATTTATGTTTATATTGCATTTTTGAAAGAGGAAAATAAAGATAAAGGTCACGATGGCTGCATTAGTATGGATTGATCTGGCTCAGTGAATTGAATCCCCCAAATGAGAATTTCTAGAGTAGTTAAAATAGAGATAACTTTTTAACAGAGACTTTGATTGATTACTGTAACCTATACAAGCTCTGCCTTAGTGATATGGTGAGAAGGAAATGCTACAGCTTGTTTGAGATGAGGAATGGTGTTTATAAGGGACATTTTCTTCTGTTTGTCAGATGGTGAGGAGACGTCTGAGCCACTGCAAGGTCTCATTCTCCGTGTCTAGAATTTATTGATGCCTACTAATGTAGGAACTCCAGCTCCAGACAAGGCAGAGAAAAACTAAATCTCTTTATCTTCCTCTGGTTATCAAGCTTAAATTCAAATAAAACTATTTTTCAATTACAAAGGGCATTGAGGACATGCTACAAAGGCTTTTGTTCCTATATTTTCCTCATTTTGTAATTATTAAAACACATCAGCCTAACTCTTTCCCACTCATGAGCAGTTAGTTTTACATTCTAGACATGTTTACAGGACATAAAACAGAAAAAAAAAAAAAACCCAAACATTTACAGATGATAAGTCATCAAAGTCATTTAATAGCTATTGTTTGTTATACATTTTTCTTTTATTTATTAAAGGTGAAAAGCAAACTTGCATATTCATGAGATGGGTGTCTGTTTATTTTTCCATAAAGAATTAAATCTTGTCAACATTTGCTACTTCAGGATACAAACAATCTTTAACTATTTTCAGACTTGAGCGACACTTTTGTCTGTCAGGCCTCCAGTTGGCATAAATACCTAGAAAAAGGAAACATGGATATAGCTAAAATAGAAATCATTGTAAATTCTGTCCTAATACCAAACCAAAATGTATTTAATGTTTTTTAAATAAATGATACTGCTAAACATTCAAATAGTGACCGGGCAAGGTGGCAAGTGCTTTTAATCCCAGCACTGGAGAGACAGAGGCAGGCAGATATCTCTGTGAGTTCAAGGACAGCCTGGTTTACAGAGTGAGTTCCAAGACAGCCAGAGCTGGTACATATAGAAACTTTGTCTCAAAAAATAAGCAAAAACAAAAACAAAAAAAAGCAATTTTTTTTTAAATCAACATTCCAATACAACACAATTCAAGGATAAACCTATGTTGATGCATGGTTATAAGTCTCAAATCCAAGCCAAGGTGTTACAGCAATAGTTCCTGACAATAGGTGAGTGACAGTGTGTGTTATGAAAAGTATGCAAAGTTCAGACCCAAGGCAGCAATGATGTCACAGAATGCAGCACAAGTTAATACTGTCACAAAGATCTCAGATGTATAACATACTTGATTTTGAATAAATGTTTGTTGTTTGTATTCAGAATCCTTTGAGAGTCATCAACACGTTCATGACTCTAACATTTAGGTTTTTGTTACTGTGATGCAAGATTTAAGATTCTGGCTTTTAAGGTACTGTATTAATATTTTTAAATAGTGTGTTTCAATCCCTTAGAGAGATAATAGGTAAACATATCTATTGCAAAAGTCATAAAAAGGAAATAATATAAATATTTTGTAACTTACCTAGGAATTTTAGAAACCCAAGAAATTGCAGCTTTAATAGAAAATAAATAACTGACAATGTCTGGAAGATGGTTGGCATAAAAATAGTTATGGACTATATCACTGTTGTCAGAATGTATCAAGGACAATGCATGGATTTTCATATTCTGCAGGACATAAACTTTTCTGTGAGAAGAACCTGAGAATGCCTGTATGAAAAGTTACTTCCAGATTCACACATGACCAAAAATCTAACAAAGGACAGGAGAAAGCCATGAAGAATTAGCAGCTGTTTACATGAAACTGTTTGACTGGATTTGTTAGGAAATAGTACCATTGCACACTTGACAAATGGAGATTTTAAGGTCAAAAGACAGATAGTTTGATCTAGAACATATACAGAACTCTTCATGCTTGCTTCTCATCTTTCTCTTGAATCTATCAGAGGACAAGGATGTAACTTTGGCACCTACTAAAGACTTCTGGGGACCCTTCTACTGCATTTCATAATATGTTGGGAGTTCTGAAATATTGAACAGTATCCTTTTCATTTGAAGATTTATTTTCCATCATATGTAATATTATATACATTGTGGCATCACATATTCATTTCATTATTGTAATAATTCTCTATTCTGCACTTTAAGCTATGTAGCATGCCTGATTAGCCCCATTTAAAGATGTGATAATGGTGTATCTGTCTTGTAGAGGTTCCTTTTGTTAAAATGAGGCCTCATCCCTACAAAAAGACCTACCCACAACTAGGGGATGCTGAGAGTAAGAGAAATGATATTCTGTAGGTAATAACACACCAATTGGTTATCTAATACTAAGTGGTCAGCCAGAAAACAAAAATATGAGTAACATTATATAAAAAAGTATAACCACATGTTTCTGGAACAAAAAAATAGTCATAATCAAAGATATTGTGGAGAATTAGGTCAGTTATCATAGAACTTAGCAAAAGGTGACTATTTTACAGTTACCAAAATGACAGAACAAACAACTGTATAGTGTGTAATTGTATCTGTCTTTCTTCAGCTGTACAGAAAAAGAAAGATTTACATCCTAATTAATCTTTCTGAATCTTTCTTCAAAGGGATGTTTGTACTTTTCTAGACCACCAGTTACAACTTCCAGTCGAGGAAATCACAGGGCTAAATGCCTGAAGCTTGCACTATGTAGGTCAAAGAGCAGCGTTCAGAATTATTAATAGAGTCTGGACCAGCAACACTTTCAGCCTATAAAGCCATCCTTGACATCCAAGCTGCAAGACTGTCTGTCTCCCTCTTGATCTTGGCCACAACTTAAGGAATTGCTGAATATTCTATTGCATGCTATCTCACACTTTGTTTACTGTGATTACCATGAGAATGGAGTCCAGCAGCCTCTTAAACAATATGAAATTCTGTTCTTTAGGCACAGACTATCATACTACCTATTTTGCAATGGAAAATAATGAGTCTGTAAAGATAGACAGGGCAACTTGACCGGTAACAAACGCTCAATTCCAGAGAAGAAATGAACCTTAGAAAATATGTCTAATCCCTATGCTCCATTTTCAAGGAGGTTTCATATTGCTCAATAGATAAGATTTATCATTGTTGTACACACTAAACATTATTCTTTATCTTATGGTCTATTTTAGAACTTTTCAAATGCTTTAAAATGCAAAATTTATTCTTTGTGAAGTTATCTTCTTAAAAAAACTAGTTTACACATGAATATATATTAAAAATTAACTGTGTAATAAAAGAGCAGTTGCTGAATAATAAAAGAATATTCAGTAATGAGATATTCCCCACCGTTCTTTTGCTTTTTTGCCAAGTTATACTATCTTGTGTCTCTTAACAAGAAGGAGAGCTACCTCTGCGTTAACGCAAACATGGCTGCAGATAATCCGGGAAGGTTGCTCTCCCTGAAAAACTTAGCATCGTCCACTAACTTCTAGGACTTCAGCATCTCAAATGTCAGAGGGAAAACTCTATTTTGCTTTTATTAATGACATCTGCCAATGAGAATATCAGATTACCCTGGATACATTTATAACACTTCAAACTTGATAAAAATAAGCTCATGTTATTAAAATCCATGATATCTTACCATGGAAAACCACAGAACTGTGGAATTAGATCCCCGATGTTGAAGAATGCCCCCATTGCCATTGTTTTGTGGAGCACATTGGGAGCAATTTAAAAACTTAGATAATCTCAACATACATCACACAAAAAAAAGACAGCTGTAGATTTCTCCTTTAAAGGGAGTAGAAATGTATATATATATAATCTCTTTCTTCTTTCTACCTCCCATTCCTCCCCCCCCACTTTTTTCTCATTTTTAATTCCTTCCTCTGCTTCCTGGTCTTCCCTTCACCTCCCCCTTTTCCCCCACTTCATCCTCCCTTCCCCCATATCCCACCTGCTCAGTTTCCTCTTCTACTGATACAATCTAGGTTATACAATGTGACCCTAGCTAACTCGTCTTCTAATAACTGAAGCTATTAAAATCTCATTGCCCCTAATAACCAGCACAATAGGGAATAATTTTCAAATTTGAAAGACATAAAGGTAAACTATTCTAACAACAACAAAAAAGACAGATGGAGTTAGCATGAATAATTTATTTCTTTCAAAATCTGCAAAGTAGAATATGTTTTCTAATTTTCTTACACAAAAGACGATGGGTAAAGAAGACAGGGGGCTGGAAAGATGGCTCAGAAATTAAGAGCACTGGCTGCTCTTCCAAAGGACCTGGGTTCAATTCCCAACACCCACATGGCAGGTCACAACTGTCTGTAACTCCAGTTCTACGGAATCCTACACCTTCATGAAGACATACATGCAGGCAAAGTACCAATGTACATAAAAATTAGAAATGAAAAAAAAAGGGAAGAAGACAGTCTATAAGGACTGTGTACTGTTGTTTGGAAAGTCTGTCAATGACTTTTAAACTACCATCTTCCCATATGAAGCTATAGGACTGAAACAAGCCACTAAGTGTTTAAGATTTTCCTATGAAATTTATTGCTCCATTGCTGATGTTGAATTATTTTTATCAAAGTTTGTAGAAATAACAATGGCTTCTTATGACTTTGGGGTTCAAATCACTTAAAAATATATTGAGGAAAATATTAAGGGATTTTCACAGGAATGATTTCTTTTCTTCACAGTTATTTAACTCTTATTCTAATCAAAAAGTTCCTCAATGTGTCTGACCACAATTAGCCCAGTAGCGAAGTATCTCTGTATAGATTTTAACCAGAAGTTTCCAGTTGGGGAGGTTGAAGCCATTAATACTAGAAGTTATTATGGAAAGGTATTCGTTGATTGCTGTCCTTTTGGTTTGTGTTTGGTTGTCTGTGTTCTTCATCCTATTTTGTATTTCAGTAATTATGGTGCCCTTTTGTTTTATTTACATGGTCTCTTAGATATGCTTATTCCTTCCTTCATTCCAAGGTGCTGCTTCTAATATCCTATGTAGGCCTAGTTGGTGGATGTGAATTATTTCATCATAATCTGGTTTTAAAGAGTCACTGTGTTCCCTTCCTTGGGAAAGATATGGTCAGTGAAATATTCAACTGAAATTGGACATCACACTTCTCAAAAATTAGGGATGGCCCCAAATTGCCAAGGTTTTGTGATTTAGATCAATTTAATACCAATAGCTTAGTATTGTCATATATTTGTAAGAATGTGAAAGAAGTTAACATATCCCCAGGTGAAAATAACATGAAAACTCAAAATTGTGTGGAGTTTCTTTCTAAAATATTCAAGCGTTCAAATAATTTCATAAGTACAAGCTCCTCATGGTAGTCAAACTGTGGATGGGAAATGGGAAATACAGTGCTGTTGCTTAAAAAGTAGATTGTTCCATTCTATATTAATTAATCATCTATAATATTTGGTGAATTATATTTATACTCAATGATTTTTTGAAGTTATTATAGTTAATGAAATTTTTGTACTTTATATTTCTGTTCATAGCTTCTGTGTGATTTCGGTAATAGCAAAGGACTGGTTCTTTCCCGTTTCTCATGCGTACTGTAATCTCCTGTTCCTTATTTGTCTCTTCTTACAAGTGCTAATCTAACACGGCTTGCTGCTATGTTAGATGCAGTGGCAAATTTTGGAATGACTCTCTTAGAACATATCTTGAAAGATAGAGGCAAATAAGGTGTTGAAATGTGCTCTGTGTTTTATGGAAAGAACTATGATACTGTGTTGAAAGTGGCAAACATCATAAAGAAGTTCCCATAAATTACACCACATAGTCAGAAAAAGCAGGGTTATTTAAAGTGGACAGAATGCAAAGATTACAAGTTGGTAATGATCTGAGCCACCCCCACAGCAAAGAAATGCAATTTAAACGTGGAAATAATGTAGCATGAATCTTAAAAAAGTTCTTATTAATAAAATCAAACCTGAGGCCAGCTATTGGGGTGAACATTGGAAGATCAGAGAATCAGAACAAGCCACAGCTACCCCACCTCGTCAGTTCCTCAGCTGGTTTTGTTCCTGAAACTGGATGCCTCTGAGTCCTCATCCAGAATGAATCTCAGCTGAACTGCTGCTAGAAGCCTGAGAGCTTAACCAGCCAAATGCTTAACCAGCCAAATGCTTCTAGTTTCTGGTCCTCACGCTTTATATATCTTTCTTCTTTCTACCATCACTCCCTGGGATTAAAGGCATGAGTCACCATGCTTGGCTGTATCCTTGAACACATGGATCTCAGCCTCTGGAATGCTAGGATTAAAGGCGTGTGCTACCACTGCCTAACTTTTATGTTTAATATTGTGGCTGTTCTGTCTCTGACCCCAGATAAGTTTCTTAGGGTGCACAATATTTTGGGGAACACAATACCACCACAAAATAAGCAAGGAAGTAATGCATGGAACTGTCTTTTTCAGAAACCTTTTGGAAAAAGTAAACAAGCAAAACACATAGACATCATTAGTGTGGATCCTGTAGAAGGTGCTCTGTGACAAGTCTTGAAATCAACTTTATTTGTAAATTTAATGTAACACTGAATGTTTATTTGTTTGTTTTGGCATGGGAAAGTAAATTGGTTGCTCATTTAGGAATACTAATCTTATATATATATATATATATATATATATATATATATGTATGTGTATATACATATATATGTATGTGTATATACATATATCATATATATGTGATATGTGTTTTATATTGATGGAAAACATTAAAAAATCTTAGAGTAAGTATTTTTTGATAGTTTTGATTTGTTCTTTTTTGATTGAAAATGTATTCTTCTCTAATACAATACAATCTCCACAGTTTCCCCTCCCTTCAAGACTTCTAGATCCCCAACACCTCATCTTTTTCCTAGATCTACTCCCTTCCATTTTCTCTCAGAAAAGAGCATCCTCCATGAGATAACAGCCAAATAGGACAAAACAGGATAGAATAAGACAAGGGAAAAGCCTTCATATTCTATTCCCTTTGGCATGAGTAGGTACTCTACAGGCTACAGAAAGAGAAACCTAGACACCAACCCAAGCACAAAACCCTTGACCAACAATCTGTCTTGCCTTCCAGATGTGCTGGGGCAATGGTGGCACAGAACTTGTGGAATTTGCCAACCAATGTTTTATTTAACTTGAGGCCTTTGTCAAGAGAGGGAACCCATACCCTCTACTGTCTGGATGGAAACTGAATAGTTAAGAGACATAGGATAGAACCAATCAGGACCGGCAACAAACAAACAAAAAACAACAAAAAACCTCCAAATAGTCAAACAAACAAACAAAACAATGAAAGGATTCCTAATGGCATTCTTTTATACTCATAGATTAGTCCTCTGTTCAGTCATCATCAGACAGGCTTCCTCCTGCCACAGATGGGAACAGATGCAGAGATCCACAGCCAGACATTTTGCAGAGAGAGGGTCTAAGTTGGTGATCTCCATTGTGTCCCTCCACTCTACATTCAGAAAACCCTGTGGAAGAGGGGGAAGAACGACTATAGGAGTCAGAGGGAATGGAGGACACCCAGGGAATGTGGCCCACTAAATCAACTACACAGGGCTCACATAGGGTCACCGAGACTGAAGTGGAAAGCATTGGGCTTGCATAGGTCTGCATCAGGTCCTCTGCATATATATTATGGCTGTTAGCTTGGTGGTTTTGTGAGACTCCTACCATTTAGAGCAGATATGTCTCTGACACTTTTTTTTAACCTGCTCTTGAGGCACTTTCCCTCCTACTGGGTTGCCTTCACCAGCCAAGAATATTCGTGGAAAGATAAAAGGAAATATCTTCCATTAGTAATGTCTATGCTACTGTAGTAACATTAACAAATATTACATACATGAAAAGATCTAATGCTGGGACCATGGTTCATATAACTATTCATTTACAGAGGGTAAAAATACAGTGTTGGAGACAGTACAAATTTTCTAAATAAATGCTGGCTATTGAAATTTATAGGATTGTTTTAGCTATCCTAGGTTTTTTGTTTTGGTAAGACTGCCATTTTTATTATGTTGATTCTACCTATCCATGATCATAGGAGAGCTTTCCATTTTCTGATATCTTCTTCAGTTTCTTTCTTCAAAGACTTAAAGTTCTTGTCATACAGGTCTTTCTCTTGCTTAGAGTTACCGCAAAGTATTTTATATTATGTAGCTATTGTGAAGCTGGCCTACCCCGGTAATCAGATTGGTGACTATCCTAACTGTCATCATAGAGCCTTCATCTAGTAGCTGATGGAAGCAGATGCAGAGATCCACAGCCAAGCACCAGGCCGAGCACCAGGAGTCCAGTCAAAGAGGGAAGCAGGAATCTATGAGCAAAGGGCATCAAGATCATGATGGGAAAATTTACAGAGACAGCTGACCCAAGCTAGTGGGAACTCGTGAACTTTAGACCAACAGCTGTGGAGCCTGCATTGGACTGGACTAGGACCTCTGCATAAGCCAAATGGTTGTGTAGCTTGGTCTGTTTAAGGGGCCCCTGGCATTGGGAATAGGATTCATTCTTGGTGCATGAGATGGCTTTTTGGAGCCCATTACCTATGGTGGGATGCCTTGCTTGGCCTTGATGCAGAGGGTGGGGTGTGGACTTGGTCCTGCCACAACTGAATGTACCAGGCTTTGCTGACTCCCCCTGGGAGGCCCTACCTTTTAGGAGGAGGGGAGAGGGGGTTCGCTGGGGAGGAAGGCTTGAGGGAAGCAGGAGAAGGGATGAGAGGGGGATCTGTGGTTCGTATTAAAACAAATACAAAATTTCTTAATAAAAAAAGGGAAAAAAGAAATTTATAAGGCTTGAAGTATTTCTCTGCATAAGAATAAGCAGCATTGGATTTGTGGAGATGAAATGCCCCAAAGTCCTTTTGTGTAGGTGAGAAAGCTCATTTATGCAGGGGCACACTTAACAGGAGTGACTGCTGGAGCTCCTCTGCACTTTGCTTAGTGAGCACATCACCTTGAGGCTTTTGTCTGTCTGTTTCCTCTTTTGTTTTTGAGATCATGATTATATCACTCTCTTCTTCTATTTCCTTCCTCTAAATGTTCCCTCGAACCACCCCATCCTTTTCTCTCTTTCAAATCCATGGTTTTCTTCTTCTTCTTCTTCTTCTTCTTCTTCTTCTTCTTCTTCTTCTTCTTCTTCTTCTTCTTCTTCTTCTTCTTCTTTTTAGTTGTGTGTGTGTGTCTGTGTGTCTGTGTGTACATGCATTCCTAAATACATAAACACAATCTGCATGGAAATTATAATGTTTTTATATATAGTCTTAAGGGCTGACCATTCAAAAAGATTGCAAGAGCCAGATGAATAGAGACTTTGCTATGAGGTTGTCTCCTACAAATGCCAGATGCTGCACCCATAATGTCTCACCCACTCCCCTTTACATCAAAATTTACTCATGTTATCATCACAAAATCATCATAAATTTTTGAATTTTCTGCATATAGGTGTTTTATCTGCATGTATGTCTGTGTACTACACGTGTATCTGGTGCCCATGGGAACCAGAAGAAGATGTCAGATACCTGGAAATGGAGCCACAGACTGCTGTGAGCTGAGATGTGGCTGTTGGGTTGCAAACCCGAGTTCTCTAAAAGAGTAGCCAGTACTCTTAACTTTGAGCCATCTCCAGCCACAATCATCAGCAATTAAAAAGGGTGGCATGAAATTCTAAGAAACAGAAGGGGGAGTGTTGAAAATAGATATATTGAGTTTTCTATAAGATTATCTTTTACCTAGGAAAAGTCACACAGAGATTATCACTTGGATATTGCAAAGAGGGATTCCACACTCTGTCCATTCTATGTGGTCCATCGTTGTCATTAAAGCTTTTCTGTTATGAAGCACAACATCTGTCATCATTCTTTCCACTGGAGATTCTCTCTCTCGGTTGTTTTAAAGGCTAAGTAGTGTTCAGGGGAACATATTGGTGTTTTTCTTAAATGTTTTACATGCTAGGCTCTGAAAATCAAAACAGAAGAGAGAAAGTAAACAAATAAATAAATGGCCCACAACCCAAGGGAAAATGATATTTTTCAGTCTTTTTCTCAGGAGTTTTCTGAAATCACACCAAGTTCTCATTTTTACATTAGAACAAGAAGATTTGCTATCCTTCATGTGGTTAGAAACCTAAACACTGCCAAAGACACATCTCTCATTTCACACTTCAGAAGTGATGCAAACTATCATTTTATCCCCCAGGGCTTGAAAGAGTGGGTCAGCCTTGCAAGTGTTCTGCTTGGAAGAGACTTCAGATTTTCTACCAATTCTTCTAAACATACATCTGAACATTACGTCATCAACACTAAAAGCCTCATCTTTTATCAGGAAGGAATGAAAAACATAAGAGTAAAAAAAAAATGTGTTAACTGTTCATTAAATGTTAATTGACCATGTGAGGTGGCCACCAGGGTCTCATGCATCTACTAAGGGATTAAGTGTCTTCTGCAAGGCCATCTACCTGAAGACACAAGAATATTGGAGTGTTTTCTTCCAAGCAATAAGACACATAAAGTTTTAAACAAGCTATTCAGAAAAACAGCACAGTAAAAATCTAGCATATAAATAAAAATGTTTACAAATAATGGTCTAGATCATTTCTTTTTAACTCTGCCTGTTTTTGTTTCTCAGATAATTTCTTAAGTTATATTGATTTTTATCCCTCACACACGTTATTAACATTGATGAAATCCAAGAAGATAATTTTTTAGCTACAAAAGACAAGATTTTCTTAGCAGAACCATCACTTACCTAGAAAGCTTACAATAGGTGAATAGCTGTTATCCTGAATGAACAGTTTTTAACAGTTCTCGGTCTCATGGAAACACAAGGGATTTCATGAAATCAGTCTTTGTCTTGGGAATCATTTGCTTGCCTTGGTGACCTTGGGCTGAATTCTATTTTCTAAACTGCCAGGTTGTCACATACAAAATTCTACCACACAGAAATGTTCCAAGGATGCTATTACACTTTTGTAACATACTGTGGAGTCATCAAGTGTCTTTAATTTTGAATATACATACAAACTTATAAATTTTAACAAAGTCAGTCTGTCTTTATAGGAATTCAAATACATTTTCAGTTCATTTTACTTTTGTTAATGTTTTTGTTTTATTTTAAAGAGAACAGGAAAGTCTATGTGTGGCCAATATAATAGTTACCTCTTAACATTAATACTGGGATTTATAACTTAATGCACTTAGTGTTAAGAATGGAAGCTCCATCATACCACACAGACACTGGCTCAAATATGTTTATAGTGGCTTTATTCATAATAGCCAGAAACTGAAATGTCCAAGATGTCCTTCAACCAAAGAATGGAGAAAGAAAATGTGGTACATTTCATTTACAAAATGAAGTATTAAAGTATTACTCGGTTTTTAAAAAATGACATCATGAAATTTTCAGGAAAATCAATATAACTAGAAAAAAAAGAAACCATCCTGGATGAGGTAACTGAAACCCAGAAAGACAAACATGGTATGTACTCACTTGTAAATGAAAATTAGCTGTTGAGTAAGTGAGAGTCATGCTACAATCCACAGACCCAAAGAGGCTAAGTAACAAGGAGGGCTCTAAGGGGGGACACAAGGATATCCCTGGGAAGGAGAGATAGAATAGATTTTGTGGGTTAACTGGGAGTGGGTGGGAATGGAGGTACCAGGTGGGTGGAGAGGGATGGAGGGGGAGGGTATGGGGAGATGCAACTGAAATTGAGAGGAAATGGGAGCGTCAATGTGGCAAGTTAGTACAGTAGAACCTCTCAGGATTCTATGAGGATAACCCTAGCAAGGACTAGGAATGGAGGATACAGAACCTGAAATGGTCATCTTCTGTAACCGGGCAAGGCTTCCAGGAGTGGGATTGGGACACCAACCCAGCCACAATACTTTGGGTATACACAATCTATCCTTCCTCCAAGGTTTGTTGGGGCAATGGAGTTGTATAAATGGAAGTGTCTAACCAATGGTTGGTTTAATTTGAGGCCCACTCCTCAAAATGAGGCACTCCTTAAGAGGAAGTCCAAGCCTGACACTACCCAGATGGTGAAGAAGCA
Organism: Peromyscus leucopus; assembly: GCF_004664715.2. Lineage (NCBI taxonomy): Eukaryota > Metazoa > Chordata > Mammalia > Rodentia > Cricetidae > Peromyscus > Peromyscus leucopus. The sequence continues at coordinate 121,650,008 of NC_051068.1, read as the reverse complement.
GAGACTGAATAGCCCAAAGACCTAGGATAGAAAAACAAAACAAAACAAAATAATAAAATGAAAATTTTATTGATAGCCTAGTTTCATTATGGCTTGCTGGTAGATAGCATGTCTCTATATATTAGCTGCCAAGCATTCACTCAGAGCTTTCCCAATTAATATATGACTCCACTGGTACTATAAGCAGAAGACACACACTCAGAGAGTAATCCACTAATATTTACTGAATTTCTGCCAAGACACAAAGTGGTAGATGAGGCAAATCTACCTTAATACGCAGTTGATGGTGAAACTCAAGAGTATTATGAATGAGAGTTGGGACAAGAAACTGGCCTAATTGACTAGGCAGGCATGGCATACGCCTTTAATCCCTGTTGCTGTATGGCTTCTCTCCAGGTTCCACCAAGCCCCGCAGACCCACAATCCACGTATAAAATAATCACTCAGACGCTTGTATTACTTATAAACTGTATGGCCGTGGCAGGCTTCTTGCTAACTGTTCTTATATCTTAAATTAACCCATTTCTATAAATCTATACCTTGCCATGGGGCTGGTGGCTTAACAGCGTCTTTACATGTTGCTTGTCCTGGCGGTGGCTGCAGTGTCCCTCTCCCCTTCTTCCTGTTTCCCCAATTCTCCTCTCTCCTTGTCCCTCCTATACTTCCTGTCTTGTCACTGTCCATCAGTGTTTTATTTATATAGAGCGATATCCACAGCAAATCCCAGTACTCAGAAAGCACAGGTTGGCTGATCTCTGCGAGTTCCATGCCAGGCTGATCTACAGAGCAAGTTCCAGAACAGGCTCCAAAGCTACACAAAGAAACACTGTGTTGAAAAACAAAACAAAACAAAACAACAAAAAGCTAGCCTAACTTCATTCATGCATTTATGTATTCACTCATTCACACACCTTTTTATTTTCTTAAAAAACAACAACAACTTGATTTCAAGAATATTTATATTTAGCATTTAAAATTCTCCAAAGAACCTAAAAAAGAAAAAGTATCTGTCTTCAGACACTTTAACCTGAACAATGAATGGTCTGATGCACTAACAAAGGAATGTCGCTCACATCTTTCTTCTCTGAAATTATTCTTACACAATAGCAGATATTTTTCTGTCCTCCTGCCCCTACTCATTCCCAAATTCTCTTACTCTTACATGGAAGTGACTTTTCACTTGTTTATCAACCAGGGAGAATAAGCCGTCATCTGGATACTGTATATTATTATTATTATTATTATTATTATTATTATTATTATTCTCTTTTTTCGAGACAGGGTTTCTCTGTGTAGCTTTGTACCTTTCCTGAAACTCTCTTTGGAGACCAGGCTGGCCTCGAACTCACAGAGATCCGCCTGCCTCTGCCTCCCGAGTGCTGCGATTAAAGGTGTGTGCCACCACCACCCGGCCTGGATACTGTATATTAAGAATGAAAGACAATGTGAAATTCCCCCACATTACTATCATGATATCATTTCTTCTCTTCCCAGCATCATACCTCCATAAAAAGGCAATTCCTGGGCTAGCAAGATGGCTCATTGGCTGAGTACAATGTTACCATTGTCAAAACTTGAGTTCAGTTCTTGGAACCCACATGGAATAGACTGTGCTGCTGTAATTTTTCTTCTCCCTCACATACAGACACACACACACACACACACACAACACACACACACACACACACACGCACATAAGCACACGCACACACACGCGCACTCACATACGCGCGCGCGTGCGCGCGCACGCACAGATTTCCTTCACTCTACTGTTTTCTTTTTTGAAGGCTCCCATCACACATAAAATTTATTAAATAAATTTATGTGCAATTTTTCTTACTAATCTATCTTTTGTTTTAAGGTTCTCAACCATGAACCTTGTGATAGATGTGGAAAAACAATACATTTCCTAGTCTACAGATCAAAGGTATAAAAGAACCTTGGATGCAAACAACCTTGTTCTCATTGAATTAAATGGATCATCTATACAAGGAACAGGTCATAGCAAAGCATCTCAGTACAGCTGCCAATGATCTTGGGGCATCTTTCCTCATATTGAAATGGAGTTTACTCTCAATTCCAACCAAAATCATTGGCATTTTCTGGTCATAAAGTTTGTCCACTTTGACATACTAACATTCCTAAATAGTACCTGTTCAGTTAGATAGAGGTTTTAAGAACAAACTAAAAATAATCAAAAGTTTAGAATATTAACCCAGTGAAAATTATTTCTGTCACCTTTGAATCTGAAGCTTCCTCTCCTCTAATATGTAGCTGCAACTGACCTTTGGAAGAGGACTTTTGGGACAGATCCCACTTGTAATTCAGACAGTTGAAGCAACTTGTTGTCAAGTGACTGACAGAATACTGTCAGAAAGGCCACTTCATGACACATTTGAACTTAATTTGCACATATTGTCAGAATGCTAGAGATACTTCTACATGCAAGAGTTTATTGATTCAATCTATCCATTTAAGTTGCATGGAGACAAGATGCCCAGAAAATATACCTGTGGATAGAATTGTATGCAATAGACTCTCCTACCAAATGGAGACCTACATCTGCTGTTGACATGCCCCTTTGATAAAGTATTCATTTATTTATACGAACATGTGCACAAGATACATTGGACCTCATTTTTCTTGAGAGACTGAAACTTGGGTCAGCTGATTAAGCACACCAAGCTACTGCAGCTGACTGTTTTAGCAAATGGATCTGTGGAGTTGCCACAGTGGCAAATGGCACTAAAAAGCACAAAAAAGTGGGACAGGAAAAGTGCTGGGCACGACACAGAATGAATGATGGCATCCCTTCTTTGCTGGGTGCCATCTGGAGAAGACTACAAGGGGGTAAATGAATAAAATGTAATGTTGAAAGAGTTCGCTAGTTTTATGAAATCAGTCAATGTAATAGAACTGAAAAGTGACATGTCAACTTGCCCTTTCAGATTCCAACCATTTCCCTCTCTCTCAAAAATATTTTTTGTAAGTAAAAAGAGGTCTTATGCCATATGTGTTTTAATATGATAATCTTTAGAGCTTTTACTTCCCCACTTGAGTAAAAAGAAAAAAAATTCTACTGCATAGAATGTTCCAAAAATCACTTGGGAAAAAATATTCAGGACAAATGGGTTCCCATTTTGTGGTTGGATATTTCATTCCCTGTGTTCAAAGCTACAATTGTTATTTTGAGTGGAGAATTAATAGTTCATGTGTCCTAATGTTGATGTATATTTCATATATAAAGATTGAAATTTTGTATTGTAACTCTCATTGGTATGTCCTTAAATTGAGTCAAATATCTTAATAACTTGTACACTTATCAGACTCCTCTTTAATTCATAACTCTTGAAAAACTCCCTACCCTGTCTCCTCCACTTTCATAGAATACGTAGGAACATTTCATGTCTAGACCTAAATGTACTCTATAAAATTCCTAAGTCATTTGAAGCGTTAAATTAACACCAGGATTTGTTCTATGAAATGTCATCAAAGTGGTTTATAAAATGAGTACCCTAGAGAGGCAATATATACTTGGCAATGCAGTCCAGCCTGCATTTCACATAAAATATGAATCATTATAGATGAAGGGAAAGTTGTGTCTCCATTTCCATAGGAGTTTGCATACATTTTCACAGTAATAGGACTTTAAAATATTCTATGATGTTTCTCTTGTAAGTCAAGTTGCAACAATGAATTTAAAATAAACTTAAGTTAGTCTGTGCAACAAAATAAAAATTCATATGTGCATGGGCCAGAAAAAGTAGAAAATGATAATGTACTGTACTTATTAACCCATTTCTTGAAGGTTTTATATTAGTACAAGATATTATAAAGTTAATAGAAAAAATAAGCATTTTTGCAGTAGAAATCAGTATATGTTAAAGATCAAATAGATACTACCAAAAGAAACTTAAATCAGTAATTTATAACAATCACTCCTGCTTGGTGAAAGCTAAATTTCATTATCATGAGAGTGAAGACAATGCTTAATGATTTTAGTGTTCCTGTACTGGCACTTCTTTGTGACTGTTAATAGCAGGCTATTGTTTCTGTGAATCTGAACAAAATCCAAATAATTTTCTGTCCCCCAAAGTTTAGAGATGAAATGGTGGCAATACATTTAAGTCTATCCTCCAAAGTGTCCGTGGTGCAGAGTTAAAGAATCTACTCCCCCTACACACACACACACACACACACACACACACACACACACACACACCCGCAAAAATGGATGTAAAGAGTTAACTCAGGTGTTAAAGGCACATACTGCCCTAACACAGGACTTGAGTTCATTTCCCAGAACCCTTTGTCAGGCAGCTGACAACAGCCTGTAACTCCCACTCCAGGAAGGAGTCTATCATTATCTTCAGGTACCTGGGGGCACTGCACTCATATGCTCACACACTCCCCTCTTCTATAACTTTATTTGTGCACGATTAAAAATTAAAGTCTTAAAAATTCTATGTATGAAGAATCATAGATTTTCTTTAAAAAAAAAAAAAAAACAGTAATGAAAGCAAGAAAGGCTTTGCAAAGAAATTTCACATGAGACCAGTGAAGTTCAGACCCAGTTTCCTTCCCCTGATATCACAGAGTCTTGAAGAACACTTTTTTAACTCATATTTAAATCACAATGCTGAAACTTATTGAAAGTATATTCTACAGAAGCAGCTAATTCTTTAAAGCATCAGTCCTACTCATTGTCTAATTCATTGGATGTAGCTGGAGGGCTTCTCTCCAGGTTCCCCAAGCCCCGCAGCCCCACAATCCACTTATAAAATAATCACTCAGACGCTTATATCACTTATAAACTGTATGGCCGTGGCAGGCTTCTCGCTAACTGTTCTTTTATCTTAAATTAACCCATTTTTATAAATCTATAGCTTGCCACGTGGCTGGTGGCTTACCGGCGTCTTTACATGCTCTTTTCCTCGCGGTGGCTGTAGTCTCTCCCCCAGACTTTCGCTTCCCAGAATTCTCCTCTCTCCTTGTCCCACCTACCTCCTGCCTGGTCATTGGCCATCAGTGTTTTATTTACATAGAGTGATATCCACAGCACTTCCCCTTTCTTCTTTTTTTAAAAAGGAAGGTTTTAACTTTAACATGGTAAAATTACATATAACAAAACAATTACCGAGCAAGAATTATAGTTACAATATTAAAGAAGATGTCCTATCTATCTTATATTTGTGAGTTTAAGGTTTTATAGCTAACTTATCTTTTATCATAACTGAGGAAAATATGACTATCTAGCCTTCAACCACATCAAAGACCTGAGAAGGAACATAATGGTACCTGAGAAATGGTAGACGGATGCAAGCAACTTCGGGAATCTTGCAAGAGTAGACCAAGACAGCTGGCAGCCTGGACAGTCACCTGATGTTTCTCAGCATTGTTGGTGCATTCAAATTGGCTACAGGCCTAGAGTATCTGACAGACCATTTTCAGAAGCAGGATTTCTGAAAGACCATCTTACCCTGTCTTGGCAGAGTATAGTGGTCGCTTTCCTTGTGTCCCGCTTGTCCAGAAAGGACAGCATTGCATTTGTACTGTCAGCCATCAAGGCAAGGGCAGTTCTTTGCCCCGTAGGCCATTTTGTGCCAAAAAGACAAACTTCCAAATGGAAATGTCTTAGAAGCCCAACATTCTCTCGGGATCAATTGGTGCAGCCAGGAGCAATTGTGTCTCATGTCAACAGAATTCTAAGTTATTTAAATGCCATATTCTCTAGGTCTATGAAGTGTTTGAAGATTACCTATCTATCTGAAATATATCTATGTATACCTAGAAGACTTAACTAACATGGCTACAAATATGATTATCATAGATGACTGATTATTAATCTATTTTTAATCATCCATTACAATTTTAAATGAGTTAAACATAATACCTCAAACAAGAATAGAAATATATATATACAGTATAACAAAATTAACTTCAAGTTTGTATTAATAAACTAAAATTTTTACCAATGTAAAACATTTTAAACATAAACTAAAATCTATACCAATGTAAAACATTTTAAACAAGTTGTTCTTTAAAAGTAGGTTCATTAATTTACCCTTTTATCTTATCATCTCCATATCCTCCTATATATCTATATTATATCCCCTTTTCTTTTTTAGAAAGAGATCACATTTATAATCAACCTGTTTTAAATAAAAATATTGGTTTTTCTCTGTCCCACACCAGAGGGCTCTTCTGATTTGGGACACAAGAATCTTTTAACCATTTTTTTTTTTAAAGCAATATGTCTGGGTTTAGAGGGGAGTGAGCCAATTCCACCTCTAAAGCCAGCTTGGTATATTTGGGAATTTGGGCGTAGCATCTCTTACTACTTCCTGCTGGAGGGGGGCGCTGTATCTTATGGGGATACAAAGAAAATTTTAGACCTATGGGGTAGTCCGTGAGGCTGTATTGTTTTGAACCAGTTGCCTTGAAACCGCTCTGGATGTTGGATCATCTGGGCCATGGTGTCATCGGAGTCCTTTCAGGGGGTCTTGGCTGGTGAAACCTGATGTATCTTAATCTGGAACAAATCCACAGCCTCTGGCTTTCTGTGGAGACAAAAGCAGAACTTCTTTTCCAAAGTAACATATCCTTATATCCAAATTTTGAAGTCAAGGTACTTTTAAAATATACATTTTGGCATAACTCAACAGCTTTTGTAATCAAATGTTTTTCTTTAGTTATGAATATCAAAGAGAACATAATCCAGATTCTCTGTGTGGTAGCCATCTTTATGTGGCTTATGTTTTATATTACCTTGAGCCTGGAGCCTATTGCTTTAAACTGTACCATTGTAAGCCTGAAACGGCGCTGTGGCTGCTGGCTCCGCCCACTTCAGCTTCCCAACATGGCAGTGGTACGTTTTCCGCCAGCTCTGGGAGTCATCAAGTCTCAGAAATAGTGGGTCTAAGCTTTTATCAAAGCAGCATGTAGCCCAGAAACCTTTTTTTAAAAAAAATACTAGTAAAGACTAAATCTACTACACAGCATAATGTGCCTCTGGCAGACCCCTCATTCCCGCCATACTGCTGGTCAAACGCACCCGCCAGGAACCCGCCAGTGTTCAAACCTGCGTTTGGCGGCGTCTAGCTGCTCATATGAGACAAGAAGCAGGAACCTGGTTTTGGCTCTGTTTATAATTGGTTATTAAATATTCTCAGGTTTAAGGTGGAAACTCGAGCCGTTGGGCGCCATTTGTAGCTGGAGGGCTTCTCTCCAGGTTCCCCAAGCCCCGCAGCCCCACAATCCACTTATAAAATAATCACTCAGACGCTTATATCACTTATAAACTGTATGGCTGTGGCAGGCTTCTCGCTAACTGTTCTTTTATCTTAAATTAACCCATTTTTATAAATCTATAGCTTGCCACGTGGCTGGTGGCTTACCGGCGTCTTTACATGCTCTTTTCCTCGCGGTGGCTGCAGTCTCTCCCCCAGCCTTCCGCTTCCCAGAATTCTCCTCTCTCCTTGTCCCACCTACCTCCTGCCTGGTCATTGGCCATCAGTGTTTTATTTACATAGAGTGATATCCACAGCAATTGGATATTACTATTTACTGATAAATGAGGTGCTGCTAAATCACTCTACTGAGCAAGGCATCACCATAAGAGCCTTAAGATGTTAAAGTTGTAACCTTTCTGTATCATGGAAAAATTAAGGAAAAAGAAAATTTCTTAAGAACATATTTAATAAAAGGAAATTTCATGACATGCATAGCGAATACGTTTCCATGTATTCCACAACAGCCAGCTTCTTTTACTACTCATGTGAGCATATGCATGAGTAAATAATTACTTTTGAGAAATAGAATTACAGCACAATATAGAAAAGTTTAAAATCTAAGCTTAACTCTAGAGCTCTGTACACGTGGAGTGTGTGGAGTCATAGAATAACTGACCACTACGCTTTTTCTCTAAGAAAAGTCAAAGCATATTTTAGGAGCAGACATTAGACTATGTGACTGACTGTGAATAAGTAACCACAACAGAAATAAATATATAAAGAGAATAATAGTATATAGATTTTTTGTGACCAAAATTCTAGGCAACATTATTTCTTAGGTGATGTGGTGCTGGAATAAAAGTTTGTTATGAAACTGATAATGAATGCATCTGTTTTTATCACACAACTTTCATAGAAGTTGGAAGAAGGGGAGGACTTTGTGTGTTCATATTGTTTTATTCTTTGTAGAGTATGTGAAGAGACTGTACATGACATACAACTCCCCTGAACTCATGAAGTGACCACGACTTGTGGTTTTCTACCTTCTCCACTTTACTGTCTTCACTGTGCCCATTGCCCCTGCTCTTTCTCTCTTGTCCTTGAAATGCTCTGAAATTCCTCAGTTGCAATCCAATTGAGTCATATATTGAGTCATGAATCAGACTCTCCATGTAGCCAAGTTTCTTATATTAGAGTTTAGTAGCATATTTACTCAGTGGATTTGGAGCTTTATATTGACACACCAGGGAACAGGACAGAAAGGTATGTACCAGCTGGATCTCAAAAAGAACTAAACTGCTAAATCAGAAGAAGGTTGTAGCAATGTGTTTGCATCAGGTTTGATAGATTTTCATGCAAATTGTGCATTCTGGCTGCTACTAAGCCGTCTCAGCTATAGTCAGGGAAGCTAGGATTTCTCCATAAGTTCTGATTTAAACATCTCTCATACATTTAAAATAAATTTAAAACAATAAAGAAACAATGGTTATACATTGCATATTTTTATGAAAGAATATTAGTCCTGGTCCATTCTAAGTCATGTGACTACAGTAATCCATTGCCAAAGGAAAAAAAATGCATGCTACAATATTATTGACAGGAAAACTTACAAAATAGAATGATAAGGCCTTTATTTTACCCGTTTTTCCTTTTTTCAGCAATGTGTTTTATGTGTTTAATATGTATGTATTTATGTAATATTTTATGTATATAATATGTAATATTTATGTATTTAATAGTTTTTACAGCTAACACAGGTGTGTTAACACGTTATGATACATGTAAAACAATACCGGAAGTGATAGATTGATAGATATGGATATAGACACAGGTATAGACATTGATATAGAGATATATAGAGATAAATGTACTAGTGACTAATGTCCTTGGCTATCCAGGAAGACATTCTAGCTAGAATACTTACTTCTGAAATTTCTAGAAGGTTAAGTTTTCCTGTGTGGAACAATATTGATTATTGAGAACACTACATTGAAGCCATGTTTTATCTAATTCACATGATTGAAACTGGAGGTAGAATCAATAATATACTTAACTAAGCTTTGTAATAGGGTCATGTTATTCAAATATATATCCCAGTCTGGAGTCAGCAGATTTCAAATATGGCCTTCCATAGTCAACAAAGTATTATTTTTGCCATTAATGATAGACATTCAAAGAACATATCATAAAAACATTTATCTATATCAACAGTAATGATTTACAAAATAATTCCACACTCACAAATATCTTGAATTTTGAAAGTAGACCTGTGGCTCTCTGATTTAAAAGCCTATGGATTATGTTAATGAAATTATTCATTAGGGATGATATTGCTTACAACCTGAGAAATATTCAATATATCGTTATAGAAGAGCAATGTAGGAGTTAGATACAATTTCTTCTATTATAGTAACAGCCTCTAAATATTTACAAATTAACATCTGGGTTTTACAGTGGTGTGGAAAAAATACAGGATCCTTGACCAGTGCATTCGAGATGTACATCCATTACTGGTATATCTTTGACCAGTGCATCCCAGACCTTTGTGTCTATGGCCTTTGCGTCAATAGCTGGTACATGCACTGCAATACATCTGTGCTGGTGCCCTCATTACATTCATGACCAGTGCACATAGGATCTGTGCATTCATAACCTGTGCATCCGTGGTGCCTATGCACCCACATCAGGTATGTTCACCACCAGTGCATTCATGGCCAATGAACTCATGATCAGTGTATCCATGACCTTGAGTGTTCTATGACTAATGTATATATAACAACTGTATCTCTGACAAACGTGTCTACCACAAGTGTTTCTGTAGACATGCATTACATCCTGACCTTGGTGGGGTGTTCTGTGGTCCTTCCAAACTGCATGCTGAAATCCTCAGTGCTTGTGTGATGGGATTAGAAGAGAGATTAGGAGGGTAACTCAGCATTGAGGGTAGAAGCCTGAGGAGTGCTTTCAGTCCCTTGATAAAGGGAACTGAGAGGGTTTTGTTTTTCTGTTTATGTTCTCTTTTTGTTTTGGATTTTGTTTTAACTTTGAATCAACTTACAAAATTAATAGTTGGTAAATAACAAATATTGGTTAAATTACTGAATAAAGTTATTTAATTAAATTACTTCAGTTTGAAATGCCTTACATAGAAATTACTTTCCATGGATGTTAGCAAAATGTATTTAGTCGAAAGTTAAAGTTTTAAAAAAACTGACATTTTTTAAAATTGATTATTTCTGTCTGATTATATATAAATACTGATTATTTCTGTCTCTGTAATGATGCAATCCAACAAATTGGATAAAACGAGCATAATTCCACCTGAAGTACAAAACTGCACAAATTTGAAAATTCATCACTGGTGTAGATGGAGGAAGTGTTTGTCCGTGTGTGTGCAATAACTCAGAATTGTGATCTACAACTAAGCACAGTACAAACTTTGCTGTATGGAAGAAGTCTGAGAAATATTAATAAAGTACAAATGTACTTGACTCTGCTCCAGATCTCTAGAGACCTATTCTTAAAACATTAAGGAAAAAAAATCTATGAAATTAGGAGGACATGTGGGAAGGAGATTGGCAGGAGCTGGGAGGGGGAAAATAAGGTGAATAAAAGCAAAGTATTTATTTGCATATATATCATAAAAGAATAATTTTTAAAAAGAAATGGAAAAATATTTCCCATTCATACCAGGAGTGAAATATATCATTTAAACAGCTATATCTAGATGACCCTAATGAGGTCAGCCAAATTTCTATGACACAGCTGTTCTATTTCCAACTAAAATTCATCTGTTTTAATTCCCAACGGAAGCACTACTGGCAAAGGAACTGTGGCGCTATGGTGTGTTGTTGTTTACTCATTTAGTCACTTACATATCCCTTTACTTATTTTAGGCTTTAGTGAGTAACATTTTTAGTGACTTTGGGGCAGCTATGTGAAAACACTATGCCATATATGTTTGTAATTGGATCTCAGTTGATACAGGGGTAGGAGGACTAAGTGAACAGGATTCTCAGCACTTCATTATTTGTCTAAAGCTAAGATGTAAGGCTTTATTTTAATTTAAATAAAACCTGAAGGTAGAACTATGTGGAGCTGTCTTGCATTGTCTGGCATTCTGTCTCAAGAGAATCTTTGATAGTGTTCTTCTTTAGACTATATTCACTTCCCCAGTTTTCCTTGGTTAACATTACAATTTTAATTCTTCATACAGTGTAATTCACCAGGACGGTGCAGCTGTTTCTTCTGCTCCCCTCTCCCCAGCATTTTGTGAATTGTTCATTCACATCAAAAACCTTGAATTCATAAACTGAATGGTCTACATTTTGCTGACATATTTTTCTGAATATAATATGATATTTTCATTCAAAATGTGAAAATGCCATTTAATTATATGCTTCTGCGGAGAGCTGAACTTGAGGTAGTAAATATTATTGAGACAGAAGGGGAACTTTAAAAAATATGCTTCTTAACTTTTATTTTTATTTAAGTTTTCTGGGGCTGGATGTTATCTGTCAAAGTGAAAGATGGGTTAAGAAGCATTTATAGTTTGTGATCTACTTATAAGAGAAACAATGTGTTTCACATTCGCTTTATAGAAAGAAAATCTATCCATAGTGAGTAACAACCAAAATTCCAAAAGAAATAACTTTCTCTGTTTATTATTGTCATTTTTTTGGTGTTTGATTCATGAATTTTTATGTTTGAGTGATTTTCCTATATCCAAGTCCTGATTTTGGCTTCACTTAAGACAATTGTTGCTTTCCTCTGAGCCTTAGCTCAAGCTCCACATTTTTTACAAAGCAATTTCCAGGAAATACTTGTTCCCTAACTATTTATTTCTTAGATTCTTCCCTCTCAGAAGTTATTTTAATTTAACCTCTTTTCATCTTACCCAGGTTCCCTTGCATCCCAGGATCAGTTGGTGTTTACAACATGCAGGATTTCACACTCTTTTCCTCACTTTGCATTTTCCCACTGTAAAATAGTAGGAATGTGAGAGAAGCCAAAGACTTTTCCCATTTTGTTTTGTTCCTTCCTAGTGGTGAGACTTCTTCAGCTCTCACCTAATCTGAAAGGTTGGGATATAAATACAATTTCCAGTAAAAGTATTTTGGACAGATGCAAAATTGTTACATGCTTCAGGATAATATGGGACTTCTTGCTGGCTTATAGATATGGATAATTGACATGACATTTCCTTTTTTGAGATTATAAAATAATTATAGCCTTTCCTTTTAACTCTTCTTCCTTTCAAAGCCTGCTTGTATCTCTCCTTGCTCTCTTTCACATTCATGGCCTCTTTCTTTCTCATTAATTCAATGTGTACTAATAAAGACTTAGTGCACAGAGTTTAACAACAGAATGGAGTCAGATATTGAAAACAGATGTAGGAAAACTGACGTGTTATCCTACAGAATATTTATTTTACTATATTTTCAATCCACTTCCCAGAATTTTTAAATGGAAAATGCCACAGTCATTTCAAAGAAAAGGATTGTTGATCAAGAAGCTTATTTATCAGCACACTAAGTGGAGATAAGAACTAATTACACTTGAGGGCAGGCCACATGGCCAGCAGTGGATGCCCAATGCAAAACAAATTCAGTGGTATTTTTCGAATTTTTTAACTTCATAGGTATTTTGCTTATATACCATATTTTTAAATTTTGTGTTTTTATGTGATTTCTATGTGAATGAATGTGTGTGTGTGTGTGTGTGTGTGTGTGTGTGTGTGTGTGTGTATCTGAGTTTGTTGGTTCTTTATTCTCTATTTATTTGTTTTGTTCTGTCCTATCCTCACTATCCTGGTTTATGTGTTTGGTTGGTTGTTTTATTGTTGTTGCTTTTGCCTGCTTCTGAGAGAGTGAGTGTGTGTGTATGTGTGTGTCTTTGTGTGAGAGAGAGAGTATGTGTGTGTATGTGTGTGAGAGAGAGACAGAGAGAGAGAGACAGAGAGAGAGACAGAGAGAGGCAGAAAGAGAGACAGAGAGAGAGACAGAGAGAGAATGAGAGAGAATGAGAGGGTGGGGATTATTTTAGGTCAAGGAAGAAGTACTGGGAGGAGTTGGGGAAGGGAAACAGTGATCAAAAACAAATTTAAGAAGGTGCTTTCAGTGGAAAATGCTAGTGAGTGGATAGCTCCTATGGGGCCAAGGAAGCAAGATCACATTAAAGAGCCAGAGAAACTAGAGCTCATGGCAAGTGCAACCTCTCACTGAGATCCAAAAGGATTAGAGTATTTATCCAGTCTTCCATTTCTCATCGGAAAATTTATGTTCTTGTATGTATTTGTGAACCATATTGTGTCCTTGAAAAATTCAGTCCTTCTACTAGCCAAGAAAATAAGCATAGACTGATTAAGTAGCAAGGCAACAAATAGCAGGATCCTCTGAGAGGAGCTCTGTAAGAAAGACTTTCATGAATCCAAGGCTTGCCTAAAACACTCTGGGGGTTCAAGTCTAATTTTGAACTTCTGACTGTCCTCTCTCTGCCTTCCAAATGCTGGGATTACAGGCATGTGCCACCATACGCTACAAAATGCGGGCTGTTTTTTGTTTATATTCTTTATATATGGTATTGTATTGTAAGAACATTTTTCTATAAGTATGCATTATATTTTGAGCCCACTATTCCCCTTTATGCCCCCGACCAATCCCATTTATGCCCCTCTTTGCTCTTTTCTCTTTATACTTAAAAAAAATAAATAAATCCTTTGAGAGGATTTTACAGGTCTATTATTTCATTCAGACCCTCTCCAATATCCGAAACTATTCCCTCATCCAATATCATCCTGACAGCTACCCATTCAACTTCATTCCCCTCTGTCAGTGCATATATGCATATATATATATATATATATATATATATATATATATATATGCACATACACATTTTATTCATGGATAGACACCTAGGTTGGTTCCATAATTTAACCATTATGAATAGTGTTGTAACAACATTGATGTATATTATCTGTGAAGTCTTTGCTTAGAGTTGAGAAGTAAGGTCGGGACTAGGTATCCCAGTGGTGGATATAGGAAGAAGCACTGAGGTTACTGTGCATATATATACTCATGATGTCCAGTTTCTCTTGCAAATATCTTCCTGGATGTGTGAACTTCCATTTTTCTTCAACTTTTATGATATACATACATAAATGGTTTGTGTATCTACGGGTAATCTGAGATCTACAAATGAGAGAAAAGTTGAGACTTTCTTATTAGGTCAGACTTATTTTCTTAATATAATCTGTAATTGTACCCATTTCCTTGCAATTGACATAATTTTATTCATATTTATGATGATTAAAATATATGCACACTTACAAAATTTTCTTTACCCATTCCTCTATGGGTAGACACCTAGGTTGGTTCCATAACTTAGCCATTATCAATAATGCTGCCTGAAACATTGATGCACAAGTGTCTCTGTGATGTCTTCACTTGGCATTGAGAAGCAAGGTCTTGAGTTAATATCCCAGTGTTGGATGTAAGAAGAAATATTAAGGTTACTATGCAAAAGTTGTCAGAGCATCAATGGAGTGTAAGAAAATAATATTAATGTGAAGAATATCTATTTCTTTTCAATATTTTATATACTTTAAAATTTTTAAGTGCTAATCATATTCACTCTATCTTTAACTTTTAAAGCTCTTTAGTTGGTGTCACATGAGTTGATCAATTTCTTGTTTCTATGATGATTATTTGGTGATGCTTATGAGGAAAAGGGTTTTGTTTAGCTCAGAGTCTTGAGCTCCAGGGCACAGTACAAATATCGGCTTAGAAGTGATGATGGCTCCAGATGGATGACATCACCATACTGTGGTCACCTGTGAGAGTACATATGCCTTCCTCATTTGTACTGTTATTTTATTTGTTAGGGGAATAGGCCATATGACTTCATTTTGTCCCTTTTTCATGGTATTGGGATGGGGAATTACCACTGTTCATAACAATATTGTTTATGGTAGGACATACCTGTGTCCATCAGTAGACAGATGAACAGACAAAACAGTGTGCATAGAGACATGGTAGTAGTATTTAGCAGTAAAAGAATGGGACTCTGATACATGCTTTTACTATGAAGCTTGAAAATACTATTCCCAGGCTAATAACCCAGACACAAGAGGACAGATACCATGTGATCTCACTCATCCTGTGACCAGCACAGGCAAATTCATAGACAGAAAAATGGACAGAGGTCACCAAGGACTATGGGAAGGGATTGCAGGTCAACATTTCATGGTGCAGCACTTAGGATAATAGGATAATTCACACCACTGTAGATTCATAACTGAAGCAAAAATCTAATTAATCTTATCAATAAAAAGGGTATGATTCCAGAGGCTGAACAGCCTCTCCCTTTTCTTTGCCTTTTGAATCCAGGAGGGCCGAGTTTCAACATGTGAACCTTGGAATACAGTTTCAAACCATATCCAAACCATAGCATAATTAATATGTGAAGTACTTGAATAAAAAGTTAATAAAATGATATTGTATAATCTGGAAAAATAAAGTATTGTGTACTGATGGAAGAATGCATTTTTTAAAATATTACTAAATTATAGTATTTCCATTTATGCACTTGACTAAAAGTTTTCCCTAACATTGTTCTTCCAATTTGAAGTGTCAAAGGTATTAGATAACATAATTCAACGTATTAAGCAGTATCTGCTAAATATTATGATTTATGGGAACAGATAAATATTTTATTGGCAGTCTTTTTTAATTCATTGTCTAAATTTGAAATAACTCTATGTACAAATTATAGAATTGGACTTCAATGTTTTGCAAAGAAAAAGCTAGAGAAATATAATTGTAGGTGAGCTGTACCATTATATTCTCTCCCCAGTAAGATAATTTTCATTGATGAGTGAAAGTTACTTTATAAAACACACACACACACACACACACACACACACACACACACACACACACAGCACTATTTAAAATCTCTAGGAATTATTTTTAGTTGTACAGAGCAAGTGCAGTTATTTATGCAATTCTACTATATCTTATCAAGTATAAGAAAGTCTGCAGCATGCACATACCCCTTAACTCTACTTTAACAAGTAGAAACTACCAGAGTAAGCGACGTTTTAACAATTAATCCCTAGGCAAGGGACACTGTACCACCGAAATCTTGGGGCTGAGAAGGGAAGTTTAGTTCTTACTCCAAGACCCTCTTGTGGACTATAAATTATGAGAGGCTGGCAGCCATCACAATGTTATAGGATATGTGTGTTACCCAGAGGAAGGAAAAAGCTATACAAATACAGTTCTGCACAGTTCATTGCTGTGGATATTGCTCTGTATAAATAAAACACGGATTGGCCAGTAGCCAAGCAGGAAGTATAGGCGGGACAAGGAGAGAGGAGAATTCTGGGAAGTGGAAGGCTGAGGGGGGAGACACTGCCAGCCGTCACCATGACAAACAATATGTTAAGTTGCCGGTAAGCCACGAGCCATGTGGCAAGGTATAGATTTATAGAAATGGGTTAATTTAAGATAGAAGACTTAGATAACAAGAAGCCTGCTGTGACCATACAGTTTATAAGTAATATAAGCATCTGAGTGATTATTTTATACATGGGTTATGGGATGGCAGGGGCTTGGTAGGACCTGGAGAGAAGCTCTCCAGCAACAGTTCATGCTAAGTGGACAGGTATTATTTGATATGGAGTATGGATGAGTCCATCCCTAAGTGTATTGTTGAAAATAATACAGATGTTGGTGGCGATGAAGCCATAAGCAATATGAGATTCACACTGACAATCCAATCACAGACCATAGGGAGTCTTGTAGTAGAATGGGACATTCTAAATAGTCCTTGAGTGTCAGAACCACCTCAAAAAATAAAACACTCTCCCTTCAAAGGTTCATACTGCTTCAGAATATGTAAGATTTTAGATCTCATGTTATCAGTAGAAAAGAATTTAGCAATCACCTTGGGATTTTGGAATCTAATAGCCAGTTATGTGACCAAGAGCAGCAGAACATATCAACACATCAGAGTGACAATTTATATGGGGAGAGAGAAAAAAAGAGGGAGAGACAGAGATAGACACACAACAAGTGTCAACAAACATATGTTCGTCAAGACTGTTACTCAAACTGATGGTAAAATTAGAAGATACATGAAAAATCTAGACATGGGTAAAAGAACTCTGTTATAAGAAATCTAAATCTAAGATTCTGAGGGTCACACCAGTGACATTAAATGACTTTTCAAATCTACAGTAAGAAAAGAAAAAAAGGAACACAGAAAATCTATTATTTTCAAATATTCACAGAATTTTCAAATATATTAAACTAATATTCAAAGTAATAATATGAAATATGAGAAGATTAAATGTTTAATCAAGATACAGATGTTATTAGATGATTCAAATGTTAAGTTATTCTTGTATAGGACACACAGGACAGTCAATAGAAATAAACATAGAAATAGGTAGGAAGTAGAAGGATTAACCAAATGATAAAATGCAAACAGCAACCAAAAAAGAGAAAAAAAAAATGGTTTAACTGATGTTAAAGAAAATAACTGCAAACAAAAAAGTAATTTATATAGAGAGGGACATTTTAAAAAGTTATGTTTTCTGTTAGGGCCTACAATATTTATGAAAGATTGTATACTTACACAGGAGCCTACAATACCAGAATACTTTTTAAAGATGTAGAAAATAGTTATTATAAATATTTCTATAATTGATAGAAAATGGAATTTTTGATAAGAAACATTTGACTGGAGCCGGAGGGGTGACTTAGTAATTGACAGCACTCAATGATCTTGCAAAAAAACCAGGTTCAGTTCTTCCTACTCACAGCAGGCAGCTCACATCCACAGTAGCTGATACTCCTGGATATTTGATAGTTTCCTCTCTAGATACCCACACATATGTATATACACATGAAGAAACATACATACATACACATAAATAAAACAAAATTTCACAAACTCAAAAGAAATCCCTGATAGGAGTGATAAACCACTAGACCCACCAGAGACCTACAGGAGATTGCAGCCAACAGTGGCAGTGGAAAGCTCATTCCACTCCAGAGCACGTGAAACTGCTCGACAGAACGCACCACATGCTGGCAAAAGTCTTGCTCAATTCACACAAGAAGAATGAATGTGAAACGAGCATTCGGTCCATTTGAAAATCATTTAAGGACCAACAGTTTGTAAATATTTACAAATTAAACAACATACTCATAGATAGATACCAAGGGCTTAAAGTAACCCTAGAATGAAATAAAAGCATTTCAAATACTTGGACACAGAAATGCAGCATATCCACATCTGTGATCCACAGTTAAAACAGTGCTCAGAGGAAAGTTCACCACGGAAAAACTTTTATATTAATAAAGAAAAACAATCTCAATTTGATAGTGTTATATTTAATCACAAGAAATCTTTAAAATATTAAATGAACCTCAATGTACTCATAAAGAAATATATATTATTAGAGTGAAAATGTTATAAAATGGAGAAAAAGGAATTCTGAGAAATTGACACAGCTAAAATTCATCTATTTCAAAAGCAAACATAATGCCAAAAATACATGATACAGAGAAAGCACTACAATTGTGAGTATCAGCAATAAAATTTGGAAAATCACAATATCATTGCTACTTTAATAATAACATAAAAGAATATTATCATGTATGTTATATGTATCAACCACATTAGTGGCATGGTTCACTATAACATGGTTTATTTAAATTTTCATTATCATTGTGAATTTCACTAATTTATACAAGAAAAATTCCTCATATTTACCTCATATATCCCTTCTCCAATTCCTTTTATACTACACTCAACAGGCCTCCTTGCTAATTCATGTCCATATTGGTTTTCGTAACCAACTAAGTCAAGTTACTGTTGTCCATCTGCATTTGACTCTGGGACCTTAGTCTGGAACATGGAAAGCCCAGTAGTGGCAACAGCCAAGAAGATAAGGGATTCTCTCTTGACTTTGATCTCTACTCAGAGATCCTAAGAACTTTGCAGCTTCCTAGGAAATCAGAAAGATCCTATCCCAACCAGATAAACCTTGTAGCTGGGATGTACTCTTGGATTAACTGGTAAGTGGAAAAAGTAAGTGATGAAAATTCATGGTACTTTCTATACCGCTGTACATTCTCCAAAGAGGAGAGGCCCAAGAATGAGTAAAAAAAAAAAAAAAAAAAAAATCAGTCATGCCTACGATGAAGCCTCAGATTATAAGCCTTTGGGTTGTAGTTGCCAAAAGCTTTTAAATCATCAACACATCCACATGACAGGAAGAGAACAAACCCAAATTCACAGTGACGGAATTTCTCATACCCAGTACCCTTCTAGTCAACCCATATCTATTCCCTCATCTATATTTCTTATTATATTTGTAGTATAGTAAGATAGTAAGCATAATTCAGCATTTCCTGGAGTGCTGTGACACCAGTTAAGCTGGAAGGGGGCGGGTAGGGAACCTGAAGCTATTGCAGAGGTGGTCAGAATTAGAGGTGAAAAGTTAGTGTGGGTTCAACATGAAGTGAGAGGGCACATCTGTGGAACTCATTCCAGGTAGATAATGCAATTTTGAGCTGTAATATACAAAACACTGTTGGTGTCTGCTGGAGAATTAGAATTGCTCTATGTTAATTGTAGCTGAGAGAGAAAGATATTTTATTTCTTTGTCCAAACCATAGATCAAAATTATTAAATGGATTAATGATGTAAATATAAGATCAAAAATGTGAAATAAAAGGCAATCATTTTTAAAGGAACTGAAATAAAAAATGGACTTGTCTAACAGTTTCTTTTCTGTTTTTTTCTTCATCCTGAACATGATAGTATAAATTAAAAATATAAAATATCTAGTGAATGAAAATATTTACAAATTACATTTCTGATAGAGGACTTTTATGCAGAACACACACAGAACTCCCATAATTGAATAATGAAAAGATAAAGATAGCTTATTAAAACTGAACTAATATATTCCCAAGGACTATATACAAAGAGTCAACAAACATGTAAAAAGATGTTAATACCACTAATGATTTGCTGTACACACACAAAAAAAAAAATAAATCAGAGATATCAAGTACCAACAATTGCATGGGAATTGACAACATTGTGAAAATATTGACAAAATCATACATAAATCCTGTGAACCAAAATAATATAGTTACTTTAGAAAATATTTGGGTAGATCCTCAAAGTATGCAGCATAAAATCATAATGTGACTCAGGATCTGAACATGTAGGGTCATATACTGAAGGTCAGAGAAACCATAAATGCTAAGAGAACATGTGCACAGATATTCATAGTGCCATCCAAGAGCAAGAAGTGGCAAAATCTCCCTTCTGTCAATTTAGTAAGTGTGGGCTTTGGATTCATAATTGTAGTCTTCCTACACAAAAAGTTTAATCTTTAATAATTATCATGAGAAGATTTCCAAACTCCCGAAGAATCTCACTTAAGAAACACACTCACCTTCTGGGCCTGGATGCAAACCCATGCATTTAGAATCTTACCCAGGCCTGCATTGTGCAGGGCTAAGTCAAGAAGAATAGGTGCTGGTCTCCGTTTCCTTTCTAATTGACTTTCAGAAAGACAGTATTCAAAAGCGCAATATGCTATGCAGGATGCCCTCAATATTTAGGAATACAGAACAGACAAATGTGCTGAATCTCTTCTTTAGCCATATGTTCCCATGGTGTCTTTAGGGTTTCACTATATTGAAATCTTGAGCAAATAATTTCATTAATCATCTGTTGATTATCAGAGATGCAATTGTCTCTCTTTATTAAGGACCATGAACAAGTCTGCAGCACATCATATAAAATGAACTTTAAAATGTGGGTAAATATGACATTCTGTCACTGTCTCAAAAACTTTAGTTTCCAGGAAAATGTCACTAATATGGTTGATCTGTAAACTTAAGCTTAAATTGGAAAGCTGAGTCCTTGTGACTACTAGCCAGAACCTGTGGCTGTCTAATATGGATATAGCCTGAAACCAAGTGTCTAAGAAACACTTTGTGCACAATTCAAGAAAGAAAAGGCAAGAATGAAAAAAAAATGTAAAGTATAAAAATTGATTTTTTTTTATCTTTTTTCACCATTACTTAAAATGTTACTTACCAATATATGTCTATGAACTATTGGGTAAATACTATCTATGAACCTGGAGGCTTACATCTAACACCTAATTTTTTTTCTTTGAAAGATGGTCATCTCTGCATGAAGGAAAGGACATTTTTTTGCACCCGCATTCTCTACATGTCTCCTTCACTCCATCTATCCCTCTCTGTGCCTATATGTGTGGTGTGTGTATATAGTAGGGTGTGGTGTGTGGATGTGATGTGTGGGTATGGTTGTGTGTGCTCTTGCCTGTGCCTGTACTAGGTAAGGCTGGAGGAAGACAAATTATAATTTACTTTATCACTTCCCACTTTGGTGTTAAAGATGGCTTAATTTTTTTTCAACATATCTGAAGCTTCCATTTTGGGCTCGTGAGCTTCCCATTATTCATCTGTGTCCACCCTGTGAAGACTGCATACACTCCAGCTGCACCCGACTTTTGCATGGGTGCTAGTGATGCAAGAAATTCACTTCCCCTGCTTATCACAGCAAGTGCTCTCACTGACTGAGCATTTTCTGTAGCCCAGTTTTCCTTTGTAAATGTTTGATCTTGTGAAAACAGTAAACTAGATTACTTCTATAATTAAATCAAAAACTTGCATTATCACTGAAATGATAAACACATGCATGCTAGGATTGAGTTGTTAAAAGTATTTCTAGCTTCACAGTGAAATCTAACTGCTTGTGATAATTAATACACCTGGTTCCTGAGGTTGTCAGGTTGCTTCAGTTTAATACAAAACACCATGTTCAGTAGAACGCTTGGTTTCAGTCTGGAAAGAGACTAAATTATTCTGTAATACTATCTCCTGACAATGTACAGAAGGCTACACTCTTTAAACAATACATTATGATGCCAAAACAGATTACATGTGAACAGGCTTATTGGGATATTATTTATTTGTACTTGCTTAAATCCCTAACAGAGATTCCTGCCTGCTTATAAAGAGCATGTAGTTGGAGAATGGGCAGGGAGGGGTGGTGACTGAGCTGTGGGCACTTCACATACAGGACAAATGTACAATGTCTAGGGTGGGCTGGCTGATGAACACAGATTTGATTTGCACTGGAATTTTACTGCAATATTAATCATACTAGAAGATGAATCATTATAAGATCCTTTAGACAGATTATGGAAAAGTGACAGCTTTCATGAAACCCTCTGCAGGTCTACAGGTCAAGGTTTTCTAAAGCTATAGATGGAGTGCATCTTGTCAGCACTTACCTCTTAGCTCCATCACTACACATGTGCTTCTGGGAAGAGCCTCCACTTGTGCTTTAAAGACACAAGTGAGGGGACATCTTATGGAAACCGTAAAAAGTTGACCTTGAATTTGGAAAATGTACACTAGCTTCCAGTTATGCTATGAAACATGTCAGTGACTTTGAACATTTTTTTTTTTAATGTCTCAATGGCAACCTTTCACTCTTCTAAGAAATGGCATTATCTGTTCTACCCAAAGAATGTGATTACAGTTTGAACAAACAAAATGAAAACGTATGAACCTTAGGTATACTAAATAACAGTATTTCATATTCATAGTTACTGACTTTCTGAAAGTTGATCTAATGTGACACCAGGATTCTAAGTGAAATAATGTTTAGTTATAGAATGTTGCCAAACCTCGAATGGTCAAAAAGCCAAAGAGTGAAATGGGGACCTACTAAAGGATAAATTAAAATTTATATGACTTTAAGGTCTATAGAATTTAGTAGGTATATCATCTTACTTAATTACGTCAACAATTCTGAGAGGCCATAACAAGTCTATGTTTGCATAATAAGACAGAAACATAACACCTGGAATCCCAGCGAGCCAAGTGGTTACACACACCCTTTGATCCCAGCTCTCAAAAAAAAAAATACAATGAAAGAGAAGAGAGAAAGGAAGGAAGGAAAGAAGCAAGGGTGGGTAAGGAAAAAGGAAGACCAGAAGTTCGAGGTCATTTTTTAGCTAAGTATTCCAGTTTGAAATCTGCTGAGACCCTGCTAATTAATAATAGCACCTTAAAATAAATTAAAAATATTTCCATTCCTTTGAAAAATATCATTCTTCTTTGTCTAGTTACTGGTTCAAAAAGTATTTGCCTTTTTATTATGTAGTTGTATTTATTTAATTATTTTTCCAAGAAGATGTTAGCAATCTTTTGCACAAGAAATCTTACCAAATGTCAATATAAGTAATTAGAGTATTTTTAAATGTTTGGGAAGTACCTGATCTGAAATGTATGTAAATATTAGAATAAGATGATATTAATTTAGAAATAAAGAAATGTAAGGAATCTTGTTGGAAGCAATTTTCATATATCACTTGAACAATGTTCCACTTAAAATTCTGCTTTACCAACTTGGTTGATTTAATCCTGCTTTATATTCAGATAAACTAGCTAGTATTTATTGCCTGCATGCCAGGGCTCCCAGAAGCAACCACAACACTTCTTTGCTTTTTCCCTACTTGGCTATCCTATGTCTAGTGAAAAGCCAGGAATGTAACAAGTCAGGAAAATTTAAATGATGATAGTATGGATTGAACCAAAGTTTGTAAATCATTTAATAAAGTAGTGAAGGAAACATCTGTAGAGAAAGTGCCTGCTCTTCATTCAAGGGTGTTCTAATTGCACAATGTCTTCCCTCTTTGCTCTTCCCGTATTTTTTTCCCTAGTGGTGTAAGGAGCCAAAAGAAAAGAAGGATGTGATTAGCTTTCAGAATAAAGGCAATGGAAATATAAATACTGATTTTCAAGAAAGATGTCAGTGGTTTTTCATATGTTAACACCTGAACAAAATAAAAAACCCAGTAATTTCCGACTGAACTTTCAATAAGCATAGGGGATTCTCAGTAGATGGCAGTTTCTGTCTGGGAAGGTTGGTCTAAGATGCAGCTAAACCTGGAAAAGCAATAAAACTCTTCTTTCATATTATCTGGGATTATGGATACTTTTCTCTAATGAAAGAGTTCAGTGTGAATAAAGACAAAAATTGTGAAGCACATGAGCTTCTTTCTATCATTTTCTATGTGTGGGCTTTAATTCTTATGATTACTATCTATAAGTCTTCCTTAAATCTATTTTCTGATAAATGCTACTGTAAGAGTAAAAGAAGGAAATTCACATTAATCTTGATATTTCTGATTTGGAAAAGGCACAAACACAAGCAATGTCTTCTTTTTTAAATATAAGACAAGTAACTGATGTCTCCAAGGTGCCACAGCCAGAATGCTGCTTCTACAAAGAATGATCCACAAGTCTCTAATGTGGCCTAACTCATAACATGAACAAAGAGCACATTAGTACTATGCTGTGGCTCCTTCCTCTGAATTGAAACCTTCCCACCTAAAGGGATGTGGAAGATTCATAAGATTTAGGACATCCTGGAAACATGCAAGACTTAAAATTTCCATGAAAATTACAGGACTCACAGTGCTCTAATTACCAAGACTTGTAATGCTATTCTCCAAAGTTGCATGAGCAGTGAACAATTGATGAATGAGAGAAATCTCTTCAGTAGAATTGCAACCAAGTTGTACATGGATTTTCAGGATACAGATTTTGTGAGCTCTTGTCATCTGAAGTGGAGTGTTCAGTTCTGCAGTTACCCTTGAATCACTCTTATTCCTGGCAGAAGCCCCTAAACCGTAATCATGCATGCAGTCCCAATTAAAGTTTGGTTCTTCAAGTTGGTTGTGAGCAGAGTAATTTCTTTGGTCTGTTGTTACCCATGTCTATGGTATGTGTTCATATATCCAAGGATATGTCATGCAACCAAACTTTCTTTGCCAGATCCACGTTCACTTGAGCTTGAAGACTTTTGTTTAGATATAGTGCATTGTGCAGTGTTCTATACAGAACCTTATAACAGTAACTTACTAGCAATTAATTAGAACCAATCTTACTAGATCAGGAGTATAAGCTAAATCCTGTGACATCTTCATATCCATAGAAGGTTTAAGAAGAACATGATAAAACAATTGGAACAAAACTACCACAATACAAGAAAGGCAAAGGATTGCTGGGCATCAACAGAAGTACAGAAAAGGAAGAGAAGACATGTTTCTCCCTGAAAAATTTAACAAGCAACATGACACTTCTGGGACTTTGTTTTTGAACATCTAGAATGAGTTTCTTTTGTATAAAGCAATATGGTGTTAATTTGTTATAGTCACCCAAGCAAGCCAAACATAGTGTCATATCTTGTTTTCAGAGAACTCTTCTCTGACTATATGTGAGCTCCATATCTAGCTGATATATTTCTTCCATATCATACCATGGTCTGTGTGCTACAGAATTCCCCATTTATTTGCCTCTCTTTCCATAAAGCAGGAAGATACTTGTTGCTGTGAATTTCCAACTACTTTAATTTATCTCTATAGTCTCAAAATGTCTATTTATACTGTGAATATATGACTTTAATTGAACCTGTAATTACATTAATGTCAATGTTTTTACATGAAGATTTGTGTTCTTTATAATAGAAAACATCACCATAAATTTATGGCAATTGGAATTTATTGAGAAATTCATTGCTATCAAATTACATGATGTAAACACTGCCATCTAAACTTGTCTTGACTTTCAGCCTTCTCAAGAGTTGGAATTTAAAATCAAATAACAAAAAAAGAAACATCAGAGCTTGAAGATCAGAAGCAACTTGGTCTTAGGAGTCTAGTGAGGCCTGATGGAATCATATTTTGTCTCTCACCAAGGACAGAAGGATCATTTTTTCAAATGATTCTCTATGCATAAAATGAGTAGTGATAGTGGTATAACAGGATTTCCTCATGTTTCATACATAAAAACCAAGAAACTGGGAATCCACCACCCAAAAGCTACCAGTTAAAATCCACTATATTTTCATTAACAACCTTACCAAAGGACATCTTTAGCTGTCTTTGAGAAACACTGATTCTGGGGTTTTAGAAACATTCCTAAAAGTTGTATGACTCCAACTGAGTGTACCTTTACTTACATCTTATCACTCCATGGAATATACTGCCAATTTTCCCTACCTGCACTAAAAGATGTCCTTTAAATTCATGCTCCTGTCTTGAAAACTTTCTTAACCATTTCACTCTGTGTTGGTCAATTTTGCTTTGAGATACACTCATAAGGAAATTGGTATGTTATTCCCCTTAATTATGTTGGAATACTTTTGCTTCTTTTCAAATCACCAAGTGAAGCATGTGGTTGAAAATAAATACCTTATTTTAAATAAATTTTTGTCCAAGTTATAATAAAAGACCACAGGTAAATAAGTTTAGCTAGCTACATATACCTCTGCAATCTACTATTCTAGTAATATTTTCTTTTGCATATGCACAAATTGTTTTATAGATATTGTTCTAATGAAAAAAAATAAAAATAAGAATTGTAAAACATTATAATTAGTACTGTGCCCATTTCAATTTTTCCTGGAAAATGTAATATTCATACCCATTATTTTGCCTGAGGAGGTTATTAAGGCCAGGTAATATAACTGCAAGTGCTAAGAGAGACTCCAATTGCATATACACATCAAGAACATGATGAGAAAGGCTTCTCTACTTCATATGGGGCTGTATATAGAAAGAATATGTAGAGAAATAATGAAGAGACAAATTCCTTTATAAACATCCTGCAAAGCAGTCCATTTAAAATAAATCAATACTTGTAAAAATGTGAATGGATTTTACACCAGAAATATGAACTCTAGGCAGGAAAGATCTTCCAGTGGGCAATGTGTTTGCTGTAAGAATAAGAATCTGAACTTGGATCTCCAAAATAAAGTCCAGGCATGCATGGCTACACACTTCTCTAACCATACTGCTGGTTGGGGCAGAGCTATTTGGAACCCCAGAACTTGGTGACCAGCCAATCTAGCCAATAGATCAGTTATGTGTTCAGTAAGAGGCCCTGTCACAAAAATAATGTAGAAAGTGATAGTGTAAGATGCCTCATGCCAATCTCTGGTCTCCATATGTATACACACCACACAGAAACATATACATACACAGACAAGCAGACATAACACACACACACACACACACACACACACACACACACACACACACAATAAAACTTCTGATGTCCCTAAGCATCAGAAAAAGAAAGAAATATGGAGTCCACAGAAATGAGGCGTTGGCTACAAGTTCACCATATTTTCTTATTCCCCGAATTATTCTGTTTTCTGTCTATGTATTCATCATCTGTCAGTCCTCTGGAACCAGAATTAAAAAAGTAATAAACAAATCCAGTTTTGCCTTTTCACTTGTAAATAGAAACAATGGTCTCCTCATTTGCAGCTGAGAATTCCACCTGGAATGCTGGGGTGATTTGTTGAATGTGAGTACATTGCTCTGCCTCTTCCCTTCCTTCTTAGCCTTGCGTAGGCAGTCCTGGACCTACATCAGCAGAAGCATATGATATTTAAAACTCTACTGAGACTGAATCTCCCTGGTTGAAAATAAATTGCTGCTCATTTTGGTCAAGCTCAGTTGGTTTTCTAGAACGGGGCTATGCTTGATGGTGATGTCATGGCCACTCGATTCCTGCTGGAAGGAAGTGATGGATTGGTCTTGCTCAAAATGTCAGAGGAGAACAGCAGAGAGCATAGGATGTAAGCCACAGTGGGATTCCTGGGATGTGTTTGTGGTGAGGTTTTAAATCCCTGGCAAAAAAGAAAACAGGACAGTTGTGATGATAAGTGTCTCTGTAGGGTGGCTTCTTCAATTGAAGCAGGTCATGCCACAGAAATACTCAAAACCACATGTCTCAGGTAAATAATTGCTGCTAGGTCACTTATAGAAAATTCTGAAGAGATTTCTTCAAGAAGCCTGTAAGCCTATCATCTTTTTTGAACACAATACTTGCTTCTATTATAAAAGCCATCTCTGTGACTTTCTGAAAATTTTCTCACATTACTTACTTAACATTTCTAAATGAGAGCACCTTAAAACAAATGGTTCAAAGCCACCAGACATCTTATCCAAATAATGATAAGTATTGAAATAGGTGCAGAATATAAAAAGAACATGAAAATTTAGATGATGGGCTGCTTCTTTCCACATAGAGAACAAAGACATTGGTACTAGGCTAGAAATTTTCTTTTTTATTCTTTGATAATTTCATATATGAATATGTGTAATTTGGTCACACACACACACACACACACACACACACACACACACTGTGCTCTTCTTCCTATTACCAAGGGACTCTTCATACTCACAAATCCTCCACAGTCACATCTTCTTTTCTTTTCTTTCTTTTATGACTCACTAAATTTTACACAAAATCAATAAGGAGTTATTATTTGGAGCATAAGGAACTTCCTAGTATACCAGTGAAGTAAATGATTCCTTCTCTTTAAGAAATTATTAATTGCTAACACAGCTTCTCAGGGAGGGCTGTGGCTTCATAATCCCCACTTCCAAAAACCATTATTTTTACAGGACAGATCTTGTGTAAATAACCACATGAGTTCTTTATGGGTTCCTAAACACAATATCTACGTTGTGTTAATAAGACAAGAGTTTCATAGAATTTCTCCCCGTTCTCTGGCTATTGTATTCTTCCTTCCTCCTAGTTTGTGAAGTTCTGTGAGCCCCAGAGGGGATGATGCAGATGTGCCCTTTCAGACACTCACAGTCACTCTCAGCAGTGTGACCAGGTATGAGTGTCTGCATTAACTAGTTACTACTCAAACAGAAGCTTCTTATAGAAGGCTGATGGCAGCGATCATCTGTGGTTATAAAACAGAAGTATCTAAAGGATCAACACCATTTAAAACACAGCAGTAGCACATGGAATATTTTAAAATATTTTATTTATTCTTGAAAATTATTGATTTTTCCATTGCATTTAATCTTTTATGTTTTGCCAGCATATATGTGCATCATGTTCAAGACTGGTGCCCCTGCATGACAGAATATGATTCCGAATCCCTGAAAATAATGTTACAAATTGTTGTAAACTACCATGAGTGCTGGGAATCAAACCCAGTTCCTTTGCAGAAGCACCTAGTGCTCTTAATCACTGATCCATCTCTAGAGTTTTTATTTTGTTGTTGTTGTTGTTGTTGGTGTGGTGGTGGTGGTGTGTGTGTGAACTGTCCTTTTATTAATTTATTTAATTTTATATCCTGACTGCAGGCTTCCCTCCCTGCTCTTCTCCCACTCCCTCCCCCTCCTCCTCTCTCCTCCTATCTGTCCCCACAATCCACTACTCCTCCAGAATTGCTCAGAAAGTGGCAGGCCTCCCAAGGCAGGAAAGCATGGCCTATCAAACTGTTATAAGACCAAACACCTCCCCTATGCTCAGGCTGGACAAGGAAATCCAGCAAGAGGAATAGATTCCCAAAGGCCAGTCAAAGCACTGGGGAGACAGGCCCTGTTCCCATTTCAGGGAGTCCCACATATAGACTAGGCTACTCAACTGGCACATATATGCAGAGGACTTAGGTTGGTCCCATGCAGGCTCCTTGGTTGTTGGTTCAGAGTCCTCATGAGCCAGACTAGTGGTTTCTGTGAGTTTTCCTGAGATTTTCCTGCCCGCCTTGTTTCCTACAATCTCTTCTCCTTCTCATCAGGACTCCTGAGGCTGAAGTTTGGAGTGGGTCTCTGAATCTGCCTCCAGCAATCACTGGATGAATGTTCTCAGATGACAACCTGGATAGTCACCAATCCTATGACGGGGATGGCCTGTTCAGGCTCTGCATCCACTGTTTCGAGGAATCTTAGCTGGGGACATCCTTGTGGACTCATGGCAGTTTCTCTAGAAGCCCCTCAACCGAAGAATGGATAAAAAAAAATGTGACACATTTACACAATCGCTTGTTACTCAGCTGTTTAAAAACAATGACATCAGGAAATTGGAAGGTGGAAGCATCGGACTAGAAAAAAATCATCCTGAGTGAGATAACCCATGAAAAACAAACATGAACATGGTATGTACTCACTCATTAGTGGATATTAACTGTACAGTAAATGATAACCAGAATGTAATCCACAGAACCAGAGAGGCTAGGTAATAAAGAGGACCCAAGAGGGGATGCCTGGATCTCTCTGGGGAGGGGAAATAGAGACAATCTCCTGGTTGGACTGCAGTGGGTGGACATTGGAACTTGAGGGACTGGGTTGGAGAATGGGTGGAGAGAGACAGTGCTGAGAGAGATGACTGGAAGGGGGGTCTTCACAGTATCTGCTGGAGCCCCTATTCTTGAAAACTGTTTTTTGCCTCTCTGCCTCCCTCAGTTCCTTCGTTCACGTCACTGCTGCTGCCTTTGCCTCCAGCCTTAGTCAGGATGTGTTCTCTGAGGGCTAGCACCTGGTTCCTGGAAAAAAGGTAGAGAGGCAGAGCACATGGGGTGGAGGGAGCCTGGGGGCAGGGGCGGAGTGGATGGGGACAGCCTTGGGTGCTGGGGACTCCAAGAAATGTGAAACATGTATAGTGATCATCTGTTAACCATTTATTCCCTCTGACTCCTTTCTCTACTCCTCAGCCTACCTATTTGCCCTCTCAACTTAGTGTCCAGTATTTTGTTGTTGCTGTCAATAACTCCTTGTATGGTGATATTTTATTTGCACAAAAATGTGATTTGTATGTTAATAAATAAAGTTGCCTGGGGGTCAGAGCTAATAGTAAGCCTTAGCAGAAGCTGGGTGGTGGTGGTGCACGCCTTTAATCCCAGCTCTTGGGAGGCAGAGCTAAGCAGATCTCTCTGTGTTCAAGGATATAGCCAGCATAGAGACACACACCTTTAATCTCAATACCAACCATAAAAGACCTGGAGGTCTGTACAGACAGGCAGTGACTAGGAGTTTATGTGGTTGGGTTTACAACCAATGAGAAGGCAGAACAGAAACACTATAAAAAAGACAGATGCACAGGAATTAGCTCTCTTTTCAGAGAGGTAGGACCACCATGACAGTTAAGGGTAAGGTTTTTAGCTCTTAGCTATTGCTCTGTTCTTTTGGCTTTCAGCTCTGTATTGGCTCTGTGTATCTTATTTAATAAGACAGTTGGTTACATCTACATCCTTGAGTCAAATAAGTGCTGCTCATATACACCTGCGTGTGGAGTAATCTGTTTAAGCAGGGGCAACTTACAAGCAGCTAAACTCCCAAAGAGAGTGGCCATTCCTTCATAAATAATGAACTGCTGTTGGCTCGTCTGCCAAGTGTGGGCCTCTGATGCCATTCCCCATTTGCGCTGGAATTTTGATGGGCATGATCTTGCGTTTGTCTAGTGCAGGCAGCCACAGGTCCTGTGAGTCAGTATTCGTAACAGCAACAAAGTATCTACAGGTCTGTATTTCATAGCTCTCATATTTGTCAGCTCCTAATTTTTTTTTAACCTACTCTTCCATGACAATTCCTCAGTTGCACGTGAGGAAGGGTTTATATAGGTGACTTATTTACACTTGAACACTCATTTACTTTTATTGGTCATTTTGACCAGATATGAGTCTCTGCATTAACCACTACCTACTGCAAAAAGACTGAATGCAACACAAGTATACAACTATAAACATCATCTAGATGGCCGTTTGACACAACAAAAAGAGTATGTTCACCCTAGTGCCTATGATACTCACAAGTTATGGGCTTTCAGACAGGTTTTTATGAAATCTATTCTATTGAGAAGTCCTCAGACATAATGAGAGAGGGGTTGTATAGAGCAATAATTGATGTGCCATTATTGTCCATGGGCATGTCTTTCCCAACAGATAGTATGGTATTTCCAGCACTGAGTCAATATGCTGATGTCTCTTCTCCTCCACCATCCTACACATCTCCTTTGGTTTTGCTTTGGTCCAGTATTTCCTCACTATTCTCCTTCCCTGTGTTTTGGAATGCTAATGTACATCCTCTACCATTATATGTTGGAAATAAGTGATCTGCTTTTTGATTTTGTTTTTACAGGGGATTACAATTAAGAGATTGTGTGAATTTCAGAAGAAACTTTAAAATTAGGACTTTTAAACATTGTTGAGACTGTGATAGACTATGGGGACTAGGAAGTTGGACTAAATGCACTTTTGCATTTTGATATTGTTACAAGTTTATTGGGGCAAGGGAGAGGAATGTAATAATTTGAATGTAATTGGCCCTCATAAGTTCATGACAGTATTAGGAGGTGTGGCTTCATTAGAGGAAATGTATCACTGTGGCAGCAGGCTTAGCAATTTCCTTTGCACACAATAATACCCAGTATCCACTTCCTGTTGCCTTCTGATGGAGATGCTGCCAACACGATGGCTTCCTGCACACTGCCATGTTCCCCTCCTGCCAGTGGATTGACCCTCTGAAATGTAAGTCACCAACTCAATTGAATGTCCTTTTTAAGAGTTGCCATGATCGTGGTGTCTCTTAATATCAATAAAAATCTTAACTAAGATGTTATCTAATCTAACAAATAGGGAGATGTTTTCCTTGTCATCTGAGGTTGATTTCTCTGTAATCTGCATCCAAGTCAAGTAGAATATTTATCAGTAATGTCTTACCATCTATCTATTATTTGTGAAATTTTTAAGGCAACTCCATGTAGTTAAAAGGGAGGTTTATTTTGTGGGGTAACTTACAGGTGAATGGATAGTTTACAGAGTCATGGGAAAGGCATGGTGCAGTCCGGCAGTGTTCTCTGGAGAACTCTGCTTTGTCTACCTCCAGGGTTCAGGAACCAAGAGATCCAGTGCATTTGGATCTCAGGTCTTCAGGGTCCTCTCTTGGCCCTACCTTGTAGGCGTGACAGTTACCAAAGCCTCAGTGGGGGTTGGAACTTCCAGATCAAAGCTGGAATGACTACCCACTACAATCTATAGCAGGTAGCCAGGAACTGTGACACCCAGTTTTGTCCCAAGTGCTTCTAGCTTTTCCCTGAAGAATAACTTGAATGGAGTTATCTAATGCCTGACACCAAGATTTTTATTTTGTAATACACATTGATTCTTTCAAAGCCTACAGAGTAACAAACACATCCTGGAGCTTGTACAGCATCGTAAGTAAGGTGTTGTTTTCTTCCATGAAAAACTGAAATTTGAACTAAGATAGATCAAATACAGCTTAGTGAAAGATGTCATGGAGCAGGGAAAGGTTGTTACAGGAGCTCATATAAAGAAGTCATTGATATTTCCTTCTAGTGAGGCCATACCTGTTTAAGAGTGGTCTCACAGGTGCTACAGAAATGGCCAGAGATTTTCTTTTGGAAAGGAAAAATGGCTGTTATACCAATCATTATTTAATTTACTGTAAACAATTATACCTTTGCTGAGTTTACTAATTTAAATCTGGGTATCAGTTTTTCTAAGAAACTTTTCAGGTTTGGTATTAATGTGCTGCCTTCTTTAAAAATACCATTCTTTTCATGGAAAATAAAACATTTATTTTATTTATGTTATATAATTGGATTAAATCACAGAAAGTATTTTATGGGTATAGTCTTAAAATATTTAATATTTCTCACAAAACATTTACAAAGGTACTATAGAAAGCCAGAAAGATATGAGAAGACAAAGGTTCTGGCCTTTGAATTTTATTTTATAATAAGAAAGATGAGATTGTTAATAAATGAGTAAACATTCGAAACTGAAAACTTATGATATTCAAGACCCATTAATGCTAAAAAAACCATAGATTATAAAATAGCAAAAATATATTTACAGAGGTTGTCTTAGTTATCAAGTCCTACAATAATGAAATATTGAGTTCATTAAACAGCAAAATTGAGTTTTTTCATTGTTCTGGAATCTCAAAATCAAGGTATTGGCTGACTGTGCTTCTTCTAAGGCATCTGTCCTTGACTTAAAATGTCCATATTTTCATTGGGCTATCACATGTTCTTCTTAGAGGACACAGGATTGAATTTTTCTAGGTTTTAATCTCTTTTATATAGAAGAACATCAATAAGATTGGGTTAGAAGCACCCTATTACCCTCATATTAAGCCAATTACTTATTGAAATGCCCTACTTACAAATTCAGTGCACTTTAAAGTACTACAGATAAAACAGTAAATGTGTAAGTTTTGAGTTGACATAATTTTCCAAAGCAGAAACCATTCTACTAGGAGCTAGGAAGTTGACAAATTTTATTTTCTTTAAGACAGGTAGCATGTTTTGTCATTAACAGAACTTGTCCTTGTCATCATATCCAGTATAGAATTTTCTCCAGATCCCACGGACATAGTTCTCTTGCTTCTCTGTTCCAATCCAACACGGTTATTCAGTCTTAATGATGTCATACAGTTTTCTCATCCATGTATACACAGCCATTTCTCATTCTTGTTGGAATTCTGGATTTAGATGCATGTTCAACCCTAAACTCAATAGTCATGGTATTTGCATGGGTCATTTTTAGACACCACAAGATGGTAAAAAGTTTTACTTATGCAATGTGTGCTTTCCCAGATGATATCTGCCTGATTGTTTCTGCTCTCATCCAATAACTATGTGTCTTTTGGGGGTCTCTTTTGTTCCACATAGTTCCCTCAGAAACAATGATTCATGATTTGCTAATTTGTTGTTGATCACCACTCCACAGAACATAACAGCTTCAAATAATGAGAATGTAGTACATGTGTCTTGATTATTCTACTGTCAGCTCCTGAAATATAGTGCTTCTATATTCAATTTACCATTTCTAGGATTGACTGCAATGCTTAATACCACAGAAGTTAATTAGAGATATTTATCAAATGCTTGTTTAATATAAGAAGGATAAATGTATTATCATTGATCAAAGGATAAGAAAAATGCAGAACATTTAGAACAATAAAATCTAAGATTTTCCTTTTTAACTAGATAGTTGCATGAATAAAAATATTGCCACAGATTTCTTTAGAAACTTATTAAAGTGAAAAATAATGGGGCAACTAATAAAAATATGAGAAATAATAGGAAGGCCATTTATGAAATTTCCTATTAGCTGTACAATGTGTAGACTCCCCAGCCAAATCACACAATGACAAATAACAGAGCTACAATCAAAATTGGCCCACTCTGTACATTTTATTAAGTATGAATATAAACAGGATTTTCTGGTGGTCAGAATGGAGGGATGAAAAATTATGACTGTAGGAGGAATTCTGTTTTTAATATACAAGTCCTCAGTCCATAATATGTGGAATATTTGAGAAACATTTGGATGTTCAGCCTAATTTCTGTATCCCTACCATAAAGAAAACATGTTGGTAGTATGGTACTTTGTGCGTTCATAGACAAAGCGCAGGTTAGTTATCCAATCTCTCTCTTCCTCTCTCTATCCCCCCTTCTCGTGTTTGCCATTCCTGTAGCTATACAATTGTTTCTAAATAGAAATATGCTGATAACATAGGTAATTATGTCTTTTTTATTATTGAAATTACATACATGTATTCAATGAGATGTGATCATATCTACTCCCTATAGTTCATCTAACTCCTCTAATACTCCCCTTATTTCTTCTGTTAAACCACTAAGTT
The DNA here is from genome assembly GCF_004664715.2 of Peromyscus leucopus. Taxonomy (NCBI): domain Eukaryota; kingdom Metazoa; phylum Chordata; class Mammalia; order Rodentia; family Cricetidae; genus Peromyscus; species Peromyscus leucopus. The sequence goes on along the minus strand of NC_051068.1, from coordinate 121,614,209 downwards.
GAGTTAGTACTGCCCATAATTGTATGGGTCAAGGCTATCCATTTGCTTATAGGAAACCAAAAGTATTTCCTAGGATGAAATTTTTCTCGAATACAGTTGACTTCGAATGACAGAATTTCTTTGAAATTACTTGGTGCCCAGCACTTGTTCTTTTTCACAACAATTCATAAATTTGTCAGTGACACATACATAACACTATTTTATGTCCTGTAGTACATGCCATAGGCAGTCCATGAAAGAGTGCAAAAAATTGTGCATATATTATTTTTGAATTCAGGTGACTTTCTTTAATTTTTGCAAGTTAGTGAATCTACATAAAAAGATAAGGTATTGTATCTAGTACAGTTGACAAATGTGTGTTTTTGTATGAGTGTTGGTAGTGAGTACATGTTTTTAGTTTGTGCATCCCAGAACTGATACAATAAAGCAAAGCACTCTGAACTTTCTGGCTCTGACCCTAGGAGTTTCACTATATGAGAGTTTGTGAAAGTTAGCCTCAAATCAATGAGACGATGCCAATAGGTATTTTACACAAGAATGATGTACAATCTAATCAATATTTTTCCTTAGCTCAGAATGTTTGCTGGCAATTTTCTTCGTTAGTTGACTTATAAAAGAATCATCCCAAATTTGGCCTTCATATTTTCACAGTATAATTTCATATTTTTACGTTATGTAACTATATGTCTTTATTATCCAAAGTAGCCCTTCTCATTAGAAATCACTTATGTTAGTGAAAACCCATTGTAATAACTTTTTGCAGTGACTCTATTTTGATATCACAACATCTACAGGTACTAATTTCAGCACCTTCAATTATAAAGACAATTCAAATTATAACACTACTCTAGATGTCCAAAGAGTATGAAGTTGAGGACACATAGTAGTGCATTTTTTCAGTTTCATCATTACAATAAATTTTTATGTTAACAATAAATACATTTTAAATTTTAAAGAATTATAAACAATGAATGATTAGAGTTGACCTTCTTCAGAACTGTCTTCCATGAATGAACTTCATCTTCTTCTGTAAGTGTTCTATTCTTAGAGTTCTAAGCTGCTAGTTTTTAGGATCTACAGTGAACAATTGGCCCATATTAAGAAAGTTAGTTACCTCCTCAGAGCATGTTAAATTGAGACTATGTGATTTCAACTTTAGTTAAAATATTCAGTGAATGACAAGAGAATCTGTATATTTGATCTCTTTAAGTCACAGAGAGGGTGAGAGGATGATAAGAACAGCATATGAAAGACATCATGTGTAGGAGAAAATGGAATAAAGCAGTGGCCAGACAGAAGCATACAAGTTCCTGGTACTGCTTACTTCCCAAGAGTAACTGTAAAAACTAAACTCCTAAATTGCATTTGCCCATTTACTACCTGCAGATTTTCTTTGAGAAAATTAAGGGTAAAATTTTGACATAATTTTTGAAATATGAATCTTATTTTAGTGATAATTGTATAAAATATGCAAATGTATGTTGCTTAGTATTTAAAAGCATATAAAGGAAATAATAGATATAACATTGATTTATGTTAAATTCAAATTATGTTTGCCTCTGCGTATAATATAGACTTAAACAAATGATACAATGCCAGTATATGTAAAACTATGTCCAACAAATATATGACACATGTATTTTATATAGCTGTACGTATTTTAAAAGCCTCTGTACAATCAAGATTGTGGAGCACTGATCTTTTCCTCTTTCCCTTCTTTTCTTTTTTCCTCCTATACTCATATAGATTTATATATTATATATATTATATGTGTATTATATAACATAAATATATGATATTTTATGAATATATATAATGATTTTGGCTATATTTCCTAAACAATTGTAATCTTGGTATGGGATTTCCACTTTAGATGGCATTGCCATTAGTCTAAATATGACTGAAAATAAACAGGAGGACATAAGCTATGAGTAAATACACCATTTTCTATAACAGACTTAATCATCCTTTGGGCTTTATGTAGTAGAAGTATTACAACCATAGCCCTGCAGATGCTGAGGAACAGCAGTATTATAAACACTAGGTGTTCAGAGACTAGAAACAGGAGTAAGACCCATGAACCTTGATCTCAAGGTATTCCCACTTTGGTAGAATTTAAGAAGCATGTTCAAGTTTATTTCGGAATATCCTCAATACAGATTTAAGTACAGGGGACAAGAGAAGAAAAAGTTCAGGACGGAATTGTTTCTCAGAGAAAGGCACAAAGAGGTGAAGAGAGAAGGGGGTGGAAAGTAAGGAGAGGGAGAAAGAGGGAGAAGACAAGGAGAGGAGAGGAGATAAGGAGAGGAGGGAAGAGGAGAGGAGAGAGAGGAGAGAAGAGAAAAGGAGAGGAGAGGAGAGGAGGGGAGGGAGAGGAGAGGAGGGGAGGGAGGGGAGGGGAGGAGGGGAGGGGAAGGGAATAGTGGTTCATACTCCTGAGGACAGTGAGGCAGATGTAATAAATACAATTGGTTGACTTAATTATCAAATATCAAAATAAGATGACATTTTATATATAGCTTTCATAATATATCTAAGATGTATACATTTATATTATTCATTTTATTCAGGCATAGTCTGGAGGAAAATGCAATTTCATTTGATATAAAAGAGTATAATAATAATAATTCAAGTTAAAGAACATTAACAATATTAGAAGTTATTATAGCCTTTCAGATATTCTTAAATACCATACACATCACATTAATACAAAAAAGTATGTATATATGACTTTGAATTTACTCTAGACAATGCTCTCTTTATCCTAATGAGCTAAGGAAAAATATACTTTGATATCTCTGTCTTATGTCCTCTACAATGTATGCTGAAAATTCACTGCCAACATTTTATAATTCATTCATATTTTTCACAGTGTATCATGATATTGACAAGATTATACATTTGCTTTCACTTCTCTCCATTTCTACCTCCAAATTTCTGCTAGTATCATGTATAATTTTACATTGTCAGAAATATAAATATCCATATTATAATTTATACCCATAATCAAGCTTCCACCACTTTGGCCATAGGAGGTCCAAATACTCAAAATGCAGAAAATTTTATTCACATTATTACAATGGTGTGATTATTATTCATTGCAAGGGCAAATGTTTCAGTATGAATACATTACATTCTAAATTTCTAATGCCTCAAGTCCTTTGCTACACAAATGGGAATGCTAAAATCTATTCTCTACACTTCACTAATTGCTCAAAACCAAGGAAATTTATTTTGCTTCATATTTTGAAGATATCCCTCTTTCATTATTTTTTAAACACTTTCACTTTCAATATTAGACTTGTGTATATTGAAGAACAGGCCAAACGTCTGCTCATCTTCATTGAGGTTCATGTACACAGCAATTATACAGTTACCAGACAGTCATACTGACAAGGGCACATGAGTGCAGAACTTATTTGGATCTCGGTGCTTTCTTCTTAAATCTTTTCCCATTTCCATGATTCAGATTTAGACCAGGATTACAATTTCATATTGCACGACCCATCATTTTCTTCTGGTTTGTGACAGTTTTGGTTTTGTGATATTTTCTTTTATCTTTATTATTTCCTTGCTTTTCACAAACTTAAAACTGTTGAAGAGTGATGGTCAATTAATTTGAAGGTCTATTTCAAAATTGGAAGTTTTGCTTATTCGAAGTTGAAAGTTGTGGTTATGTTTGAACAAACAGCCATCAGTCTCATCACTCTCATCTATTGATGGTTGGTGCCAGGGGTATTAATTTCCCGTGGTTCAAACACAAAGACTTTCTGAAGACACTGTTTGAATATATTCCAGTAGTTCAGAGTTATACATGTTTCCTTTGTAATTTAGGCATTTTGGGGATCATTTGGGATTGTACCAAAATCCTCTATCTTCTCTTGTTTTCCATCTCCAATCATAACATTCATCCTACATCTCATAGAAATAGTCAATTTCTTGTTGGTCTAACCATGTTTTTTTGTGGCTCTTTGATTCATTCTACAATAAGTTTTTATGGCTCTTTGATTCATTCTGTAATAAGTATGTATGGTTTTCTGTCTAGAAAAGCTGTCTGTTTTTCATGATTTAATCGTGTATTCATTTCTTTTTTCATATTGGAGTGGACTGTAGCACATTTGGTATTTCTGTAGCTTATAATACCATACTACCATTATTGGTTTGGTTGCTTAAACTTTTCTAATTTGGGCCATTGAATTATTTTTGTTTGTTTTGTTGGTCTGTCGTTTTCTAAAATTACATCATTTGAGGGATAATGAAATGTTTTAGGCTGTTTTACTCCAAGGAACACAGATGTAACTTATCAAGGAAGCATTGGGCACTGAGTGTTTATAGTCAATACAACATTATGTCTCTAGGATCTCTCAGTATGCTAAGAGAAAAAGATAAGATATACATATGCTAACATGATGATTATCTTGGTTGTGAACTTGATTAGGTCAAGCAACACCTAGAAAAGTTCTGGTTATAGTTTTCATTGTATTCTAGACAGAATTGGTATATGGGTTAGGAAAATAAATGTAAGTGGCAATACCCAATAGTCTAGCCATCAAATGTAATAGACATTGGTGAAGGCAGAAGCTTAAGTATAAGCATTATAGAAATAACTACTGTTCATAGTCTATTTACACACTGTTCTGAAGGGAAACAATTTTTCAATCCCAACCCCTCATGTGAGGTTAACAGTTTTAACTCTCTTTGTTTTTCTTATTTGTAATAGAGTTTTACATTTATTCCACTTTCTGGTTATTTTATTTGTCTGTTTGCTATGGTATTCAGATAATTTCAATAGCTATTATCATCTGAACTACAAACAAGATAATTTCTAAAAGTATGTACTTCTTTGATCATATAATCCATTCTGATTCCCTCCTGTCTCAATCAGTTCAGTACCTCAGAGTAGGTAACTTATAACAACACAAATTTGTTATTGTCTGTTCTGAAGACTGAAGTCGAAGTTCATTGTCTAGCGGGGATGAGCCTTTTACTCAAAGGGTGAACTTCCTTGCTCCACTGTGATATGGTGGGAAATTCCTCAGACATTTTGAGGCAGTACTCCTGTTCATAAGTGTAAGGCTCTTGGAACTTCCTTGTCTCCATAGAGTCTCAACATTGTCATAAGGTTGCATTGCGGATTACATTTCAGTACATGATTTTCAAAAGGGACACACATTCAGAACATATTAGTCAATCTCTGGGCCCAAACATTCATTATAATTCATTATAACCAATACTCCTGAAGTTTAAATCACATTCTAATGGTTAAAAAAAACAAAACAAAAACAACAAAATGAAACCAAAAAACAAACAAACAAACTAAAGTTGATGATCTCATCCAAATGTGATCTAAATCATATGCAGGTACACTATAGGGTACAATTTTTACTAAGGCAAACTAACTGCCAAGTGGGAAGCTGTGAGAGTAAAGATGTGTGATCCAAAACACAATAGTGATAACCCCATTGGATAAGCAATCCTACTTCAGAACATTAATTAGGAAAAGGAAAAGGAAGTAAGGAGATATCTCATCTGACCAAATGCCTTCCAAGGATGGGTGAGAACCTCAGTTCACATCTACAGCACTCACACAAAAATAAGGCTTGGTACCACTTGTGTAACCCCAGTGGTGGGACATGAGTGGCATCCTAAGGACAACTGGGGTCTGTGCAGACAGGAGTATCTCAGCATCTCTAGTTACTCTAGCCAACTTGGAGAACATGGTATGCAAGGAAAGGGTGAGACACAGTCAAAAACAACACAAGGTGGAGAAAATTAGAGAACTACACCTGACATCATATTTTGACACACACACACACACACACACACACACACACACACACATGCGTGTGCGCGCGCGCGCGCGCGCGCACGTGAGAGAGAGAGACAGAGACAGAGAGAGAGACAGAGAGAGAGAGACAGAGAGAGAGACAGAGACAGAGAGATTTTTTAAAGTAAGATATGTGATATAAGTCACAAATAAGCCTAAAATGCAATAAGTTAAACAATGCTAAATTTTAAACCTTGAAATTATTATTTTACTCTATTTTCCACTTTCTGAGCATTGGGGAGTGGGAGTCCTCAAGTACCTCTGATAGCACAGCCCATGGCTTTACTTCATGTCAGCCATGCCAGTGTTCTTGTAAGATGGAGAGGTGTGCCTGATCCAAAGCTAGTGTGAGATGACCCTGACCTCTGACCCTGATTCTACTTCATGTGCTGGTAGGATGACTTCATGGAGTGCCCACCTGTATAGTAATACTTTGGGACACAGGGTCACTAAATTTCCTCTACATTTTCTGCCATTAATCAATTGAAAGAGGCAACGTGATCTCTTCATGTCTCAGTTAGTGTTTTTGTAGTGCTGTTTGTACCTTGTCTTTAACATGTGATCCTTTAGTGACACCCTTTGAAGTTTCTTTCTCTCATACATCACATCCTGACTACAGCCTCCCCTCCCTCCACTCCTCCAAGTTTCCCCAGATCCATTCTTCCTCCCTTTCCCTTTAAGAAAGTGCAGGCCAAAGATGAGGCCTGTTTGTAACAATCTGCACATGGAGAACTCAATCTCCTCATTCATTTTTGTTGATGTTGATGGTAATATTTAAAATTTCAGGAATCTCCCATTATCATTTCCTTTCTTTTCTGACTTATGAATTTACTTTCCCCTGCCACCCTATAGAGAAGAGTGATGAAATACATTAATGTGTCTGGACCTGTAGTTCTCTCCTCAGCTATTGAACCCAAAGAGGGAAGCATTTCATCTAACTAGCATGCTTGAGAAACACCTAAAGATAAAGTGGTGCAGTTATTGTTTTTTTTTTTTTTTTTTTTTTTTTTTCAGATCTGATATGTTACAGAGATTAAACAGCAAAGCACAAGAAGGTAAGGTCATTGAGACAAGATTAATTCAAGAGGCATAGTGTTTATATATAGGAATACTACCCTTCCAAATATAAGAGTTTGATCATTTATCCTATCACTCCAAGACACAGCTAGGAGGCAGGCACTGTCTGTAAACAAAACTCTGTTGGCTCCTTGATATTGGATTTCTCACCTGTGGAACTGTAAGAATAAATGTCTTATGTTTACAGCCCTTTCTAGCTTATGCTACTTTGCTGAGAATGCAACACTGATTAAGGTAATAATTTGAACCTTAAGGAATTTCACGTTAAAGATGAAAGCAAGGAATGGCCTTGTACATATGAAAATTTCAGCATTTTGGAGGTAGAAGTAGGAAGATCATGAGTTTAAGGCCAAAGCTATTCCAGCAAATAAAGTAATAAAATAACCATATGCTCCCACATTAGGTAGATGTTTCCTCCAGTACACACGAATTCTACCATATGATGTCAATACTGTCTTCAACTTCACAAGGAAATATTTTACTACACATTTTAAGCAATTCATGGAAAGTTATTCCTCATTACTTTCACAAATTATACGTATTAAGTTAAAGTCTGTTACAAACACTAAAGTTTTCTCTTTCAGCAAATATATGGTACCAAGAAAATGACTATTTTTTGCTTAGAAGCCCTATGATAATCCTAAAGTTAAGATTTAAGAATTAGGTAGGAAATATCTCTATTGCATTCATATTTCAATGTCAAGTTGAAAAGCACACATTTAACTCAGGTTAGAAGAATTTTGAAACTTATATTTTAGAAGCATCACTTTTTGTTTTTAGTATTTGTTAATATTTTTGACTTAGAGTCTTGTTATATAGTCCAGAAAGGGATCTTTGTCCCAAGATCTTTCTACCTAGACTTGTCAAATACACCCACCTTGGAAGTATTTATAGTAAAAAACACTTGGAAAATAACTACTTAGTCACTTTCCATCATGAGACAAATTATATAAGAAATTCAACTTCAAGGAGAAAAGATTTATTATGGTAAATAGTTTCCAAGATTTACATGCATGGTCCTGTGGCCCTGTTGACTCTGGGTTTGTATATGGTGACACAGAACATGGTAGAGTCACAGGGGATAGAGAGGCTCATACTACATTCTCAGGCAGTGGCCTGAGAATGAAACACAAACACTCAAAACCAGGTGTACTGTTCAATATCTCCACCCCCAGTGACTTATATCTAAAACCAGTACCTCCTAGTGTCCACTACCTTTCAAAAACACCATCAAATCATGGATTCACCGATGGATTGATCAACTCATGAGGTCACTAACTTTCCAAAGGCCTATAGGATCTCCACCATGCCTGATGGGATCTTTTATACTCAAACCATGAGTATGAATGAATGCTTTTCCAACCTCTAGGAAAACTGAGCATTCTGATTATTTCTGATCATACCAAAAGCTTGAAATTTTAGTTTAGAGTGTTTCTCTTCACTCTGGATATTAGTTTTTCTCTCAACTGACATTAAATCTATTTATCATTCAGGTTATTAGTGAATGAAATAAGTTAAAAGAAGGAATCACCTGAAGGACATCACATTGCCAGTAACTAATAGGGTTCATTTGGATTGTTCTTTGTTTCTTATTTCACACACACACACACACACACACACACACACACACACACACACACACATATTATCTGTAATTATTATGAAGAACATTAATTTCCTTTCACTTAATAATGTATGAGCATGCATAATGACACCATTCTATGGCCAGCTTCTGCAACAAGAACGGGGCTATTACCAGCTCCTATGCCTTCCATGTATTTAATCACAGACTGCGTCATCCTGAAAAGGCAGACTAGAAATTCTGAGTTTGTGAATCTTGCTAACTCTTAGCTTCACTATAGGGAAACCTCTGAAGAAAGTCCATTGGGAATTTCCAGATTCCTCAGCTGAAGATCCATGCTTGTCTTCTGAGGAGGGCAGCCATCTGCATTATGTTTGTACTCAATGGTTTATACTCAAACCATGACAATGGATGACTGAGAAGAAAATTCTGCCATTCTTTTCAACATCACACTTTATTCTAATGCCCACTGATGTCCCAAAACCAACTGTTTAGAATTATATTGCCATCTCCAAAGAATAAAGTTATTTTTCCCTGTGTTGGAATGTGGTGGTCTTTGACTCTACAAAACGATAAGCGATCTGAGGTGTCCATTGTTTTGTCTTTTGAACAGTCCTCCTTATTTTAGCTTTTTTTGATGTCAGAAAATGCATCTTTTTTCCTGTTCAAGAGCCCTAGAGATGCTCTGTGGTGTAGACTTCGGGTTTCTCCAGCTGGTGCAGAACTCTTTATCATTGCTTCCTTGGCTGTCTGTACTTATTGTCAGTAAATGTACATTTGAGTGCTATTTGACTATGGTTTTCACAGCAAGGAAAATGTATGTGTATTTTCAATATTCAATTCTCCACCTTTATGCAGAACTACATTCTTTCTTATGTTTTTTTGTGTATATATGATTTGTTTTCAAGGAATAAGCATTATTTTAACTTATTATATTATTATTAATTGTTATTACAAGTAAGAAAGAAAGAGTATGTGAGTGCATGAGACAGAAAGAAGGGGGAGTGAGAAGTGTGTGTAAGTGTGCACATTCATGTGCCATGGCAAGTATGTGGAGACTGGAAAACAATGTTCTGGACTCAATCTTTTCATTTCATTGGTACCCTGTGATAGAAATTAGGTTTTCCTCTGGTGACAATGTTCATTGTGAACTGATCAGTTGAAGAGAGTTTGTTTTCTGCTTTTTCATTATTTAGTTCTAAAGAATATGTATTTGCAGACTTTTCTTTGGTACTATTCAAGTATTAGGGAGAGGCAGACAGAAACATAGGGAAAGAGTATGAAAACCTCTTGAAAGCAGTAAAAAGAAGTAGCTTGGGTGTTCAGGTTTGATGTGCAGAGATTTTTACTTCATCTGATTTGCTGTTTTATTAACTTGGTCTTCTTCACTGTCTCCTGATTTCTGTACAAACTGTGTGACTGGGCAAGGCCTTGGCGTGGACCAGTCCCCTCTTGTGCTAGCCCCTGTCACTTTGCTGATGTTGCTGTGAAATCCTCATTGTTTTAGGTTTTCGCTTGTTTGTTAGTTTCTATAACGAAAGCTCCTAGAAGTTCACCAAGTACATCCATTTCTGCTCTTAGCCATTGACGCATTTAGGCATCAACATTACATTTTCTACTACGTAGTGCTGTTGCTTCTCCATTTGTTCCTTTCTTCTAATAATGTATTCATTTTAATACACTCAAATATATGTATTATTTCTTATTATCTGTCTCCCTCTCTCATTGTGTGTTTCATTGTGATCCAGCATGATCCATTTTCTAGCAAATGACATGATTCCTTATTATTCATGGCTGAATAAAACTTCTTTATGAATACACTTTTTCATCTACCCATTCACTGATAAAACTTGAGGCTGGATGGCGAAGCAACAATGGTGTGAGTGCCAATGCTCCATTCTCTGCTGCCCAAGTCTTTCATGTAAAAACCAGGAGCGATGTTGCTGAGCCACATGCTGCCTCTATTCTTAGTTTGACCAGGATAGACCATGTAGATTTCCATACTGACTGGATCAATTTGAATTCACACCATCAGTGTATAAGAATTGCCGTTTCTTCAAAGCCTTGTCTGCATTTGTTGTCATTTTTAAATACTTACTTTTTATTAAAAAAATATTTACCCATTGAATAAAATGACTTTGGTTTTGGATAGTTGAAAATGAGTTGTGGAACAATGAATTATTTGCATTGCTTTCAATAATCATATAAGCAAGTCTATTCCAGGCTGGTTTGCAATGAGCTGCCTTTTGATTCAGCCCTATCAGCTACAGGCCAAAGCACACTGTTTCTTTTTTTTTTCCTCTTTCTTTGTTTTCTTTTCTTTAATTTGAAATTAATTAAATCAAACATTGCCAGGCTGTACCTTGTAGCTGATGTGAAATGAGAAGGCTAACTCGCCTGGTGGTCTGGATTTTTGTGCTTTCCTACTATTGATTGGGACAGTGACAGTCTCCCTGGTTGAATTTTAAATGTGGCCTGATGCACTCAGGCATGTGTGGCCATCTAAATACAGCTCTAGACATTTTAGCAATTAGGGAAAAGTAATTGCTCTGAAGCTAGTTAGAAATACAAATTGCTTGTCAAATGAACAAAGTGTGTTCTCTTTGTCAGGGAAAGTATGATAGAGAATTCTTATGGAGATGGAAAGAAGATTCAGTAAGCAGTATGATCATAGATTATGTATTAGCCTTTGTGCATTAAAAGTTCTAACATATGCTCTATGATTATTGGAATGGGCTATCTAACTAACAGTTAAATTTGATACAGGTTGACTTCTGGATAAATTCATGTTGGTTAGTAATGCGTTGTGACTGAAAAAATATATACACATATATACGTATATATCTATATTGCATGTGTGTGCTCCTAAAGCATAATATTCATCATAATCAAATATATATCTAAAAACATTTATATTACTCCTTTTATAAAAGGTTCATCATGCCTTACAGTGTGACCAGAAAACAGGACATCTCTTTTACACATTCCCTATTTTAGTTATATCAAAACAACAGGGATGTCTTGTCACTAGAGGGCAGCCATCATCTGTTACAGTCCAAGAAAATGCAGGAGTTCCAATTCCTATCAGGATGTGAAACTAGGGATGTGATGGCAGAGAGCTGATTGTCAGCCCCACTTATTTTAGAAAGAGGACAGCATCATCCATGCTTAAACATCTGATCAGAAATGATCTGATGAAAAGGTGAGGCAGACAGGCATTTGCAATACAGTTTGAGTGAGTTATATGTAAATATATACCCTAGTTATAGAAACAAATCTAAGTGTAATGAAAAACAAAAGACACTGCCCTGAGTTTCCCTGTACAGAGACTGTTTGCTGGCATGGTTATCTGCATTTGCTGTTTGCCTCAGGAGATCAAAGCTTCACACGAAAGAAAAGAAATTATTGAAAACCCAGTTGTGAAGTGACTTACAAATCTCTTAGCTCAAATTTAGTTCTCTTCATAATGGCTCCTGGTCTGCTGGAAAGATTTATGTAGGTATTTTTGGATTTTAAACATGAGGTAAATCAAGGAAAATATGTTTTATGCTAAACCTGAAAAAGGGCAGCTCTACAGAAGTTCTCATAGCACAGTTATATTTTCTTGCCTCTGAAGAGATGTAAATCCATGCTCAACTAATGTGAATGAAAAAGGTGTTCACCTTTATTTCCAGCACTATGGAGGCAGAGGCAGGCAGATCTCTGACTTCAAATTCAGCCTGGTTTTTAGAGTGAGTTTCAGGACAGCCTAGGCTACACAGAGAAGGTCTATCTCAAAAAAAAAAAGCACAAATAAATAAATAAGGATAAACACCAATGATCATGGCCCAAGAATATCAGGCTTCCGTCCTTTCCCTCAGACCAAATGTCCAATTCAAAACTGATTTACAAGGCCCATTGCCCCAGTAGATGTCAGTAAGGACCTACTTGTTTGACAGATAGGATACATTTTTATTGTTAAAATGCTTTAAATTTTTATTAATTATTTTTTTTTCATTTATTTTACATCTTGACCATATACTTGATAAAGGCAATCCATTCTACCTTCTACAAAGTATGCAAGGAAAATATTGAACTGATGAGAAGATTAAAGAAGTCATGTTTTCACTCAGTGTTTTATTTCACCACAAATTCTAAGGCTGGTGACAGCACAGTCCATTTGAAGGGATATACAGAGATAAATGTAACATATATTGCAGAAAAAAAATACATCTAGAAGCATGCTTTGTTAGTCGATGCTGCCTAATGGCTACACAGATATCGGACATTCTTTAAAGATTGAGTAAAAGATTAATAGATACATTTATTATTTTCAGATGTTTGGAGATGCATTATAACTTGAAATTGATACAGATTTAATCATGCAATATATCTATTTTAAATTTGATCTAATCACTGTTCAGGTAATAAAAAGAAGCTCATGTGCAGAATGACAAAGTTTTCAAAAGATTAGCAACCACTATTCTCATGATTCTGAGTAAAATTTCAGATATTATGTGGACAACAAAAATAGTCCTCTTGTCATGACCTCTCTGAGTGAGATTTTTATTTTTCTCAAATGACAATTTTGAATTTTATAGTTCTTTGTGAAATGTACCAAATCAAGGATAATGGCATTAGAAAGTTGTAAAGTGATATTTACTCAGTGAAAAGTTTAATTCATTCCTTGTATACATCATTTTTCAGAAAGACTTTCAGTATATTTTATGTTCTTGCATTAAACATGCTGATGTCCAATAACAATTAAAGTTATTTAAGCTCCCAAAAGGGGGAATGCAATTGAAATCCAAAAGATCCCTTCACAAGATTTACCTTGTAACACAAATCTTAAAAGGTCTTATTAATAAAAATCCTGCAGCCAGATATTGGGTTGAAAGCTGAAAGATCAGAGAAACAGAACAAGCCAGCCATGCTCTTACCTCTAGGAATCCTCAGTCTCGAGCGAAACTTCCTGTTTACTCACGCCTTATATACCTTTCTGTGCCCTGCCATCTTCCTTCCTTCCTAGTGCTGGGATTAAAGGCTTGCGCCACCATGGCAAGGCTCTGTTTCCAGTGTGGCCTTGAACTCAGGAGATCCAGATGGATCTCTGCCTCACAAGTGATAGGATTAAGGGTGTGTGCCACTACTCTCTGGCCTCTATGTCTATTCTAGTGGCTGGCTCTGTCCTCTGATCCCCAGATAAGCTTTATTGGGGTGCACAGTACAATCGACACATACCTTCCAGTCTTCCTGTGTTTTAATAAACAGCATGACCTTAAACTAAGCACTTACTCTTGACCACATTTCCTCATCTGTAAAAGAGACAGATTAGACTGGCTGACTCTGTATTTTCTTCTGGACTCTCACACTTCTCTTGCCTCCACCTTTGGCAAAGTTAGTTGTATATCTGATCCGTTAGTTCTGTGATCTGTCAGTTCACAAAACACAAGCTCCATCCTGAAACGAAAGAAATGCAGCTTTGGTTATCTCACATAAAATAACAGGAGAGTCACATATGGCAGCTAGAGGAAACTACATGTCTATAGCAATGAAAGTGAAGCACATGGCATGTCTACTCCTCATCAGCATAGCAGCAGAGGTACAGCATGGTGGTGACCAGGTCTACTTCATTAGGGCTAAAATAACTTGCAATGGTCCACATACTAGCACAAAACCACACAGGCAGAACATGATTGAAATTACTTCTATTTTCCAATATTGTATGTATCTAAAAGTCCTGTGTTTTGTTATTTTAATGATCACTGCAAGAAAGCTGAACTCTCCTCTCAGCTTTCCATTTTATGAACTCTCTCATATGCCTAATATTGTCTGGACTTTTTAACTTCTGTAATAGATTTATATCCAGCAAAAGAGTTAGCACATTTAAATTATTTAAACTTTGAGGTTAGGAGAAATAATGTACATAGGATATTTTATAATTTTCCCTTTGTTTACGTCCTAGAGAAGAAAAAATTTAACATGTAGTATAAACACATCCTCATTTCCAGGTGTTTCTTACCATTTCTTCTTAACACATACTTTGAAGAAGTCCCCTTAATAGTTTAAAAAGCCTTGTCTCATATCTTGTTACACTGTATTTGTGGTTTGCTTTTAATTAATTTATTGAAAAGTATATTTCAAACAAATGTCAGATCTGTTTTGTTTAAATTATTCTAATCTTGTATAAGTTCAAATAAAATGGTTCATTAAAAAAGTGATTCAAGATGCTAATAAACAAATTTAAAGTCATACAGAGAACAAAGTAACATCTTAAATATTGAACCTACTGCCACTTTTCCTTAAACCGTAAACGCCTGGGGTATTGAGTAAGGGAAGGAGGCCTGGGCTTTTGTTCTGTTTCTTCCTTGCATACAAATGGATAACCAAAGCTTCACATCTGAAATCCTTGACACTGCCAGTATACAGCTGAGAAAATGACCTTCCCAAGGCCATTGTCTTGCCTCGAAATTCTTTGCTGCTTTGGCCATAAGGTTTAAGAAACCACTCAAGATTCTGACGACCAACCACAGTGGCCCAGCTGTCTGCTAAATCATCCCACTCACCCTCCTTTGTGTTATTTTCCACTTATTTATCATGACACTCTGAAGGCCTTTTCATAACTCTAAGTGTTCACACATGAGATGTAGGGGACTGTCCCTCGCTTGCCCTTTTTGATGTGGTTGGCTAGCTTGTCCTGGAGGAAGTTTTGTTCCCTGGGGATAGCTGCTTGATAAGAGCCTGCTGTGCCTTGTTTCAAAGGAAAGAACAAATCTCTGTAGTCTTAAATTGACTGACCTAGGGCCTAAATGCTCAAGTGCTGGGCACCTAAGACACTGCACCCTCGACCTTCAAGCTGCCAGGCCAGTGAATGACTGCTGAGCAACTGTTGGCAGTGAGGATGAGAATTTTTAACGATTTATGAAACAGCAGTCAATACTGAGAACTACACATTTTGGTTACAGTACTTTTAAGAAATGATTGCAATACTAAAATTCTGTTAACTGCACCGCAGAAATGTAAGCACACTGATGTTTATTGTGGTGATTTGTGCTGTGCATGGGTGCACATATGTTTGCAGCTTCTTATGTATCCAGAGCATCACATTGGCAGATGTCATCCCCTCCATCATCACAAGAATTCCTAACATTTATCTATCATTTACCATGTGTCATTTACTGCCCTAAGAATCTTCTGTGTGTTTACTTATGGGATCGTCACTGCAACTCTGAATTATTTCATCCATGTTATATTTCTAAATGTTGTTACTATTCTCATATTTCTGTAGGTGAAGAAAATTATACCTAGATAGATTATGATCTAGCCCAAGGCATTGTAGCTTATAATTGACAGAGAATAATTTAGAACCATCACCTCTTTGTAGCATGTATTCCTTCTGGAATTTTTTTCTAAACTACTACTGTGTGCAAGCTAGACACAGAAAAAATCGAGTTAATATAGGAGATCCCTTTTCAGAAACAGACTCTAAGGGTCACAGAAACAGTTATGGTCTCTAACTCAAGAGCACCTGCAGGTGTTATTCTTAGAACACCCAAGGATGTGCAGGCACTTAATAAACATCCACCAAAAATAGCACTGGTACTCATTAAAGGACAGAATGCACTCACTAGCAGTCACTCATCTCAACCTGTTCAAAGGTGATGTATTTTAAAATAAAATGTGGGTTCCAGTTATGAACATCATGAAGTTTAGAAGCAGTGGCGCAGAAGTAGGGGCTTTGGTTACCAAGACTTGCATGCAAACTTACAGACAAAGTATCTTGTTCTTCTAAGCCTTAGGGATAATAAAAATCTGACCCAGCAGACAAGGTGGTTGTTATGACTAAATAAAATGTTTCATATCATAGACTTAAGGAATATATGAAAAGCATATTGTAAACTGTTCACATCAGCTGTTTTAATGACTCTAGTTTTATAAAAGTCTTGACAGTTATTGAAAGTCACTTAGATCAGCTAAGAATCAACACAAGACTAGTTAGAGACTAGACTACTACAAAACGCGTTTACATTTCTCAGTGTTGTAACCTAATCATGACAAGAGCAGCTGACAGAAGGATTTAGTTTAGCTAACATTTTGGATATTCCTTTGTTGTAGTGTGGTGGTAGGAGTGCCTGTATTGTGGAGGTAAGGGCATGATGCTGGCACCAGGTAGTGCCAGCACTAGGGAATTAGAGAAGGATGAACACTGGTATACTTTTTGCTTTTCCAGTTTTAATGGGTATAGCAAATCAACTGATGGGATGGTGCCACCCAATTCCCTGTGGATCCACCTTCCTCAGTGAATCTCTGGATAAATTCTAATGGGTAAACTCAGAGATACTCCTCCAAGATGATTCTGAAGCCACTCAAGTTGACAGTGAATGAACTGCCACCATGGATATGGTGGTCTACTCTTATAAGATGAAAAATTACTGCTTTACACAATGCCTTTCATTTTTTGTTCTGTTTTTTTTTTGTTTTTTTTTTTTTTTTTCATTTCAACAACTTCTGTGTGCTAACATTCTGTATAGCAAGCTTAGTTGTATGGCTGTAGTTTTCATCCGCTAATCTAGACCGCTGCAGATAGCATCAAATTCTGCATTAAAGACAGATTTTCAAACATTCAGAGACATGTGTATAATTTGTGCATTTTCTCTTCTCATCTAAGGAGACATATACCCATTTATTTCTGCTATTTGTTTTGACTGTGCTTGTGAGATCCTTCTTAGTATTCATCATTCACAGAACATGTTTCAGTCTGTAAATGTTCCTGCTGAAATGGAGTGTATGAAATGAGAGGCCGCCTTCCAGTAGAGTTTACTTTCTGAACAGTATGAAATCAGTACCACTCACAGACTAGACAGTACAGTCAATGTAATCTACAGTGGATCACATGCTGATGGCGGGACAGACCACTCACAGACTAGACACCAATATCACTGTAATCTACCATGGATCACATGCTGATGACTGTGCAGAAAAGCAGCTGTCTGCATTCCTGAATGCTGCCCTCCTGAGCTGCTTATGAACTTCAATTTCTGTGGTGTTTTTGTTGCTTTCATTATTATGACTTGCCAGGATAATTTCAAATTACAATTCTTTCAGAAGTTAGCCTCATCATCACATGTATCTCCTTAATAGATATTTATTCAGTAAGGTTTTTGTGTTTTTTTTTTCCCTGAGATATAGAAATGAAAGCCAACATAAGACCAAAGTACATTTAGAGACACTTATTGGTGGATACCCACTGGTTAATAAGAGTGTATGAAGTTAGTCCCATGTTGTTGTTGCTTTTTCCACTTAGAATGAAGTTTTAAGCATTTCCTCTTAGATAAGTCAGAATGCAAATGCAAATGCAAATCATGAATTGGCCAAAGAGTTGCTCTCTCTTTAGGAGGTCTTACATATCGGACTTTCATGCTTCGTCACACTTAGTCTAAAGTTAGTGGGAAACATATTTAAACATCCCTGAAATGCTAGAGCCACTCTCAGTAAAGACAGAAACTTACATAGTGAAAGCTTCAAGAAAACTGGGATTGGCTAAGAACAAAACTGATTTAAGTAGCCCATAACATTCTTCTGCTTACACATAAGCCTCATGATGAATTGGACACAGCAGAATGAGGTTCACTGTGTGAGTAACAATCTTCCCCTTGCTCATACTCATTCTGTTCCTATATTGTGCTGTGATCATCTAAGGAATATTTTGTCACTTTAAAAAGAATGAGATGATTTGCATAAGTTGGTATGTGGACTTAAACATATATATAGATATATGCATGTATGTACACACAGAGACATGTACAAGGTTGATTCACTCCAGTTAAGGGTCTAGCATACAAGGAAAACAGAAGTGAACAAGAAGGTATTTCTTACATCCTTAAATCTATGCAATTCTTAAGTTTTTATTAAGGAAAATTCTATTTGTAAAATATTAAATATAATCTTATAAATTAAGAATATTTAAAAATTGCATTTATGCTGTTATTTCATAACAATTACATTCAACTCAGCAGGATATTAGGCTCACAGTACTAGAATATACATACATAATATTCAACTACTTTGAGAAATAAAACAGAAAGATTCATAGTACACAAAATTTTACTACTTTGATTCAAAGAACAATTACTAAGAAGAGTTACCATGGACAAAGTATCAGAAGCATCTAAGCTTAGGAAAGCCAGCAAAGGCAGAATGCTGCAATGGACAGGAAAACATGGGACCACTGAATGAAAGAGCAGCTTTGCCAGGTCCGGTGCTCTAGGATATGACATCAAATACTAAGAGAAGATGCTAGAAGGGCCTCTCTGATGCTACAATGAAGAGGCCCACTTGAAACATCCTGAGAAGCATGTTCTTTATAAGTAAGAGGTAGATGGCCATGCATGTGGTCTTTTTGGAAAATTCACTGCAGAAGTTGTGTGGAGCCTAATCTTAATGAAAAGAGAGGTAGAGCCAGGTAGAATGAATAAAGGACTTGAAAACACTTCTCAATAGAAAAGATGAGAGCCTGGCCTGGAGATCCACTGCAGCCCCAGAGAACAGATGCATTTGCTAAGTGAGGCAGACACTGACAGCCAGTCACACACGATGTCAGTCCGGGGGGAGGTAATGCATCTCTGCCTGGTAATGCGACCTCATTGAGCAGCTAAGTGCTTTCTTACTATCTCTTGCTTGTCAGTGTTGGATTTCCTTGTTTGTCCTACCTCTCTGGTTTGAATATCATTTTTATCCTGATTGAGAAAACAGAAGCAAAATAGTCGCTCGGTCCTTCCAAAGTCATCTGCTAATGTTACACCATCTGGCTCAGGAAACAGGCTACCTCTTGCTATGTCTCTCTTTGAAATTGTATAGAAATTGTCCTTAGTGCCCTCAGAACGCCTCGTCCCGTCCTGTGGTTTAGCCATCATGATGCTCTTTTTACAGATTCTTGCTAATCTTTCAATTTTGCCCTTGGTGTGATGTCTCTCCTCTTGGCTATTCTTCACTGGTTAAATATGTAGATCACTATTGGACACTGCAAAGAGTCAGTCCCAATTATCGACACAGTGCAGACCACAGTTTCTATATTAAAATTCTCATTTCCTTTTCAATTTAGCATGTCTTCCAACTCCAGTTTTGTTCTTTACTTTCATGTCTTATTTATTTAAATTTCGTTGATTCTAATTTTCTGTGTTTTATGTAGTTTTCTTCTTTCTAATGACAGTCTTACTTTGATTATCAAGCTTTTGTATCCATCTTCAGGTATCTACATATTTCTGGACTTTGCAATTTTCCCTTCTTGATCTTTTCTTCTTTCTAATATTGCATATTTTGATGATGTTTATATAAATATCTGATAGTACAAAGCCGTGCATGTAGGATTCACTATGGATACTGAATATTTAAAGAGCATTAAAACACATACATTATTTTAGATGACTACAAATCGTGTGTGTGTATGTGTGTTTGTGTGTGTGTGTGTGTGTGTGTGTGTGTGTTTCTTCTGGCCAAAAAATACTAGAGCTATAAAAATTAACATGTGCAAGTTACTATTCTTGGTGGTGTCAATAATAAAACATTTTGGATTAGTGAAAATAAAGTTTAACTAAGAGTAAAAAGGGAAGGGAATGTCTTTTTTTTAAATGTTCAATTTATTTGTTTAATCCATTGTTTTCCTAAGGCCTATATCTTTCCTCATATATAATAAGAATGCTGATATTTTCTCCAGCAAAACACAAACTTTGTTATATTAAGTAGATGACATCTAGTAAGAATTGAACAAAAGGAATATTTTTAAAATTAACCTCAGTGAAAACATTTATTTTTGTACTTGGCTTTTGCACATCATTTCTTGAAGGAGATTATAGAAACTAATAAGTCCAAAATTATTCATGAAATTTTCTCTTATTTAATGCTGGAAAACCAAGCTTACTAATTTTTTCTGATGATTTTAGCTTCAACTTACATTATTTTAATGTTAAGATATTAATTTAATTTAATTTAGTATTTAGCATGTTACTTTTTCCCCTACTGACTAATGAATAATCATAATGGCTTATACAAAATGAACTTATTTTGCATTTTATCTTCATTCATAAAATGAGACATCAATATAAATTACTTTTGAATTGCCACTGTGTGAAAACAAAAAACTTTATTAAAGAGGTTGTTTTATAAGAATACATACTTGAATTTGAGATTTTAAACTATCTTGGATATAAAGTATTTATGATTATGATACTGGTAATATTCACAATTTCATAGTTCAAATAAGTAAAATATAGAATTAACTATGTTCTGATGGAATATTTCTGCTTTTTAAATGCTCCTTCATTAGCACAAATCATCTCTGTATTACATTAATGTCAAAATAAAGTTATGTGTGATTTCATTGTGAAGTAAGCAGTTCAGGAAGAATGTCTGAAGCACGGACTGCAGTAGTTGGGGTGGAACATGACTGGTGTCTGATGCAGATTGCTGGTGATGACCACATACCCTGAGGTTAACCAGATTCAGAATTTCACATTCAGCCTCTATGGGAAAGCATAGGAGAGTACTCACTCAAGACCGCATGTATGTTCTTCCTGTAGGAATGATGCATATCATTTTCAATCAGCCCATATCCCTTTCTGTTTACAATAAAAGTAAGTTTTAATGCTACTTAGCCTGCTAAAAGAGAAATAAAAAAAAAATGCTTGCAGTAACTGAAGGAAAGGTTTGGCAGAGTGTGAATTTTTGATGAGTTCCAGGACATGGATATAGGTGAAGGTAGGAGGCAGTTGCATGGTATTAGGTGTACCCAAAAACATCTATGTTTGTTCTGCAGGGCAAATAATAATGACTGTGATGCCTTCACGTTATTCATTCCTTGACTTGTCTACATTGAGCAGTGCAACAACAACAACAAAAAAAAATCATCTTCCAGCCCAGCCACTTAGTATCTTTCATCACTTTTCTTCTCCTTTATTTTTATGTATCTTGAATGCTCTTCTCTTCATCTAAAGGAAACAGAGTAGACTTGAAAGCTTCATGCTGAAGTTGTCCCCTCTTAACACACATGGGTCTGAACTCTACACTGACCCCTGGAGGTGCCAATTCTAAGGGACTCTAGACTTCACATCTGTAAATAGAACACACCCTAATAGACGTTAGGCTGTAGAAAAAAAATAGCAATATACCATTATCTTTCAGAATTTTTTTTTAACTTTTAAAATGGTCAGTAATGCTCCTATACCATTGATACTCATTACAGAATTAAATGGAGCTCTGTGTTCGTAACTGATTGACAAGATCAATGATTTTAAGTTCAAATAGGATCAGCAGTCTTTTTTTTTTTTTTTACTTTAATCGGGGCTTCTTTGTTTTATACATATGCCTACAGCTAGATCCTGTTTTCTGTCTGTAGACAGTGATTCCTGCTGTGCATGGTTGAGAAAATGAGAAGAGAAAATGGAGAATCAATTTGAAGAAAAAAGCTTTAGTTGACAAAGCTTTATAGTAGATCAATGGAATCTTGCTAGTTAAAATATCTTCAGTAGCTGAGATAAAATTTTACAATCACTTTAAATACTTCCACATTTTTGTCTTTTTCATTTCAGTAGATGGAGAAAATCTTCATATGTTAATAAGACTTCTTTTATGACATTTTAGTATTTTTTGTTGTATTACACACAGCCAAATAAAATGATAAATCAGAGATAATAGAAGTTAAATGTGTTCCATATGCTTATTTGACACCCATCTCCTTAAAATTAACTTCCTCTAAGACTTCAAAAAAGTAAGTTGAAATGTAGTTTCAAGGTTAGCACACTTGTTCTATTTCTTTATTACATAATGATTAAGGGAATATTTAAGCACATTCATTTATTATTTGTTTGTTTACAGAGGTTCTCCCCAAACATGGAAAGTGTACTTCAGACTACAAAAGGATACAATTCCTCATTGGGAAGTTCCATAGATCTGATATTTATTCAACTATGTTTCTTTAATTTTCACACATGAAGTCTTTATTTGTTTAAAATGGATAATAGTATTGATTATTTTATTTCTTTCTTGTTTATTAAAACATATACAAACTTAATGAACACTATTTGCATAAAAACTCCTAGAAGTGTTGCTTACTCATGAACCAGAAAAGTAAATTTTTAGAAACTAATTTAAAGGCTGTAGTGAGGTTACAAAATAAGCATTATGATCCATACCAGTCACCATACTTTGCCCTAAGAACTCTACAAGTTGAGACTTTTGTTTTGGAGATAGGATTATTGCTACCATATCAACATCATTTTTATATTAAATGATAACTATTGTACATGGAGGTCAGTGGTTCACTAGACATCTAGTAACAATCTGACAGAATGAAGCTTTGAAACATTCTGATTGTTTATCCCAGAGATACTTCAATACGAATATTCTGAACACATTCAAGTATGTATAAGTTCCAAATTGAAGTGCATGCTATATATTAATTTTAACTTAGTAATACATTATTAAAATACAGTTTCTGAGCTTAAACAAGCACAGAGTGTATACATATTCACCAAATATGGCTACATACATTACCTTTAAGAGAGAAGAGGCCCTCACCACATTGCCTACATTGACTACTTAACAACACTTGAGCATAATAACCATTGTGATTTTGTTCCTTTAAAATATACTATTTTAATTTATGTTGAATAAAAATATGCTGCCATGTACTAGACTGTGACTGTTGACTGGGAAAAACTTAAGCATTGTGTTTCTCAGACACAATTGTTTTTATGATTATATTCTCCCTGAAGATGGGACCAGAAATAGTCAGATTTTCTCTGACAGCTAAGACACATATTTATTGAACAATTCATTAGCAACTATTATTTAATACTTAAAAAATATCCAAAAGGAACAGAAATTTGAAAGGGTGAATGGGAAAGACAGGGGCATCTAATTAGGGGGGTAGAAGGGATATAAATACCGAAGTGAAGAGCATGGCAAATATCAGTACGGATACCTGAAAAGTCACAAGGAATCACATTATTGCCTATTGACCTAAAATTCTATATAAGTCTGTGCGTGCATTTACATATGTGGTTTCAAGGAAATTCTCTTACTACAGGAAGAGTCATAACAAAGACCCTAACACCAGGCATAATAAGACTTCTTTTTATCCAAGAGACACCTGAAACATACATTGTCTCCCATAGATGGAGATTAAGTCCATGCTGTTGAAGACAACATGCACAAACAGGACACAGAGGATTTCAGCTGGACATTATCTGAAATCTGCTTCCCTAAGGACTAGCATTCTTGATACCAGAAGTTACCATGAAAGCTTCCAAGGGAAGGAAGCAATCACTAGTCCTACCAAAACAGTGGCCATCATGGCACAATATCCATAAGGGTGAAACAGTTGTATGCATAACTTGATGGTAACCAAGAGCTCTCTAATTAGACTTAAGGTTACTCAGCAAGTGGGAAATCATGCCTGGTACCATAAACTTGAACTACCTAGGGTTAAAGAAGTCATGGATTTTGTAGGAGAATCTATAACTACCACTTTACTATATAGCATAATACCTAACTACATTCTAAATATTTATCTTTATACCCATAGATCAGTATTATTCTCACCCCTCATCAAAGAAAGTTCTCATTGCAACAGAAGGAGACCATTTCAGAAAACCATAAGTGATCAAAATGCAAAAACAAGAGATTGTGTGGTTCTCCAACACAACTGATACAACTATAATGCAACTCATATATCTAAGGTTCAGAGAATGCAAGGGAAGGGGCATGGAAAGATTATAAGACCCAGATGAACAAGAAGCATGCTGTGAGATTTTCTTCCTAGAAGTATCAAAGTAGCTGCATCCATGAGTTCTCATCAACATGGCTGTCTGAACAAGACCTGAACAGCAGATATCTAGGCATGCTAACATGGAAGGGTGATAGGTATGAGGTCTCAATCCTACACAAAGAACTATAAGCAACTAAGCAATACTGGGAAGAATAGTTTCCCCTGGGAAAGAATACCACATACAATTTGATATCCAATAGAGAGTGGTCATACCTTAAATATACATACAAATAGAATTATAGGAACCAAACTGCTTGTATTTATATATTTAGGTTTGTGTGTGTGTGTGTGTGTGTATGTGTGTACGTGTGTACGTGTGTGTGTGTGTGCTCATGCACATGTGCACATGTGCTTACACATTCACTCATGTGTTTGTTCACAAATATATATGTGTATATATATATATATATATAAAATGAATAAAATATATTTTAAAAATACAGTGTCTGATTTTGAAGGCTACATTTTTTCATTTTCATGAAAATGTGATTAGCAATTTTCTATTTCTTAAAATTCATAATTTTAAAAATGTACAGAAATTTATTGGAATCAATGTTTTAAAAACATAACTAAATAGGCCGGGCGGTGGTGGCGCACGCCTTTAATCCCAGCACTCGGGAGGCAGAGCCAGGCGGATCTCTGTGAGTTCGAGGCCAGCCTGGACTACCAAGTGAGTCCCAGGAAAGGCGCAAAGCTACACAGAGAAACCCTGTCTCAAAAAAAAAAAAACAAAAAACAAAAACAAAAACATAACTAAATAAATGTCCCTTAGCATGACTTCAGTGATATCATAATCTTCTGATTGCTTATGGTCCAGTTTTGTACTGTTATATTTATATTTCTCATTGGAGAGTTATATGATTTTTGTATCATTCAAACATTTTTCCTCTGTTTAAAAAATCTGGGGGATTTGTTTATTAGTGTTAAAATGGTTGAACTGAAAATAAGTAAATTAGAGTTCATATGTATCTAATACAAAAATGTTTGTCTTTATTAAATAATAACAGAGCAAAGCCCTAACAGAGATGAAGCTTGCCTCAGAAATGGTATTTCAAAAAATTTCAGGCCCTGTAGTATTTTGTATACTTAATAGACATAGAAAAGGAATTTTTTTATTTCCTGTTTTCAATTTTTATTCTTTATCATTTAAAATAAAAATTTAGAACTATACATTTTAAATGTTTTATCATTAATACAGAGATAATAAATTAAAACATTAAAAATGGAGTTTAACACATTTGTCTCTTGGAGTTCTCATGATTCCAGGCTGATGCCTATGAAAAGACCGACTTTGGATTTCATTTTGAATATTTTTAAAAAGAAATTCTCAACCAAATTAATCTTCCAAGACAAGTGGTTTTTACGTAAATAATTTGACAATATTTTAAAACTTAAACAATGGCCTTCAGTCTGTCAAGCTAATGAATTTACTCCCTAGATGATTAAATTAGCATCTACAGTGTGATGAAAATACAGTCACTTGTTAATTGTTCAGTGCTATTGTACATTAACAACTTTGTGAGATGAGAATGAAGATAAATATCTTTCTTTAGAAGAACATATTGTACGATAAGATAATAGGAAAACATGGTCTCTCAGGCAACACAAGCCCAACTCTGCAGTGGCAATAGCCAAATCATTCCGACACAGCATGTTCAAGGCCACAGGAGAGCCAGATGATGCCTTCTGTTGCCTTCTCTTTCTTCATCACACCCTCATCAGGTGACAAGAAATAAGGGACTCAGGAAAATGCTTCTAGTTCAAAATATACTGGTCTATAAACTCATCATCAAAAATTGTCAAACAACATTAAAACATAACATGTGGTAAAACCATATATTCTGAATGTTGGGAATATGAACACTCACTGTCTAAATTTGTACAGTTTCTTGGTATATATTGTACCACTACAAAATACTACAATGTGTACTCTGTAAAGATGTGATGTCTACCTCTCCACCTATAATTTCTGAAGTTGGTCTATACTTTGCTTGATTCTGGAATTCAGAGCTGTAGGACTTGAAGAACCATCTCCTGAGGTTTGTATCTTTCACCACCAGTCTGAGCTTCAGGGTTTTTTTTTTTTTTTTTTTTTTTTTTTTTTTTTTTTTTTTTTTTTGTCTTATATAGAAAATACTTCCTTGGCTTTCTGTGTTTTGAGGCCTTAGATTTGGATGGAACCAGACTGTCATTATCTGAGATTCTCAAGCTTTTAGATGACCCACACGGAACATCTTAGTATCCTTAAGTACCTGATCTGATTCCCATAATAAATCCTCTTTCATTTATCTCATTATATAGTCTATTGATCTGTCTCTATAGAGAATCTCATCTAATACAGAATGGTAGGCAAAAGAAAACCCACTAGAATATAAATCAATAGAATAAAGAGTATGTGGAGACTAATCAATGACATATAATAACAGTGTATTAGTTTTAAGAATTACATGTAAGTTTAGATACGTGGTGCTTTCAAAGCTCATGGGTCACGTGTTAAAGGCTTGTTGCCACCTGCCAGCTGATGGCTTTTGGGGAAATTAACAGATCCTGAGGGCTCTGATATATCAGCAGATCAAATGATCTAATCCTTTGGCTGAGCCATAGTTTGACAGAATCATTAGGAGAGAGTGGGTAGAAATGTGGTCTAACTGGAGGAAGTAGGTCACATTTAGAAAGACATATATCATCCTCAGCCTATTGGTCACACTCTTACTCTTGATCATGGCTTCCATAAGGTGAGTTACCCTACTCCACTATTCTTTCTTCTTCGCAAAGCCTTAACACAGTCCCACAACCATAGAAGGAAACCTGTATACATGTGAGCCAAAATGAAACTTCCTTTCCATTTTCCCAATTTTTCCCGTACCAACAAAAATCTTTCTAATACAAATTGTTACAATTTTTTCAAGAACAGCTAACAATGTTTTTCTGTCTTGTTTCTTAATTTTGAGTTCTATTTTCTTCAGATCTTAAATGCTTGTTCCTGTGACAATATTAAAAATGTAATTATTGTTTTCTTTTCTGTGACTTCATCCTCAAATATAACAGGCTTACCATAGTTTTCTTGTTCAAATACATCCATAACTGGACCCCTTCCTAACAAAATGAAATTCTATTCAATGCCATTGGCCTTTAAATTTTTCTGTATATTGATATGATACTCAAACAGAATTTCTGACCTTAAAAAATAATTATTATTGGCTGCAATTTAACAGAATATGGAATCATCTAGTAGGAAAAAATACTCTCCGGGCATGTCTAAGAAAAATTATCTCAGGGAGATAAAGACAACTGGTAAATCCTGCCCAGACTATGGATTGAAGTGTTCCAGGAGCTGGATTCCAGCACTAAATAAAGTGGGGACACGAGCCAGGCATTGTCACTCATTCCTCTTGTTTCCTGACTGTTGAGGTAATGGAAGCAGTCTCTTCAGGCTCTGGGCACTGTGACCTCCTTGCTATTATGGACAGTACCCTCAAACTGAGAACCCAAGTAAACTTTTTTCTTTCCTTTTTTTTTTTTTTTTTTTTTTTAAACAACTCTCTAATTGTACTTAATACCTGATCCACAAGAAATCATCCTCAGTACTGGAAACCAAGCCAACTACTCACCACTTTTTCTAAGCCAGTGCAAACCTAACAACACTTGAAATATTTTTCCTTACACGCTCAGATAAGTGCAGTCCTAGCCCCTCATCCAGAAGCTTCTCTTGGCAGTGGATGGAGATGTACATACCATCTCTCCTCTAAGCTGATTTTTGTCATGTGGTTTGTCATCGCAATGAGAAGAGAAACTCATGCTCTTATTTCAACTCTTCTTTCTGTGTTCTGAGTTGTAGTCCAGCTGAGTACTTCTCTGCTACCCATTCCCACACTTTGATGTGGTCACACTGTAACTCGGCATGGAAGAGCCTTCACATGGCCAGAGGTGACCCATTTATCCTATAGGCTTGATTTATTATCTTCTTCACTTTTCATAGTCACACTCCTAGAGCCTCTGGACATACTTCACAAACATGACATTGTTTTTCATCAACATTTTATGGCATGTATTTTACCACACAGTATTGCAATCATGTTCATAGATAATGATCTCCATGGAGTTATATGCATTCTCAGAAAAATTTTGTGTTTATTTCTACATCAACATCTGTATTTGCTTCACATTCAATACCATCTAAGTAATGCTCAGAATATATTTTTACTGTATAGTAACTTTAAAATAAATATTGTGAACAATTTTATAACAGAAAAAGTAAAAAAAAAAAAAAAAAAAAAAATGTCAGGGAATTCATCAGTGGACTCACCCAGGAGCCAATTTCCATGCAATTAAAAGAAAACAAAACAGCAAATGTGATTCCAACTCACTTGTTATGGAAACCAAGTCCTCTTTCTGCATTCCCTGTATGAAACGTCACTGCAAAAAAGACTAATCTATGGTGACAAACATCCCCCAGACTCAGATGCTCAATGCATAATAGTTAATTTCTTGTTTATAACAAATCCTCGGTATGTTGAATGACTCTCCAGGGCTGCTGTCATTCATGTCAATATTCAGTAATAATACCTGAATCCAGGCTCAGCATCCAAGGAGAAGGAATTCATAGAAAGATAAACAGAGTCTTTCCCTATTGTTTTGTTCAATTCAGTAGAACATACTAGTCAAAGCAAGTAAGTGGTAATACTGAAGGAGTAACAAATCGGCTTAATATTCCATGGTCAATGAAGATCAGAAATAGATATGATGAGCACTGTCTCAAAGGGAGACAATAGTTTCCAATAGGTTGGATTTATCACTAATAAATGATTTTAACTTTTAAGTACCTCTCAGACAATGTTTTCTTTTAATCTACATGAATTAGGTGAAGATATAATATAAACATGGCTGGTAAATTATCTCATAACTTCTTATTTCAAATACGATGGCACCATACAAAGACACCCTGAAATAATTTAACATTTTTGTAATCCTCCCTAATTCTGTGGATTGGAAATGCAGATGGTCATACAATTTAAATAGTTTTTCACTATCTAGAATATTTGTGGCATGGTTTGCAATATTCAAATGATGAGAGAAAGGTTTGTTTTCAGTGCAGTGTGTCAGTGAGGTTTGAACTGCTAAGCACTAAAACACTATTTCAAAAGGGTTTCTTCACCTACATGATCTGGGATAATTTGAAATCTTTGTTCAGATGGTGTTGTTACTCATGGCATCTTCACATGACTTGGGTAACAAAAGTAAACATCTATAGAGCAAAAATGTAATATCAGTGCAGAGTTTTTAAGGGTACATTTGATCAAGAATTAGAAATTATATGGCATGAATTATTTCTCATTATAGTATAAATCGGTCACTAAAATCAGCTCAAAGACTGAGGTAGAACAACTAGGCTCTATGTTTTTATGAGGGAGCTACAAGATCATATTACAGAGGAATTATGAGAAGAGCATTACAATTGAGGCATCACAATTTCATCAGATTTTGTCTCAATTACAATCACCACAGAATAATCATACTATTAGTCTCTTTAACTTGTAGTGTGGTTTCACTTTTCCTTAGCATGTCTCAAAACTACAATTTTGTCCATCCTTAAATTATTAATGATATATGTTCACCAATATAGTTGAATTTCATAGTGAACTGGAACTGAGCAGCTTATATCAAGACACATAGGAGATACACATCCTGGATTATGTCGTGTCTAGTTGGATGTGGCTGTGAACCACAGACAAGGCTATGGAAGTGCATCAAGTTCACAGAACAACATTTGTTCACTTCTCCAGGGGTTCCAGCCTCTGGTTTCTTTAGATTCTCTGAATCAACCGTGTTCAGATTCTCCAGGAAAAAAAAAAAAACTGTAAATTTTTTTGTTCTTGGTCCTCCTTTATATTATTCCAAATTTTGCCTGCCATATAATTAAATATCAAGTATATTTCTTATAATAAATTGCATGATCCCATAATGCTAGATGCTATTTACCTTATAGATAAAAAAGTACCCCTTGAACTTCATTCAGAGCTTGGTATATATGAGAGTGAAAAATATTGGTTGGATTAATGAATAAATGTGCCAAATAATTAGTATGACTTGCTAAAAAAGAGTCAGCATAATACAACTTTCAAACAAGACTTATGAATGGATTCTAAGACTAAAGGACAAAAGTAAGTATCAATGTAATCACATATATTACTAGTTCTACTGGTTGGTTCTTCTTGATTTGACACATACATAGACATTATCTAAGAAGAAGAACCTTTACTTGAGAAAATGCCTTCATAAAATTGCATGTAAACAAATCTTTAGGGCATTTTCTTGATAAATGATCAGTGTTGGAGAGCTCAGTCCACTGTGGGAGGTTCCATCTCTGGCAGGTGGTTATGGGGTACCTAAGAACACAAGCTGAACAAGACAGAAAGAGCAAGTGGAGTTTCTCCATAGTTTTTACTTCAAATCCTGTCTCCAAGTTCCTACATTGAGTTCCTGTCTTGACTCCCTACACTGATGTAGTGTGACCTGGAAGTTTTAAGATGAAACAAACCATTCCATCCCCAAAATTCTTTTAGTCATAGTGGTTTATCTCAACCATAGAAACCCTAAGTAAGTCATTGAGAATGCTACACAAAGGTTTATTCATTACAAATTAGAAAAGTTTGGAGTAAAAAAATAAAATAACAGTTCAGTAACAGTATATTGTGCCCTCCTGAAATAATTCACGGAGAGAAACACATCACTCCTTGGATGACTGCTACTATCTGTGGTTAAATAAATTTAATTATCAGAAAACCTCAGACAAACCCATGATAACATGTTCTTTTTGAAGTATTCAGGTTCTAAGTTTCAGCTGTGACAAAACACCTCTAGCTGAAAAATGATAAAAAGATGGCCAAAACCCAAAACAAAACAAATGAATGAGTGTTTACTCTATTACAATGAAGTTCATGACTGGCATGATTGTTAAGTTTGATTTAAGTCTAAAGATTTATTGGTAACCAAATGTGATGGTAGCTTTTTCATTCTTATACTTGAATTACTGCTGTGTAGGACAGAATGCTTGTTATAAAAACAACAACAACAACAATAACAATAACAATAACAAAAACCAACATAAATGTATTTTGGAGTGGTTGGCATCAAATCAAATAAGTTCTTAATACGTGGAAATATTATTGAATGGTAAGCAAGAGTTCTTTTTTATGTGTGTGTGTATGTACACTCATGCATAAGATTCATGTATGTGTATGAATACAGGTATATTCATGTCATACTGCACTTGTGGAGAGCAGAGGGCAGTGTTGAGTATTGGTTCCTATCTTCTGCCTTGTTTGAATAAGGTCTCTATTTAATCTATTATGTGGACCACAGCTCCCTGGCTCATGATTTTCCATCCTTCTTTAGCTCCCATCCTTTGACATCCACTACCCAGTCTGACTTTTATGTTGGTTCAGGGAATTCAAACCAAGGTCCTAATGCATGCACCATGAAGTGTTTACTCACTGAGCATTCTTCTCACCTCAATGTCCCTTTTAAAGTGTTTAAAACAGTAAACTTACTTGGAAAATATTTAAACTAGGAGGTTTGACATAAAACTCAGAGGGTGTTAATGACCAATATCAATGTCTTTCCCATAGTCAAACTTCCTGTTATATGCTAGAATTGAAATACAGGATAAGATATTACCATGCTAGAGCTACAAGTGTGAAATAATACCCAACATTCTGAAGCATCATCTTCCAGCTTTCCAGGCTCGCTGCATTGAACAGTCCGAGCACACTGTGATAGACACATTGCTCACTTACTGGTGCCTGCAGGATTATTGCTGTGTAACCTGGGTCTTCCTCACCTCCAGAGTCCCTCATTCATTGATAAGAAAGCCGTGCTTTGATGATGCTTAAGGTGAAATTTCTAACATATGAGAAGTAAGGATGGTGGACATTACCTTGGAATAAATCCTCTATTTCTTCTTAGAGCCAGACTGATTAGATTTTGTTGTTATTACTTAAATATTATTTTTTCACTTGTGAATGTATACATATGTGCATTCTAAAGAGTACGTATGTAAGGCAGAAGATAATGTGTAGCTGCAGCTTCTCTCATTCCACAGTATGATTTCCCAAGATCAAATAAGTCCCCACACTCAGCAGAAAGTGAGTGCCCTCATCCACTGAGCAATCTCACCAGTACTAAATAGATTTTGTGCCATAAATGACTTTGGTATTCATGGTATTCACCATGGAAGTATATGCTTTATTCCCAGCACCTGAGAGGCAGAGACAAACTGATCCTTGTGAGTTTGAGTTCAAGGTCATCCAGTTGTATATCAATATCAATAGAGAGATGTTGTCTCCTGATTTAAAAAATTAAAAAAATAAAACAATCTCTCTCTCTGAAAGAAATAAAGCCTGATTCAAAATTGATTGTCGCCGGGTGGTAGCGCATGCCTTTAATCTCAGCACTTGGGAGGCAGATCCAGGTGGATCTTTGTAAGTTCGAGGCCAGCCTGGTCTACAGAGTGAGATCCAGGAAAGGCACAAAGCTACGCAGAGAAACCATGTCTCGAAAAACCAAAAAAAAAAAAAAGAAAAAAATTGTCTTTTGTGTCACATTAATCTATATTTATACCTCACTTTATGAGACAAACTGATGACTTTTTAAGCAGATATAATAAAACAAATAACAAATAGTTAATTATTTTGAAATTATTTGTGCACATATAAGCCTAAGTATAGAGGTAAATTCTAGGGAAAATGACATCAGTTCTGTCTGTGACTTGTAGGTCACCTCTTAAGGTATACTGGCCCTAGTAATGATTCACTTCTGTAAACCCCTTATCATCATAGTGTCTGTTTGATCCCTGTCTATTAGATAAGGATATTCAAATCTACATAGACAATCAATCTTCTCTACCTGAGTCATGTCCCTTCCCTTTATTCCAGCAAATATATTGATGCCAGGCAGTGAGATAGGCTTAGAAGATGGAACGATGGATACAATCTGTGAAGGTTCCCTGTTAGTGTTTGAGTTCTTCAGCTAGTATCTGTTAGTAAAGACAGACACACATGGTTGATATCCTTCCTTGAAAAAGTAGTGTCCACTTCTTCCTCCATAAATAGATTAATTGTAAAGACTTTACTCAAATTCTTATATTGAGATTCTCTTGGTGTTAATTTTAACAGGTTATAAAGGATCTAGTTCCATGTAACATACTCCTTAAGTTTAAGCGATGTGTTCTGGAGAAGCAGGAGGATGACACCACCTCTCATCAATATGGAGATGGAAAGGGGACTCTATTACCATGAAGAAGGTGAAGTGGACTTTCAGAAGAAATTTAGGAAGATGGAAATCCTCAGATGGTAACTGCTGGCATCTGCTGACTTTTCACTTCCTTTCCTAAAGTCTGATTGGTCCCCAGGTGCATGCCTATGATTTTTTAAATAACTCTTTATTATTCAAATCTTATTCCTTCTTATACTCTTCTGCTTCCTTCCTCAAATATCTGTAAGTTATATGTTAACCAATCATTACAGTGATATGACTGAACCTCCAAAGGGAGGAGAAATGAAGATCTTAGTTTAGATATCACTTCTCCGGTTTATAGCAAACAATAAACACCAGACCTTACAAAATGGAAGGTTTGTTTCTCTATCATTTGGAAAGCCCAGTGGACAGATAATCCATTAAGTGCAATAAAGTCTCATTCCACAAAGGAAGAGAACAGTCTCTGTCTCATCCATCTCTAGATTCCCTACAGTTTGTCACTATTCTTTTAAGATGTTCCATCTAAAAAGATAGGACTGGACTCAGAAACGGTTCACAGAAATTATATTCATTTGAAAGAAAGTAGGTACAAGGCTGCATCAAAGGAGGGTTGTCAGCTCTCTCTTTGGGGCAATATGATAAACATTCTAGGGCTTTCTTTTCTTAAGGAGAAGGGGAGCAGTAGATGGCAGGTGCATTCACAGACCCTGCCAAGGAAGCCACATAGGAACATCATAGTGGAGCTACTGTATCCATCAATTTGGTTTTTAGAAAAGATGACATGGAGAAAAGAAGTCTTGGCCGGATGCTCATTGATGGTTGGAAGACGGTAAGGTCAAGAAGAAAATAGTAATTTTAGAGAAGATTACAGAAGATGCATAGAAAACAAGTCAGAATTTCTTGTGGGCCAGGTATCTCCTGTATAGAATAAGGAAAATATAAAAATCATTCTAAAAATGAAGGGCCAATTGAAAATATTTGTAATTTCTGAAAAAGACATGGGATTTAATGCTATGGCATTAAAGTGTTGATGTTTTATCAACAAAAAAAATTAGGTCTGTTATCAGAAACATGACTTGAAGCCTAGAAGGGTCAGTCAGAGTGGACTGGAAGCTAGTGGTCCAGAGGATGAGGTGATAAAGATAATCAGCATGCTAATTATTTCTAGGAGAACTCAGTAATCTTAAATTTTAACTAAATTCTCAACCTTCCTCTTCGATGCATTTCTTAAGAAAATAAAAATAAAAAGACTTCCTGTAGTGAGGATGCCTCTTCCACTCCTCAACCTTAGCTCTCACTATTTTATTTTTGCTTTTTCAAGACAGGTTTTCTCTGTTTAGTCCTTACTGTCCTGGTGCTTGAGAGTTTGGGGCCAGCTCTCATTCCTTATCCACAAATCTATACTTGTCGCCATCAAAAAAGTCTGTACTTACTCAGAGTCTATGTTACTTTCTCATTGCTTAAATGATGCGGCTTAAGAGAAACTGAGCGTATTTTGATGTACAGCTCCAGAGAGATAGACTCTATCATGGCAGGGAAACTCTGGAAGCCAGCAGGGAAGAGACGGTTGAAAAGCAGACTGCTGCCTGCTCATGGATCATCCAAATGCCAAAAGCAGATGGAGCAGGAAGTGGTCCCGAACTACAAAGCTTCAGGTCTCACTCACTTCTTCCAGTGAGTCTCTACCCCCCAGTGCTTCTGCAGCCTACTCAAGTCATTCCACTAGCTGCGGAGCAATTGATCGAACATAAGCTCATCAGGAACATCTCATATTTAGAACACAAAACTGTATTTAGAGGAATCTTACATATTTAATGCAATCAACACATGCATTTAATAAACTCATGTAAGTTGTCTTTCTTCCCTAGGTTTAACCTAGCCATAAAAATTTACTAGAGAAATACTATACTATTTAACTATTTTAAGATATAACTTCTTTACTGACAGAGATTGGATATTTCTGTTACCATCTGGAGTCATCCAACAGGCCCTCTCCCAGTTTTCTGACACATTCTTTACATGCATCAACTTTTGGTACTAGGATTTTAAATCTGTGATGAAGCAGGCCAGAAATACTTCATTTATATCCATTTTTTTCATTAATGTTGTTTTCCTTTATTAGCAGTTGTATAAGAAGGACCTATAGAACATACGACTTCCTCAGAAGTAATTAAGAATCTCAGATAAGATCTAAAACCATTAGTTTGTAAATTTATACATAAGTACATAATTTTTTGAATGCTTACAATGTATCAAGCAGTTATCTTCTGATTCTTCATAATTACAAATAAAAGACTTGTATATCCCTAAAGAGACTTCAGATATATTTGTTCAGCCATATGGGAGAAATGGTATTTTGAAAATGAGCCAGGAATCCTAATATGTATTCATGCCTGTGTTTGCAATGTATGTTTAGTCATTTTTTCATGTATCCCAGGTTTATCCAGTTTGGGAGACAGAGTGATGAATGAGTGATTTGCAATGAATGATTACTTCATATGTTGCTTCAATTTTTGGAAAATTGGTTAATTAATTTAGTATTATATTTTAGGCTTTAGAAATTTCTCAATCAAGAAGATAAACTAGAAAAAGACTGCAGGCCTAGAGAGATGGCACCTCAAGTAGGAAGACCCAGTATTTCTCTTCCAGAGGACCTGAGTTCAGTTCCCAGTACCTAGATCTGCCAACTCACAACTGCTTTAAACATCAAGGCCCACAGCTTCTTAAGGCCTCTGTGAATATTTATACAAATATAGCATTCACTCATACGGAAACACACACATTCACATGAGCAAAAATAAAATAAGACTTTAAAAAAACATTTACCATGGTCTCCTATTCTTTGTTCTCCCTCTTTTCTTGATCCAGCTAGGATCTCCCGCTCTCTTTCCCTCGACCCTAGCCCTTCATTGCTCCCACCCATGTCCAGGTTGCTCATGTAGATCTCATCCATTTCTCCGTCATTGGGTGATCCCCGTGTCTTTCTTGGTGTCCTATTTTCCAGGTAGCCTCACTGGTGATGTGAGTAGCAGTACAGTCATCCTTGATCCACATCTAGCATCCTCTTATGAGTGAGTACATACCATATTTGTCTTTCTGAGTCTGGGTTACCTCACTCAGGATGATTTTTTCTAGATCCATCCATTTGCCTGCAAACCTCATGATGTCATTGTTTTTCTCTGCTGAGTAGTATTCCATTGTGTATATGTGCCACAATTTATTTATCCATTCTTCAGTTGAAGGGCATCCAGGTTGTTACCAGGTTTTGGCTATTACAAACAATGGTGATATGAACATAGCTGAGCAAATGCTCTTGTATGATTGAGCATTTCTTGGGTATATGCCCAAGAGTGGTATAGCTGGATCTTGGGGGAGATTGATTCCCAATTTTCTAAGAAAGTGCCATATTGATTTCCAAAGTGGTTGTACAAGCTTGCCTTCCCACCAGCAGTGGAGGAGAGTTCCCCTAGCTCCACATCCTCTCCAGCATAAGCTGTGTTTAGTGTTTTTGATCTTAGCCATTCTGACAAGTGTAATACGGTAAGAGTTCACCACGTGACGTCATGATAGCTCTCTGATTTCATCTCCCACTTTCCTTATCACTGCTCCTGAAACACTCAACTTGTCATTCTCCCCACGGTTCATTTCAGAACACTTGCAGTTAATTTTTTCCATTCTCAGTTCGGAAACTCAGAATCTCATGGCTAAATATGTTAATTCTTGAAATTTTTTTTCACTTAAAATTCAAAATCTTGACATAGTATATTCAGGCTACAACCTTCTTCTACTTGCAAATCTATGTCTAAGAGTTTTTATTTTATTTTTTCAATGTTTTATTTTTTCAATAATACTGTAAATAAGAATCAAATGTTGTTGACATCTTGATTCTAGTTTTGGTTCAGATCCTAAGAGCAGAGCTTAGTGTCCATCTTTCTCCATTAGATTTTTAGTCCTACAGGTTGCTTCTGTTATATTTATCCATTCTTGTATTCATTTTTTTCTGTTGCTTTTTTCACAATTTATATAATTCTTGAAACCACAGAGAACTAAAACTATGTTTATTAACTCAGTTTTTTAGATAAGGGCTGTTTACTTATTTACTTTTATTATATGTGTATGGATGTTTTGCTTGCTTGTATGTCTGTGCATCTATGCATCACATGAATGAACTGCCAGTAAAGATCAAAAGAGTATCAGATTCACTGGAACTCGGACCATTACAGATGGTTATTAGCTGCTGTGTTGATTCTGGGAATCAAGCTTGGGTCCTCCAAAAGATCATTCAATGTAGCTTGAAGTTTTCCTGTGTCCTGGCCAGCCGCATGGTCCCTCAGCTGCTTATAAAATAATCACTCAGATGCCGGGGATGGTGGCACATGCTTTTAATCCCAGAACTCTGGAGGCAGAGCCAGGCAGATCTCGATGAGTTTGAGGCCTGCCTCGTATACAGAGCAAGATCCAGGACAGGCACCAAAACTACACAGAGAAACCCTGTCTGGAAAAAACAGAAACAAACAAACAAACAAACAAAAAAGCACTCAGAAGCTTATATTAATTATAACTGCTCAGCCATTAGCTCAAGCTTATTACTGACTAGCTCTTGCACTTAAATTAACCTGTAATTCTTATCTATGTATAGCCACGTGGCTTGGTATCTTTTTTCAGTTCTGCCTTGTCATCTTGCTTCCTCTGTGTCTGGCTGGCGACTTATTACTCATCCCTTCCTCTTCCCAGAATTCTCCTCATCTGCTTGCCCTGCCTATACTTCCTGCTTGGCTACTGTCCAATCAGCATTTTATTAAACCAGTGTACAAAAGCATTATCCCAGAGCAAGTCAATGCTCCTAAAACATGAGCCAACTCTCCAGCTCTGCTCTTAGAGTCTGAACCAAAACTAGAATCAAGATATCAACAATATTTGATTCTTATTTACAGAACCTTGTAGGGAATCTGTCTTCACACACACATAAATTGTTGGTAAATTCAGATGGCTGGAATCTTCATCAAATTTCCTTGCTCACTATCAGTAGAGTCAGTCTTAGCTACCAGAACCTGCCAACATGATTTGGCCTGTGACTACCTGTATTTTTAAGCCAGAAAAGGTATGCTCTTATCTTTAAAATCTGTCTTCTACTGCTACCAGATGGATAATACTCTCCCCTGTGATTAGATTATGTCCATACAAAGTGGCATAAATTTATTGCTCTGTAGAGTAATATAGGCCTGAAAGTGGTAATTCATGCTGTTTCTTGCATTCAAAGAAGAAGAGAACTCTATAGGGTAATTCAAGGCAATTTGGAATTCTGCTGGGTCTAATTTCATCAGCCCATGTTCCAATGAGTGTTTTAAAAGCTTATTGAGTGAATGCAAAATGAAAGGAACAAACCAGTGCAGTGAACTCATATGCCTGCATTGAGAACTTTATATGAATTACTCAACATCTGCCTAGAATAACCCACTTTTATTATTTACCTGCAGCGTATACCCAAGACACACAGAATAACACCTTTTCCTTTGGAAGTCAAATCACCTTGCTGTGTTTAGAGAAGGCATTATCCCAGCTACTGTTCATCTGAATCAGCCCCCAGAGAGAGTAAGATTGGATGCTACCCACAAGGACCTACGGCCTTCAGATTTCATCACTTGCTTCTTTCTACTGTCTTCTACTCTTTGATACATACAATCCTTTTCTAGCTAGGTTCTGCACTTCTTTTTTCTGTTTAATGCTCCATCTTTTGCCAAATTCTTGGTACTTTTCCTTTTTTCAGAATGTACATTTTTGAACCTCAGAATCCAAAAAGAAGCTAGTGAATAGAATGAAGGAAGGGTTAGCAAGGATGGAAAAAGAGAGTACTAAGGAAAAATTGAGAAATAAAGAGAGGGAAACATGCATTAATATTTCTAACAGATTATTCACTCACTACATTTTTATGCATTTACTTTACTATATAATAATCACACAGTAACACGTCTCTGTCTCTCTTAGGATGAGAGATGCTTAAGGGCAAAAACAAAGATCATTGATTTATGTCTTTATTTTCATTTCCTGGCAGTTTTCAGAGCAGTCATCCAATAAATGCTTCCTGAATAAATGAAAAATGAGTGCATGAATTAAAAACATAAAATAGAATATGTACACAATTTTTATTCAGTTTAATATGAAAGCATGCAGCCTGACAAAAGATAGCCAGATTGCAAATGTCTAGGCAGACAGAGATATATAGAAGAGAATTACGGATAGTTTTGTCATATAACAGAATAGAAACCATAAAGAAATATTGATGATAAATGCTATCTTTCTACTAATATAGTTTTGAACATAATCAAAATATTTGAGCTCTTTTATGATACATTTTCCTGTGCCATTTACAAATATGAATCATATTATTAAATTCGAACATTTTTTCTTGGATGCCAATAGCATGTAGAATATACTCCAAAAGTTATAAATTTGCCTAGGTTGTTTTTTGATATCTGCTAGAGGATGTTCACATTAAGATAAATGGATTGTCATGTTTCAAGAACTGTTTAGTTTCACTTTTAGGGGACCATCTGTCCTCTGATGAATGGCTCTGTGTATAAGATTGGGCATGCTGATTTAGCTCTTTTTAAGATAAATGCCATAGCTAATTAGTTTTTTGAGAGTATGATTCTTAACCTCCCTGACTTCCATAATCTTTTCTGAAGATAACTATATAATAAGGGTTCATGCTCACTTAAAGGTTTCTTTCAGGGTGCAGATGCATTCCTCATGAATTACAGGGAAGAAGTGAAAGGTTAGGTTTCATGTACTCTGGACTGAATCATGCCCTTCCCTTCTGAGAAACTAACTCTTTAATGGAGTGTACAGTTCGAAGCACACATGCTGGATACTCAGGAAAAGAAGAGAGCCAATTCTTTATTTTTATAAGTTTACTCATCTTAGAGCAGAGAGTTGTCACAGCCCAGTCACCTAAACATTTGTTTGGAATGCCACTCAATACCATGTGGAAGAGAACTACAATAAAAAATTTTAAAAAATCAAATAAAATTGCATGTAATGAGCTTCATGATTGGTTGATTTGGTGAGGACTATTTAATTTGAGGCTGTGAATGAATATATTCAAATCATTCAGATTATAGCCATAATTGTACAATCAGTGACACTATTCATTAAACATATCCAATTGTGTTTTACAGTTAGAAATCATCAAGGGACTTGCAGTAGCATACACATACAATATTCAGTTTAAAATGATCAAAATTACTTTTGTAAAACAAATAATTGTTTTCTCAGTTTGACAAGCTGCTCTAGGTCCCCCTGTATAAAATGTCATTCTGCAGCACTTTCTTTGACTTTACAAATGTTTTAAATTCCGTTAATATATC
The DNA here is from genome assembly GCF_004664715.2 of Peromyscus leucopus. Classification (NCBI taxonomy): domain Eukaryota; kingdom Metazoa; phylum Chordata; class Mammalia; order Rodentia; family Cricetidae; genus Peromyscus; species Peromyscus leucopus. The sequence goes on along the minus strand of NC_051068.1, from coordinate 121,573,299 downwards.
CCTGATACTGTAGCCAACTACAGTAATTTGTTTGATTAGTACATAAAATTCTAACCAATGGAATAGGTCAATATGAAGTGGAGGTATTAATATTCATGGCTTTTTGAGAAGTGTTCCAAATTCCATTTTACAGTACATTCTTAAATTTGAGGGAATCATGACTGAAATGAGTGAAAAGTGTAAATAAGCTTAGTTTTATGAGTACTCTTTTTTTTTTTTTTTGGTTTTTTGAGACAGGGTTTCTCTGTGTAGCTTTGCACCTTTCCTGGAACTCACTTGGTAGCCCAGGCTGGCCTCAAACTCACAGAGATCCGCCTGCCTCTGCCTCCCGAGTGCTGGGATTAAAGGCGTGTGCCACCACCGCCCAGCAAGTACTCATTTTTTAATTGAAATTGATTTTATTATTCAACAGGTATTTATTGAACAAGTAGTCCATGCAGCATCAACACTTTGTGTTAGGAGTAATGTCTGTAATTCACTCCATTTGGTTTCCAGATTTTACTTAATAGTTTCCTAGAAGTGAAGCATACACTATTCTGTCTGTCTTCATTAAATGGAATGGCCAAGTGGATATCCTCTCTATTACATTCCCTAAAAGTCCATCCAGAAACCCCTGATATATGCTTGAAAACTGCAGCCTATCACTTTTTACATGTGTGGAGAGTATTCTCAGCACAGAGTAAACAGCAACTTACAACTCACATAAAGCCTATGAAATTATAGAGTTTATTTTTCTTATTTACATCCACAGGATCTTTTCCATAACTAAACCAGTAGAAAATACCAGTTCCCTAGTATGCTTCTCTGACAATCATCTGTCTCAGGACATCAACCATAATTGTAAAATATTCATTGTTTTGGAGAATAATGCTTATCCTTATGAATTGATTTCTACTAGAGTTAGGCAATTCTTACTAAATGTAGAGATAGAAGAAATTGTGTCATCTCTGTCTACATGACACTTTCTTTTATTCTGTGTATCAACAATGAGCCTACTGCTGTCAATGGGAAGTTGTATTGTTTGCTTGCTTGTTTGTTTTCATGGGAGGGTTTTTCTGTGTAGTCCTGGTTGTCATGGTATTGACTCTGTAGACCAGGCTGACCACTAACTCACAGAGATCAGCCTGCCTCTGCCTGCCTAGTGGTGGAGTTAGAGGAATGCACTACCACTGCCTGGTGGGAAACTATATAGTTTTTTAAAACAAACAATAAACATGCTCTGTCATATTAAATTCAAGTGCTGCATTAGGAAGATTTGAAAGTAATTTTAACATATAAGAATTTCTGTGTTGAATGTTTTTCAAACTTCCATGGATATTAATGCCGTCTTATCACATTTACTTACTTAATTGCTTAGTGTTTTCTGTATAAAGCCAAAGAAAAATGTTCTAGCCAACTAAAGTGGAAAGGAACTTATTGACAGGATGATTTGTAACATCAAAGGAAATAAGTATTGAAGAAGTAGACTTTGTAAGAAAAAAATCTGAAACAGACCTCGGTGACCAAGTGCAAGTGTAGGACAGTAAGAACATCTCTCTTGCTCATTCTGATTTAGAGCCATCATTTATAAACACAATCTTTCCTTCCATGACTCTAGAGGAAACTTGAATTCTTCATCACACTCTCAAAACAATCCCCTTTGCTTGTCCATGGCTGAATCAGAAAATATTATACTCTAGCATAGTTCCTCTGACTTCTTTGCACTACCCTCTTCAGCTTATACTTCTTCCTGGAGTACACAAATCTTATAAAAATAAATAATTTTTTTCTTGTCCTGCTGTCATTATCTACCACTTTCTTATTTTCTTTCATATCAAAATTACCTAAATATCTTGTTAATGGGAACTGACTGCAATTATGTGTTTTATATTTTCTTCTAAATGTCACCCATTGTTTCAGGACACAGCACCAAAGAAATTACCTTGCTGAGAAAGCCTAATGGACATTTTCTTTGAGTTGCCTTCTGTGGCCTATGAACAGAAGGATCACCAATGCCAAGGCCTGCTTCCTCAGATATATCTCACCCACAGTAGCCACACACTTGTTTTCATCTCATTTCACTGATTAGGCTTTTTCACTGGCTTGTCCAGTTCTTCTTAATTTTAAAATTGAAGCGACTTCTAGTTGTTATTGTCACTTCTCCACTATGTGAGCATTCTCACACAGACGCTTACTTGCTTACATGGCTTTTGGGTCATAAATTGAAATTCATTCGTTTATAATGGTATTGATCATAACAGAAATCTAACATCTCAGTGACTTAATAAAAAGTACTTAAAAAGTATTTTCCCAGTCGTATCACAATTCAGTTTTGTACTGTGCACATGATTTGTGTTTAGATCATTGCTGTGCTCCAAGTAGCTATTTAAGGACACTTACAATCTGGTAGCTCCAACAGCTCACTGGACCTGAATTCTTTCCCTAGGTGCTTCAGGCTTTGACCCTTGCCACATTCAAGAATAACATATTACATAAGATAAGATTGGACATGATCCTGTAATGGGACATGGTTAAGGCTTTTTGCATCATTGTCCTTCCACATTATATCTCTCAGTCATGGATCTTTGTGTTTACATTAAGGCAGCAGAGGTTCTATTTGTGGCTTATTGTTATCCCCCAAGATAGAGACCATGGATATTTGGAATCAGTAGTACTCTACCTAGCCAACCAAGGAATGTTTTTTAATCAGGTTACCTAGCTCTAATTATATGAGAATCAGTTTTTATATATCATTGTGTCAATCTAGGAATCAATCCTTATTCACACTTTAAGGAATATCTCTATGGTTTCCTAGGGAGAATGTATGGTTGGTAATAACAAGGGGCACTTGTTGATCTTATTCATTGTTATTCTGAGTTTTAGGTCCCATTGATGACTGGTATATTTTAAATATGTAGTAAATATTCATACATGTTCAAAGAACACTTTGTCTATATATAGTACTAGAATAATATACCTTGTTTCCTAAACCTGTGACTATTGTATCTTCAGAGGAGTAAATACATTAGGCTTCATATTTTTTTTCTTTCAAGAGCTTGTAGTAACTCAACAAGAGTAGGTTTGGAACAGAGCAAAAGCTTCTGACACAACCCCAGAGTGTCAGGCTGTTCCTAGAGGCTGAATATGAGTGGCTTTCCTTTTTCAACAAGGTTGTTACTTTCATACAAGGATCTGCTGGTGTCATTTAGGTTTATAAATCTTCACTTTCCTTTGGCATTAAATATGTAGATCATTTTGTAAATTAGACCTTTCTCTATTACAATGCTGCCCATGGTTTGTGTAGCCCAACCAAACTCAATCCAGGCACAATTCACTCAGAGGTAATGACATGAGCAACCTTGTATTTTACTCTAGCAATTTGATTTTTGTGTAAGTTTTCCACTTAATAAATTCTTCTGAACTCTTCTATTATTGTTTGGGTTGTTTTTTTTTTTATGTTTGTTCTGTGAAGTGTTGATATAATCCTGTTTCCCATGTTATTAACCATTGAAAGAAGAGTTGATCACCAGAAAAAAATACTATAAGGCAAGAAGATGATACTTAAACAGAAACAGAAAACAAGAAATGCCATTTATAGCTTCTTTCTCATAAAAGTTATTAATTTTGTTAGACAGTGTCATTAAATACAAGTCAAAAGAAAATGATGTGTTTGAAGGTGAACAGAATAGAAAGTCCTGAAATTATATAGCAAATAAAAAAAATTTAGTCTTTAGAAATTAATTCAAAATATGCTGCTTTCAAGACACAAGACTCCTGTATCCTTAACACTAAAAATGCCAAACACACAATATTTGCTTCTTTAGAAATACTTGGATATTACCTTATATCCCATTCTAAAGAGGCAAAACCTCTCAATGCAATACAAGCTTGAGAAGGTATTTAAATTGAAATCTCTATTTTGAAAATCTCTATTTTGAAAAACACTGTTTTCATTTTAGTAGTCAGTATGAAAACAGGCTTCACTGGTTACAGTTTGTGTTTCTCCTCACTCTATGAAGAAACTTTTAAATCAAATTATAAAATTATGTTGGAATCCCTTTTCAAATTTTCATAATTATATGCTTTTCCCACTTGGATACAGTGTAAGAATATTTGCTTGTAATGTTATATTTAGATTTTTACTTATTTTTTTATTTTAATTTTCTCTTCTGAATAACATGTTCTAAATAATGTAGCAGATACCATTTGTGATATGGAAAATAGCTATCTAATATTGCAAAACTTATATTTTTAGGAAAAATAAGAAAATATCCACCTAATGAAATATTATGAAAACAAGGAGTTCTATTTCTAAGAATGGAACATAAGGTAACTATGCCTTTCTCTGATTTTGCCTGTGTGTCTGCCTCTCCAAGTCTCTGTGTGTGTCTGTCTCTGTCTCTTTAAGACACACACACACACACACACACACACACACACACACACACACCTGTAAAGGCCCACAGGAAACAATATTGGTTCCAAATTATATACCAATACTGTAGTACTTAGTCTTGGATGCCAAGTTGACTGTGTTCTAACACACCTAGAACCTGGAAAGCACTACAGTAGTGAGTGCTGGAGGGTCTTTCCAGGAACAATTTACAGTGCAGTCAGTGAACTAAATCAGGGGAGGATTACAACTTTTGTGGGCAGCACCATCAATAAGCTGAGGGACCAGATGGAACTGGGAACAGAATCGGGAGCTCCCAGCACGCACAGTTTCAATCATTGCTGCTGTCATCAATTGGAGGTTTCAGACTCCAGCTTCTTTGCTTTGAAAATGTGGACCCACCAGCAACTCTCCTAGGGTTTCCAGGTGTCCAACCTCAGACTGGGTCTTCAACGTTCACTTGTAGCTAGAGTTTTCTCCAGCCCTGCCTGGCCCACGGTCAGGACAAATCTCTCTCACCCACCAGTCCCTCAGCCACTTAGACCCAACCAAGTAAACACACAGAGACTTATATTGCTTACAAACTGTATGGCCACAGCAGGCTTCTTGTTATCTAGTTCTTATATCTTAAATTAACCCATTTCTATTAGTCTATAAGTTGCCACGGGGCTCGTGGCTTACTGGTAACTTACATCTCGCTTGTCATGGCGGCAGCTGGCAGCGTCTCTCTGCCTCAGCCTTCCACTTCCCAGAATTCTCCTCTCTCCTTGTCCCACCTATACTATCCTTCCTGCCTAGCTACTGACCAATCATCATTTTATTTATTCAGAGTGATATCCACAGCATTCACCTTTCTTCTTCTCAGGTTTCCAGTTTCTTGGTAGGAATGGCCACTGAGTCCCCCAACTCTCCACCTTACTGTCAATCATTGTGGAACAGCTGACCTTTAAACATTTTAAGTCAGTGTAATAAATACCCTCTCCTAATTGTGTATCCATTCTTTCTGGATTTGTGCTTCTAGTAAAGGCTAACACAGATCTGTTATCAGAAGTTATAAAGATACAGAATTCTAAGAATGAATTTTCTTAACTAGTTTTGTACTTTCTGGACTTGCTTCCATAATTTGGCTAACCCTAAAATAAACACTGTTTTGATAGAGACACTGGAAATCCATGAGGAGAACCATTTGAAGAGACATGCAAAGAAAATGTGTTTTGTATTGTGAATGCAAGATCGGCCAAAGCTGTGGCTGTAAGGAAGACAGAGAACTTCTATGCATTAGTCACTTTTTCACAGTTTTGATAATATATACGAGAACATAACTTGAAGGGAGACTTATTTTGGCTCACGGTCTCAGTCCATGGTCATCTTGCTCCATTGCTATGATCCTTAAAGTAAAGCCCAAACTTCTATGGTAGAATGACATGACATGAAATCTACTTATATTGTGTCAATCAGCCAGCAATGTAACAGAGGTGAAGGGCCTAGAGATGCGATCTAACCTCCAAATCACACTTTTTTGACCCACTTGTTTTCACTGAGCCCTGTCTTCCAGTTTTCATCATGGATAAAATAATCCCACCAAATTATATAAACACTCACACATAAACACAAATTATGTAAATACTGGGTATATCTCAGTGGGTAAAAGCCCTTGCTTTACTAAAAAGCACGAGGAGCCATATTCAAATACTAACTATATATGCGAAAAAAGCCAATTGTGGCTCTGTGCTCATCTCAACTCCAGTGCTGTGTGGCAAAGGTAAGGGTGGCGGAGGTAGGAGGATCACTGAGGCTTTCTGGATGCTGAAGAAGTTCAAAGAGAAACCCTCTCTTAAAGGTACAGGTTACAGAATGGTCTAACAGGACACCCCACATCTTCCTGGGGTGCTCATATCTAGGCATGGACATGTGCATCCTCATATAGACACATGTCTCTCTGTGCAAAATACACTTACACAAACATACACTCAAGCAAAAGAAATATTCTCAAAGTAGCAATGGATTAATCCAGTGATGAAGTCAAAAACCTCAGGATCCACTCACTTCCCAGAGTTTCATCAGCTGGTAACCAAGACATTAACATATAAGTTCCTAGGTAGTGCTCACTCAAACCATGATATTGAACCTTCCCAGTCCCTACCAAGAGTCTATGAAGGACTAACTAGTAAAAGCTGATGAGTGAAACAGAAAACGTCATGGGCCGTTATCACCTCTCTGTTCAGCAAAGCCATGAAAAGCAATGGATGCTGGAAAAACAGGAGGATGGGGACAAATAAACAAACAAAAATAAAAACAAACAAAAACAGCTGGAGCCTTAGACTCATGCCCAAAGCCTCCTTTGAGTTACATGAAGCACAGAATATTCTGAGGGTAGCCATAGCAACAGAATTCAAACCCAAGTACCCCTTAACTACATAAAGTCAAACTCCATTCTCAACAATTATATAGAAGAAATAAGCTTATCATCATATTCAATCAAATCAGACTTGCTTTGCATTTTTTTCCTTTTTTTTCTTTTTCTTTTTTCTTTTTTTTTTTTCTTGGATAATACCTGTGGTGTCCACCATTAAGGAAAACATGAAATAAATAGGAAGGGATAGGGAAACATATGTAATTTTTAAGAAAAAGCTATAAATTAATAATTGATTAACAGGTTTCCGTCTTATGCTCTTTAGTATATAAGTTATTCTTAGTGTGTTTGTGTATGACTGTGTATGTGTGTGTGCTCGGGTATGCGTGAGTATGTATGTGTGAGGTGTGTGTCTTTGTGTGTGTCTGTGTACGTCTGTGTGTACATGTGTGTATGTATGTACGTGCGTGTCTGTGTGCATGTGTGTCTGTATGCCTGTGTCTGTATGTGTTCTTGTGCATCATATGCACACATGCGAAGGTCAGAGGAAATTCTATGAAAGGTGCTTTCTTTCAGCATCTCTTGAGTCACAGTCTATTGCTATACGCAGATGCATATGCTAGGCTAATTGGCAAGTAAATGCCATGGCTTTTCCTTTTTCCACATCCAACTTTGTTTCATAAACACTGGGATTATGATTGACTTCCCAATATTGGGCCTGAATTTATGTGGGTTCTTGGATCTGAACCCCAATACTCACATTTCTCCAGGAAGTGCTTGACACATCTAGTCACTTCTTCATCTCAAGAATGCAATTTCTGCCGGGAGGTGGTGGTGTGTGTCTTTAATTCCAGCGCTCGGGAGGTAGAGGCAGGATGATCTCTGTGAGTTCGAGGCCAGTCTGGTCTACAAAGTGAGAAACTACACAGAGAAACCCTGTCTCAAAAAACCAAAAAAAAAAAAAAATGCAATTCCTAAATTGTGGTTATTATTCCTAAATTGTGGTTATTATAGAAGCTCCAAGAACATTATCTGAGAAATAGAGATACAAGCTTTCAGGCCTGTTCTAGGCATAGTGAATCAGATGATCTAATTCCATCCCAGGAATGTGCTGGAAGCTGCTTTCTAGGTAACTCAGCACTCAGCAGATCCAGATATATTAGAGGGAGGAGTCATTAAGCTGATCTTAGAGGGAGGAGTCATTAAGCTGATCTAGACCCATTTCCTAAAAAAAAAAAAAAAACCTTTAGTGATGGAGGAAGGACTGTGTTGCCACTGCCACACTGCCACATTTCCATCTACACACACAAGGAACGGTCTGCATTTTTTTTTTTCTATTTTTGCTTTTGTATTTTTCTTCTTGCACCTGCAATGTCTGTTAGTTCACAAGGGAAGCTCTTGGTGTTGGCCACTAAGTCTTTGACCTTCTATCATCTAACCTGTCTTACACATGACAGACCTGTCTGATCTCTCCCAAATAGACTATTGGAGAACATTGATCTAAAATTTCAGTGATGATTATAAAGGAACATTTCAGGTATCTGATTTCTTCACAATATATGTTACTCATATAAGAGAGTCCATTTTAAATATAAAATGAATTTGTGTTTCCTTTTTAAAATCTACTAATGCTCTCTTTCAAAGAAAATTGGTACTGTGATAAGTGCTGGTGAGCTGGCATAATATTTAACATCTGGAGCAGGTGCTGAGAGATGAGAAACATTGTAAAGTAATTCATCAATCATGGCATAAAAGGGCTCACTGTACTATTTCATGAAGTCAACTGTAGTAGATTTAATTTTGATATTTAGTCAAAGTTATAGAAATAAAATATCCCCAAACAATGGTTTGTGTGCAAAAAGTGTCAAGTTAAATACTTTACTGTTACTAAATAACATAATAACCCACATACTATGTTGATATTTGCATTGGAGACAACACATAAAGCAGAGTAAGACAGAATTATCCCATTCAGACTCAAAAGTGTCTTAGGATTATATTTACTATGTTTTAGTATTTAAGAAACACATGAAAACTCAATGTTCTATTTCTTAATTTTTGTAAAGCATTAGCCCTTCCAAAAATATAATGTAGAAATGTTTAAGACTTCATGTCTAGCTAAAAATTCTACATAGAATTAAAAAAAAAAACCTTGAATGTTATTAATGAAAGTATGGAACTTGTTATAATTTGAAAACATATCACCTGTCTTTACACCTAGACTCTTCTGCTGATTGTGACATGGACACGTCTAACTAAGTTTAATTTTATTGCTTCCATTTTTCCCCTTGGCAAATTTTTTGAGACCTAAGCAAATGATTGGCCTTAATGGAACCAGCATTCATTATTCTTATTTAGAAAAAAACAAAAACAAACAAACAAACAAAAAACATTATACTTAAAGGCAAATGCTCTTCAGAATCCATCCCAGGCAGGAGGTTGCCCTTATATATTTATTATTGTAACCTACAGTGAACAAAACATTTAAAACCAGAACCACCTCCCATCATCTCTTGTGCTATGTATTTTCTCCAATCCTTTAGGGCTCATGTCCTACAAATGTCATGATAATGTAGAAGAGCGCTGTCTGTACTATCCATCCTGAGACTCCCACACTGTTATAACAAAAACAGCTGGCTTAGCTACAGGAGAGAACTACAAATTGGCCTCAGGTATGAAACTACTGACAAGGAAGAGCAAAACAAGGTGAGATGCTGAGGAGAACATGATGGCAGCTGCTTTGGTGGGAATGCGCCTTAGGATTTAACAAATGGAAATGTTAAAACAAACAAACAAATAAATAAAGATCTTAGTGTTAGAAAAACCAGTTCAATTCTCTCTCAGAATTAGTGAGAGGTTCTGAGAATGATTGAAGAGAAGCCTAGAATCAGGAGGAATTATTAAAATATAAACCCTGTCTTGTAGCTTATTGAGAAATATAACCAAGGACAGTCTTTTTATTTATTTTTTTATTAAATCTTTTTTTTCATTTTACACACTAATCAGAGATCCCCTCTTCCCTCTTTCCACCCCCAGCCTCCCCTCCTAACTGAACCCCCTCTTCCCCCCACAAGAAGTTAAGGCCTTCCCGGGGGAGGCACATCCAGTAGAGGCAAGTCCAAGCCCTTCCTCCACCTCAAGGCAGCAAGAAGTGTCCCATCTTTCATGAGTTCCCCCTAGTTTGGCTTGGTCATATCTGCAGGTTTCTCCATCATGATCCTGATGCATTTGCTCATAGAATCCCTCCTCTCTCTCTCCCACTGGACTCCTGGAGCTCTGCCTGGTATTTGGCTTTGGATCTCTTAGTTAACTTTTAATTCACCAGTCTCTTATACACACATTAATCTGTATACCTTGGCATAAGCTCTCCTTCTGCTGAGTAAGACTGGGTTGTCTTAAACATTCCCTATTCATACACTCATATTCAAAAGCCTCTCCCTTTTTTTTAAACTATTGTTTTATTTTTAGCAGAGAATTCAGGTGCCTGTTTATCTAAAAAGTAATTTTTCATCCTGTACATGTGGTTTCACAAGATATACTAAAGAGTAAGGCCAAGTTTTCCCCCTCTAGAAACATGTGATGCCATCCCTCAGTGCCCTTCCTTCATATCAGGAGAGTGCCATTTTGAAGAATTAGAGACTCTCAAAAGTCATAGGAATAAAGCAGTTTAAAAAGGAACATACTTTCTCCTCTCAGTCAGTCTCAGACTGAAGAGGAATCATCATCAACCTCCTTTGGGCCCCATCTATAATAATGACGAGTAGCTATATAACCTGTCAACTATACAGTAGTCCATAAAGATGTTCCTTTGTCTTCTACAAGATTGCAATTCTCCCCCATTGTCCTATATCAGAACTTCTGGGCCTATGAAAATTAGCCAAGAAGGAGGAAGCTTCCAACTTAGTTCCAGCCAGCTTCCTCTGTATCATGCATCCAAGGTGTGTTGTCCCCTTCTTTATAAAACAAAAGGAAGGTTGGGCAGAATTCTTCCTAAGCAAAGCCGTGGCTTTGGATTCTCCTAGTGCACAGACATCGGGACCTTCCCCAACTTTAGACCAATGATGAACAGCCAGCCTCGGTGTGTTGTTCTGTGACTGAGTCTGAGCCCCTCCTCCTGCTGTGCCTAGGCCATCACCCCTCTCCAAAGCTCATAGTGCAGCGCTCTTCTCTTACATTTTATGGTTTCCAAGTTCCCCATTCTAGTTCCTGCTCAGCTTGATGCTGGTGACTGTCTTTCTTCTCCTTAGAACCCTTTGCATAGCAGGGCCTCCGTGCGTGTTCACCAGCTTCTTTGTGTATCCAGCTTAGTGTTTTTATGGCACTCCTGAGTGTGTGAATGAATGGGTCTCTGTTTCTCATGCCTTCTTCTCCTGAAATTTTTCCTTCTGTTTGTTTGTTTTCCCCAATTCCATTTTTTTTAGTTTTATCTTATTATATTTTATTTTATGTCATTATTATATCTTTGAAGTCTGTTTGTTTTCTATTAAGAGAGAGAGAAAGAAAGAGAGAGAGGATGGATCCAGACAAGAGTGCAGGTGGGGAGGAACTGGAAGGAATAGAGGATGTAGAAAAATCTATTCAATAGACTCTTACATAAATTATAGTATCTTAAATTAAAAGTTTCATATGCAACCTTAGAATAAAAATAAAATAACACTTAATAAGTGTTTGAAGATAAGCTACAAATGAAGTAATTAAAAAAAAACTGTGATGATAACATGGCCATATAGTAACATTATCTTCTTGGTTTCCATCTTGATAGATTTTTTTTTTGTAATTACACCTGGATTTTCATTCAGGCTCTGGCACTTATCTCACACGTACTATTCATGAAATAATGAAGAATATTCTTATGGTCAATATAAAACAATTTGGAATAATTTACACATTTTTGTGTTATTGTGACCCAGCTTTACATTGTGTTAATCCCAACTGTACTTGAAAGTAAAATGCATATAACTCGAAGGGAGTTTTCTAAAATGATGCCTCTCAAAAAGATCCAAGCAACGTGTAAATGAGAATGCTTTTGTATGAATGCACAATGATGTTGGTTGTCTGGTGAGAAGGAATCAAGAAGCAAATGAGAAGTCTAGAATTCAGAAAGGTCTTGAGAAGCATCCAAAATGAGCTCAATTCTGTCATTACACTACAAAATCATAAGAATAAACTTCTGGTTTTGTGCTGAGTGGAAATGTCATCATCTTACTCTCTGTGAATACATTCAAAAGAATACATAATCAAATAATATTAACTGCTTGTGCCCCTAAGTGGCCCTGCCTACTCTCATCCTGTGAGGAAAGTAGTGCCGCTTAGGCTGTCACAGTAATGGATGGCCACACATCCCCTTTCCTGCAGTCATTTGAGGGCAAATGTTCTTGAGCATCAGAAATAAACTTTCTTATTCTTAAGTAAGAAACATGAATAAAGGTATGATCAGGTCACACACAATTCAAGTTTTGTTTCTCACTGCAGCTAACATCACAGAGAAGTCTCTTTCCTCCATAGTCTTCCAGATGGTGAGTCTAACCTGAGGAAGGAGCTTCTCTGCCCACCCACGCTGCCTTGCAGAAATCTTGGATCCCATTCCATTACTTGAGTCTTCCCTCTGGTTCATTGCAGAGGCTTGTTGTTGGTTTCTGAGATGAATCAGTTTCCCTACCAGAGAAATCTCAGATCTGTTCAGATAGATATGCCCAAAGAAATAAGTTTTCATTGATAACCTATGTTACAAATAGACATGTGGCATTACCAAAAAGACAGATGGTAAAGACAAATGTGGTTTGGAGCAAAGAACAAAAGAGATAAGAAGAGGCAGCAAGGTATACCAGAATGCTGTGAATTCTTAGTGATGCTAATCTTCAGTGAAATGCAGAACTAATAAATATATCTGTAAAATAATAAACTTCACAAACTTTCTCATGAAATCTGTGAGTAAAGCTGTTTCATGGTAATTTTGTACTTCAGCAGTCTTCACTGCTGTCTGATTTCACTTAGTTTTATTGCTAAATGAAGTTAAAATGTGGCTCACTCACAAACTCATAAATTATTGCCACCAAACTTAAATACATTAAAAACATATTTTTTCCATGATGATTGCTAATAGAAAGAGCATTTCAATATGTCTAAATGACAATAAATATGAGATGTATTTTGCTTGACTTTGAGATCTAATAATTATCACCTGATGTTTGGAAAACAACAATATTTCAAGAAAATAAAAGATAGCACTTCAAAAAGTAATAAAGTTTAGACAAATAGTCTATGTTAAAATACTATAAAGATTTTGGATCAGAAGGATTAGGTCATAAAAACAATTGAACATCTTAATGGACACATATAGAAGTTTATTAGGTTGAAATTGATTTTTAAATTAGTAATTATCAGTAAAATATGCTTCTGAAAGTTAAAAATAAGTTATCTTAATTTGCATTCAAAATTATTGACACAGTGAAATTATATGCAGGGCAATATGGTACTGACTAGATTAAAAATATTATATGCTTTTTAACTATATTTTTTAACATTTAAAGAGAAGAAACTGAATTTGAGTTCAATGGGAAATCAGATGTTGGGAAAAAATATTAAATCCCTTCAAACAGAAATTCTAACACATTAAATAGAGAAATTATTCCTTCTGCTTTAATCTGAGTGAGCCATTGACACAAATTACTGTCTTTTGTCTCTGTTATTGGCCAAAGAAAGATGAAATAAGTCAGTATTATTATCTTGGAATGCAAGATAAGATAGAATTATGCACTTCTTACATTTTATTATACACTCCATTACCTAATTCAGCTAGAATATCACCATTTTGAAAGTCTGCATTGAAATACTCTGTACGCAGGTCTGACAAAGGTGTCATAACATTACATTCTGCATCAACAGCTGTTGACTAAAGGAAGGAAGTAAAACAATGTTGGGAGAATATGTTGAAACATGTATAAGCAAATATTAAAACATGCCTAAAATTAAGGAAGTTTTTCACAAAGGCAAAAGTTATTAGACATTTGAATTTCTCACTACGCTTTGGAAGTAATCATTAGAGTTATCTAATTAGATTATAATATGGAAGAATGCAGTTTGAGTACAGAAAGTATAAAACAAGAAGCTTATTTTTCTTAGAGCCAATAACACCACCTTTAAGAAATAACACTTGACCTTTTCCAGAGCAAACTTTCAAAATTTATATTCTATATTTGTTTTTACTCTTAGATTTTCAGTATTCTTGCTCCAATTAAATATGTTTAAAGTTTTAATTTAAATTATTAGTTGTATTCCAATGAACAAATACCTAAATCCTGAATCAAAACATTCATTCTAAACTTCTTAAAATAATATCCTGAATGACTCCCAGGAAACTCAAATCCTCTTGGGCCCTCCACCTGGGTCCTTTTTATTCTCTAAAGCAGATGGTAACTGTTAACACAGCAGGGCACTCTGCACTTCCAGAGTTCATCTGCCACAGGTTCATTCCTGTGGTTAGTCACAAGATTTCACTCTGTGAAATCTCACCCTCCAATATAACCATGCTCCCAAACTCAATCCAGGCCTTTTCAATTCCTTTACCAAACAATTACAATCACTTCCTTTGAAGTTCCAGTTCTCTAATTCTTCCCCAAAAATTATTGATCATGTTTTTATACAGAGATTATTTAATTGAAAATAGATTCTTTGCTGGGCGGCGGTGGCGCACGCCTTTAATACCAGCACTAGGGAGGCAGAGGCAGGCGGATCTCTGTGAGTTCGAGGCCAGCCTGGGCTACCAAGTGAGTTCCAGGACAGGCGCAAAGGCTACACAGAGAAACCCTGTCTCGAAAAAACCAAAAAAAAAAAAAAAAAAAAAAAAAGAAAATAGATTCTTCTCTCATACAATGCATCCTGACCACAGTTTCTCCTTTATTCTATTCTCCCTACTCCATCCCCCACCTCCACTCTCCCCTAGATCTACTCCTTCTCCATTTCCCTTCAGAAAAGGGCAGGCTTACAAGAGACAAAAACTAAGCACAACAATACAAGATACAATAAGACAAGGCAACAACCCTCACATCGAGGCTGAACAATGCAGCCCAAAAGGAGAGAAGAGTCCCAAGAGCAGGCCAAAGAGTCAGAGACAAACCTGCTCTTACTGTTAGGCTTCCCACAAAGCCAGCAGCCATAATAGATACACAGAAGTTGGTCATATTTTATTTGTGCAACCCAATAAAGTTTATCTGAGGCTCAGAGGAAAAAGCCAGCCACTGTATTAAACATAGAAGTCAGACAATGGTAGCATATGCCTTTAATCCTATCATTCGGGAGGCAGGGATCTGTCTAGATCTCTGTGAGTTCAAGGCCACACAGGGAACAGAACCAGGCATGGTGACTCATGTCTTAAATTCCAACACTAGTTAACCATAAAGGTTTGGAGATCTGTACAGACAGACAGACAGGAAGTGACATAGCTGGGCAGGAAGAAGAAGTGATGTAGCTGGACAGAGAGAGCAAATGAGATGGAACAGAATGGCATATAGGTGTGGGTATATAGGAAGTAAGTCTCTTTGGAAACTGAGGGTTGGCAAGGTGAGGTTGGCTTGTGGCTTTTCTTATTCCTCTGATCTCTCGGGTTTTAACCCAATATCTGGCTCTGGGTTTTTTATTTAATAAGACCGTTTAGTGATTTGTCTACACAGAAGACCTGTGCAGACACATGCAGGCCTCCTTCTTGGCACTTCAGTGTCTGTGAGCCCATAGGAGTCCTGCTTAGTTGGATCAGTGGACCATGCTCTCCTGGTGTCTTCCATCCCCTCTGATTTCTGCAGTCTTTCCTCCCTGTCTTGTACAGGGTTCCCTGAGCTCTGAGAGGAGGGATGGAGATCTTTTAAAAATGAAAACTCCATGTCAGATGGTGGTGGTGCATGCCTTTAATCCCAACACTCAGGAGGCAGAGCCAAGTGGATCTCTGTGATTTCAAGGCCAGCTGGTCTACAGAGAGAGCTGCAAGACAGACACCAAAACTACACAGAGAAACCCTGTCTTCAAAAAATAAAAACAAGCCGGGCGGTGGTGGCGCACGCCTTTAATCCCAGCACTCGGGAGGCAGAGCCAGGCGGATCTCTGTGAGTTCGAGGCCAGCCTGGGCTACCAAGTGAGCTCCAGGAAAGGCGCAAAGCTACGCAGAGAAACCCTGTCTCGAAAAACCAAAAAAAAAACAAAAAAAAAAAACAAAAAAATAAAAACAAAAAACAAAAAATAAAAGTGAAAACTCTATCATTTCTATTTAAAAAATGAGAAACTTTTTAAAACAAAATTCACACTGTACAAAATTCACTTTTTTCACAAAAATCATAGCAATATTTTCTGTATTGTTCTTAGAGAAGCCACGATACATTTCATTTTGAGGATTGTGCTTAGATATTAAGATGAGAAAGTAAACAAAATCATAAAAAAAGACAGAGAGTTGAGTTGCCTGTCAATAAGGTCTGTGATTCTATCTTGACCAGTGCAAGATGTAGAACATTCAGCTCTCTCTCCAGCACCATGTCTGCATGCACGACTCCACATCCCACCATGATGATAACGGACCGAACCTTAAACTGTAGCCGCTCTCCACTAAATGCGTTGCTTTGTAAGAGCTGCAGTAGTCATGGTGGCTTGGCACAGCAACAGAGACCTTAACCAAACAAAAGTTGGGACCAGGGGTTGGGATATTGCTGGAAAGGGGCTGATCATGCTTTTGTTTAGAGAGATTTGGACTTTGGGAGTTTGGGTTCAGAAATCATCAGAATGCTTTAAGTGAGACTTAATGGGTCAAACCAGTAGGAGTATGGAAGACAGTGGTGCTAATAGTGATCCCATCTATGGGGGCCTGGTTCAAGAGGTTTTACAGGAGCATTTTAGAATGTTGCCTAGAAATTATTCTTGTAATATTTGGTGAACAATGTGACTGTTTTTTTTTCTTTTTTCTTTTTTCTTTTTCTTTTTTTTTGTCCTTGTCTGAAAAGTTTGCCTGACTCTAAAATGAAGAGTTTTGGATTAACTACCTTGGCAGAAGAAATCTCAAAACAGCCTAGTTCATATTGTTTTGTGGTTGCAATGTTAACTCTAATGAATATATATAATGGAAAAGAGCAAGATGAGCAAGAAAAAAAAAATTGTTGCAGAAAAGGAGCTCAAGGAAGTGGAAAGGAACTAAGTATGTGTTCAGGGAGATAAGCAGATTTAAAAATAGAATAAAGGGAGTAGTGACCTCAGGGCAAGATTGCACTCAGCTAAGTTTCCAGCATGAAAAGGAATTAAAGCAAAACTTAGAGCCAGGTGTGGTGGTGCATGCCTTTAATCCCAGCACTGGGAAGGCAGAGCTGGGAGTATCCTTGAGTTTGAGGCCAGCCTGGTCTACAGGACAAATTCCAGAACAGCCAAACTCTTCCAGTGAATGAAATCATGGAAAACAGCTGTTGAGGATACAGTTCAACAAGGGGCCATATTCCAGTCCCAGCAAGCAATGGAACTTGGCAGCTTTGGCCATGTATTCCTAGCTTTAGGGTACAGGATAGAAGAAAGAGGTTATGGAATGACCCTTCAGGACTATGGAAAGCTTCTGGGGCCAGGCATGTGTCAGGGGTGTCCTTAGAGAGGCTGTTGTATGAAAAGTTGAATGTTGCTACAAAGTTGAATCCTGTATTGCCTTGGAGAACCCTAGATATTGGAGATTCCAAATTTGTAGAATACCTGCTGAGGAAACCTGCTAACACAGAGTGGAATGAGCCCAAGAGAAAGAAGAATGTTGCAATAAACAATGCAGAAAGGAATTGAAGATCTTAAGAATGCTTTGATACCAGACCTGGAGATACAGAGGTTGGAGTTTGCTCAGCTGGTTTTTGGTCTTGCTTTGGTCCAGTATTTCCTCACTATGCTCCCTTCCCTACATTTTGCAATGATAATGTATATCATTATATGTTGGAAGTATGTGATCTGCTTTTTGATTTTGATTTTACAGGATATTGCAGTTAAGAGATTGTATGAGTCTCAGAAGAGACTGAACTTTAGAATTTTAAGTAAGTTTGAGACTGTTATAAACTATGGGGACTTTTGAAATTGGGTTGAACACATTTTTGCATTATGATTTGGCTACAGCCCTTTGGAGGACAGGGAGTGGAATTTGATGGTTTGAAAGAAAATATCCCCTAAAGGGAGTGGCAAGGAAGTGTGTCACTGTGGAGGTGGGCTTTGAGGTCTCATATATGTTCAAGCCATTACCAGTGAGACAGACTGTTTTCTGCTCAAGATATAGAACTCTCAGCTATGTCTCCCACACCACGTCTGTCTGCGTGCTACCATGTGCTACCATAATGATAATGAACTGAACCTCTGATTGTAAGCCACCCAAAGAGTGTTTACCTTTCTAAGAGTTGCCATTGTCAATGTGTCTCTTCACAACAATAGAGACCATAACTAAGACAACCAGGAAACAAAAGACACTTCACCTGCTAACAGCTTATTAAAATGTAGGTCCAACAAAGGAATACAATCAGCAGCAACCAGATGTAACACAGCAATGCCAGGCTCTACATTCAAACCTGAACTCATTCTTTGCAGATCAAAATGTACATAAAAACATTTGGTCACCTTGCAAACTTCTGTACAGTAATTCCCACAACTGTCTATTACAGAGCACTATTTCTCTTTTTTGTTGTCCTGTTCTTTCTTCTTTCCTTCCTGTCTTCCTTTTTTCCTTTCTTCCTCCTTTCTTTCTTGTATATGTAAATTTTTGAGTTAAAGAACAAAACTGGAGCTTACATATGCTAGGCACCTGTTCTATCCCTAAGCCACATGCCCAGTCCTTTTGGTTTGGTTGTTTGTGTTTGAGAAATTCTCACACTATTTAACTCAGATGCCTTTGAACACACTAAGCATTTAATTGACATTGCCATGACCAGTCACAAATATGTATCTAGGCCATCAGATATACACTTCATATTATATGGTTTCACCAATACTTGCTACTCTGAACAGCTACACATGTCAAGCATAAAAAAATAGCATTTACCTCTCAAAATATCACAGGCTTTCTCTGTAGTCTGTGATTTTACTGTTTTGCTCCTCATCATTTCTCCAGCCTCCAACTCTTATTCTATTTCCATTTTAATCTCAAAACATAGAAAAATATCACTTGGTACTAAATAAATAACCACTTATTGTCTTCCAAAGAGTGTTATAGACTATTTTATAGCACTCACTATTTTCTGTCTCTTTTTTATGCACTTTTTCACCCATAAGAATGCAATTCTTTCATCTTAAAATAATTTTAAGTATGGCCGCAGGTACATGTGCACATGTGTGATCATGTGTTCAGAGGACAGAGGTCATCTTTAGATGTCACCTCTTAGGAGTTTCTAGTACACAGTACTTTGATTGTGACCTTGCCAATATGCCCAAGTGTTTTCTTACAGAGTTCTTAGAAATCAAACCTAGGGCCTCATGCATATATATCAAGTCTCCTCTGCTCAAAATTTTTCTGATTCCAATATTATTCTCTGTTCATAATGGTAGACACAGGACACCTTCAGACACAGGACAGAGAGGTACCCCAAACTGGATTTGAGCTTAAGATGTCCAACATGAGAAGTAGATTTCATGGTAATAGAAGGTGTAATCAACAGCTCTCCAATTGGACGTAAGACCTGTTCAATGGGAGTAAAATCATACCTGGTATTAGAAACCTAAACAACCACACAGGGCTTCTGAAGTCATGGATTTTAGCGAAGAACTTACAACTGCCCACGGATAAATATAGTCTTATAAGTTTTGATTCTAGGTACACAGTTTTTATGAATGACTAATTATAGTTGTTATAAGCTGACCTGTGTCCTCTGTAGTCCATATATTGAAGCATATTCACTTTCTTCCATGTGACCTTATTTGGAAAAAAGACTTCCAAATAAATTTTACATCAAAAGGCACTAATATAATGTTTGGGCCTCTACTTCCTCAGTCATATGAGAATCCAATCATACTTTTTAAGAAATGAAATAACCAGTCAGGTGGTAGTGGTGAAATTATAGCAATGGGTATTGGCATTTTTGGCATTCATACTGGTTCACACAATTTGAGAAGAAATATATATTTCTATCATAAAAACAGAACTATTCATTAGAATAATAGCTTAAACTTGCCCCCAGAACATGTCATTGTAGTCCAGGTAATTAATACTTTTCATATATTTGACCAATTAGTGATGGTAGTGGTCATAATGAAAAGGAATTTATATGGAATTGGATATAACATGTCAAAATTAGAAATATTGCATGATTTCTAAATGTGAGATATGTCTTATATATGGGCACAACATATGTACTATGGAAGATTTTTTTTAAGAATTTTTTATTAATTTACATATCAATCACAGATCTTCCTCTTTTCCCTCCTCCAGCTGCTCCCCAGCCTTACCACCCCTCTCCACCACCAACTCCTTCTCCATTCCTCCTCCTAAAAGATAAGGCCTCCCATGGGGAGTCAGCAGAGCCTGGTACATTCAATTGAGGCAGGACCAAGCCCCTCCCCCTGCATCAAGGCTGTGCAAGGTGTCCCACCATAGATAGGTAATGGACTTCAAAGAGCCCAGGGATGGATCCTGATCCTACTGCCAGGGGTCCCCGTAAGCAGGTTAAGCTACACAACTGGCTTGATTATGCATAGGACTTAGTCCAGTCCCATAGAGGCTCCACAGTGGTGGTCTAAAGTTCCTGAGTTCCCACTAGCTTGGTTTGGTTGTCTCTGTAGGTTTCCCATAATAACCTTGATGCCTCCTTGCTTATAGAAGCTCTCTTGCCTCTTTTTGACTGGACTCCTGGAGCTCAGCCTGGTACTTGGCTGTGGATCTCTGCATCTGCTTCCATCAGTTGCTTGATGAAGGCTCTATGATGACAAAAGTATTACGATTTGATGTGTCTAATAATTTAGAACCACTCAAATAACAGAACTGAGATTGTTACTAGCCACAAGGCTAAGTATGTACCCAGATGTTGAGTACTCATTCATACATTGTTATATACTCATGTATATAAATGATATGTTTATATACACACTTTTATAAATAATAAATATTACATATATTTACAAATAAATTAAATATCAGCACTGTGGAGTATATAGATTTATATGCTCATAATTTAAAGCCCCATCATGTAACAAATATTTACAAAGTTTTTGATAAGTATTCATTGAAAGCAATTTTAGTTCCATAGAGTATCACAAAAGCTGCATAATTATTAATTAAAAGTAAAACTTTAATGAAGGTATGTACTTGGGGTACCTCTGTTTTCTGTGTCTGACGTGTGTGTTTTCGTCAGTGACAGGGATTTATCCTTTGTCTTTGGGAGACAACCAAAGGCAATAGAAATAGCCTGTAATGATTTGGGAGTCTGCTGGACAACCCTGACCACCAACTGAAAAAAAGGGTTGTGTTGTAGATAATCTAAATTCATGGGGAGAGTTTTGGCACCTAAAATGAGAAATTTTCAATTAAATTATATGCATGTATACAATGGCATATGCTTTTAATTTCAGGTAGTTAGATACTAATATGATTACTTCTGACTGTTTCAGATACTCCTACTCTTATTTTACTGCTCCCCCTTCCCCTAATTAAAGTCTTCTCTATTCTCTACATTTTCCCCTTCAGATCATTTGTTTCCTGTGGTTCCCCTATCTGTCGCTCTTCTTCAGTCACCCCATGATCTGATTTTTGTTGTTGTTTTTTCTCTCTGCTTTTGTAGTTTCTGCAGGTTATATACATAAATCTGAAGATCTGGAGTTAGGAACTTAATGTAATACAGAACATGTAACATTTGTCCCCCTGGGTCTAGATTACCCCACTCAATATGTTCTTTTCTAGTTATATCCATTTACCTGAAAAATTCATGATTTCATTTTTGTTTATAACTGAATAATATTCCATAGTTTATGTCATGACATTTTCATTATCTCTTTATCAGTTGAAGGGCAGTTAGGTTTTTTTTTCTGTTTCCTAGTTACTGTGAATAGAGCGGTAGTGAACATGCTTGAGCAAATAGTAGGATGTCAAGTACTTTAGTTACAGTCCAAGGAGTGGTATAGGTAGGTTATATGGTATACATGTTTTCACCTTTTTGAGCGTTCTCCATGCTGATTTCCAGAGTGTCTTCATGGGTATGCAATCCAACTGACAGTGAATGAGAAGTCGTTTTCACCCACATCCATTTTAACATTTGTTGTTGGTTGATTGCTAGTCTTTGCCATTGTGACTATGGTAAGATAAATCCCAAAGTTGTTTTCCTTTGCAATCTCCTAATTTATTATGATAAACAACTTTTTTAAAAAAAGATATTTCTTAACCGTTTCTTTCCTCTTCTTTTGAGAATTTTCTGTTCAGATCCCAGTTCCATTTTATGAATGGGTCATTATTTTACTCTGCATTTTGAGTTTTTTATATATTCTGTACATTAATTCTGTATTCAGTATATAGCTTGCTAAATTGTTTTCCATTCTGTGGGAGTCCTCTTCTTCTGATTATTTGTCTCTTTATCTATACAAGAGCTATAGTTGTATGAATTCCCACTTGTCAACTGTTAGCCCTGATTCTTATACAAATGGAGATCTATTCAGAAAGCATACTCCTATAACTATATTCTATAGGGTACAAGTTATGTTTTATTCTAGCAGTTTTGATGTTTCAAGTTTCACAGTTTAAATTTGATCAAAAGGATACAGACCATTCAGAAAAACATAGTTTGTCAAAATGCAGAGTTGTGAAGCGCATTCCCAACTGACATATACACAACACAATTCCTGCTCTTAAAGCTCGGGAATTATTGTGGAGGAGAGGGGTTTAGAAAGATTGTAAGAGCCCAAGGAACAGAGAGCTTGTTCTGAGACTATGTTTCCTAGAAATGTCAGAAGCTACATACGTGAAGTCTTGGCAACATGATTATCTGAATATGACGTGAGAAAGACACCAATAAATGTGCTATTGTTGAAGCAGGGGGACTCTGGAAGCCTCAAAATTACACAAATAACTGTAGGCAACTTAAAGAATGCTAATGAAAGAAATAGTGTTCATGTAGTAGAACATACCAATTGGCTATCTAACACCAAATGATCAGACCTGAAGACATAGACATACCAGTAATACTGTACAGACTGAGAAATTTGTATTTATGTATATTTTAGGAACACACACACATAAGCACACATACAATAAAAAAAAAATCATGAATTTGAAAGAGAACTGAACAGCACACATAGAAGAATTTGATAGAAGAAAATGGGGAAATGGAAAGGTGAAATTATGTAATTATATTAATCTGAAAAAGGGAAAATGTTTAATTAAAAAGTAAATAAAAAATTAAAAGGAACATTTTAAAAGTCTGTGAACTTTAGAATATTTTCTAATTTAACACAACAAAAGGCCAGTAGATATAATTTACTCATTATTAGTGTTTTAGTAGGAAAAATTTCTCCAGGTGTAAATACTAGATCTCACACTATGAGTATCTTTTGATATTTTGATATATACTTCTATATTTACTCTGAAAATGATGCACAGATATTCTTTATGAACTGTACTAATAATATACTAGTGCTTCTCAATCTAATATGTATTTACTATATGTATAATTTTTATGAGTCAAATGACAGTATTTTAACATGCAGTGCTTTTTTGATCTTTTGTCTTGTACCTGGCTGTTAATATTTCTTATTTTATGAGATATCTGTTAGAATCCTTGGTGCATATTTCTTGCTAACCTATTATTACTTTGCATTGCTGTGATTAAAAACGTGTCCCTAGATGTTTATTTTACATATGGTTATAGTTTTTATGACTTCACATTCTGAAAGTGCTCTGTAGCAAAGTTTATAAATATGTAGTATTTTTCAGATTTAGTAAATACGATTAGTTGTGTCTAGCCAAAAGTTTCCTGGCTTAGTCTGCCAAGAGTAAAGAAAAGATAATCCTATCTAAATGCAACATAATAGATTAATGACAATTTTGTTAATTTTGTTAATATTCAATTGTGAGACACTCAAAAATATTTTAACTCTTTCAAAAAACAGTTATTTAACTTTTATTGCATTATAGTGATACTAATTGTTCCTTTTCTTAAAAACTCTAGGAGACTTCCCCTATTTAAAAACAACCAAGTCTTAGGAACACAGTGTGAATGTAATACACAGTGAGAAAAGAGAAGTAAATATGTAAAACATAACTCAGAAAAGTACATGAGTTGAGAATACTTTCAATAGATGGTTAAAACACCAAAGAGTGGAATAAAAGGGAAATCAAATTTTTGAGAAAGTAAAGCAATATCTCTACACTGCTTCTATACACTTGAACATGCCTATAAAAGGACTTAGAAATTATAGAGGCTCTTCTGGTAATCCAATAAATATCTTATTTATTATATACTAAAATACATTCCAAACTTCTTTAAAGTATAGTATCTATCTTAGATGCTGTTTTCTAAGTGTACAAAAATATACAAAACCCTTTTCCAAGATCATAGATCCTATTAAGTGTAGAAGGATGTATGATAAATATCTAACCATTATCATTATGTCTGTAACAATTTTCTCTCTGCGGTGATATGAAAGCACAGAAAATAAAGTCTTTACTTTATTGAGAAGAACAAAAAAAAGGGTTAAATGAAGATCCCTTTTATACCTGGTGAGATGGTTATTGAAAACCAAGGACGAAACCCTGTTCAAGGGTTGGAGGTCACAGGGTTGTGTCTTGATGAGCCCATAGTCACTAACATAAAAATGAAGGCTATGGCACACGATGTTCTTTTAAAAAAAGTCTCCTGCCAGACTAAACCATTTACCGAAGTTTTTAGAAACCATTGAGCAATATCATCAAAATTACAATTAAGAAACATCACAAACAAAAATCAGAATGGATAAAGTAGAAGTGATCCAATCTTAACATCTGAAAAATCAGGCTCTTTGAAAATCTGCTTATTTCCAACAGGGTCAAAATTAGAGAAACAGATATGTTTGAGATAAAACAAATAGACTTTTTTTTTTTTTTTCTAGAGCTGAGGACCAAACCCAGGGCCTTGTGCTTGCTAGATCTGCTTCCGTCACCATGAATATTTAGATATTTTTCTCCACATTTTTGGATGTTTTAATTAAAGCTTCAAAAGAGTTTATGGTTGCTGTTATTGAGAAGGTGTGTAATTCACTGTATGCATGCCAAATAAAGGAGACCAAAACCAAGAGTTTAAGTATTTCCTAGCTCCATTGTGGGCAAATCCTTACAGACAACTGTAGCTGAAGTTTTCTCCAGTCCTGCCCAGCACCACGGACCCAGAAACTGCTTATAAAATAATCACTCAGAAGCTTACATTAATTAAACAGCTCAGCCATTAGCTCAGGCTTACCACTGACTAGCTCTTACACTTAAACTCAGCCCATTTCCATTAATCTATATGTTGCCATGTGTTCGGAGGCTTTACCTGTTGCCTTTACATGCTGCTCCCTGGATGGCAGAGTGGCGTCTCCTCAGCAGCCTTCCTGTTCCCACAATTCTCTTCTCTGCTTGTCTCTCCTATACTTTTTGTCTTGCTACTGGCCAGTCAGCATGTTATTTATCAACCAAATCATAGCAACATATTCACAGCATCCCCAGCACTTCCCCTGTTCTTTTTTTTCAAAAGGGAAGTTTTAAACTTGAACATAGTAAAATTACATATAACAGAACAATTATCAAGCAAGAATTACAGTTAGATTATTTTGAGAGCTAATGGTACACACGGCTCCCAGATCCAAGCTGGCAGTAAATGTAGTTTGGCGCCAAGTTGGAAAATTGAGGTGGGTGGAGCCAGCAGCCACAGCTGCCTTTTCAGTCCTAGAAAATGCAGTTTAAAGCAATAGATTCACAATAAGACAGATTCAGATAAAATAGTTTACAATGTCTGTAAAAATGTACATAGGCTTGAAAGAGAGAGAAAAAGAAATATATACAGTTATATAAAGAAATAGATAGTTTTAAAAATATTTAAAGAGAAAGTAAAAGTAATATGAAAAATAAACCATGTAAAGATGGATATCACACAGAGAATCTGGATTATATTGTCTTTGATATTTTTAACTGCCACTCATTTGATTGTAAACACTGCTCAGTTAAACCAATATGTACATTTTAAAGGTACCTTGACTTCAAAATTTGATGTAAGGGTATGTTGCTTTGGAAAGGAAGCTATGCTTTTGTTTCCAAAGAAAACAAGAGGTTTCTTCCAGATTAAGATACATCAGGTTTGACCAGCCAAGACCCCCCTGAAAGGTCTCTGATGATACCATGACTCAGATGATCCAACATCCAGAATGGTTTCAAGGCAACTGGCTCAGACAATAGACAACTGGTAAAGCTCTCCTCTCTGCCTTAAATACTGCTGGTCCTTTGTTTCCATGCTGAAGGTCAATATCTTTTAGAAATTCTGTGGGTTTTCGTCTTGTAGTGGGTAGCCATTCCAACTTGGTTCTGGAAGTTCCAACCCCCATTGAGACTCTGGCAACTGTCACGCCTACGAGGCGGGGCGAGGGGAGGCGCCTGGGGACCCGATGATATTGGAGAAATTATTTTGGCCACTCCACGTAGTTAAAAGGATATTTATTTAATGGCGAAACTCACAAATTAAGTAATGGGTAGGTCGCAGGGTCTGGGGAAGGTGTAATGCAGTCCAACGGTGTTCTCCGGAGCTCTACACAGTCAATCTGCACTGGTCAGCGTCCCGGTACGAGAGAGCGCCCAGAGCGAGCGCTGGCCCATCCAGCTCTCGGGTCCCCAGGCACCTCCCCTCGCCCCGCCTCGTAGGCGTGACAGTTGCCAGAGTCTCAATGGGGGTTGGAACTTCCAGAACCAAGTTGGAATGGCTACCCACTACATCTCCCCCTTTTTGTCTAAATAAGAAGGTTCTAAACTAATACAAGACTATATACAAAGGAATGGTTATCAAATATTGTCCAGAAATAATGAGAGATAATGACCTAGATAAGATGTAACTACAACCAATGCAAACAATATCAAGCAAGAAACACATACTAAAATCCAGAGAAGTATAGAGCATAGGTAAACAGCATATTATAAAGATGATTCAAAGGTGTCCTATCCTAAAGAACCTGAACCTAATACTTAATAAGTTCTATCTAAGATATTATATATACTAAGTTGTAACTATAACTGCTAGTCTTCAATCCCATCAAAGACCTGAGAAGGAATATAACGGGGATGTAGTGGGTAGCCATTCCAACTTGGTTCTGGAAGTTCCAACCCCCATTGAGACTCTGGCAACTGTCACGCCTACGAGGCAGGGTCTGGGGAAGGTGTAATGCAGTCCAACGGTGTTCTCCGGAGCTCTACACAGTCAATCTGCACTGGTCAGCGTCCCGGTACGAGAGAGCGCCCAGAGCGAGCGCTGGCCCATCCAGCTCTCGGGTCCCCAGGCGCCTCCCCTCGCCCCGCCTCGTAGGCGTGACAGTTGCCAGAGTCTCAATGGGGGTTGGAACTTCCAGAACCAAGTTGGAATGGCTACCCACTACATTGTCTTTACTATCTATTTTTCTTCTTTTGTGCTGTATGAATCCAGATGGCCAAAAATGTTGATTTGGCTTTTGTTTTCTTATAGATTGTAAGAAAAGAAAGGAAAAAGATGTTGTTTATTTGAAGATTATTTTAGCACATCTAACAAGTATTTTTGGTGAAGTTGGTATCATTACTTCAGATTGAGATGATATGTCTGGAACTCCAGACTTCATATGTAAGTGCAAAGTATCAATAACTGAAACCATGGAAATGGATAAAAAATGGATATGCAGGAGAAGAATGAAAAAGAAAACACAGGGCCCTACAGTGAATGCATAAGTCAAGAAGCTTTCTTAGGAAAGAGAAATAAGTAGTGATTTGTTTAAAAATTAACTAGAATCCCAGAAGAAAAACTGTGTCAGAGAAAGAAAAAACAAACATCTTCAAAGACAAAACATAAAATACTAACATCCTGGAATAATCTCTCAATCATCTATTTTCAATTTTTTCTTTAAACCTGTAGTTTGAGCTTTAAACCCATGGTTCAGATAAGTTTGATAAATCACTAACCACAAAATGAAGAATTATTACAAAGAAAAGAGATTGCAGCATTTTTTAAAACAATTTTGTTATGCTTAATGCTGATCCATAGTGTTCTAGTAACAGACTTCTCTCACCCATAAAACTATGATCGGTTAAGCATTAGGGTTGATCAACAAAGAAGTCAGCTAAACTTCCCTAGTATTATTATAATTTATCCTAGGAAACATAAGAAAAACAAACCGTTAACATTCACACATGAATAGAGTTAGTTAATGACACCCTACATTTATCAATGTGTCCTATGACTACAGATGTAGAACCTCCATATTAAACAACTATTTGTCTTTATTCTTTGAATTCTTCTTACACTTAAGTACAAAGAAATCAGATGCAATTTTAACACTACAAAAAAACCCTGTAAACATTTTCCTATGGCAATCAAGGTACATATTCTAGTAAATCAAATTTCCTGCATTAAGTAAGAGTTTAAATGCTGATTTTATGACAGGCTATTTAGGGCACATATCAGGTATGCATGAGTATTGTACAAAATTGATTTACTGAGAAAAAGAGATGCTTGTATTTTAAACAAAAGAAAAAGCATATCTTTGTATAAATGCTCTTTTGATACAAGTCTATTATATTATGAAAATACAAATAATAATAGAGTTTATGGGTTGTCATGAAATATTTATTGTACATATTCCTGTACAACACAATAAAATGGTTATTCTGAATTCAGCATGTAAAATTCATGCAGTACGATTGAAGCTCCCTATAAGTAAATATAACTTTTTTCACCACTGTCTTGAGTCCTATATATTTATTATTTTTTATTTATTACTATTTTTAATTTTTTAAAATTGAAATAGAAATACATTACTTTCTCCTCCCTTTCCTCCCTCTTGCCTCTTCCAGCCCTCCTCCCTACAACCCTCTTCTATGTACCCCTCTCAAGTGGATAGCCTCTTCTTCTTTGATTATTGTTACATATTTATATATGTATATGATCAGGTTTATGCACACACACATACACACACATATACATATGTATACACACACACACACACACACACACACACAAGGGGCTTACTTTGTTTTTGTTGTGTATATGGTTTCAGGGAAGACCACTGTGCATTGGACAACCAACAAGGAGGTTCAGTCTTAGGAAAGGCTAACTCTCCTTCTCTCAGCAGTCATTTGCTGTCCAGGGGTGGGACTCCATGCTACTTCCCCGCTTAAGCGTTAACATTTCCATTAATAATGCTACTGCTCCAATATTTTTTACGCAGTCCTATCTAGGAGAGACTGTTTAAGAGCAGGCTTCCTGATATTCTGGCTCCTAAATTCTTTCTACTTCCTCTTAATGTTGTCTTAGCCATAGGTACAGAGTTTTAATGTAGATAAATCCATTTGACCTGGCACCTCACAATCCATTGATTTCTTTACAGTGTCCAGTATTCATTTTTTGGTGATGGTTTTCATTGGCTGTAAAGAGAGGCTTCTTTGAGGAGCAGTGGTAACTGTAGTTACATGTGAGTATAAAGATATGATTTATGTAAGGAATTATGCTGGTCTAGCCACATGGTAGGAATAGATTATTTTCTAAGGTTCGTGACCTCACTAGCCCAGAGAAGCTAGCTAGGATTTCAGCACTGGGTATGGGTTACTTCCTGGTAGGTAGGACTTAAGTTCAATTAGATAACTACTGATTGTCACATATATGTGAGTGTCACTTCGTCA
This sequence comes from Peromyscus leucopus, assembly GCF_004664715.2. Lineage (NCBI taxonomy): Eukaryota > Metazoa > Chordata > Mammalia > Rodentia > Cricetidae > Peromyscus > Peromyscus leucopus. Next base: position 121,543,752 of record NC_051068.1, on the reverse strand, counting down.
CCCTTTATGTTTATCTTGTAGTGCTGGAAATTATCACTGTTCATAGGTATTGAGCTGGATAGGATTGTTTAATTGCTTTCCTCTATTGGCAGCTTGAATAGTATTTTCAGGAACCATGGAAGCTAGATTGCTGGAATGCGACTTTCATGTAAAATCCTGCTTGAATCATTCGAGTCCTTTGTTCTAAATGTGGATGTCTTCAGCAATAAGGTACAACCTGCAATACATGATAGGCAACCAAGGACTATCTTGATAATCTATAATGTTTGGGGAGCCACTTGAATAACTCTGACCAAATACTCAAAAAGAGGTTTCTTGTGCCTGGTACTGGACATTTTGCTAGTTTATGGTTCTTCAGAGGAACACTGTCAGTCCAAGTGGGGTGTGTGTGTGTGTGTGTGTGTGTGTGTGTGTGTGTCTGTCTGTCTGTCTGTCTCTTTGTCTATGTGTGTGTATACTGTATAAAATAGTATGAGTTGTGTATATAGATATAAACCATGACTTCTTGAGACTTTGTCAAACAAGGGTGTTGCTGTTTGTCTCTTGTCATTGTTGTCCTGCTGTTTGCCTTCCATCTCGCCTCCTCAGTTGGAGCCCCTCATTATCTACTGTCTCCCACTTCATATCACTTCTCCATTTTCATTTGTACCTGAAGACCACTCCCTATACACACATCTGTTTCCCTTCATATTTTTCTGGTATTTGTAGTGACTCAAACTCATAGATTCACATCTTGGAAAGTCACAGAATGAAAGGAAATACTTGTAACAGAGGATTAATATCCAGAATATACAAATAGTTGAGGAAATAAATGATCCAAATATAAAATGTAACAGCTCTCAATAGAGAGTTCCCAACAAAAGAAATAAAAATGGTTTTTAAAATACCTCAAAAATGTTTTTTTCATATCCTTAGCAATTATAGAAACACAGATGCAAATAAAACAGCTTGAGATTGCACCTCACTCCAGAAAGATTGGCTGAGATGAACAAAACAGCTGACAATAAATGTTGGTGTGGTTGTGGAGAAAGAGGAAACTCCATTCACTGTTGTGGGAATGCAAACTTATACAGCCACTCTGGAAATCAGTATGGAGGATCCTCAAAACACTTAAAAACAAATCTACCATGTGACTGTGACTCAGATATACCACTTCTTGGCATATGCCCCAAAGACTCAACATTCTACTCCACAGATACTTACCTATGTTCAATATATATATAATATTATTCAGCTATAAAAATTAATATCATATAGTCACATATTCTTTTTCATCTTTGGTTTCTAGCTTCATATCATTTGATGTGAGTAAAAATTTGATTTTTTTTATCAGCAATGATGGCAAGCATGCAAAATGTGAGGGTGTTGATTAAAAAGGCATTTCTTTGTTATCCTTTCCACAAAAACAGTTATAAGAGGGAGGCTTATTGCTATATAAAGAGTATTTTATGGCAGTGAAGATAACTGAGTTTGTTTTTTGGCAGTAGAATGTAGAAATAATGTTATAGATAAGTTTTTTTTTTTTTTTTTTTTTTTTTTTTTTTTTTTTTTTTTGGTTTTTCGAGACAGGGTTTCTCTGTGTAGCTTTGCGCCTTTCCTGGAGCTCACTTGGTAGCCCAGGCTGGCCTCGAACTCACAGAGATCCACCTGGCTCTGCCTCCCGAGTGCTGGGATTAAAGGCGTGCGCCACCAACGCCCGGCTAGATAAGTTGTTTTGATCTGTGTCCACAACACACTATGTACACAAACTTTTCTTCATTTTGGCAAAGTAAATAACAGTTTAAATTCATTATATCAACCTTTAGTTGAAGTCAATTAAATAGCTAGCTTAAAAAATGTTTGCAGAAACCAAATTTTCTATTGGTATAATATGGTTGAATTGATTGAAATCATCCATTTCTATTGCAAAGAAAAAATAAAATTACTGTAAACATAGATTCTGATGAATACAACAACATAAAGAAAATAGAAAGACAGAAAGACAGACAGATAGGTGTTGATGTAACCAACCGTCTTATTAAATAAGAAACACAGAAACAATGTAAAAGAGAAAGCCGAGAGGTCAGAGCTCAGAGCTAAAATCTCACCCTTCCTCCTGCTGTCCCAGCTTCCTGTCTGTTCATTTTTTTTATAGTATGTTGTTCTGCCTTCTCATTGGTTGTAAACCCAAACACATGACTGCCTCGTCACTGTCTGAATGTACAGCCCCCTAGGTCTTAAAGGAATATGTCTCCAATGCTGGCTATATCCCTGAACACACAGATATCTATGGGATTAAAGGCGTGTGCCACCACCACCACCACCACCACCACCACCACCACCACCACCACCACACTCTTGCTATGGCTCTAATAGCTTTGACCCCCGGACAACTTTATTTATTAACAAACAATCAAATTAATATTTCAGTACAATTAGATTACCACCACAGATAGTCAAACAGGAAGAAAAAAGAAAGAAGAAAGAAAGAAAGAGAGAGAGAGAGAGAGAGAGAGAGAGAGAGAGAGAAAGATTCATGGATAACTTTCTGTAAAAGCTAAGAGTGCTGAAATGTGTCTAATTGCTTTTTATTCTGATATGAGGTTGACTTTCATCCAATGCTCTACTATCTCTATACAACTTCAATGAATGCAAATATCGAATAACATGGTAAGAAATGTTATTTATAGCATGTTTATTATATTTCAGGTATTTAAAACTGTTCAATATTATACCTAAAAATTTAAAAACTAAATTATGTATTGTCCATTGTTAACAATTGCTTTAAAAAGCCTGTTATGCTCCATAAATTATCAGTTGTGGAGCCATTATAGGACCCCAAGAATTTCACTCATTCAAACAAGAATTAGAGTTTGTGTCTGACACCAGGTACAGAGTTGTGGACAGAGATGGCAGGTCCTTGCACCAAGAACCTGAGAGTATCTTGAACTCTCCCACTTCTACCAACTGGGAATAGAATTTAACCAGAGTCCTTGATAAGCTGTGAATCTCTCATTCCATTTAAATAAATTAATTCACATATGAAACATTAAAATTAAATTGAGAGCGTCAGATAGATGTTCCAGAGATGACTGCACAATGTGTAAGTTAGTGGTTTTTTTTATTTCTATCCATAAAAGGCAGATCTCTGTGAGTTCCAGGCCAGTCTGGTCTACAGAGTAAATTTCAGGAGAGTTAGAGCTGTTACACAGAGAAACACTGTATCAAAAAATAAATGTGTGCAACATACAAGGAAAAAAAATCAGTGATTGATGAAATTTATTTTGTAACACCTACATTAATTTAAATATTTCTAAAATATGAAAATTATAGATTTAGCTAATGTATTAGTTGCTTTTCTACGTGCTGTGACCAAATCCCTGATACAGCCACAAGGGAAAGAAAAGTTTATTTTCAGTTCAGTCAAAGGAGCTACAGCCAATCTCGACAGCAAAGACTAAGGATGGTAGTCACATTGCTCCTGCAGTCACAGAGCAGAAATGTCAAGCCTGACACCCCATCCTTGGTGACCAACCCCCAGTGAGGCTCCACTTCTAAAAGTTTCACAGCCTTCCAAATCAGGAGCCCCTGTGAGAAAGAGACTCAGCACGCAAGGACATGGCATCATTCTCATTCTATAAAAGTAAAATATGGGCACAACATTTAAAGACCAGACCAAAGCAAGAATGGCAGAACCTGGCACTTAAAAAACAAACAAAAACCTCATAAAATAATTCAATGGCATTCATATTCATAGTACCAGATATCTTTTTTATTTATTTATTTTACAATACTATTCAGTTCTACATAATAGCCACAGATTCCCTTGTTCTCTCCCTTCCTGCCCCCCTCCCCTTCCCCCCAGCCCACCCCCCATTCCCACCTCCTCCAGATCAAGGTCTCCCCCGAGGACTGGGATCGACCTGATAGACTCAGTCCAGGCAGGTCCAGTCCCCTCCTCCCGGATTGAGCCAAGCATCCCTGCATAAGTCCCAGGTTTCAAACAGCTAACTCATGCAACGAGCCCAGGACCTGGTACCACTGCCTAGATGCCTCCCAAACAGATCAAGCCAATCGACTGTCTCACCTATCCAGTTGGGGGCCCCTCAGCCTTTGGTTCATAGTTCATGTGTTTCCGTTCATTTGGTTATTTGTCCCTGTGCTTTATCCAACCTTGGTTTCAACAATTCTCGCTCATATTGACCCTCCTCTTTCTCACTAATTAGACTCACAGTGCTCCACCCGGGGCCTAGCCGTGGATGTCTGAATCCAGATTCCTCAGTCCTTGGATGGGGTTTATGGCACAACTATTAGGGTGTTTGGCCATCCCATCACCAGAGTAGGTCAGTCCCGGCTGTCTCTCAACCATTGCCAGCAGTCTTTTGTGGGGGTATCTTTGTGGATTTCTGTGGGCCTCTTTAGCTCTTTGTTTCTTCCTTTTCTCATGTGAGTACCAGATATCTTAATTCAAGATTTATTTCAGCCTGGTTGTGGTGGCACATGCCTTTAATCCCAGCACGTAGGAGGCAGAAGCAGGTGGATCTCTGTGAGTTCAAGGCGAGCCTGGACTACAGAGTTAGTTCCATGAAAGGCACAAAGCTCCACAAAGAAGTCCTGTCTCAAAAAGCCAAAAGAAAAAAAAAAAAGAGTTATCCTTTTCAAACACCATTGTGGTTTTATTCTTCTCTACCCTGTAGTAACCTCAGGAAAACTGCCTGGGAGTAGAATTGTCTCATTTTAAATTAGGAACATAAAGTTCAAGGAAGCTTTGTGACCTGTCCAGATGACACAGACAGTACAGGAAGTCTAAATCCAAACAAAGTCTGTTTGAGTCTAGACCCAACCCAATGTACTTAACTCCAGGTAGATTTTAAGCTCAGATACATTATTCAAGGTAATTTAAAAAGAAAAGAAAAGCTAATTTGATTCCTTTCAAATCCAGTGTTCTGGTATTGATTAAAAAAAAGGGGGGTTGTAGGAAGTTGCTTACCCCAGAGGGGATTGTTTCTTTAAGGAACCCCAACTTTTTACCTTGATTTGATACAATTCAAGGCACTACAAGTCTTAATTAAAGCCACAGCATTGGGCTAGCGAGATAGCTCAATGGGCAGAGGCACTGTTTACCAACTCTGAAGACCTGAGTTAGATCAGGTCCTATATTTTGAAAAGAGAACAAACTCACAAGTTGACCTCTGATCTGCAAATGTGCTCTGCTGCATGTACATGTACAGGTGATTGTGTATACACACACACATACACACACACACACACACACACACACACACACACACACACATACACCACATGAGAGACAGAGATAGAAAAATGTAATAAAACCATGACATTTTTATCTCTAATTTCAACTTTTAGTTTAATTCCATGTATGCTGCATATTTCTCTCTTATGTGGTACATTTTCTCAATGTAGCTGGATAAGAAGGTGGTGGACTTAGCTACTAATTATACAGTATGTAGGAGCAATTCAGATGTCTAATTTACAGGATAAAAACTATAGGGTATTATTCTGAAGTACAGTTGCCTTCATCACCCAGGAGAAATGGTACATAGAGAGAGAATGGGCATGTTCATTTATCCCAGATGCAGAATAGTTTACCATGCGAATGTACCATGATATCACAGCACATAGGTTAATAATAGTAGTGTAGCAATAGAATTTGTTAAGAAAATAGACAAATAACACCATGATACCAAGTCCTTCTGTCATTAGTCAGAAAAACACCTCAGAGAAAAAGGCCACAGAGGAAAAAGAATAAAATACTGCAGAAGAGCAAAGCACCCTATTCCCATGAGAGGTTGATGACTGGTGAATGTCAGGTAGCTCACAGCAGAGTTGATAACGAAATAGATAAACTCCTGAAGATACATGACTTTATTAGTGAGCCCCTCATATGGATGATTTCCTCCAGGAAGTTGACCAGGGAATGGGTAGTCAAAACTGGGCTGCAGTGTGAAACAGACATGGTAAATGTTCAATTCTGGTAATTAGGACAGAAAATTACAGGAGCTTGTTGGGGCTTTTAGGATTGTCCCAACCACATGGGCCAGATGATTTCTGCCAAGATGACTAAACTCTAAAGGTCATAGTGCAAACGTAGCCAGATAAAATATATGATACAAATGGTTATTTTCCAATAAAACTATTTATAAAATCTGGAGGTGAGCTTGATTTAACCCATGGACCATAATTTGCCAAAGTTTGTTCTTGTCAAACAGTAGAATTAGAAATGTTAGAGACAGATTCACATTAAATGTATAGTGAGTAAGATCCAGCTGAATAAAAGCCAAGCTGTAGAATTCTTGGCATGAGAACGATCATGTCAAGTATCTATTGCACCGGGATGATTCATTTGAGAGAAAATGCTGGAAGAATTAATGACTGCAGTCAATGAAGTGCTCTCTGATCTGAAATTGTGCTTTTAAAAATAAGCATTAGCTCCTACTGCATAGAAAACTTTATAAATGTTGATACCTAGAGGTCATCAGTATCATCTATGGTTTTAGGTAACTATCAGTAACTTTTGGATATTTAAGATGATCCACGTGACATTATGATAGGCAGAAATTTATTATGATAGAATACAATTGATAGTATTACAAAAGTTAATACAACATTAACTTCCACATATATCAGCTGTTTTTGTTACACTTATTATCAACAAATAGGAACTGGTTAGCAAACACTAGAAATTCTTAGTTCTTATTGTCATTTGAGTAAAGATTTCATCTAATTGGCCTTTCAGAGAATTTCTTCTGTCATATAAATTCAACTTCATTTATTTACAGTATTATCAAGTACTTTTGGACACTGATTGTGCTACCACTATCACTTTGTTCCTTGGCAGGTTACACTGATAAGAAAGGAAGCAAATAAGTGTATATAAAGTTTTCATTCTCATGAATAGAGAAACGCTGCTGTATTTTTATTTAGTTAAAGCATAAAGTCATGTTCTTTGTACTTGTTTTGCTATATGTACTTAGAACAATGTCTGCCCATAGAAGACATACAACCAATATTTTTTCAAATTTTCTGCTTTATTAACAATATCATCATTAACAATAAAAGCCAGTTGTTGTCTTTGAACTCAATAGTAGGTACTAGGGATTCAGGGACAGTTTATTCATATATGCAGACCCTACATGACTTTGGAAAATTAGCAGGTATTTTCTGCTACTTGACTGAATGTTGAATTTGGCCCATTTTTCTTATACAGACATCAAATACTATTGAAATGATGAAGAATATTTTGTCAATATGCTTGTCTTCAATCATTTCTTTAACAATAGAATACTCTTAGTAAACTTAATGAAAAATTTTTCTTTCTATATTCTAATTTACTTTAAAGGAATTGACTTAAAGAATCACAGAGATTCTTTAACATTTCCAAAGTCTAGGTCTAGCAGGCAGGAATAAGAGACTGATTAGGCTGAGAATCAAAAAGGAGGTGTGTTGTGGGATGTTCTCTATGCTGTGAATGTGTTGCTCTGATTGGTTGATAAATAAAACACTGATTGGCCAGTAGCCAGGCAGGAAGTATAGGTGGAATAAGCAGACAAGGAGAATTCTGGGAAGGAAAAACAGGACTGAGGAGAGACACCAGCAAACCACCCAAGGAGCAACATGTAATGGGAAACAGATAAAGCCATGGAACATATAGTGATATATAGATTAATAGTTATGGACTAATTTAAGATATAGAGCTAGCTAGCTAGCTAAAAGCTTGAGCCATGGCCATGCAGTTATAATTAATATAAGCCTCTGTGTGTTTACTTGGGGGATGCAAGTGGGAGAGATTTGTCCCAACCACTGGCAGGACAGGAAACAGGAAATCTTCCAGCTACAGAGGTGAAACCCTGTACAGCAAAAGGAGGATCCAGAGTTTTTAGCATAACAGTTCTTGAGAATCTTTGTAGATGAAGTTTTCCTGGCCCTGCTTGGCACCCTGTGGCTGCTTGGACTCAAGTAAACACACAGAGGCTTATATTAATTAAAACTGCTTGGCCATTAGCTCAGGCTAACTATTAACCAGTTAATTAACCCATAATTCTTTTTTATGTGTAGTCCCGTGGCTTGGTACCTTTTCTCAGTTCTACCTTTACATCTTGCTTCCTCTGTGTCTGGCTGGCGACTCCTGACTCAGCCTTCCTCTTCCCAGAATTCTCCTCTCTGCTTATCCCACCTATACTATACTTCCTGCCTGGCTACTGGCCAATCAGTATTTTATTTATCATCCAATCAGAGCAACACATATTCACAGCATTCAACAAGACATCTCCAGCAAGTCTTGGATCACAATATAGGCATGCAGTCTTCCAAAATACCTTCTGACTGATTACCACGATAGGCCAGAATAATCTTTGTGCCTAACTTGAAGTCATTTGATCAGGGACTTCTATTAATTGTACAAAATCCCTTCCCTGTAGTTGATGAAGAAGTGTTTGAGTACCTGTGAGGGTGAGTGTTCACTTCAAAATGGCTATCCGCCCTTTCCCAATAAGATCGTTTCTCAAAGAACCTCCTGACATCCTGAAATTATCCTTTGAACATCTAGAGGCAGTCAGTCTTGCCACATGGACACAGCAAAATACTTTCACAGTGAGGATCAGCCTTTGGCATTGCAAATGCCAAAATTAGTGACACTTGGCTTACATGCAAAGTAAGAAAGCAAATTGATTTTGTTGAGCTAAAAACAAGTATTTTTTAAAAATATTTTTTCAATTTATCTAGATGACTTAGTAAAGCAAGGAAAAAGAGCACCATACCATACATCGACACACAAATTAAGAGGATAATGTTTCAATGTAAATGTCATTTATGGTAATACTTGAATTCCTACAGACAGATATTTTTAAGGGAAATAGTTTAAATTATGAGATGTTTAAAAATATCTGACTTAATCTATTTTAATTTTTATAATATATTTTAATGGCAATAGGATTGTATTCTTTTTGAGGTTTTAAAAAGCAGTATATTTTCATGAAACATCATCAGTTCATTGTGGATGAGATTAAAGAACTACAACAGACCAAAGTATCATCTGCCTTCCTCAGCCAAGAGGAAAATGGTGCTGAGGCTGAATCTTTAGTTTTTTTGAGGAACTGTGGCAGCCAGATGCAAAGAGCTTTTTCTGTTTTTCTATTGTAATCCCCACGATGAAAGCCAATAAATTTATGATTTTTTAGGGGAAAAGATAATAAATAATTGGTGTCTCATAAATCTCAAGACAAAGATGACAATATTGGACAATGGCAAATCTTTTATAAACTTACAAAGTTCAAACTAGTGAAGTTTGTCTTATGACAGTTCATAATTGCTTCATTCTTTAGGTTGATATACCTATGCAATGGGCCCTAAGAATTAGAGAGCACTAAGGTGGAAGGCCATTGTAAAGGGCCCTGGCTTATCTGTCAGAAAAAAAGACTCCCAGTTTAGATCATTGAAATATGGATATAAATGTACATTTTGGGTATTTCCAGATGAATGATTGGTTTAGAAACTGAGTGAAAACCAAAAGTTCTTTCATTTGATCAACAGACATAGGGTGTCTCATTAATTGAAATGACCAACCTGAAGCAGTAAAAATGACCTACCCCTTATCCCTAATGTTCCTTTGGGTGGGCCACTTAATCACAGCTGTGAAAAAAGTACATAATATAGTACAAAAATTCTTATGCATTATAACAAATGGAATCAGGGTACAGATCTTAACATTTTCTTTCACAGGCTTAAATTTTATACTAAAAGAAGTTGTGGAAAGCAAATTTATTTATTTTTTTATTTTAGTCAACAGTTCAGTGTTCTTTAAATACCTAGGAACTTTGTAAATATTGTAGATTACTAGGATCAGTTCCAAATATTTTTTATAACTAAGAAAACCTAAGTTAATGAATATACAGTTGCGTATAATTATGACATAAATGGTTCCCAGTTATATTTTCAGACAAAATTGCGAGAAGAATGAGGGGCTTTCTTTCCATTTGGAATCTAAATACAAGGCTCTTGATAAGGGCTGAGGTAGTCAATTTTGCCCCACTCAGGGTACAGCCCCATGAGCTACTCCATGCTCTCATAGATGGAGATCACTGTGGCTTTAACAAAGGAAATGCATGCACAATGAATAATGTTTTCTTCTCTTCTGTTGAGGTAAGAAATGGGTTACAGTAAGGGGAAATGTTCCTGGAAGTACTTAATCTCAAAAAGGAATCTTAAACTCATTATAAATGCAGAATTTTCAAGAAACCTTAATTCCACTTTCCCATCACCCATCAGATTCAGAGAAATGCAACATCTCCCCATCTCCCCACCAAAAAACAAAACAAAAAAAACAAAAACAAAAAAACAAAAAAAAAAAAAAACCTTGACATTCTGAGAACTATTTTCATGAATAAACACCATTCCTGAAGTGGATAAGTTGTAGTAAAGATTTAGTTCATTACATGAAAAAAAAAAAAAAAACCCACAAGCTCAGATAGCATAAGCATTTGCCTTCTGTAATGTATAAAGAAAAGATACCAATCATAGCCCAAACTTTGAGATGGGAGCCAAGTTAATCAGAATACTAAAGTAGTAAGAAAGATATCTAATCCTTTGAGGATGTATTTCAATTTCTTTAAATGAGATCTGACAATAGTAAAGATCAAGCAAATGAGAAATTGTGATATCATTGTGGTGAATAAAGAGAGGAGAGATCTCTGTCTCTCATGCACCTTCAACTCTAAAGAGTGAAAGTTCTAGGGAGCAGAAAGATGGTTCAGCAGGGAAGAAGCTGTATGTTCTTCCAGAGGACCATGATTCACTTAACAACACCCACATGGCAGTTCAGAGCCACCCATGCCCTACGACTCAGTTCCAGAGGATCGGATGTCTTCCTATGTCATCTCCCAACACTGAAAATGCATGTGGTGCACAGACATACATGAAGACAAACATCCATACACATAAAGGACATATAAATAGAAAAATAAAAAAAAGCATTTATGTTTTGTTATTAGTGGTAAAATATTACAAAAACATTTTCTCAACAGTTTTGTACAAATAATATCTAGAGTGTAACAGTTATTCCTCTATAGAAAGAAAACTATGTCTTCCTACTCTTTAGGCTTTTTGTTTGTCAGTGAATAAAAAACACCATTTGTCTCACTGTGTACATATGGCAGTCATTGATACAGCTTTGAAAGACATAAAATAATAAATATATCTTTATTGTTTTGCATAGAGGGTGAAGTACAGACTACTGAAGGTAAAGACACAGTTCCTAGTAAGGGTTGAATATGTCCCGCAGGCAGACAAGGAGACAGCTTCTTGGTGTTTATAAGGATACACCAGTGGGTCTGCATTTGTACTCAGTGCAGTGGTAGCAACAAACCTGCATTAACTTTCTCACTAATCATTATCCCCTTGGCTACTGTCTAATGCTTACTCCATCACCTGAGGATGCTCTGACTCTACAGAATGCTTAAGGAGCATACACGTGTAGAAAATATACAAATAGCAGAATTATGACGTAAAAATACTGAGAGATTGTTCAAAGAAAGTGAATATGAATTTAGTTTTCAATATGTGAATAAATTTTATCATCGTTTTTTTAAATCTCTAAGGGAAACAGAATAAAAGTATTTTGTACACGTCTTAAGTTTTGGATTTTATTTTAATAATTGTGCTTGAGACACATATTCCTACAATATACCCAGACAATGTTTTATAAATATTACAACTTCAGCAGAAAACCTATATTGGGTTAACCCTTACATAATCATGCATACACCATTACCAGGAAAGTTCATGTCTGGGACTTCACTCTAAGGTAGAAGTCAGCAGCTCACTCACTTGGTGAGAAGTCCACTAGTGAGATGTTAGGCTTGCAAACCTCTTAAGCTTCTTGTCAACGTTTTAACTCTGATATTGTATCATATAAACTGCCTTAGGTAAAACATAAAAATTGACTGCTTTTGTGATCTCATAAAGGAGCAGCCACAAAAACAGACAGCAAGCCACAATTTCCTGACTTTTATACCAAGAAATTCTGCAGAACTAGCAAAGTTCATTATACAAATTTCTGAGAAGAATGATATTTATAATAAGCCAGGATTAAAAACAGCCAGCATAAAGGGAAATGAACAAAATACTAATTTTATATGTTTATGATGATATAATAGTGGTCAATTTAAATTTTGTGGAATTAAAAGTGTAAATATATACCCATACAATATGATGCTAGTTTTAACATGAGTAGAAATACCAATAATGCAAATCTTTAACGAAAATAGAAAAATACTTAAAATAGATACTTTCTTCCTTACTGTTTCCCTGTTATACAAAATTGCTTCATTTAGTAAATATTACCTTGATAATCAGAAATATGTTCTTAATTAATGCTAACTCTGACACAAACCTAATTTAACAAAACAGCTAATTAAAATGTTCATTTGGTCGATGACTGAATTTCTCTGTAAATTAGAAAGAACAAATGATCAGGGATTACTGCAAAATATGACAATAAATAAGTAGTAGAAAAAACTAAGTTACTACATGCAAATCTGACATGTAGTAAATTTGTACCCTTTTCCAAAGTCCATCTATAAATCCATGTACTATCAATAAAAAGGGCCAAGAAAAGTTTTAAAGCAAATGTTTTGTTCTTATTATACAGTATATTTAAAATGATTGAAAAGCTATCATAATTACAAACGGGGAATGCTAATGCATGCATGGGCTAAGGATAAGAATACACTCAGAATACTGGCTGTTGACATAGTAAAATCAAGATATAACTATCTGTTATCTCCAAGACACACACAGTACTCAGGTGTGGGGGCTGAGAATGAAAGGATGGGAGTCAGAGAACCAAACAAACAGAAGCCATAAATAAACTTCCATAGCTATGCTTGTATCTGATGAAGGAGACTCCAAGCTCAAGCCAGTCAGAAGAGAGGAAGAATGCTACCACAAATTAATGAGAAAATAGAGCTGGGGAAACCAGTAAGAAGACATCATAATTATAGTTATGAACCAAATATTGTGGCTGCAAATTTCACAGACTAAATACCAAATGAATGAAAAGTCAGGTAGGTTCTGATACAATAATCTTGGGAGGCTTCAGTACTCCACTCTCACTTTTAGACAGGTCTTCCAAACCAAAAATCAGCTGGACAAATTAGGAGCTAAGTTATACCACAAATAAATTGGATTTACCAGGTACTCTTACAGAATACTCCAAACAAAGGATGGGGAACACACATTCTTCTCTCAGAATCACATAGAACCTTCTCTAAGGTCAATGACATTACAAGACAAAAAAGTCTTAAAAAATAAAATTCATCATATTTTAACAGTTTATAGTAGATTTAAACCAAAAATTGATAATAAGTGAATCACAGAAACTTCACAAATATGTAAAAACTACAGAATATACTTTGAATGAAAGTTAGGTAAATAAGAAATTAGAGAAAATGAAAATGGAATTTTAGAAATCAGGGAAAAAGATAGCCAACTGACCAGACCCTGGGCTCACAGCTGAAAGAGCTCTGAGACAATTTAGAACTAAAGACACTCACATTCAAAACAAGAAAAATCTCAAATAGATCACCTAATGATTTGCCTTGAGGTGCTTAGCAACAAGCCAAACCAAAAATAGGTGACAAGAAATGATATGATGAGATATTAATGAAAGAGACCAAAAGAACACATAAAATCAATTAAATTAGTCTATAATCCAAAAAGGGGAGCCATGACCCCATTATTTAGATGACTCTGATTAGAACTCGAGATAGTAGACTGGATACACTTGTGATTCTTAGTTCTTGTTCCTGCCTCAAACTTTGGTGTCTACTTTGATTAGTACTGGGAATTATATGAACTGTGTTGTTTATCAAACATTTTTTCGAACTAAGATTAAGAAGGCTATGGAGAAAGAAAAAAAAAAAGAAGAATGTAAGGGCATCACACGTTACAGAAAAGATACATCTGTGTAGGCAGGCTCAGGTACTAGTCATCATCGTTGAGTTATTCCTGACCAGCAAGTTCTCTTGTCATATCAACAACATAGACTGGCAATCAACTTAATTTTAACAAGTGGATATGTTTTCAGAGACCTCAGCTCTGATTGTTTTTTCTTCAAAAATTCACATTGAATGAAAATGACACCATACTGCCAGAAAGCATAAAAAGTAATAGACTCAAGAAAAATGACTCTCCAGAGACTATCTATTAAAAATCCATAAACATTTTTATAGAAAATGAACCATTTTAAAATCAGTCTTCATAAAACATTTTTATGAGATTCTCTGTATCATCTTGTGGTTTTAAATTAAACTGCCTTAGCAAGAATCAGGAATTATCTCTGAAACACTTGCTTTATTTTTTTGTAGAATAGAGGAAAAGAAGATTCCCCGATCTAAAGTGTGATGTTTAGAAGGCTGGCTACATTTAAGAGATAATCCTTGAGGGACATCATTTAACTCCTCTTTCTTTAAGTCCTTTCCAAGTGGGAAAATGAAACATAAACGGTCAGTGGTCAAATTCAATAAATCATAACACAAATATAATAAAAAACATTAAGTCACATTTGTTTTCAGTTCCTCTTCCTAATCAGAGCTATTTTTCCAGAAGTTCAATTCATCTTTGAGTGTGTGAAGACTGAAACATATCATAGTACATTTGTTGAATGTAGGAGGGATAAAACACACTAGTCATCACTCACTGTTTCACTTAGACTAGTTTATTTCCTATTAATTCCTACAACTGAGACAATACAAGGTATTAATAGATTAACTGAAATATTTATTTAGTTTTAGATATAATTTCTCCAATTTCCTATATGAATTTTATTTCTATATACTGGAAATATATGACTAAACTGAGCACTGAGATCTGTAGGGAAAAAATTAACCTTACCTAGTAACTACGTTTCTTAGGACAACTGATGTGTATATTAATATTTACCTCATTTTTCTCCTCAAGAAACATATGTATTATATTTTATAATATATACAGCATGTTTTAGAAATACTGTTTGACTTAAACTTGACTAAATAATTTGCTTAAATGAATTCATAAAATGATTGCATATTTTCTTTTGATCATTTTGTTAAACTTAATGAACATAAATAATGAATTACTAGGATTCTTTGCAAATATTGGAAAGAACAGCTGATTTTTCATATTCTTTCTATAGGTGACCTAGCTCTAGAGAAGTGGGCTTTTATTCACTTCTGCAAGTATACAATAAACAGGGCTCAAAGTATTATACTTTTCCAAATAAGCCCTTGTTAATAGTTTTCTATTGTTTTCTCAATGCTTTCATAATAATTATGAAATTTCCTATGTTTATGTTACTAGGATGATGATCTGGTAAATTTTATGACTGTCCATCATCATAGGCCATGAGATAAAGATGCAGCTTTTCAACTGTAAGGAAAAGTCACTCAAGAGCCCCCTGTTTACTTTCTTTAAGATATAACGGAAATGTAGATTTCCCTTCTTCTGCATATTTTGCCTCTGTCTGCTGGTTGAGCAAAATAGCAGGGAACAGCACAGAGACAGGAGGGGCAAAAAAATTCCTACCCTAGCTGAAAAGCTATTGGGAGTTGATAGCTTCAGGGGTAGGAAGAGTCAGTTTTCTTCCAGAATGAAGCCCCTAAAAGACTATCCATGCTCCTGTAGATAGAACAATACATATGTGATACATATGTGCATACAGACCACACAGTGTGGACTCAGTGATATTAAAAAAATATTTTTTCTGGTTTTTCGAGACAGAGTTTCTCTGTGTAGCTTTGTGCCTTTCCTGGAACTTACTCTGTAGTCCAGGTTGGCCTCGAACTAACTGCCTCTGCCTCCCAAGTGCTGGGATTAAAGGCGAGCGCCACGACCGTCCAGCAAAAAAAAAAAAAAAAAAAAAAAAAAAAAAAAAAAATGTATGAATGAAAATGGAAGATGTAATAGAAGAGGAATTGGCAGAAGGAGCTGGAAGATGGATATGATCAAAATAGGTATAAAGTATGGAATTCTCAATAAAATTAATATATATATATATATATATTACACTGATTTTAAATTAGAAAAAGAAACATAATTTGAACAGTTGCTATTATATATGTTAAACAACACATTTGTAGAACCAGCATCAGAACTTAGAGCCCAGAGCAGAAAAAGCGAATAATTTAAAACACTGTGCTAAAAAAAAAAATCTGTTCTGTAACAAGCAATACTGCATTACCATTATCAAATGTCTATGACCCAAGCATCTGTTCCCTCTTCAGGAGATACAACTGAGCTCTGAGAGCTCTGAGATCAGGCTGATTTCTTTGGTGAATTGCTTTCTGTTTTATTGATGCCCATGGTGTCATTTCTACCATTAAACCTTTAACTCGTCTCTGATGCCATGCAGATCAGACTGTGGGTCTCTTCATCCTTCTCCATGCCTTTGCTTACTCCATTTCAAACCAAAAATACAGGATGAACTGTTTTCCCACTGAAGTGTTCTTCTCCTGTTCCTCTGAAGCCTTGACATCGATACCATTGCAGCTTTCTACTTTTCCTGCCTCCTAAAAATCAAACATAATTATCATAGTGCTCTGCTCTACTCTTTTTTTTTTGATTTAATTGTTTTTTATTTTACGAATCATTCCTAGTTTTCTCTCCCCCCTCCCCTATTCCTGCCTCCCCCTCCCCCATCTCACCCCCATCCACTTCTCATAGACAGTAAGGTCTCCCTTGGGTAGTCAACAAAATCTGGCATACCAAGTTAAGGCAGAGTTGAGCCCCCACCCTCCCCACCCCTGCCTCCCTCCAGTGTCAAGGCTGATCAAGGTTTCCCACCATAGGGAATGGGCTCCAAAAAGCCTGTTCATGCACCCGGGATAAGTCCTGTCCCACTGTCATGGGCCCCACAAACAAAGCAAGCCTCACAACTGTCAGTCGCATTCAGAGGACCTAGTTCGGTCCCATAATCTCCCACTAGCTTTGGTCAGCTGTCTCTGTGGTTTTTTTCCCATCATGAACTTGACCGCTCCTCTTTGCTCATATGATCCCTCCTCCCTCTCTTCAACTGCTCTCCAGGCGCTCAGCCCAGTGCTTAGCTGCAAATCACTGCATCTGCTTCTATCAGTTGCTGGATGTAGGTTCTATGATGACTATTAGAGTAGTCACTAATCTGATTACAGGAAATGGCTGAGTTGGGGGAAGAAGAAGGAGAGCAATGAAAGACATATTTTGATAGAGGGAGCCATTATGGGCAAGGGAGAAACCTGGTGCTAGGGAAATCCCCAGGATTACACAAGAATGGCCCCAGCTAGGATTCTTAGCAACAATGAAGAAGGTGCATGAACGGTGATATATTGTCTCCCCCAACAAAATTTATATGAGGAACAGAGGAAAAAGCCAGCCATTATAGTAAACATAGGAGTCAGGCAATGGTAGCATACACCTTTAATCCTAGCATTCTGGAGGCAGGGATCTGTCTGGAACTCTGTGAGTTCAAAGCCGCACTGGGAACAGAGCCAGGCATGGAGGCACACGCTTTTACTCCCAGCACTAAACATAAAGGTCCGGAGGTCTGTACAGAGAGACAGGAAGTGACAGAGCTGGTCAGGAAGAAGATGTGATGTAGCTGAGCTGAGAGAGCAAATGAGGGAGCAGAACAGAAAGGCATATAGGCATGGGTATACAGGAAGTAGCTTGCTTTGGAGACTGAGGTGTTGGTGAGGTGGTGAGGTGAGGTTAGCTTGTGGCTTCTCCTATTCGTCTGATCTCTCAAGTTTTCACCCCTTTATCTGGCCCCATTTAGCAATTCATCTACAGAACTGGCGTTCCCTTGTAATCAGATTGGTAACCTCTACCATTCTCCTTTTATTGTCTCCTGGAAAGCCTGGATGTGGGGAAGGGTGTTGGGTTAGAGTTTTTGTTTACCATTTACTAGCTACTGACTTTAAACAAATTGCTTATTGACTCTAACCCTCTCTGCCTTCTTCTTCAATCTAAAATGGGATATTAATGAAAATATAATTAAATAATCCATGTAAAGCAATTAACTGAGTCCCTGCTAGAATAAGTGTACTATCTATACTAATTGAAAATAGTAATGGATTTTCTTCCCCACTTAGCATTCTTAAAAAGAGTAATAAAATCTGCTGTTTCCTCATATTTAGACAAAATAAAATGAACTAACTCATATTTCTGACTTATTTTATGCTGGTGCTAAAAATAACAGACAAACCCAGCACCCCATCTATTACCATCTTCTAATTTGCTTGTTGGAATATGAATTGGTTAGACAGATAATTCGCACACAGTCCTGGTTTAACACCCTTTCGGGCATTTTGCCCTCTCTTACACATCATTTACTATTTGTGTGCTGTCTCGTGACAGGAACACACATAAAGAGTATAACATCATTTAATTTCCTTCTACTCATTGTTCTAGATGTGTGTGTGTGTGTGTGTGTGTGTGTGTGTGTGTGTGTACACAATGCTTAAAAGTTATTCATTTAATTAAAGATGACTGATAATAATTAGATGATACCCTAAAATAAAAAGGAAAAAAATACATTTAGGATAGCATTCATAAATTGATAATTTTTAAATAAAACATGTTGAGTTTCACAAAGGAAGAGGAGAGAAGAGTGAGGGAGAGAGAGAATGTGGGTGCTTACAAGCATATGGGGAAATAAGGGGACAACTCGGATATTAACCATCTGCTTCCACCATGTTTGTGCCATTACCTAGTTGTTGGTTGTTATTTCATACCTGAGCTAGCAGGCCTACAAACTTCAGAGGATTCTCCTCTGTCCATCATCCATGCCCTTGTGAAAACAGTTGGATGATAGACACATCCTACCACACCAGGCTTTTCATGGGTTATGTAGATTCAAACAGAGGTTCTCATGACTGCTTGAAAAGCACTTTATACATCAAACCTTCCCCTCATCTGTAGGTGGACTTTCTCAGTCCCACCTAGCCAGCTTCCCAACAACCACACAGAGAAGGTTATTAGTTATAAATGCTCAGCCAATATCTTAGGCTTCTAACTATCTAGCTCTTTCATCTTAAATTAACCCATATTTCTAATCTACACTCTACCACATGATGGTACCTTTTTTCAGTATGGTATGCTCATCTCCTGATTCTTCTACATCTGGCTGGTGACTCCCTGTGAATCCACCCTCCTTCTTCTTCCCAGTGTCCTCTCTGTATGGCTTTCCCACCTAATTTCTTCCTATCTAGTGTTGACCAGTCAGCTCTTTATTAAAAATGAGAGTAACACATCTTCACAGTGTACAGAAGTATTATTCCACAGCACTCATCCTTGAAAGCAGTAATTTTTATTTTCTAAAATGAGATGCTAATAAAATATTTGTTGCTCAATATTTGTTTTGTTTTCCCATTTAAAAACTGTAGACTTTGACATTTACTTATTTCTTTAGTTATTACTTTTTGACATAGTATCTTAATCCATAGGCCAAGTTGGTTCAGGATTTACTGTTTAGCCCAGGTCAGCTTCAACCTCATGGGAGTCCACTTGCCTCGGCTTCCTATCATCTGGATTATAGGTGTGAGCAACCATACCAAGACTGAAAAGTTATTGTTGCTGTTTTAGAAATGAAATTTGGGTATTATAAAAATGGAGTGTGTTTTAAGTGAGGGACAAGGAGCTTCTGGCATTGCCTATCACCAGCTCCAGATGTGAAGCCCTGGAGAGTCCAGTCTTACAGCTATTCTGATTTCTCATCCTCCACCCAAAGCTACTGCTCCATTCCAGGACAGCTCCCACCAAAACCATGTTACCTGATTACCTGATTTCTTCCCTACACCTAGATGTGGAAATTTACCCCCCAGTTAATGCAACAATTACTTTTCCTGCTAAAACTTCACTTTAATACTTGTTGCCACTTTACCCAAAATAAGACATAAAAATACAAGAAAAAAAAATCTGCGAGTTTATTGAAAATATTATGAAAAGGGGACTTAAAGTCCCAAAGTACTTCACCAGATTTGCAACCTCAAACCTTCCCTAGTTGAGTTATTGAAGAAAGTCCATTCATTAAAAATCAGCTGATCTTGCATCATGCCATATAAATCAACACAACATGATGTGATCTGACATTGTTACAAATGCCTGCCCTGCTCCTCTGCTTATACCATATGTTCATATTAGTAAAACTATCCACAAATGCTTTTCTTCCCTTTCCACAAACCCAAGCTTGTTTCTCACCATTATCTTACATATTTTTGAGAAATAAACTATTCCATTCTGTTCTATTAACAGTTTATTATCAATTATTTAACAAATAGTATTATATTCCTTTCCCAGATAGATGTTTATGAGAAACACACACACACACACACACACACACACACACACACACACACACACACACACTGTAAAAAAGTAGGATATTACTTCAGATTGAGGAAAAGTAACTCATTTAAGAAACACTGGTGTTTACTTATACCATGTTCTCTTTATTGTAAGAACTGCTTGTTTTCTACTTTATATTTAATTTTAACATGTAAAGAAAAGTCACAGAACAGGTTACTATCCCTGTCTGCTCAATGCCATTAATTTTGGACCTTTTACACTGAGAAGTCTAAAACTTTGTTCACCCACAGATAAATACAAATGAAAGTTTTTTTTTTTTTTTCTCTTAAAACATTGTTCCATACAATTTATGGGGAAACAGCCAAGTTGGCACGTTTTAAAACATATTCACACAAAAAATGCTAGGGCATGTAGACTGAGCTGATGACATGACAGCATTGTGGAGTACACCAGCATGAGCTGGCTGAGTTTCAGAAATGGACTCAAGACAGTTGAAGCAGAATGCAAAAGGAGCTGTCTCTTCACTGGTGTGACTACTTTGTGTAAATCAGAAAGCTAATTTTCAAAGCCACCCTCCCCTTAAACTATCTATAGCTCATATCTTGTCATCACTAGAAAAAAAAACAGTCAGCATAACTTGAAATGATGGTATGTGAAGTGATACTGAACCATCTGCTTAAGTGACCACCACAGACACCTATTGCTCACCATGCCCTGGACCATCATTTAGCTGATGCAATCCCTGGGTTTGGTTATTTTAGAATCCCTTGGTACATCTTCCTTCTAATATACTAATGAATGGTAGGTAGGGGATCATTTCTTCAAAACAAAGACCAAAGCAATGCCATGCAAGGATTACAAAACAAATTCTCCAAAAGCCATTTGTGAATACTTTGAAAGGTCAGTTTTTGACTTTTAAAGTCTCTGCATTTCCAAAGGTTTTCATCTCATTTTAAGGAAACTCAGAATTCCGAGAAAGCACTGAATGGCCATTCACATAGTACTTTCAGTTCAACCAAGCAACATAATGCTCGAGAAATCTTGCAAGATAGCTCTTTCCCCCCAGACTTACAACTTCAATTTTGCAAACACCAGAATTTCCTCAGTTTTGATAAAAGTTCAAGTAAGCATCTCCAAGCTTCAGTACGTATCTGGACTGCTATAAATGCTGCACTTGGCTTTTTAGTTCACCCACCACTAATTACCTTAATATTTTGAGACAACAAATACTGATTTGTTATCTTTCCTGGGGAAAAAAAATCTGAAGTTCCCATAAGAAATAGAATTTTATTAATATCCTTGAGGATCTTGAAACACAGGATATTGTAATGTCAGCAAGTCTGCACATCCTGTTTGGGCAGAGAAATGAACTATCTGGCATCACTGATGCAACAGGGGAGTTTGTGAGGTTCTCTGATGAGAGGAAAGTATAGCCAAATGAAAGCCCGAGATTTTTCCTGATCTTTCTTGTATTAGTTCAGTACACATCATCTCTTTGACACCAGGAAAGCGAAACTCATCATGTGAACACATGTAAATGAAGTCAGAAGGGATCTTATCATTTGTATGTGTAATCCTAAATTTGCAAAGCAAATACCTTCCACTCTTAATTGGTAATATCAAGTACTGGGAAAATGTGTCTTTGTGTTTATTAGCTAAATATTCCTTTGAACATGTACTTCTATTCCTTTATACTCAGTGGCCATGGGAGCTACAAGGCTGGAAATATTACAACCACTTATATGACTGTGCTTGGCTTACAACATTCTACTGTAGTTGTTAAATGATTACTTAATATGATCAATTAAAATATTTAGGGTAAAATAAAGTCTAATCTTCTTAGCTATGAAATAGCCATTCCACACCCTAATATTACTGGTTCTTCAAGAACGTTTGCATCTGACTGAGCTATCCTACCAGCATTGTTCACGAGCTGTCTCCAAAAGCATGCTCAGCTGTGGGTGAACACCAGCTAAACTCTCTTGGATAAAACGGTCAACTTGTTTCCAGTATTCTTCCTTTTTGATTTTTGTGTGTATGAGTGTTGTGCCTTGATGCATGTCTGTGTACCACATGCATGCCTAGTACATATGGGAATCAAAAGCATTTGATTCCCTGAAACTGGAGTTACATATGGCTGTGAGCTGCACGTGGGCGCTGGAAACTGAACCTGAGTCCTCTGGAAGAGCAGCCAGAGTTCTTACCCATAGAGCCATCTGTCTTGTCCCTTCGTTAAACAGATACACATGACTTCTTTATGTTTGTTTTGTTTTTCATTTGTTTGTTTTTTGTGACAGAGCCTTGTGTTCCCAAGGCTGGCCTGATCACTGTGTAGCTGAGGATGGTATCCAACTCCTGATCCTTTGCTTTAACCTCTAAGTACTGGGACTACAGGTGTGTCATACTCCACAGTTCTCTATATTTATTGTCCTAGTAAATTGGCTGTCTTCAATGTCTTTTTCAAACTCTTTTTTTCCAGTGTTATCCAATTTGAGAAAAAAATTATTTAAGATCCTGGTTGGAGGGATTTAATCATGAAAGGTGGGATATGGAGAAACAGAGGAGGAGGAGGAGGAGGAGGAGGAATGTTATCTGCCTTCCATTCTAATCCCTCAGGACCCCAGGATCCAGGATGGAACCATCAGCATTCCAGACAAGTTTTCTTCCCCCAGGTGTCATCACCATTGACACAGCTGGGGGCCCTTTACTTATCTCCTAGGTACTTTTCAATCTAACCAATTTCACAGTGCAGACTGTCCTTGAAAATCCTCTGTACTCTAAGTCTTCTTTGCTATTTCAGCTAATGAACAGATCTTACTAGTTTATTAAAATTTTTATAACTTTAGGAATCAAAATAGTCAGGAGCATGATCATGACCATTATTGAATGACCTAATGAGGAATTCAGCTCACCATGTCTCATTGATTACTTGACATGTGGATTCTCATATATTCCTTGTAGGACTCCCATAAAGCAGCCATCATTATTTACTAAAGGAGTAAAGCAAAGTTTATAAAATTTTAGCAAATTCACCAGCATGATTTGGTTAGTGAACACTAACACCAGATTAAAATCTCCATCTCTCAGACACAAGTAATAACTCATCAGGACCAATTGTTCTCTCTTCCTTATTCATTTACTTCCATCTCCATTGGGTCTTGGGAAATGCCTGCACAGAGCAAGACTGCATTGATGGTACATCTAACACAGCCTAAACAAGATGCACAGTGTGACTACCTTGCATGAATTGGGCTGCTATACATCCAGCCTTTCACACACAGGCTTCACATGTGTATGCTTGGGCTCCACTGTCAAGTTGGTCTCAGAAGTGAAAGCTCCACACTGGCAAGAATTAATAAAACTTACATACTTAAAAAAAAATCACATTTTCATATTCAACTTAATTTCTAATACTAATTTCCATTATGTTACCACAGTGGAAATGATTTCAGGTCAATTCTCAGCCGTAATGTGTTGCCTCCTGTCTCATGTGGAAATTGTTTTTAGTGAATCTCTTTTTTTCATGCCAAAATCTGAGATGATGTCTTTTCAGAACATTGAAGACAGTTGTCATCTCGCACTCTGTCTCATTTCTCTTCTCTCACCCCTTTACCTTTTGAAATAATGTAATCTAGCAATGTGCAAATAAGTGAATGAACTCTTGGATGAATGGAGTCTGACTCTGTCTTTCACTAGTTTATGTATTTGTGGTTCATACTCACCCACTCTCAGGGTGAAATAGACTTATGGTAAAGACAACCCTCCTAGTTATCACAAAGTCTCCAAAGGTGATTCTGCAACACAGCATGATTTGAGGAACAAAAGTACTTTAGGAAGCCATTACTAGGCCCAAATCATCTTCCCTTGCTTCTTCACATATTCAAAGGAAGTTATCTTCCTTTCCTTGAGTGTGAACTGGATTTGATGACTACTTATAAAATAAAGGGGATAACAATAGCTGTAGTGAAGAAATATCTCAGAAATACTCTATCTAGTTGACCAATCAGGGTTAATGACTTCTGGTGGAGAAAAGAATGACTCATTTCTGATATTATTCTCCATATCCTGGAAAAACCACCAGATTAACTAAAATTACTGTCAAAAAGAAAACTTCTTCAAAACTATCTAGATCACAAAGAATGGAAAACTGAACAAGTATCGGGTCAGAGAAGAAAACTAAGAGCCGTTAGATATCAGAGGCTATAATCTGTAAGAAGGTGGCGCTAATGAAGAAAGGCAGGACACCCATGGAAATGTTCTGGTTCCATTGACAACACAGAATCACTGTTAACTTCTTAGCTTTGAAAAATGCATTGTGTGTTGGGTGAGATGTTAACATTAGAGGAAGTTGGGTAGAGGGTATAAAAAGCTCCTGTATACTATTTTTGCAATGTTCTACATATGCAAAAATATTGTTACAAAATCAAAGTTTCAAAGTTGTACCACATGTACACCAAGGGTGTGCAAGATGATTTAACTATGATTAAGGGAGAAATCTCTAGGCACACTTTGTCCCAAGCTGTGGAATTGGCACTAGGTGTATACTCAGAAAAGATGAAGATCTGAACCCATGCACTGGGGTGTAAGTGGTATTTAATTATCTGTCAGCATATTCTAGGAATTGTAATTTATGAAGATGAACATAGAGACAATACATTATCTACATTAAAAACCCACAGAAGTTTAGTCAAGATATTGTCAAAACAAATCTTGCATGCTAACAAGAGTTATTCTCCTTGTCTTATGATAATGTACCTAAAAGAATTTGCATCTTTTCTTTACAAAACAAACATTCCAGAATTCTCACATTTTAATTAGAAGTTATGAAACAGTTGCTTTTTATGAAACTTTGTACTCTACAGAAAAGTATGTTCTTCTTTACATGAATTTATTTCTGAAAAGAATGTCCCTCACAAAAATGCTTATATCAGTGTGCTTTACAATGTATTTCTAATGATATAATTTGAATACAGATCTTCCCAATGTAAGCTGTAAGGGCCTTGGAGCATATCATATATAAAAACAAAATGAAAATACAGGGCAGGAAAAGTTGCTCAGCAGTAAAGAGTGCATACTGCTCTTACAGAGGCCTGGAGTTCAGTACACAGCACCTGCTGTCAGCTCACAACTACCTTTAACTAGCCCAGGGGAATTCCACACCCCTTATTGGTCCTAGCTGGCATTTCAGGCACTTATAAGAACCAAAATTCAGATACACATAATTAAAGAGAAAAATAAAACATTAATATTAACATAAGTCACTTTCTTTAGAGATTAGCTGATGAAAATGAGACAAGCTCAAAACTTCCCAGTCAAAAAATTACAAAATATTTACATTATTATTGATAAGTATGAAATATGAATTTCAAGATTTCACAAATGCAGGCAATTTGCACTTCTTGCTGTTGGCTCTATGAATTTTTACCACTTGACTTTTCCAATAATGACAGTCATTAAGCTTGTAAACAAAGTCTCAATAAATATGACTTACAGACTTGAAAATAATTCCAATGTAGCATTTTGAATCAGCTTTCTCATAATGATACTATATACTGATTATTCTGCAAGCACAAATTTTAATACCATTTAAAAGTTTTAAATACCACCTAAAACATAGAATGAAAAATATTTTCTTAAAATGTTTTTCCTTCCTCTTCATGCTATCCATTTTAACTTCATGCTTTTGTATTTGTTGCATAGCATTCAAACATAGCTATGGCTATCAATGGATGCCTTTTAAAGTTGTTTACAAGCATTTAATTATCTGTGTATCAAGGAGTTATAGGTTTTTATTTTAATGAAAAATTGTTACTATGAAAACAATACTTTTTGATCTCCAACATGGACTGTTTCCTTCAAAGTTCAGAACAGATTCTCTTCTCCACCTAAGTTGATTTATAAGGCATGGAAAAAGCATAGGTAATTACAAATGCTGCTTAGCCTACTTTTTTTCTGTCTCCTCTTCCTCCTGACCCTCTTCTCTCTCCCCTCCAGCATTTCTTCCCACTCTTCTTCCTTCTCCTCTTCTTCTTGACAGAAAAGAGGACAAGTAGGCTAGGGAGTTTGTCCAGAATGCACATACAAAGCTTGCATGATCACATGCACCTCTAACCCTAGTATTGCCAGAAGCAAAGATAGGAGAAAGGATCAGACTTGCTTACCACCATCAAAATATAGTGAGAGACCTTGTCCTGGGTGGGGGGAGGGTTAAACAGAGATTGAGAGAACAGGGCATCTGCCACCTTTCCCTGGCCTATGGAAGTGAATATGTGTGCATAAACCATATAAACAAATACAAGAGAGAAGAAGAGGGCAGAGAGGAAGAGAGATATAGACAGAAAGAGAGAGAGATAGGGGGCAGAAAAAGAAGAAAGAAATTAGGGAGAAAGATAAAAAAAAGTCTGAATTTAGTCAGGGATGTACCACTTCAAATTCAGACACCTAAATATCAGGTATAATGATTTATTCCCTTTTCTCTGTGATTCCCCCAAAGATAAAAGCCACCCACATGTTCAATTTAAATGATGTAGCAATCATGAACAAAAGAATTTACCTACTAAGGTGAAGATGTGAATTTTATTGTTTAGACTTATTTCTATTTCAGATGAATAATTAACCACTATAAAATTATTTAAGGAGTAAACTCTGTCATGAGGCAGACCCACCTGGGCTGCATCACAGTCTCCTGGTTTTGAATTTACAAGGCTGCTTGAGCTAACCCCAGGGCATGGAGCTGAAGGGCAGCCAGCACTGGGTAATGCAAACTGGAGAGGGCATGCTTTAAAACAAAAGAACAATGTTATACGAACAGCACGTGCCATTGTGGCACACATTTTAAAGAATGAACCCTCAGGCCTGGAAAAAAAATTAATGAGTTCTGCCTCTCCTTTCTGTGACCTTTCGTTTGGTTTTCATGGGAATTTGTTTTCTTTGTTTTAGGTTGAGCTGCTCTGTGAAATCACAGTGGGAGAATGAATCTGCAGCAGGGCCCTTGTGGCACAGATTTCACAGCCTACCACTGAGTTGTTATCTCTTGAGTAATTCAAGGCCCTGAACTAGGCAAATTCACATAAAAGTCAAATATTGTCTTAAGAACTCCATCCCAGGGTTTCTCTTCCTGGGAGTATTCTCCTTTGACAATATATAGTTCCACAAAAAGCTCATACAACTCATTATCACTACATATTTCAAAGTCTGTTTTCATTAAATGTTAGGTAACTACATTAAAGAAAATGTGCTCATAGAGTAGAAAAATGGCAAGAACAGAGATCAAAGAACACTGTTTGACCAGCAAACCTGACATTCACGATGAGGTCAGTGTCTAGGTCTGTGCTGGGAGCATCCTGACAGTATCTGTCTTGACTCAGGTAGCACTCATGTGTTTTTTGGTTCCTCGTGTGCACTGTCATTTTACCTGGTGACCAGCTGGAACTGATCCATTCTCATTTCCACATGGGTTGGCCTGAGTACATAAACTAGTTTCATTTAAATTTCTTTAAGACTGGTTTCTGCATAGACTGTAATTTATGACCAAGTAAGGAAGCCTGAATCTCCACAGAGCAGTTAATCCAGGGGTAGCCTTGAAAACTTCTATTTTTTTTTCTTTTTAATCCTGTTCAGGCAGCATTAAAAAGAGCATAGAGTAGCCAGGCACAGTGGTGAATGCCTTTAATCCCAACACTCAGGATGCAGAGGCAGGAGGATCTCTGTGAGTTTGAGACCAGTCTGGTCTACATGAATTCAAGGACAGCCAGGACTGCATAGTGAGACCCTGTCTTGAAAAACAAAACAAAAAAGAGCATAGAGTTTCTTCAACATGTATGTTATTATTTGGTGCAGCTTACCTGCATGTAGGCACATATAGAAATCTTCAATTGACCATGACAATATTAAAAATAACAAATGTTGAAGCTCTTTCCTCCATAACACAAAATCCAAACTTTTCAGACTGCTGGGCATTTTCAACACAGTCTGATCTATCTACTATAAAATAACCTAGTTACACTTCTGTGAGTGAGCATGGCTTTGGACTGAAGAATCATGGGACAGCTACAAAATACTGTTTTTATTTTCATTTATTTCTTTTCAAGTTATTCCATTTTCATCATTTTGACTTAGAAACAATTCCGCTATATCTGAAGACTTTAAAAAATACACAACCACAAGGTGAATTAAAAAGTAGTAGTAGACACAACTGCAACACACTAGAGCTGGCCCTGATGGTCCAGGTGTGGGAGTGCTGTCCCCAAGGATATGAAAGCAGGAGAAATGACCCTGCCCCTTGCTCTTTGCTGCAAGGGGTGAACTAGCAGGAGCAATGCTGGAGAGATCACCCTGGTGATTAGGACAGGGGAGAGCTTGCAGCCTGACCAACCTTGCAGCTATCCAGGCCCAGACCAAGTTTATGAGTTAGCCCACCCCAACATCCACACCATCTATTATCTGCTGGTGCATGTAAAGGGGCTGGTCCTGCAGACCCAAACTGTGGGATCTCCATGACTCAGAGAAACAAGAGAATATTGAAAAGGAATCCCAGTGAGGGCCCACAGTCAATACCATAGCAGAAAACAGAGACCCTGAACTAGACCAATGATTCTTTGCAATGAAAACTTGCAAGTAAAGACATATGGACAAAGTAGTTTTCTGCCCGACACACTGTGTCATGCTACAGTTTCCACGGTGAGATTTTCCCTTTTATTTCTTTTTTCCCCTTTTCTCTTAAATTTTATTTTATTTGGGGGGGGTGGTTTGCAAGGGCAGATGGCAGATACAAAGGGATGAGGAAATGAATGAGATTGAGATGCATGGTGTGAAAGACACAAAAAAAGAAAGAATTTTTTGAAAAAAGTAGTGGTAGAGGAACCCCTAAGTTCTTACCTTTATATAAATAGAAGACATATTCCAATCTGCCTCAGAGATGCTTCTTACTTCAGTGTATGGTGATTAATGAAGAGATGGATGACTGTTGTGGAATATCACTTTAACTGTGTAATGGTGTGGCACATTTGTTTATACTGCATTTGTTTAATGATATAATGATGTGTGTTTAATTATGTAAGATGTGTTGCATTTGTTTGACCTTGATTGCCGAAGGCACCTGATTGACCTAATAAGAAGCCGAATAGCCAATAGATTGGTATGAAAGGGATAGGTGGGGCTGGCAGGCAGAGAGAATAAATAGGAGAAATCTAGACTTGAAAAAAATGAGAGGAGAGAATGATAGAGATCATTCCAGGGGCAAGAAGTCAGGCATAAAGTGGATAAAGAGAAACAGGTTAACAAGTTAAAAGAGCTAGCCTGAAATGAGCCTAAGTTAGGCCAAGCATTCATAGCTAGTAAGTCGCTGTATCATAATTTGGGAGGTGTTTGGTGGCCTAAAAGAAAAAGCCAGGAACATTTGGTGTCCAACATGGGGCCTACATTTCCACACAGGACCTGAGATAGGAAGGGGAAAGAAAGCTGGTACATTCAGTAGAAACAAAAAGCTAAGTAAAAAGCCGGGCGGTGGTGGCACACGCCTTTAATCCCAGCACTCAGGAGGCAGAGGCAGGCAGATCTCTGTGAATTTGAGGCCAACCTGGTCTACAATGTGAGTTCCAGGAAAGGCACAAAGCTACACAGAGAAACCCTGTCTCAAAAAACAACAACAACAACAACAAAAGCTAAGTAAAAACGCCTGACAGAGTGTAAGCACCAAGTTCCTAGATCTGAGGCTGTTGAATGCAGTTCCTGTGAAAGGAACCCCATGACTGGCCTGCAAGCTTAAGGCTCAGCCTTCACATACCTGAGGAAGGGGCAGAGTAGGCACCAAAGCTGCAGTGGAAAAACCTAGCAAGCACGTAGTAGTTTAAAATTTTGCTCATGAAGACAGAAAAGGCTAGAGATAAATACAGGTCCAGATGGAAAAAAATCCTCTAAATCCAATGTGTTTTAAAATGTGCAAAGGCTTAAAAAAGAAAAAAAAAATGGGTATAGACAGTCATAGAAAACAGTAAACAGTAAAGAATAAGCCATGTAGATTGGAAATACACAGGGGATCTACCCTGTATGCTGTATTAATTTTAAATTTTTGCATGCTTATGAGGGAATGACAGCTGCTGAGAGACATGGACATTGAAGAACCTCTATGTGGAGTTTGCTTTCATTAGGGCAAAGTTAGCCACTTGGGCAAGAAACTGCCTTTGCCTTTACTGTTGACAGTATGCTGTACAAACTGGATGAGCAGGACACAAAGGGAAAAGACTGCCAAACTTTGCCAAAACAAAGCAGGAAAATCCTTCAAAATTCCTGCTTCACAGAAAAGTCTGCCAGATATTCTAGAACTATAGGCTAGAAATGGATGCCTGGCATTTCAGAGGACACTTGTGTGACTGTCCAGGCAGGCAGATGTCTCTATCATTTCTGTAGTTCTGAAAGTGGCTTGCAAACATCCAGTTGCACATCTTATTTATTCAGGTAATATTATGTCCTTCTGGGATCTTTGCTGAAATCGAAGACTAGATAGTTACAGTTAAAGTTTTCCTTAATTATGATGCAAGGTAAATTAGGTACAGCACTTTGGACTCATCAAGCTAGGATAAACAGCAGTGATTTCTCCAAGATTACCAAAAGCAAAGGGACTGGATATTGCAAATGCAATTTGTACTTGATAATTGTTCTTATGGTATATAGTCTTACTATGTTAAAGTTACAACTTTACTTTTTATTTAGACAAAAGAATGATATGTTGTGGAATATTACTTTAGAAGGCAAAGATGTGTTTCATTTGTTTATGCTGCATTTGTTAAACAATGTAAGGGTGTGTGTTAATTATGTAAAGATGTGTTGCATTTGTTCGACCTTGCCTGCCTAAGCATCCGATGGGTTTAACAAAAAGCTGAATGGAAAATAGGGAGGAGATGGATAGGTGGAGCTGGCAGATGGAAAGAATTAATAGGAGAAATCTAGGCTCAAAAAGAATGAGAGGAGAGAACAAGGGAGGTCATGCTCAAGGCAAGAATCCAGGGAGCTGCCAGTGAGACGTGAGAAGCAGTGAAAGCAGGATATACAGAAGGAAAGAAAAGTAAAAGTCCAGAGACAGAAGGTAGATAAAGAGAAATGGTTACTTTAAGTTTAAAGAGCTATCCAGAACTGAGCCTAAGCTAGGCTGAGCATTCATAACTAATAAGAAGTCTCTATGTCATGATTTGGGAGCTGGTTGTTGCCCTAAACAAATGCTTGGTACAGATGACTGGTTAATGAAAAGAGAATGAGAGCCTGTACTACACTGAGCTTGAGATGGAACACCTATCTGAGCCCCCAACCCCACCTCAGGGAGCATTTTGAAAGAGGAGGCAAAAAGATTGTAAGAGTATAAAGTAGTAGTAAGTATTTGTCAGATATTTCACACATGAACTCAATCAACTGTAACATATACAAAATCTCTGGAAGATGCAATCATTTACACTTCCAGCATGGAGGTGGGTAGTTCTCCTGATGTCCCACACTTAGCTGAAGAGCTATTGGCAATTGATGGCTGCTGGCTGAGCAAGAGTAATAACTTTTCTTTAGGAATGTGATCCTAGAGAGGCTATCACACTGCAGTAAGTGCTCCTACACCCACAACCATACATGCTGAACTAAGTGGACCCATTGAGTTGAAATAACAGCAAATGGTGTCAGGAGAGAAAGTCAGGAAGAATTGGAGGGAGAGAACAGTTGGGTTGACTTGGTCAAGGTGTGTGTGGTATTCATGAATAAAACTCTCAAATTTGTTTTTAGTGGAGTAAAAACAACAATAATCTTAGTAATACAAATTTCAAGTAAAAGTAAGGTATATTATGTACATGCTAGGGGTAGATTTTTATCTGTGATAAATGTACATTTATTTTATATTAAATTTGATACCTTATAGTGTGTAAATGTCTTCTTTCATACTATGATGATAAACATTCTTCAACTCATCTTAATCCCTTAGGAATGTGGGTCTCAAAGTTGCTGGCAGTGATTTTATTCAGAAGAGAAATTGCAGGTGTAGGCCATGTAGATGACTCTTGACTTTTCATCCATGACTGAGCTTTTACACAGAAATTGACCTTGAAGGACAGAAACAGTGCCTCTCATAGAGCATTAGACAAACTGACCCGTGACACAGGTTGATAAGCATGTCTCACTGTGGAGAGAGTTCCAAGAGGCTTACTCCCCAGTGCAAAGATTTTGTTTCTTGTGCAGATAGTTCCCTTAATGAACACTAAACAGTGTGTGTCCACATGCTACCTGACATTCTCTGCACCTCTGCACTTAGCTCCGAGAACTGAGTTTCAAGGAACCAGCAGAGACCAGAATCTCTGGCTATTAAACAAACAAATAAACAAACAAACAAAGCAAACAAGTTGCTTATCTCACATACAAGAGTCTTACCTCCAAAAATTACACATACAAATTCTATCTAAACTTTTGGATGCAAGCATGGTAGAAGGTCCTTCACCATTCTTGACATAGTTGTATGAATTTCATTTTTATTTATATTTATATTTAACAAATTGCCACAATTTAATAACTAACAGTACTCATTAGTTTATAATTCTTTACAAGTTACAAGTTCAGATGTATGTATTTAGGTTTCTACTCGGGTTTATAAAAACAAAATATTGTATTAGCTGGAAGCTGTTCATTTCTGGAGACTTTGTCCTTCCAAACTTCTTTATTATTTGGTCAAATTTAATATCTCAGAGCTATAGAATGGAGGCCCTTGTTTCCTTGTTCTATCTTCTCTCTACTCTTAAAATTATCAGATTCTCTTGACATGTGGACCAATTAATCTAAAACAGAATAAAATATACCTCTAGATGAATATTTTTCAAATGTTAAATCTGTGATCCTTGATTTTGTCTTTTAGGTCCAGAAAGGATTAAATTATTATGGGATGTCCATCCACATAATCTCTTGATTTTAGGATTGACTGGTGTAACACATTTATTTCATGTGAAAATCCCCTGTATGTACCAGTTACTCAAAAACCAAGGATCGGTGAGTATCACACCATTGAATGAATTAGTCGTGGTAGAATTATAGCTAGCACAGAGAGCCAATATTTGTCATCTTAACCCAAATTTTTAATAAGTGAAAATTGCACAGTTATTTCCTGATATAACATTTACTTGAGATTTAAAATGAGAGGCCACTATTTAAAGTAACAACTGAGTTCCTTAATATTTGGAACAAATATTTGTTTATTACCATGTCCTCAGTAACTCACTAAGTTAGGTGAAATTATTCAAAGGACAAGAGAAATGTATATTAGAAAAGACAGTGGCCAATTCTGTCACCTAAGCAAGCCAGAAAGAGTACATCCTACTTTCAAAATACATCATTTAAAAATACTTACTCAATAAACAAACTATACCTTCAGCCTAAACAGAGGGAATATTTACTGTAACCTTGCATATATCTTCATGATCATATACTGTCATCTTATTTGAATTCAGGATGATATTTGCAAGTGAATGAATTCAAGGTCATATGGCATGGTAAATACATGAATGATAGTTATTAACTAAAAGACAGATCATATTTAAATGCTGCTGAATATTGCTAGTTTTGAATTTTTGACATTTTTATGATGTTTCTATTCAAATTTTGTTCATATTTCTGTTGACAATTTGTTCCAAAACTGTTGAAATACTGACAAAAATCAACTCTTGTGAATCCTGTTTGTAAGACTAGAATAATTTATTTGATTCTAAGCAAATTGGTTTAACAATCATTACCCTTTCAAATTTAAAATTATCTTAGGATTAGTTCTGTATTATAGTTCAAAGCTTGTACTGAATATACTTGTTAGATATAAATAAGTTTTGGATTTCATGCAATATCTTGATGCTAGTGAAACAACGATATGTGTGTTAGAATTGTTATATACCTTTGGATTCTGTACTCCAATACCTAACTGCCCATTAGAAAAAAATAATTTGTAAACGTTATTGAAGAGAACTTACATATGTCATCAAACAGAAAAATTGAGCAGGTGCCCATCTAGAAGCTTAACCCCTTTAGACTAGTGTTCGAGTGCTGGAAGGTACTTTGTACACCACAGGAGAAGGAAAAAACTTAGCATTGGCACTCAGTTATGAACACCGTGACCTACAAAAGGGAACTTGCAAGTTATACTGATACAACAGCAGCACAGATGTTATGGAAGTAATCAGCCACATTTTAATTGGATTTCAGGCCCGCTCCATGAGATGGAACCCATATCTGACACTGCTAAAGTGACCAAGAACCAGAAACTAGATAGGAAATGGATCCTAAAGGAAAATCTACAATTATAATTCTGTTAAAGGAATACAGCAGTGAAGGACTCCTAATGACATACTGTTATCAATAACTTTGTAGCTCATTACTCACCAGAGAAGCATCTTCCTGCAGTAAATGAAAATTAACAAAGCAACCTCCAGCTGAACAAATGTAGAAATTCTCACAAATCAAGTCTGATACATATATGAACTCGGGGACTGTGGCATCCTGTGTGGACAATACCACTGCAGGTTCAAGCCAGACCAATCCCAGCACAAAGAGAAATTAGGCAAACAGTCTCACTTCTAACCAAGAAGCTGTTCACAACTGATACCTTCTGGGAATGAAAGAACCAGTGATTCCCAATGGAGTGTCACTTGGAATACCAACCACATTCTAGGACAGACACCATGCCCAGGAGGAGTAGGCCAACACAAAATGGTCTTCATATTTTTCTGTGTGCTTTTTGTCTTGTTTTGTTTTCTCTCTTATTGATTTTTTTTTAGGGGATGAGATACTTGATAGGAAGGATCTGGAAGGTGTGTGGAGAGGAGAGGAGAGAATATCAACATAATACAATGTAGGAAAAAGTATAAAAATCTCAAACTTAATAAGGATAAATAAAATGCTGTTTTCGATCTGTAAAACCTATCTTATAAGCCATTCCTAATTCAATAAAAAGTGCCTTACTCTGGTCCTGGAGCTTTTATCCTAGCACCTGGTGGTAGAGGCCAGTGGATCCTAATAAGTTAAAAGGCAGCCTGCTCTATATTGCCAGTTCCAGGGCAGCCAAGGCTATACATAGTAAGACTCTGCCTCAAAACAAAAACAAAAACAAAGCAAAACAAAAACTAAACAGCTATATCAGTGGAAAATTAGTAGTTATTGATGATAGCTCCCTGTCTTATCTCAATGCAGCCCATATTAAATTATATTCAGTTGATTCCACTTTCAAAGCACAGCTCAATCCACTCCACATATGTTGGCACCATCATCATTCACCTCACAGACACTGATCAATCTACAAAATCTTCCTAATACTTCTCCAGTTCCTTAAACCTTGGGTCACTCCCCACACTTAGGCTCTTCTTCCCTTTTTTCAGATCCATACCAAATGATCTTTCTGGGCACTTATCAGATCAGTTGATGTATTGTCTTCACTGGCTTCGTTGTCATGCGGAGTACACCAAAACCTCATGGAAAGCCATGGTCAGGGATCCTTCTAAGTGAAATTTTGCAAAGTATCTGGTGCAGAAGCATAAGATCCTGTGTCTCCTCACACCTGATTTTCTTTGCATTTCTCTTTGTGTGATAAACAGTGCTTGGTCACTAGTTGTCTTCCTGATTGGAAATTCAGTAAAGCTTTTCTTCTATTTTTATCATGGCTGGATAGTCCTCTACTATCTTTGGTATGGCAGTTGTAACTTTTCAACTCAGAACTTTAATATAATACATCTTATTATATTAAATAATAATATATAGTAGCCATCTTAAAAGATTAATTACATCACAACTTAAAATCACTTCCTGATTTTATTCCTCTTAGTTGACTCAACATTAATCAAATAACTATGTCAATAAACTGAAAAAAAGTAATAGATCTGATTTACAATATAAATTGTGAATAAAATTGGATTTAAGTAAATATTTTTATATATATATAAAGAACTTGATAAATCCTGTACTTGTCAAACCCATTTATTGATTAATCTAGTGTTATCAAATTATTTATTTACAAATTGAATTTACAAATAAAAAATTGTATGTTGTGATCCCTTGAAAAAGCCACAGAGCTAATACTCCTTCCAGTTATTAGTGATGCAGATGTGGACAGGCTGCTGAACATTAAAGTTTTTATTATAATTGATATGAATATTATTACTTCATTATAAGTTTGTATTTGGAAACATTCAAGTAATTGTTTTGTTTTTTGTTGTTAATACTATACAAAGAAAATTCTTATAGAAGTTAGCAAGATTCTTTTGAATATGAAATGAGGAAATACGCTCACACTGCACTAAGCACCCTGGAGGTGGATAAGTAACAAAGATTAGGCTGTGCATAATTGGCGTAACTCATAGTTCACATTAACCTTATGAAGGGCAGCCATTTTTCATAGGTGTTGAGAACAATGTTGAGAATACCAAAACCTAAGCCCTAACAATCGTGAAAGTTAGCACGGATTATTAAGCTAATTAAAACACTGGGACTCTGGAGACCTGAATTTTAATATGCATTTTGCCACTAACTTATATTGTAACCCTAGGCAAGAGAGCAGGTCTCTTTATTCTTTGCTTTCTTCTTCTGTGAAGTGAACAGTTCTTTCCAGAGGGGTCTGTACTGCATAGCAATGAACCAACTGGAAGCAGAAGCTAAGACTGTCCTCCTTGTGATAACGACAAATGAATGCCATTAAAAGAACTTTAACATTAAGTTAAAGGAACCCCCAGATAGACACCCTACGCTTGACTCTTCAACTGGTTTACAGTTATACAGGAAGCAAGGTGATCTTGATTTTCATTATTTCTCTTATTCCTCCCATTTTTGATGCCATGCCTCACTCCTTCTAGCAAAATGAAGTTGTTCAGAATATCCCAATAACCTAAAGACTAGAAACAATCTATGGCCAAAAATGTATTCATTAATGTCTTTATATCAAATTTACCTTAAAATTCAATGTACACAGTGTTCCTTCAGCCAGAGCACTCATATATTTTGCTCTTTAATTAAATCTTTGGTGTCTATTGCCACTATTTCTCTTACAAAGCCCCCCAAAGAAGCATAATTGTGAAGTACAATTATGTTACTCGATGATAAATGAGTGTAGTACTGGCTGTATTGAGTGCAACGCTGGAATATAAAATGGATGGATGTCATCACAGTGTGAAATATTGGCTGGATTGTAAGATAGATTAGCCTACCTGAAGCACATTGCAATTTCTATGCAAAATTAATTTATTTTACCTGCCAAATTACTGTTCCTTTATTAATTTGTTCAGGTCATGCATTTTGTTATTAAGAAGAACCTTTCTGAAGGGTGGGTCTGTGATTTTTGATTGTGCTTTTTGCTTGAAAGCCCAGACTGTACAGTGAAGATAGGTTCAGCACTCGATACTCCCTGGGACCCATAATTCCTTTTCCAATATATGGACACTCAGGTGGATTAATTTGATATAGTTGTAGAATATTTTTTGAGCATGTTCTTTACATACTATGTGCTTTCCCTCACAGCCATATAGTTAGAGAGAAGAAAACCCACGTGAGAATATCTGATTACCAGAAACTGCTTGGGGCCTCCACCACACCAAATGGTTGTGAAAATGAAATTACAAGAGATGTGTAATTAAATTGAAGAGACTTCCTCCCCTCTGCATGCACACATACTGTACACCTGCTTATTCTACTGAAACAGCCTTAATTTCTATCCACCAAACATGAGAGCAATTCAGTGAGCAGTAAGTGGTTATGATTAGATCACATTTATTTTGTAGTAAATTTTGATAATGTTAATATTGCCACATCCTCTGAAAGTTTTGATGTAAAACAACACTTCTGATATTTCCTGATTTTCATCTTGATGATAACTTCAGTATCATCCCTGTGACATTAGTTTTATAGTTCAAGCAGGGCTTATGACTATAAGGAACTTGAAATTAAACATGAATACATTACATTGTTACTAAGGTGTCCAAAAATTATTGGTCATTTTCTCCTTTAATAAAGTAATTTGTAAGTTGATATCAACTTTATTTGACCTTTATGCAAGAGTCCCACTCAAAGTGTGATGACTGACTCTGTGAATGTTTTGTTTGAAATATCACCAATAATATTGATTTACAGTGGTGTCTACTCACAAAACCCTTATGAATACAACAGTCACAAAGAAGGGGAGACTGATAGTCTATCACTCTGGAGACGGGGACAGCTCAGGAATTCCAATCTGATGCATGGATAATGGGGATCTCTCAAGGCAATTAGTACTAAGGACTGTATTTTACATTTCAGAACTTCTGAGCATGCAAATACCAGATCTCACCTCCACATACCTCCTCAGTAAGAGAAACCACAGGGCAAAGATTTAAACAGAAAGGTAATCACCAACTTTTAACCCTAAGTAGCTCTCATTAGCAGTAGTCTCTGAACAGAAAACTAAATGTACTCGACCAGGTAATAATCACAATGTAATCAAGTAATTTCCAAGACCTTGTCAACTTTTTAAATATGGATTTTCTCTTTTTTTTTAATGATGGGAAGATTATAGTGGTGACATTCAAGACAAGTTTGGAATAAGATATATGATTTATTATATAACTCTCAAAGAAATGTCAGATATGTGTTAACAATGGACTCATGCTTAAGTAAATAAGAGGTTTTGTGCTACAATCTCCTAGCTCACTATCTATTGGATTCTCTGGAGAATAAAAAAGAATCCTAAAAACTGATGAAGAGCTCTCTACAATATACCTGAAGAGTAGACAGAGAAAGTAAAGTTCTGTTGTAACACAGACATTAGGAGCCCATGTAAAGCGGCTTGTTAGCTGAATTGAGCAATGGGGAACCTCACATCTAACAGCTCTGCTGGCAGGTGTTCCTGTTGTCCTGGTAAAGTGTTGCATGTTTTTCTCAATAGTGGTGATAATACAATCGAGCTATCCCTGAACTACTTGTAAAGCTTGAGTAATAAAAGCACATTATGGCTTCATTATAACTCTGATGTTGCTTTAAACTACGTGCCCTGAAATCTGTCTGCTGTTCAAAACATATTACAAAAGAAAAATAGTATTTCTGAAATGAAATTTTATACAACTTTACATGACATTTTCAAGACATTTAGGAAG
The DNA here is from genome assembly GCF_004664715.2 of Peromyscus leucopus. Lineage (NCBI taxonomy): Eukaryota > Metazoa > Chordata > Mammalia > Rodentia > Cricetidae > Peromyscus > Peromyscus leucopus. The sequence continues at coordinate 121,504,327 of NC_051068.1, read as the reverse complement.
ATGTTTTCCTCAAATTATGCCAAGGTCACTATCAACATAAAAACCTATATATAAGCAGATAAATATATTTAAGCAGTGTATGTATATGTGTATTCATGCTATTATGTATCAGTGATAATAATGAAAACATATACTGCATTTTCCTATTCAGTTTCAGATAACAACAACTCTTCTCTGGTCACAGAATTGAAACCTTAATGCATTTGCATATTCAAAAATGTTAGCCTCAGGGCAAGTCAAAACAGTCACTGCATTAAAAAATAGCGTTAGTTAATAAAGCATGATCATTTTAGTAGTCGCCCACCCCCACAAAAGATATTTCAGTTTGTTGACTTGTTATGATCTGATTTTATTTTGCATCAGGAATAATAAAATGGAAATGTTAAAAGTGCAAACACACAATAAAATAGTTTGTAACAAATGAAAAAAAATGATATGGATACTATCAATTACTAAAGTTCTCACCATATTTCCTCCCAGAATTTTGCTTGAGTCACAGGCAAAGGAATAGATTTATTTTGCAAGCTGCACTTAATTAGCATTTCTGTCTGTCCCGTCTCAGTGGTCAGTCATTTGTTCATCATTTATTCATTTTACAATGAGGCTTCATGCCAGGTCCTGCAGCTATACAAGTGATGAAAAGATCTGACCTCCAGGACTAGATGTCTTGTGGGGAGACAGACATAATGAGTTAAAAATGTGGTGCAGATGGGACAAGCAAGTATGATGAAAGAGTTATGAATGAGGTGATAACAGAGCAGAGGAGGGGATGGCTGCCCTGCCTGTGCTGTGAGGCAGCATGCACCGTACTTGCACAAGCTTAGTAGATCCTGTATTGTTTGGGACTGAGAGTATGTGCGCACTTCAGAGTTTGAAGGATAGGGTTGTTCAAGTCAGATTTCAGAGCTCAGCATGTAGTACAATGTCCATTTTCCACCGCCACTCTCTTTATAACTGTGAGCCTTTTCAGGTCTCCTCTCATTTTATCACATGATTGGAGGTCTTCACAGAATAATACACATTGGCTAAGGAACACACTGATAGCAAGAACAGTTATGATACTTTATTAGAAGTAGGGCAATGGTTGGGTTCTCTGAAACTTTTTCCATAATCAAGCATGTTTTCATGTAAATAGGTTCCAAGTAACATTAAAACATGGACTTCAAACCAATACTGTTATGAGTTAAGCCACAGCATATTAAAATTATTCAATTAACTTTTCTTGCCTGATTTGGTCTCAAGGTAGAATCACTTCTGTCAGCAGCTATGGAAAAAAAAACACTATAAAAAGCCTGAAAAAAATATTTTCTATATACCATGCAATGATACAAATGAGAAGAGCTGAAAAAGAATCATTTCTCAAGTGATAACATAAACATTTTAAATCATTTAGAGTCAAACAAGTCAATGTTTAATAAACCATAGGCCACCATTTTTGTCTTCTAATGCAAAAGGTCAGTGGCACTGGCATACTCTTCCTTGTTCCCATTAGTACAACCATTTAAGACAGAACAATGGAAAGGCTTTCTCTGAGCAAAAAGTTCCCATACTTTTGACTCTCCGTTTCACCTTGTAAGAGTTTGCACAGCTAAACACACTATTCTAACAAATAATTTGCATACTGTGAGATATTTCATGTATTATTGATAAAGGCAAAAATGAAAAAAAGCCAGATAGTCTACCAACATTTGCAGAATGTCTCTAACCTACTCTCTTGCTAACATAATCAAGGGCTAAACATCACTGTACTTTTTTATCCTGTGTTGGAATGCCCATCTCTTATATAAATTAACATCATGTCCTATTGGATATTTTATTATTCTCTTCTCATAGAAGAGAAAGCTGAGATCAAAAATGATAAAATTACTTAACCAATGTAGTACAAATTGTGTATGACACAACCAATGTACTGTGCATATTCAGCTGCCTGTAACATGGGTTGTTCTTGACTCCCGAGAGTCACAGTGCATAAAGACATTTATATTCTTATAGCATAGAGAGAGGTAGGGCTGGTATTAAGTAAGGAACAGAATTTCATAATCATATTTTCTTTATTTTACTTTATTAAATTAATACTTAAAGAACAATTTATATCATTTTATTTATATTATGTTTATAACTATATTATATAATCATAAATATAACATGATATGTATGTTATATATTATTTTATTTAAAAATTTAACCATAATTAATTTATTAAAAATTTCTATCTTAATAGGAATTAACAAACACATACATATATAATTTATCCATTAATTAGTCTGTTTATCCATGTGATACATGATACAAACTCTTTTTATTTTATTTTTTTACAAACTCTTAATGGATGAAGTTGGAAACAGAAGATAGCACTGAACTCTTACAGCTCTCTGAGACTTAACATATGATAGTCTCCTGATAAAATTATTGAAAATTAAAAAAATAAATTTAAAAATTAAAAAAACTCAAGTGGAACCCTCAGAGGTCTGTCATCTGTTTTATCCTAATCACACACCTATGACAAGGACTACCTTATCAATTAGACATAAGAAAAATTAACCATAGAAACTAAAGTTAAAATGAAACAACATCCTAGGTAATATTAGGCATTATTTAAAACATTAACATTCCTAGTTTTTGGAGTGGTAGTACATTTAGTATTCTCATCCCATAGTCATTCTAATATTCTTTGCTAATTTTCATTGCTACAACAGACCCAGCTTACTAGAAAGTCATCATGCTATCCATAGATCACAACAGTCCTTAAATAAGGGCAAATTTAAAGACTACGATGCATTATTTAAGTAAAGCATTACATACTGTATCATAGCCTATATATGGTATATTATATTAAATATATCACTATATATTTTATCCTATTTGTTTATGAGTGACAGATTTTTCATTATTTGAAGAAGAGTATATATTTTCAAATTTTGCATTAATGGTTCTGGTAGTTAAATGGTCAACTTGCCAGTTAAGAATTATCTGAGAAGAGAATCATGAGGAATTGTCTGGATTGGGTTGGCCTGTGGGCATATCTTTAAGAAATTGTCTAAATTACTAACTTTAACTGATACAGGATCATCTCTCTATGGGCAACAACATTCCCTGGACAGAGAAGATCAGCCTGTGTAAGTGGATATAGTGCACTGAGCATGAGTTTATTTCTCTCAGCTTTCAACTATTGATATGATTTAACAGTTGCTTCAGATTCCTTCTGCCTTGATATTCACAAGAATGGATTGCAACCTGGAATTGTGAACCAAAATAAACTTTTTCTCCCTTAAGTTAATTTTTGTCAGTATTTTATCAGATAAACAGAAACAAAACTACGGCTGTAAATTATGTACATGATTAGCCTGTATTAACAGTGTGTTGTGGCTTTTTAAGGATAAGAATACTATATGTCACTATACAGTATCTACTCACAGGCTTTAACAGATTAGATGAGATGTAACATCTGGCCCCTTAATTATTTACTTAAATAATCAGCAATGTATATAACTTTTGAAGCCTTTACTGATCTGTGTGTCCGTATAGACGTCTATATGAATATACAAAATGTAATGACTACACAAACATATTTATATGACTGTATAACCGAACCATTAGTACAGAGTAGCATTTGCACACCATATTTTATTTGGGTACAATTATCAATACAGTTTTTTGTTGTAGAATATTATTTTAAGGCATGTTGCTTTTGTTTATGTGCATTTGTGTTACTATGCCTGTCTAAAACACCTGACAGTCTAATAAAGAGCTGAATGGCCAATAATGAGGCAGGAGGGAGAAAGGATAGGCAGGACTGATTTCTTTAGGAGCTGGGTGGCAAGCACCTCAAAAGAGCAAAGAGCAAAAACAAACAACATTTTGGCATACCAACATGGTGCTCAAATTTCCATAGTGCCTGATAAAGCTTAAAAAAAAAAAAAAAAAAAAAAAGGATAGGCTCCTTTAAGAGTTTCTGCCTCCTGGCAAGCCCTTGAGCAGCAAGTACATTAAGTAGGGACAAACAAAAAAAAAACCTAAGTAAAAATGCCACCATAGTGCAAGTATAAAAGTATCATCACTCTGGAGCTCTAAGAAAGTTGAACACAGTTCCTGGTCAGACAAACCTCCTACTGGCAGCGAGTTTCATGCTTAGTTTTCATGCCCAGAGAAGCAGGCAGAGCCAGCCGAGAGCCAGGTATAGCTTAGCAATTTAAAGTTTGCTCATATGGTCAAAAAAGGCTGTAGATATGCAATAAAAGAGGTTCAGATGGAAAAACTTCTAGACAGAATACAGTGTGTTTAACAATGTGCTTAGACTTAAGAAAAGAAAAAGGGTATAGTCATAGAAAAAAAGAAATAGTTTAAAATTAATAATAAAGTCTTTAAAGAGATATAAAAGTAATAAAAAAAGAAAAAGGCCACTGTAAAATGGGAAATACACAGAGAGTCAGAATTCTGTATGTTACTGTGTTGATTTTGAATTTTTTGCTTGTTGAAAAGCAAACAATAGCTGCAAAGAGACCTGGAATTGTTAGAGGGATTATTAAAATAATTCAACCTATGTACATTAGGAATGTGTTAACTTTTAAAAAGTCAAAAAATATATTTGTCAAATGGAAATAAAAATGTTTTGCTCCCACGGGAGATGAGAGGTTGTCAATTCCTTCAAGATCAATATGGATATGGTTTGATCAGGTGAGACCCCCTGAAACTTGACAGGTGATATCTATCAGCAAAGGTTACTGCTGGTCTTCCTAGGACTTGACCATTATCTCAAAATTTTCTCTCTGGGAGCCTAAAGATGCTTCACCCACGGACAGCAGAAGAAGTTTGGAGAACATGATGTCCACATTCCCAAGAGAGTGTGGGTGTTTTTTGATTATTTGGCAGGTTATGGATGTTTGTTATCACTCAGGGAAATATCATATATTGATAAAATTTAAGGTTATTTTTGTTACACTGAATATATGCTTCTACTCTTGTTTAAAGGATCTTTGTATATTGATAAAAATTTAAGGTTATTTTTGTTACATGTTATGTATATGTTTCTAGTCTTGTTTAAGGTATTGTACCTATGTAGCTTATTTTAAAATGTAAGGTAAAATTCTAGTTTTGAAAGCTGTTTTTATAAACTATATAAGATAATCAGGAAGCATAGAATAGTGGTTAGTCATTTATAATAATCAAATTTGTAGATATGTTAGGTATGCTTTCCAGATCATATAGAGATATATTTTAGATAGATAGATGATCTTCAAACCTTTCAAAGACCTAAGGAATATGGCATTTAAAATGTTTTGTTAACATAAAGTTTTTCATGACAATGAGACACATCTGTGCTTGGCTTGGCAGCACAAATTTACTTCAGAGAAGATGATGGGCATTGAAGATACTCCTCATGGAGTTTGCTTTCATTTTGGCAAGGGTAGCTACTGGGCAAAGAAACTGTTCTTACTTTTTACTGCTGTTTTAGAATATTATTGTAAGGTATGTCACTTTTGTTTATGTTGCATTTGTTTAACTCTGTGAAGCTGTGGTACTGTAGTTGTCTAAAACACCTGATGGTCTAATGAAGAACTGAATGGCCAATGGCAAGGCAGGAGAAAGGATAGGTGGGGCTGGCAGGCAGAGAGTATATATAGAAGGAGAAATCAGGGAGAAAGGATAGACCTAGGAACCACAGAAGAAGGAAGACATCAGGGGCCAGCTACCCAGGTTCACAGCAAGCCACAGAGAAAGAGTAAGATTTACAGAAGTAAGAGAACAGAAAAATCCCAAAGATAAAATATATATGGGATAAAAAGGATAGCTGATAAGAAACTAAGTCAAAGCCGGGCGTTGGTGGCGCACGCCTTTAATCCCAGCACTCGGGAGGCAGAGCCAGGCGGATCTCTGTGAGTTCGAGGCCAGCCTGGGCTACCAAGTGAGCTCCAGGAAAGGCGCAAAGCTACACAGAGAAACCCTGTCTCGAAAAACCAAAAAAAAAAAAAAAAGAAAAAAAAAAAAAAAAAAAAAGAAACCAAGTCAAGCAAAGGCTGGACATTAATAATTAAGAATAAGCCTCCATGTGATTTATTTGGGCGCTGGGTGATGAGCCCCTCAAAAAGAGCTAAAACAACCAACAACAAACTGCTGGCAATGTGCTGTGCATACTGGACATGCAGGACACAAAGGAAAAAGAACTCTTGAACTTTGCTACAACAAGACAGGACAGTCCTTCAAAATTCCTGTTTTACAGAAGAAACTGCCATATATTCTACAGAACACACAGGAAAGTGACTGCTGAAGTTTGCCAAAATAAGGCAGGAGAGATTTCTAAATTTCCTGCTTCATTGGAAAGTCTGCCAAATACTATGGACCTGTAGCCTGAAGATGGATGCCCCTATGTTACAGAGGAACTTTGGGTGCCTGTCCAGGCAGTCATATGTTTCTGTCATTTTAGAGTTTTTTTTAAAAGTTTTTTGCAATGTACTTTTTGTTTACTCAAATAATATTACATCCTTCTAGGTTTTTGATGGAATTGAAGACTAGATAGTTATAGTTGCAGTTTATAAGTTAGGTTTAAAACTTTGGATTCACTAAGATAGGATAGATAATGCATTATTTCTTTTGAATATACAAACTACAAATAGACAGAATATTTAAATGTAATTCTTGATAACTGTTTTGCTGTGAATAATCTTACTATGTTACAGTTAAAACCTTTCTTTTTATTTATACAAATAGCGGGTAAATGTTGTGGAACATTATTTTAAGGCATGTTACTTTTTTATGTTGCATATATTTAACTCCGTGAAGTTGTGTTACTGTGCCTGTCTAAAACATCTGATGGTCTACTAAAGATCTGAATGGCTAATGGCAAGGCAGGAGAAAGGATAGGTGGGGCTGGCAGGAAGAGAGAATATGCAGAAGGAGAAATTTGAGAGGGAAAATAGAACAAGAGAACAAAAAGAGGAGGATGCTATGGGCCAGTCACTCAGCTACACAGCCACACAGCCAGCCAAGGAGTAAGAGTGAAAGTAAGATTTATAGAAGTAAGAAAAATGTAAAATCCCAGAGGCAAAAGGTTGATGGGATAATTTAAAGTTAAGAAAAGCTAGCAAAAAACAACCCAAGCTAAAGCTGGGCCTTTATGATTAAGAATAAGCCTTTGTGTTTGACTTATTTGGGAACAAGGTGGCAGGACCCCCCAAAAGAGAGAAAAAAACCCAGCAATAGTCTTTTCCTTGTATCTGTAGTTTTTGCAATCCAAAGATGTAGAATGGAAAATTTCAGATGTAAAGGACTTATAAATTTTGAATTGCACATAGTTCTAAAGACTTATAAAATCTTTCTCTTAATGTTGCTCTGAGGGCAACAAAATCACCCCTTTTCCTGTACAACCAGAGTCTAAATACTATCTTCTGGTTCATCACTTACTGATCTTATAGATAATGTTGGTTATCAGATTAATTGCTTTAATACCCCCAATAATTTTGTGAAGTAACCTCTATTTTATTTATCATACCTTATTCATAAAAGGAACATTATTTGCAATTTTATTAGTATATATTGTTATATTTGACATTACTGATTGTATATTGTTTCTAGTTTTAAAAGTTTCCAAAATCTACATTGTCAGTATATTGAATTATAAATAGAAATACTACCTGCACTTAAGAATATCAACTGTGTTAGCAATTCGGGTCATACAATAGCAGGCATTCTTAAAGATGTTCATAGTCCTAGTTTTTTATTGTTTTGTTTACTTATCTCACATTTCCACTTGGGAATCTGGAGAATTTAGCTTCCTCTGTGGAGGGAAATGGCTATGTTTTAGTAATAAGGAAAAGGTCTTCTGAGAGCTTAAAAGGTCAGTACTTCCTGATCCCTAATAAACAATGATTAGTAGAAAGTGAATTTCAAACCATGGCATCTGGGGGACAATTAGGCAAATAAATCCACAGACTGAGACAAAAAAAGGCAACATGAAAATTAACAAAGTGTTATCTGCCCTGCTATTTCTTGTTCTTGTGTCTAATTTAGACATTTGAGCCCCATGAAGTTTTAACAGAGATTTTTTCAGTATAAATGTAACTTCACAGGTTATACAAAATATAAATGTGGTTGGACAACATCATTTTTCCAGAGTAAAGGATCATTATGATAATGTTTGAATATAAATATTAAGTAGAAAGTTAGTATATAGCTCTCATCCAAGGGGAATGTAGAACACTGCAGGATTTCAGATTTGGAGACCTGAGATGCTAAGTATGTCTGTGACTCATTCTCATTTTCGAGTGTTTTGTTTTCCAAGACAGGGCTTCTTTGTGTAACAGCCCTGGCTGCCCTGTAACTTTCTATTTGTTTTAAAACTGGTTTTAGTATTAAATATAGTTACAAGAAAACTATTACATAAATTTTGTAGATGTTTTGTTTTATTTAAAAGGATATGGAAGTTTACTGCATTTCATAGTTTTCTTTTATAGCACTTGGAGGTCAGTGCACTAGTAAATTATAATAAAACAATTAAATGATGGCTCCACAGTGAACAACATTCAATGCTCTTGACGAAGACACAGGTTTGGTTCCCACAGACCACATCAGTCTTACACATGAATGTAACTCCAACTCCACGGAAATCTTTTCTGGCCTCTATGGGCAACAGGCACACACATGGTATATACATATACATGTAGTCAGATGAACACATACATAAAATAAAAATTAATAATATATTTAAATGTTAATTCTGCATTTAAAGTATCTAAGCAGAGATTTAAAATGACAAGTAAGAAAATGCAGAACAACTTCAGACAAAGAAACAGCTGTAGTTTTCCCCGAGTTCTGCCCTCACAGACATGTGGCATCCTCAGAGTTTCAGTCCATGCTTTGTTCTATTCTGGGTGTCTTGATTATATTATAATCAGTTTCTATTGTTTTAATAACTGTGTTTGTGTATGTGGTGATTATTTGGCCTGTGCATGAGCATATAGAGGCCAGAGGCTGACATCTAGCACCTTCCTCCATCACTTACCACCTAAATGTTTAGACAGGGTCTCTACTGCACATGGAGACAACCATTTAGACTTGGCTGGCACTGCTAGGGTTATAGGAATTTGTCACCACTCCTGGATTTTATACAGCAGTTGGGGGTCCAAACTCATGTTCTCATGCTAGTACAAGTACTCTGCCCACTGTGTCATGTCCCCAGCCCAGAACTCATTATTGAGACAGTGAGTTTTGATGGTTTAAAACATCCTGTCCTACATATTTGAAAGTATAAGGTACTGGATATGAAGACCTGACTACCAAAACAGGTTTATTGTCTGATAATTCTGAACCTTGCTTTATATATTTAAACAATGAAAGAATATTCACTGATATGCATAATGATCTCAAATTTTGGAAATCTATAGCAAGTGTGTTCATACAGACATTCTTAACCTCTGTAGCATAAATGAGTGCACAAAATATATGGCACAATAATATCAAATTAAGAAAAATAGCATACATTAAGCACAAACATAATGTTCTATTAATGGACATGACAGGAATTTAAATGTTGAATTATATATTATGTTTAATTTTGAACCTCATTATTTAATGTGTTAAAATGGAATAAAATTATGAAACACACAGAATGGAAGAAAGTAATAATTATGTTTATTTTACACTGTATGAATATCCATTAAATCTAGATTTTGATGGCTACTGACAGACAACAATAAGTACCATATTATCAGGCTGATTGTTACTTTAAGATGGATTATAGCACTAATCTAGTAGCTTAAAATACTTACACTCATTTGTAGTAATTGATAGCTTTAAATTTTGGATTTAAACTGAGTATGAAACAGAAAACTGGAAATGATAGTTGCATTATTGGTGACTATTGTATTTATTAATAAAGTGATGAAAATCCTTATAAACTTTCCTCTTTTTTACCAATCAAGATGGGTTTGATGACAAATAGGTCATTAACTTAGACTGGATTAAGAAATAAGCAACAGTTATTATTTAATGTGATAAAATAAGAAGTGTTTTGATCCAGGTCATTTAGTTTTTCAGGTATCCAGAATCTTCCTATTTTTAATGGTTTATTTATGTTGTTTTATGTGTATGAGTGCTTGACTTCACAAATGAATGTGTGGTATGCCTAATGCTCATGCCCCATAGAGGCTAGATGAGGATATTGTTTCCCCTGGAACTGGACTTACAGATAGTTTTTGAGCCACCATGTGAGTGTTGGGTCCTCAGCACAAAAACATCAAGCTCTCTTAACTTCTGAGTCATCTCTTGAGCCATATCTTCCTGTTTTTTTTCAGGATGATGTTTGATGTCTTTGTCGTTGGTTCATGGCTCTCAGGATAACCCACCAACAACACAAGAAGCATTGCTAATGACCATGCCCAAGGATGACATTCAGTGAAATTAGAGGTTGTCTTTTTCTACATGTATCCATATAGAAAAATCCATAGATTTCATGAATGAAGTTGGCACACTTTTCTCTTGTTTCCATTCCTAAATTAACTTTACCAAAAACATAAACATTGTAGTTGATATACAGTCCAGTTAGCTTCAGGTTGTTTTCAGTGAAGACCTGACATAAAATGCTTCAAATGATCTTTGATGGGAGAGAGCCTCAGGACCTCTTGCAGCAGTCATGATTGAGCCATGAGGTGAGTGACTATTAAGATAGCATTAGGAAATAACAGCATCATACCAGTGGGAGCATGAGAGGCTCATAAAGAAAGAGATACAACTTTACCATCCCAAACCTAGGAGGAAGATTAATTAGGAAAAATGACTTAAAGTGGAAGAATATGAAAGACAGTGGTCATGATAATTGGCATGGAGAGTTTTATTATCCCCTAAGTAAAGGGAGTTTTCTGGCTTGTTTAGGTTTTCATGAGGTAGCAGAAAGTTCCACACCACATGACTAAGCTGTCCTAGTCAGTGTGTCAAGGAAAATTCAGCATGTAGGTATCATTTAATAACACAAAAGTACATTTCAGCTGAAAGGGATTGGGAGGCTTTGCTGTGTCCCCTGGGATCTGTGCTCTAACCTTTACAGCAGGGGCCTACCAACTGTGGTGGGACATGATGAGAGAGCACTACTACTAGAAGGGTTGTTGTCTAACAGTAACCATGACTACCTTAGCAAAGCTGAATAGCTGTTGAATAGGAAGAAAAGAGGAAGGCTAACTGCTGTGTGAACAACTTACAATGTAGAATCCAGTCTGAAACCACTATTTAAAATATGTTCACTATAACAGGTTCTGAAGAACAAGAGGAAAGGAGATCAATGGCCAAAGTGTGTGTCAATGTTTACTGCAATGGAATAAAAATTAAAACAAAAGCAAAATGCAATATGGTTTTATGTACTTTAAATGAGAAAATAATCATAAGCTGATTAATTAGATGATCTGAGCTGTAGGACTGGCTGATCTTCTATATGCTTGTATTCCACTCTGAGTCAACATGAGGTCAAGTGTCTTGTGAGCTCGTCCAGGACTCATCTTCTCAGTGACTGGCTGGTCTAATCTCCACCCCTTCTTGCTCAGCCTCAACACAGCTGCAGGGTGTTTTTAAAGCATCTCATTTCACTCCAGTGCTTTACACCTCTCTCCGTGTTCTCACAGTTCTATATGCTTGTCCAAATTCCTTTCAATGGTCTGCAGAATTTTCCCTGAGCTTGCTCCTCATGCCTGGGTGACCATACCTACCCTGCACCCATTCTTCCATTCATACAGACTCTTGGATATTACTTATCTGAGGCCTTAACAGAGTCAGCAGCTGCTTCATCTTCCATCTAGTTCCAATAAAGCCACATTCTGCACCTTCCCTATGAGTCCAATTAATCTGAGCTCATACTTATAAAGTATTTAAAACAGATTTTTATCTTCTGCAAATCCATACTTACTCTGTTACAACCCCAACAAAGTTTACCACCATCTTCCATTCTGTGGAAAACTTGCTGTTTTCTCATGTTTATGCTTTCTCATCTCTCCCTTGGTTATAATTTAAATATTAAAGAAAATCTTCTTTTTCTTTTCTGATATATCTTAAATTTTAAAAAACATGTTTCTTGGTCTCTAGTTGGCATCTAATAAACATCTTTTACTGAGTAAATTGAAATATCTAATCTTCCAAATAATGTTTGAAGAGTGTGTATCTTTCTCCTGAACATCTGTATTTGTTATGTTACAAGGTATTTTTTTCTCTGGGTGTATCACAGAACTGGTTTGATTATGACTCACAGTTTCCAGTCTATACCATATCATTTTAGATTCAAAATTAAACAAGTAAACAAGTGTGGCAATTTTCCCCTCAGAAGCCAAGTATGAAATTGCTGTTTTGATGCAAGCCAATGATCTAGACACTGTTTCTCTGTACATGACCACACTCAGTCTTCAGAAGTGCTTGCTTAACATTATGTGATGAGGAACAGAATATAAGAAAATATCTTCTACTCAAACATATCACAAATCAAGTGAAATAGAAACACAAAATTCTTCGATTATTATAAAATACCAGGTCCTAAACTCAGAATATACAATTTTACTGACTTAGAATACTATCAATTGACAATCAAAAACAAAATCAGTATTTTTTTTCTGTAATTTACAAGCTGCCTGGTACAGGGGAAAAGAAGCATTTTACCAATAGAAGAAAGGGAAGGAATTAACTGAGTGAAAGTTAATTTCCTAAAAACTTTTCCTTTTACATGTATGTTTTGGAGAAAAAAAAAACATATCCATGTGAGTGAAAAAACATATGGATAACTGGTGATATATTCACAGAGAAGCCCTTGATTTAATTTCAAATTATTTATCCCTAAGATTTTGTTGTTGGAGGTTTTGGAATTGCTGTGGTTTCATTTGATTCATTCTGTTCTGTTTGCTTTTCTACTGGAGTTGAACCCAGGGTCTTATTTTTCATAACTTGAAGTAAGTAAACCTTCATTTTTATCCATATTCTTAAACTTTATTTTTAATTATTTCACTATCTTTTAGTTAATATGGTGGCTTCTGAAAAATGTAAATAACAACTGAGTTAAACAGATTGAAAATTGTTCCTACATTCTCTGTTTCATGGTGGGTTAGTCTTACTCATTTGTATTTGAATTTCAGCTATCAAAACACAAGATAATTCAAAATATATCTCAAAGCAACTCCTTTTCAAGACATATTGCTTTCTAATTGAAAGAAGTTAATGTGGAAATGAATACTAGTGCGTTCATTCATCTCCTAGCAATGTACAATTCAATATAAGATATTAAAAAAATCAATATCTATTACAAAGTTCCAATATTTAGGGATTTCAAAAACATGATATTTTAATGAATAAATTCTGTATATGGGAAATATATATATAATATGTGTTCCATAGATTGCATTGGATATTAATGAAATTGATCAGGTGAATTAATATAGTTGAACTTCACTGTAAGTTTATATGAAAATGTAAATTATTTAGGCAAGTGGGGAAAATGAGCTATTTTGATTGGGTCTTGAATAAAAATGCCTATTATTAAGAACATTAGTAGAAGAAATGCACACTTTAAATGTGGATTTAATATTAGGGAAATATGTTAAATTGCACCCTCATGGATACTATAGTAAGTTCCTAACAAAGACTAGCCATGAAGTGTGAACCTGTGGTGTCCCTGTTTTTCACAATGAAAACCTCCCAAGAATAAAAAATGATGTATTAAAACAATAGATATCACAGTAGGATATTATAGTATAAGTATGTGAAGTAGATTCTGTTTCTGTCATGGTTAAACATTTCAGAGGAACCATGAATAATATATACATATGTAATAGGAACTAAATTATGAAGTTACCTTAAAGAATTATAAAGTTGAAGGTATCTCACCATCTACATTCTGTTAATTGGAGGACAAAGAATGTCATTGTAATCAGTCCACAGCTCAAGAGGTGAACTGCAAGAGAGCACAGGTGTTGGCTTCCAGATAAAGATCCATGAAGCAGGACTGTTTAATCTGAATTGGAAGAAGATAGATGTTACACCTCAAACATACTCTACTTTTCACTAGAATGTTTTGTGTTTTATTAAATAGATTTGTTCATAAAGATTGAATGATTCTTTCCACAATGGAGGATGTACTAATTTGCTCTGTCTACCGATAGAAGTGAAGACATATGCACAACTAAAATTTATCGCTATTTGACAGCATCTCAGCCATATTTCTATAGGAAACACTAATTAGCATATGCATAATTACTCAAACTGAGCAAGTATATCTTATTTGGAAGATTTGTGAGCCTATATGCCAAAAAAAATGTACTGATCAGTCTTGATTTACTAAAACTGATTATGTATTTGGACCAAAATAAAATGATTTATTTTAAACTAAAATTCTCCTTAATGGTTGCTAAAAATAATCCAATGACAAATAGATTCAGCACCATAAATAAATTTTAAAAATCATAGATCATGAGAGACTTAAAGAGGGGTCTGATAAAGCAATATTCTAAGGGAGGACAAATGAATGTCAATAATTTGAGGGCTGAAGGAACAAATATCACAATAGGAAAATAATAAATAACCAGGGAAATAATGGATATAAGCATATGGATAATGATTTTGAAAGGGTTAAGCACACACAAAATTTTAAAACACAAGAGTCTACTTAACCATATGCAGAAAAATTATGACAAAACTGAGAGGAAGGGAAGAAACAAAAGTGGTGAATTGATTTAACTTTGAATATATTTATTGTAGTAGTATTCTACAAGAAGAAAATGGAGTTTGCACTCAACTAACATGAAAAGAAAACTTTCTTAAGTGCAGCTGACTGGAAATTTGAACAGAGATTTAGTCTCCTAAATTATACTTTATAAGCATCAAAAATTTATCTACAGGCATTACATGTACTCTGTAATTTACCAAACTGTAAAAAGAAAATAAATAAAATATTAGTTATCTAATAGTAGAGTCTATAATGGAAATTTTTGGAAAACCGTAGAATGATAAGAAACAGAAATTTTGAAAAAAATGTTCAGAATTATGCAGAACTATTAAATAAATGTAGACATTCAGAGACAGAAGTGCATGCTCCCAGGGAGGTTAGGTTTCAAAAGAACTTTACAAGGTATAGAAGGAAATACATATAAAAAATGGCAAACTTATGAATAACAAAACTTCACAAGAAAATGTGAGAAGAAAAATATTTACAGAGCAAAATGCTTAACAGTGGGGAAAAATCAAATCTAATGAAGTACATCTTTGCAAGAAAAGCAAAGCCAAAATAATGAAGAAGAAATGGGCATATTTCTAAGTAAAACTACGTAATGTTACAAGATAGAGAGGACAGTAAGAACACAGACCTCTGCAACATCCTTGTCATTCTTTTCTATTAAAGAAAATGACTTTAGATTTGGGGAAAGTGAGCAGAAATTGTTTGAGTGTGCTTTCAGTGCCTGGGACATGCACACATGCTTCCAGCCTTCATGTTTTCCCTGTATCTTCTTCCTGTTTTTAACAATGCTGAATTACTCATAACCATCTATTTTCTTTCATGCAATTCCCATTTGGACCAATGACAGTCATTTTTGAGACTGCCATCTTAGAAAATAATTTTGTTTATACACGTAACAAATTTGTTGAAAGGTCTAAATGTGTAGATCTAACGCGAAGAAGAAACACCTTGTTTTGCCAAGCCTGCCTCTTGACATGCCCTTTCCTGGTGATCTGACACCACAGAGAAAATTCTAACCTCCTTAGTAACTTCCAAGAACTAAACATAGTTTTGTCCAGACATGTCCCACCAGTACCTGGTGTCTAGTTGTAGCTCAGATATTTTGCATGAAGACAAAAATATGTTTTGTCTTCTGCTATGTCTAATTCCTTAAAAGACAGGGCCAAGAATCATGAATGGATGCATACAGAAAAGGGCAAATGATTGGGAGAGGGGTTTCATAAAGCAAACATTTAGGTTTTAGATTTCCTGAACTATAGTTGTAGGGTGCTGTTAAAAACCTACAAGGAATATCAGTAGTTCCTGGCTCCCTGGTCTGCACAGCTCCTGTTTCCTACAGTTCAGGCTCTACTGAGATTGCTGCCTGAATTTCTCATCCCTGCTCTCACTTCCTTGAGTATGGCATTCAAGATGGCTTACAACCACCTGACTCTCAGTAACCATCTGTTACCTGGGAAACCGATTCAATCTTGCCATGCCCAAGAGGATGAATGCTCCTCTCTGATATTTGTTCCACTATACCTCCAATGAGAGCTGAATTTTGTAGTTGAGAGGGAGACCTTACCTTTCCTATTAACATGCTCTCCAAAATTTCATCTGAGAATTTCCAGAGAACTTCACTCACTAATCACTTTCTGCTGCTCAGCAACCATTTCCTTAGAATAGCTAAGACACAAAACTTTCCAGAAACTGTCTGTAGTACTTTCCAGTGTTGTCCAGATGGGTTTTTAAGGGTTGTTGAGTTAGAGGGCTATGGAACCGTTCTGTTGTCTTGAGGGACTCTTTGGGAGAAAATAGTGAGTGTCTGACAGTTACATCTCTTACTATGGAAAATAATTATCTTCAAAAACAAAAATAGTCCCTTGCACCAACAAGATGGCTCAGAGGAGAATGCACTTAACCCAAAGCCTACTTAACTGAGTTTAACCATTGGGAATCATATATTGGAAGGATAGGCTTGAATGGAGCAGATTGTCCTCTGATCTGCACAGAAACACTGTGGCAGATACACAGCCACCACCCCCCTACAATGCTCAAACTAAGTGTAATTACAAAAAGCAACACTAATGCCTTTAAATACTTTATTACTATGTATAATGTTATTTCTGTATCTGGGTATATAGGTGCATTTTCAATTTAGAAAGACAATTAAATTATAAGCAATAATTGAATTAAAATTCAGCCAACTTAAACACACAAATATAGATCAAAGAATGAGAGAACATAGTGTAACTAGGTCGTTGATCATTAAGTGGCTATCCCTGCTCTAAAACTAGATAGGTTTTAATATTACTTTTCCAGCTTTTGTTAACAGTAAAGTGGACCATTAGACATTGATCAAATTTGCTATGTTTCTCTATATCATAACTTTCTAGTAAAATTCTGTTGACAAATATCAGCCTGCAATATGGAATATATGCACATTTCTAAGTTCAATTTAAACTTAGTGTGTTTCAGTTATTCAGGAATTAATGAACTTTAAAGCTTACATTTACCATGATATATTTCCAGTCCTTTCCCAGCTAAGGTTAGCTCACAAATTTAGGCAAGACACATTCAATTGTTTGCAAGCTATGTGTTAGAAAATTATTATTAATATTTTGAGCATGGACTGTGGACAGTAGGATGGGATCAGGTAGTGGACTTCAAAACCAGGTGTTGGAGGGTGATAGTATGGGGAAAGACTACTAGAATAGGTGGATATTTAGGGGGCGATGTGGAAACCTAGAGCAGTGGAAACTTCCTGGAACCATGAGGGTGACTCTAGGTAAGACTCTTAGTAATGGGAGATATGGAGCCTAAACCATTCTGTAACCAGTCAAGGCTCCCAGTAGTGGGACTGGGACACCAGCCCAGTCACAAAACCTTCAACCCACAACCTCTCCTGCTTCCAAGATGTGCTGAGGCAATGGTGGCTCAGAGCTCATGGGAGTGGCCAACGATTGAATGACTGGTCTAAATTCTGGTTCATGCCACAAGAGGAAGCCCTTGTCCAATACCACCTTGATGGCCAGGATCCAGAAACTGAGCAGACTAGAAATGCTAGAGTAGAACCAAACACAATTGCCAATAAATAAATGAATAAATAAATAAATAAATAAATAAACAAATAAAAATCAAGGAACTGTCTCCTAATGATACTCTGCTATACACAAAGACTGATGCTTAACCCAATTGTTATTTGAGAGGCTTCCTCCAGCAGATGATGGGAGAGGATGCATAGACCCATAGACAAACATTAGGTGGAGCTTAAGGAATCCCACAGAAGACAGGGAGGAAGGACTGTAGGAGCTAGAGGTGTCAAGGATACCACAAAAACACTTCCCACAGCATCGACCTTGCAGGGCACATAGGGGCTCACAGAGACTGAAGAGGCAACCACAGAGCTTGTAAGGGTCTGTGCTAGGCCCTCTGCATACATGCTGTGATTGTTCAGCTTGGAGCTTTTATTGGATTGTAATAGTGGGAGAGGGGTGTCTCTAACTCCTTTATCTGCTCTTAGGACCCTTTTCCCTTCTACTGGTTTGTCTCCTCTAGCCTCAATATGAGGGTTTGTTCCTAGCCTTACTGTATCTTGTTATGCCATGTTCAGTTGATATCCCTGAGAGGCCTGCTCATTTCTGAAGGGAGAAGGAGGAGCAGTGGATCTGGGGGGGAGGGCAGATTAGGAAGGACTGGGAGGAGTGGAGGGAGGGCAGGCTATGATTGAGATGTGAGAGAAGAGTAAATAAAAAAATAAATATAAATTTGGGTAATTGCATTTCAAACACTTATAGAAGTTAAAGAAAATTTAGGTATTTTATGGCACTGAATGAGCATAAAGGATGCATAAATTTCAGAAATTAAAAAAAGAGGAGGGAGGGATCTTTATTAACATTGATATAAATATTTTTAAATAAGATAAAATATTTAGGGATCAGGAGAGATGGCTCAGAGGTTATGGGTGCTGGTTTTTAAAAATAATCATAGTTTAGTTCCAATCATCCATTTCCAACATCTCACAACTGTCTGTAACTCCATCTCCAGGGGATCAAATGACTTCTGTCCTCCATAGGTATCATTTACATACATACACATACACACACACACACACACACACACACACACACACACGCACACGCACACGCACACACATACACACACACACACACACACACACACGAGAGAGAGAGACAGACAGACAGAGACAGAGAGAGAGACAGAGGCAGAGACACAGAGAGAGACTTTCACAAATATAAATACAATGAAAATATGTTTTAAAGATTAAATGATCAGCACATAATGGGAGCATGAAGAAAAGCTGGCTCATTGTATTTCACACAAACACATATACCAGTATTGTATAAGACACGGTATGAGCACAGAGTATTAAAATTATTGCTTGGATATTACAGACAGAAATTAAGAGAGGAAGAACTCACTTTGGATCATCATTTCAGAGGACTCCAATGGATTATAGCGAGTAAAGTGTGAAGCTGCTGATTTTATGGCAGGAGGAATACATGAGGGAAGCTTTTCATATCTTGGCAAATGATGGAGTCAAAACAGCAGCTAGACCATGTCTATCCTTAGAGACCTACCTACTCTAGCTAGAATGTGTATCCCAAAGAGTACACAAACTCTTTACATCAGCAACTAGGGAATAGGTATTAAAACATGAGCTTATGAGAATCATTTCAAGCTCAAGATATTAAAATATTCCATGTTGCAGTCATCATACAGTTTATAACTTTAAGCAAATAACTCTATAACATCATTGCCCAATAGAGACTCATAATTTCATGGTAAAGGTAGAATCTATACTCTATATGTGGCAGCCACGAGTACAAGTGCCAAGTTAGAATTTAAATATGGCAAATACAATTGACAGTATGTGTGTTATTGTGTTGAGCTAAATGATTATATAAGAACTTTTATCTTTTTAGATTTCCAGTTCTGCAGTTTGGTAGTTAAATGCCACTGTCCTTACCATTCTCCTTGTCTGTGCTTTTATAGCTTCAACAATAATATATATTATTATATTTTCCAACCTTCAGACACATAGGATGTTGAGAGTCTCAAGGATTATTATTATTGTCTAAATGTGAAAAAGGAATAGCTAAAATATTGGCATATGTCATTTACTAATTATTTATTAACTAATCTAAATTAATAATTTACTGATTAATCTAAAATTCTGGAAAATATATGTATAGTGATAACCACTATGAAATAAAGGCTTAATGCCTTATGCAATTTAATAAAAATTTGTAAGTCAGATTATCATATGAATATATCATTGTAAACTGCAGAAGCACAGAAGTTTTAAAATACTTTATTTACTCTGTTTTCCCTTCTCTACCCCTACCAAAGTTTCTTTGTATGCTTTTTACACATCAACAACTTATCAAATGAGAAAAATAACAAGTTAAAAAATCTAGAATTTGGAAGGCATAACAGCTTGTTTCTTCTTTGACACACGTGTTCTCTACAGGGGAATTTTGTAGAGCTGAGTTTAAGAAATTTCATCCTAGACCTGCCCTTGGGACTTCCTGTCCTTCTTCACTCCCAAAGACAAATGTATCCTATGCTCTGCCAAAGACCAGGAAGACTGCATTCTGCCAGGACCAGGCTATTCAAATGAATCATTTTTACACCTTCTTTCAGAGAGCATATTTGTTTTCTTTTCATTGTTTTGAATTCTATAATAATTTCTAGTATAAAAATACCTTTCAAATATAAATACTGCTGAAAATACATTATTGGAAGATGATATCATTTAGAAAAGTGTAGGAGGAAATTCTCTGATGTCATTTCAGAGTAGCAATTCATTCATAGGGTTGATATGGAGATTAAGCTACTACCCAAGGATTAGGATAGTCAGTGTCACATGCAATTGCTTAGAGTTAATAACGTTCATTTCATGCAAAATTCTTTCATAACCACTATTAATTTTATATATACAGCATTGCACTGCCTAGAATGTGTGTCTAAGAAGTTGTAGTGTTTTTCCAGGAACATTTATTTTAAATGATATATCTAAATAGTAAAACCTACTATTTTCTCTTTCATAGTCTATGATGTTATTAGTGGGCCTCCATTATTAGTACAAGGGCTTTAAAATAGTGCTGTCATAATCAGAATGAATGTGTCCTGCCCTCAACCATTCTACTGTCCCGTTAGTGACAGGCTTTTGCAGTAGTGTCCACCCGTCATAGAAAAAGCTCACGTACCCACGGATAATTGCTCCAGGAGTCAGAATCAGTTTGCTGAGTTACTTCAAACTGCTTCCATCTTTAATCCTTGTAAATCAAGAAATTACAAGAGGGTTTTAAATTTCTGTTTTGTTTTTTGTTTGAAATAAGTTGTCTTTGCTTTTTCATAAAAACTGTAATTACTGATTATAACATAAGAAATAGACTGACAGAATAAAATTTTTACAATATTAAATAAAATAAATCTTACTATGATATAATTATATTATTTATTAATAGAATACATTTTAAGACATGACAAACTAAATAAGCATTTTACAGTTCTAGGCAAATTATGTATATGCCCTTATAATCTACTTTATCTTACAAAGAAGTAGAGAATTTATAACTGAAAATAATGCATTAATCAACAGTGAAATAATACTTTAAGAGAGTCCACTGTTCAAGGACATGAAGAGATTGTACCATAATTTTTTTTAAAGATTTATTTATTTATTATGTATACAGTGTTCTGCCAGCATGTATGTCTGCAGGCCAGAAGAGGGCACCAAATCTTATTACAGATAGTTGTCAGCCACCATGTGGTTGCTGGGAATTGAACTCAGGACCTCTGGAAAAGCAGTCAGTGCTCTTAACCTCTGAGCCATCTCTCCCTGTACTATGATTTTTAAAAATCCTCATCTGGCTGAGTGAGGTTAAAACCAATGTGATATCCAAATCACACTCTGAGAATAAAGATAAAATGCTGTGTCTCAAAAGTAATTTTTGTCGCTAAAGACAAATCATGACATTTTATCAGGCTAGTGTTAAACTTCAGAAACATTCATGGAGCAGTGAACAAAAAGCAAAAGGATATAAACAGAATTTCATAAAGAAGTTCATGACAAACGTGTCATATTTGGTGTTAAATGTCGGGTTTCTTAATTCAGGAAGAAGTTAGCAGCATGGGAACAAATTTCTTCTCATGACAGTATGTCAAATAGTAACATGAGAGATTTAAACAAGGAAAAAAGAGAAAAATTGATATTTAAGTTCAAAGTCAGTCAGCCTCCTGAATATCTTCAGGAAATAAATGCAAAGATATTTGATAGGAAAGCAAAATTCAGGGGGACAGTCTTGTGTGTTTGGTGTGCCTGGTGTGATATTATTTCAGCCACATCAGAAGTATTGGTGGCAAGCACTGTTGACTATTTTAAAGTTGCTACTGGACAAACTCTGTTTTTCTACTTCATCTCCTGTGATAGAAGCTGGGCCAATAAGTGGCTGACTTGGGATCATGATAAAGAACATGAAACAAAAGATAAGTGAGAGTTAGACCAAAAACAGCCCAGGGGAGGCACGGCAGCACTGATGTGTGGGATGCACTTTGGGCCAGCAATTTCTTGAAGTGGAAATAGAAGCAGCAGAAACAAAGCCTGACCAGGAGAGAGGTCTTGCAATGGCCAAAGCATGTGGGAACAATTGCTATGAGTGATTATCTCACAAAAGATGAGAAAGTCAAGGCTGACAATGAAAGCAAGTAATTATCAGAAATGTTTGAGAAGAGCATGAAAATTGCTTTGGGAAGTGGAGAATGTAGAAAGCCAAGAAACACGAGAGCCATAGATTTGATTTGTTCCCTCGCCCTTGACACTGGAGAGGATGAGAGTAGGATAGGTTTCAACCTGGAGATCTTCTTGTGTGCGAGTCTGCCCCACACTTTGCTAAATGTCAAATTCCAGAGGGCTCTTGGTTGGGAAGAGCATTACTCACAATGTTCATTTGTGGACAACCTTCATGAGTGTATGAGAGCAAGTGATGGGTATCAATTATCTTAAATCGGATGGCAATAGGAGCAAGGTAAGAAGCGAGGAGGGTGTGCTGTACCCACTACTTGGAAGTGATAAAGATTAAAACAAAAAGAAATGAGTGAGGAAGAAACCCAATACAGAAGAAAGAGCTAAGCCCCACATCCCTACAAGAGCAGAAAACACAGCATCAGACAAAAGGACTCACCTTAGTCTTCCCCAAATGTTCTTTCTACAGTATCCCAATTAAAGGTTGCTATTGGTACAAAACCCACCACAGTATGATTTATTAAATTCCATATAATACCCATTAAGCAATTCTATTAACAATATCTAAACAATACAAGTCTGAGCTTCAGTTGTTGTACATAGCAGGCTTTGATCACAAAGAGCAGGAAGTCCTTCACATTTCTACAGAGCCTCAGAGAGACTACCAGTGTCCTTAGAGGGTGAGGATTAGGATTCTGCTATTACTTTCATGCTCATATCTTGAATTTTTACAGCAGCTTATATGATTGTCCTTTTCATATCACTCACAAAAATGGAATTTATAGTGTTTTGTTTTTAATACAAACCATGCTTCCCACAATTATTAATTCTAGCCCACATGTGCTATAGTCAGTTCATTCCATCTTATCACATAAATTTAAAAAGCCTAATGGTGGAAAAGGGAAAAAAAGAGCAACAAAGTCAGAAATGTCTCAGAGCACAAAGGAGGACTTCCTTCATATGCAACAGCTCTCAGTGACATTCGGCTAATGCTTAGTGTTAAATTTACAGTGCACTCACGCCCATTCAGATTCTCCGTCAACAGCACTGGCAATATTAATAACCCATTACGGTGGAAACTCTATTTAGAAATGATGATGTGAGCTTTTATACGCCAGTAAAATCAAGGCACAGTTCCAAAAGAAGCCTTAAATCAGAGTCAAGGTGAAGTTTGTCTACCAGAATTCCATCTCAAAGTCATTTGAAGGTCAATATTCTTAGTTTATCACACTCTGTAATTTACTTTCTTTTTAGTGGGAGACAGCTAAGATTGGGTTCTAACATGAAATGTAGTTTTTTTTCTAGCTCTTAGTCCTTTTCATGTTTTCAGGATATTGAATATTTAGTCTAAAGGACAGTTTTTGCTCCCTGAAAAATAAATATGAAGCACACAATGTTGACAGAAATCACTACCAGTTTATTCGTGGCTTACTTATAATATGCCCAAATATTGTCCAAGAAATACTTGCATTGAAATATCAAATCTTCATTAGCTGAAATATACTTTTCAAATGATATAGTTATTATTTCTCGTGTTTGCCTCTTGTCTCTAGTAGTGAGTAAACAATTTTTCATGTATTTTAATGAAGTTAAATGACTACTTTCATTTGGTGGCAAAAATAAATTGAATATTTTTCGTACCAGACAACCTATGCTTTAGAATTAAAAAAATTATTTTGTTGACTCAATTACAGCATGACTGAACTTTCAAATTAGTTGGAAAATAAAGAGAAGCAAATACATTAAAGAACCATTTTTATTATAATATAATACTTTTTCATTTAAATTGTTTTCATCGATACCATTGTCTTGGGATTAAGGCCTAGTCTCTACTCAATAAGAGACCATTAATAGTTAAGAAAATGACTTCAAAGAATTAGATGGACAGTATTTTATACATAGAAGAAATTAAAAGCACTGGCATTGATAGTCTAATAAAGTCAATATTTTATGCAATATATCAAGATGCTAGACTTTGCAGAAAGAACAATTAATCTTGTCTAATGAATGTATACAAAGCAAATTTTCTATATATATACAATGGAACATATTTTTAAACAGAAAACAGAGTACAGTTTTATTCACTGTTAGTTTTGGTAATGCTTTTTATTTTATTGGCTTATAATTTGAGACCACTTTAGTGAGTTATCAGAGAATGTAAGAAAATAAACTTCTAGGAAACATTAAGCATGGTGACTAATCACTAAATTTGACTAATTATAAATAACTTGGAAAACTATGGAGCATCCTCCACTGTAAGGCGCTTCTGCTGATGTCCCTGGATGATTTTCCCTGAAACAATTAAAGTGTCACTGTATCAGGAGTCATATAACATGACAACTTTGCACTTGCACAATTACAACCATAGTTTAAAATATATATAAGCCATGTGCTCAAGCATCTCATTCACCCTCTTGCTGCTTCTTATCCTTTATCATTTATGACAGCAACTTAGTTCCCGCCTTCAAATTCTCCTTATCCTCAGTGACTATGGCACATAGTTGTCACAAATGAGTCCTTTTAAGTTCCTCTGCCTGGTCTTCTCCTTTTCCTTTCATGCTTAATATTTCCAGCCTCTAAAGGATTGAGTTTCACTTTGCGGTATGACTTACATATGAATTGCTTCTTCTCTCTTCCTTCCTCCCCTCCTTTCCCTCTCTTTCCCTTTTTCTTTACTCATGAATTCGTTATATGATTCAACCTCCCAGTAATGGAACTGGATGTGGCAAAATTCTTCACTGAAAGGGAAGAGAATCTCTGTAGTCTAAGTTAGATTGTCATCAAATAAGGATGATCATTTGGGGGATGTAAGCATAGGGTCCATGAATATTCATTTATGAATTTTTTTCATATGGCAAAAAATAAAAATTTAAAGAATTCATGCAAGATGCCTAACACTGACCTCAAGTTTCAGTCCTACACTTGGACTAGACAAAACATGATATGGAAAGTTTAAGAATTTAATATTCCACAATTCAAAATGAATCAATCTCATTGGACATTATTAAGTCAATAATCTCATTTCCCCTGTATATATACATGCATGTATGATCATGTGTGTGTGTGTGTGTGTGTGTGTGTGTGTGTGTGTGTGTGTGTGTGTGTGTGTTGTGTGTGTGTGTGTGTGTGTGTGGTGAGTATATTCTTTAAAGAATAAAATGGAACCAGTTAAGTCCTGAAGTAATTGCTGGCCTATCCTTCTGGAAACCCAAGTACAAACCATGTCATCCATGGCAAACACTGTTTGACCTTACTTAAATGAAATGATAAAAGTAATTTCTGTTTTACATACCTGGTACAGCAGACAAGAGTAACTGTGGTCCCTAATACATTTTACTTTTCAGTGTGCAAACCCTGCTCACTTGCAGTACTGCATTTGACCCATAGCACTCTGTGAGTTAGCTATTATTATTTCAATTTCATAGATGTGATAACTGGAGCTCAGAGAGGTTAAATGACTTACCCAACTTCAGATAGCAAGTAACAACAAGGCCTGGAACCTATGACTTCTAAAATTGGCTCCAAAGATAGCTATTCATTTTCACCGACAAAAACTGAGACTATAACTTATTATGTGAATAACGGGTTATGCATTGCCTTTTGTGTTTTCCCATGAGGAAGAGACCCAAGAACAAGGACTCTTGACATGGATGGGATGAGACATAGAAGATCAAGGAACGTGGTGGGACTTCTAGTTCTCTGAATCTCCCAATACGGTGCCTTATGAATGCTGTATGACATCTGCCACAATAGCCCTTGTACCGCAAATCCTTTTAACACATCATGAAAGATACAATGATTGGGTCTCTATAACCACAGCAAATTGAATGTAAAAAAAAAACCTTTTTTTTTCCCCCATTCCATCCAATTTGCCTGGCGTCCTCTTATGATCACACATGCAACGGGGATCACAGTTGTGAGCCTGATTGAGAATACAGTTACAAGAATAAGTGGCAGCAGGGCCAGACCCGTATGGTCACATTAACAGCCATTCTCTAGTGCCGTCTTCTAAACACAGCGGCTGCCTAGAAAGCAGTTCCTGTCTGAAGTATGAAATGAACACAAGAACATCATTTCGGAAACCTTGCCTACTTTGGCCTCATGATCTATTGAAGTGATTTCCTGGAGTTTTAGGACTTATTACCTTGCCAGCACATTGGGCACTTGTAATTTCCAGCCCTGGGCTCATATTTACTGACCAAGGCTCAACTCTACATGACAAGACTTTGCAGCTTCTTTTTGAGAGACTGTGTGAGGCAGCTTTGCATCATCAAGACAAATATCTGGGACAAGACAACTTGAAGTAGGAAAGATTAATCCTGGTTCATGGTTTTAGAGGTTTCAGTCCATGTTTTGTTTTGTTTTTGTTTTTGTTTTTCTATGTGGTTTTGATTCCAAGGAAAGTTTCAACATTATAGTTGGGAAAAGGTTATGCATAAAGGCTGCTGATTCTGATTCAGCAGGAAACAGAGAAAGTCAGAAGAAAATTCTGGGGAGAAGATGCAGTCCATAAAAACAAGCCTGCAATGATACATTGCTGGTTGCCACCTCTTCCCAATATTTAATTATGCTATTAATGCACCAATAGATCAATTCATTGATTACTTGAGAGCCTTCATGATACAATCAGTTCCCAAATATCAATACTGAAGACTATATCTATTAACATAAGTACCTTTGGTGGATATTTCATTTTCGAAGCACAGCAGAGGCCACCCTGCATTTGTGATTATTTGAGGGAGCTGGCAATGGGCTCAGCATGTGTCCTTACCCACCTATGTGGTCACTTCTCCTTCTCTTTCCTTTTTAATAGTTGTTTAGTAAGATGCACCCGTCTTTCATTTTCCCTAAGATATTCACTTCCTCTGTTGGAAGGCATTGGTCTCTGCCCTAGAATCATTCTATTTTTCTGAAAAGCACTTGGTCCAAATAAAGGTAGGGATGAAAGGCTTGATTTCAGTTTAAGAGTAACATTCTCTTCTTGGGGGAAGTCAAAGCAAAAACTCAAGAAGGCGTCTTTCTACTTGAGGTAGAGACTATGATGGAACACAGACTACCTGCTGGCTCACTCCTGGGCCAATGCTTAGCTAGTTTTTTTTTTTTATGCTGCCTAGGGATGATACTGCAACAGCAGGCTGGGCTCTACTGTTGGCCCTACATCAATTAACAATCAAGTTTACCCCCACAGATAGGCCTTCAGGCCAATTTGATCTCAGCAAAGCCTCAGTAGAGAATCTCTTCTTTGATTTCTCTAGGCTATATCCCATTGACAGTTAAAGCTGGCTAGCCTTATTTTATGAATCTCCAACAGAAACAAATGAAGGAAAGCATTTCCATTGAATATTCTCTCTAGAGCATACCTAATTTAGTTCTAGTTCATTGACAAAGAACTTCCCCATCCTCTAGCTCTTTATCTCTCCTTACAAACCTCTAAAGAAACTTCTCAAAAAAAGACCAAAAAAGAAAAGAGAAAAGAAACTTCTCTTTGAATCCTATGTGACCTTCAAGTCATATGAATAGGAGTCAACAAATATATAAGTCTATAGTATAGAAAACAAGATGATTGACCAACAAACAGTCCATCCAGAAACTCAGCATGCAAACACAAATCATTAAGAATAGCTTTTAGAAGATTATTTATGCCTTCCTTCTGATTACTTGGAATTTTGTACTTCTGGATAAAAGTTTGAAACCAAACCAAAGAGTATATTCTATGAAAAGCAAACCTATGTGGGCTCATTTGTGCTGTGAGTTCAAAAACACATTGATTTGTCTAAACATAACTCTTCAGGATTCTTTAATTATTTGTGTTAGTATGAGTTAAAATGAAAACATTCTGTACTATTATGAGGGTAGTTTGTGCTGCCAAACCTTGAGGTATTTGCCATTTTCCTTAAACAGATGTTCTTATATTCTGGGTTGGAAACACTTCGCTTGAAAGAAAGTAACTTTTTTTAATACTTAAGAACACTTCCACAAGACTCTATTCTCTAAATAAAAGCCAATTTATTTTCCAACTCTGAAAAAATAACTCTAGTTTTTATTTAATGTATGGTCTCCATATTTTTACTTAATTTTATTTCTATGATCTACAAGGTAAGATGAACTATAATTTCTTATGGTATCTTATTCGTGTTATATACAGTAAAAGTAAATGTGTATGCATATACATCACACATGTGAAAAAATTCTATCCATAATATATTTTATAATATAAAATGCATATTTTGTTATGATAATTAGGGAGCAGTTAATTATTTCCTGACTCTTCAATTAGTTTTTTTTTCTGTATATATGATTATGCTTTTGTCTCATACATTTTTTTTTCATTTAAATTACCTTTCAATGAAATGTCTATAACATATAAGCTTTAAGGTGGTCATCTTCATTGTCTAAAATAATCAACTATTTAAATAAGTAGTAATAATTTAATTTAACATAATAATGACCCTACAGTATTTTGAATATTACAGCTGTGAATATCTATGTTTCAAACTTAAATGAGGTGTCGCAACCATTCAGAATTATCTGAACTGACTCTTGTTCCCCTAGTGCTAACAACAAAACTTGTATTTTTTTTCTGCATTCTGTTTTCAGCTCCGTCTCTTTTCCTGAATCCTTTTCCTCCTTCGCTATAGGCCTTTCCTAGTATCTGTTTCTCTCCCTCCATTTCCATAAAACTCATGTCAATGTCTCTAGGTAAGCTGCATCTGCTTAACATTAACCTCCTTTATATATTAATTGCCATCACTCTATGAAATCTAAACTCAATTTGTTGCCTCATGTTCTTTTTATAACAGACACAATGGGTTGTCCACCATGCTTGGGTCTCTGTCTATACTATTCTTCCTTCACATTATGTAGTCTCATTCTTTCACAACTCTTAAAGGAAAATATTATTAGTAATCATTTCAATCATCTTTTAATTACTATATTGAAACATCTGAGACAAAGTAGCTATGAAGAAACAGTAAACTTGGCTCAGTTTTAGATGTTCAAGCATGTTCTGTTGACTTCTTCTTAGTTGAGGTAGAGACCTTCATGACTATGGTTATATTGTGAAAGAGCAATGATAGAATTGTGTCCAGAAGCTGACTGGTCCAAACACAGGCTTTTAGGGCAATCCTCTTACTAAAACTAAATTACTAAAGAAGAAATATGGTCTTGGTAAGGAGCATGCTCACTGGACTCTCTAATTTCCCTTAAAAGTTCTTCTTGTAATGCCTTAACACTGAAGACCGACTTCTCCAAATTGACATTTAGGAGGAACAAATGACGTCCAAGTTACAGCATCATCTAACACTCTGTTTCCCTTGATCTTCAATGGTATTTTGTGAACCACTGAATGCTGATGAGCCATCTTCTACCCTAAAGTGACAGGCTGTACTCTTTCCAGGCAGTATATTGCCCTATGGTTCTTCTCTATATGCTTTCCCTGAATTTCTTTTATTGGTATCATATTGAGTCACATTTTTCATATTTTAATATGATTGGTCATGGTGAAACTGTGCCCTGATTAACACAGTTTTAACATATCTGTTAATTGGCTTCCCCTCCTATTGCATAGCCTGATGGTATACCTGAAGTTTTCCTGTGCCCTGCCCAGTCTACAGCCACTCAGACCCAAGTAAACACACAGAGTTTTATATTAATTAAAACTGCTTGGCCATTAGCTCAGGCTAACTACTGACTAACTTTTACACTTAAACTCGGCCCATTTTTGTTAATCTATATGTTGTCACATGTTCCGTGTCTTTACCTGTGTGCCAATACATGCTGCTCCCTGGACAGTGGGCTGGCATCTCCCTCGACTTAGCCTTCCTCTTCCCAGAATTCTCCTCATGTGTTTATTTATTTCACCTATACTTCCTGCATGGCTACTAGTCAACCAATGTTTTATTAAACTGGCGCACAAAAGCATTATCCTACAGCATGATGGCAGTATCAATTGTTTTTCATAACATGTTCTTGAAATTATAACTCATCTCAATCCCCATGGTGCTCTTTCTCATTCTGCTTCCTAAATTCATTGTGCTTAAAATCTTCATTTTATCCTCTTTTGTTGTATTCCTCCACCTGCCTCCTCCACCTTAAGATTTATATTCAATGCCATTGTTATTTCTTTAAGTCAAATATATCTCCTTACTCTAGATGCACAAATTCAGACAGAAAAACTGGTAGTACATTCAATAATAGCTTCTTCTTCAGATACCTAGAGCTGATGTTAACATTTGTCTCTTACCATCTGTCTTTATAAGTTATACATATGTGTAAATGATGACAAACTTATAGATCATTCATTTGGATGTTTGGAGTGATGATTTGGTAGTCAATTTCTATCTTAGTATTATTTAGCATAATTGCTAACAAATTTCATGGTGTTTCTTATATAGTTTTTGGATCACATTCAGCCATTTGGTATTAATAATGTCTAAAAAATTATGAACAGTAAAATACTAGGAATAAAACTCTAGTTTTCTAATTTTCTCTTGTGACTTCTATATAAACCTGCTTTTTGAAAAGTTTTTTATTACAGTTGGAAATTCACTAAAGATTATTACAAGCTATATTTTCAGCCTTATTTATACTTAAATATTGATTACATAAATAGCTCTCAATATACGGGCAGATAGATTATCATCTTGATTTAATATTTAAGTTTATGTTGGATTCCTCTGAAGAAACACAATTAGGCAGTTTAAACATGAGCATTTGACTATTACTGTCCTATATAAAATAATCAATAAGATACTTAGATTCTATTTTAAATAACCATAAGCATAAAAAATCAATCTGAGAAGATGTGTATATGGCTACCAAGGAAATAACAGCAAAAGAAAACAAAAACAACTCTAAAACTACCGATGAGTAATATAACCCAAGTTGTTAATGTTTAATGAGTGTTGAGTCAACTGTGCCTTGAACAGGTAACTCAAAGATCATGGTTCAGTTAATCTATCGGTCGGAAAGCTGGTGGGTGGAAGATCAGCCCAAATAAAATGATGTCCATTACAGCTTGGGGACAATTTGATTTTATGTAATGTGTTCTTTGTCTTCCAAATTTGTCAATAGTGAAGAGAGAGACTCTGAGGGAACAAATCCAACCAGCAAGTGATTTTCAAATCACTCGACATACTGTACTTGCTCCAGAAACAAAAGAATTCATGTTGTCAGAGCATTGGGAAGTCACATGACATGAAAAGAGTACAGAGAAGAAAGATGTTTGACAGCCTATGATAAATTCTGCATTTCTCTCTGGAGCTCTTAAGCCCTTCTATTCTTCATTTGATAAGTCATGGTCATGTGTTCAGTACTTTACCAGTGAGCTTATTTAAATCTTACAACCACTCTGTGATCAATGTTATTTTTCCTATTTTTCTTACTAATATCTTTTTACAAATAAAATAATTTTAAAGTTTATAGATAATTATCAGCACCAAGATGAAAATGAAGAATTACATGATACGGTTCTAAAGATTCAACCGTACATTTTCTTAACTACAAATGCCCAAGTTAACAATCACCTTGGTTATGATGGTGAATCCTTTGCTCATAAAAGAGTTCTGAAAATATATATTGTATTTTTAGCTATATGCTACATATTCTAAGTTTTATTGGTGAAATAATTATCATGGTGTCACATTTTCAAGAAACATTTATAGATTGTGGGATTTTCAGTTTTGTCTTTGTTTAGGAAATCCTTTTTTGAATTTCAGTTCTGATAATAAGAATATCAGTAATACTATTTAGGATCCATAAATTACTCCATTGAGTATTGTGACATGATCTAAGGTTTAGTCCTGAGAAAGAAGAATGATGGGAGCTTCAGCTTCAAGGTTAAATTATAGAAGAGAAAGGAAAGAAAGAAAGAAAAAGAAAGAAAGGAAGGAAGGAAGGAAGGAAGGAAGGAAGGAAAGAAGGAAGGAAGGAAGGAAGAAAGAAAGAAAGAGAGAGAGAAAGGAAGGAAGAAATGAAGGAGGGAAGGAAAGAAAGGAAAGAAGAAGAGAGACAAAGAAGAGAAAGAGAGAGAAAAGTAAGGGATGAAGGAAGAAAAAAGAAAGAAAGAGAAAGATAGAGAAGAAAGGAGGGAAGAAAAGAAAAGAAGAGAGAAAGATGGGGGACTCATTATGTTCTCACTATAAGCTTTTCATGATTCAAAATTGGAAGCTGGTTTGAGACTGAATGCTTCCACTACAATTTGGTTTGTAATCAGTGAGGAGACAAGACAAGCAATCACCACCAAGAAGGACTTACTCTACCATGTTCAGTTGGGACAGCAGCGAAATGAGATTTCAGGATCATATCAAAACAGTGGAATGCTGACAAACAAGAGGCTCTATATAACTGAAAGCTTGTGAAGTGCAAAATCAAATTTAAAATGTAAACTCAAGGACCTGAGCATACTGCATAATGAAAATTTACATATCGAAAATTAGATGATGTTTCTCAACACCATGACCAACATAATGAAAGGAAACAAAATCCCATTGGATTAAATTGCATCTTTTCCCTAGAAAACAGAAGTCATAAACATTTAATTCAGCAACTCCAAGAACTACCTGGAACTTAACAACGATAAACCCAATAAACTAAGCACTTGGAATAATAGGATCACAAATCAGAAACAGAATATGACCATAGACTGAAGACTATGATCATAATATGTAAGCAGAATATGAATACGCAGATGATTTGCTACTTAAGCTGGTGAGAGTTGGACTTTTAGTGTCTCTCATAGCACTTGAACTATATCATAACTCCTGCTGAAGATGACTATGGTGAGCAAGAATTTTATAAAGGAAATCAGAGCATGATAAATTTATTTTTCTCCTCTGAATGGCTAGACTCTCCAATAGGGGAATATCCAGAGAGCTGGATACCTCTTTAAAATGTTTAATTGATTCATCAAAGATCAAACTCTCACAGATTTACTGCTATAAAGTCCTACACAATAAGATTTTTTCTCTACCCTGAATCTGTGTTGGTTAACAGATAATACTGTTAATCCTAGATGTATATTTAAGAAAATCTCTACTCTTCTTCCTTCCACCTATACTTGCTGACAGTGTGTACCTAGTATAAATGGATCATAGAACTGAGAAGTTGGTTGTCATTTCTTCAAAATGGGTAGTAATGGGTAATAATGTTTTTTTTGTAATCACTAGATATTTCTCTTGAAATAGAGAACTTCCAAGCATATAGATGTTCCAAATTTTTCATATTTTTTTTCATTAAACATAGAAGCACAAAATGCCAGGAATAGAGTGCTTTCCAATTTCCAACCTCTTCTTACAATATTCTTAAAAATAACATCATATTTTAAGTAAATTAAAATCATAAACTCAAAACCTTTACGAATCAGATATTGTGGGTTTCATCAAGAATTGCATTGTTTCTGAATACAATTTTCAGAAAAGCAGCTTATAATAAAATAATATTAATACTAATAGTATATTGAATACATAAATGACAAAGTGACTATTATCCAGAATAACAATTGCTTGCCTACTACATCCATAATTTAGATGTGACTTTAGGGGAAAGCCTATTTTCTCCCTATATATCAGGAGCTAATCATAGTACTAAGGAAGAATTTGTAAAATTATCAATGTTATGCATTGGAGTTTGACATTTTAATAAACCAGTAGTGGTCACTGGGAATAGATTTACAAATGAGATTTTTGAAGCTGAATCACTAATTAGTTGGCCACCAGTGAAGACATTATCATTGTAAGTTGAAAGATGCCAAATGAATTGCTTCACCCATACCATCCTATATGTAGTAAAGCAATTGTTAAAGTGACCACTGGTTATAAACTGGAATAGGATACCATCATAAGAGTATACATTGCATGCTACATTAACTCGGGCATTTGAAAAGTGCAGAGGAAGTAGTGAAATAAAGACTATGAAATTGGATGGCTGTTGATGGGTGATCTTGATAGATCAAAAAAGGCAATGTGAGGCTTTTGTTGATCAATAATTCATTTAAGCTAAGTGTGAAAGCCATAAACTACCCCGAACAGCATACAAAGAGAGAGCTTCCTACCTTCTAAAACTGGAAGGGAAAAAAGATAGAATACTAGATGCAGTGATGAAAATAGTAGTAGAACTTGATTGAGTTGAGTTCTCCAACCTGTCATGACTACTCATGCCAAGAATGAGAGTTTGACTGGAAGGTGAATTCTTAAGTTAGAAACGGAGATAACTATTTGGATGTGAAGGTTTAACAACTTAAGATAAGGACAACAATCTCCATGCCATTTGCGGATTGAACCACATCACCATGTGTGGACAGAGTCCTCAAACTTCAGACAATCAAGCACCTGCCATGGACAACCTCAAAGCAGAGGGAGTCTCTACTGGGAAACAAAGCCAAGAGGACCTTAACCTTGAATTTCTTCAGTCCTGTGAAAAATATGTCCCCATATTTAACAAGCTACCCAGTTTCAGCTATTTTGTGATTGAAATACCAATGGATTGATACTTGTCCCTTGCCCGATTTTGATGGCAAATTGTCAAGGTCAGCAGAGTCTGATATAGACATGGTAAATATAGAATATAGAAGAGAAGTTGAAGGTCTGAGTGTGCCACAGATAAACCACATCTGTAGTGTTGCTACTTGAGTCTGTGGTAAATCCAGTCTGACCAGCCACAGAAGGCAGAGGGTAAATATTGGTTTTGGTCTCAAGGACAGTCACAGAAGTGAGATATTAGTTTGTCACAATAACCTTACACCAGATGTTCTTTTGGGAAATGGGATAAGTCAGAAACATGAGTTAAGATTTTAGTCAAACTGGTTGGCCCCCATGGACCACTTGGGTACAGTGATGTATTCTGGAAAGTTTGGGTCTTGAACTATGAGTCACTCAAATGCTGTGAGTCTATTTCCTTCAGTGCCATCTCAGGTTCTATTTTGTCTCAGTTTTTGACTCAATTTTAACTCCTCCTCCAGCTTTATCTGTATTCAATGACTGGTTCATATACACATACAAATGGCAAAGCCTCCTGTCATTGTTGAAATCTCTGAATGCCAATTGAACTTTAAACTTGATGGAATCAAGGAGGATCTTTACTGTACCATAGTGTAGTGTGATATTTCCCTTTCCAAAGGTTTGCCCCTCTAGCTTATAAAGATGGAGTTTTACTGTCATCTCTAAAGCCTGCTGAATCCTGAATTTCTCATTTTTTTTTTTATTGAGGAAATCTAACGAAAGAAAATGCCACTAATGTTTGGACTTATAAACTGGTGATAATCTATCTTCTCTATATTTAGCCTATTAATATTCCTTAGAATGGAGGCTTCACTATTTACTCACTTGACCTGTTTCAAACTTAAACCTCACAGAGACCAGAATAAGCACTTCAAGTTAAGGGTACTTAGATGGTGTCTTAATCTACATCCCAGCTCTATACCCTCAACTAAGTCATCTTAATGTTTAAGTCCTGATGATCACAGAAATTTCATTTTTTTTGGAAACATGTGCACTTTATCCAGCTCAGGTTTTTAGTGAAGACAAAGTAGGATACATTCAAAAGAATCTATTGCAAAATAATACAAACCTTTAGAATTCAGTTTTCTTTAATTTTTCAAATTTATTTTAACTCACCATTTTTGAATTACCTGAAAATATAATCAAAGGCATCCTCTCTCTAAATAAGACCTTTCACTTGGCTTTCAGGGTGCCCTTCTCAAAGAATCAATGTCTCCTGTATTTATAATTTAAAAAAAAAATGACCCAGCTACTCTGACTAGTTGTAAGACAACCTGACCTCTCTAACAGAAATGATAGTATTTTCAGAGATATTTTATTGCACATACAATGGTAACGGGAAAGATGCCCAAATTATAAATGTAAAATTCAATGAGTTTTATATATAAATATACCTAACCAACTACAAAACAAATTGTATAAAATATTTCTGGTACCAAATGTTTTCATGTCTCTCTTCTCACTTGTGTCCCCATTCCAAGGTGACCATTATTGTCTTTCCACATAATAGATCAGCTAGACCTTTATCTTCATACAAGTAGAATTATAAAGTGTATATTCTTTTCCAATTTCTTTCCCTATTATGTATCTTTAAGGCTTCTTCATTTTATGGAGTTTAGAGTTGGTTTCTTCTGTCATATTGCTGTGTGGTTGTAGAGTGTGGGGAAAATGTGCTTGTGTTGTAGGTAGTGGGATATTTTTCAATAATTTCACTTAGGAGCTTAGGATCCTAAGTCTAGAGTGAGCAGTGGGAAGTGATTTGTAAATGCATAAATAGAGATTAGCTTCACCTAACACCTGAATTGTGTGTTTATGTTTCAAAGGAAAATCAGCTTGCAACTGTGACAGTGTCTCTCAATTGTAAAGTTCTGAAGACCTGAGACTATACAGTCCTTGGAGAGGGTTTAATTAGATTCCAAAATGACATACCTTGGATTTCTTTATATCCTTTCACCAAGTAAGAGCGTTTCCCCCTACTTTAAGGAAAACAACAACAACAACAACACTTTTTCTTCATGAATAAGCAGACAAATTTTTTTTTCTTTCTATATTGCCTACAAAAATAAAGTTTAAAAGGTTTTGGGGATTGTGTGTATGTAAAAAAGCATGCATGTGTGTGTGAGCAAGTGGGTGTGGGTATCTATATGTGTGGAGGCACACATGCACACATGAACACCCACATGCAGCAGTTGTTGACTCCAGTGGTGTTCTTCAGAACTATCCACCTTGCATTTTGGTACAGGCTCTTTCCATGACCTCCAGTGAGAGGAAGGCTGATTCCTGGTGAGATCCTGTCATCTTTACCACCAATGACTGTGCCTGGCTTTTTTTTTTTTTTTTTAACATCGATACTAAGAATTGAACTTTGAACTTGTGCTGTGGGGTGGCAGCACACACCTTTAATTCCAGCATTCAGGAGGCAGAGGCAGGCAGATCTCTGTGAGTTTGAGGCTACAGAGTGAGTTCCAGGAAAGGCACAAAGCTACACAGAGAAATCCTGTCTTGAAAAACCAAAAAAAAAAAAAAAAAGGAATTGAAATGGTGTTTTCATGCTTGTGCAGAAGTTTACAAACGCCCAGCTCAGGTTCAAAGGTTTCAAATAAAAAAAACATGTGACCTGATTCAAATCATCTTATCCTATGAGTGAATTGGAAATTGGATACAGTGATCATTTGTTTTCTAAGTGGTCAAGAGGTCAGAGCTCAGAGCTAAAACCTTACCCTTGCTCCTGCAGTGGTCCTTCCTCCCCGAAAGAGACCTACTTCCTGTGTGTGTCTTTAAATAGTCTTTCTGTTCTGCCTTCTCATTGGTTGTAAACCCAAACACATGACTGCCTCATCACTGCCTGTAAGTATAGCCCTCCAGTTGTTTTTTTTTTTTTTTTTTTTTTTTTTTTTTTTTTTTTTTTTCGAGACAGGGTTTCTCTGCGTAGCTTTGCGCCTTTCCTGGAGCTCACTTGGTAGCCCAGGCTGGCCTCGAACTCACAGAGATCCGCCTGGCTCTGCCTTCCGAGTGCTGGGATTAAAGGCGTGCGCCACCACCGCCCGGCTAACCCTCCAGTTCTTAAAGGCGTATGTCTCCAATGCTGGCTGTATCCCTGAACACACAGAGATCTATGGGATAAAAGGCTTGTGCCACCACCATGCTCTTTCTATGGCTCTAATAGCTCTGACCCCCAGGCTACTTTATTTATTAACATACAATGAAAATCACATTTCAGTACAAATAAAATATCACCATATTTCCACTTTTCTATTTTAATAAAAAGAAAAAAAGCAAAAGGTTATAACTAGCAAAAGAAAAACTATATACAAAAGTACAATAACTATATACAATATATACAAGTAATAAATATCTAAACAATGTCTAGTCCATTTGTATTTGACAAATCAGAGAAAATAATTCCATTATCTATCCTATTTTGGTAAGTCCAAAATGTATCTAATTCACTTTCTATCCTAATTAATCTTCAACTATAACTAACTAATCTTCAATTATAACTAATTAATCTTCAATTATAACCAACTAATCTTCAACTCCCTCAGAGACCCAAGAAGGAAATAATATTAGCTAACAAAAATAAAAACAGGAAGTGCATGCAAGCAACTTTCAAAAAAAAATTGTGAGTTGACAGAAACAGCCAGCTGCCTGGACAGTCACCTGAGGTTTCTCTGCAGTGTTGGGGCATCATTTTCAGTCTATAGGCTTAGTGTATCTGACAGACTCATTTATGAAGTAGGATGTACACAAGGTCAACAGTTCAACCTCACATTGAGTGAGAGCAGTCCATGTACCAGAAACACCTGAATTCCACTAGTGTCCTGTCATGATTCAGGATTTTAAATTCTGGAAATTGTTGACAGTTTTTGAATTCAGCTGTCCATTCTTTTTGGCTGTGTTTATATGGCTTCATCTCAGCATCCCCTTCTTCTCCACATCCCTCTATTAAATGCCAGTCTACTATTGAGAGGCTTGAGCTTGGTTACTCTGCAAGAATAACTGTTTCGGCTTCTGTTCCATTGCACATCAGAAGCCATCGGCCCACTGCCTGTTCAGCTGCCTTTGAAGAAAAGGGCACTGTACCTTTTCCAGATTGCAAAGGCCACTTCAGGGATGGGGCCATATTGTCCTGGCCTCAGAAGATGCCTTTTGATAAAGCCATAACCACACTTGTTTTGGCAAGAATCAGTAGTCCTTTGTTTCGTGTTCTGTCTGTCCATTTTGTCTTGTTGATTCGAGGATATTTTGTTGTCCAGTGGCTAACTTTTGCCACAATGAAAGTTAACTCCATATGCAGTTTCTTCAATGCCCACTTTTTCTCTGAAGTAGATTGGTACTGCCAAGAAAAATTTCTAAGTTATTAAAACATTTTAAATGCCATATTCTGTAGATCTCTGAAGGGTTTGAAGATGACCTGTCTAAAATATATCTGCTCAATTTTTAAAACATATCTAACATGACTACAAGTTCTATTGTAATGTCTAACTACTAACTTTCATTTCTCTATATCCTAATATTTGGTAATAATAACATTCAAGGATCAGAAAATTGCATTACATTGTTAAATGAATAGTATAAATACAATTAGAAATATACATATAGCATTTTCTAACAATATCAATTTCAATATATATAATTTGTATACAATATAAAACAATCCAATCCAATGTAAAGTATTTAAAACTAGTAATTGTCTTTTTCTTTTCTTTCTTTTCTTTTCTTTCTTTTTTTTAAACAAGAACCTTAAATCTAATCTCCTTTGCTTAGCCTTTTTCCTAACCCTTGACAACAACTTGTAATCAATCCCCCTAAACAATGAAAATTATTCCAGACCCAAAACCCATTAAAAGGACCAAAAAAACACACACCCCACACCACCTCTTTGGGAATGTGGGCGTCGTATTCTTATAATTGCTTCCTGCTGGGTATGGGCGAATTTATCTTTATCCTGAAAGAAAAATTTTAGGTTAATTGTCAAATTCTAGGAAAGGTAACTATATCCTTCATTATTATTCAGTCTGTGTATAATGCCAAAGTTCAGGGTTTATCTCAAGTCCTTATTCAAGTAGTCTTTGAGACTGGATCATCTCAGCTAGTCATCTCAAAATTGCTCTGAGCACCTTGTAGTTCAAAGCTGATCTGTAGATGATGTTTGTCAGCTTAATGATATTATTATTGTCCACATGGAATTGTTGTTTTGTGGGGCCCCATCTTCTTTCTGGAGACTTCAGTTGATGTTAGGCCTGGCCATGATTTCCTGCAGAAAACTGATAAGAGACTCGAGCACAAAGACAGATATATGCAGCTATTTGAAGCCTTTTTTCTAGAATTAGTTAGTACTCAATATGACCATTCATATCTTAACAAAGTTTAAAGTATATATATATATACCTATATATATATTACTCTTATAAATTTTGATATAAAATTCATACTTTAAGAAAAGTTTAAAGAATCAGAATATAATCAAAGAGTTAGATTAGTAATAGAATAGTCCCTTAATTAATTTGGCTTTTGTCCTGTCCCATAGCAGAAGAAGGCTCTTTTATTCTGGCATGATACAGGGAGTTTGCATTTTCCTTTTAACAACATGCTTGAGTTTAAAGGAGAGAGTCATTCTCCAACTCCAAAGTCAGCTTTAAATTTTAATTGAACTGGGACTATTAGAAGACCAATAGTGTTAAATCTTTAGAGAAAAGCAGAAACAAACATTCAGGAAGACATAAAATTTTTTAGATAATATATACCCATATGCCGTTTCACTGTGTTTCCTGGGATAGATGATTTGTCCCTTTTCTTCAGTTGTCTCATTTGTCTTGTGTTCTTCAGATTCCTTAACCTTCATTCTCCTAAAAGACAAAAAAAAAAAAAACAAAAAACAAAAAAAAAACAAAAAACCTTTCCCCAAGACTAATTTTGGGGATGTTCCTTTTTGGCAAATTATTATCTGATTAAATGAAAAAAAACATGTGTTACTGGTACAAGTTAGTTAAATTAGATGTTCATGCTGGTTGATGAACTATCACCTCCTCTAATTAAGAGGTCTCTCTTGTTCAAATCGAACCTTTATCAATTTCGATGGTACCCACAGCTTATCTTCTGTAGAAACAAAAGCAAAACCTCTGGGAATCAATATGGTGCTTTCTTAGAAAATTGGGAATCAATTTCCCCCAAGATCCAGCTATACCACTCTTAGGCATATACCCAAGAAATGCTCAATCATACCACAAGAGCACTTGCTCAGCTATGCTTATATCAGCATTGTTTGTAATAGCCAAAACCTGGAAACAACCTAGATGCCCTTCAACTGAAGAATGGATAAATAAATTGTGGCACATATACACAATGGAATACTACTCAGCAGAGAAAAACAATGACATCATGAGGTTTACAGGCAAATGGATAGATCTAGAAAAAGTCATCCTGAGTGAGGTAACCCAGACTCAGAAAGACAAATATGGTATGTACTCACTCATAGGAGGATACTAGATGTGGAACAAGGATGACTGGACTGCTGCTCACATCACCAGGGAGGCTACCTGGAAAACAGGACCCCAAGAAAGACACGGAGACCACCAATGATGGAGAAATGGATGAGATCTGCGTGAACAGCCTGGACATGAGTCGGAGCAATGAAGGGCGAGGGTCAAGGGAAAGAGAGCGGGAGATCCCAGGTGGATCAAGAACAGAGGGAGAACAAGGAATAGGAGACCATGGTAAATGAAGACCACATGAGAAAAGGAAGAAACAAAGTGCTAAAGAGGCCCACAGAAATCCACAAAGATACCCCCACAAAAGACTGCTGGCAATGGTCGAGAGACAGCTGGGACTGACCTACTCTGGTGATGGGATGGTCAAACACCCTAATAGTTGTGCCAGAAACCCCATCCAAGGACTGAGGAATCTGGATGCAGACATCCACAGCTAGGCCCCAGGTGGAGCGCTAGGAGTCTAGTGAGAAAGAGGAGGGTTTATATGAGCAAGAATTGTTGAAACCAAGGTTGGATAAAGCACAGGGACAAATAGCCAAACGAATGGAAACACATGAACTATGAACCAAAGGCTGAGGGGCCCCCAACTGGATCAGGCCCTCTGAATAGGTAAGACAGTCGATTGGCTTGATCTGTTTGGGAGGCATCTAGGCAGTGGTACCAGGTCCTGGGCTAGTTGCATGAGTTAGCTGTTTGAAACCTGGGACTTATGTAGGGACTCTTGGCTCAATCTGGGAGGAGGGGACTGGACCTGCCTGGACTGAGTCTATCAGGTCGATCTCAGTCCTGGGGGAGACCTTGATCTGGAGGAGGTGGGAATTGGGGGTGGCCTGAGGGGAAGGGGAGGGGGCAGGAAGGGAGAGAACAAGGGAATCTGTGGCTGTTATGTAGAACTGAATAGTATTGTAAAATAAAATAAAATTAAAAAAAAAAAAAGCAAAACCTCATCCCCAACATAATACATACCCTGGTTTCCATTCTGAGGTCAGCACATCCTTAAAGTATATAGGCTGATTTAATTCTGTAGTTTTTTCTATTTTCCAATGTCTCTCTGCAGCTGTTGTTCCTTTCTCATTGGCATTGAGAAAATTCAAAGTTAATAGAGCATTATGCAGTCTATTTCTGGGGGTTTTGTTATCCCTTTCTGTTTATTTAGCATATCCTTTAGAGTTCTGTTTGATCTTTCTATAACTGCTTGACCTGTAGGATTATGTGGTATACCTGTAATATGCTTTATATTATAATAAGCAAGAAACTGTTTCATTTTAACAGAGACATATGATGGAGCATTGTCAGTTTTGATTTGTGCAGGTATACTCATGATGGCCATAACCTCTAACAAATGAGTGATTACAGAGTCAGCTTTTTGTTTTGTTTTGTTTTTGTTGTTGTTGTTTTGTTTTGTTTTGTTTTTGGAGACAGGGTTTCTCTGTGTAGCTTTGCGCCTTTCCTAGAACTCACTTGGTAGCCCACCAGGATAATCTCTGTGATTTCTTGGCCAGCCTGGGCTACCAAGTGAGTTCCAGAATCAGCTTTTTCAGAACTCAAAGCAGTTGCCCTTTGAAATCCTGAATAAGTATCGATGGTGTGGTGTACATATTTTAATTTTCCAAATTCTGCAAAGTGAAACACGTCCATCTGCCAGATTTCATTCCTCTGAGTACCCTTTGGGTTACATCCTGCTGATAATGGCGTTTGATTGTAGAAGGAACAAGTAGGACATTTCTTTACTAATTCTTTGGCTTGTATTTTGGTGGTCATGTATTCCCACTTCTGTAGAAATATAAAAAATGAATTAAAAAAGCAGTTTCACAGCAAAATTGCATCTTTTAGCCATAGCATATATTGCCAAGAATAACTTTTCACTGTGATTTTACCAATAGTCAAAGCTATCGGTATATAAACATGCTAATATGTCATGACATTAGCATATTTACTCATTTTCTTTCCATGGTAACTTTTCCTAACAGTGCTGGCACATTGACTAATCTTACAGACTACAATCTCGCCTAAAGTTTCTGGAACACAGCAACAAGCAAATCATCTCAAATCTCCATATATACATCAAGAACCACATACATTCTCTCAAAAATATTGATCAGCACTTATTATGTTTACACATCATTCTAAGAAATGCATCCCTGTAGGATGTATGTCTGTGTGTGTGTCTGTGTGTGCGCTTCAAGTTCATGTGCACTCTAGAATATTATGCAATAGACAATGAATTTATAATATATTTTATATATAATAATGAAATTTAGTAAATTAATATATACAGATATTAACATATATCTGTGTATGCTGACAGCTCCATGCAAGCTATAGAGCTGATATATGATGTATTATATAATGTATAATTATGTAATTTAATAAGATAGTACATCTATTTATGAGTCATGCTGCATGAGAACTCAGATTTTCTATAGACTATATAACATTATTATATATAAATTCTAGAATACCAGTACAATACAATGCACAAAATACATGCATGTGTATCTGTGTGGATTTGTCTGTTTGTGTGCATACATGTGTTTATGTGGTGTGTGTGTGTGTGTGTGTGTGTGTGTGTGTCTGAATTTAAGTAGAGATGCTGTATGTGTAGTTTAGGATTCATACTCTAGAATTTCAAAGATAACTAATCTTTTTTTTTTTTTGGTTTTTCGAGAGAGGGTTTCTCTGTGTAGCTTTGCGCCTTTTCTGGGACTCACTTGGTAGCCCAGGCTGGCCTCGAACTCACAGAGAAGATAACTAATCTTATAGACTGTAATCTGGTCTAAAGTTTCTGGAACACAGCAGTAAGCAAATTATTTCAATTCTTGATGTGTACATATCAAGAACCTCATACTTTTCTCTAAAAATACTATTAGTACTTATTATGCTAAACATCATTATAAGAAACATCAACATATCACTGAAGCAAAAAGATATAAGTCCTTTTCTTTAAGGTTTTACATCAAATCAAAGAAGTAGGCAATAAGCAAAGAGAATGTATAATGAATTCATATGCTACATAAACATACTATATAAGCTTAAAACATGATAAATACTTAACAATACATATGGATATTAAGAA
Source organism: Peromyscus leucopus (assembly GCF_004664715.2). NCBI lineage: Eukaryota > Metazoa > Chordata > Mammalia > Rodentia > Cricetidae > Peromyscus > Peromyscus leucopus. The sequence goes on along the minus strand of NC_051068.1, from coordinate 121,459,827 downwards.
GCACTGCAGGTATATTAATGGATTGGGGCAAATGACACATAAGTATATGCTTGTGGGGGTGGTGTCTTTTATCTTCATTATTTCTATATTTCATGATTGTCAATGTACTTATTAAAAGGCATTTGAAATCCCCAAAGCAATCAATGTGTCATTTTCATGGTATTTCAATAAATATAGCATATCAAACCATTTGTTTCACAAAACCCAAGCAAGTCTCCTAATGAAATTATTCAAGACAACCCTATGCCCATTTGTTCTCGAAGGCATTTTATAAACAGATGTGTTCTTCATAATCTGTTGAATGCCTGTTTTCATGAATATGTGTTTTATTCTTGTAACTATACTATTTATAACTGTCTTGAGTAATAGGGCCCTTTATTGCAAACTCAAAATTAATGATTCAATAATATTAATTTGGAAAGGTATCATTAAACAGGAGAGTATATGAAATTAGTGTTAGATTCATAGATGGAGAATTCCTTGAGTAGTTTTTAATCCTGTATGTTACATCTTTTAAACTCCACAAAGAGAAAGTCTCTAGATGATGGAGCAAGGAGAGTAGGGTATGTAAGAGTGGAATGGTTAAAAGGTCTCCTGTCATGAGAAGCTGAGGTGAGCCCTCTGTCGGTAGGGATGTGGAAAGGTATTCTGGGATGTGTCAGGCTGAAGCTGAATAGGCAGCTTCATAGGCAGAATTTCTTCTTCAGGGGAAGTTCAATACTGCTCTTTAGTCCTTTCAAGTGACCATTTCATCCCCAGATTATCCAGGATAATCCCCTTCACCGAGAACTATCTGACTTCAGATGTTAATCACATCAAAATATCTTCACAGAAAAACATAGGTTGATGTTTGATTGAACAACTGCACTACAGATTCTCTGGGCATACACTGGGTTCCACAATCAGTTAACATGAAATTATCTAAGATAAACATGTCAACCCATAGAATAGAAACAGCCAGGGATTTTGGCTCTTGTTCTGATAGAAATGGGTGTTTTTATGTAATTGTAGAAGAAAAGAAATTAGAACCTGATTTATATTTCAATATTGACAATTATTGACAAATAACTGATGGAATGCAAGCCAGAAGCAAAGAAAATGAGAACAGCAAATGTAAGCACAGGTAAGGATAAGTAAAAGTGCCAAGAAATGATCAGGCTGAGGACATATGCTACAGTTAGCTTCCTGAGGATCTGGCCAAATGATTGAACAAGAGTCATTAAAAATGGCACTTCAGAGTTTGATTTTAGATAAGTAGGAGAATGAACTGAGGTTTAACTTGAAGGGCTAAGAATAGACAGTGTGGATTTGGGATAATATCAGAGAGAAAACTTTTAACAATCTCACAGACAAATAAAATGATGCTATTAAAAAATAGTTGGACAGATAAGTTTATAATGAAATAGTCATAATTTGGTGCAAATTAGCTACCCTTAAGAGGAAGGTTGACAGAAAAATAGTAGAAACACTAAAAACAAACAAACAAAAATAAATGAACCCAAGGATGTAGGCTTATTGGGAAGACAAATAGACAAAGTGGTCCCCAGAAAAGAGACTGGCTCGGTGTTCATACACTGTTGTTAAGTATATATAAATAAATAACTGTACTCATTGAATGTACTTATGTGAGTTTCATTGGTGACTTGGTTAAAATGCAAATAGTACCTCTGGCTGGAGTTATTCTAAGGGATACTAAGGACTGAGCAAATATACAAAATAATGCAAGCAGTACTCTTGCTTTTTCTAAACCATGTAGAAAATAAATGTATTTGTCAACACAGAAATTTAGATTATTAGCATCAGAAGATAATTTTCTTGGTTACTTGTAATGAGATTTTTCTCTGTCCCACCAGCTCCCAAATAATGACATGAGACTTCTTATTAATCCTGAAAGCTCAGCCTTAGTTTAGGCTTGTTTCTAACTAGCTCTTATAAGTTAAATTAACCCATTTCTATTAACCTGCATGATGCCATGTGGCTTGTTACTTTTATCTCTCCTCCTGTGTGCCCTGTGTCCTCTGTGTCTGGCTGGCAACTCACCCTTTCTTCTTCCCAGAGCTCTCTCTGTCCAGAAGTCCCACCTTTACTTCCTGCCTAGCTATTGGCTGTTCAGCTCTTTATTAAACCAATCACAGTGACACATCTTTATACAGTGTAATGAAATATCTTGCAACATTCCCCCCAACTTTGTCTAAATAAAAAGGAATGATTTTAACTCTAACACAGTAAAAACTATATATTTCCAGGAGATCTCTCCCAGTCAAATCTAATCTTCCTTAACTTTGAAGGAATACATAGCTTTTCATTTCCTATGGAAACAAAAGCATAGCCTCTCCCTCAATGTAACTTTTTTTTTTTTACTTCCTTTCTGAAACCAAGCCATCTATAAAGGGTATAGGCTGGTTTAATTCAGCAGTCCCATCCATAACCCAATGTCTTTCAGCAGCTGTAGTACCCTCATCAGTATTCAAAAAATTCAAAGTCAACAAAATAACATTACAAGATGCCCTGTGTATTTCTTATCCTTAAGTGGCTTATTTTTTCAATTACTTTATTCTTTATTTAGAGACTCTATTTTATTATTTATAATTTATTTTTATGACTATCTATACCCATTTTCTTTTCTTTTTAAGCCTGTGCCATTTTTAAACACACTGTAGCCCGTTTAGAGGTGTTTTCCCATCTTAATCTGTCTTTACTGAGCACCTTCAGCCTTCTATGACAATGCTAGCCACTGCACAGATCAGCTTAGCACATGGTGCTGACTCATGGTGCTGGTGGCTGGCTCCAGTTCACAGGCAGTGGCCAGTAGCTGCACCACTGTATAGCAACCACCAACCCCCTGAGAGACTGCAGAACTAAATAGTCACATCCAGCTCTTTGTCCAGAAATTTTCTTAGCTTTCTCTAGCCCTGTATTGTATATTCAAGCCCCATGTTGATTACCATATATAATGAGTCTTTCTCTGTGGTGATATATTGTGTACCCCAACATATTGTGTACCCTAATAAATTTATTTGGGAATTAGAGGACAGAACCAGCTTCTAGATTAGACCTAGAGGTCAGACAGTGGTGGCACACACCTTTAATCCTATCACTCGGGAGGCAGAGATCTGTCTGGATCTCTGTGAGTTCAAGGCCACACTGGGAACAAAGCCAGACATGGTGGCACACACCTTTAATCCCAGTACCTGAGATTTCATGCCTTAGCTTGGGAAGCACACAGGCCTTTAATCCCAGGAAGTGACATGGCTGGGTGGAGAACGGTATATAAGGCATGAGGAGACAGGAACTAAGCAGAAGTTCAACTGAAACCCTCAGAGGTGAGGACTCAGAGACATTCAGTCTGAGGATTCATGGAAACAGGATCAGCTGAGGAGTTGGTGAGGTGCGGCTGTCTGTGGCTTACTCTCTGATCTTTCAGCTTTCACCCTGATACATGGCTCCAGGTTTTTTATTAATAAGACTTGTTTAGCAATTCATGTTACATTTCTCTGTCCCACCAGTTCCCAAATGATGACATGGAGGCTTCTTATTAATTATGAAAGCTTGACCTTAGCTTAGGCTTATTCCTAACTAGCTCCTATAGCTTAAATTAACCCATTTCTATTAATCTACATGCTGTCACGTGGCTTGTAGCTTTTACCTCTCCTCCTGTATGTCCTGTTTCATGTGTGTCTGGCTGGTGACACTCCCTTTCTTCTTCCCAGAGCTCTCTGTCCAGAAATCCTGCCTGTACCTCCTGCCTAGCTATTGTCTAGTTAGCTTTTTACTAAGCCAATCTCAGTGATACATCTTTATACAGTGTAATCAAATATCTTGCAATAGTTCCGGAATGAAGCGAATATTATTGGATTTGAATTTGCACCACACTTTGGCCATAGTGCTGCCCAGCATCACTCCTCTCACTGGTCAGATAAATTACCATTCATTAAAAACAAATGAACTTATAAAGTGAATATTCAGGTAACTAACTTGTAAAAATTATGTCACAGCACAAATTTGGAAGAATGCCCATTCATATTCTACTTTTAAAATGTTTCCAGTTTCATGCTTCTTTGTCCTTCATATTTATTATGTAGTCATATTTAAATCATAATTTCTGTGTAATTTGTTGTCTTAGGATAGCCAAGAGGCACCCCAGTGAGGGTCCCACATCAATAATGTAGCAGAAACCAGAAGCCGGGAACCAGACCCATGACTTTGTAATAAACACTTGCAAGTAAAGATACATGGACAAAATGATTTACTGAGTGACTCACTGTGTCACACTACAGGATCTGTGATGAGATCCCCCCCTTTTTTTCCCTTAAATTTTATCAGGAGGGGAGTGCAAGGTCAGAGGGTAGATATGAGAAATGAATGGGTTAGGATGTATGATGCAAAAGACACAAAGTTTAAATAAAAAGAAATTTTGAAAAAAGAAGTACCTTAATGACATAATTAGTGAAATTATTTCCTATAATTTTAAAATGATTAAACAAAAATTGTTTATGATTTAATTAATAGCTATAATCTCTTATTATTTTATTATATCATCATTGCAGACAATATAAAAGGGATGCCCAATACCAATTATATTATTTTTCATATATTGAATAAATGTGTGTAAGGTCTAGTAGGTCTGGGCATTGTAATATATCACATTTTATTTGCTTAAAATGACAAGATCAGTATAGTGGGACACTGTCAACATGTCTTCTGTTGTATAGAATTGTGTGAATTAAACTTCTTTGGTTTCTAAAAATAAAGACAGAGTATGGCTAACTGAGGAGGAAGTTTTTCATCAGGAGAAAGAGAAGTTCAAGCATGACATTTGTGCCAGGGTCTTAGGCTTTCTCTAAGTATTACCATCAGCCAAAGCTCATCTTGAAGAAGGTCACAGTGTTGCAGTCACAGGAAAAGATGTCTTATTAGCTTAACTTAGAACAGTAGCTACAAATTCACAGAAAATTTTGACCATTTAAAGCTTATCTAAGTTAGAAGATAAAAAAATCTCTGGGGGTAATAGTGACACTTTCACAGACATCCATTAAGAATAACTTCTGGAAGTATTTTAGATTGTGATGAACATTTACAATATATTCACTAATTTAATTTTATATTGATGTTTAAATGAGAATTACTCTTATTTATTAAATTTATATTTGTTTGCTTATATTTTGAATAATTTATGCTTGAAGCTTTTGTGTAATATACTTGAGAGTAATAGATGATAGAATTGTTGACCTTTATGGATCTTTTAGCTGATACAGTTTGGGAATAAGTATACAAACAATTGGCTCATATGCTATACTAGCTTCTTTGGGCCAAGACAGAATAGTGAGTAAATTTCATTGAGGACATTATTTGGTTTCTAAAAATCATAAAACTTCTTATTTGTTCAGTGTTGGCCAACAAATCATCTTAAGATAGTAATCGTTATCTCTTAGTTTTCTGATATAAGAGAGAGCAGTTGTCTAAAAAATGAAAAGTTTAAAATCTTGTTACTATTCCTTAAGCTTCTCAGTCTTTAGAGAACAATTTTTTTTTTAATTTTTTTGGTAGCACTTCTTCCGTTCAACAAAATGATAAATAGCAGAATATTACTGAAGTTTAAATATTTCTGAGAGAGCTATTCTTCACTCCCTGCTGTTTACAAGTAAAACATTGTCTACAAATAATACAATACATTAGCTGTCCTCTTTATCATACAGCCATGTTGAATACTTGTAACATTTATAAAGAGACACCAACTGATTGCAAGATGAGCGTTACCCTTGAGCAAATTATGAGCACATTTATTTCAGTCTTATGCGTTTGAAACTAATTTTCTGGTAATATCAAAAGTGTTCATAGAATTAACTTCCTGTCACTTCAGCAGTATTCATGTGAATATTTTATGATTTTGCATTGCTGTATTTGTCTAGAGTTGTGACATGATCGAGTCATTCTCCGAGGGAAACACATTAATAATTAAACTCTGTCCAATGTGGAGTGCTGAGGATGACAGCATAATTGTACATTTCCAGAGACCATCTTGCATGGTGGAGAAAGAGAATTGCCCCACCACCATTTAAATGTCAATTTCAAATTCTTTCTAAACTAAAACAGTGCTTTGGAGGAAAAGGGGAGGGGGAGTTAGGGTTGATGTCAAATTTGGAAAGTTCTCTTTACTTTAAAATGTGAGCTAAATGTGAATAGCCTCCTTCACTCTTTCCTTCTCCTCCCAAATTAACTGTCAGTTGGAAGTTCTTTCTTTTGGCAACATAATGTCATCCTGGGCTTTGCAGTAGAACTGCTTAAATGATAAACACTCCTTGCGTAGATTAGCTCCATAGGAAAGAGTGCTGCTGACATGGGAGCGTTGATTGCTCTCAGCTCCGAGATTAGAGTCTTTTTTTTTTTTTTTTTTTTTTTTTAACATGGAGAACTTCAGCAATAATTTAAGATTTTAATCCACTTCCCAGTCAAACAGTAGTGGATGGATCATGCTGGGTGGCTTATTTATGTTTTCTATTTGGATTCTTAAAATAAAGCTATTGGATTTTTAGAAGTGAGATTTCAAACTTTTTCTGAGATTCATACATTATACACATTAAAACTCACTTTTATATATCTTACCTAAACAAATTATGCTTAGGAATTTTTATCAGAGAAAGACTAATAAAACTGAATTCAACACAAACCGAGACTAAAAGCAGGGAAATGATCCCAAATTAGGTTGATGTGAAATTTGTAGGTAAATATGGAGTCAACCTCTCAATTGAATATCATTTTGTTTTGAATATACACATTCTTTAGAAATAATTGGTATTTTCATATTATTTACTATTGGCTAGACAATTACAAAATTTTTCAAAAATTTGACTTTCCAATATTTATCATAAAGACATAAGACCATGATTTAAACACAATATAGCATATAGCTGTTTTGTTCATAAAGAAAAATCATGGAAATTAATCTGGATTAATGGAAAAAATAAAAGATTTGTTAAATAAATAGGATTGCTTACAATGTCAAGTATTTTAGTGATGCAAATAAAAGAGTTCAATCACTAGAAAACTGGTCATTTGATGTTTTTTCCATTGATTTGTTCATTCAGTGTAGAAATATTCATTAGATACATATTGAGTGCAGTCAGTAGTTTTGATAAGGGCAACACCACAGTACAGAGAACACTCACGATTGAAAGGAGCCAGCATTTCATAATAGAGTGAACAAGGCTAAATGCTGGAAGGTATGATGTTCTACAGTACTTTGAAAGATACTAAGAACAAACAAGTGAACTGAAGAACGGAAGAGTCATGGAATTATTCACTTAGCCAAAGAAGATTTCCAGAAGCTGAAAGTGAGTGAAATTCTAAAATGTCTAAGAGCAGAGTCCTCCCAGTTGAGAAGCTGCGAGGGAGAGACTGAAGATGATCATCATCATGGAAATGAGATGTAAGATGTAAGATGTAAGAATGAGATGCAAGAAGGTGAGGAGCCTCCAGTGTGTGAGGAATGAAGCAGAGATGAAGAAAAGCTGGCAGCCCCCACCGCAGCTGCAGCCTGGAAGCCATGGGGAGGAGCAGGGATTTCACTTTGCATCCGATGGGAAGGCACTAGAGAAAGCTGAGCAAGAGGCTAAACTGATGTGAGTATTGAAAATAGTATATTCATAATGCTGTAAATGGAATGCAATCTCTTAGTAAAGGCAGCTTTGGAAGGAAGACTTGCTACAGAGACTGAGGAGACATGTGCTGGGATTAGTGTATTATGTAAAAAAATTGTATTACTTTTACTTAATTATGCTTTTTTCCCTACAATATAATTTTATCATAGTCTTCCCCTCCTGGAACTGCTCCTGGATCATCTTCACCTCCCAATCATAACTGTTTCCTCTTCTGAATTCTGATCCAAGGGGACAGAGGCATAGTCCTATATTCTTACTTTACTGGTCCTCTTATCTGATTGATTTATAGCAAGTCTAAAGAAAATTTGTCAGTTGTATGGGTGGATTGATATTCAAAAAAGTAATTGTTTTTAAATTTTCATATAATCAAATCACTTATTTTCATTTTTACTTCTGATTATACCTCTACCATTTTGTTGCTGACTCTTTTGCCAGGTGATCCAAATAGGTATGGTGTTCTATAAGGTTTGGTCAGTGTTAGGTTTAGCTATGGAGTTCTATGAGGTACGGTCCTGGAGAATATTCAGAATGTATGTGTGTATGTGTGTGTAAAACTTTGTATTATGGCTATATTGTTCTGATATTTTAAAAATAGTGATAAATAAATATATAGATGGATGGTAGAAAATAGATAACAGATGATAGATAACTCAGGTAATTTACTAAGTTTGGCACTTTAGTTGTAACAAACCATTAGAAATCCATCTATTGGGGTAGACAAGATAGCTCACCTCATAGAACTCTCTCCATCAAGTCTGAGGATATGCATTATATTACCAGGGTATACATCGTTGAAGGAAAGAACTAACTCCTCCAAATTGTCCTCTGATCAAATTAGGCATGACATGGTACCTCCACCCTCTCTATAAACAAATTTAACAATTTTGTTGTTGTTGTTTTAAGGCGATGTGGCTGTAGTTGGTCTGAACCCCTGTGTAAATTACACTGGCCTGGAACTCCTAAGGATCTACCTTCTTCTGATCCCCTCAAAACAAAGTGCTGGGATTAAAAGTATATGCTACCATGCCTAGCAACAGAAAATTTAAGATATATTTTTTAAAAATCAAAAGTCACTAATTTATTATTTCTATATTGGATGACATTTCTTCTTTGCAGTAGTCAATATGTAAAAAAAAAAAAATCACAAAACATAGGGCCATATCTGAATTTTTTGAGACCTCTAAAACTGCAATTACCAAAACCAGGTCTGAGAATAATCAACCTTGACGATCCGCAATTGCTATGTTTATATTGTTTTTGTTAGCAATAAGTTCTAGAAAGAAGAAGCAAATAAAAATAACACCCCTCAGCAATTTTTGGAATTTATTCAGAAAACTATCTTCCAGATAACATAAATGTTGTCAAAACAATTTCCTACATTTCTCCACATTCTACATCTACATTGAGACATCCCTGCGAAGTCACTGCCAACTTCTTAACCTACAAGTCTTGGATTTCATTATGATTACTGTCCTACACAAATTTGGCACATAAGGCAAAGCTTTGGTTTATAAAATTGTGTTCTCAGGTTTGGGAAATTGAAATGTGTTTTAGTAAAAACATCAACTAAGGAGCAATTTTGACAATTATCTTTCAAAGTCTATATAGTTTTGTCTCAATATGATAGGTAGAAAGTAATAGTCAGTCATTCTGTTGGGAGAACACTCATTTAGTTACTGAAATTGTATATCCTAAAAGAATTAAGTAAACAAACTGGCCAAAAAAGGTCAAAGAAATGATTCCTAATGATATTCTTCTATACTCACAGATTGCTGCTTTGCCCAGTTGTCACAGAGGCTTTCTTCAGAAGCAGATGGGAGCAGGTACAGAGACCCACATCCAGACATTATGAGGAGAAAGTCTAAATTGGAGGTCTCCATCAGGATCCTGTCCTCTGGGATTAGGGAACCCCGCAAAAAGAGAAGGAAGAAATACTGTAGGAGTTGGAGGGGATGGAGGGCACCAGGAGAATATTGTCCACTGAATCAGCTGAGCCGGGCTCTTATGGAATTACAGAGACTGAAGAAGCAATCATGGGGCTTTTCTGGGTCTGAATTAGGTCCTAAGCATATATGTTATGGCTATTAGCTTGTTCTTGTGTGACTCCTAACAGTGGGAATGGGTGTGATTATGACTCTTTTGCCTGCACTTGAGACTCTTTTCCTCCTATTGGGTTGCCTGGTACAGCTTCCATATGAGGATATGAGGGCTTTCACTTTGTTTTATTGGGTCCTGTTTGATCGTGTTTGATTGTTGGCTCATGGAGACTGCTCTTTTCTGAAGGGAAAGAGAGGGGAAGTGGATCTGAGGCAGAAGGGAGGGAGGGGAAACTGGTGAGGATGTATTCTATGAGAGAAGAATCTATTTTCAATAAATTTAAAATAAAATAAAATGACCTTGAGTATCATGGAAAATAAAATCTATAATGGGGGAGGACAATAGAGATCTGGTCACTCTGATGGCCTTGATCATTTTGAAAAGTTGTCATGATGAAACTTGCAAGTTTCAAAATATACATATATATTTCCTATAGCCACTATTATTAACATCTTATTAACCAATCAATATTAATTTTTCTTTATGTTATAGTTAGACCAATGATAGAATATTCTGATTTATCCACAGGAGACATTTAATGAAGTTTTGTTCTTTGTAAACCATAGCTTGAATTTTTAGGAGTATGGATAAATCAGTCCTTAAATAACTGATTTTTTGTTTCCTTGTTGATAGAGAATAATACATTTCATTATATTTGGAATGTTTTAAGAAAAAAATGTTTTTACTTCAAAACTGTCTTTAAAAATCACAGATCTGGCCGGGTGGTGGTGGCACATGCCTTTGATCCCAGCACTTGGGAAGCAGAGCCAGATGGATCTCTGTGAGTTCAAGGCCAGCCTGGTCTACAGAGTGAGATCCAGGACAGATCTATAAACATTTTCTGCTGTAACACTTGTCATTTGTCCTTCATGAATGACATAGAATTTTATTGTCCTTGACTACAAAACTTTCACAGCCATAATAGAGAATCAAAGGCTGGTACATTTAGGGACCAATCTCCTTACTTCTTCTTTTACTACAGTATCTTTTGGTTTAGACTCTTCCACCACAATTTTTCCTTGGTCTTTCATGTATTTGACCAATTTACAAACTTAATTTTTATACTTCAAAATAATACAGCAGTATACTTGAGTAATCACACATACAACTATGCTTGAAAATCAAATATATCTTATGATTTTCTCTGATACTTATAACCACTGGTGAGCTTTTTAGACCTAAGCAACTTTTATTTGATATCCACTGTACAGAAAATTTCTCATAGACTTTTAAATGTCGGGCTTACAAAACTCCACTATACCATCAGAGGTGTAAACTCTATGCCCATTTCTTTTCTTACTAAATAACAAAGTTGGCCACCTTTTCACAAGCTCATATACCAATGAAATTAATATTTAAAAAGATATGGTATCCCTGTTTGGATATTCAAAGTATTCTGAATGACTTCTGTATAGATGGACTCTGACAATATAGAATGAACCTTGCATACAAAGTCTTGGGTTCATGTTCCATTACCGTCACCTATTCCAAGAAAAATCAAATATCTTCATCAATGTGGCCTTCTTTTTCTGGCTCTCTACCCAACCAGATTTTCTCAAGAGGGAGTAGACATGGTTTTCACACACATGTAACAATATGTATAGTGTACTATGACTCCTCTAGAGACATTTTTAACTTCCATGTAAGAACTCTGAAGTCAAAAGACTGGTGCCCACTTTCACTACTTCCTAGATATTCATTGAGGAAAAGTTACTGCCTATCTCCACCCCGTTCTTTGATGATTTCTAGTACAGGAATAACAGCAGCACAGCCATGAGAGTTTGTGAACAGTGAGAAAAAGCCTGGCTAAATTGAATGTGATCATGAGAAACATGAGTTCCCATCATCACTGTTTTACTTATGTCATTTAAAGAGCTTCTTAGCAATGTTACAAATTTCTAATCAATTTATGTTGTATTTGGAGAACTTGACCAAGAAAATACTTAAAAACAGTTTCACATTGTCTCCTAAAAGGAACATAAATTTGCTTCTTCTATCCATTCAGATTGTCATGAGTGCATTTTCAACTCTTTTCTTCATTTACTAAAAACTACTTGAGGTTTTTATACTAGTGTTCTGTCTATAAAATTAATGACACTGCTTTTCCTTTCTCTGTGTCCTGGAAAATATTCCAAGCACTTGAAAGTACCAGTCCACAGACATGTGCCAACATTCCCTAGGAATTCTTTTGGAGTGTTATTTGAGGGAAACCATAATTATGATAATCCTTTCTAATGTTTTAATTGTCAGTCAGATCAGGCCAGGTGTTTTAATGCTTAGGTATGCCTTAAACCATTGGAAATATATAATTTCTTAGAGTCTCATTTTTTTTATTTTCATGATTTATAAATGAAGCTTTATTTGTAAAGGGTTGAACTGATCTTATTGTTATCCCTCTCAGATGTCTCTTCCATCTTCCTATTAGTTGTCTATTCTTATTTCCATTTTATTTCAGAGCTGTTTCTCAACAAGTTTCCTGGTTCTCTGATTAGCAATATTCTCCACAGAGACTGCAGAAGTCTTCATGGTCTCCAGTAAACAACACCTTTTCCGAGTGCCCTTGCAACTGGCAAGCACTTCTGTCCTGATTTACATTGCCATGGCTCATCCATGACCTCACAAGGACACCATTGATGCAAATAAGACATTTAGTCACCCCTTATGTCTCTGACTCCAGAAGAAGACAGTGCATTTCCAAGATTTATAGAGATGTGTGTCTTCTCCTTTGCCTGTCCTTAATTGGGTCTAACTTTTACAATGTTTGACAGCAATTTATTAAGGAAACAAGGCTAGGATTTTGAATAGCTTCTACTATTCCTCATGAGGCTGAATTTTTTTCCACACATATGTTTTTATTATCAATGTTGGCTTTAGGAATCAAGTACAAGAAACTTTATGGCATCATATCTTTCTTGCTTTTCCTTTCAGTTACTAAACTTAATTTCATTTTCCATGTGCTTCATTAATAACCTTTCTAGAACTCACTAGATTAGAAAGACATTCTTTAATGTTTTACACAACTTTGTCCACCTCTGCTTGCAGTTGCTGTTCCTGTACTCCCTTCTTCTTGGTTCTGATCTAGAAGTAGCTGACAGAATGCCAGGAACCAAGGCAGAGGAAATATTTACCAATATGTCACAGAAAGCAGTGCCTAGCATATGGTAGGCTCCAAAATCCTTTATTCTCTCTCAATACCATTGGTAGAATGTAATTGTCATTTAATCATAATTTTAGGAGACATATCATCAGGTTATATACTAAGGTTGTTTTTCTTAAGAGTATTTAAGAAGGCAGGCATAGTTGAATAATCTAGTGCATGTATGCCGAATAATAGTAAAATACAAATAATAGTAAAATATAGCAATGTAAATATTTGATCACTGGGATAACCCAGGTCATTTGTAACTTTTCCATGGCAAAAGTATGGTTAAGGAGGCTTTACCCTGTGCAGGCAGAGAATACATACATGTATTTACTGTGAATTGTAATGGGTCATATTTGTCAACCAATGTAGTGATACAACACAGACCTAACAAATGAGAATATCTGAAAGGCATTATGTCCATCTCCAGGATGGGATGTCTCGAGGCCTAGCTCAAGAATATTCTGAGAATGGATGTCCAACATTGACTTCTGAGTTAGCAACAAAGATTCCATCAAAGACCATTCCATGCTTCATCACTCTCAGCAGAGTCTGTTATCTCGTGTTCCCACTGAATACTCATGGTTAGGATATTGGTGAAAGTATATTAATTTCTTCTCATGTCTCTGTAAACGGATTTCTTTAAAATAAAATAAAACTATATTTTGAGATGGTTAAAATTACTTCCAATGATAAAAGAACATTTATTCTCCCTTGCAACTATGACAGACAATCTTGGTTGTCAAATGGGCACATCCGGGAAGAGGGAAGCTCAACTAAAGAATTCCTTCCATCAGATTTCCTAAGTGTATTTCTGTGGGGGATGTTCTTGATTGCTATTTGATAAATGAGGGTCCAGCCCACCATGGACAGTACCATCCATAAGAGAGGTGGGTCTGAATTACATGGAAGGTAACTGAACAGGAGCCCCAGGAGACACCAGTGACCAATGTTCCTTTGTAGCCTCTTCTTCAAGCTCCTGCTTGATTTTCCCCAGTGACAAACTGTAACCTGTAAGAAGCACCCAAAATTGCTTTTGGTCATAGTATTTCACATTGATATAAAGCAGACTAGAATACCACCTGCATTAAATGTCACCCTCTGCTAAAACAAATTTCTCTGATCATGGACTGGAGCAGCACTAGTCTATGGGTATAAAAATGTTTAGAAGGTTGTTTGACTTCATATCAATTTATTAAATATAACTACCATCTTCCTCCACAGATACTATGATCTCCCTAGATATCAGGTTTTCACTGGAATGCAGTGTCTCCATGGAAGAAGGGAGACCATACATATCTTGTGATTACTGTATATTTTGATTTTCTTTAGAAATATTACTAACTATGCAATTTTTGGTCCACAGGTAAGCAGTTAATCAACTTTATTATATAAATCCCAATTTTTATTATAAGTAATAACAGGAGTTCAAATTATTCCCATCCAAAAACAATAGTTAGCATTGATAGTGTCTTTGAATATTTTTATTGTAATGTGAATGTAATTATCCAACTTTATGGTTTTATGTCGTTTTTTTTCCTAGTAGAGAAATGGGGTCAAGAACTGTCTATGTAACCATTGATTCTTTGATGATAACTGTGAGAAATGCCTTTGGAAGTATTTTGGTAAATTTTAATTACATCATTTGTCATTTTTTACTGATTATGAAATTTTCTCAAGCATTATAACATATTTTTTTTTTACAATAGAAGTACAGAGTTTTAGAAGTTTCTCTGTTTGTGATGTGCACATTTCTATTTTAAAGATTTTTTTGGTGAAAGTGATCTAGATTATAAATAAGTCCAACTTTTTTTTTTTTAATTCTCATGATCGGTATTTACTCAGGTCCATTTTGAGAAAGACTTCCTTATTCAAATGCTATGAAAATACTCTTTTTGCTGCATGGCAACATGTATGTTGCATGCATAGTAAAATATATTAGTGAAATACCAATTAATACATTTAATTTCATACTCAGCATGGAAATGACTAACACATTGTAGTTGTTTATGTATTGGAATACTATATGCTAAGAAAAAGTAATGTGCAAAGACATAGAGGAAATACACTGATTATAGCGAACAAGGAATGTTTGAATTCAAGACTGTACACTATATCTGTCTTCATGTTCATAGAACTAAAATGAGCACTTGTCAAGATGTGCTCATGAGATTTAAATATTTTACTTTTAAGTTGTGATTCAAATGAGAATGCTTGAACTGAAAAACACAGGTGTGATCTTAGAGCACCCAACACACTCTTCATAAACACCCCTCCTTCAAGTGAAGCACTTTTACAACATTTAAAAGCTTAAGTTCAAGGATAGCATGTAGATGCTCAGATTCATAACTCTAAAGAAAACTGGAACTTCCTCAGTTCTTCAAGTAACTCTAACTGTGAAATTTGGCTTTTCAAATGTTATAAAAATAAGTCAAGAAAAGAAATTAAACAATTTCTTTTGAAATTATCTCATCAATTTACCAATTTTTAATACTTCTTGCTTGATTTTAGGATGAACTATCTATATTGTCAATATCTCTAAATTAGTTTGGCCTTGAGCTCCAACACTTTAACTAGAGACAATATTTCAAAGCTGAATTTGAAATAAGAAATATTTAAGTTTTTAAGATTGTGATGGTCTGGAGATTATACCTCATAATAGTAGAAGACATTTAACAAAAGATGGAGTTATTAGTGAATATTCACAGTTTTATTTTCTTCAATTAAAAATAATTTAAAAAGCATTACAATAATAGTATTTTTGTGTTAATTAATTAAAGATGTTCTAAAAAGTAATACCACAAACTGCATAATCTGCATAATTTATAGTCTTTGCTTTAGCATTCTTGGGGTGAGAAGTGCATGGTACAGGTCGTAACAGGATGCATCCTCTGATCTCTGTTCCCTGATCTGTCCACCTACTTACTGATGACTGTTACATTGTATCCTTACCATGTACACTCCTTAATTCCAATTTCCTTTTTTGAAAACCACACCAACCCTTTGGGATCTCACCAACTTCGGTGTGAACATATTTATACTAACTCCTTATATCTTCAAGCCAAAAATAAAAAAGTAAAATAATAATAATAATAAGGTATTTCCAGGTAGTAGAAGATAGAAAGAAAATTGAAAACAGAAATTGTGGAGAAGGGGCACACAATTCAATTTCCAACAAAGCTGACTTATCCCAAGATTGATTCAAGTAAATCATGGTTTTAAAATATTAACTTTAACTTGGTTTTTCATCAAAAATAAATTGCTGAAAACATCTTCTAAAATTTTCCACAAATACATTTTAAAATATTCAAGTCTATCAAAGTTCTAATTATGAATAATTATCTAAATAGTTAAAATATTCCTCTCATTCAATTTATAAATTCTTGCACTGAACTGAGTTTATTCTGACATTTGTTTAAAATGACATATGGGAAATATTAGAAATCGAAATAAGTCATATAAAATTAAGAAGAGATATTTGATGCACACTAGCAACTGAAGAATACTTATATTGTAATAATAGTTCCTTAATAGCTAATAATATTCTAAAACTTGGTTTTAGGATAGAATTATACAGAACTCACATGACATGTATATTCCATTATTCATTTTTTATTAAGTCATGCTTTGACAATTTCATACACGTAAATAATGCATTGTAATAACTGTTCTTCACCCACCTTCTTTAGTCTCCCTCCCACCACTATCAACTTTATCTAAACCAGCACAGTCTCTTTACCAGATTCATAACTTTTATTTTGACTTTGTGATCATTGAGTTGGAACAATCCATTAGAGCCTGGTGTGGTCAACTGTGGGTATAGACCTGAATTCATTTACTCCCTCTCTCCCTGCTTCTATTGGTAGCAAGTAGTTAGCACTCAGGTTTAGTGCCCTGATGAGTTTCTTCTCCATCCATGTCTGATCATCACTAGCCCTATTCTTGCATAGACACAATTCAGTTATCTTCAGGTGCCATGGGTTTCTTATTTTCACACCTGTCTTACTCAGAAGATGGCATTTTGCTCTTGTTCTCATTATCATCAGGCTCTTATATTATGTCTACACCCCCACTTTTGATGATGTTCAATGAGCTACTTAGACAGGATAGTGTAAGTGTAATGTTTAAGACTGAGCACTCACCTCTCACTTATTGTCAGCACTTTGTATATTTTTGAGTCTCTGAATTCACCACTACTCACTGGAGAGAAACATCTCTGATTAAGACAGAGAGTAGATTTGTCTGTGGACCTAAACATAAACAGTTAGAAGTCAGTTTCATACTATGTCAATTTAGCTACAGTATTCACATTATCCACTAGGCTTATAATGTTCCCTAGTATGACTTATTGATCAGACCTACAACTCGTGGCTTGGAGTCCATCCTGAGAACTGAGCCTCAAGTTCAGACAGAGAACAGTTGATTACCCCCATAACAGAGTGCTGCTATTGCACATCTGGTCATATCTTGCCTTGCTTATTGGTATTGCAGTTCAAGTGTTCAAATCTGGGTAAGATCATTGATACCCTTTTTCTCCCAAGCAGTCTGCATGGCCAGACTGGCTGACTAGAAAGACCCAAGAACCTTTCTGTCTCAGCATCAGGATAACAGATGCACACAACCATGCTCAACATTTTAATGTGGGTGGTGGGAATCCAAACTCATATTTTCATACTTTCAAATAAGTACTTCACACATAGCAAATTCCTAGTCCCAATCAGTTACCAGTTCTTAAAAAGAAGCAGCTGCTCTTGGACATATGTTAATTTGAAGAACAGAATAGACACAATGAAGCCATCCTGTTTCTTTGAAATTGTTTCTTGCTGTTTAATCAAAAATTAATTATAACATCAAATTCACTACAAAACACATTTCTTTCTGCAGGACTATAGCTCCTTTACATGAATTAAGTCATTTGATTTTTATTATTTATTTATGTATTTATTCATTTTTTGATATAGTGTCTCTTGTATCCCAGGACTCTGTGAGGGTCCTGTGCTGTTCCCTTTTGGGTGAGGGGGCAAGTACGTTCAGAGGCAATGACACAGACTCTCGGAGAATGTTGAAAAAACAAACTCAGTTTATTCAGGAAGAGGCAAGCCATATATATAGCCTTCACCCAACTGGAGGAAGATCTGATGGGATTCAATTCCCTAGTCAAGGATTACCTTCAGCTCCTAATTGTACCCTGTCTTTACTTCCAAGTGTTGGAATTACAGGTGTCCCCTGGTTTATGTGTCCATAAGCCAAGCACTCTACTGTAGCTAGAGTTTTCTCCAGTCCTGCCTGGCCCAAGGTCAGGATAAATCTTTCTCACCCGCCAGCCCCGCAGCTGCTCAGACCCAACCAAGTAAACAAACAGGGACTTATATTGCTTACAAATTGTATGGCCTTGGCAGGCTTCTTGCTAACTGCTCTGATATCTTAAATAAACCCATTTCTATTAATCTATAAGTTGCCACGTGGCTAGTGACTTACCAGTATCTTAACATCTTCTCATGGCAGCAGCTGGCAGTATCTCTCTGCCTCAGCCTTCTACTTCCCAGAATTCTCCTCTCTCCTTGTCCTGCCTATACTTCCTGCTGACTACTGACCAATCAGAGTTTTATTTATTAACTAATCAGAGCAACACATTTAACATACATAACATCCCACAGCACTCTACTAATTGAGTTGCTTCATAGTCTCATCTCATCTCCTTTGTTGATAGGTATATAGCATTACAGACAACTTCTTCCAACATAGAGATGTACATGTATTATTATGACAAAAGTGGCTACTATACTCAGAATTGCCCATTAGTGTTTAGTGGTCATTTTTTCCCTAGAAATCCATGTTTATAATGATTATAAAATTTATAAGGATCACCTAGCTAATAACTATAATAAAGACCCAACAAATTTCATGTGTTCTAAAGTGGGTTAACATTCACATGGAATATAGCACACATGGTCATGAGTGTTTTCAGCTAATCATGGCCCCCACAGTATGTTTGAGTTTATTTCTCACTGTCCAAATCCTCACCAAAATCCTCTGTAACAATTCTTCAATGATTTATATTCCAGGCTGTCTGTGATGTTCAGTTTACTCAATTTTCAATTGTAAAGATTGAATAAATAAACCAACAAAGGTAGAACTACAAAAAATATCTTCTAAAAATGGGCTGATACATTCTTCTTCATAATGCAGCAGGGTCATTAAGACATGCATAAGGAGTCAAGAATGACAAGGAGACAAGGAATTTTTATTTCAAATAAATAAACCAAAAATTGTCACTTCAAAACAATTAGGTAAAGTGAAGGAAAAATGGTTGCTCTTCTTGTAGCAACATTGATGTAAAAAAAAATCACAACATACAGACACTGAGTCCATTGAAGGTTGATGGTAGAATACTGTAAATGAATATGTCATTCAATATTGGGAGGAAATAAGTACTTCATTTAAGAGACATTTTTCAAATGAGTGATTACAAAGTACCTTATAACACCCTGTGCTACACAAAAACCAAACCAAAGAATAGACAGACAGACAGATAAATATCCTGGTTTGAAAGCTTTACCCTATTTTAATGTAAGACTACTTTATAAATCTCACTGTTGTTTTGCTTGATGATTTGTCTGGATTGGAATGCTGTCTTATTTATTGGTTCTTAACTATTTAATGGTGTTGCAGTTAAACTCTCATTTTATAAAAACTGTATAATATTTATCCAAACATCCAATCTATGTTTAAATCTCTGAGACAAAAAGAGTCCTTGTAAATACTCAAATTGATTTACACAGATTTCATCAAGTAAAACTCTTGTTATTATCGGGGGTGATGGTGGGGATAACGGGTGAGAAGCAACAATGAATTGAGAATGTCATTCCTGGTCTTTGTTTTTCTAGTCATCTAATTGAGGGAAGCTATCACAGTTGGACTCCCTACTCTATAAAGTAGAGGGGAGTAAGTTGTCCAGCCATAAACTAGAGGAGAAAGGAGCTATAAACTAGAAACTGCATTCCCATGACCACTTTAAGTGGAGCCTTCAGAGTTAAGCATAATTTTAGCTAGTAAACGGTATATCAAACATTGCCATTGAAAGCATCACCTCAAGAATTACTTATTTTGTTTAATCAATATACCACAATACAAATATGACTGTGCCATTGCAGAGAGCTGGTGTAAGTCATGGTCATTTGGTTATATAGTTAATGTTATCTCCTTAGAGAATAGAATCCAAATGGAGTCCACTTTCTACACACTGCATGGTCATAAAGATTGTACATGCACAATGTGGATATTTGTTCATAATAAAATAGCAAGTATGTGGTTTTATTTGTTTGTTTGTTGGGTTGTGTTTGATTTTTTTTCCATTTGCTACTTTGGTTACCAATAACTAATAAACAAGAAAGAGGCTATCTCTGTTCGATCACAAGTTTAAATCAACTTGAAATGCAAGAGAAAAAAAAAAAAAAACAGACAAACAACAATAAAACCAACACCCACCATAGCATGCACTCCCTCTAAAACAAAGAGATATTTATTTTACTTTGCTTTTTAAAACCATCATTTCAATTTTCTATATTTAAACTATTCAATGGTGAGTATTTTAAAGGGAAAATGAGCTAATATCTAAAAATACAATTTTTGCTTACTGAAGACTTCTCAGGAGAAATTAACATATGAAAGTCTTCTGTGGTATTTTACTTAACTGCTAGTAAAAATAAATCATAATTTGAATAGGTGGCAAATGTGGAATTTTGACATTTATTTATTTATTTACTTATTTACTTGCTTACTCACTTACTTACTTATATTAGCAGTTTTTTTTTTTAGTTATGTTGAATGGTTAATTTGTTGCCCAGATTCTCATGCCCTGAATTTAGTGTTTATGTACGCCTGTTCTTCAAATGTAATACAACTTATGAGCTACGATAACATCACAATTCAGAACCAACAATTAACTAGGTTTAATTGTAATTCATTTTGTTACAGATATTTATGTAGACTTAAAATTTGTGGTGATACCACTGCACTCCGAAAGACAAATAATACATTTCCATTTAAACACTTGTAGCTATAGGCAGTTAAAGGTTGCAGGGAGTGTCTCATAGTCATCAGAGGTGTAGAAACTGACATACTGCCTTGGCTCAAGTAAAGCTACATGAAGGCAATTATTTTTCAATGCTGTGGATCACAATAAAATGAATAAAGGTAAGGGGGTGTAAGATGAACTGCTAAATGGCCTTATTGATGAAAAAAAAAAAAAAAAAAAAAAAAAACAGAGCCAGATATTGAGGTGAAAACTGAGAGATCAGATGAACTGACAAGCCACAGCCAACCTCACCTCACCAACTCCTCCCCCGCCAAAAAGAGCAACTTCCTGTATACTCATACCGATATCCTTTATGTGCCCTGCCATCTCACTTCCTCTGTCCAGCCAGCTCTATCACTTCTTATCTGTCTATACAGACCTCCAGACCTCTATGGTTAACTAGTGCTGGGAATTAAAAGGCATGTACCACCATGTCTGGCTCTGTTCCCAGTGTGACCTTGAATTCACAGAGATCTGAATAAATCTCTGCCTGCTGAATGCTAGGATTAAAGGTGTATGCTACCATTGCCTGACTTCTATGTTTAATATAGTGGCTGACTTTTTCCTCTGATCTCTAGATAAGCTTGATTGGGGTGCACAAATAAAATATCACCACAGAGGGTATTGAGAAGAGAAGGGGATTTGGTGTCAGGAAGTTGGAGATAAGAGAGGAGAATGGAGAGACTTTGATCAAAGGATATCATATATATATGAAATGGTGAACATAAATACATTAAAAAGAATAGATACTTTAATAAATGCCTTATTGCCAATTTTTTAAAGGGATGCTTTTCCAATGAGATGTTGGCTTCTGTGGAAACATTTAACATTTGTAAGTCATGTTTCCAAAGAATAGAATGATCAATATTTAATAAAATAATTAAAAACCAAAACTATCTCTTACAGCTGAAATTTTCTTTAGTTAGAATGATGTATTAAACTTTACTTGATGGAAGATAATTCAGGGCAAAGACAAGCTTCTCCCAGTTAGACCCCTTTTTTCTCATGTATGCTAAAGGTAATTTTATAACACTCCATTAATAGGAAGATCTAAGCAAGATTAAGAGGGCTCTTCAGTTCCCTCCCACAGCCCAGCATGCACTGAAGTGCTTTAAAGGAACTGTTTGCAATGGAATTCTCCCATGCATTAGTACTTCAATCTTTAAAACATCTTTGAAGCCCATCTGCTTCAGAGTTCCTTTTCTAATAAAAATGGAATGGGGCGGCCATAGCTGTCTATGATACAGAGGGCTTTTTCTGTATTTCAAATTTGTTGTATCACAAAAAAGGGCTTCCAGACAATTATTTTCATTGATAAGAAAATGAATCCATCTAAATATTTTCATAATAAAGTTATATAAATAAAATTAAAGGTATATCAATTAAATTTCCATTCTTAATCACTTTTGAATTTCATTCTGCAAGGTAGAATACATTTAGCTTGTAGCTCATTCACAAATAATATAATTTTGCATATAGTGTCAAATAATGTTTTTTTCCTTCAAATGTAATTAGATTGTTAGACATCTATTCTTGAAATAAATAATTGAAATTAATAGCATTAAACAAAGAAGAAAATAAAACCTTCAGAGAATCATGTCCCAAACATACACTTCACATATAAAGATACTGATGTAATTGCTACTATATTCAAGCAAAACATCATCTCCTTTGTTATCCTTTCAATATCCCAGGCATTTCAGTTTCACAAGAAAGGAAAATGGTCCTCCCCTTTGATGGTATATATACATATTTGGACTTTGAAGCTAATCTGTTCATCACATACTATATTTTAAGACACTGGAGAAGTTAATATCTTTGAGTCTTCATTTCAGTTTCAGTAAAATCAGCAAGACTAGAGCATCTATGTGAAAGGTGTTGCAGAGAATTTGAAACAATACATCACTAGTCCTCAATCAATGTTACATGTAATAAATTACAGATATATATTCTCCACCAAGCTTTTCTCTATATCTATAGTTTTTGGAGTATAAATACTTGAATATGTTTTCTTTTATCAGAAAATTTCATGTCTGAGGAATGATATCATCTCATTTATTAAATATTAAAGATTATTCATATTCCAGAAAATTATTGGGAGAGATTTAACAGTGTGCAACCTAGTAAACATTTATCAGATATTTCTTTTGTAATTATAAAAACACTGGTTTAAGAAGATCATCAAGGTGGTTGGTATGTAAAATGAATAAAAACATTTCTTAAATAAAAAAAATTAAAGAATCATCAAGGAAAGATAAAGAAGTTGATGTTAGATGAGCATTCTAAAGAAAGTCTACAGGTGAACCGATAAGAAAACATTGTTGTAGGAATCAGTAGGCCTGGAAAGGACCAGGAATCTATTGGGAGGAGAGCCCACAATTCTAACGTGTTTAACCAGCGGCATCTTCTTCCAAGGCAGTTCACAGTAACTGGGAGCTACAAATAGGTCGATCTGATTGTTTTCACATTAGCCTCTTCGAGAAGATCTCACTTGTCACTTAAGCTCTTACTAATTTAAGTTTCCTTCTTTAAGTTACATTTTCTTTTTCAAGGTAATTTGTGTAATCTTGTCTGAACTGTCTTCCATTCTACTGAGTTTATGATCAGCTGTAGCAATCTATATGATTTTCTCATATAAGCATATTTTTTAACCCGAGAAACCCAATTTTATCTTATTATATGCTTTTCTTTCATTTTTGTGTGTTCATATGTGTGGGAGTGTGTGTACCAAGGTGCACATGTGGCAGTCACAGAACAGCTGGAAAAACTTGTGTTTCTCCTTCCACCATGTGGGTCACAGCAAGCTCAGGTTGTCAGCCTTGGTGGCAGGCACCTTTATTTGCTAAGCTACCTGGCCAGCCATCTATAAATGTGTGTGTGTGTGTGTGTGTGTGTGTGTGTGTGTGTGTGTGTGTGTGTGTTTATTCACACAGATATGTTCTAAAGAACCCCTTTTCTATTACCAGCTGAAATACTCAACACAAGAACTTGAGTTTTCCATTGCATACTATCTGAGAGATAGGGGAAGCAGGCCGGAATTAATTCTTGGGTTTAGGTTTCTAAAAAGCACCACCGCTTTCTGTTTCCTTTATGAAGTGGCTCCTACTTAGTCAGCATGAACTTCCTTATAATTTTTTTTTTTTGTGTGTGTGTTTATTGATTTCTAGAATCAATATTCTTCTACACCTAGTTAAAATTCTTATGCACATTATGAACCCACTCAAAATTCATATTGTATATGCCATTTTTCATACTCTAGGTTTTGAGTAACCTCTCATTTTATATTAATAGTTTCATTATTAAGTTGTAGTCACTGATAAAGATAATTTTAATGTAATAATAATTGTCAAGATATTTGAATGTTAACTGATTTTTAAATTTTACTTTTAAGTGCATTGGATACACACACACACATATACATATACACACACACACATAGACATATATATGTGTTTCTCTGAAGTTGGTTCTCTCCTTCTACCTGCTTTGAGGTAGGTTCTCTCTTGTTTCTGATGATACATTATGCACTTCAGGTTAATTGAGGAGCTAATTTTCATCCTGCCTTACTATTTTATGACTTGCAATTCCTTGTTTTTGTAACAGTGGTTTATTTTCATTTATGTGCATGTGCCTTCTCTGGATTGTAAATGACAACAGCTGATGAGAACTTAGGATATATAACTACAGCACCACCTTTAATTCCTATCATAATTTTCTTTCTTATATTTATTATTTCTCTTGCTTTAGAAAGGAGAAAACAAAAGCTGTGAAAGATACACGTGTTAAAGTGTGGAACTTTGAATTTTTACTTCCCTATTACAACGCATTCTACTAATAAATACTGTTTTCCTACTGTCAGAGAGTATAAGCTCCCATTCCAGTCTGGAACACTGGAAGGCATTGTTAACATCAGAGTCTGTGACTAACACTTTCTAGATTAAGGCCCTGAATGACTGAATAACCATGGCCATGGAACTCAGACAAGATGCTACTATGAATCTGATGCAACATCCTTTTAAGTTGCAAACATCAGGCTCATTACACAAAATGCCTGTGCATCTACATGGCTTTTAATTTTCCTAAGCTTAGTTTTAACTGGAAGGAAGTCAGACTTCTAGTTACCAGTACATAAAAAAAAAATACCTTGTTTGCTATGAAATTTACTTGTACAGAGAAGAACTTTATAACCCCAGAAAAGAAGTAAATGCCCATAGATGTCAAAAAAAAAAAAAGGCATTCTGTGAGTAGGGTGTATGTCTTTCTGTGGCCACCCCTGAGAATTTGTCATAACATGGTCATGATCTAAAAATTTGGGCCTCAGAATAAACACCATAGAGCAAGTCTTACTTTTTGCTCCCAAGCTTTGTTTTTATTCAAATACAACTTAATTTCTTTAATAAACTGCTGCTGATTGCACAGCATATCTTACCTAACTTCCTACCAAAAGTTTAGCATTTTTAATGGTCCTCACAGACTCAGCTTGGACTGGGGCTTAAGTATCAAGTCACAGGACTGATAGCAAGTTGAGCTCTTTAGTTCAACTTCCCCTTGGGACAGAGTTGGTTATGTAAGTGACTTCAGTACACCAACTCTCTTAATAGACACAGAAGAAAGCTGAGTCTCTGAGGAACCCCTAGGAATGCTTTCCATAAATTAGCTTAGTGTGCAAGATATAATTTATTTCTGGCTAGGTCTTTCTCCCAGCTAGGTTATTCTATATACTACACAGACATACATACAAAGAGTGAAAAGGAAAAAGTCAAGAGTTATAATTACATTCACATGTTGGCTAATTGGGCCCTTCGGGGCCTTCTTTCTAATTATAAGAGGGCATGGAAAGAAGAAATCTCACTAACAGCCAATATGCACAGAATGAATATGAGTTTAAATGGGTTGTACCGGCTACATAAAAGCTGTAAAACTTGATAAGAAAGGGGTGATATCACTTGCCAAACATCTCTTACACATTAGAAATAAAATCAGGCACATAGCAGTGTCATCCACAGAATACAAGATGAGGGAAAAAATAGATTAGATTTAAAGTGGATCCACTAAGACAAAAAAGGAACTTTCTAATATGCATCTTATGTGGATATGTTTATTTTATATGTTTTAGAAAAGCAGGGTCATTATGGAGTTACTATGCTATTTTAAATTTTAAAAACTATTATGGAGCACATTCAAAACATGCATGACTTTTATAAGACTGAGGGGAAAATTACATACAGTATATACAAATAATCTCAAAAATCCCCAGATAGATTTTAGCCCATGACATGTAAATTTTGATTTTAATTTTGTGATAAGAGCAAGGGAGAATTTGATTCCTGACATTGAAAAACTACACAGTACTGGTCTGATAACTCTTAAGCGAAGATTTACACTTACCTACCTTCAGTTTCTCCTGGGAATTTCAGATGCTAGAAAGAGTGTCCCTACATTAGAGCAAATCATGGAATTTTACAAGGTTGTAATTCATTTTATTTCACATGGAGTGGTACCCTCTTGACATGTCTATAAAATCTCAATGTTTATAGTACATGTGTATATAATATCACATTACACCTCCTAACCCAGATAAACTGGCAAAAACGATGAAGCTCAATGTGCAAAGACTGCCTTTATCTCTTAAAACTGTCATTTTAATTCTCCACACTAGACAATGCTACAGACGCAAGATGACTTAAGTTCCTGGTGGCTGTGAGACCACAATCTTGTAATGTTTCTAATTTAGTACCTAATCAAATTGCTTTGCCTTTAGTATTCTTATCTTGATTTATGTGAATCAGTACACACTGCTTTCTTTAGTACACCCAGAGGAACAGTGCATTTTACAGCATTCTAAATGTAAATCCCGTTCCCAGACACACACTGTGGACAAAGCAATCACACCAATCAAAACTAACTTAAGATGGAATCCAGGAAAAATGAAATGACAATTGGCATGTCAAGCACAAGCGGTCCTGACCTTGATGCTCTGCAGGCTGCAGTGACCCCGCCTGAGTGCTGGAGCAGGAGACAATCCTCCGCTTGCAATTTCAAAGTTACTTTCTGTGGTGTTGGAATTAAATGCCCAGTTAACACAAAGGAAACTTTCCCTAGCACAAAATCTAATCAAACGTAATATGTCTATATTATAAGCACCATTTTTGTGACTATTATAGTTCAAGTTTCTAATTATGAGTTCAGTTCATAAAAGAAAATTGGCTTTCACATGAGCAGTGTTTTCAGTCAGAAATGGGAAGCACACATTTAAGTACACAGGTCGCAAGTCATTATTCTCTTTATTTCTATGCCCATTATGGGCCCAATTCAGCCCTCACATGCTGATATTCAACTCCCTGTGCACTCAGGTTTATGCAGGTTTCCTGGGCGCAGCATAAATTTGAAAAATAGGAAAATGATTCTAGGGGAATGAGGATCAAGTATTTATGTGGCAGGTTTGAGAGACACTCTCTGAAGGAAGTCTAAACAAAGGATTAAACCGTGCCAGCTAAGTACAGCTGAAAAACTAATCTGTGCTTTCCACAAAATGCTGTAGTTTCCTCCACACAGGCAACTGCTCTGCCCCCAGTCAGCTCAAGGCCAGGTGAACCTACTATGATTTTGCATGAACTGTATATGACCCAACATTTTGAGAACTGTTGTTTCAGAGAGATACTTAAAATACCCAATTCCAAAAATTGTACCAAAATAGCTGCTCATTATAGTTTTGTGTCTTTTAAAAGCAAAGTTTGTGTGTATGTGTGTGTGTGTGTGTGTGTGTGTGTGTGTGTGTGTGTGTGTGTGTTTAAAGGTAAAAATGTTGGTCCTGCAGCTGGGCTACAAAACATGCTTCAATTTTTAGCCTCTTGGTTACCTGGGAGCAGTGTGATGTCACGAATGCTCTCACCAGTGCTTGCACTATGAATCCAGAGTAGCTTTGAACACACGTTCTCTCTGACAGTGCACCAGAGCAATGATTTTAACTGGAGCTTGAGAAGAACTATGCACTTAACTGGGATCAGCTCAGCAGTAATGGCCGGGAAAACACTGTCATAACAAAACTGGTTCTCCTGTGAGACCGAGGGCCTGAAGGAGAATAAACACAACATGCTTTGGATCCCTAGAAATTATCAAGAGTAAAATTTCAAAACATAACAGGAAGTGAGAGAAGAGTAAACAAGGGAAGGTGCCATAGGCTGTGACAGCATAAAACAGTTGTCTTTCTATTTGCAATGCAGGAATTTAAGGTTGCTGGGCTGTTGAAAGCCAAGTGTAGACTCAATTATTTGTTTCTGTTAGTAGAATGAACTTCCCCATGAAATAGAGTACATGAATGGTTGAACTATGTTAAGCTCACTAACCTTCATGTTCACAATATCCAGGATGAAATTAGGCTTTATTAAGTAATTTTAGAATTAATTTACACATGAAAAGGTGCTATTCTTGAACTTATTTTCTCTCAGGCTTCAGAAAATACTGTCATAATTTTTCAATGATATATAAATAAAGATGTTTGTTAAATGGAACCAAGAGAAAATAAATTTAATAAAGTACTCACATGTAATGGTTAAGTGCAGAGCACTATGCCTTGGGCAAAATTTAGACACTGTATACACAGAACAACTTGATAATTATGGTTCAGTGAGAGAAAACAGCACAGGAAAATATTGCCAAAATTTAAAATCTTTTTGAAGCAACAATCAATACAGTTGGAAAAGAAAATCTAGGGACTACTAGGAAAGTACTGTACCCCCAGAGACCACCAGGGAGCTAGTTTCTAATGTAAGCACATAAGGATCGTTTTATTGTCAAGTTCAACCTGGGACACCTCACAGCAGAAAGAAGGAAATGTGGCAGCAGCCATGAGCCCAGGTGTAGAATGTTTTTATAGGAAAAAAAAAAAAAAAAAAAAAAAAAAAAAAAAAAAAAAAAAAAAAAAAAAAAAAAAAAAAAACCACAAGCCAGGAATTGGCAACTTGGGATTGGGTAGAATGGATATGGGGCAAGGTGATTTTTTTGAAACTATTTGTAGTGGGTAGACATTTTAGTTTGACCTGGAAGTTCCAACCCCCACTGAGGCTTCAGTAACTGTCACACCTACAAGGCAGGGCTGAGAGAGGATGCTGAAGAGCTGAGATCCAGATGCAGGGGCTCTCTTGGTTCCTGGACTCTGGACACTGGAGGTAGATTGAGCAGAGTTCTCCATAGAACACCGATGGACTGTGCCACACCTTTCCCAGACCCTGTAGCCTATCCCTTTACTTGTAAGTTACCCCACAAAATAAACCTCCTTTTTAACTAAGTGGAGTGGCCTTAATAGTTTCACCAATAACTATTGGTCTAGACTTTGGGGGAAAAAAAACCCTTTGAAACCATTGGGTTAGGCTTTTGGTGGGGAACCACAACCCACTGAACAGGATTATCTAGATTGCTCAATAGGATTATCTAGAGATCTTCAAGGGCCATAAACCACAGACAGAATGTCTGCAGGAGCTTACTGCTCTGTATCTGTTTGAGTTGTCATGGCACATTCTCAAGGTTCTTCCTGGGACTGAGTACAGCAGGTGGCCTAAGATGGCGGCCCTCCCTAAGATGGGGTCTGTTATTGCCTTTACAGAAAGTATTTGTGCCATACTTCCTCGAGTTCTTACTTGATACCAAGATAATACACCTCTTTCTCAGAAATTAGAGAATCTCTGGAGGTTATTTCCAGTGTCACCACTGTTCCACAGCGGCCTAGGAAGAGGTTGTAGAATTCTCAGATCCAAAGTAAAGTGCTTCAAGGAAAGGAAAAGGGGAATACAAACCATGTAGAAAACAATTGAAGGCAATCCAGTCATGAGCCTCAGAGAAGAGAACAAGAGAACATGGGGCAAAGGTCACAAAATGTGTATATGATAATCCCTGAAAGTTACAAGGGTCCTCATCTAGTGTTAATCACAGGACAGATTTGAAAATAATGAAAATTAATTGAGTTCACTGAGACATGGGAGTGGGTGAGGAGTAGCTGAGGTCACTGAGACTTGGATTGGGGAGGAGTAGCTGAGGTCACTGAGACTTGGATTGGGGAGGAGTAGCTGAGGCCACTGAGGCATGGGGGTGGGGAGGAGTAGCTGAGGACCACTGAGACATGGGAGGTAGGTGAGGAGTAGCTGAGGTCACTGAGACTTGGATTGGGGAGGAGTAGCTGAGGTCACTGAGGCATGGGGGTGGGGAGGAGTAGCTGAGGTCACTGAGACTTGGATTGGGGAGGAGTAGCTGAGGCCACTGAGGCATGGGGGTGGGGGAGGAGTAGCTGAGGTCACTGAGACTTGGATTGGGGAGGAGTAGCTGAGGTCACTGAGGCATGGGTGGGGAGGAGTAGCTGAGGTCACTGAGGCATGGGGGTGGGGGAGGAGTAGCTGAGGTCACTGAGACTTGGATTGGGGAGGAGTAGCTGAGGTCACTGAGACTTGGATTGGGGAGGAGTAGCTGAGGCCACTGAGGCAGGGGGTGGGGAGGATAGCTGAGGTCACTGAGACTTGGATTGGGGAGGAGTAGCTGAGGTCACTGAGGCATGGGGGTGGGGGAGGAGTAGCACACTAAGCAATAGAACAAAAGACAATGGAAGACTGACCTGGGTGGTTTCATTTGACAATGTTATTTTTATTTCAAGAAAAATGTACATGAGAAATGAGTTGATTTCAGAAATTATGACATATTTGTGTGTATTTTTACACATAAAATACACTTTGACATTAGAAATTTAGGTAAATATTGATGAATTCCCTCCAACAGCAAAAATTCTTATAGCAATTGTCACTAAGATACTGCAATTTCATGGTATCAGCCACTATCCTATTCAGGTCTACAGAAATTTCAATGGAATACATAGTTTGGAAATAATATAGGATTGAGAAACATAGACTCTAACAGCAAAAGACTAAAACTTAAAACTAGAAACCACTACCTAAGGTAATGTAACCAGATCGTCCGCATGAGCAGAAAATGTTATGTTATTAGCTGCTGCCAAGTCATCTCCCAGCCCATCTGATTTTTCATCTGTAAATATCGTTGATCTGGTCATTCCAAATAAGTATAATTTAAATATATGCCATAATATTATTTTGAAACATAGAACCTTTCGTAAAACACTTGAAATGAATATACTAATTCTCAGTTTCACCAAAAATGGTTTTGTTAGAACTATACCACACGATAAACAATTGACATAATCTTCTAGCTCTAGTTTCCTACACTGTAAAATAAACAAAGTATTTGTGATACTTAATTCATTGTTAAAAAATCAATAATATATACTGAATAAAACTGATAAGTTATAAACATCCATGTGAATCACCATAGCAACAAATAATTATTGATTCCTCACCAGATACCTACTCTGCTCTGTTATTAATATATATAATTTCATTTTAATGTTCCAAATTACCTGTGTTATTATTTAAATTTTAAAATAAATCAAATGAAGTAGATACTACTGTAGCATAAATCTTAAAAGTTCTTATTAATAAAATCAAACCTGAGGCCAGTTATTGGGGTGAACGCTGGAAGGTCAGAGAGACAGAACAAGCCACAGCTAACCTCACCTAGTCAACTTCTCAGCTGATCTTGTTTCCTCAGACTGGAATCATCTGTGTCCTCATATCCGAATGGCTCTCAGCTGAACTGTGCTGCTCAAAAGCCTTAATGCTTAACCAGCCAAATGCTTAACCAGCCAAATGCTTAACCAGCCAAATGCTTCTAGTTTCTGGTCCTCATGCCTTATATACCTTTCTGCTTTCTACCACACTTCCTGGAATTAAAGGCTCACTTTCTGGGATTAAAGACGTGAGTCACCATGCTTGGCTGTATCCTTGAACAGATGGATTTTTGCCTCTGGAATGCTAGGATTAAAGGCATGTGCTACCACTGCCTATCCTAAGTATCTAGTGGCTTTTCTGTACTCTGACCACAGATAAGTTTATTAGGGTACACAATATTTTGGGGAACACAATACCACCACATACTACTACTACTAATTTTAATTTGACAGACAAAGCAAAGCTTAGATAGCAATATATTTTCATACAGGTATAATGACCTAAAATAGCTGTAGGGTATTAAACCAATATTTGAAATTTTAAGTTATGTTGCTGTTCATACCAATCTGCACTAAGATGGTCTCAAAGCTATAAAAAGTTAATACACATATGTTTAATTTTGTAGGTGTATCTTTTGTGATGAGAAGTTGAAAAGTATCTCACCACAAAAACCAACATAGGTTGTGTTTAGTTTAAATCTCTCAGGTAACACAGTAATGTTGATACCATAGAGAGCTCATTCTAATGTTATCCCTATGTCCCACAGGAAATCTCAACCAACTAGAAATTTCAGGATTCTGGCTTTCTGGGGTACTCATGTTTATATCTGTGAAGACTGTTACATTCTCCCAAGCTCTCCTACCACAAATCCCTGTCAAGACAATTTCCTTTTTAGAGAATGCCCAGTTAAAGGCTCATATGACTGACTGTAAGGCAGAATCATAATGGCTGAAGTTTGGCTATTTATATTTAATCCACATAACCTGGAAAGATAAGCACTCAGTACATGTGGTGATCGAATTGTGTTGTCCTAGAATACCATAGGAGATTCTACTTGGGCAAGATTCCAAGAACGTTATCAGAGGATAAATTGCATTTTGAGGAAGCAACAAATATAAGATCACCTATTTAAGAGAAATAGTAATAGAAGTTATGGAAAGAGGACATTTAGGATGACATAAATAGGACTGTGGTTTTTCTTACACCATCAAATATAGCAATGTAGTCCTCAAATTTATTGATTTATGACAAACACTCAATAATCTGAAAAGCACACCATAAGTTGGAAATGTGTATCCTTTAGCAACTGTGGAAAGCA
This sequence comes from Peromyscus leucopus, assembly GCF_004664715.2. NCBI lineage: Eukaryota > Metazoa > Chordata > Mammalia > Rodentia > Cricetidae > Peromyscus > Peromyscus leucopus. Next base: position 121,426,970 of record NC_051068.1, on the reverse strand, counting down.
ACATTAGAAATGTAGAAGCTTATAGTACCTCAGGTTGCTAAAAATCAGATGGGCTGGGAGATGACTTGGCAGCAGCTAATAACATTTTCTGCTCATGCGGACGATCTGGTTACATTCTGAGCACCAATATATGATAGCTCACAATCACATGTAAATGTAGCTCCAGGGAATGTGACACTCTAGCCTCAACAGAAACCTTAACACACACAGTGTTCATGTAGAGCAGCACACGCGTGTGTGGGCGCACGCACACGCATGCTCTCTCTCTCTCTCTCTCTCTCTCTCTCTCTCTCTCTCTCTCTCTCTCTCTCTCTCACACACACACACACACACACACACACACACACACGAGAAAACAACTTTGAAAAGTGTAGATTTCGTTTATGATAGGGAAGACAGCAGTTTAGTCCTCACTTCAATGTAGGGAGAGATGGTAACCTACAAACAGTGGTGTTAGTAATAACTCTTAACTCCATGTTTATATCTGAAATACAAATGTGCCAAGAAGGAAATAAGCCAAAACTGAAAACAAATTATTCTATTCTCAGTCTTCCATATAAAAATTTAATAGAAACAGATATCAAATACACTAAAGGTAAAGGCTCCAAACCAGTTGCATCTGGGACAAACCATGAAGCACCCTTAAGAAAACCCAAATCACCATACAAATTCCTCGTTGAGATATGGACTTCAGCAGTTCATTGAGAGCTCAAAAGAAAGTGGGAGATGCCCTATTAAAAACAGGGATTTCCATGCAGAGGAGAGAGTTCAGTGGTAAGGACTTTCTGTGAAAGCATGAGGACTTGGGTTGAGATCAACAGCACAAATGAAATAGCTGTGGTGCAACATTTGTCTGTAACCTCAAAGCTGAGAGTAAAGAGAGACAATCCCAGGGCTTCCCTGGCTGACAGTTTAGCAGAAACAGTGGCTTCCATATTCAGTGAGAGACCATCCGTCATAAAATAAGGTGGAGAGTGATGGAGGAAGACATCCCAACATCAACCAGTCTCTCTAGGTAGAAAAGAGAAAAGCTGATACAGCTATAACTTCTGGAGACACACCACCAGCAAAGACAAGATGAACTGTGAGTGAAGGTTAGAACATGGTGATAATTTTGACAGTGTGCCTTGCGGATCATCAGAGTCAAGTCACAATTAATTCAGAACTCTAAAATTTGCCCTGCGGGGCATCAAAATCATAAAGTAGAAGGAGTGACTGTAACATTTATTTTGGACTTGTGCTACTATTTCATATTTGCACTGCTGGGGTCTGATTATATGGTGTTTAGAATATTATTATTACTTTTAATATTTGTGTTGTTTAAAATCATTCTTAAAGAGTTGCATTTGCTAGATGATTGTTATAGCCCTCAGCTAGGCCATCAAACTTTCTCTTATTTTTGAAACATAGACAAGGAGACGTTTTGTTACCAGAGGCGTGTTAACGGAATATGGGTGTCAGACTTTCTGCCTTGTTTGTTTGTTTTCCCCGTTCTCAGCATTCCTTAATTTCCTGTAGGTTTTCTCCATCCACTTTGATGTGATTGTGATTGTTGCTTTTATATTCACTTATTTTCATGTATAATGAGGTAAAAGCATGTGATATTAATGGAAGATAATCTACATACTCAATTTACTTAAAAGTAAATGCAAATTAAACATTGTTAGACAATTAATATTTCTCCAGGTGTGGTGGTGCATACCTTTAAACCCAACACTCCAGAAGTAGAGGCAGGCAGCTCTCTATGAGTTCAAGGACAACCTACTCTACATAGTGAGCTTCAGGCCAAACATGTCTACACTGGGAAACCTTTCTCAAAAGCCAAACCCCACCTCTCTTCCTCCTCCATCAATTCTATCTTTAGCTTTATCTCTATCAGTTCTATCTTTAACTTCATGAGTTTACTATTTTCAAAAATTGAAATTTAGTAAAAGAAGCAAGTGTTTAGGGGAACATTATGACAAAACTTCCTAATATCAAATTAATCAATTTTCTTTTAATTTCATACAGAGAATATAGGCAGAGTCAATAATTTTCAATGATAATATACTTAATATTTGTGAGATTAGCACAATGCATCTTAAAACATAATTTCATGTAGTCTGTGAGTTTTGTGCCTACCTCTGTTGAAATATTTCAGGGTGGATGATACCATTTAAACTAACATACTTTAGACAAAGTATATAAATCTTTTTCTGATGAAATTGAATCAAGAACGTCATGTATGAAATCAAAATGACATTAAATGTAAAATATATGGCTGGCAATACTGTTCAATGATTAAGAGGAATTATTGCTTTTGCAGAGGACACAGCCCCACATCAAACAACTCAAAACAGACCATATCTCATTTCCAAGGATTCTGATGCCCTCTCTGACTTCAGTGGGCCCTGCAACACTGTGCAAATATCCCAAACACACACATACACATAATTCCTAAAAATAATACAAATCTTTAAAATAAATAAATAAAATGCAAAAGGTATGACTATATACTTTATAATAATTTATGTCTTAAAGGTCAGGGTTATCTTGGCGTTTCATACATGTGCCTTTGTCCTCAGCATAAGCATTGTTCTGACAAGCATTGTTTATTTAGGAGAAAATGTTGACAATGCATATCTCAAGTCTCTGGTTAATATTTTATTATCATGATAATATTAATTTGGGTACTTCTGCAACTTATAATAGACTACTATTAAGAATGAATGCCCTCTAAAAATGTACATAGGCTTTATATTCCAAATATGGTATATTAAATGATTATAATGAATAACTTCTCTGAAAAAGAAAAATATCATTTTTCTAGATAAAAATTATCCTGATTTTAGGAAGGTTACTGAGTTTTTTAGTTAAATTTGTGTCCAAACACTTCAAAAAGGTGTTCATTAGCTGTAAGAGTTTCCCAGTAGAATTTTTTGGGTTTCTTATATATACTGTCTTATCATATGCAAATAGTGATACTTTGACTTCTTCCTTTACAATTTGTATCCCATTGGTTACCTATAGCTGTCTTAGTGTTCCAGCTAGAACTTCAAGTACTATATTGAATAGATGTGGAGAGAGTGTACTTGTTCCTGATTTTAGTGGAATTACTTTGAGTTTCTCTCCATTTAATTTGATGTTGGCCAACAGCCTGCTGTAAATTGCCTTTATTATGTCCAGAAATGTCCCTTGTATCACTGACCTCTCCAAGACTTTTATCATAAGGAGGTGTTGGATTTTGTCAAAGGTTTTTTCAGCATCTAATGAGATGATTGTGTACATTTTTTTCTTTCAGTTTTTTATATGGTGGATTACATTAACAGATTTTCATATATTGAACCATCTCTGCATCTTTGAGATGAAGCCTATTTGATCATGATGGATGATCTTTTTGATGTGTTCTTGGATTTGGTTTGTGAATATTTTATTGAATATTTTTGTATCTTTATTCATGAGGGAAATTGATCTGTAATTCTCTTTCTTTGTTGAGTCTTTGTGTGGTTTGCGTATCAGGGTGACAGTGACCTTATAAACTGAGTTTGGTAATGTTTTTACTGTTTCTATTTTGTGCAGTAATTTGAGGAGTATTGGTATTAGCTCTTCCTTGAAAGTCTGGTAAAATTACATACTAAAACCATATGGCCCTGGGCTTTTTTTTTTTTTTTTTTTTTGGTTACAATACTTTTAATGACTGATTCTATTTCCTTAGGGGTTTTAGGTCTATTTAAGTTGTTTATCTGATCTTGATTTAACTTTGGTAAGTGGTATCTATCAAGAAAATTGTCCATTTCTTTTAGACTATACAATCTTGTGAAATACAGTGTTTTGATGTATAACCCCAACCCAGCTCAAAACCATTAACCTACAATTTGTCCTGCTGGCAAGATGTGTTGGGATAAAGATGGACCAGAAACAATAGGAGTGGTCAATGAATGACAGGTCCAACTTGAAACCCATACCACAAAAGGGACCCTCCCCTTGACACTGCCTGAGAGGCAAGGACCCAGAGGCTGGGTAGTCCAGGGACCTGGGATAGAACCAAACATGACTGGCAAAAAAGGCAATGAGATGATTTCTAATGATATTCTGAAATACTCATAAGAGCCTAGCATAATCATCATCAGAGAGACTTCATCCAGCAGTTGCTGGAAACAGAAGCAGACACCCAAACCAAACATTAGATGGCACTCAGGGAATCCTGAGGAAGAAGGGTAGAAAAGATTATAGGATCCAGATGTGTCAAGGACACTACAAAAAACCCCACAGAATCAACTAATTTGGGCTCATAGGGACTCACAGAGACTAAACAAGCAATCAGAGAGCCAGCAAGTGTCTGACCTAGGCCCTCTACATATATGCTATGATTGTGTACCTTGGTCTTCTTGTGATGCTCCAAACAGTGGGAATGAGGGGTAAGGGAGGCTGTCTCTGACTCTTTTTTTGCCTGATTTTGGGACCTGTTTACTCCTGCTGGGTTTCCTTGTCCAGCTTTAACATGAGGGGAGGTGCCTAGTCTTATTGCAACTTAATATGCCATGTTTGGTTGATATCCCTGGGAGGCCTGCCCTTTTGGGGAGGAAAAAGAAGAGGAGTGGATAAGGGTGGGAGGAAACTGGGAGGGGAGGAAAAAGGAGGAAACTGTAGTCAGAAGTTTTCCTGTATCCCGCCCTGTCCTACAGCTGCTCAGAGCCAAGTAAACACACAGGGCTTATATTAATTACAAACTGTATGGCGTATGGCTCAGGCTTCTTGCTAGCTCTTATAATTTAAATGAACCCATTCTATTAATCTATATGTTGCCACATGGCCATGGCATTACAAGTCTACTGGTATCTTGTTGCTCCTTGGGCGGCAGTCTGGCATCTCCCCTACTCTGCCTTTCTAATCTTTGTCTCTCTGCTTGGATTTTCCACCTGCCACTCAGCTGTTTTGCCATAGGCCCAAGCAGCATATTTGTTAGCCAATGGGAGCAACACATATTTACAGCATACAGAAAGACATCCCACAGAAGGAAACTACAGTTGGAATGTAATATATGAAAGAATAAAAAAAGGAAACTTAAAAAATACATCTATAAAATGGAAAAAAAATATTATTCTCATTTTAAAAAGTAAAATTAGCCACAGAAAATGTGCCCATACATACGTACAAATAAATATAAATTAAAACTTGCTTTCATCTCTGATACAACTTGTAGGACTTTACATTTGTACAAAGTGCCAATAATTATGAGTTTAACAATTTTTTATTATTAAATTGAAAAAAATTCATTAACTAGTTATTGGTTTTTCATTAATATTGATTAATTATTATTATGATTACTATTATCATATTATTACTATTATTTTATATTTTTACTAGTGCAATGTCATCATTGTGACTTTGGGAGACAGTTTACAAGAATTTAACTCATGGTACTCCTACTGCCTGTGTGTCTTTTAAAAACTCTAAACTACTCTAGTACTAATTACTCATGTATAAAATCGAGGAAATATTGGCTGTGTATGAGAATGGTTTAAACTAAATTTAGATATAATTAATGGATATAAATAAAGTTAGGATAGTACCTATCATAGAAAATATATGTTGTCCAGTGCCTGGTGGAGGCAGATGCATACATAGATCCATGGCCAGGAGCCAGAGACACCGAGAGAGAATCCAAATCAACAAAATCAGAAATGAAAAGGGGGACATAACAACAGACATTGAAGAAATCCAGAGAATCATCAGGTCATATTTCAAAAACCTCTACTCCACAAAACTGGAAAACCTAAAGGAAATGGATAGTTTTCTGGATAGGTACCACATACCTAAGTTAAATCAAGACCAGATAAACTATTTAAATAGTCCAATAACCCCTAAGGAAATAGAAACAGTCATTAAAAGTCTCCCAACCAAAAAAAGCCCAGGACCAGATGGTTTCAGTGCAGAATTCTACCAGACCTTCAAAGAAGAGTTAATACCAATCAATACTCTCTAAATTGTTCTACACAATAGAAAAAGAAGGAACGTTACCAAACTCCTTCTATGAGGGTACAATTATCCTGATTCCTAAACCAAACAAGGATACAAAAAAGAAAGAGAACTACAGACAGATCTCCCTCATGAACACTGATGCAAAAATACTCAATAAAATACTGGCAAACAGACTCCAAGAACACATCAAAACAATTATCCACCATGATCAAGTAGGCTTCATCCCAGGGATGCATGGGTGGTTCAACATACGAAAGTCCGTCAATGTAATACACCATATAAACAAACTCAAAGAAAAAAACCAAATGATCATCTCATTAGATCCAGAAAACGCATTTGACAAAATCCAACACCCCTTCATGATAAAAGTCTTGGAGCGATCAGGAATACAGGGAACATACCGACATGTGGACCAATGAAATCGAATTGAAGACCCTGACATTAATCCGCACACCTATGAACATATAATTTTTGACAAAGAAGCCAAAAGTGTACAATGGAAAAAAGGAAGCATCTTCAACAAATGGTGCTGGCATAACTGGATATCAACGTGTAGAAGGCTGCAAATAGATCCATATCTGTCACCGTGCACAAAACTTAAGTCCAAGTGGATCAAGGACCCCAACATAATCCATCTACTCTGAACCTGCTAGAAGCAAACATAGGAAGTAGTCTTGAACACATTGGCATTGGAGATCACTTCCTAAATATAACACCAGTAGCACAGACACTGAGAGAAACAATCCATCAATGGGACCTCTTGAAACTGAGAAGCTTTTGTAGAGCAAAGGATACAGTCAACAAGGCAAAGCGACAGCCTACAGAATGGAAAAAGGTCTTCACCAACCCCACAGGTGACAGAGGACTGATATCCAGAATATATAAGGAACTCAAGAAATTAGACATCAAAACAACCAACAGTCCAATAAAGAAATGGGCTATAGAACTAAACAGAGAATTCTCAACAGAGGAAACTCAAATGGCTGAAAGACATTTAAAGAATTGTTCAACATCCCTAATCATCAGGGAAATGCAAATCAAAACAACTCTGAGATACTACCTTATGCCTGTCAGAATGGCTAAGATCAAAAACACTGAAGACACTTTATGCAGGAGAGGATGTGGAACTAGGAGAACTCTCCTCCACTGCTGGTGGAAATGCAAACTTATACAACCATTTTGGAAATCAATATGGTGTTTTCTTAGAAAATTGGGAATCAATCTCCCCCAAGATCCAGCTATACCACTCTTGGGCATATACTCATGAAATGCTCAGTCATACCACAAGAGTACTTGCTCAGCTATGTTCATATCAGCATTGTTTGTAATAGCCAGAACCTGGAAACAACCTAGATGCCCTTCAACTGAAGAATGGATAAATAAATTGTGGCACATATACACAATGGAATACTACTCAGCAGAGAAAAACAATGACATCATGAGGTTTGCAGGCAAATGGATGGATCTAGAAAAACTCATCCTGAGTGAGGTAACCCAGATTCAGAAAGACAAATATAGTATGTACTCACTCATAGGAGGATACTAGATGTGGAACAGGGATGACTGGACTGCTACTCACATCACCAGGGAGGCTACCTGGAAAACAGGACTCCAAGAAAGACACGGGGGTTGCCCAATGACGGAGAAATGGCTGAGATCTACATGAACAACCCGGACATGCGTGGGAGTAATAAAGGGCGAGAGTAGATGGAAAGAGAGCCTGTGGGAGTGGGAGATCCCAGCTGGATCAGCAACAGAGGGGGAGAACAAGGAATTGGAGACCATGGTAAATGAAGACCACATGAGAAGGGGAAGAGATCCACAAAGATACCCCCACAAAAGACTGCTGGCAATAGTCGAGAGACGGCCAGAGCTGAGGAGCTGACCTGTTCTGGTGATGGGATGGCAAAACACCCTAACAGTCATGCAAGAAACCCCATCCAAGACTGAGGGATCTGGATGCAGAGATCCATGGCTGGGCCCCAGGTGGAGCTCCGGGAGTCTGATTAGCGAGAAAGAGGAGGGTTTATATGAGTGAGAATTGTTGAAACCAAGGTTGGATAAAGCACAGGGACAAATAGCCAAGCAAATGAAGACACATGAACTGTGAACCAAAGGCTGAGGGGCCCCCAACTGGATCAGGCCCTCTGAATAGGTGAGACAGTTAATTGGCTTGATCTGTTTGGGAGGCATCCAGGCAGTTGGTGCCAGGTCCTGTGTTCATTGCCTGAGTTGGCTGTTTGAAACCTGGGGCTTATGGGGGGATGCTTGGCTCAGTCTAGGAGGAGGGGACTGGACCTGCCTAGACTGAGTCTACCAGGTTGATCTCGGTTCTCGGGGGAGGCTTTTCCCTGGAGGAGGTGGGAATGGGGGGTGGGCTGGGGGGAAGGGGAGGGAGGCAGGAGCGGGGAGAATGGGGGAATCCGTGACTGATATGTAGAGCTGAATGGTATTGTAAAGTAAAATAAAATGAAAAAAAAAAAAAAAAAAAAAGAACAAATGTAAAACCCAGTGGTGATGGCACACACCTTTAATTTCAGAACTTGAGAGGCAGAGACAGGCTGTTCTCTGTGAATTCAAGGTTGAGGCCAGTCTGGTGTACAAAGAGATTCAGGACAGGCATGGCACTTACACAGAGAAACTCTGTCTCAAAAACAAAAATAGAAGAGAGAGATAATCCTATGAAAAAGACAAAAAGAAACAATCCTATATTTGATTTAGAAAGTTTGCCTGCAGAGGATAAAAACAATGAGAAGAGATAGATCAAGTATAGTTGTCACTTTCTTTGGGCCACCAACCAGCTCCCAAATAAAGACATAGAGACTTATTATTAATTATGTATGCTCAGCCTTATCTTAGGCTTGTCCCACCAGCTCTTTTAACTTAATTTAACCTGTTCCTATTCATCTACATTTTTCCTCAGAGCTTCTTACCATTCATTCTATATGTCCTACTTTCCTCCATGTCTGGCTGGCTGGCGCTTGGTGTTTCCTTTTCTTTTTTTTCCCCTGAGAATAAACTCCCCTTCCTCTTTGCTCACTCTGCCTGGAAATCCTGCCTATGCCTCCTACCTCACTATTAACCATTTAGCTTTTTATTAGATCAATGAGGTACCTTAGGCAGCCAAGGTAAAACAGCAACGCGTCTTCACATAATTAAACAAATGAAACATATCTTTACATAGTTAAGCAAATATATATTTCCCCATTTTTGTCTAAATAAAAGGAAAGTTTTTAGTTTTAACATGTTAAGAATATATACAATATGAACAACTATCAAGTAAGAATTACATATACAATTGTAGCTAAATTTTTTCTCTCTGGGTCCTGCCAATCCCCTGCAGTCCCATAGCCCACTTATAAAATAAACTTATAGACACTTATATTATTTAAACTGCTTGGCCATTAGCTCAGGCCTACCATTGTCTAGCTCTTATTCTTATACTCAGCCCATTTCTGTTCATTTATGTGTTCCATGGCTTTACCTGCTGCCATTACATCATGCTCCCTGGACAGCAGGCTGGTGTCTCCTCCTCCCCGCCTTCCTGTTCTCTCAATTCTCCTCTCTGCTAGTCCCACCTATACATTCCTGCCTGGCTACTGGCCAATCAGTGTTTTATTTATCAATCAATCATCCATAGCATACAATACCCAGTCCATTTGCATTTGGCAAATTCATAGAAAATACTCCATTATCTGTTCTATCTTAGTGACTCCAAAGTTGTATACCTAACTTACTTTCCTTCCTTACTTGTATTTCTAACCCCAAATTATCCTTTTAGATCTCAAAACATTTTCTTAGATGAACAATTTAAGCGCTTGTATTTCCCAACCTTATAAACTTTACATTTCTTATGTATTTTTTTTTCTGAATTTGATAACAAGGAAAAGTATAATTATCTCATCTTCAATTCCATCATAGACCCAAGAAGGATATAATATTAACTGAGTAAACAGGAAGTACAGGGCAAGCAACTTCCAAAACCATAGAAATGACAGAACAAGGAGACTTATTATTAATTGTGAATACTTGGCCTTAGCTTAGGCTTGTCTCATTAGCTCTTTTAACTTAATTTAACCTATTTGTATTCATCTACATTTTGCCTTGGGGCTTTTTACCTTTCTTTTATTCTGTATGACCTACTTTCCTGCTTCCCCCATGTCTGTCTGTCTGGCCCTTGGCATCTCCTTGGCATATCTTTTTCTTTTCTGCCTTTCCCAAGCCAAAGTTCCTCTTCTTTCTTGCTCTCCCTGACTGGAAGTTCTGCCTATACCTCTTCCTTGCTATGGGCCATGCAGTTTTTCATTAGACCAATCAAGTACCTTAGGCAGGCAAGGTAAAGCAGCAGTACATCTTTACATAATTAAACATCTGCAACATATCTTTATACAGTTAAACAAATATTCTGCAACAGAAATAAATACAACACATCTTTACATAGTTAAACAAATGCAACACAACTTTGCACACCTTAACAAATATTCTGTAATAATCAAGCAAAGGTAAAACAACAAATGAGATGCTATTGTTTAATTTTTAGCAAAAATAAATGATTTATGAATAAACAGACACTGTTTATTGACAGGCTGAAGTTCACTAGAATGAGTTTTTACCAGAGAATACAGTATATAGTAAATGTTTGAAAGAAGTTTCAATGTTAATAAACCTAGTGTTCAGTGTATCATGTTTCACATACATGAAGCTAAATAATTTGAGTAAGTCTGAAACAGCAATAATAGAATAGTAAAGAACACAAAAAAGAGATGACAAAAAATTATATTCAGTGTTTTGCTATTAAAATAGTCATGATTGGTGAAGAAAAACTAGAAAAAACTAAATAAACATTTTTTAAATTACTGCAAAGGGATCACAAAGTGGCAAGGAGTTAGAATGGTAAAGTACTACAGATACTGCTTGCAGTAGTAAAATTAGAGGCAAATTACAAACCATTATTCTACCTACTGCTTAGAATAGACTCTAAACAAACACAAAATGCTCACTGTCCCTGTGACTCTAAGCAAATACAACTCACAATTACAAATAGATATGCTGCACCTATAAATCCATCAAAGCCAGAAAAGTCTGAGTGAATTCTACTGTATATCAATTGCTTTTAAACTTTGTAAAAAATGGAGTGACTGATAATTCTTTTAGGAGATTGACACGTAAACTTAATATCAGAATCTGAGAAGAGTATCAAAATTAAAGGTTATCCACTGAGCAACTTGAGTATTAAAAACACACAATAGACATAGTATATCAGCAAAATAAATATTTAAAGAAACTATGAATTGTTTATTAATGGAAGGTTTTTATATTCATCTCAAGTAAACAGATATGTATAACTAATATCAGATTGCTGAAATGTTACTAGTATAGATTCCACAATATCCATGTATTGTGATGTTGATTGGTAAAAGTATAAATCAGCATCCTGTAGTTCTATTAATAATACAGGCAACCTCCTTAAACCAGTAATGAGATACTACCAAAATCTGTTATTGTATTATTTTTAACCTATAAATGTCAGCAATATCTCTGTTAAATCAAGGAAAATGAAGAAATCTGGCACAAGGTATCAGCATAGAATGTATGTATATCTAGATCTGAATTATGTGTGTGTGTGTGTATGTGTGTGTGTGTGTCTGTGTGTACAAATGTGAGTGAGAGTGTGAGTATCTTCTAGGTATCTATATATTTATCTGGACAGTATAATAGAGTCATTATTTTTATAAATATAACTTCACATGTGAATATAAAATATTTAACATGATACATATTTAGGCTATCAAAGTATGAAACCACATAAAGAAGAAGTTAGCCCTAGCTAATAAAATCTGTCACAATGCAATCAACTCATTGTGTAGTTGAATTATATTAATGAAAATATGTCAAAATTAGTGGATAAAATAAAATTATGCATAAAATATTTAGTATATAGAACAACTAATAAAATATGATATTCATTATATATTATTTGTTTTAATATTAATTCCCAACAACATTGATAAATGATCATTTCATATATTAATCTCTTCAAGTTATTATAATAAAATATTTAACATAAGCAATAAATAATAAATAAGCATAAACAATAAGTAATCATTTACCAAGGCTATTTGATAGAAAGGCCAAGATCAAAACACAGATTGGAGGCTGAAGAAATAGTTCTGTGGTTGTGAACACTTGCTGCTCTTTTGGAGGACTAGGTTTTGTTTTCTAGCATCCACATGGCAGCCCACAGCTGTTTGTCAGTATATGTCCAGGGGATCTGATGCCCTCTTCTGGCTTCCCTTCATAACAGGCATGGTGTACCTACATATATTCAGGCAAAACACTCATACATAAACTCCTACATCAGAGACTCATGTAACACTAGAGAAAAGTGAACTTAAAAATTTTAAGAGCCAGGAACTCTACTGTGAGACTGTATCCTAGAGGGAAGCTACACACACAATACCCGAACAATATGGCTACCTAAAGAATACACAAACAAAGACAATTTCAAATGATTTTCTGACTCAAAAAAGGAAAAGCTCACTGGACCCCACACCTACAGAAAGAACTACAAACTACTAATAACTGCAGAGAGAATAGAATTAGTGTCTTCCAGGGATGACACCTCTAATTGCTTATCTATTACAAAGTGGTCAGTCCTGAAAGCACACGCACACAAACTACAATAAATGGACTAAGCAGGTTGTGTTTCTATATTTACACGCACACACACACACACACACACACACACACACACACACACACACACGTATCATATGTATAAACAATAATACAAGAAAAACACACCAAATTGGGAGCAGCCATGGAGGCTGAAGGGAAGGAAATTGGGAATTTTTGGAATGAGAAAAACCAAAGGAAGAAAGTGATATAATTAGATTTTTATTTAAAAAAAAAAGAAAGAGAAAAAAATATTTGAAAATGAAACATTGATGCATCTATTTTTTTGAGGACAGTCCATTTCAGGGCTTGCAAGCAGTAAAGATTTTGGTGTCACTCCACATGGCCTGTCTAGAGAGAGTTCACCACTCTGATGCTTCTTATCAAATGAAATTAACCCCATGGTTTCTATCAGCTAATTACTTCCTAAAGGTCCAACCTCCACATACCATCATGGTAGGAATCAGCCTTCACCATGTGATTGGTTGGGAAACAAATATTCATACTATAACATTATACAAGCACAATTAACATCCCTTTAATTTTGGCAATTGCACATTATTTTTATGAAAAATATTGATTTAGTGGAATTAAAAATCACAAAAAGAAGATATAAAGTTGGAAAGGAGATATGTTATGAAAGATTCAGAGGGAGTTGGAGGATGAAATAGGAGGTGGACATGATCATATGTCATTCTATACAGGTATGAAATTCTCAAAAGATAATGAAAATAAAGAACTACAGGCAGCTAAGGAATGCTGAGAGTGGGAGAGATAGTCTACTCCCAGGTAGAAGACACCAATTTCTTATCCAATACCAGATGGTCAGCCTGAAAACACAACAAGTGCTTTATACAGACTGAGCAGGTTATATTTAAAGATATATATATATATATATATAGTTAATGAAGACAAGTGGGCATTAATCTGAAAAAGGGAAAGGAAGGATATATGGGAGGCTTTGGGAGGAGAAAATGGAAATAAATGACAAAATTTTATTGCAATCTCAAGAAAAATTTAAAAGGAAAATTGAAAATAAATAGCTAAATTTAACATGTTTGAGAGGTTATCTTAGTGTCTTAAGGATGGTGATTATCACTAGAGAATGTATCAATGAAGGCAATCATAAGCAATATTTCTACAACTGATGTGAAAGCATGAAGAAAGCAAAAAAAAATTAATTAATTAATATCAAAAGAAAGATGTCCTGTTCCATTTTTCAGGACTTACTTTCAGTATAAGAAAAATTAAATCAGAGTGGAATTTCCTTTGGAAAGAACATATGAACTAAAGAAATAAAAGTAGAAAAAATGCATATCCATAGTATATGAATGTTTTTCTTAGTGTTGTGAGAGAAATGGTCAGTCAGTGACTGTTGCTATAACAGTTGCTAGTCAGACAGAAGCAAATAAAACCTCTTACATTCATTACAGTAGTAAATAGCAAAATGCAATCAAACAACACTCTGCAATACATAATACTAGAACATCTGTATGCCCTCAATACATATAAAAGTTCTCCAACAAGAGATGGATGCCCCAACTTTGCAGAGAAACCTCAGGTGATCATCCAGGCAGCCACTGGTTCTGTCATTTCTCACAGTTTTTGGAAGTCACTGGTTTGCACTTCCTGCTTACTTAGGTAATATTATTTTCTTCTCGGGTCTCTGAGGGAGTTGAAGATTAAATAGTTGTAGTAACAATTTTCCTTGTTAACAAATTTAGAAAAGAACCTCACTAAAGAGGTGTAAAGTGTGTAAGTTTAAAAGACATCAAAAGATAGTTTTCTGTTGGTAATACAAGTTAGGATAGAAAATGAATTAGGTATATTTTGGACTCAACAAAATAGGATAAATAAAGGAATATATTCACTGAATTTGTCAGATGCAAATGGACTAGACATTGTTGATGTATTTATTTCCTGTATATATTATATATAGTTATTGTACTTATTGTATATAGTTTTTCTTATATTAGTTTTAATGGGTTTTTTTTGTTTGTTTTGTTTTAGACAAAAAGGGGAAATGTGGTCATATTTTATTTGCTCTAACAAATAAAGCTTGCCTGGACATCAGAGGAACATGCCAGCCACTATATTAAACATAGAGGTCAGGCAGTGGTAGCACACACCTTTAATTCTGGCTTTCAGGTGGTAGAGATTCATCTGGATCTCTGTAAGTTCAAGGCCACATTGGGAACAGAGTCAGGTGGGGTGACATATGCCTTTAATCCCAGCACTAGTTAACCATAGAGGTCTGGATATCTGTTCAGACAGACAGGAAGTGATAAAGCTGGGTGGAAAGAGGAAGTGATGTAGCTGGATGGAGAGAGGAAGTAAGATGGCAGGGCACAGAAAGGTATATAGCTGTGAGTATACAGAAAGTAGCTCTCTTGGGCTGAGGATTTCCTAGCGGTAAGAACTTGTGGCTGGCTTGTTCTATTCCTCTGATCTTTCAGCTTTCACCCAATATCTGGTATGGTGGTATTTTATTTGTACTGAAATTTGATTTTAATTGTATGTTAATAAATAAAGTTGCCCGGGGGTCAGAACTATTAGAGCCATAGCAAGAGTGTGGCGGTGGTGGTACACACCTTTAATCCCAGCACTTGGTAGGCAGAGCTAGGTAGATCTCTGTGTGTTCAAGGATACAGCCAACATTGGATACACATGCCTTTAATCTTAATACCATAGAAGACCTGGAGGGCTGTACATACAGGCAGTGATGAGGCAGTCACGTGTTTGGGTTTACAACCAATGAGAAGGCAGAACAGAAAGTCTATATAAAGACGAACAGACAGGAAGTAGGTCTCTTTTTCAGAGAGGTCTCTTGGCTAGCTGCAGCAGGTGGGTAATGCTCTTAACTCTGATCTCTTGGCTTTCTTCTTTGCATTGGTTCTGTGTTTCTTATTTAATAAGACGGTTGGTTACATCTACAATCTGGCTCTGTTTTTTTTTTTTTTTTTTTTTTAATTAATAAGACCATTTAAGATTTGTGTTACACGCATGTATAAACACTTGTATTCTTTTTTCCAACTCAGGCTACAATGAGTGAGTCCAGGGGTAGATCCCATGGTCAGGTACTACAAGTTGCTGTTCTATCTACATCAGAACTCTTCCCCAGTTCTCCTTTATCTTGTCAGTTCCCATGAGAGTTGTTCTTCAGAACCCTGTGCAGAATGTTTCCTTCTTGATCCATACTTGCTACATTTGAACCAAACCTGAGCTGATGAAGTCAAGAATTTCAGACCTATGTATGTCTTAGAAACCTCCAGAATTGTTACTTTATGGTAAAGAGAGGGAAGTCAAGATCATACTTTGTGTTACCTACTACTAATTCATATTTTGTGCTACCCAGTAAGACTAATGTGTATGTTTTTGCATCACGTAAATATTATCTAATTGGTAAGAATATTTGCCAACACAGTTGAGGGATGGAAAAGTCACCCAACGTCTGCACAAGGTGGTACAGAAATATGATGCCAAATGCAAACATACTATACTGCAGTTCTCGCTTACACTCAACACATAGGCAAACTAACAATGAAACATCAATGAACTATAGTTGAAACAATAATTAAAGAAATACCTTTAATAATTTCAGTATAGGACTGGAGAGTTGGCTCAGCAGTTAAGAATATATGTTGTTCTTGCAGAAGATCCTGATTCTATTTCTGGCACTCATGTGGTGATTCACCATCATCCAGAAGTCCAATTCCCTTAGACTCACTGGAAAGAAAATTGGCTGCATAAAAGTAAACACACGAGTCGGGTTCCAGGACCCACCCTCATAAAAAGTTGGGTGTGACCATATGTGTGCCTATAACCCCAAAGTCTGGGCGTCATGAAGAGAGGGAAAGCACTAGGTCATGGTGGCCTCTAGTTCACTGTCATAATCATCAAAAGACCCTGCCTCAAGAGAGTCAGGCAGAGGGTAATAGAGCAAGATACCCAAACTCCTTTTCCATATGTACCTATGTACACATTGCACATAAACCACACATATATAAAATGTACATATATGCATGAGTGCACAAATAAATAAAAAAGTAATTTCAGACTGGAAATATTTAAACCAATATACATTATCTAGTGTAGTACTAAAAACACATTAAGCAATATTTCTATAACTTAACTATGTGGAAAATCTTGAAATAGAAAACGGATGCATTAGATGTAGATCTATAATTTGTGCTTGACATTTGGAATTTCTAGGCATAAAATACTTAAATGATGAATTTCATTTGTTAATGAAAATTGCTTAGTTATTTCAAGATTTTTAAAGAATTTCTATATTACAACAAGTGCTAAGATGGATCCTAATATGCCAGATTCAAAATAACCACTGGCAGCCACCATGAAAATTATGACACTTCACAAAGACAATCAAAATAATCAATAAGTCCAATCATATGCCATTAAAAATCAGTAAAGCATAATTTCACTTTGCTTATCTACCATCTTGTCAAAAACTTTTTAATAATATTTTTCCTGATATTGCACACATATCAATGTTAGAGCAAGCAGAAAACAAAGTATTTCATTTGTAAGAAAACAAGATATTTGAAAACTTTGGCTTAGACATGAGCTAGGTTAGTGTACTCAGCCTGTCTTGCTACACACACACACACACACACACACACACACACACACACACACACACACACTTCTTTTATCCTAAAGGAAAATCACATTTTTATTTTCTCTGTGCTTTAAGTAGCTACAATTTGAAATACTGAAATGTTCAATATTTAATAAGTGTGGAACCAACCAGTGCATGTATAACAGTTGTAGAAACTTGGAAGTTCTTTTTCTATTTCTATATTGGTTTGATTCTAGTAAATATATTAATGTTATTGCTAACAAGGAATAACTGAGAGCCTTGATTAGTCATCCAAGGTTCTTTTTAATTTTTAACTCTTGGAGGAAACCTTACATAGAAGAGATTATGACCAAATCAAAGCAAAAATTGACTTGGATGATCACAATGTGAAGAAAATTCAGAGTTGGGAGCACTTCAACTAATTATAGTGCTGTTGCCTAGTTCATGTGAAACCTCATGTTCAACAGCTACTGCTAAGAACATAAACCAAAAATATATTGACTGATAGAAGGAAGCCTATTAGTTGGTTATGTGAGTAAAGGAGCTTTTCACCAAACATGAGGATCTGAGTTTGATCCATGGGAACTGCATGATAGAAAAAGAAAGGGGAAAAATAATAAAATAAGAGAAGAGTCTACATTACCATCTGTAGCCTAAGAAGTGGACTCCTGTATTTGTTTAGATTAGCCACAGGTAAAAACTGGAAAACAACTTTAGCAGGTGTCCTGAAATTTGACATTGTTGCTTACAAAGGTATCAGAAGATCTTGCAATTTCACCCTTCCCATCAACAACATCCTTTCCCTTCTGTTAGTGGGCAGATCACAGAAAGTGTCAACTCAGGAGAGTCTGCATAATTTAGACAGAACCTCACATGTTTAGAGGCAAAACCTGGATTTCAGAGAAAAATTGAATATGTTTCCTTAATGTGTGTGTAGACACTGTACTGCAAAGCTTTGACCCTGTACTTGGGTCCACTGGTAATGAAAAGTCATATAAAAACAGTATTTCTGCTTGTATTCTGTGCCTATGATGTTTAGAAATCTTACTTTAGGTTTTACAATGTCCTGTCCAGAGCTTTCAGAAACATCTGAAAATTTCTAGTCATTGTGCTAAGCAGCAGGTACCTTGAATTCAAAGCACAACAGGCTTCTTTAATGATCATCTTCCTGACAATAGACTACAACTAAACCACTACAGACATGTGAGTCCACCCCAAAATGAGGGCAAAGATCTATGATGGAAAACATGTAACCTAGAGCTAAGGAAGTCACCTTATGGAGAAGAAATCAGACCTACTTTAATAAGGACTACTTTAATTATTAGAATTGAGATAATGATCAACATTATACCTTGATCAAAATTGTTTAATTATGAGAACCTCTTGTCCACTCTCCTGATTCTTTAACCTAAGCTTGTGGAAGAGCTCCAACGACAAGGGGGGGGGGGTCATTGAATTGCTTTATATACTTCCCATTTTGATTGAATTGGTTAAATCTACCTTTTCCACTTCGATCATTAATTTTAATTGACATGTTAGAGTGGGTGGCCAATACTAACTAGTTGGAACTTTGAGGAGCGGAGACTACAGATTTCCATTAGAAACTTGCAATAAAATCGGAGATGAGAAGTGAAACAAGTGTAATACCCTAAATTAACATGTAAGCCCCACCTACACAAGTACCAAGTAACTTCCAAGGATCCTGGGAGTTGTAGTTTTTATTTTTTTAAATAAGAGCAAAGCCTCATGGGAAAGTATGGTGGACTATGGGTTTTGTCTTTATAAGCCTTATAACATATGTTTCAGTGTCATTCACATGGAAGTTATAGAAAGTATCCATGACCAAAGTCCATCTTGGTCAGTATTTAACATTTTGTTTTGTTTTGTTTTATTTTTTGTTTTTTGAGACAGAGTTTCTCCGTGTAGTTTTGGTGCCTGTCCTGGATCTCACTCTGTAGACCAGGCTGGCCTCGAACTCACAGACATCCACCAGGCTCTGCCTCCCTAGTGCTGAGAATAAGGGTGTGCGCCACCGCTGCCCGGCTAGTATTTCATATTTTAATAAAGCTTGCTTCAAATTTGGCCTAAAATGGTGGAACTGGTTTTTCTCTGTTGAATCTCAGAATTAACACCAACACTGTGTGGATTTTCAGGTTTAAATTTTTTTTTAATTAAACCCCCAATGAAAATCTTACAGAATTACAGAACCTAAGAACAGTTGCCTTCTACTTTGAGAAACTATCATATTTCCTAAATGCATCATTTCCCAATATGATTATAGGGATTTTAGTCAGATGCCGTGTAGCAATAAATGTATAGGGAGTATTGCAGCATTGATATAAAAGACACAATGGATAAAAGAGCTTATTCTGAAACACAGTTTGAGAATGTATTCCATCATGAGGGAGAGAACATGAAGCATCTGGCCACATTGTATTCACAGTAATAAACAGATATGAATAGTGGTGCTCAATTATGTACCTTGCTTTCTTCTTTTTATACATTCTCTCATTGAAGTCCAAGGAATGTTGATATACTCATCGTAGGTATTCTATCCCTAATTGAACCTTATAGAAATGCCCTCATAGCCTTGCATGAGGGATGTTTCCTTCCTGATCCCAAATTCAGTCTAGAGAACACTGATGAGTAATCATCACACCAGCTTCATTTCTGCATAGTTTCCATACAAATCTTTTGATGCTACTCAGAGTCATGTTGACCTAGATATGATATATAATATTTTTGTATGAACTATGAATGTGGTTAAAAAAAAACCTTTAATGTATTATAATTGATGTGCTCTTAGAAGTAATGACATCACAATTCTCCTGAGTATATTATCTGTAACTCTAAAATTTGTGGCTTAATTTCATTAATTATACCTACTTGGTAATTCTTTGGAATAGGGAAGTGATTTTTTTTATTTCTAATGATTCTTTTTTTTATTAAGAAATTTTCTATTCACTTTACATACCAACCACAGATTCCCCTGTCCTCCCTCCTCCCATTCTCCGGCCCACTTCCCCTCAATCCAGCTCCCATTTCCACCTCCTCCAAGGCAAGGTCTCCCATGGGGAGTCAGCAAAGCCTGGTACACTCAGTTGAGGCAGGTCCAACCAAGCTCCTCCTCCCTGCAACAAGGTTGCACAAAGTGTCCCACCATAGGCACTAGGTACCAAAAACCCAGCTCCTGCACTAGGGATGGGTCCCATTCACATTGCCTGGGAGCCCCCTAAACAGTTCAAGCTAAACAAATGTCTCACTTATCCAGAAGGCCTAGTCCAGTACCATGGGGGCCGAATTCTACCAGATTTTGAAAGAAGAGTTAACACCAACACTCTTCAAATTGTTCTATACAATAGAAACAGACGGAATGTTACCAAACTCCTTTTATGAGGAGATAGTTACTCTGATTCCCAAGCCAAAGAAAGATGCAACAAAGAAAGAGAATTACAGACCAATCTCCCTCATGAACATTGATGCAAAAATACTCAATAAAATATTGCCAAACAGACTCCAAGAACACATCAAAAAAATTATCCATCATGATCAAGTAGGCTTCATCCCAGAGATGCAAGGTTGGTTCATCATACAAAAGTCTGTCAATGTAATACACCATATAAACAAATTGAAAAAAAAAAAAAAAAAGCACATGATCATTTCATTAGATGCTGTAAAGGCCTTTGACAAAATCCAACACCCCTTCTAATGATTCTTTTGCTCAAAAATTTTTGTCTCTGGGCTGGAGAGAAGACTCAGTGGTTAAAAAGCACTTGGTGATCTTGCAAAGAAATCAGGTTCTGTTCCCAGCATCAACTTGGTAACTCACAAACACCATAATTACAGTGTTAGGGATATCCAGTGTCCTCTCTGGACTCCATGGTCACAAGGCATGTATGGTGCACACACACACACACACACACACACAGAGATATAGATATAGATGATATAGATGTAGATATATAGATATAGATATAGCTTAGATAGATACAGATGATAGAGATAGAGATATATAGAGATAGATATAGATGATAGATAGATATAGATATATAGATATAGATGATAGATATAGGTATAGGTATAGATATAGATATAGATATAGATATATATGCAAGCTAAACAACGAAACCCATAAAAAGCAATATAATCCTTCCAAAGTGTATTTAGATGAAAGTAGTGTACTTCTATCCATGCCTTCATTCCTTCTGTACCTGTGTTATTCTTTCTTTTCTTTGTCCTGTCTTTGTTCATCAATCTTCATTCTTCCCTTTTTGCCTGCCTGCCTTCCTGCCTTCTTCCCCTGCTTCTAGCCCCTTTCATGTTTCATTTCTCTTTGCATTATTTCAGTTGAGTTTTGGTTTACATTATTGTTTTAGCTTAAAATTTCTCACTCATATTTAAATATTTTTGTGTTCTATTATAGCTGTGATACTGAACCCTGAATAGTGGCATTTTAATAGATTATGGGACACTCCACATTGGCGTAATTGCCAGTTTCTTTCTATTCTTTTGGTATGTACTTATATTTTCCTAACTTTTCAGTGTTAATATCTGATATTTATTTATACTAATTAAACTATATTATCCTTTGTCCCATGTTATTATAATAGCTACACATTTAATGACACACACTTTTGTTAGATAGTTTAGAGATTATCATATGCCTCACTAGCTTATTTTTCTCTTGAATAAATTAGAATGTTCATAGCTTTGTTTACTTAATGTTTTGTTTAGTTTTATATGTCAATTAGACTAAGATATTATGGCTTGGATAGCCTTAAACCCCACTTTTGATGTTGCTGTGACAGTATTTGCAAATATTAATAGTAACCGTTCAGTTGATTTATAGTAGATTAACATCAAATACCACTGTTTCTTCTCCAATCACATAAGCACCTTAAGAGAAGGACTGAGGTTTTCTAAAATTAAAGCAACTTAGTCCCTATTGTGCAACTTAAGCACACTGCCTGAGCTCTCCAGCAGTTTAAATTAATTTTGCTATAGTTCTATTTCAGTCTCCTTCCTCTCACATAAATGATATATTAAAATAAGTTCTGTTTTCTACACAACACTAATTCATCTAGTTGAATATTTTCACTAGTTGCAATTCTAAATTTTACAGCTGCTTACAGTAGAAGTAGAAATAAGGAACTGTAAAGTATCATTTTAATCATACACAACCATATGTACCATATACCAGATAAATTGAATTGTTGAGTTTGCAATGGGGCTGTGCACCAGCACACCTATTTTGAGTTGAACATGTCATACTGAACACCAATTTAATCTACTCAGTGTCATTGTTTCGCTTCATTGATTCTCAAGCCACTTACCAGTACCCTACAGTTAGGTAAAATTATTAAACACAATACATAAAAAAGTGTTGGATAAACTTTATAACTTAGAAAATACCTATATCTCAAGAATGATAGCAACCTCATCCTCTGTAGACCATCAACTATTTGTCCTAGTGATTATATGAGTGAATGGGAGCTCTGCAGCTCATTGCCACAGGCTAGCATCACGAACATAACTTTTACAGCAGAGTTATTGTTGGAAAAAAATTCAAAATTTAACATGTACTTCATATAGAATCTATATTGTTTTTATGCAGCATAAAGTTTAAAAATAGTAAGACCATCATAAGTTCAGTACAATCTATACAAAAAAAAAACTAACAAAAGAATAAGACAATGATAAACAGAGAATTAGTAACCTTGAAGATAATCAAATAAAGTATCTAAAAATAGTACAGAAAAAATAAATAAGAACTACACAAAAGATTATGAGCATATAAATAGAATGAAAAACCATAGCTATATCATAGGTGTGAATCAATGGAATTCAGTAATTCTAAATATAACAGATATATGACACTAGTGGACTATGGCATTATATATCATTAAAAAATATGAAAATAGCTGGGCGGTGGTGGCACATGCCTTTAATCCCAGCACTCGGGAAGCAGAGGCAGGCGGATCTCTGTGAGTTCGAGGCGAGCCTGGTCTACAAAGTGAGTTCCACAAAAGTCGCAAAACTACACAAAGAACGCCCCCCCACTGCCGCCAAATGAAAATAGTATGTATATCAAGAATGAAAGAAATGGTGCATATTGTCTAAAGTTACCATGGGATATTTTATGCATGGGAGGATTAATAAAATATACATTTATATTTTATACTTATGAAACAAAAGGTGTAATATTTTCTGGGGTGAAAAACATAGTGATTGAATTAAATGACCCCAAGGAAGGAATTACAGAAGAAAACTGAAAATTTTGCCCAACATTCACGAGGTATTTTGGAACATGGAATTTGTATTATTGCTAAAATTAAAACCACATGCTTTTAAGGAGAATAAAGACAATATAAATGACACACCTACAACGTGAATTGAAAAAGAATCTTATCATCTTGTAAATGTCACTGTCTTCTTTGAGAGTCTAGTAACTTCATATCGAAAATACTGGGGGAAAGGTTGTGTTTTTAGAGTTGAGCTCCTTACGAGGATATTCAGGAAAGCAGATGCATTTGCCACTCACTTGAACAGCCCATAAGAATTCATGAAGCACAAGAGGAGGTTATCTTCCTGAGCCTAATCTGGTATAGCAAGCAGAAAATTGTCTGTACATTTTTTTTCCCATAAATGAGGTCAAATCAAAAACTAAAATTGTGACAGTATAGGCAGGTTTGATAATAAAATTTAAGTGATTTTACAACTTTCATTTTCAGTATTTTGCATTAACCATGTATGAAAAATGCCTCATTTGTACCTTTAATCCACTCTCCCAATTTTGTTACTTTAAATATTTTAAGACTATTCATTCAAAGGTATTGAACACATATCTAATGACTTTGTTTCCAAGACAAATAAGTTCTTGATGAATGTGAACTAGAACTCAGTAAATTTAGCTGAAAAATTGACAAGAACCAGTTAGTTCTTTGTTCATTTGTTAGGAAGAGTTGTGACTTTTCTGTGAAAACATATACAGAAGCACAGGCACACACACACACACACACACTCCCTCATGTAATCATGCATATACACATACACAGGCACACACAAAAACACAATCTTTACTCATGGTATACCAAGGAATTTGCATCCACTCATATTTAACCAGAAATGGCAAAAAAAACAACCTTTTACTTCTATTAATTCTAATCAGCTCATCAGTGTTGTTTCATAACATGCTGAAACAGTGACACTGCTCATCTAATAGATGCTGGCAGATTATTTCTTTTAAAATGGAAAATAATAAATAGCACTATTTTCAAACTCTATTTGGAAAAAGTTATTAAGCAATTGAAACATGTTTGAACAGTAGCTAAGGACATTTCGATTTGAATTACATTTGATACTTATTTATTTTGTGTGTATATGTGTATGTGGGCACATATAGAGGCCATAAGGCAGCATGAGAGAGTTGGATGTATGTTGGTGCATGTGAGTCATTGTGTTCCAAGACAGATTGTATGGCCTGAGAACAGGCAACTTTACCCACTGAGCTCTCTTGACAGTCCCTTTTACATGTTTCAGTGACTCATCCTAGAACAAAATTATTTTTGTCCATTGGGTTAAAAAAAAAAAGGAATGTGTACATGAGGCTGTGGCTTTTAGAATGAAGAAAGGAGAATAAAATAACTTTAGTTTTATGGTTTTGTGGGTTTTTTTTTTTTTTGTCCCTCCCTCACATTGTAAGTTTCTGTTTCTGTGAAATGCAGGCCATTTTTTTTTTTCTCAGACAGTGCTGGTCTTTCATACCTCAAGGCCAGATGATGTTGGATTGCCTGTATTTACCCAAGTAAGAAACAACTGAGGTGTTCCTGAGAGTCTGGACAGCAGCAGAGACCAAATAGATAGTCAAATTTAGACCAATACAAGAAGGGAAAGACGTGGAAATCATCTCGAGGGACACCCTAAGCCCAATAAAAACCCAAGTCCCCTTGGAGTCAGGAATTTCCTGAGATCCGTAGGACCGGCTCTCTGTGTTGGAAGCCTCTCACCTTTGCCAATAAGCTCTAGCTTCCCACAAGGCTTTTCTTGTGCTTTATTTCTTCAACTGGTGGAGGAGATGAAGCGGCACTAGCAGACATCAGATAGATTATTGCACGCTGCAATTCTGGCCATAATGTTATATTTATCTTTTCCTTTTCCTTTGAGAGAAAATACATAGTTGGCATGGGTGAATAGATGGGTACTCTGAGAAGTAGAAAAAATTTTCAGTCGGCTTGTGACGAAAAGACAGTTTTGTTTTTGTTTTTGTTTTGTTTTGTTTTGTTTTTTCCTAAGGAGCATGAACATGCATGAGCAGCGAATCTCTGTGTCACCCTGCTGGGAACAGGGCACTCTGTCTATTAAGGATGTATGTTGCCTTTTCAGGTTTTGTCAGCAGGAGTTGAAAAAAAATGAAAAATGAAAAAGAAAAAGATAAAAGAAAAAGAAAATTCAACAGAGATAATTCACAGGGGGGCGAATAGCACACAGTTAAGAAGAGATGGCAGAGTGGGCTGGCTTCCTCCCTGAGCACTGTCAGAAAAAATGAAAGTGGTACTTTGGATCGCAAGGAGCAGCATGGGGTGAACTCCACAAAGAGAGAAAAGAACACAAATTGTCTGCCAGAGATAAACCAGTCAAGTTTTGAGATCGCAGTTGCTTCTCCCTTCTGGTCAATTGAGAGCTTTCTAGGTGGGAGTGACTAGGTGCAGGGGTGATACAGGAGTCATCAGGTATGTGAGTGTAAACCACTTAGAAATGTATGACGTTGAAGCTATTATAGCCAGTGAGCCATCACCTGGGCAAAGGGAAGGGCTAGGAAGTAAACTGTGTGTCTTTAAGCACAGGCAAAGTCTATTTTACTCTTCTGGACCTTTAAAACAGATGACAAGACATTTTGGGCAAACAAAACAACCTTTCCCCTGCCCCCCTCCCATTGAATGTGGCATTTTGAAAGGTTGACATTGGTCCTGAAGGGATTTTAATAGACCTTAATAATGTGTAACCCTCCACCTTAATTTTTTACAGCCCAATACTAGGATTTTCTCAATCAGCAAGGAATTACATGTTAGGCACACATTTTTCCTGTTTAAAAAGACACGAATAGGATAAGCGAGATTGCTCAGCATGGAAGGATCTTGTTGCCAAGTCTAGCAGCTTGACTTTGATCCTGTGGACTTACAGAGCAAACCAGCTCCCATAAGTAGTCTTTTGACCTTCACAACTGGCTTGGCATGCATGTGCTTATATTTCCTATTTATGTGTACAGGCACACACCACACACACACACACACACACACACACACACACACACACACACACGAGTAAACATAGTAAAGATCCTAAAAGGTAAGGCAAGAATAGGAACTGCAAAGTCAAATGTAGGGATTCTGTTTAGTCTAATTTAACTTGTGTGGCATTGGAAAAAGCTGCAGCAAACATGATATTCTGTTCTTTTTGTTGTTGCTGTTTTAAAGAGCAAGGGTGTCATTATTCATGTACTCTGTTATCACACATCATTGTGGATTTTGGCATTCCATGTTTTGCATGCCTTTAATACCAAATCAAGGAAAAATGTCATTAAAATTTTAAAAAAGTATTATGAAACCTATCAACCATCTGACATTTAATTTAAATCAGACCTGCCATTCATTTTTAATAACATTTATGAATTTGTGAGGTGGAAGAAATCAATATGGGTTTTTAGAAAAACAAAATCAGCAGGAAGTAGGGGACCCTGAGCTATACTTTGATTTTTTTCTGGAAAAGCATGGAAGGCTGTTGTTGTTGTTCCTGCTATATAAATGCTCCTGCATTCCTTTAGTCAGCTAGGCATGTGTTGTTAGGGAAACATTTTAACTAAAAAGCAACAGCCTTCAAAGTGACATGCCTTCTGATCCCCCCATCGCTCTTCCTTTTCTCTGTTGTGTCTTTTGTGCTTTCCGTGTCTAAGAAAGACAAACAATTGTGTATTAAACAGGCTCCACTGCTTGTGTTTCTAAGACTAAGAAGAATCCATGGAAGGGAGCATCTCAGAACACAGGAGCATCTGCTGGAGGAGAAGGTAACCAATCGCAAAGGTCAAGAAGACTGAGAGGAAGAAGAGTCACTGAAATTCAGAGGGGAAAGATTGAGATAAGTGGAGAGTGCTGAAGTAGGCACATCTGAAGATCTGCCAGGGATGTCAGTTGCTACCCAGAAGGACAGAGTATTTAGCTTTAAATGATGGAACTGGTTTTAATAAAAGAACAAAATACAGATTAATAGAGAAATGGGGGATTTTCCTGATTAGAGTGAGGTCAGTTCATAGAAGCTGGATATTCTTCTTGTATCAATTATCAAATGCTAAAATTCATGCTACCTTAGGAAATAAATTAGTCTGTAGGCAGAAGTTTTTGTCCTGCAAGCTGCTCCCAAGTAACCACACAGAGGTTTAATATTAATTATAAATCCTCGGCCAATAGCTCAGGCTTGTTACTAACTAGCTCTTACAACATAAATTAACCAATATTTCTAATCTAAGTTCTACCACATGACATATAGCTTGTTATCTCATTTCTTTTCTCTCTCTCTCTCTCTCTCCCTCTCTTTTCTTTTTTTTTTTTTTTTTTTTTTTTTTTTTTTTTTTTTTTTTTTTTTTTTGGTTTTTCGAAACAGGATTTTCTCTGTGTAACTTTGTGCCTTTCCTGGAACTCGCTTTGTAGCTTTGTAGATCAGGCTTGCTTCGAACTCATAGAGATCCGGCTGCTTCTGCCTCCTGAATGCTGCGATTAAAGGCATGCGCCACCACTGCCCAGCATTATCTCATTTTATACATGTCCTGCTTTCTCTACATCTGACTGGCAACTCCCCAGACTCTGCCCTTCTTCTTCCCATTGTCCTCCTAGTCTGGCTTTTATGCCCAATTTCTTCCTGCCCAACTATAGGCCAGTTAGCTCTTTATTAATCAGTAAGAGTAATGCTGTGGGATGGTCTGTATGTCAAATTGCTCTGATTGGTTGATAAACAAAACACTGATTGGCCAGTGGCTAGGCAGGAAATATGGGCAGGACTAACAGAGAGGAGAAAAGAAAGAACAGGAAGGCGGAAGGAGTCACTGCCAGCCGCCACCATGACAAGCAGCATGTGAAGATGCCAGTAAGCCATGAGCCACGTGGCAAGGTATAGATTTATGGAAATGGATTAATTTAAACTATAAGAACAGTTAGCAAGAAGCCTGCCATGGCCATACAGTTTGTAAGCAATATAAGTCTCTGTATTTACTTGGTTGGGTCTGAGCGGCTGTGGGACTGGCGGGTGACAAAGATTTGTCCTGACTGTGGGCAAGGCAGGAAAACTTGAGCTACAGAGTAATACATATTTACAGTGTACAAAGACTGTTTGATAGAATGGTCATTTATACATGGCCATCATTCACAGCATAATGTGATTGAATAGTAGTGAGGCTATTGGAAGTAAATTAAAACCCAAGTCTTATGGAGGCAGTCATTACTCCAGCGTCAAGCTCCATTATCTCACACAGATTTTTTATAGCATTACTTCTCTAGCATAGATCAGTTAACTCTGTGTTGTGAGGGACTGTCTGGCACAAAGATGTGTAGAGGCCTACCTGACTCCATACACTACGTATCAGCAGCTTCCTATAGTCATAAAAGTGATGGCTATTCTTGCAGCTGATTGGCCTCTTGTCCTCTGAAGGGAAGCAAAATTATTGCCCAATGAGAGTCTCCATTCAATGCTCAGTGAACTGTGAATGAATGAATCACATCTAAACTAACAAATAGCTGATTTCTTTGTTACTAAACACTGTTGATGTTTTAGTAATCTAAGCTTTGCCTATTCCATTTGCTTCTTTCTCTAATGTTACACATTCCACAAACCCAAACTGAATGTAAATCACCAGGAAAATTGATACCCAAAACATTGTCAGTTATTCTTTGTACACTTAAAATATTTTATGATAGTATGTATATTATATTCCAAAATCATCATTTCTGTAAGCATTTTCCTCACTGTGATAAAAAATATTTAAAGTTCAGAATCCTTTAACTTTCAAAATCGTCCAATATAATAGGGTGCACCTAGTGCCATCCATAATAACCATCTCAAAAAAAAAAAGGACAACACATACATATTGCACAGAGTAACCCTCAGAGCACCCTGCCTTTGTGTACTCATATTTGTTAATATTAAGGGCATGGAGTGGACTATTCTTGTTTCTTTTTCACACCTGGAGTAACTGAGGCTCAAAGGGTTGATCTAGTCAAGCTACACAGGTCGGGCAGTGCTGGGTGGCAAGCTGACACCATTGGACCTATATATTATTTTTTTTTGCTACTTTCGTTTTATTATTTGATTTTTTTAAAAACAATATTGCCCTATTTACTCCTTGGGAATTCCACATCATGCACCCCAATTTCGTTCACCTCCCATTCCCTTACATCCTCTCCTCATGCTTTCAGTGCTCCCCAAAAGAAACTAAATATTTCAAAACAAAACAAAGCAAGCAAACAAATATAAGAACAAAACAAACAAACCAACAATCAACTATTCTCCCAAAACAACCCTATTCACTTCTCCTTCTTTCCCGACTCTCCAACACCCTTTCATCCATCCTGGTGGCACTGGGAGCAAGCAGTATGTCACACACTATACTCTTTTGTCCAATCAGCTTTGTCCAGTCAGCAAATGTTCATTACAATGAGTCACTGATCTGCTTCAAGGTACATCATCTGTTTTCTGGTACGCCATCATCCTTAGATCCTCACCTAAACTCCTCTGGGATAGCCTGGGGCCTCCCTGAGTCACGGAGATCGTGTAGGTATTGTCCCACAAGACCAGTCCCCAGTCATAAGCTCCAGCAAGCTCTAGATGGGGTAGATGTTGGGGTGAGCCAACACAAGGCCCAGCTGTGGGCCTGGTCGGGATCTGAGCTGGTCAGTCCAGGTGACTGTGTCAGAGCCAGCTTCTCTACACCCAATGTCATTAGGGTCAGTTCTCCCTCGCCTGTGATGAGGGTTGGAGCCAGTTATCCCAAGTGCAGGATCCAGCTCTTGTTGTAGTGTCCAGAGAGAGGCAGGGACACCTTTTCCTGGGCCAATGAAGGGCAGGATCGGCTTAGCATGGCCCTCTGGTTTCATCACACATGGTTCCTATGGCCCCCAGGAGTGATGGGCCAAATATATCAGACACAGACAAAGACACAGTTCCCAGATGAAGCTGGACCACAGACCCAGACACGGCCCTCAGCAGCAGCTTTGCCTGGATGATATTCTGGGTCTGGGTGGCAGCACTAGCCACTCAGATCAGGATAGCTCTGGTGGTGGCATGGCCCCCAGACACCAACAAGGCCTCGGTTGTAGCCCCAATCCCAGGCTTCTGTGTGACCATTGGTGACAATACTGGACTCAGACTTCAGTACAGACCCCAACCAACGAAGGACCATGGGCCCAGACATCTGGACCTATATTCCTAACCATTGTATAATTCCAATAAGCCAAGAGATCAAATGAATATGAAACTAGGATGTTCCTAGAACATCATTTACATAAGAAGAAGAGGGTTGGCTCTTTACTTTCATGATGAAATGGGAGGTGTTTTCTGCTGACTTGCTGAGGTTAACCTAATGTCAGGATTAAAGCAAATACATAAAGGTTTTGTTATGGTGACCTCACATATAAAATCTAGTGTGAGGCTTTTGATGGAATGCTGGATTCTGGTACAAAAGAAGAAAAGGATATAAAGGTTGGACCCTAAAAATGGAAGAAGTTTGGAAAATTTGCTTCCATATACGGGGAATCGTACATTTATTAAAAACACTCAAAGCAATGAATGAGTTTCATTCTTTTAGTTGACATCAAATTATAAGGAAGCACCCACAGTTTCAGTATGAGAAAGAATGTTGGCATTAGTATGCTTATATACCTCTGCAACATTTTATAATAAATGATAACATTTTATAATAAAATATTAGGGAACTTAAATAAACTACACAAATTACTCAGCAGTTGCAATGAATGAGATAAATGTGACTGTACTTGATGTTTTTTCACAAGGAGAAATAAAATAACATTTTATAGGTGTGCTTAGAAATTCATTAAGATTCTTATATTCTTTAAAGATCACTTCTGCAGATAATTTCAATAAGAATCACAAAGCTCTCAGGACATGTTCATATCTGTTTGACTGTAACCTTGAAATTCTCTGCAGTCCTCACATATTCATGAATGGCTGGGACTATCAAAGTGTGATCATCCCTTAGGTACCTTTGTTTGCCAATAACATGATGTATGTGAATCAATGGAGTCGTGTTACTATCGTGAATGCAGTCAGAATTTCCTAGCACATACGGGAAAATATCATACTTAAGCTTTGCCTGTGTTCATTTGACAATGAGTGCTGGTTTTTTGTTGTTGTTGCTGTTGTTGTTTTAGTTCTACTGAGGCTGATCACACTCAAGCTCAGATATAACCTGTTTCAAATATTAGTCTAAAGTTGGGATGGAAAATATTTTGAAAATATACTCCATTATCATCCATAAGTATTATGAGCCATGTGTTCCTTGTATATTAAATTCTTAACTGTGGTAAACATATCCTATAAGCAAATGTGCTCTCTGCACACTTATAGGATGTCTTTTCATATAAATTATGTGTGAGTGTGGTGTGTGTGCATGTGTACACACATATGTGTATGTGGGTACTCATGACTGTAGAATCACAGTCCAGAGGATGTTGAGTGTCTTGCTCCATTAGTCTTTGTCTTATTCCCTTTATGTCCTCTGACTTCTGTCTCAGATGACACATCACTGTAGGCATAGGCAGTCATGCTTGCCTTTTTATGTGGATGGTAAGATCCTAATGCAAGTTCTGCTTGCTCACCGAGTGCTCTCACACAATGAATGCACTGTTTCTCATTTTGACAATTGGTTTGTTCTTATCAATTTTGGATTTTGTGTAATGTTTTTTTTTTTCACATTTTTCCTAGTATGTCTCATTCTGTGCTGAACTTTGTTTCTGTTGTCCTGGGTCTGTCTTTCCTCTGCTCTTTGGCCTATGTAGTAGTGCTCTAAGTTATTCTCAATTGACTAAGAAACAGCTCATATCAATATTAATATATAAAATGAAACTTACTGGGGTACATAACTATTTTTATTTTTGGTTTCTCCAGAAGAAGATAAGACCCCATTGCTAAAGACACCAGAGACCTCAGACAAAAGATTTGGGGGACTCAATCAGAATCTGACCCAGAGAACTCCTCACTGAAGACCAGCTCTCAAAATTTCAGCAAGAGTCATTCAAACCTCCAAGGGAGAAATGAAATGAATAGTCTATCCAGTTATAAAGTCTGAAAAATACAACAATGACTAACATGGCAAGATATTCCTAATGGTCGCATCTATATCCTGAGTGTAACCAGCATGTAAGTAATCAGGGCTTAGGGTCCACTCAGTATGAGGGAATTCATGCCTGGCACTGTAAATTTAACCAATACCCATTACTAGTGTGGCCATGGAAACAAGAGGAGAATCTACTACTGCCAGTTTCCTAAACAACCATAATCACTAACTGCATCTAAATACCACTGGAAGGCCTTGCTGGTCATAGGTTGCAGTCTATTATGGCCTGGCAGCTTTTTCCAAAGCTCATAGACATGGGGACACCCCTACCCACCCACCTACCCAGAGAGACTTCCTTCTATCTAACTGCCCTTATCTGGAGGATATCCCTGGGCCTAGAGGACTGACCTTATCTGAAAGCTGTCTCTAAGCCTGGATGCCTGATGTATCTCTAGTATGACCCTTGGCACAATTTCCTGCCAGAAGCATTCCCCTGCTGCACATGTGGTAACCAAGATTTATACTAAGAGTTCTGCTATAGGATCCTGCTGCTGCATATGAGCCTTATGATAGGACCCTGCCACTTAAGGAAAATCAGGGTTTGTCCCCAGCTTCCTCAGTCCTATATATTTCCTATACTCTGGAATAAAGCTGAGCTGATTCACCAAAGTCATCTCCTGGAGTACTTTCTTCATCATACAGCCATCAGAACCCTGTTCCCCACTTCTGCTCCTTCAACCCTCATGGACCAATGCACCAATGATCCCAAGGAAGAAGCAGAACCACAACATACTTATCCTGATATTCAGGGATAAGTGCATCTCTCACTTCTCATCAAAGAAGCTTCTTTTATGGCAGAGATGGAGAATTTTACAGAAAGCTACCGCAGATCAAAATGCAGAGCTTTACTAATCATGGAGCCCTCATCTTCAACTAATACATTTAGAATGCAACCCCTACTTTTAAGGCTCAGGGACACCAGGAAAGGGGAATAAGGTTTTAAAAAAAGATTCTAAAAGGCAGAAGACCAGGACATCAGCTGTGAGATAGCATAAAAAAGGGTGTGAGTTGTTCCAGGAGAAGTTAGAAGGTAGGAATGTGGATAAAATGATCAAGATACATTTTGTGCAAATAACTAATAAGAATATATAAAATGAAAAAATAAAAATTGATATCTGAACTTGAAAAGGCCAAATAAGCAGCTAAGCATCAAATATCAGAGTTGCCCTAGGCTCCAAATCCACCTCATCCTCATGCCAATCAGATGAGATATGATCACTGCATCTCTCTGGGTTTAAGTATAATCTATTTCTACAGAGCAGTTGCTAAAACCCATCAGTTTACCTTGCATTTACATCTTGAGAAATCTAGCATATCTGGAAAGCCATTTTTGCCATCTTAATAAAATATTCTATTTGTTTTACTTGTAATTCCAACTCATCTGTCTTGTTCTGGGAGGAAACCACAGTGTATGGAGTTCACTTCCTAGGGCCTGAGATACTTGTAGAAGTCTATGAGACAGTACATGGAAGAGGTAAGGTAAAAAAAAAAAAAAAAAAAAAAAAAAAAAAAAAAAAAAAAACCTCAATCATTCTTATCAATCTATACTTATATATGTACCATGTATTTCACTATTAGAGGTAGTCTAATCTTTAAAAGAACATTACTTATTTTAAGTAAATAAGATTTAATTAATTCTGATTGGCTTGTGAGAACTGTGATAGTCTCAGAAACAAAGAATATTAACAGGGGATAATTAGTACTTGTAGTTCCATGGAAATTTACAGAATTTTTCAGCACAATTCTCAATAGACTTGATGTTGTACAAACCTTTCTGGAAACTTCACTACCTGATTGGACAACTTTGTTTCCTTCCTTCTTTCTTTCTTTCTTTCTTTCTTCCTTCATCCTTTTTCCTACTTTATTTCAAGATTTGCATCTAATTTAATTTTCCCTGTTTAAAGTGTCCTTTAAAGTGTTCTTAATCACCATGTAGAATAGCATACAGTATGTAAAAATAATAATTCAAATTAAAGAAGTTATTAATTCGAGAGGGAGTGAAGGGACTTGTAGCTTGAGTTTTTTTGGTCCTGCCTGACCCACAGTCAGGACAAATCTCTCCTACCCGCCAGTCCCACAGCCGCTCAGACCCAACCAAGTAAACACAAAGAGACTTATGTTGCTTAGAAACTGTGTGGCCATGGCAGGCTTCTTGTTATCTACTTCTTCTATCTTAAATTAACCCATTTCTATTAATCTATACTTTGCCACATGGCTCGTGGCTTCCATCTTCCTTGTCCTGGCGGCAGCTGGCAGAGTCCCCCTCTGTCTTCCTGTTCTCCCAATTCTCCTCTCTGTTAGTCCTACCTATACTTCCTGCCTGGCTAGTAGCCAATCAGTGTTTTATTTATCAATCAATCATCCACAGCAGGGACTCATGGGAGGAGTTTGAGGGGTAGAGGGAGAGTTAAAACTGGTGTGAGAGCAGTACTCACGTACAAAATTCTTAAAATACAAAAATTTAAAATAGTCATTACATTTTAAAAAAACTTATTCAACTTTTCCTTTGCAATGGCCCATTTCACATGTTCGGTTGCCTCATATAGCATGTACCTTCATCATCAAAGAGAAACTTTTGAGATGTGCTATATTCCAAATTGGGACATAAACACTTGGACAATTTTCTGAACTTATTGAATCAATATAATGAGACTTCTATTTTATTTCCTCTCTCCACTTTCTTAGTTACTTCTCATAAAAGTTAATTTCCTGAAACTGGAAAAAACCCTCAATCATTCTTATCAGTCTATACTTATATATGTACCATGTATTCCACTATTAGAGGTAATTTAATCTTCAAAAGAACATTACTTATTTTAAATGAGTAAGATTTAATTAATTCTGATTGGCTTGTAATGGTCAAAGGTTATTATCACAAAAATAAAATTCATATAAATGAAACCACAACTGAGTCTGAGCAATCTAAGTGCACTTGAGTGTCTCATTCATCCTTCCTTTCATCAAACATGCGCTGAGTGACTAAAACAGGCTTTGTGACAACACAAGGATTGCCAAAGCATATCCTCAGACCATTCTGGGTCCTCTAGGTGCTCCTCAATGGTACAAAACATGGCTTAAGTTGCCTGTGCCCTCCATTCTATCCAAGTACAATTTGACTCAAAAGAAGAACTTTGGTTTGAGTCATGACTCACTAGGCAAGAATTCTTGACATGCCAACATGAGGACCTGAATCAAAAGACCCCAAATCTACATAGAAAAACTAGATATATAGTGTGAATATCAGTAAAGTGTGAATATTGGTAAATCCAGTTCTTTGGGAAATGAGATGCAGAAACAGGACAGTACTCAAAAGCTCATAGACCAAGGGAAAACACTGGAAACATACCAAAGAGAATCTATATGAACAATATGTACACCTAAGATTTTTCTGTGGCCTCACATAGCACACCATGACATAAGCACTCACATTCACACAAATGAATGCATACATGCCTACACACACACACACACACACACACACACACACACAAACACACTTCCAATATTTGCTTTTGAATGAATAAATATTTTATAGAATCATTTTTAGATGTTTGTACACTTCTTGGATTTGACATTTACAGAAAACTACTATGGGTTGGAGCTGTCCAAACTTGAATCCCATTCTGCTGGCCAAATCCCCATAACATGTTTTTAATGAGATTTTATTTGCAGCAAAATCTTCTCACATAAAAACTTCAATAAATCTCAAGTGTGTTACTGATATTCTGCTTTTCCTAATAGGTTTAATATGTGAGCTAAATTATGAATTGAAACAGCAGGCTTAAAATTGGATCTGAATTCCTCAGTGCTTGCTGTCCATCACACAATGTGTGCCTGATTCCAAAGAAGCACAGTTGGAATCATGCCAAGGTGAGCCCCAGATGTTCAAGAATGCTCACTTTTCTTTCCAAAATTAAAAGAGAAACCCCCATTCTGGCAGCTGAAACTTTAACAGTTGGCAAGAAGCCTCTTGGAGAGCATCGAGGAAAACAAAAATGATCATGCAACATTGAGATTCTGTTTCATTATTCAGCCCCTATTCTCAGCAGAAGCTTTACAAACATTAACTAACGCTCAGACACATCCCTTGGAGGCTGTTCATCATCGATGGCTTTGTCTTCTCCTGTGGAAACCGAGGCATGGGGAAGTAGAAATTGATTAGGAAAGTTCATCTAAAAATATTCCAGTCACAAAAATCAGAAATCAACTTTTTCAAAATTATGAATTCTGGACACAATAATTAAAGTTTTTGGCAAATACAGAATAACATATTAGAACCAAATCATTTTATATTACAAAATTGCCAGTGTTATTTTTAAAACTCTTAAAAGTTAATCTGTTCAATTATAATGCCAAAGGTGTGTTTGTGTGTATGTATGTGTGTGTATGTGTGTTTGCACATGTGTACACTCAGACACAATTCTTCCTTTGGGGAATATATGCTATAACCTAGAAATTTCAATTTTGATGTGAAATCTTGTGGATTTACTGGCATTGAAATAAAAAAAATCCTACAATTTTTTACATGTTCCTGGCAGATTCTCCATACCACTCCTTAATCTCTTCATTTGATAAATGAACATTAAAAAATCATACTTGTAGCCTAATAATGATCTACAACCTGTCTTTCTTATAACATTTTCTCTTTTTGGATATTTACATATTTGAGTACTGATTCCATGAGAACTTTTAAATACAAATCTGACTTAATTTCCATTTCTTGTGGCAGAATAGTTTCTTGGCTTTGACCTATGGGTTGAGGGGTGAGGGGAAATGTTGCCCAAATTCATGTGTTACTTTTCATTTCTTTCTTAAATGTTGTGTCAATTTGCCCTACTCCTCCACCTGCATCATAAAGTCTACTTCAAAGATTTTTTTCAAGACTCAGTCTTTTTTTCAAATGAGTATTTCACAATCTTAAATGTTAGCATTTATAAATAATCTAGAAACTAGTATCGTAACAGATACATGGCTCTGTTGGTTTCACCTTTAGAAAATCATTACACTCGGGCTACAGAGAAGGCCAATAAATGCAAACTTGCCTCTGTAGGAATTCTTCACCTACTCTTGGTCTGCAAGTGAAAATAATTCAGCTCAGATACACAGGTCACTCAATAACTTTTAACTACACAATAATAGTCTGTAAACTTAGAAATTTCCTGAAGTCTAATCAGTTATTATTTTCAATTTGATTGAATTAACTTCTGTGTCTATAACCCAAGGGAAAAGACAGAATGGAGATATGTGGCTGTATTCAGGATATCTGTCATTGTTCAGAGAGGTTCACATTAATATTTACCCTACATACATAACTACATAGAGTAAGAAAGTATTATGTAAAAATGTGTAAAGGAGAGGTTTCTAACTTTGTCATGGGTCATGTGGAACGTTAGAGATGAAGAATTAAAAGTTTTTGACCCTCTCTGCTTTAAAATTTGCTCTATTTTTAAAAAAGTTACTACCTTCTATGCAGTACATTTAATTTTGTAGAGGTTGAAATTATTCCTAAATATGAATTTTTTAATATATTCTAGACTTTTGAATTATCAATGTGGCTTTTCCACTAGTTTATGGAACACATATTGTATTCATATGTAGTTTAAACCTTCCAAT
This sequence comes from Peromyscus leucopus, assembly GCF_004664715.2. Classification (NCBI taxonomy): domain Eukaryota; kingdom Metazoa; phylum Chordata; class Mammalia; order Rodentia; family Cricetidae; genus Peromyscus; species Peromyscus leucopus. The sequence continues at coordinate 121,388,727 of NC_051068.1, read as the reverse complement.
ATTAACTGATATACATAATCCAAAATGAATAATTCATCTGCCCAACAAAATATTATAGATACTTAATAATGCCATAAAATAACAATTTCTATCACAATAAACAGTGTATAAGCCATGGCTCCTGTCTTCCATTATTTGTTTGTGATTAACACTCTATAATTTAAAGGTAAAAGTAAGGATTTAATGTGTATATTTAATATCTCAAAAAACAATAGATTTCTACAACTACAAAAAGTTGAGAAAAGTTTCTAAAACCATTCCAACTCAGTGTATAATTCCATGTCTTCTTTATATGCCAAGGTGCTTTAAATTAGGTTAATGTAGATAATTAACATATTTCAAATTGCTAGTACATTTGTTTCATACATTATCAGCATGAAGAAAATATAATACTCCTTTATCAGGCATATACTAAGGTACTAACATAATTATTTAGCCACAGAAATTGTTTTTAGCTCCATGAGTATTTTATATGATGATATATAAACATTAGCATTATGTTCCTTGAAATTTGATATATTCTTTGTGTGGGGAAAATGAATTCACATTAGTTCCAAGCTACAAAAGAGTGAATGCTACATGAGGAATGGCTTGATTTCTCAGGATCCTGAAGAGGAGTTATTGTAGAAGATATTCAATAGGATACATTTCTAAGAGACCATACACCCTTAACCAAGATACAGTGATGTTGCCTAATGGATTTTGGAACCATCTCCCCATGCAATTATAACCTGAAATAGTGTTTGTCTTCTCACTACTTGTGTTAACATTGTTAGAATCCTTTACTTTCTTTGCCTTTAAATAGGTTCATCCACTAGAGTTTCTATTCTTAATTAAATGCACAAGGCATCCCATTTTAGTAAATCATATGAGAATAATAGCAATTTATTGTATGAAATGTCAATTTCACAATATCCAGATTTGCCCAAAAAAACACACAACATTCTAATTTCATTCTGATCCTTTGCAGACAAAGCCAATAAACTCCAAAAGAAAATATCTTTATTCTTCCTTTTAGCCCACAAATAAACACCTTATCTTCTGCAATAACTGCATAGACCCTGTACCAAAAAATGGTGAGTACACCTATTATGTTTCTATTGTATACATTAAAAAGTTAGGCAATTTTCCCAGACATTTAAACATACATTTCTCACATCAAAATGATTGTTATTCCACTACTCTAGAGCCAGTGAGTATTATCATCTTATTATGGTAGTTCTGATAAAAAGAGTGAAGTAGACAAAACTCAGATGACAAGTTCATTATAGCAAGGAAATTAATGACAGCTCTGGGATCAAACTTTGAAACTCCTGACTCAATTGCCAACGGTTCCTAAAGCTGCTTAGAGTAAAAGAGTACCCAGTGATATGACTGTAAAACTTTAACAGGGCCTCTCATCATGACACCTGAATCGTCTTTCACTTACAAGCAACAACAACAAAAAAGAACAGTGACAGCCGACACTTCAATTTCTTATTCTTTTGGGAATTCTGGAAAGTAACAATTTCTCTGGTATGTTGGCATAAAAATCTTAACTGGACATGTTTCCAAGCATGAAGTAGCTCAAAGAGCTAACTCAAACATCACATGACATATTGCTGAGAAAGCTTCGAGGGAGTTCGGGACTTGGATTGGACTGGGAAAAGAAAATCTTCTACCAGTCCATCTGGCTGTAAACATTTTCAAGAAATAGTTTTTTTTTTTTTTTTTTTTTTTTTTTTTTTTTTTTTTTTTTTGGTAGGGAAGCATGTAATTTGAAATATTTCACTTTTAGTAGAAGTGTAATTGTGTATTTTTAGAAATGACCACTAAATTAGCTCTATGCAGCTCAAATGAGTGAACTAGGACACCTAAAAATGACTCAACTCTCACTCTTGGGGATGTGGGTGATTCTGCTCATCAAATACAGTGTTCATTCAATAGACAATGATATGTTGGAGAGATTCGTACTGCAAACACAACGGTGCAGAAATTGTAGCTCTTGAAACCAAATCTGTCTATAACTTAACAGACATGTCGCGTGTGTGCGCGCGCGCGTGCGCGCACACACACACACACACACAAACACACACACACACACACACAATGAGAGAGGGCGAGGGAGAGAGAAAGAGAAGGTTGTAAGAAATAGCTCAGTGCTCAGAGTGCTTGCTGCTCTTCAAGAAGACCCAAATTTAGTTCCGGGCACCTACATCCAACAAGCAGCTCGTATTTCCTATTGCTCCTGCTCTAGAGAACTTCTATACTCCACAGGCACTTGCATATTTGTGTATACTCACATACACATTCATATAAATTTCAAAGGTAGCCAGATTTTCTCTTCCTTTATACTGATGCTATTCATAGAAGGGCTGGCTTTATTACTACTGTATCATCAAAGTTGTGTCTATTTAAATCAAGTCATTTGTACAAAAGAATGGATTTTGGAAATTAATGCTTTACAAGATTGGAGCATGAAGAGATGGGTCAGACAAAAAGGATTAGGAAATAGGGAATCAGCAATGAAAGTTTTTAGTTATGATCATGCCCTTATTCACAATGTGGGTTTTTAATACTTAAACAGCAAGAATGAAAAAAAGATCACAGAGCAAAAACTTAGAGGAGGAGGTAGATGATGACAGATATTTGGGGGAAATATTGTCTTGATTTACAAACTGTATGGAATCTCTGTCGCCATGTCCACTCTTACACTGAGCAACACTAAGTGGTGTAAGTTCACTGGGAAGTGTTTAGACAGTGTTTACAGTAGAACAGCTTGAATGACATTCGCATGATTTGTGTTTGTAAGAGCACATCACTTTAACTGACCTTCATGTGCTTCCACAACATACAAAGAACTAAGCTCTTATTTCACATGGAGTCCTGGTGTGCAGGTATATAACTGGGTGATACATTGTCCCTCAATTGCTGATTTCCTGCCGAGAAAGAAAACATCCAGAGTACATTAAGTGTGGTGTTTGTAGTATAGACTCTATTTCCCCCTTGAATTTCACCTTCTTTCCATATTAGTATTAAAATATTCTTTCTTCAAGTTTCAAAGAACCCTGCTCAGAGCAACATCTTGACTGTCTATCAGTGGGTTGATGTTCTCTCCTGCCTTAATGGCAGCTTCTCTGGAGTTTTTTCTTGGTGGTAAGTGCAAAAAGAATACACAAAAAAGTATTATTTCTCAGGTATCCATTCAGTGCACCATCTTAGACTAATAAAATATTCATAAGGTTATTTTAGATATTCATAAAGAACAGGGTCAAATTACAATGAGCATTTTTGAAAGTATGTAGCTCTCATATAGGCCTAATTTCTTCTAGTAGAAAAATAAAGGGAAACTGCACTATACAGTTTATTATAAGATACCAAATGACAGGTATTTATTTGTAGCCCATATGTAGTATACATATGTCTATTTTATTTCACAACTTTTTTTTCTACATTAACACTTGTACTGATCTTCTTTTCATCTTTATCAGGCAATTAAACATGTTCTGTCTTCTGGCAAGGTGAATAAAAATTAAATATTCATTTAAATAATCTCCATGCTGATGTTCAACAATCCACATCTAAAATATTATTAACATGTTGAATTATTAACTCTAAATCACAGGACCAAACTATCCACTTGTAAAAGTCATGGAGGTAAGTCATGGAAATCTAAATGTTATTTAGCTTTCTATGATGTGTTAATTTTTAAAAGGTATTTAAATATAATTCACATAAAAACATCTTCATATGTAGATAATTATTTTATTTTGTAACCATTGTTTAAAACAATAAAATTGGTATTATAGCAATACAATTAATTGAATGTTTATGTTTCAGATTCTCTTAATAATAAGTCCTCTTATACTTTTTAAAATTTAAATAGACATTAAATATAGTATCCTGTTTTTTAAGCTTTGTTTGCCTTATGTACTTATTTATAAAAGGAGAACATGTATTAGACACAATAATATTGAAAAGAAATCAAAGACATTCATGCAAAACACTTTGATACTTTTAAATAATGATTTTTGCTCTTTATGAACCATGGGCATGGGTGTCAAAATATTGTCTTAGCAATTGTAATATTGACAAGGATTTAAGAGATTCACCAAATCCTAGAAATGTGTCCACTGGTGATTTGTAAATCTCTTCACCCATGGCCAAACTCTGCTCTCTGGCATGCATCATGATCTTTTCTACAATGTCTAACACAAACTCCAGCACTCAAATAAACAATAACATTTGTAAATGTAAATGTACTTCTCTTCAGGAAAGATCAAATGGAGCTCTTGTTTAACTCATGTTATGAATATACTTTTCATTCCAAATATTCTTTCAAGATGTTTTCCTGGTAAAACTCATATATCAAGATATACATAAATATATAGGGGATGAGTGTGAAGAAGTGTTTTGGAGAAGTTTTACACTTTACAAGTCCTTTAATGAGAGTTGGAAACACCATCCACCACATTTGTGAGCCCATGTGAACTGAGACTCATTTTAAGGCAATCTTCTTGCACACACCTCATTTGTAGCATTACTGTGAGCAGCTTAAATTCTTCATCTGTCACTTAAGGTTTAGGTTTACTGAAAGGCACCCTGGACCACAAAAATTGCCGTCATGTCTTTCCTTAAGTTTCAGTACTGCTGAGTTTTCATACTTAAGGCTACAAGTGTGTTATGACAAGCATATTAAGACAAAAGTCTGCTGTGCGAGGGGCTGGCCATGCCTGTCATCACTTGTCCTGCTGTACTCCTGTCTGTGGAATTGTGAAATGACAGGTATTCTCCAGAAGATAGCTCTCAAGCATGCAGCATCATTTCCACATTGCAGTGGGCAATAGGTGTTCTCCAGGTTTCAGATTGCTGATTAATTCTTATGGTAAAACCAGTGGGAAAGCATATGTCTCCTTATAAGTATGAATTCATCAGAACATAGCACCTCGAGTCTGCATAAAATCAGGAAGCCGTAAAGGGAACATTTTCTGAGCAAAGAAACAGCAAAATTTTTGTAGATCAAAACGTGAAAAATACAATTACTTATTTATAAGTTCTCAGTGTTCTCCCACCACTCATTTTGTGCTTTCTACAACTTCAGGAACAGCTTGAGACATGACCCCCAAACCAGCCATCTTCTCATATCTCAGCTGTGTTCAAGACCTAAATAATTCTCATTCTTAGTTTAAGTTTCAAGAATTCCTTGAACATTCTAGAAATATTAAAGTTGATTTCAGATGCTACGTTAAATCTTTCCTGCAATGCTGGAAGATGCTGCAATTTGTTAACACTCTGAATGCATTGTGGTATCATTTTATATTTATTTTTACAGTGATTAAAAGAATTTTTACCAACATGCAGTTTTTTGTTCTATAAGAAGTAAATGTTTATGCATATATAATTCAACATTAATAAACTGGATGGTCATTGCTGTAATTATTTTTTTGATCTGGTCAAAAGTAGGTTGGATATTAATAATTTTCATGAATTTGCCTGTTTCTAAAGAATACTCCTTGATTTCCTTCTATTTTACTTTCTCATTCATCCTAGACTTGATGGAGACATTCTAGATATTTGTACACTCAATAATCTTTGATTACATTTCTGCTTTACTTATATTCTACAGTGCATACTGCGATATAAAACCTCAATTATCTAACATCAGCACATGTAGTCATTGGCAAATCACTTCCATCTCCACAAGTGACATGAACAGATGGCTTCCTTAGTTCTGTTATTAGGAAAAGATGGAGTCAAAAGATGGGAAGCATTATAAGGAATAATCTGTGTCCTTGTATTTCTTTCAAATATTCTCATCAAAACGTTATTATGTCCAAATCACATTAGAAATTCTGAAGACCCTCTGTGTTAAAATTTTCAGCGCAGCCACAATTCTGTTTATAACATTTTCTGTTTTTGTTGGTATGTGGGAAGTTCATTGAGGACTCTCATACTGTTAATAACATTTAGTATAAAATTAATGTATTATTTTATTTTGGTGTAACTAGAATATCAAGTACAAAATAAAAGGCAAAGAAACTCATTGCATTTCAAATCATTTAATTATTTTATTATTTTAGAATTTCAGAAGTTACTAAAAGAATGCCTAAGGAAAAATGTGATTGTTGATGTAGAGTTCAATAATAGCTAACTAACAGAATAGTAAACCTGGCACGAGTTTGCGTGCTTCACACGTTCTATGCGCAGGTCTTACCATGATAGAATTTGTGGATGGAAAGTGGCAAGCATTCAGAAATCATTCATACAAATCCTAGTAAATCTGTCTTCTAGCATGTTTAGTAACTAAGAAATCATGCTGTAGAGACACAGAAGTATTTTGGTTTCCATCAATAAAAACAAGACTTGTAGAATTTTAAGGAGAAACATTGTATTACATTTAAAAAAACAAATTGAAAAACAAATACACATGATTCAGATACAAGAAATTATTTTTCTGTTCTCTGTAGCACATGGCATAAATATGATTACAACAAACAATTGGATGTTTCTTACTGCTTTTTTTTCTCTTGTTTTGTTTTTTGTTTGTTTGTTTGTTTTGTTTTGGGGTAAATTTTTGTATATGTGAAGCTAGGGAACAAACTTATTATTTTATGTGTATGAAACACACTGTATCTCTGACCTATTACTCCAGCTTATTTTAAAATAGTTAGTAGAAAGAAGTTTAATGTTCTCAGCACAAACATCATGTTTGAGTTGATAGATATGTCAATATTATGATTTAATCACTACACATATATTGAAATGTCACAATATATGATCTATGTATCAAATATATATATGTATATATATATATATACATATATATATAGTTACTCTATACCAATAAAAAAAATAAGTCAAAACCATGTTGTTTGTCTATCTATATTCCCACAGTTCTTACTACCTTAGTACTGCTACAACTGTGTGTGCATCATCAATTCCTTTGTCCATAGATTAACTTAAAGCTCTCTGATTACTTCACTCACATGCCTCCTGTCTTAACAGTATGTGCTGAAAACCTCATCGCTAATGCAGCATGTGAGGGAGACACTGGCATCGTGGGAACTCTGTCTTCATGTGTAGACTAATGCTGCTCAAAATAGGGTTAGAACAGTGTGTGTATTCTTCCATCATAGCAGGACATAATGTTTATGTATTTTTGTGTTTTTATCTTCTACTATCTGAAGACAGGACAGCAGGTCTTTAATGGATGATAGACGCTAATGATTTGATTTCCCATGTGCTGAAATGACAACTTTCTTGTACATGAATCTACATGTACCAGAACAAGATGAAGTGGGTTTTTTTCTTTTTGTTTGTTTGTTTTGTTTTGTTTTGTTTTGTTTTGGGGGGTTTTGGAGACAGGGTTTCTTGTGTAGCTTTGGAGCCTATCCTGTAAATCACTCTGTAGACCAGGCTGGCCTTACTCCCGAGTGCTGGAATTAAAGCTGTGTGCCACCACCACCTGGCGATGAAGTGCTTTTATTTTGGAGTTCATATTTATTTTCATTATACAGTGTTCCTGAACATAAAACTGGCAACATACAGCAATTTTGATGAATCAAGGCCACCAGTCTCATGGCTCCTACCCTTTCTTAATGTGCACAGAAGCAGCAATCCCTAACTCTGAACTGAATTTAATTACTTTATTTAATTGCCAGGTGCAAAACTTGATCAAACTGGATAGCAAAGTTGACAAAATCAGAGTTATTTTTAAAATAATCTCGTTTAAAAGTAGTCCTGTTAAGGAAATCAACTAATTGAGAGAGGAAGTATGAACTACAAGAGTCTTCACATGGTCACTCCAAGCTTAATTATTTGAGCTTCAGCACAATTGCAAACCACTAATAACTAGTCTTTTCATTATAACCAAAGCCTCAAAACACATGAAATGGGGATAATAATGAAATGGGGATAATAGTACATTGTGGCAGTATTATGATATGTTTGATTTTTCTGTTTTTGAAATATGTGAGTATGGATACTATATAAAGAATTGGTCGAAAGTTCTGCTAAGAATCTCATGGCCTATATAGTCAAATTGATAAAGAGGGTGTGGGAAAGAGAGGGCATCTAAAAATAAGAAGTAAGACCAAAGGTTGGAGAATGGACTTGTTTTTTTTTTTTGTTTGTTTGTTTTTGTTTTTGTTTTTGTTTTTGTTTTTTTTTTATTCAATCATTTCTTGTGAAACAATTTGGGATCTCATGAAGCTCCCCCTATCTGCACTGAAGTCAGATACTAGAAGCTTAAATACCTGCTCAATGCACAACTTTCAAAGGACACTAATTCTTCATTTAATTCACTAGGGATCAAACTTTGAATACATGAACTCTTAGGAGAAAAAAACATCTAAATATTAGCAGCTAAGTTCCAAATATTCCTAATAGGGGCACATAAACCTATCTCATACACAGTCTGCAACTTGAAACATGACTTCCACTCCTTACCACAAATTTCAGGGTTATTGCAGAGATTAAGAGAAGGAGGCAGAGACAATGTATTTAGTCAATAGATTGCACAGTGGAGCTATACTGTGAAATTATGTGATGTCTTTCACAGTTGAGTCGTGTGCACCCCACAGTTATAACAGGAACCAAGTTCAGAGTATTTTCTCATTCTAGACATTGGAAAACCATGAACAGTAATCATGCTTCAGAGGATGATCTGTTAAAATTTATGTTCCAAATGAAGAAAATAATAATAACTGATAGCATTGTATCACAAACCAAGTTTGGATGAGAAAAGATACATTTAGAAGATTGACTTTTGAAAAAAATTGATAATTCTTATGGTGAACAGAAGGATTTTGAGGTCTAATAGTTGCTTTTGTGCTGCACTCAGGTGACCAAGGGAGGTTGTATGTTCTTTACACTAGCTTAGGAACTAAGCCCTTCCACAATATCTCTGATGAAATGCATTTTTTTTCTATTTGTCCAGAACTATTTTGGTTCTTGGGTCTCAGATGAGGACTACTATTATTTTTATTTTGTTTGTTTTTAAATCATCTACAGAATGCATTTCTGAGTTGTGAGGCAAGTGTCCTCTTTTAAAACACATTGACAGTTTTCATACACTGGTCTTGAATGCACTGATTTATAGCTGTTATGTCTTCAAGACTCTGATTAAAACTGAATTTCCTATTTCTTTCTGGATTTCTTTTAGTTGTGTCAACACTTGGTCTAAAACTTCAGACTCAGATCGGTTTGGTAGCACATACTGATAATTTCAGCAGAGCAAAGCAGTGAAAATTGGATCACAAACTCAAGACTAATTTAAGCTATGTAGTGCATTAACGGACAGACTCAGCTACATAGTAAAATCCTTGGAAAAGAGGGCAAAGATAAGAGAGAAAGAGAGGGAGAGAGAAATAGATTGAGTCTGCTTTCAATCTTATGAGGTTCAACCTTTTGAGATTCTGTCCTTGAAGACTGGCCTAAATTATTTTGACATGAGAAATTAGTAATGAGTCTTTGACCACGCAGCACACTTATTTTATATATACTTTTAATTGAATGTTGCTCCTAAGAAATAGATGAAATGGGCAACCAAAGACAATACAATGGATCTGTCCTTTTGCAGTATTGCAAGAGGCTTTATTTTTTTATCCAGAGCAAATTACCATGAGAGTTTAGCCAGTAAACATGAACCTGGAGTACTTGGAGTGAAGCAAATCTCACTCTAAATCATTTTTTTTCCAACTCTGTAATTTATAATATGTCTACAAATTTTAAGAAATATTTTAGCTCCCTTTCTCACAAGTTCAAACCTTATCTGAACATGATATTCGTTGTCCAAATATTGCTTTCTTTGATGACTGCAAATTGACATTGCATTTGGTTGGAGTCTTGACCATGAATAAATTTGCTTGACTAAAGCAAAGACCAAGTTCAGAAAGGGAGCTTCAAAGGGAGTGAATCCTTCTGACACCCTCTCCACACACAGAAGACAGTCTTTGTTCACAGTGGCTAATTGCTATGCACACTCCAGGGGAGATTTAAGGGCATCTGCACTTTTACAAACAAGGTAAAACTGTGGCAGAATGAAAGGCTCTAAAATAAATGGAGAACATGCGTTTATGTTTGACCCTGTAGTTATACAACAGAAATATTCTATGATATGATGCTTTGTAAAGTTTCTTGGTATATATTCAAAGTGGTTTATGAATGAAAAAGTAAATATAATTAATAATCACTTTGAATTACAGGAGGTATTATGAATTTTGACAGAATGATCATCTAACTAATGCTAAATTTTAAAGGCCCTAAAAGATTAAAAGCTAAAATTTAGAATAACTAATCTTCACTATTTCAATAACCATTACTCCTTTCCATGCATCATAAAAATTCATTCCTACAGATTGTTCCTAGCTACAGCCTAACAGTCAAGATGCAATGAGAGTCTATTTCCTTTAAGGCTACATATCATTTCTCCAGACACCAGCTATTTAACACCAAGTGTGTCATTTGATAAAAATAGTTCAACAGCCCAAAAAAAATCTATGCATTTTCTGCCATGTTTCCACATTACATCTCAATAACCTACTGTTGAGAAAACTTCAAATAATAAACACACATCTCCAGAGGTGAGAATTGTCAAGGGTCTTTTCTTCTTTCCTTTAATAAAATAGAACCTGCATAGATTTCTTGTTCTGTACATAACAGATGAGAACCTATACTTTCTTACATTCCAGAGAATAATTATTTTTCTCATGAAAGGAGTCAATAAAAAGTGCATAGCCACACTAAATTCTGTAAGTGTCAGCATTAGAATGAAAACTAAAGACTTTCTATGAAAGTTTTTTCTGAAGATGAATTGTGGCTATGGAGAAAGAATATTAACCCTGCTTCACACACAGTGTAGATGAGGAAAATTCAGCTGTTGGCAATAAACAGGGCACCTTGATTTTATTAAGTTCACTACACCTAAAATTCCTGCAAATATCTCATTTTAAATTCCTGCTGGAAATTCCGTCTGGCCAATATGAAGTGTTCACAAATTCAAATGAATTCTAACACTATTTTTTCTGATTACAATTATACTCATTTTCCTCAAGAAACTATATAACACCATGTTCTTCAATGAAAATCATTGTAGTGAAAATGTGAATGGTGAGTAATATCCTGTAGAGCTAAAACTGAACCTCAGATGCCACATAATCCTGGCTTTATGGAACTTAAAAATGGATAACTTTTCCAATTCATGCTTTGATTTGGTGCCCAAGACAACAATCACTTGACTTATTTGTAATTTACTCATACCTGGAGACCTTGATTTCAAATTGCATCTCTTATTAACTTTTATTTTTCCACTCAATATCCCAAATTCAAGATATTATAAACAAGAACAGAAATTAATTATTTTCTGCAAATAAAATAGAAATAGAGACTTAAGCTTAAGCATATACCCTGATTTTTCTAATGGAAATACACTCATCCTAAAATCATCATCACGAAACTATTAAACCGGAAATGACTACCAAAGGCCAATCGCATAGCAATTAATTCCATATCTCAGAAAAGCTCCCTGTGAAACACCCCCCACCCCGCTCTCCTTTTTGCAAAAGACAGCACGATTCCATTAACATGGCAGAATAATTAGATCTTCTCGTGAAGTAGATGTTCTTGTAAATTCTACTTCTTTCCCTTAATGTTGTTATTTGTGAAAGTAACCATAGTATGGCATATATCTGTGGTTTATGTGCCTAGAGTTGTTTGGTACTCCATTTTATGTATTTTTGTACTACTGACTTTTTCTATTGCCTACAGTTGTTGGGGAATTTTTTTATTAAAGGCTATTCCAAACCCTTTCTTAAACTAATGAGATGAGTATTTTGTTGTGTAGCTGGTGCATTTCTAGAGTATAAATGTTAAGAATGAGATTTTAGTACATATGTCCTCTTTATGCCCATTACAAATGATCCTATAAAGTGGTTGTACTCTTTTATGTACTTATATACTAGCAATATATTTTGTCTGTACCTACTCCAACACGTAATGCCATTTTTTTTAAAATTATATATTGCATGATATTAGGTGCTGTACAAATATTGTGGTTTTAATATTCATGTCATATTTATCAATTCCATGTCCATATTGTCAGTAATAGTTAATTGTACAGATTTTGTGTTGGGCTTCAGTCTTCCTGCTGAATATGTGGGTTCTTTATGTTTTCTAGATAGAAGCATCGACACTAGAAATACTTTAAGCTAATAGCTTATGTTTTGAGTAAGCAATACCATATTTTGAAAATTTCTTAATTTTGCTCTGTTTCAATATGATCATAAATTTATGACAAGTAGTATTTTTGTTTTCAATACAGATTGTCTACTTTATTATTTCTTCTTTTGTATTACACTTTTCATCCATCTAATTCACAATATCCTATATGACTAATTATATAACCAAGCAAATGCACTGAAATTTTCTTGTTACAGAACAAGCAAACATAAATTACCATTCACTTAATAGCTAATATCCACTTACAAGTGAATACATACCATATTTATCATCCTGGATCCAGGTTATCTTCCTTAGGATGATTTTTTTTCTAGTTCCATTAATTTGCCTGCAAATTTCACGATATAACTTCTTAATAGCTGAATAATATTCAACTGTGTAAATGTGCCAGATTTTCTTTATCCATTCTTCAGCTGAGGGACATGTAGGTTGTTTTCAGTTTCTGGCTATTATGAATAAAGGTGTTATGAAAATAGCTGAGCAAGTGTCCTTGTGGTAAGATGGAACATTCTTTGGGTATATGCCCAAGAGTAGTTATAGCTGTGTCTTGAGGTAGGTTGACTTCCAATTTTCTGAAGAATAGTCATATTGATGTCCACAGTGGCTTGGTTTCCAAGTTTGCACTCCCACAAGCAGTGGAAGAGTGTTCCCCTAGCTCCAAATCCTTGACAGCATGAGGTGTCACTTGTGTTATTGATCTTAGCCTTTCTGACAAGTGTAAGGTGGAATCTCAAAGTTGTTTTGATTTGCATTTCCCTAGTGGATAAAAATGTTGAACATTTCTTTAAGTGTTTCTCAGTCATTTGAAATTCCTATTATTGAGAATTCTCTGTATTGAGAAATTTCTGTATTAAGAATTTTGAATTATTTTTTGGGGGGATGATATCTAATTTCTTGAGCTCTTTTTATATTTTGGATATTAGACCACTATTGGATGTGGAGTGGTTAAAATCTTGTCTCATTCTGTAGGCTGCCTATTTGTCTGATTGATAGTGTCATTTGCCTTACAGAACAAGAAACTCTTTATAAGGTATGTTGTATTAATGGGGGAGGAGAAAAAGACTCTTGACAACAATTCTGGTTTACCTCTTAGGACAAAAATCAACATACTGTAGGGAGAAAAATAGGATAGACATAGCATTAGGCACAAAATGACAGTTTGGTCCCTGCATTCTTGGAGAGGCCACACAGAAGTACAAAGAAAACGTCTATCTCAGTTGCTCATTTTTCTTTTCTTGTCATGCATGCACACACTCATGGTGTGTGTGTGTGTGTGTGTGTGTGTGTGTGTGTGTGTGTGTATGTGTGTGTGTGTGTGTGTTCAAGTATGTGCAAGTGGATGTATGCAAATGTGTGGTAAAAGTGATCCTTGGGTGTCATAACTCAGAATGCCACCCACCTTGTTTTATGAGATAACATCTCACATTGGTCTGGAATTCATTGATTCAGTAGATTTACAAGCCAGCAAGTCCCAGGAGTTTAGTCGGCTCCACCTTCAGGGGTCTGGAATTGCAATTTCTTGCCACCTTGCAGGTTTTTTTGTGTTCTAGTGTTCCAACTCAGAACTTCACGCTTACAGGGCATGTGTTTTATGAACAGAACTAACGTTTTGAATTATCATAGCCATTCATGCTCACAAGAGCCATATTCAGGAACATCTCACTGTGTCTCATAGAACTGATATATTTAATTTATCAATTCAAAAATCATTTTGTTATAGTCTTACTGTTTAAAACATACATTTAAAAATGCATTCTTCACAGACTGACTCATTTAATTACAGGTTTTAGATTAGTCTGTGAAGGAAACTAAGCACCAAATATTCAGTCTCTAAGGACTCAGATTTTTTGTCAGTTGTAGGCTGGTAAACTAATTGTTAGTTTCTGATGGCACTTTTGTTGGCCTTTCTGTTTCAGTATTTTCCAAAAGATATACTGGTTTTCTCATTTTTTATTTATTTGATTTGTCATAATTAATGCTTTATTTTAAAACATGTATTTAGCATTAGGTTTTCAATGTGTGTGTCAAGGACAATCTAAGCACTGAGGACTTCTGTTGAGATGATCCCAATGCATTCAACCCTCTTTCTCTATTTGACTACTGCAGGATCATGTAGACTTTTTAGCACAACTTTTAGTAAAGTGAGCACTGCATATATACATCAAAATATAAAAATTTATGCCAGTAACCATCCACTAGAAATATTATAGAACTTGCAAATATGGACACGATATTCTTACTAGAAATATCCATTATGCACTTAGAATTCATAAAGTTTACATTTGTTAGATCTACAAATTTAAGGTTATAATTGTATTTACTATTTCAGCTGTAAATAAAAATTAAATTATTTCATTTAAATAATGTTAAAGATCCAATTCAATAATGCACATAACCTCATTTTACTTGCCCCAAACCATACATGGCTGGAGAAAATTATGTTGCGCAATATAGCATTTTTTTGCTGATCATCTGAAAAGGTTTGAACTTAGTGCTTAATAAGTTATCCAGATGTGAAAATTATATTAGGGTTCAGGTGTCTTTTTGAAGCAGCATTCCAACTCTACTTCAGAAGTGGGGAAAACACTAGCTAGTTACCATTCTTGCTTAAGATCTTTTCTAGTCTTCGCTGAAGAATGAGATGTACGTACTAAGCCACAATCAAGAGGAATTCACTGGTGAATACTAAGCAACCTGAACTTATTCTTCATCCATCAGCAGCTCATTATTTAGGTGAATTGTGCTGTGTATTTTTGAAATGTCTGAAGACAGAGCTCATATTACATGGTTGTTCTCAATTTTTCCAATATTATCACATATAGGAGATGATCAATAAAACATAATTTGTATCCTATTTGATTTGTAGTTCTAGGCAATATGGGTAGCAAATGTCAAATTTACTCTCTTAAAATATCTAAAATAATGAACTTATTATATTAAGAAAAAGTTCTGAGACTATTTGATACCAATTAGAGAAATAGGAGCACGTGAGTTGAGTCCTGCTGATGTTTCTGTTTACTAGCTGGGGAGTCCTATTGTCTAGCTTAGGAAAGGGGGATCCAAAAAAACCCTCATTCTTGTGTGGAAGGGAATGAGAAGCAAGTTGTGTTTACAAGTTCAATTACAGAAAGGAGGAGGGCTGTGGTGGTAATCTAATTGTACAGAATTATTATTTTGATTGTATGTTAATAAATAAAGTTGTCTGGGGGTCAGAGCTATTAGAGCCATAGCAAGAGTGTGGCGGTGGTGGCACACGCCTTTAATCCCATAGATATCTGTGTGTTCAGGGTCAGAGCTATTAGAGCCATAGCAAGAGTGTGGCAGTGGTGGCACACGCCTTTAATCCCATAAGATCTCTGTGTGTTCAGGGATACAGCCAGCATTGGAGACATATGCCTTTAAGACCTAGGGGGCTGTACATTCAGACAGTGACGAGGCAGTCATGTGTTTGGGTTTACAACCAATGAGAAGGCAGAACAACATACTATAAAAAAACGAACCGACAGGAAGTAGGTCTCTTTTCGCGAAGCTGGGACAGCAGAAGGAAGGGTGAGATTTAGCTCTGAGCTCTGACCTCTCGGCTTTCTCTTTTACATTGTTTCTGTGTTTCTTATTTAATAAGACGGTTGGTTACATCTACAGAGGGCTATTCTGTAAAATGTCTCCAAGCACCACAGAGCACAGCACCCCTAACCTCTTCAGAATTGTTTTCTATTTTTGTTTTAGTCTTCTGATAATGGACCCATGACTTTGAGGAAGATTGCATCAGAGCCAGGGAGAGGGACAATTGAAGGAATTAGAGAAAAAGACTGGAATTCGCATAACCAGAAATGTTTGCCTGTAGACATCACAAAATACGATGTATGCCTTTCTCTCAACAGCGAGACACATTTCAGTCAGACTAAATGTGGCTCTCTCCACCGCAAAGATTAAAAGCAGTGCACACCCAGAAAAGAGCCATTAAAATGTTTCTAAGTTATTTAACTATAATGCAAACAATTTTTAAGAATATTTGTAGGAAATACAAAATATCCTGAATATAATATGTTAAAAATCAGAAGGGGGAGAAACAATGAACAGTTAAGGACTTGAAAATGGCCATAAAAACAGGAGCTAAATCAATACTGGAAACTCACAACCGACACAGGTGTTAGCAATAGCAGAAAAAGCAATGAAATGTTATTCTCATAATAAATATGTTCAGAATTGATTAGAAACACTGCAAAAAGAGACAAACGGAGCAATGTTCAACTTCAAAAGGAGGAATATTGTCTTATAATTCCATGTTGTTTGTCCTGTGACAAATAAATGACTTAACAGTGTGGTAGATGTTGCCAATGTGTGCTTATGTGTACATATGTATGTGTGTGTTCATGTGTATGTGAGTGTGCATGTGTCTTGAACTTGAAGACAGTAGCAGACACTATTAATAAACTCTAAAAAGTAAAGTGGGATTTAGAAATAAAGAAGAAAGGATTGAATTAGCTGTCAATTTCACGTCCTAATATGCATAGGCTTTCGCTCCTCAAAAACATCTGGGCCAGGTGTGATAGTATATATACCTTAGTCCCAGCAGTTGGAAAGAAGAGGCAAGCCAATCTCTGAGATTTTGAAGATAGTCTGTCAAAAGTCAAAACAAAAAACAAAAATCAGCTGGACAATCATTAAAAACACTATTTGAAAAACAATTATTAAATCCATTTAAAACAATAGGCAGTTTTTGGCTGTCAAACACTAAAGAGCTGTTTCACAGAGGCATCATAGTCAACTATGAACACTTTTCCTCACTAACGATGAGGAGCAATGACTTAGATAATGCTCACTTTGAGCCTCATCTGCCACCCAGCAGAAATGTGACCTGGAGCCTGTCAGTTTCTCACAATGTGCCTTCATTCAAATGAGGTATATATCAACAAATATCATTTATAAAACATGAAGTAGAAGGGCGGACATGATATTAAAACAGTTAAAATATGACACATTTATCATGTGTATTGGCATACAAGTGTGATTGTTTTTGTCCTCCTGATATTTTCTTCTGAGCCTCCCTAAAAATATTTTGTCATCTTTTCTTTTCTCTCAAGAGATTCTCTCTCTCTTTTTTTTCTTTCTGACTCAATTTCCAGACAGTAGCTTTGAAAAATCCCATCTCCCTAAACATTCAGGCTTTATTGAAGTGTTCTCAGAATGGAAGTCCTGGGTCTGGGTTGCAACAATTAGTTTTTATCAAGTGGTCTTTTCTTAGGTAAAAGGAAAGCTCTAAGAGAGTGTGAGTAAAACTGTTAAAGACTCGAAACTACATCTACAGGGCTTTTACTCTAGAAACAATACTCTTTTAGCAGATATGTAATTGTTTGTTTCAATAGTTTATCAATGTCCACACAGCAAACTTGTGGGTACTTACTATTGTCATCATAAAACAAATCTTCATTTGACAACTGAAACTTTTCTACATTTTAAACTAGCTTAAAAATAGTTGTTTTCCTTATGGTATTTTCATTCATACTTTGTTCTTGTTGATTGTCAATTTTTTTTTCTATTTTTCTATAAGAAGTAGAAGCCTCTTCCTTCCATCACAGAAGTAGCTATTTTGAAGCTTGCTCTCACTTTACACAATCCCATGTTGCCTCTGAAGGTGGAGTGACTTCTAGGGTCACTGGAATTATGATGAGTTACACAGTTTCCCCTGATGATAACAGAGAACTACCACGAACCCAGTGACTTCACATGACATGAATATATCTTCTTCCATCTCTGAAATATGTCTTGTGGATGAAGTTCTATTCTTCATTGGCAGAACCTTCTAGAAAATAGAGATATCCTGAATTTCTCTGCTTATGACCCTTCCTACTTTATCACAGCTAATCATTCCTGATGCTGCTTGTTCTGCGCTAGCTCTTTTCTTTCTGGTCTTCACAACTTTCGCTTGCAAGAAACATATATGGGGATCCCCAGATAAACTCAGAGCATCTACTGTCAAGATTCTTATCCACACTTGCACATGTTTCCTCTACAAATGGTACTGTATCCACCTTTGGGAATTGTGAAATGTGAGTGTCTTTGGGAACCCTTCTACTCACCACATAATGACTTTCTAGCATCTGTAGAGGTGTTCAGGGACTAGACATAGGCTACTGATTAGATCCAAATTATAAATTTTCAAGTCAGAGTGAAAGACAAGGGTTCTGATCCCATAGGTAACAAAATATTTGAACAGGCATAGACTAGAAACCAGCATGACTATGTTGATTGATTGAGAGTGAACCCCATAGTCTCAACCATTTGAACACTTGGTCTCTAGTTGGTGGCACATCTTGGGCAGGTTTTTGTTGGTGCATCCTTGCTGGATGAAGTGAATTACTGGTGCAGACTTTGAAATTTAAATCCCCTGTGCCACTTCCAGTTGTTCTCTGTGCTTTATGCTTCATTTCAAAATGTGAGCTTTCACCTTCAGCTCCAGACAACTGTCAGCTGTGAAGCTGTGCCTCCCGTTATGAACGTCTGGGTCTGTAGGTCTGAATAACTCATCCACAAGTTGTCTCAGTCATGGTGCTTTAGCACAACAACAGAAAAGCAACTAATACAATGATTAAATATGTTGAAGAACCTGAATTTAAATGACTATTTATTGAAAAAACCTTGAAAACATAGGTAGCATCACTGAGTAATTCATTCTATGTACCTGAAATACTAATATTTTGTGAAGAATTTAGAATTTTTAAAAAGCTTTCTCAAGAGGGAAAAGCAAGGAGTAATTGCTGATTGATTATAAAGTCAGTGAAAGAGGTTTTAGTTGCATCTTCTGGGTTTTTTGCATGTGTTCCTGACTGACTGCCAGAAGCAAAAGCTTGCAGTTAGCAAGAAAAATGCCCTGTTGTCCAGACTCCAGACTCTGAGCCCTCAGTACATGCTTCATCTTTGCTTGCTCATGCCCAGCACCTTTGTCAGGAAATTCAAATCTCTTCCATGGGTCCTTTGAGGTAGATAAATCAAGCATACCCTGTGAGCTCTGCACAGATACAATACAATACTGTAAGGCACATTGCTATGCTGTTTGCTAAAACGATGCGCACATTATATATTTAAATAAAATAATGATTTCTTTAGATGAGTACTTTTATCTCCATTTATCAAGGACAAGTAGCAAATTAAAGCAACAACTTTTATTAGTTTCTCAAAAGTGAAAGATAAAGGATATTCATATGAGTATGTGTGACACCAAATTATGTTGGCATATCTCTCAAATCTACCTTCATTTGTTTTCCTCTGATAAAAAAGTCTTAGCTGACAGTTTTGCAAACACACTAATTAGCTCTCTGTTATAGAGTTTTCTGTAAGATTCTACTTGCAGCCTCTATGTTTTATTGTCAGGCACCAAAAAATAACATACTGTTTTAAATGTTGAATAGGTTACGACGGTGAAAAATAGTGATTTTCTAGTTTTTCATTTTGTATCATTTGATATGGCTAAAATAACAGACTTTGGAGGTTTTTTCCTATGTTTTTATGGTAGATGATTTTAATAATCACTTTTGTCATTTAGTACTTAATAATTTATATGGATATAACATTGAATTTCCCCTGTGTTGAATGGTAACACAATTTTTACAAGTTTCCAAGTAATGGTCCAGCACATAGTAGGTGTTCAAATCATATGAGATTTGATAAAGAAAAGTTTAGATACATCTTATATGGTAGAAAATGTCATTTAAAACCTCATTATTGTAATACCTGTGACATGTTCCAAATGGCATTTAATGTTATTTTATGTATTTCTCTTGTTACTAAACTGAAATGAAGAAGAAAATCAGTAAGTAGGATACATCCCAGCATGTGGGAAAGTAGGTCTGCAAATGAAAAAAAATAAAAATGATGTTCTCTGTTCTTGGTCACTGACGAAGTAATACTTTCTTTTGATTTCAATTATGGTATGTAATGTGCTTCAATCAACAAAAATAAATAAAACGAAAACACAACTGAAATGTGTTCTATATTGATGCTTACATATATCATATATTCATAAAAAATTTCTCTAGCTTAACAGTGAGAACAATTCACAATATTGTGTGCACTAACAAACTGTGACCCCAAGGAGCTTGAATGACCTGAAACCATCTTTTGACTATAAATATACACACGGTGGTGAGTATAATCCTGGGTGTTTCTAACTATTTAGCTTTAGCACTTAGGATTAGTGCTCCAAGTCCTAGCCCATTCTCACACATGGAACTAAAGTCACATTTAAAGTTCTTCATTGTCATCTTTGGTTGTGTTTTTAATAATATTAATTCATTTGAGTTCAATGAAAATATAATTTATAAATAATTATTTTAAATTACTGTAACATTTTTTAATCCTAGCATTATATTCAGTGTTTTAAATGTATAAATGTATTGCTGAAAGCATTTGATGAATTTGTTGATTGACATTGTTAGCCCCATTATGCAGATAAGTAAATTGGCTTACCGTTTTTAGTTTGACAATTTCATATATGCATATAATGTGTTTTGGTCAAATTTACCCCCACTTCCTTTTCTCCAATTTTCCCCTACAGCCTCATCTTTTTTCCCTCCCAACACCATTCTCTCTCTCTCTCTCTCTCTCTCTCTCTCTCTCTCTCTCTCTCTCTCTCTCTCTCTCTCTCTCTCTGTCTCTCTCTCTCTCAGGCCCTCTGAGTCCATTTAGAGCTGCCTGAACATTCACAGGTGTAGGACCACTCATTGGAATATGAGGAGCTTATTAGGCATGGAATAAAAGCCTGATTTTTCATCCCCAGGATAAATGAATTTCAAGTAACTCCTACTAATGTCCCTTCTGTTGGAGTAGAACTCCACGAGCCATTCCCTCATCCATGATGGGATTTTAGTTAGCTTGATTATGTGTAGGTATTATGCATGATGGCACAATCACAGTTCCTGTGTTCAATATAGCTTCCACGTTGGGAAAACATTATTTAGCTGCTGACACAGACATCCACTACCTGTAGACCGTATAATCTTTCTAACCCTTCTTCCAAGGAAGAGATACAATGTAGCTGATCCATTCAGAGCAGAGTTCTCTACATTCTCTTATTCTCTGAATGTTGAACAGTTTGGGGCTCTGTACTAATCACTATCCACAGTATAAAGGGGCTTCTCTAATGAGGGTTAAAGGAAGCACTAATCCACAGGTATCAGGCTAAACATTTAGGGTGTAATTTATTACTGTGTTCCTTTAGCTGAATAATTGTATTAGGTTCTTCCCACAGAGTCTATGACCTAGCCAGTTATGGATTTCTGCCCTGGTTAAAGTTTCCATCTTTTATGGTAGACTTCAGAAAGTAGTTGGTTACTCCCGTAACTTTCATGGTACTGTAGCACTAGTGGGCATATCTTGCTTGACCAGTCACTGTGGCAGCCACAGGGTCCACAGCTGGGTAACACTGCTAATTATTTTTCTTCTGCAATAGATGCATAGGAAATTCCAGAGCTGTGAAAGCCAGCCATGTGAATGAAGCTTCTAGATCAGTATTGGCTTGATTCCTTTTTAAAGGAATCTTTACTTCAGAATAAAGAAGCAGCCCACAGAAGAGGAAAATATTAAAAGCTATCCAGCAGACAAAGGGTTGGTGTCTAGAATACACAAAAAATGCAAAAACCTAGGCAGAAAATGAACAGATAGATAGATAGATAGATAGATAGATAGATAGATAGATACATAGATACATAGATACATAGATAGATGCATAGACAGACAAATAAATGCCACCAAACTGAAAAAAAATGGGAATGGAAATTTCTCTTTTTTATTTTTAATAGAAAATAGATTATTCTCCCATACAATATATACTACCACAGTTTCCCTCCCTCCATTCCTCTCGCCCCCCACCTGCCCTATATCCCACTCTGCTCCATTTCCCTTCAGAAAAGAGCAGATCTCCAAAAGACAACAACCAAACACAACAAAACAAGGTCCAGTAAGATAAGGTAAAAGCTCCATATTGAGAATGGACAAAGCAAACCAATAGGAGAAAAGGAGTCTCAAGAGCAGACAAAAGAGTCAGAGACTCACACTCTCCCACTGTTAGGAGTCCTACAAAAACACCAGGCTAACAGCCACAACATATATGCAGAGGACCTGGTACAGACCCTTAGAGGACCCATGCTTGCTGCTTCAGTCTCTGTGAGCCCTGCTCAGTTGGTTCAAAGTTCATGTTCTTCTGGTGTCCTCCATCACCTCTGACTCTACCATTTTTTCCTCCCCTTTTTCTGTGTGGTTCCCTAATGTCCTAGGGGAGGGATCTGATGAAAACATCCATTTCAGACACTCTCTTTGTGCAATGTCTGGCTGTGGGTCTCTGCCCCTGCTCCCATCTGCTGCCAGAGGAAGCCTCTCTGATGAAAGCAGTACAAGACAGAAGTCTATGAGTATAGCAGAGTACCATTAGAAATCATTGGAACACTGGAATCATTTCATTGATTTTTCTCTCTTTCTTTCAATCTCTCCCTCTTAATTAATTAATTATGTTTTTGGCCAATTGTGTTTGGTTCTACCCTACGTCTCTGGGCTATCCAGTCTCTGGTTCCTGGCCATCCAGTGTCAGGAACCTGTCAGTGTCAGATGTAGGCTCCCTCTCCTGGTATGTGAGCCCCCAATTAAACAAATATTGGTTGACCAGGATGAGAGGGCATATTAGGCATCATTATGGGAAGAAATAGCTAACAATAAACAATTTTGAAAATACCATACAGAAACTTACTACTATAAAAGATTCCTAAAACATACACATTTAAAATGAGTTTAAATGCACTTAAACTATAATAGAACAATAATCCCTCTCAAAGACACCATAGGCAATCAAATAAAATGCCCTGTGCCAGGTGAAATCTTAAGACCTGCTATATGCTAATATAAAATTATTTAGAAACAAGGTTTCTGCATGTCATCAAAATAAAATGACATTATAAATAGCTCAGCATGAGCCATAATCCTAAGAATACTATCTTCATAAGAAATGGGGTGTTTGGACAGTTCCACAGGCAGGCAAACAGATAGACAGAAATAGGGGGAATTTTATATGATGGTGCAGTGGTGGGATGGTGTATATATAAGCTGAGAGACAGCAAGGCCCATGGGCCATTAGAAACTCACATCAGGAACAGAGAATGACACACCCCTGGGATACTTGGACACAGCATGGCTCTTCCAATATCCGACATTGCTCTCAACTTAACAACTAAGAAAGAATAACTGTGGTCTTTTAAGTCACTAAATTTGTGGTAGTTCCTCAAGGTCCTAGAAAACGAATATAATTGTATCATTGAATGCTATTCAATGGATCCTAAATCTCTCATGTAAAAATAAGAAAGTATATTAAACCCGGATGAGTGATTCACCTTTGAATTTCTCCACAATTTCCTATTCATAACATAATAAAATTTTCATCATTTTTCAGTTCCAGGAAACTAATCTGAACTTTGGCAATCCACATATTATTTTATAGGGATAATGGATATATTTTTCTTTCTTTCTTTTTTCACTTAGCATACATAAAATATTTTTATATGTACACACTGAGGCCTAAAAGCATAAAAGTTATCACAATAAATTTGTAACAAACTTTATATGTAAGGTTATGTTTTTATTGGGATTTATAGATACACATAAATATATTTGCTTAGTCTAAAGTTTAACCTTGCTATTCATATTTCTCTACATAGAATGAACTATAAGTTGAAGAAAATCAGATCATTGAATGTATTATTTTACCAAGATTCCATCAAGGGAAATATAGGCATCATTCAATATCAAAACTTTTTCTATTCATCCCCTTGTCACCCTCTAGATTATCAAAATATTACTTAAGAAAGCACTTTATCATTTGAAAGTCCACCAACCATAGGGAAAGCATCATATGATATTTTGAGTATTTTTCAATAAAAAAGTATTTTGAAACTTGGTTATATATTTTGGCATACCTCCTGTGATGGTTAATTTTCTTTCTTGACATTTTCTTGTAGTCCTGTGGAGATTACATACATACGTGTGTGTGTGTGTGTGTGTGTGTGTGTGTGTGTGTGTGTGTGTGTATTGTTTCATTATGCTAATTGGGGTGTGAAAACCCAGCCTAAATGTGGGTGACACCATACTTTAAGTTTAGGTCCTGTACTCTATAGACATCAAAAAAGCAGAAAGTAAATTATGTACTAAATATGCATGCATGTATTATGTCTCTGTTCTTTCTTCAAGTTACTTCCACCTTGATTTCCCAGCAGTGATGGTTGTAATTTGGAATTGTGAGCTAAAGTAAACCTGGACTCTCGTTAGTTGTTTTTGTCAGAATATTTCATCACAGCAATGGGATTCAACATTAAGGCAGAAAAAGACTGAGAAGTGAGGCTATATCTGTGAAAAGCCTCACTACGTACCTTTAAACCTTGGAAAATATTCTTTGAAAGAGTGTCAAATTCTAGGATATATTGGTAGAGAAACTTGTGATTGTTGCCAACAGAGCTTGATGGATCATTCTGGAGGCATCTTAGAAGAGAGCAATGGCCCATTCTGGAGCGAACCTATAAGACAAGAATGGCAAGAGAAGCAAGAACAGTGGAAGTATGGCACATGAAGTTTAAGGGAATAAGACGAACTCTATCAGCAACTTGGAAGGGGGTCATCCATGAGATATTTTGGCCAAGAACCTGCTTTCATTCTCCTCTTGTTCTGAGAAACTCTGTGAAGCTGAATTTAAAGATAATGGACTAATTTGTTTGGCACAGGAAATTGTAATGGGTAGCCATTCCAGCTTTGATCTGGAAGTTCCAACCCCCATTGAGACTCTGGCAACTATCATGCCTACGAGGCGGGGCCAGGGGAGGCACTTGGAGAAGCCAGATCTGGATGGGCCAGCTGTTCTGGGACCCCAACCAGTGGAGGTGGACAGAGCAGAGCTCCAGAGAACACCACTGGACTGCGATACACCTTCCCCAGACCCTGAGACCTACCTATCCCTTAATTTGTGAGTTACGCCATTAAATAAATATCCTTTTAACTATGTGGAGTGGTCTTAATAATTTCACCAATATCTGGTGCTCACTTGGGGCAAATTCCAAAGGCCTGGGTGGCTTCCACTCTCTCCTTCCCGGCTGGCAGGTACTTAAACCCGCCTGCAAAGTTCCATATAACCAGGGAACGCCTACACAGTTCCATTCCCAAAAAAGGGAGCAGCTACTCCGGTCTCAGTTCCCTAGCTTAGCCCCGAGACCAGAGAAAGAGGCACTCCCCTGCTCCATGGCCTATTCCCTGCTTGCTGGCTCCCGGTTTCTGCCATCTCAACTCCAGGAAAGTTCACCAGCAGTCCCTGTTTTGGAGCTGTACCAACGCCACCTGCTGGCTGAAAAGTGCTACTACATGCCCCAAAACCATGAAAGGTAAGCATATTGTTTCAAGTAAAGGTACTTGATAATTTCACACCTTAAAACTGACTAACAAATTTTGAGTAATTCTTGTAATATGGCCGACAACATTACCTTACAAGAATTTAAAAACCTTTTTGCCTGTATGATGAATGACATCTTCCTGGAAATATACGACATTCCTAAGGCATATCTGGCCTGTACCATTTTGGCATTCATCGTAATAATTCACACAGTGTTCAAACACTGGATTAAGAACAAAGATGAGTCATTACTGGGACTGATACAGGCTTTAAAAGATAGCAATGAAGGCTTACAGAAAAAGATTCTCTCTCTGGAATCCGCTAACCAGGATTTACAGGCTTTCAAAGATAGTAATGAAGGCTTACAGAAAAGGATTCTTTCTCTAGAATCTGCTAATCAGGATTTACAAAACAGGCTTGTACCCAAAATTGATTTCATTGTTAATAAATATGAATATTTAATGGATAGAACACTAACTCTCCAGAGTGAAGTTGTGGCTACTCAGACAGTATATAAGGAAGAAAGATCATCGTTAATTGATAGGATAAGGTCCATGGAATCATGTGTTTCAGAAGAACATAAAAACTTCCATGATTCCATGAGAAATCTAGAATCCCTTGCAAGAGAGGAGGTTTACTCCCTAGAACAGACCCTCGGTGCTCATTTTCAAGCCATGGAGGAAACTCTCAATAAACATGACAAGGGACCTAATAAGCAGAAGGGCAAGACCATACAGGTTGTAACATCTCCAAATGGCTCTCATACAATGGCTTATCCTGTCATCACACATGAGAAGCCAGCAGATGACACATACCCCGAGCCATATATGACATATACATTACAACCAATTTCAACAAGGGACTTTAAAAATAAAAAGGAAGCAGTAGTTATGTATGGCATACACTCCACATACGTAGAACAGATGTTAAATTCGTGGTCTACCTCACATAGAATCATTTCAAATGATTGTCATCAGTTAATTTCAGCTGTTCTGGAATATAGCCAGCAGTTACAGTGGAAAAGCTGGTTGAGAGAAGAGGCAAAAAATTTAGACCAAGGTAAAATCAGAGGTTTTGTGATCTCCCAAGATCAAATACTTTTCTGACAGGAATGTACAAGCCACTTATGATGAGCATACAATATCCCTATGCCGTACAGTAGCTCTAAATGCTTGGGAAAAAATTCCAGAACCTGGAAAACTAACTGAGGTATACACAAAGATATTTCAGGGACCACACGACCCCTTCACTGATTTTTTACAAAGACTGAACACAGCTATAACAAGAGCTGTGTCAGATAAAGAATTAAGAAAAGTATTAACTGAGTCCTTGGCATTCAACAATGCTAATGCAGAATGCAGAAGAATACTTACACCATTAAAGATCAGATCAGCTCCTTTAGAAGAATGGATTCAATATACTAATGGTGTTCAGTCTCTTAACTATAGTAATGAGGCTTGGATAGGAGAGACAAATCCCAGAGGTGAAAGAAGGCCCTGTAGTACCAAATGTTTTAAATGTGGTACACCAGGTCACATAAGTAAAAACTGTACATGGGGTACTCCTAGAAGTAATACTCCTTCTAGGAGTAGCCTAAACAGGAAATCCCAACCACCTCCTGGATTATGTAGAAGATGTGGCAAAGGCTGACACTGGACCAGTGAGTACAGATCAAAAATAGATATACAAGGCAACCCTTTACTGGCAGGAAATGCCTCAGGAGGTCTCTTGTAGGCCCCCAAATCAAACGCAGTATGAACATTCCCAGCCACTGTGGAAGAAATTCCTCTCCAGGACAACTGAATAAACCAATGCCTAATGTAAAAACCGATACTGCAATGGATGATAAAACAGCTTTGATAGATGGATCACGGTTTACAAAGAACATTATAAAACAAATATTTTGGCAGACTTCCATAAATGAACAAAGTCCAAAGCTTAGAATTCGAATTAATGGCCTGGTTCTGGAGGGCCTGGTAGACACAGGTGCAGATGTGACTATCATTACACCAAAATCATGGCATCCGAATTGGCCTCTTCAAGAGGTAGATGTCCAACTGTTAGGGATTGGCACCCTATCTCATATAAAACAGTTTGAGATGGGTTGAATGCATAGGGCCAGAAGAACAGAGAGGAAGGTTGAAGCCATATGTAGCAAATGTAGCAGTAAATCTTTGGGGCCGAGATCTGTTACAACAGTGGAATACCCAAATTAAAATTCCTACACTTTCAGAAAAGGAATACAGACCAATGCATGTTTCTAGGAATAATATCATGACATGCTATAAAAATCAGTCACCAACCATTCAGGCTGTTCACAAACAGAGCATGACTGTTGTTCAACTCTCAGAAGTACCAACTGCCTTACCTTTGAAATGGCTAACTAATAAACCTGTCTGGGTTGGACAATGGCCTTTGACAAAAGAGAAGCTACAAGCTTTAGAACAGCTGGTTCAAGAGCAATTAGATGCTCAACACATTGAACAATCTACCAGCCCTTGGAATTCTCCTGTATTTGTTATTTTAAAAAAGTCTGGTAATTGGAGAATGCTGACAGATCTGAGAGCTATTAATAAAATAATTCAGCCTATGGGCTCCCTACAGACTGGGCTGCCCTTGCCCTCTCTGCTACTCAAAGAATGGCCTATAATAGTTATTGACTTAAAAGACTGTTTCTTTACTATACTCTTACAAGAAAATGATAGAGAAAAGTTTGCCTTCACAGTACCTACTTATAACAATTCCCAGTCAGTCAAGAGACATCAATGGAAGGTCTTCCCACAGGGAATGTTAAACAGCCCTACTTTGTACCAATACTTTGTGCAGAAACCATTAGAGATAATTCGTGTAAAGTTTCCACAATCCATAATTTATCACTATATGGATGATATCCTATTAGCTGATCCAAAGTTAGATACATTAGAAAGCATGTTTGAAGAAGTAAAATAAGTTTTGCCTCGCTGGGAACTGCAAATTGCTTCTGAAAAAATACAAAGAGGAGATTCTATTAATTACTTAGGATATAATATAGAGCTACAAAAAATTAGACCCCAAAAGGTACAACTAAGGAGAGATAGATTGAAGACTCTTGATGATTTTCAAAAGTTATTAGGAGCATTTCCAACTTACTGGGCATCATGGGAATACCCAAAGATGGACTACAAAATTTGGCTAATACTCTAGAAGGGGACAAAGAATTAAATAGTCCCAGAGAATTATCAGCTGAAGCTGAGAAGGAATTGGCTCTAGTAGAAAAGACAATTCGAGAAGTGTGGTGGTATTGTGTATTCTAATAAATTTATCTGGGGTCAGAGAACAGACAGCCACTAGATACAAAGGCCAGAAAATGGTGGCACTCACACCTTTAATCCTAGCATTCCAGAGATAGAAATCCCTCTGGATCTCTGTGAGTTCAAGGCCACATTGGAAATAGCCAAGCGTGGTGACACACACCTTTAATCCCAGAAACCCAGCCTTTAATCCCAGGGAGTGGTGGTAGCAAAAAGATATATAAGGCATGAGAACCAGAAACTAGAAGAATTTGGCTGGTTAAGAATTTGGGCCGGGCGGTGGTGGCGCACGCCTTTAATCCCAGCACTCGGGAGGCAGAGCCAGGTGGATCTCTGTGAGTTCGAGGCCAGCCTGGGCTACCAAGTGAGTTCCAGGAAAGGCGCAAAGCTACACAGAGAAACCCTGTCTCGAAAAACCAA
The DNA here is from genome assembly GCF_004664715.2 of Peromyscus leucopus. NCBI lineage: Eukaryota > Metazoa > Chordata > Mammalia > Rodentia > Cricetidae > Peromyscus > Peromyscus leucopus. The sequence continues at coordinate 121,359,387 of NC_051068.1, read as the reverse complement.
AAAAAAAAAAAAAAAAAAAAAAAAAAAAAAAAAAAAAAAAAAAAGAATTTGGCTGGTTAAGATTTGGCTGGTTAAGCATTTGGCTGGTTAAGCATTCAGGCTATGGAGCAATACAGTTCAGCTGAGACCCATTCCGGATGAGGACTCAGAGGCCTCCAGTCTGAGGAGACAAGACCAGCTGAGGATCCGGCGAGGTGAGATAGCTGTGGCTTGTTCTGTCTCTCTGATCTACCAACATGGACCCCAATAACTCGCCTCGGGTTTGATTTTATTAATAAGAACTTTTATGAATCCTGCTACAGAGAAGTACACGTGGGTGGATCATGTGGATCCAGAACTTAAATGCATTCTTGTCATATTCCCCTCCAGACATTCCCCAACAGGTATTTTGATTCAGAGGGAAGATATTATATTGAAATGGATATTCTCACCACATAAACCAAATAAGAAATTAAAGACTTATATAGAAAAGATCTCTGATTTGATTCAAAAGGGTAAATTAAGACTTCGCCAGTTGACAGGAATGGACCCAGCAGAAATTGTAGTAGTTTTAACTAATGAGGAAATTTCATCACTATGGAAAGATAATGAATACTGGCAGAGAGCCTGCAGTAACTTTTTGGGAGAGATTAACAACCACTATCCCAAAAGCAAGAGAATAGAATTCATACAGAAGACTGAATTGGTCCTCACATTGTACGACAAAAGCCAATTTCTGGAGTCCTCACATTCTGTACTGATGCAAATAAATCAGGGAAAGCAGAATATAAATCAGGAGACATAAGTAAAGTGGTAAAGGTCCATACAGCTCTGTATAAAAGACAGAACTGTATGCCATTCTTATGGTACTGATGGACTTCACAGAACCCCTCAATATAGTCACTGACTCTCAATATGCAGAGAGAGTTGTTTTACATATTGAAACTGCTGAATTTATTCCTGATAATACAGAATTAACTTCATTATTCATACATTGCAGGAAATTGTCAGAAAAAGGGAACATCATATATATATATATATATATATATATATATATATATATATATATATATATATCACATATCAGATCCCATACAGGTCTGCCAGGACCTCTAGCACAAGGTAATGATGAGATTGATTAGTTACTAATATGTAATATGCTAGAAGCCTAAGAATGTCATAAGAAATACCATGTAAATAGCAAATGTTTGAAGAAGAATTTCTCCATCACTTGGCAACAGGCTAAGGATATTGTGAAAAAATGTCCTACTTGTTCCATCTATAACCAAACTCCATTACCTACCGGGAGCAGTCCAAAAGGTATACAAAGAAATGAAATTTGGCAGATGGATGTGTTTCATTTTGCAGAATTTGGAAGATTAAAGTATGTACATCATACCATTGACACCTATTCAGGATTTCAATGGGCAACTCCTATGAGTTCTGAAAAGGCTGATTCTGTGATTACACACCTATTAGAAGTTATGGCCATCATTGGAATACCTGTACAAATTAAGACAGACAATGCCCCAGCATATGTCTCCAATAAAATGAGACAATTCTTTGCTTATTACAATATAAAGCATGTTACAGGTATACCGCACAAACCCACAGGCCAAGCAGTCATAGAAAGATCCAATCGAACTTTAAAGGATATGCTAAATAAACAGCAACAGGTAACAATGACTCCTAGAAATAGACTGCATAGTGCTTTATTAACCTTGAATTTTCTCAATGCTGATGAGAAAAGAACAACAGCTGCAGAGAGTCATTGAACAACAGACAAAACTCCTGAGCTAAACCAACCAGTTTATTTCAAGGATGTGCTGACCTCAGAATGGAAACCTGGATATGTTCTATGTTGGGGAAGGGGTTTTGCCTTTGTTTCTGCAGGAGAAGAAAAGCTATGGATACCAACAAAATTAATAAAAATTCGATTCTAATAGGAAAAACCCCTTGATGAAGAGAAGTAAAAGATCATCCACCAATGTGACATCTCTACAGGTTGTAAGAAAAATTTAATAATCAAAGGGTAGGGTAGGGTTCTGTTTTTGTTTTTCCAAGATAATGGAAATACCCATCTTCCAAAACTCATATGTCCTTGGATATGCAGATGTTTAGAGCAGAAAGAAAGAATCTATTGGTACCAATCTACACACGGTAAAATCTCACTGTCTAACATCTATCTCTCTATCAATCTAGAAAAATTGTGGTTCCAATTCAATTATAAGCCAAGCTGGCTTTGGAGATGGAATTGGCTCACTCCTTCTCTAAACCCAAGCATATTGCTAAAAGAAAAGTTTGAGAGATTCTTCAGTCCCGTATCAGAAGAGCCCTCTGGTGTGGGACAGAAGGAAACCAATAAAAAGGGACCATTGTCTTCTAAATTCTAATTCTCTCCATGCTTACTCTTGATTTCTCAGAATCCTTTCTTACATGTTATGTCCTCTTTAAATCCAAACCCCCATTTTTGATAACAAATAAGTTTTTCTAATAGCAATCTCAGAAGTCTCCAGAAGGAAGATGGGGCCCCAACAACAACAACTCTACCCAATCCAGAATGATGCCATGATGATCATCATCATACTACACTTCTTGCCAGAATTTCAGACAATCTTAACCATTACTCTAAAACTTGCTGCAGAACCTACAGTTAGTCTAACTGAGATTTAACTATCTGAGCTTTCTCACAGTACCCAACAGAGATTAACATCACCCCCTAAATTCATCTGTTAACTATACATATTCTGCTGTGCAATTACATTATTCACCACTAGATACATTAGATTGATGCTTAAATCACCACTTCTTATAATTGCTCTGTCAGCAACATGCTTACCTCAAAGGCAAGAGGATCTGTATTTGATCTCCAAAACCCACATAAAGATGAGAATCCTCCTTGCTGTTTGTTCTAACCATCCTTGAAGCTGATTTTCAGGTTATTTGGGGAGAAAAGTAATGTGAACTCTGTGAGCTACAATAAGGACCAATTTGTTAAGATATGCTCATTGGTTCAACAATGGCACGGATGGTACAAGAGTCACCAATTGCTTCTAAGTGAACTAAGGAACCACTTACAAGAGAAAACCCTTGGCTCTAAATCTAGCCAAGAACTAGTAGGTTCTAAGGAGAACATGTTGCTATTAGTTTTCTAAATATAAACAGTATACAACTATAAACAGTGTAAAGGTATAATATAGTAACACAACTTCAAAATATTTTTTCTTAGACTCATTGATTAGTGACTGTATTAATAATGATGGTAAATAATTTGAACACAAATGCCAGACATATAATCACAGCCTGAGGAATCAGAGACAGAGAAACCCCTGGAATTCTCTGACCATCCTATATAGCCTAATTGGTGAACTTCAGGCCAATGACAGGACTTGTCATAGAGGGTGTTCAACACTCCTGAGGATGTCATCTACAGTGCTGATGGACACACAGACACAGTGCCATGTACAATGGTACATCTTCATACTCATTGCACATACACAAACAGACACATATGAACAAACATGTGCACCTGAACACAGATATGCCCCCAAGAAAAGTTCTGAAAAAGAAGTTTCTAAAGCATGAAAGAATTTCTCATTAGTCTCTGAGATGGAACTACATAGAACACTGCATCTTCTCTTAAGCCACAACAAAAAATGGCTCATGTTGTTCCATTAGAGTCCCTGTATTCTTATATTGCTAGATCTCATCCCCACTCTAAACTAGACCACAAATCCACCTCATTTTACTTCTATTATAAATTGCAATTTCAGTGAATAGAATATGATAATATAAAAGTTAATTTTATTGTAGTACTGCAAATTGCTTAGGTAATAACATATATAACATTACATTTTATCCAAAAAAAGACAATATTGAATATAGAGATTTTTAATCATGGAACCATCTAGGACATTTATTGACTATATCATTTTTGCCCATTTCACCTGTCTTAATCCAAATCCCTAACAAACTATATACTTTCTGTACATGCTCATGATGCACATGCAGACATGTGTGCATATGCACATGGCAGTGCATATGTACGCCCATGCATGTTAAGGTCAGAGGTCAACATCAGGAGTTTTTCTCTTTGAACTCCCCCTTATTTTCTGAAACAGCACATCCTGATGAGACTCAAAGTGAAAGAACCAGACTAGCTGGCCAGAGGGCTGGTGGGATCTACCTGATTTCCACTCCCACCCCAAGATGCAGAAAAGAGTTACAGATGAGTGCTTCTTCCTGCTGTTTATGTGGGTTTGGGGTGGTCGAAATCTAAGTCTTTGTGTTTATATGATAAGTACTTTACCAACTGAACCATCTACTCAGTCCTAATTTCTCTTCAAAATAATGCCATAACATATTTTCAATTCCCAAACTTATGTTATACCTTCCTTCACTTTTCTATCTAGATGTGGAAAACCTGACCTATGAGAATACAGGAAATTTAGCTTGAGTTAGGTTTAATACAGGCTTCCTAAATCCTACAGGTTTATTTATATTTTTTTCTTTTTTGATCTGTCCTTAAAATAATGTTATTCAAGTCAAAATGTTCCAAAGTTCACATTCCACTCTTCAATATTTTCAACCAGTATTTTTGGGGAATTAAAAGTTAACAAGTAATGAAATGTGCTTTCAGGTAAAATTTCCACTAAAATACATAATGTTTGTTAATTTTTTTTCTTTCCTGAAGAGATCTACTTTATAAGAAAAATGTCTAGCTACGGAAAACTTCTTTCATTGTCACTCCTAATTATATTATAGAGGATTTAAGTAATCCTGGTGATTAGCTTAATGGATAAAACTCGAAAAATGTTTCCACATTACTCACTGTGCTAATTCTGAGCAAATGTGACACCAGTTCAGGTACACTCTGTGTTCATAGGGAATGTAATCTGGCTAAATACTGAAAACAATAATCCACATTAAGGATCAGGGTGGAACATCACATCGAGACAGTCTCCTCCACACCCAGAAGGCTCACTTATTTTTCTTCCTAACAATATGTACTTTACATGCCTTCAGAAAAGATCTTTGGAATAGACTAGAAGAATTTAAGAATTTTTTGTCCAGTTCAATGCCTTGTGAATATCAGATCATCCGTGACTTGAGATTTTCCCTTCGTTCTCTTTAGGAATCTTTATGGGAGAATAAAAAATGACATAGATTTTCTCAGGAAGAGCTCCTGTTTCTACACAGTTCGACGCTCTGAGATGCAGAGCAGGTTGCCAAGTTACAGCACTAGAAAAATAAGAAAATGATTTTCCTGACTTTTTTCACTTAAACGTTCAATCATGACATTGTGTTAATGTTAATTTCAAATAGAATGCCCTTGCTTTCCACATTAAAAAGAGGAGAAAAAAGGGATGGTGTGGTTGTTCAAATCTTTGAGTTCATGAATATTCACGAGAATACATGATATGGGACTCAAAGCACTCATTGCATTTGCTTAAATATTCCTTTATGATTTCCAAGAGTAATTATTAAATTATATGAAGAAATATGCTTAAAACTAAGACTTTATATGCATAAATGTCGATTTTAAAGTGTTATGTCACCTACAACCATTAAAAACTGCTAATTCAGAATTTAAGTAAAGCTTTGAAAGATTCCAGACCGCAAGACATTTTAAAAGTGTCTTTGTGTTTGAATTTTCTTGTTGTATATGTGAAACACGTTTCTAGAAAAGTAATTCATAGCTGCATAATTACTTTCAGAATAGTTCATCACAGGCAAATATTGACATGGAAAATAAGATTATAAATGGCAGAGATAGCAAAAATAGAACTTTAAATGAAGAATTTAAAATCTTAATCCTATTACAAAAATAGTATATAAGTTCAAAATTAATGAGGAGCTATTGATCCTCATTTGACCTAAAGGGTATCTGCTGTGCAACAACTTACAGCTTAGGTACCTGCAACGTTGTTTGGTAAGTATTCCTCTACCAACAGATACCTCATGCATGGGAAATAACATCAAAATCACCAAAGGTCAACTAAATTGGTCAGCCAACATCCATTTGTCTGAGAGATGTCAGCAGTGCCATGATACTTGTCTTGAGACTAATAGCATATTTGGTTCTATTTGATAGAACTGATTAGGACTATTCACTGAGATGTTTGGAGTATGGCTTGGTGATAGAGCTCTTGCAGACAAAACATTTGGCCCCAGTTTTGAGACCTAGAAGCAATGATAAATAAGCTAATTAACTGAAAGAAATCTTCCCTGAAAAATATGTAGTCACATCCTAGGGTGGTGGAAATCATTCATTTACATGATACTGTACCATCATAAATGTGTGTTCTGAAAATAATAAATATTAAACATGTCATCTACTGGGAAAGATGAAAATTTCACAACAATTAGGCTATGTTGTCTATAAATCCCATACATGGAAACAACAAACAGAAGACTCAAAACTGTATTCAATTACAAGTAGAAAATATAAAGTATGCAAGGAGAACAATAAGAAGGTCCTTGCTTGTTTTCTATGTGTACATCAGAACTCTGAGGGTAAGGCTTTAGAGATTAATTATTTGCACTTTGTTCTGAGATGTTTACTGAAATTAAGTTTCACATAGGCCATTCTGGCCTCTAACTAGTTATGCAGCTCAAACTTTCCTTGAACTCCTAAGTATTATTAAGTGATTGTATTAAAATTCGTGATTCCTGGCTAAAAGATACATATTATATTGGACTCACAGAGTGGTGTTAGTAAATATATATAAACTGGTAGAAAATCCAAAGATTTCTCTTTAGAAGACCTTTGCAATGTTGAGATCTATGTTTCATAATAAAATAACATTTTTCTTATCACTTATGACAATATTTCTATATCTAAAGATAATATCATATTGCTAGTGGAAGTTTCTCAAATATTTTTTATCTTTTGTGACTTAAGAATGTTGCTCAAAAGCAATAAATATTTATAAAGACAAATGGCTGACAGGTAGGTGAGCAAATACATAAGTTGGTAGATATGTGAATTGATAGGTAGATAGATAGATAGATAATAGATACTGAAGAGATAGATAACACATGGATTATAGACAGACGACAGATGCTTATAGAGAAATATAGGTAATATAAAGATAATAGATGATTAACAATAAATTATGGTTAGGCATAATATATAATAGACAAAGGATGGTTGATGATACATGATATATAGACAGAAAATAGATGTTTTGATTTGATATGATAGATAGATATGTAGATATGCAGATATAGAGATATTTTTGTTGCAGACAAGGACCAGGGAGTCTGCCCACACATTGCCACTCCACCATGTAGAAAAATTTCCAAAAATATTGCATAATAGTGTATCTATGAAACAGACTAAACAAATAATAACGAATTAGTCAATTATGTGTACATTGTTCCAGAAAATGCTAACTTTAAGGTCTACATTGCTGCTTAGCACCAAACATCTCCCTTTCGTTTGGAATTTTATGACAAATATGTCAACAGAAGATCTCTATTCAATGGATATCACTATCAGTGCAGATTAATGCCTCCGTATAATGAATCGAAAGATAATGCAACATGAAGTGTAAATGCCATTAAATAGTATCCACTAACATAACTTCAAACCACAAATAGAGCACTGAAGAGATGCTCAGTCATCCTTGGTTATGCTATCCTATTTGAATTTTTATACAATTTTATATTGTCAGTAAGTGAATTCTTTATCTGCCTTTATAAAAAGATTAATCTAGTCCAGGTAATAATCTAAAATTCTATGCTAAAACTATGTATATTTTCCAGGAAGTCAAAATCTTTTTAAGAGTTGCAAAATGGTTGCTTGTAAAAGATTATGTTCATCAAGCAACATCCCAAGAAGCAATTCAGTTTAAACCAAATACAGATTCAACAACAGACTTAGACTCCTGTTTCTAATAATGGCATCCAGTATGCTGAGCAGAAAATAAACATATTCTGTGAAAAGCACAATAACAAGTAATTTGAGAGACTGGATTCCAATTTCATGAGTATGTATGACATACATCCATTTATATTCATTACATATAGCTATACATTTATTTTAAAATATATTTCTTGCATATATTTAGATTTTGTGTAACTGTAAACAAATTACATCACTTGATTTATTATGGATATTAGCGTAGAATGCACAGTAAAGATGTCTATTAGGATAAGAGAACAAAGACTTCCATTCCTCATAGAGAAGTGCACTCTAAAACACTTCCATTGTTTGTCTTTTTCTGAAGAAATGGTTTACTTTATTTATGTTCAATTTAGAAACACAGTATATTGCTCTTTTACATTCAGATAAAACTTGTAAACTCCAGTGGGATTTTAGCACTCTACTAGTTCCACTACAGCAAATGTAGGAGCTGTAAGTTCTCTGTTCTACTGTCTCTCAAGCTAACGCGGTCTAGCTGAAGCCAGTGATCAAAAACACGTCTCCTTTTGTGTTAAAGTTTGTTTTCTGCTCCTCAGAATGCGGCTCTCAGCAGAATGAATACCAAAATAACATAAGATAAGTAAATAAATACTGTTTGTATTTGAACTCCATTTTTTTTTTCCAGTGAAGCCGCCACAGTCTGCCACATCAGTTTCAAAGAGTCAGTGATGGCAAGTGGAACAGCTCTGGCTTAATGGGCTGTTAGACAGCTCTCTACAGTGGGCTTTCTTAACTGTTTTATAAATAAAGATAGACACTGTCAGAAATAAACTGAAAACAGGACTCTACACTTTCCATTCTAAAGTCATATAGACTCTTAAACAACTGAAATACACCTATGTACTCATATCGGAAATTTACTTTATCCAGATATCCAATACTTCTTCAGCTTAACACAGGGTAATATTATCTTTAAAGGCAATTCATAATATTAGACATAGTGAAGTTAACTTGTTCCCATACTTTTTGGTTATTTGGCCAAGAAACAACTGTGAAGTAGCTAAAAATAGAAAGCACATCCACATTATATTTAAAAAGATGAGATATAATACAATTATTTTTAAAAAAGAATTCTGTAAATGTATTATTTGAGTACTTTCAGGGAGTTTTCATTAAAACTTTGCAAACTGATGATAAGTTTAGGTCAGAGCTGAATATTTCCATGCTTCATGATCTCACTAAGACATCAAATTTGTTCTCAAATTAATGAGATGCAATAGATTTGTATGATCCTTCACAAATGCAATAGAAATAATAATAAAAATAATGTTATCCTAACTCTAAAAGCAACTAAGTAACAGGATATCTGAGTCAGCAGAAGAATCTATTTTCAACACAAACTCTGGTAGTTCTGAGACTAATAAAATACATATTTTCTATGAATTTTACAGAATATTTTTAAAGAATTGGCTATCTATCCCAGAATGTAAGTTACAATAGTAACAACTTTTGTGTGTCATATTGAATTGAAAAAGTTATGGAATAAAGGTAAAGAAGATCCTTACCGTAAAACCATTAGCAATGAAAGTACATCTAGCTGTTTAGCATAAAAGTAACTCTAATTACTTCTCAAACTTAATCTCCATATTAAATGTAATGCTTCTTGCCAGTCAGACACTTTAAGCATTTTAAATCATTTTTAGATGTACTAAGTAAATGAAGCTAAATAAAAGGCCTTAAAATCTCTATAATTTTATAGAGAAAACATTTGGAAGTTAAATACATTTAAATTATATTGGAAACATATCTTTTGCCGTAAAATTCTTGTGAAAGATTGTTTTTAAATCAGCAGTTAAGTATGTGTAGAAAGAAGATGTTGAAAAATGTCTGTCCCTCAAAAATATAATTTTTATTTGAAAGAAAATAAATACCTTATTTTTTTAAAAAAAAAAAGTCAAACCATCAGACTTCACAGAACTTCCTTCCATGTGTCATTAATAGCTTGCTACCTTAGAGGTTAAATAATGATCTATGCATGTTCTGATTTGGGTAAACTGAGGACAGACACTGACATGACAAGTCACCATTGCCTATTCAACACTTTAAAATAGTTGAATTTTATTTTGGTTTAAAGGTCCTCATTTGTGTAATTTTTGCATAAGTATTCTTTTTTACAGCTTGGGTGAAACTACAGTTGTATGTGAACCTACCATTGGCTGCAGATCTTGAGTTCTCTGTCAAAGTTTTTCTCAGAATGCTTCCCAGGTTGAAATACCTGTTGCCCGTTTCGGCAACCACCATTCCTGTGTTTGTGATTTGAATGAAGAAATAAATACCCATAGTCACTCTCTCAAGGATTTATTTAATCTTCATCCTGATGTCGTTAGCACTGACAGGGCTTAGGGTAGCACTCAGCGAGATAAACAGTTTTGATATATTTCTTTAAAGAATGTGTTCTGTCAGTGAACATGTCCAAAGCATTGAGGCATATAAACACGCCTCAAGCAGGATTACTTATAAAGCATAAAATGACTGGGTCAGGAGAGGCCTGGGGTTTGGACAGCTTGTGGCTTGAAACTGAACATGACCCTTTTACTCTCCTGTGGACTCTGTCTTAAGTGTTACCTATCTTGATTGGAAAGGGAGGTAGGATGTGCTAACCACGGTGGCAAAATGAGGACAATTACAACTATAATTACTCAAAAAATCAATTTAAAATGAAGACCCAAGTTCCGTAAAAACAGCTTGAAGTAAGACATGAATTAATCAGATTTTTCTCTCATGACTTGAAGTAGCACCTTTGTGAAGGTCTGAAGATGTATCTGGAGAGATGTTCCAAAGGGCTTGTTAATTTGTTCTCTGGAGCACAGTTCTTGGCTAAGTGAATATGTATCTCATTTCCATGAAGATTTAATCATGAAACAACCCATTATCCTTTATTGAAAGGGTCAACAGTTTCAGGTTTTGAAAATAAATTGTTTTACTGTGTAATAAAGACCACTATGAAGAGGAATAATTTTCCAGAAACATTACATCATCACTAAAGCTAGTCTTCTGGAATTGGGCCAAAGGACTACATGCATATAATGACAGGTAAAAAAAAAAATCCAAACACAATGTGATACATATTTTAAGGAAAAGTATTCACCTATCCTTCTTTTACCATTTCCTCATGTGATACAGTCCATTTAACTATATAGGTTTATATGGTATCTGTGATAATTAATACCAGTTGATAGCATGCTTATAAATAAGAACTCTTTGGGGAAAAATAGATGACTTCCAAGTCAATTGGACTATATGCAAATATAATCCTTATAAAATTAATCTAATATCACAAAAAATGCTTTAAATTCTCAGGAAATTTCCCCACAAATGCCTTCATAGTTTCTTTAGTCACAATGTTCTTCTTTTCTATAGTCTTAATTAATTCTATATGTTGAAATTTCAACCAACACACAATCAAATCCATAGCAATTAAAATTGAATGAACATATGCACATTACAAGAAAGGCAAACTACCAGTCAGCATCCTACTACATATAAACTTAGAGTTATGGGGTAATAGGCAAGGCCTCAGTCTCAATTTTCTGCCCAGTAAATATGGTGAGTCAAGTTTTGCTTCTAGTACTGTGGATGGGAGTCCTCTGTCACTGTAAAGTCACACACGTATACTTAAAAAGTGAAAAATAAAATATGAATCTTTTAAAACTTTTTAATTACTTAATTTCGTATTTTTCCTTTTTTTAATTGAAAATAGATTCTTCTCTCATACAATATATCCCGACCACTGTTTCCCTCCCTCCACTCCTTCCAGATCTGCCCTGTCCTCCCCTCTTCAATTCCACTCCTCCCTCCATTCCCCTTCAGAAATGAGCAGGCTTCCAAGAAACAACCAGACAGGACAAAACAAGATAGAATTCAAGAAGGCAAAAGCACTCATATCGAGGCTAGACAAGGTGACCAAGTAGAAGGATAAGAGTCGCACTAGCAGGCAAAAGAGTCAGAGATACACCAATTCCCGATGTCGGGAGTCCCACAAAACACCAAGCCGTAGCCATAACATAGACTCAGAGGACCTGGTACAGACCCATGCCGCTCCATATTCGCCGCTGCAGCTTCTGGGAACCTGTGTGAGTTCCACTTAGTTGGTTTGGTGGGCTACCTCCTCTTGGTATGCCCCATCCCCTCTGACTCCGACAATCCCCCATTCCCTGGGGTTCCTGGATCTCCAATGCGGGGAGGGATCCTATGGAGACTTTGAATTTAGACTCTCTTTGCATAATGTCTGACTGTGGGTATCTTCTTCATCTGTTCCATCTGCTGCTACAGGAAGCCTCTGATGATGACTAGACATCATTTCATTGATTTTCCTCTTTCTCCCTCCCTCTCTCCCTCCCTCTCTCCTCTCCTCTCCTTCCCTCCCTTCCCCTCTCTCTCTGCTTCCCTCCCTCCCTCTCTCCTCCCCTTCCCCCCCTCCCTGCCTCCCACTCCTTCTTCCCAGGGTACTTGGTTCTACCCTAGATCTCTTGGCAATCCAGTCTCCAGTTCCTGACCTTCCAGGAGGTGTAAGTTGTGGGCTCCCTCTGGTGGAGTAGACCTCAATTGAGTTGGCCACTCACACAAATTCCATGCCACCATTGCCCAGCACACCCTGCAGTTAGGACAAGGTGCAGGTCGAGGTTTTTGTGGCTGGGATTGTGTCCAAATTTCTCTTTTGTAACCTTCAGAGTACCTTCCCATGCCAAAGAGACTAGAACTTGAGGGTGAAGGTTCCATGCAGGCACCAGCTCAATCTCTCTACTTTCAGGCACCTGTATGGATGTTTCCCTAGACAATGAGGCCTTGGTGTCATTTTTGCAGAGAGCAATCCTATTTCCTAAAATTAGCCTGGTTCTTTTTGGTATCTCTGTGAGACTTCTTTGGCTAACAACTCAACCAAATGCAACCCATTCCCACCACTGGCAGCCTTGCCTCTCTACAAAGGATGGCCAGCTCAGACTCCATATCCTCGATTACTAGGAGTTTTAACTCAGATCACTCTCATAGATTCCTAGAAGTTTCCACAGCACTGGGTTTCCACACCACCCCAAAATTTCTCCCAATTTCAAATTACTTAATTCATCAATTCTTATTAAATTGTTGATCTCACTTAACATGTTCTAATTGTCCTTGAAGAGGACATCAATGTAATCTGTTTTTTTTTTTTTTTGCCACTTTAATTAGACAATGATCTTTTCCCTCTATTTAATTTGGACAAAGTTCTCTTCCTCCAGTTAGTGAGAAGAAGAAAAGACAGAGTTATATAGTCAAATTTTCTAATCACTTTCATTATACTTTATAAATTACCTGAGGGTTTTTCATTGTCTAGCAGTCATTAAAAGATACACACACACATGAACATGTGTGTATTATATGTATGTGTGTATGTGTTATGTAGGTATATATAAAAGACAAAAACATAAATAAACATAATTTTGATATGAAATAACCCTTCATTCACTAATAGGGACCATATCTATTCATAATAATGGTTTTGATGCTATATCATCTTATATATCTGTTCTTTGTTAGATGATTCCTGAGATCAGTGTTAGGACTTTTTCTAAGAATGAATGAGGTTCTGAGCTTCCTTTGGCCTGAAGAACTTTTTTTTAACAATGTGTTTCATTTCAGTAGCATATTAACAGCAGGAAATTGAAAGTGGAAAATTCCATATATCATAACAGTTCCAACTTTTCAAAATAAAGAACTAAACAGTCACCTGACTTAATTGTTTCTTGTGTTTGAACTTCACTATTATGTGGAAAGTGTAGACTCAATGATGAGGTTATTGTTTCTATTCATAACTTCACATTGTGAAGACTGACACCTGCGAAACAAAACAGACATGTAAATATTGGACCACAGAAACATTAGGTATGATACAATTTTACAACCTAATGACAATTTAGTTGCACGAAGTTTTTGTTCATGGCCTTTATTTACTATTTGGATAAGAAGCAGTCCACACAAATCTCATGTTTTGGAGGCTTGGTCCTCAGCTGGTGGGTCCAATCACTGAGAATGGTAACTATTCTCTTATAATTTAATGAAGTAGCTAACTGATAAATTCATATATGTTGCTGTTACTTGGGAATGATGAATGAAGTGAGGCCTGCTTGAGAACCCCCACTCCTTCCCAACCAACATGAGATAATCAGTCTGGGCTACGTGTTCTTATGTCTCACCTCAAGTCCAAATGAACGGATGCCCTGTCTTTGGCCTGGAATTTATGAAACCATGAAGTAAAATGAACCTTATATCCTTTAAATTGATGATATCAAATAATTTGCCACAGCAGCAAAGCAGCCTTGAAGAAACACTCGTTAACTAAGAGAATGTATGTCAGTTGTTTTAAACTCACTTATAATATTGATCATTCTTCTCATGTCCCCCAAAGCAAAATTTTAAAGAAAACACACTAATCTCATCTTACTTTTCTGTATATCTTGAAAGAAGAGGGTCAAGGCTTCAACTTCGTTTTGAAATAGAGAGTGTCATGTGATGCAGAGTTGAAGAGAAAGGGTCATCTTTCCTACGGCAGAGAACAGAACTGTAAGGACCATCACATTTCCTGGAAAGGAGGAGGGTGCCTTGAAGTATTTGACAGCTGGAATCCTTGACATTATACCTTTTCTCCTTTCTCCTGGCCCTGCCCCCGGAGCAAAGAAAGATGAAAAGGGCTCATAAGAAATGGAAGTGATCTTTATTGACCCATGACTTTTGTAGAACTATGGCCTCTGGCAGGTGACTGGAGAAGGCATTTCTTCTTGAAACAGGTAAGGGAATTGAGTGCTGGCCTAAAAGAACATGTACGTGTGTATGACTGTGCTCAGATTGGAAGGATTTTGAAGGGACAGTGAGGAAATCTGGAAGAATTAGGAAAGAAAAGGAAAACTGTAATGCATTTTTTCCTTTTGAAAAGAAAAATGGAAGTCTTGTTATTATTTAAATTATAGAAAGTTATGTTTAGTTAGTGTCTATTCTTCCTTGATGTTCCTTCAGATAACCCATTATTTTTTTTCACAAAAATTCATTCATAAATATAGTAAGAAAATGAATATTAAGCTAAAAATTGGCTCTAAGTCTTTAAAGGTTATCGGGAACTCTTTCCCTTTCTCCCTCCCTCCCTTCATTCTCTTCCTTTCTCTCTCTCTCTCTCTCTCTCTCTCTCTCTCTCTCTCTCTCTCTCTCTCTCCCTCCCTCTTTCTCTCTCTCTCTGTGCATTTGTGTCTGTGTGTGCTTTGGCATATGTAGAGGTCAGAGGTCAACCTGAGATATCCTTTCTCAAAAGTCATCCACCCTGTGTCTTTGAGAGAGAGTGTCTCTCAAAGGAACCTGGACTCATTTGCCTGAGACAGGCTGATTGGTCAGTAGAACCCAGGATCCTCCTGTCTCTGTGCTAGGTTTACAAACAGGTAGCTCTTGGCTTTTTGTGTGAATTCTGGGCATCAGGTTCCAGGCCCTGTGTGGTTCAGACAGCATTTTATAGGCTCAGTTATCTCCAGCATCTCTAAAAACACTTTCTCCAATTAGTTGATACCCATTAGTTGAAAACAGTAAGCTTTGATATTTGCCATAGAAACAAGTGAATTGGATCACAAATCCTGTCACCCTCCCCCTGAAAAAATATATATGCAGGCTATAAAAGTGCACAGGGCATGTTTGAGTAAAGAAAGTAAGAATATTTCCTTTTACCTGAGCTATGATATATATATTTTTAAATAGACCCCATAAAATAGTCATTAAAACTTTCCTTAAACTAAATATTTTACACAGAAAAAGAAACACAATAGAAGATGTATTTTAATGACAGATTCATTTCCCTGTAGAAAACTACTTAAATATAGTAATAAAAACTGGGAAATTATTTCATCTATATTTCCTTTAACCTTTCAGGGCATCTACTCTGGTTTGTTCAGAGAGAGTCATTTTATGCATACATAAGCAGACACTGTCAAATTTAAACTAAGAGATGAAAGGGAAAATCAACTCTAACATCATCGATACTCCCTGCTGTACAATCCTGCTCAATCTATTTTTTTGCCTTAGTTCACAGAAACGTTTCATATAAGAATATGAAAAAGACACCCCTGCCCTGTGCCTCTGCCTTGCTGTTGCTCCTGCCTATCGATCTCACCTTCATGTTTCATCCCAGGAGCTGCGGGACCAGACCCCAGTGCAAGTGTGGGCAGCAGCTACCTCTCAGCCAGATCTGCCTAAGGGGAAGCAGTGGGGTGTTTGCTAGTCTAGTGGGGCCTACTTTGCTCTGGTTCAAAAATCATGCTGTAGAAAAGCTGACACCAGCTCTCTGTAAAATGTCCTACTTAGTACCTTCTTGAGGGAGATACAGTTTTCTTGAGCAACCCACCCTCTAAAAAAATGAACCCTTAGGGAAATGAAGAAAGGAAAGAAAGAAAAAGGAAGGAAAGAAGGAAGGAATGAAAAGAGAGAGAGGAAGAGAGGGAGGTAGAGAGGTAGAGAGGAAAGAAAGAAAGAAAGAAAGAAAGCAAGAAAGAAAGAAAGAAAGGAAGGAAGGAAGGAAGGAAGGAAGGAAGGAAGGAAGAAAGGAAGAAGGAAAGAAAGAAAGAAAGAAAGAAAGAAAGAAAGAAAGAAAGAAAGAAAGAAAGAAAGAAAGAAAGAAGGAAAGAAAGAAGGAAAGAAAGAAAAGAAGTAGCACTAACTGGATTTTAGAGGATAAACTTACTCAGAAAAATACCTATCACTTAGAAAATGACATTCTACAGTTTTGTTTGTTTTGTCAAAAGCATCTCCACTCACATTCCTCAGAAAAGTTAAGGTTATGTTTGGCAAATTTTGAGTGTTGATTTTAATATTTGTAGTTATCCTTTCTCAAGATTACTGTAGGGAAATATCAGGGCAAAAGCATTGTGGTTGATGCTGTACGTAATAGCAACTTTTTTTGTTGATGTTGTTTGTCGTTGTTGTTGTTGTTTTCTCCTCAGTTGTTAGCAAATATGAAAGAAAGAGATCTGAACCAACACAGATTCAGATTTAAATGTCTCAAGTCCAAAAGCCATTTTCTTTGGGCTGTATCAGAATGCAGCATGAAAACAAATGACTTGTGAGTCTTTTTTAATTTCATAAAGCCCCCTTCTCACAATCCTGGGTACTGACTACACCTAACAATGGTAAGTGTTCAACAATTACTTGATGTGTGGGGTTCAGAATGTAAGCTCAAAAGTAAGGAATGCATGAAATGCAGAGTCTACTTGGAATAGCAACTATATATGCTTGGACTTCATAAGAAATATGTCTAGGTTTCATAACAAATTTATAGCTATTGAATTTCTCTTTCAGTAATTAATATATGTATTTAATAATATATTGCTGATATATGATTCTTAACTATATTAGTAAATATATTAAATATAATATTTAATCACATATTTATATGTGTGATTAAATTATATATATATATATATATATATATATATATATCTTCCCAAATGTTACAGATATTTTGTAAACCCTGCACTATTTCTTCTAAATTTTCCAAAAACTTAAGGACTCTGATCTCCAATTTATTTGAAAATTTTCTCATAGACTTGATTTGTTCCAGTTTTAAGTCTTACTTTTCTATTTCAGCTTAAAGAAAAAAAATGGGCCAATACTTCAATACATTAGTAATTTTAGCAGTTCTATACCACACAGGCATCAGTCTACAAAGGATATGGTTCATATCATCAGGAAAAGAAGTCAAATTCTGGCCTCACATTCCATGAAAGCTGTAAACGAAATCACTTTGATCTTCTTCATTTTCTCCACTTTGATTCTCACGCAGTATTTACATCCTCTTATGTTTATATGACCTTGTGAACCCATGCCAGTTTCAACAGACAGCCCATGAAAACAAGCAGCATGTTGTTAAAAACCAACCATACTTTAATAAGTCTGCTAAAAGCTGATAGCATTTCCCAGACTATACTAAGCATTAATTATCCTTCTGCTTTCCCGAGTCAAAGATTATAAGAAAAGGAAAGGGCACAACCTTAGTCCATCTCTGCAGCAAAGTTGCAGAAACAATAAAAAAAAAAAATCAAATTGTATTTGTTAAAATGTTGAGGTTAACATTTGATGACTTCCTCCAAATGCCTCACTTGGCCACACATTTGTTTATACTGATGATAAACAAATTCAACATAGATACAGGGAGTTGACTGAAAGTATATGTTTGAAATACATCTTGAAATAGAAATAGACTCTCAAAGTAAACAATTAAATAGTTCTTTTATGCAAACTTCTAGATTAAAAACTTCACCAATTTGTAAAAATGGAAGCATTTGAAAGTGTTTCTCTTCAATGTGCTATTATCTAAAAATGTTCATTAAAATGTAGAAAAATAAGAGTATTTTGAATTGATATGAGTTAAATTCTGATACAAATTTCACACTTTGTTGATGTGGAAAAGTGTAAAAGTCATCCAAGCATTGAATAGACATGGAACATCAAAGAAACAAGACTGGGGCACCAAAACTTAAAAACAGCATCTTCAGCACCAATGGCGAAAATACGACTGTGTATCTACACATGGAAATACTTTGGCTTACCATTCATTTATTGTCTATCATTTATTCATCTACATTAACTCATAAACAGTTTAAGAAATTATAAATGATTAGTGTTTAAAGAAATCCTTCAAAACATTGAGAAACAAGAGATTTGGTCTTTGTACCATACATTAGATCATCCACAAAAAGAAACAAACAGACATGTTGTCATCAAAGCAAGATTGAAATTTTGCTTGGAGTTTCAGTATGTGTAATACAAGTAAGATAAAATATAACTTTTAAAAATAATACTTTTATAAAGCTGTAACACCAATCAAATGTATTTGAGTTAAACCCTGATAAATGGTATCTCTAATCATACCGTGTCGTTAGATTGCTTTACTGGTATTGTTCTTTACTGTTATTGTGTTGTCATATTACAGCCATGTACCTCAGAGTCTTTCAACAGTCTTTACTGCTTACTGATCTTAAGTTGAAGCCACAGCATTTATGAACTCAATTAGTGAGAAAATTCAAGATGGCTGTTTGCTGTGAGCAGTAGATGGTCAGAAAAGGACTGTATCTGGTATGGCTTTGCCAGATGGTTACATGTGGCTTCTCAGTGTGACTCAGCTCCTACTTGGGTCAACCATTTCGAGTTCCAAGAATTGTTCCAAAATTGAGGATTCCAGACAGCTGACATTCTCTTAGAGTTTCAAATTTGCAAATTGTCACTGTATCCAATTCAATTGAGCAAATAAAGTCACCTCAGTTCCTGCTAACTAGTGATCTAAATTCCCAAAGATGGGAGGAGACTCTGACTACTGAAGAGGTGGGGAAAGGATCTCATTATGGAAAAGAATATGGGAGGGAAGTTATGGAGATTATTTACAATTCTATTACCTGCAAGAGCTTCCAAACACTAATTCAGAAAACTTAGGACATTGCATGTGTGAAAGGGCATTCACAGTGAGGTAACTGAGAAAGCAACATTATTGCAAAGCCACAGGCTGATCTCTTTAGATCGGTCTTCAGATCAACACACAGTGGGAACTACTTTCTCTCTCGCACTGTGCAGCTCTCCCCATTCCTGGTAGTTGCCCTTTTGTGAATTGCCTCATGCAGAAACTTCATTGACAGAAAACAAAACAAATCAGAAACAACTAATGTCCTTAGTCAGTGACCAGAATGCAAGCAAAGTTTTTCAGTAGTAACAGGAGTAAAAGCTGGAGAAGATCCTTCATCCCATAGATTTGAATTCATACACACACACACACACACACACACACACACACACACACACACACACTTTTGTTGTTAGTGTAATCTTCTTAATTGGGGGTGATTGACTACATACCAGTAAAGTACAAATATTATCACACATTTTGAAATCATGAGGTTAAATGAGTTAATATTTTCCATTCATTCAAAAGACTTTCTTTAGGGACAGTGGATTTTAACTTAGGGAAGATGTGGCCCATACACATGAATCTCTTAGTCTTTAAATTCCTTACTGACAATAATAAAAAGACTATTGTGTGCTTATGTTTGGCACTTCCTGACCAAACGTGAATTCAGCTATTATCTAACATGTAATATTTTTTAATGAAAAATCCCATTTACAAAACAAAATCAAAGTCTAAAGTATAATACTTATTATTGAGCTTGGCCATTGTTTCTAAAAGACAGAGTAAAAGAAACAGATAGATCCAGACAGAGAGAAAATAACAATTATAATCCGTGAAAATAAAATATAGACGTAAAGATAAATACTTGGTAAGTATTTTGATACATGATGGAAATTTAGGATTATGGGATTTTACTTAATCTGTTTTATATTAGTTAAAATTTAAATGTGACTCTTTTCTTTCCCATTGAGATTATGATTCATAAATATACTGGTTATAATATACTTGTGATATTATGTCATAATTACCTACTTTATTTAGCATTTGTTTATAGTCTACCCATGACAAATGCACAGCATACAAATACACGCTTCAGACTCTCTTACGTCAATTCCAGAGTTTGGAATCTGTGGCAACTATTCAATTGTTCCATTCAGAATGCTCTATTTATTAAAATATTCTCAACCAAGGGCCATTGGTTCATTTTAAAGAATAAACAGACTTTAAAACTGAAATATTTTAAAAAGTTAAAGGTATTTGCCTTTTTTTTTTCTGGAGAATGGTGCAAATGCTCATATTTTTATATCTTTACCTACTTTCTTGCCGAGTTTTCTGTCAACTTGAGACAATATAGAATTATCTGCATGGAAGGAACCTCAGTTTAAGAAAATGTCTCCATAAGATCTGTCTGTAAAGCATTTTCTTGATTAATGAACCCATTGTGGATGGTGCCATCTCTGGCCTGGAGGTCCTGGATTGTAACACAAATTGATAAACAATCTTATTAATAAAAATCCCAGAGCCAGATATTGGGGTTAAAGCTGAGAGATCAGAGGGATAGAACAAGCCACAACCACAAGTTCTTACCACTAGGAAATCCTCAGCGCAAGAGAGCTACTTCCTGTATACTTACGCCTATATACCTTTCTGTGCCCTGCCATCTTACTTCCTCTCTCTGCCCAGCTACATCACTTCCTCTTTCCACCCAGCTCTATTACTTCCTGTCTGTCTTACAGACCTCCAGTCCTCTATGGTTAACTAGTGCTGAGATTTAAAGGCGTGTGCCACCACACCTGGCTTTGTTCCCAGTGTGGCCTTAAACTCACAGAGATCCAAATGAATCTCTGCCTCCCAAATGCTAGGTTTAAAGGCATGTGCTACCATTGTGTGACATTTATATTTAATATAGTGGCTGGCTTTTCCCTCTGATTCCTCAGGCAAGCTTTATTATTATTTTATTTGTTGGAGCACAAATAAAATATCACCACACTGGGTTCTGTAAGAAAAACAGGCTGAGCAAGCCATGAGGACCAAGCCAGTAAGCAACACTTCTCTGTTACCTCTGCATCAGTTCCTGCCTCCAGGTTCCTGCCCTGCTTGAATTCCTGCCCTCACTATTTTTGATGAACTGTTATATGGAACTCTGAGTGAAATAAACCCCTTTCCTGTTGCTGGAAGGCTTCTTTCCAGCTTCCATCAAGCCCCGCAGTCCCATAATCCATGTATAAAATAATCACTCAGACACTTATATCACTTATAAACTGTATGGCCGTGGCAGGCTTCTTGCTAACTGTTCTTATATCTAAATTAACCCATTTTTATAAATCTATACCTTGCCACGTGGCTGGTGGCTTACCGGCGTCTTTACATGCTGCTTGTCCTGGTGGTGTCTGCAGTGTCTCTCCTTCCTTCTTCCTGTTTCCCCAATTCTCCTCTCTCCTTGTCCTACCTATACTTCCTGTGTGGTCACTGGCCATCAGTATTTTATTTATATAGAACGATATCCACAGCACTTTCCTCCCCAAGTTGCTTTTGATTATGGTGTTTCCACCCAACAAAAGTAACCCTAAGGTACTTATACTGATATCCATTCAGTGAAAATTATGACTATTGGTGCCTGCTTAACAGTAGCCTAAACCTTTTGGGTGAACCAGTTCTTTCTTTTTATTAACTATAAATATATTGTTATACTGTGGATCTCAGCTTGGCTTATTATCAAGAAGGCTAGCTTAGCTACTTACTGACTTCCTGGCCATTTTATCTGAAGATCAATTGACAAAGCCAGTACACTCCAAAGACAACAGATCAGAATATATTGTCCACCTACTGCGCATATACCAACACTATGCCTGACACTGAGCAAGACTCAATACCGTTAATCATCATAACAATGTGTTTTATTCTGCTCATCTTATGCAAAATGTGAGAAAAAAGAATTGTGGTAAACCTCCTAGTTGGATTTTCCTTTTCTTGGTTTTCTATCAACATTTGGTGAATGAGTGTATTACATTGAATAAGGAGGAGGCCATTGATCTGAAGCAGTCTCCATATGCTGAATGACTACATGTCAAGCTAGAACTTAATATGTGAACAAATATAATATAAATTAGAAGTGCTTATTTTTAGAAGTAGCTAGATTTAGCAAATCATAGGCAGCAGACTAATTGAGTCATGCCCAATTCAAATGACCTAGTTATTTGTGAGGGCAGAAGTTGAATGTGTCTTGTTGATTTCTGAATTCCCAGGCAATTATTGAGAAGGCACACAATGGGTACTTGGTAACTATTCATTGAACTAATAAACACTAAATGAAATTGCATATCATTATCTAAGCAAATGTTTCAGAGTCACCGAGAGAAATATAATACATATTTATGTATGTGTACATGTGTACATACATGTATGTCTCTCTCTACATATATATTTAAACACACATGTATTTACGTAGTAAACATTCATATATGTGCATGGACACATACACATGTGTGCACACACAAACACTGTTTTAGAGCTGCCATTTCCTTTGGAGCTGGAGAGTCAGTGGAACCTACTGACTATTCACAGCACAAAAGCCTGTGAACCAGGAGGTGTCAGCACAGAGTTCCATTCCACAGCAAAGTTTAATATTAATTAATATTAAACTTGGTCAAAAATTCCACAAGTTCATCTCATCCAGGAACACCCTAACACACACCCAAATCAGTTTCCTGTCAACTGCTAAGACATGGTTTGGGCTGCCAAATGGACTACAAAATTAGTGATTATATTGCACATAAGGATATTTTGTTAAATGCATAAGGTAAATGGAATAATTGTACACACAGCTGGAAGCTGTCATAGATGTTATGCTCTTCAAGGTCGCTGGGAGCACTGTTTATAAGATGCTTAACTTTTGAGTCGGTATGAAACATAAGATTATGTCTCCAGAATTCTGATTATGCAACTTATTGTCAACTAACCAAAAAAGAACCCCAATTCAATGTGTATTCTGGCTGAAGGACACCTTTTGAATATACAGTGCTAACCCATTAACGTTGAACTTACAGACAAGGAGAGAATACTTACATGCATTTTCTCCACAAGGAACATCATAGCCTTTGTGCGCTATCCAGCCCTTCCGAGCTGTACTGAAGACCGTGTGAAGCATGGGGAGCCACCAGCACTGCTGCCAGCAGTAACAAGAGGAGGGAAGGTGAGTGTGCATCCTGAAAGGGACATGTGTGTAACAGCATGAGAACTGAAAATAAGTCGAGCATCCTTTTTTAACTAAGCTGGGATGAGTTCGAAGTTCAGAATGAATGGGTTAAAGGATTCAGTTTTTTTTCCCCTGCTGCTCTGTACTTGCCCGTGTGTAATCACACAGAATATACATATTCATTTTGGGGATGTACATAAATTCTGTAAAACAGACAATTTTGCAAATATGGAAAGAGTGAACAAAGAAGATCAACTAACTATGCACGCCTGCCGGTGTATATTTATATCTAATACTAATACTCTAAACTAGAACATTTTCACTTCCATTTGTTACCTGTGTTTGAGAGGAAGCCTGAGGAGCAGCCATGTGCCATTTTCTTTCTTCTTCATCTTCATCCAGGGCTCTATTACTCTTTACTCAACTTTATTGAATAGCTTAATTTTTATTCACAACCACTCCTTCAATTAAGAAAATCAATGAGTTTTAACCTTATCTTTGTGAGGAACTATGGTCTAGACTGCTGGTCAATTAAATTACAATTTCTCAGAATGGGTCTAAGCATCGTTATTATTTTAAATACTGATTAAAGAGCTCTCTAGATGATTTTAACCAGCAGCCAGGCTTAAGAGCTAAGTTTAAATACAAAACTGGTGGGTTTTAGGTGGGTCAAGTTCTGAAGTATCTTTCAACAGAGTCAATGCTCTCATGTATAAAATGAGCACTATATCCAGTACTTTGTAAAATGTTTCCATGATAAAATAAAGTAGCATTTATGAAAGGCAAAAGCATTATGTAGATAACCATGGTGTGTGTGTGTGTGTGTGTGTGTGTGTGTGAGAGAGAGAGAGAGAGAGAGAGAGAGAGAGAGAGAGAGAGAGAGAGAGAGAGAGAGAGAGAGAGAGAGATACAATCCATGTGAGTGAGTTCAAGCACACACCTGTGTATGGCTATACAGAGGCCAGAATACCAGGTTCTGACAGATTAAAATTAAAGACTGATTTTCACCTTATTGGTTTCCAGACAGTCTCTCACTGAACCAGAAATTTGCTGTTCCTGCAAATTTCTGACCAATTTCTGACTGACCAAAGAGCTTTTGAGATTGTCCTGTCTCTGCCTCCTTCCAAATGCTGGGACTATAAGCATGTGGAGCTGTGCCCAGCTATTTATGTGGATAATAGGGATTTGGACTCAGGTGTGCATGTTTGCAAAGCTAGCACTTTTACCCACTAAATCATCTCCCCAAGCTAGTCTCCAATGCAAAAGACTGGAAAGTTCCTTCCTGTCTTTCAAACAGGACGTTCATTTTCCCTTAGAGTGGTAAGCAAGACACACAGATGTGTCTGCTTCCCTACTGCCCATTCTACTCCTTCATTTATTTTGCCCACTTGCTAAATTACACGTACTGTAGTTCTTGATAAATGCACTACGTATGCCCTTCTCTAGTGTTTCTCTGAAATTTACACTGCCTGGGATCACTACTATACTATAGTTACTCATATAAAATCCTCCTGTATTTAATGCAGAATTCCAAAGCACCTTTTTCGAAAGTCTATTTCCTTTGTCAACTCTAAACCATTGCTGTCAGTTATAATCAGGGATGTCATGATGCCAAATATTAAAATGAGCTACAAAAAAAATTCTAGAGTAGGCCTATGATGTTTTCACTGTTACACAGTACAGTTATATCATGCTATGTAGGACAAATGCACAAAAACTAATTGTGACATGGTTATGAAAAGTGAAATGGTTATGGGGAGAGATCTTTGTATTGTTTTATGTATACTGAGTGGGGGAAGATCACCCATCAATGGAACAGGTACAACTCAGTCATGAGCCTAGGAAGAAGAAACACAAAAGCACACTTGTCTCTTTGTCCAAGCTCAGATGGTATTTCCTTCTTTGGCCTTGATGTCAGTGCTCCAAGCTTCCAGTGATCCAGGACTTAAAGTAGTGACCTCCCAGATCCTCAGATTCACACCCTCATCCTCCCCAGTTTTGATCCCTGTAGATGTAGACTGGGTAACAATGACAGCCTACTAGTTTGCATACGTACTGCCATGGAACTTTTCAGCCACCATAGTCACATGAACTACTTCCCTGATAAATCCCTTTGCATCTGTGCATTTGTACCTGTTCATATATTAGTTTCGTCTCCCTCAAGAACCTAACTAATAAAGATTCTGCACTAGGGAGCTAGAATATAATTCTTTTTTATTCAGTTCCTTAACACACATTGAATGAGATCTGCCAAATTGTTCACTTTGCAAAAAAGGCTGTGATTAAGTATACAAAGCTACTTAACACTAAAAGATAAAAAGTGCAAAAGCCAATTATCAGCCCTGCAAAAAACAGATAATCACATCATGGCAACAGCCAAGCATTAATCATGCTGTCAAATAGACGTCATATATTTTAAAAAAATTTTAGACATAACCACTCTTTCAATCTAAGCATGAGATTTCAAAGTAATGCAGGAGTGGACACTGAAGACAAAAATAAAGCCCTCTCTTGCCAAGTGATTCAGCTCCAGTTCTGCCCCTCATTTCCAGCATCCAGTCTACCTTCAAAGACCATCCTTCATTGAAGGTTGCGAATAATTCAGTAAGCAAAACAGCCATTCCAAGACATGCAGTGATGGACATGTTCCTGCAGTGTTAACAGCAGATTCAAAGGCGAATGGCATGGATTCTGATTTGACATCTTGGTAAATGTACTTCTTATGCTTTCCACTAAATCTAACAGAAAGTCTAGCACAAGCTTCACATAAAAACACACAGAGTTCACAGCACTCTTCAGTCTCCCTGTCTTAGAATTTATCTCTTCAGTCCTGTAATTGATATCTGGAAAAAAGAAGCACTTTTAAAACAGAGATATGAAAAGTTCATGTTTTTCATCCAGGAAAAAAAGTGATTTACAATTAAATTCCCAAACTCTCAATCATATACTTAGGAATCTTTATAATGGGGGTTTGTAAAGAGAATTTAAGAATATTTTCCTGATTTTCATTTTCCATCCAGCTCAACACACTGGAAGAAATTCCAGAATAGTGAATTAAGAGTTAAAATAGCATCTAGGAAATAGTCTCCTTAAAACTTTATCTTCTTTCTGCCTTGACCTTTCCAAATTGAGCAGTTCTAGGAGATTTTACAGAATTAAATCTTCATTTAACAAAAGAAGCAAGTAAAGTTTCTAATTGGTAAATAAAGAAAAGAATGTAAATTATAGCTTGAGGAGATATTTGATATACTAGGGAGATGATTCAATGGGAGAACACTTACCACACAAGCATGAGAAGCTGAGTTTAGATCACCGGTGCCCATGAAAATTCTGGGCATGCTAATGGGATGAATTCAGGGAGTCTATTTAATGATCAAAGGTATTTATTTGGGGGTAAACTCACAATCACAGGAGATTTATCATAGGGTCTGGCAAAGCTGAACTATGTCCCACGCTGAACGGATTGGTTCAAGATCTCAGCATCCAGAACCACAAAGTAGCCAAGAGGGGCCCAACATACGTGCATTCTAGGTCTTAAGGGTACCTGGTGGCCATGCCCCAGAGGAAGGTACCTCGAGGTCATAGGCAGGTGTAACAGCTACAGCTGCGTCACAAGGCATGGTGCTTCAGGGCATAGCTCAAACAGCTACCCACTACAGCATACCTTTACATATTTATAGTCCATGCATTCAAGAGATAGGTGGATCATGGGCACTTATTGACCACATACTCCCATACTCAAGATAGACTGATAAGTCTGTGAGAGATCTTGTGTTACAGGGAGAAAAAAATCAAAACAATAGAAGAAAACATCCCAGTGTCAACCTCTCCTTTCCACGTGCACCCTCGGTTGAGCACACCTATATGCATATGGACACACACACACACACACACACACACACACACGTACTCAGTGGTGCCTCATTTGTCGCCATTATTGTTTCCAAGTCTGTGGTCTGGGGAAATTTAAAAAATTTATTTGTTTGAACTAAAAACAATAATGCAAAAATAAATGTAGATACTCTCCTCAAATAAAAAATATAGCTTTCCATCACAGTGCAATGGGTTAAGATATGATTGTTTCACATAAAAGCTGGACAGCTTTTATATATCACTTTTATGTAATTGTCAACAATCTCATCTCTAATGAATTTTATAATTTGTAAAACTTCATTTTTTGTTTCCTGCTTTTTGGTTTATTTTTGTTTTCTTTATTTCCCTCTCACTATTTGAAATTGTTAACAGAATTTCTTTTTAATTTTCAATGCCATGAATATCCTTCTTGTACCATTCTCAGAGTGGAGGTATAAAGCAGGCCAAGAATTTTAGAGTTCCAGCCTTGCCCTTCACTGTCTTGCAAAGCCACTCCTATGAACTGCTTTGTTACAGTGTTGACTTTGAAGTCAGCACTGAGCAGGAATGTCAAAAGGGTGGATCTTCCTAAAAACTGAAGAAGCAGCCTTCCTTGTACAATTTCACTTGTGAAAGATAATATTCCTCAGGCTCTTGGGTCTGTGAGTGAGCAAATGGTGGGAAACCATTGTGGTTTTTGAATGATATCATCAAAAGGTGCAAGAATCCGCTCACAGTATTTCAGATGATGGCAATGCCAGAGCTGGGTTCCCGTAACTGCCAAACACAGCAATGCATATTAAGTTTTTTTTTAAATCTAACTTTGTATGAAAACATTTAATCTGCTCATAATTATTATATCCATGTATGATGATTAATATTTACTATCAGCTTGATGGGGTAGAATCACCTCTTGACACACCCTGGGATAGAATATTTTCACAGCTTTAGCTGTGGAGGGAAGAAATATCTTGAATACTAGCAGCAGCATCTCATGGGCTGCACACTGGATAAAAAGGAGAAGACAAATGAAGTGCTAGCACCAGCATTCATCGATCAGCGCTGCCAGACTCAGACTCAGTGTGACCAGGCACCTTAGGCTATCAGCACCATGCCTTCCCTCCATGACAGAGTGAGTCCCTAAAACCAGGAGCCAAAGCAAAGCCTTCTAAAGTTATATTTGTCACTTATGTTGTCACAGGAATGAGAAGAATACTTAATATACTGTGTGATTTGATCATCTCTATAGACACAGAAAATTATTTAACAAAATTCAACATACCTTCATTATAAAAGTCATGGAAAGGCTAGGAGTAGGGAAGAGTACTTAAACAGTATAAAGGCTATGAGTAACAAGCCTATAGCCCAAATATTGCCAAATGGATCAAACTAACAGAATCACAGTAAGCTCAGGAACCATATAAGGTTGACCACTTGACCACTTTCTCTATCCTACTCAATATGGTATTGAAGTCTTAGATCAATGAGATAAGAAAAGGAAACAAAATATGAAGTCAAAGTATCCTTAATTTTAGATATTGTCCTATTAATAATAAAACTACTACCCCCCAAAATTGTAAAGGTGTTATATACTTTCCACAATGTGTCAGGACACAAAATGAATTTACACAAAGCAATAGCCTTCCCATATACCATGAATGTAGACACTGAAAAAGACATATGGCTAACAAGCTGAATCCTCAAATGCACAAGAATTTAAATACTTAGTAATAAACCTCACTTAAAAAAAAAGAGTCCTACATTGAAAAATATAAAACACTGATTTAAAAAAAATTATGTAAATGGTCATGCTACCAAAAACAATCCACAGACTGAATGTAACCCTAATCAAATTCTAGGAATATTCTGTAAAGAGATAGAAAAAAATTTAAAAGCTTACACAGAGGAATAAAAAAGCCAATAATAGAAAAAAAACTTAAACAGAAATAAAACTGCAGGGGTTATCATGTGTTTTGACTTCAAATTATACTACAGAAGCACACTGTTAAAAACAATATGGTACAGGCACAAAACAGCCACATACATCAATGGAATAAAACAGGCATACATAATAGTCTACCAAATGCAGCTGAGTTTTGTTTTTTACAGAGATGCCAAAAGTACACATTGGAGAAAAGACTTCAACAAGGGTGCTGGACAACGTGTATTTCAACACACAGAGAAATGAAAAAGGACTCTTGTCTCTCACCTTGCATAAAACTCAACTCCAGATGGATCAAAGACCTCAACATAAGTCCTGATTCTCTAAATTTTCTAAGAAGAAAGAGGGGAGGATAATGTAAGTACTAGAGCCAAAATTATCCATTATGTCAAATGAGGCCACTAGTCCTATTTGATTGCTAAAAGTTTTCCCTTTACCAAGGCAACCAGTATTAATGTATCTTCACGCATTGTTTATAATTGCCTATGTTTAATCAGTTGGCTTTTAATTGTCATGGACTAAATGTTTTCCTTTCTATCACATCTAAGATAAATTATTAATTAGGTATTTATCTATTGCTTTTTAAATTCCTTAGCTATTAGAACTGCCCCCTTCAATCTCACATAACATAATTTAAGGATAAAATGAGAAAGCCATGTGAATTATCAAGACTGGAACAAAGTATATATGATTATAAAATATTTCAGGCACTAGGCATATATACTTACACATACATACATAGTTTTATATATACATAACATATATATATATATATGACCATTATATACATATATAATATGGTTCTCTTAAAAGCTTTCAGTGGTCCAAGAGTCAAACAAAGCTGTGTGCTCTGGCCTCATCACCTGTGTAACAGGAACATAAAGGAAAATGTGTTCCAGGAATTGTACCATATGTACCATGTGGCTTTCTTACAGTATTACATTGTAATAATATGAACTGTGTTTATTTCATGCTTCAAACTTCCACAAAATATCCTGTCATTGTGTGTGTGTGTGTGTGTGTATCTACAAATGCTGTTCTGCTTTGGCTAGGACTAACTACTCAGTTTTTGTGTTGTTTAGTTTTAATTGAAAAGGGAAGGTACTTTAATATAATATTTAAAATAATAGTAATTTGTGGTTAAGACGCAAGGTTTGGGCTCCTAAGATGGCACCGTCATGGTCTCATTTAATAGGTAGTATGTGAGCTGAGTTCATACAAATAAAAGGAAAAAAGTAATAAATTAAGATGGTGAAAACAATAGTGTGATTGACATAAGTTGATTTTATATTGGATATATTAATTCTTTCTTCATTTTTCTTCTACTTTACCATTTCTAATGCTTCTTGTTATCTCAGTATTTTTTCATGTTCCTCATAGATATGCATGTGATTCAGTCAAGTTCATACTTCCAAGAGCCCCCAAACTTTTAAATAAAGAATGTTTACTTAAAAATACCACAGCAACCTCAATAGTTAATGAATGTTCACTGTGTTTTGTCATAATTTGCAGCACATGTTTGATATTATATAAAGTAGCTTAATTGCATTAAGATTAGGAAAATAATTTCTGAAAAAGGCATGGAGTTCCTAAGATCTGTTTGCTTACCTATCACCTGTGAATGCTAATGTCTACATACCAGAAGCTAACATTTGACATAATTACCGAGCACTTGTCCCTTAGATAAAGCTATCATACAAACATAATCTCCAACTTCAATTTGAGAGAATATATCTGAGAATTTGTCATTTTTGATGAATAATTCCTTTTCCATTTCAAATAACCCTCTTCTATTTTTGAGAGTATGCAAATACTGATAACCTGAATAGTTTTTATAACCTGCTAAACAACTAACTCAATAACCACCAAAAAATAAATATCAAATAATACAAAAACATACAGCATCCAGGAAGAGTAACATCTTAGGGATCGCAGTAGCTAGCAATGGGGGTGGTTTCTGTGGTGTCTGAGTGGCAGGGAAATTTCTGTCTTTTGCCATCATTCTCCAAAGACCAATTGTCAGAACACAATCTGCTTTAAAATCTGATCATTTAATAATTCCTGGGAGATATTAGAAAAATCAAATACAGGTGGCTAGTGGGAGCATTACCTTTTTCATAGTGATGAACTGACCAATTACTAATAACAACCTCAGGAAAATACAAACACACAAACAACAATAATAATAATAGCAGGGGCTTTCGAGGAGCATGTGTCATGATTATGTACCAGAGAGAGGTTAAGATGTACCATATTTCACTTCCATAAGTCTCTGTAGTGTAAATTAGTCTATTCCAGGTTTGCAGATAAGAAAATTTAGAAATAAAGAGGTGAAATGAGTTTTCTTGGTAACATGGCAGAGAATATTTGAAGTTCATTTATCTCACCACCCCAGCATTATCATTCCCCTTAGTTCTAAGACATTCCCAATTTTGTATAAGTCAGGTAATAACTGACCATGATACAAATAATTTCTATAAGAAACTCCACATTCTTCTAAAAATTTGTTTGTTTTTGTGTCTATATGTGTGTGTGATGTGCATGTGTGTATAACTGTCCTTGTGTATGTGGATGCACATGGGTGTGTTTGCTGCTGTATTAGGTATATCTTCCTGTGTCACTCTCTATCTCATATACTGCGGCAGACTCTCTCACTCCAAAGCCAGTGCTAACTAATTTGGCTATTATAACTAGCCAGTTGCCTGTAGAGATTCCTTACATGCAGCTAAAAAGAACAGTGTGGTTGGTAAACATCAATTTGATAAAATAACAGAAAAACAAAGGACACAGGAAAGGATTTTAATAAAGAAAGGAAAATGGTATGATCCTTAGATAAACTATATAACAAATTTTACCATTGACTTCTCAGTGACCTGTACCAGGGTTTTCCTAATGTGGCTAAAAATAAATAGATAGATAAATATATAGATAGAAATGTGATAGATAGATAGATAGATAGATAGATAGATAGATAGATAGATAGATAGATAAGTAAAAGTGAAAACCGAAGAAAGGAAAACAAAACATATCAAAAAAACAAAGTCTTCAAATGCTAGAGACAACAGAGTGCCACTGTGATGCAGTGGTCCTCAGTGTTTAGGGATTAGTGTCAAGACTGAACTTTCTCATGTGGCAGTCAATGAAAAATTCTACATGCTCAATCAAGGTTCAGTTCAATTTTCCAACTATAATTATAATCAATAAGAAAAGAATAGCTACTACCACTTTAGATAATTTTAGGCCCTAGAAAAATGTTGGCAGGTATAAAAAAAACTAAATCATTTTAACTTGGTGATTCACAGGAAATTTCTTTAATATTAAAAAATTAACTGAATATGTTTGTATTAGAAGAAGGAATCCAGGAATAAAATTTGAAATCTCATGTTTTCCAGACATAGCTCAGGGATGGATCAGCAGTTAAACACTAGCAGAACAGGCTGGTTCCCAACATTCCTGTTAAGCAGTACACAACTGTTTGTAACCCCACCACTACAGAATATGGTACCTTCTCTTGGCCTCTGGTAACTGCACTCACATGGCATACACTTGTGTTCATGTAAACACACACACAAAAAAAAATGATTAAATAAAAGTAAATCAATTAAGGCATATAACCCTGTTTCCTATTAATTGCATAATACTTAGCAAATTAAGGTGTGTCTTTGAAATCAGGTTTCCTTATACATAAGATCAAAATGAAGTAGTAGCCATCACACATTCCCATTCGAGTGTGAGAAGGGGCAGAGGATGGCAATGTGTTTTCCTAATAGTAAGGTGAGTTTAAGTATTTGCTATTATTAAATTGACTGGACTACTGGAAGACAAGTTTTTCTAAGCATGAACTAATTTTATTAGGAAAAAAAATTGTAATGGCAAAACACTAAAGCTTTATTCATTATTCTGTCACCTAACCAGAATATGATTTCTTTTTTTTCCTCTCAAATTGATTTCCAAAATAAAACTTCTACTTCAAATGAATGAAATATATCAAAAGGGAAAGGGGTGGGGAGAGGGGACTTAGAACGTGAGAAAATATTCCACCCATGTCTGACTTCAAAGGGACTCCTTTGAGTTGAGGTAGACAGCGAAATGAAAATTGCCTCTAGTTTTTATGTCATGTGAAAAATAAAATAAAAGAGGCAAAAAGGGGGTAATGCCATTTCTCTTCAGCTGCCAAGAGCAGATCTCACACTGTCCACCATTTCTGGTGTTCTTGGAAGTCTCTGGGAGTTTTCTGTTTGGAGTTGTAAGAAACAAGAATCTGACTTCCTGCTCTTCCCATCCAAATTCTGTATGTAGTACAACCGAAGTCCATTGCAAAGTGGGACGCTGGAGACATGATTTGCATCCAATTTATATTTGCCTGCACTGTCATAAAAAGATGCAGCGATTCAGCTATATTCTGTGGCAATGACTGACGATAACTTTTCTTTATCACAATCCCTTTGATGCTCATTAGAGCAGTAATGGATGCCCACAATAACTCTCCTTTTCATTGTTTCTTCTCTTCAGGAAGGGTGAGAGCTGTTGCATATTTTGTGATAACATGCATTTCCTTCCTCAGATCCACTATTGTCCTTCCCTTTAAAAGGCATGAGTGTAACGTCATCATTCATTTTACTGAGTGTGATTTCAATTACCATGTCACTGGTAATATATGAATTTCTTCAGCCTTAAAAGAAGTGCTTGTATCAGCAACATAGCCACCATATCTACTCAGAAGTTTAATATTAATGAGAGAAGCTGAGTTTTTCCTATACCAAGCTGACAGCTTGTGTCATGGATGTCAGGTTTTCAAAAACTACAGAATCAGAAGACAGTGGTACAGACCTCAAGACAATGGTCAGTCCTAAATGGGCCACAGCAGTGCTGGTCTAAAAAACCAATAGTGTTATGCTTTAAAACCTATGACCTTCTCTTCCCATATATTTTTTTTCAGTTTCTGAAATGAAGAAAGTTAAGGTTGAGCATTGGTAAAGCAGGATTTGGAAATTATGTAATGATGATGAGAATTATCCCAGATTGTAAATACCTGTGTTATCAAGGTCGTCTTTTCTTACTTGCATAAAACAATTTGATATTGTATATTGTGTATGTCATTATTGACTTATTCACCATTAAATACCTAGCCTTATCCACTGATCAGGAAAACACTTCTCTAACTAGCTCTTTTCCAGCTGAGAACCCAGCAGCACTTTCTTTTCAGATAATTCTTTCAACTGTATTTTCACATTTACTCATTGTAAATTTCCATTGGTGAAATCATTTCATCTTCTAAAATCCTTTCAAGACAACTTCCTATTAACTGCAGATGTTTAGCTTGCAAAATTCTCTTAATGGCACTAAGCTTTTTGCACACATGTTGTATTCAACTTTAAATTCAAATTTCTTCTCTGCTCTTTTAGTCTACTCTCTTGTAAACAAAACTAAAAGCATCCAAAAATAACTATGGTATATCATGTGTGATAGGCTACCTTGAAATATTTTCCATGAAATTAATTAGTTCATGACTTTTGAGTTCAGCAAAACTTGCATATTTAAGACATGAGCAGAATATAGACAGATGCTTGGATAGAAAGGAACATCAATGGCTTCTTGTCTAACTAAAATTACTGTCTATGTTTCCTTCTAAAGATTCTTAAGTGTAGGCTTTATTGTTTATTCTTTGTCAGAATTCTAGATTTTGAATTCCTGAAGGCTTCAGCCTCCATCTGAAAATTTTCTAAATTCTTCTTGTCTTCATGTTCCATCACACTGTAGCCAAAAGGTTTTTCTGGTCCTGCTTGGCCCAGCAGTCCCTGAGCCGCTTATAAAATAATCATTCAGAGGCTTAATATTAGTTACCAATTGCAAGGCCTATAGCAAGCCTTCTTGCAAGTTATATTTTAAAGCTTAACCCATTTCTATTAATCTATAAGTTGCCATGTAGCCGTGACATTACTGGTCTGCTGGCATCTTGATGCTCCTTTGGTGGCAGCTGGCGTCTCTCCTCTCCTTTCTTCTCTCTGTATATCTGCTTGGATTTCCCACCTGCCTCTAAGCTGTCTTGCCATAGGTCAATGCAGCTTTACTTATCAACCAATCAGAGCAATACATATTCACAACATACAGAAAGATATCCCATAGCATCACATAGTGAGATTTAATTGAAAAAAGAAAAGTCACAAACTTACTGATACTAATTTTCTCTATTAGTTAACAGCTTGTCAGAAACATAATTCAGTAGAGAGACAACTTTAGAGACAAAAGATTCTTTTGGTTTCATAGTTTCACTCCATCCTGTTGGGGAAGAGCTAGTAGAACAGCTCTGTCCATACTGGAGGGAGATGAACCATAGGCTGTTACAGTGTGATAAATGAGAAGCCAAGAAAATACGACTAGAATTATGGCTAGGCTGTTTCCTCCAAAGATAAGCTCTTAGTGACTCACTTCAAGCATTTTGGCTCTACAGAACGAAAATGTCAAAGATTCCAAAGAGTGCAAGCAGCTATAGCAGCAACTCTGAAATCAGGGGCCTGTAAGGGAGGTTCATTTCAAACACCTACGTCTGTGTTTTTATTTCAGTTTAGATTTTTTTTTTTTTTTTTTTTTTTTTTGGTTTTTCGAGACAGGGTTTCTTTGTGTAGCTTTGTGCCTTTCCTGCAACTCACTCTGTAGACCAGGCTGGCCTCGAACTCACAGAGATCTGCCTGCCTCTGCCTCCCGAGTGCTGGGATTAAAGGCGTGCGCCACCACCGCCCGGCTCAGTTTAGATTTTTATTTTCCTGTTATTACTTGTAAAATATTGCAAAGGATGTAATTACATAATAGCTTTTTTTTTTTTTTTGTTGTTGTTGTTGTTTTTACTTTCTTGGTGGGCTTAATAAACCTGGGAGGTTATTGCCTAGATGGGGTAACAGCAAGAGGCTTGGAGCATGCAAACACTTCAGTAAAACAGAGCTTCTCTCTTGTCAATTATCACACATGAGTCAGAGTCATGATTGAGTAGAACTGATATGAATGGGTAGTTGAAAGGATGGAACTTTTTAAAATGTCTGCCCCTCTCTAGAATGAAAAATGCAAAAGAAGTTTGCTGTTAAACAAGAATAGAATAGAGACATGGATATGGATAGATGCTCAGTAGACTTTTGGCTGTGTTTACATACTGTAAGCCTATCCTCATTCTTATTACACTTCAGAGAGTACATAGAATGCTTCTGAAACTAAGGTGAATTATGAGAGGGAGTAGTTTTAACTACTTGGCATAAAGCATTGATGAAGAAAGGTGACATTTTGGGAAAACATAAAATACATGAAGACTTTACAAATTGTTATTATGTGAATTGTAGTGATGAATGGATTAACTTCCAGATTTTAGTGCTTTATACTGTCAGTCCTTCACCTACTATATTGCAGACAATGGAGGTAAAAGTTACTTACTGAATAGCCCATACACTGATTTTTTTTTTAATTTACCAATATATTAGTTAAACTAAAAATATGGTTTTCCAAATTTGTAATGTTTATTTTATTTTTCCTTTGATGAGTATACAATAAATTATATTCAGGTAATTGAAGTATTGTCTAAGTTGGGACATCTATTGCTGTGAAGAGACACCATGTCATTATAACTCTTAAAAAAGAAAATATTTAATGGGGATGGCTTATCGTTCAAAGGTTTAGCTCATTATCATCATGGTGGGACATAGCAGCATGTGGGTAGACACAGTGCTTAGGAAGGAGCTGAGAGTTCTATAATTTGATCTAAAGGCAACTGGAAGTGAATTGAGACACTGGGTATAACTTGAACATAGGAGACCTCAAAGTCCAGTCCCATAGTGACATACTTTCTCCAACAAGGCTACACCTCCTAATAATGCTACTCCCTATGAGCTTATGGAATAACATTACATTCTTGTAATGTATAAATCACAGGTATAAAAATTCAAAATCACCATGGTGGTAGCTCACACATGTAATTATTACAGCTGGGAGGCAGAGGCAGAAAAATCACTATGAGCTCAAGGCCAGACTGCTCTGTATCCCAAATTCCTGTTCAGTTAGGGTTACATAGTAAGAGACATATTAAAAATGTTGTCTTTTATTTTTCAATTTTGAAATATCCACAAAACTTATGACCCATATGTGTTCTTAGTAGCAGAGTCAAGTAATGAACTGTTCCTGTATTCCCATAAGATAAGCTAACTTATGACTATAGTAACCTAGTTGGGCCAGCATTAGTCACTAAATAGAGCTTGTGCATGGGTGAGGCAGGGATTCAAATTCTGTTCTGTTCTACAGCATGAGAAGATGGTTGACAAGAAAACCTAATAAGAACTGGTATTTTCCTCATCTGTAAAATTTTACCACTGAATGGTACAAACTAGCTCTGTAGTTCTGAAATGTAATAGAAATGATAATAAAAGCCATGTGGTTCTCAAATTAAAATGGTTTGATTTATTGATTTCTTTACCTTACCAGGTTGTTATAAACATGAAGCTTTACAATAGCTTTGTATTTTCATCTCACTTCTGTATTTGATGAATTGCCCAAATTGCTCAAATTTTCATTATGAATAAGCTATGTGTTAAGTGACTGTTCACATGCAAATTAATATGCTTGAAACTCATTTAGGGTTGATCAGGCTAAGAAGTTCAATATGTTACACACCACGTAAATGTTAGACTTGCAGTATTTTTTAATAATTGTTGGCTCATTTTCACAAAGCCCCATCAGAAGATCAGGAACATTAAGACAAGATATTTGAGCAAAGGAGGAAAAGAAAGACATCATTTCTTTTCAGAGCCTGATTGCTCTACTATCCAACGATAATCACTGTAAAAAGGAAAACAGCAAAAAGCTAGGAATTCTCTACCCTCTAGCTCAATGTTCCATAAAATATTCTTCTGTTTCTATTTAGCTTAATAACTTGTTTATTTTTTGCATGGTAAATTATTTTCTAATTCATCTAACATACCACTGCATAAAAGGCAGTCTACTGATTTCATAGAATGCAGAGTGCTTTCCATATCAGATCAATGCTGAAACTAAATATAGTAAAAATTCAACCAAACCTGGTCATTGATTTGACATCAGCCTTGGCTTTTGATTTTTTTTTAAACTGTGATCTTCCTGCTTCTAAAAATTCTCTCTTTAATCATGATAAGAGAGCATGAGTTAGAAAGAGCCATTTATACTTAAGGAGCTTTGACTTTTAACTGTAATATTGGCAAAGTAAGTACCAAGATGGCCTGTTAATGATGATGTCTATATGTTGATACTATCATCATTTTTTCTCACTTTATAATAATATGACTCCAGGTAAAAAGAGAAAATGTATTTTAATATATATTTTACTTCAAACTTTATAACAGACAATGATAAATAACAGTTCATTATTAAAATAATACTTTGATCAAAATTATTTTTAAAATTCCTTCCACATTGAAGAGAGTTCCACTGTGGTTTTGATTTTTATCTCTTGTGTTTATTTTAATAAGAGTCCTAATAGACAAAAGTATAATAATAATTCAAAGTTGTTACAATGAACATTCCATGTGGCTAGAGTGGCAATTCTTTTCTTCCCCCATGTAGATCTCAGGGATCAGGTGTGACAGCAAGAGCTTATTTTCCCCATTAAGGAATCTTGCCAGACCACAGTGCATGGTATCTTTTGAAATCTCACTAGATTCCTTGCCACCAAGACACCCACAAACATCAAAAGTAGCAGAGTGACTAGAATATACAAGTAAACAGAATGTGTATGTATACATGTCCATGTATGTATTTATATACACATTCGTGTATATATGAATGTGTATAGAATCTGTATTATATATATATTATATATATACATATATATATATACATATACGATATCACCAAACACACACACATACACACACACACACACACACACACACACACACACACACACATATATATATATAATACATATGTGTGGTGATATCATATCCCCCAATATATTGTGCACTCTAATAAACTTATCTGGGGTCAGAAAACAGAACAGCCACTAGACAGACATAGAGGCCAGAAAATGGTGCCACACACACCTTTAATTCTATCACTTGGGAGGCAAAGATCCATCTGGATCTCTGTGAGTTCAAGGCCACACTGGAAACAGTCAGGCATGATGACACATACTTTTGAACTCGGGAAGTGATGGCAGGAAGCATAAAGGTATATAAGGTGTGAGACCAGGAACTAGCCTGGTTAAGCTTTTAGGCCTTTAGCAGCAGTTCAGCTGAGATCCATTCGGATAAGGACTCAGAGGCTTCCAGTTTGAGGAAGTTATCGAGGTGAGGTTAGCTGTGGTTTGTTCTGTCTCTCTGATCTTTCAACATTCACCCCAATACCTGGCTCTGGGTTTTTTATTAATAAGACCTTTTAAGAGTCTTGCAACACATATGCATATTACATATATTTTATAATTGTTTTTAGAATTTTTAAATTATGCTTCAAAATATAGACTGATTTCAAAGATCAAGCAAGAAAATATTTTATATTGTTTTATGACTAACTAAAGGATATTTACTTCACTCAATAGAAAATTTTAAGATATATCTTTCACAGACTTATTGTTTTCTTATGAATGACAAAGTCATGTCTACATAAGCACTTCAAATACACTACCTTCATAATAATCAAACAAAATGCTTATTTTACTCACAAACTTATTTACTATATTGCTTAATGTATTGAAATAAAGTTCTGGTGAGCCCTGCTTAGCTGCTGCATTAAATTTTGCATAATGAGCAAAATATGATACAATATTTTACTGAAAGTCATATGTTTTCATACTTTCATAGTTCTTGAAATATAAAATAGCTAAAGTGGAAGAGCTTTCGCGGAACAGAACCTATACCCACCTTGATATATGTCTTGATCCTAGATAAATTTCACATTAAACGAAAGCTTCCACTGTATATAATAAGTTTTTAGTGAACTGAAATAAGTTAGCCATTTCACATGAACTCATTATTGATGACAAAAAGGTGCAATTGATGGAACTTTGGGACTGACCCATAGTGTCAGTTAAGCCAGCTCATCATATCATGTGGCTGTCTCCAGAGAGAAGAATGCTGAGACACACTTTTTTCTTGTGTCTGCCATGTGCACTGAACTTGAGACACAGTATTGTTTACTATGTTTGCTGAGCATGTCATAGATGAAAAATGAAAGTGTCTGGACTGTGAAGACACAGGACCTGTCATCCTATTCCTGTTAAGCTCTGAACTGTTCAACTGTAGAACCTTTTGAGATGTTGTAAACTATTTCATTTTATTTATTTGTTTAACCCATTTCGACTGGGCTAGAGCAACATTGCAGCTTCTGAGCTCTGCTTAAGTGTCCCCCATGATTTTATTACTCACTAATTTTCAAAACTTTTACCATGTGCTTTAGCCCTGAGTATAGCCATTAGGATAGACATAGGACTCAGTTGCACCTGTTTATCAAACAAAATGCTAGAAGGGCATTGTAATTACTCATGTTCCTATTTGTGGTGGAAACTGTGTATTACAAGGCTGAAATGTTTAAAGGAAACACATCTTCCTCCATTTTCTGCCAAAGTGAAAGTCCAATTTGTAGCTGAATGTTTTCCTGTGTCCCAACCTGCCGGTGGTTGGGACAAATCTCTCCCACTCATGTCCCCGAAGTAAACACACGGAGACTTATATTAATTATAACTGCATGGCCATGGTTCAAGCCTTTTGCTAGCTAGCTCTTATATCTTAAATTAGCCCATAACTATTAATCTATGTATTGCCACATGTTCCAAGGCTTTACTCATTACTTGTTGCTCCTTGGGTGGCTCGCCGGCAGCTCTCCAGCCTTCTTTCTGTCTCTCTCTTTGAATTTCCCACCTGCCTCTAAGCTGCCTTGCCATAGGCCAAACGGCTTTATTTATCAACCAATCAGAGCAAAATATATTTGTAGCATATAGAGAGACTTTCCCCCATCATGAATTAAAATTACAATTTGCAAAGTGATTTAAAATAAGAGTAGACAATATCTCTTCCATGAAGTGACCTATCTCTTATGAGACCTACTGGTTTATCACCTATATATTGACTATATAATCACTTAACTCCAAGAAATGTGTTTGGACCATAAAATCTCTGCCTCTTTGTTATTTACAAGACTTACTATTATTCAGCTCATGATTACTTATCAGCACACAACATTTTCACAAGATCAACATCCTCTGTTTCACTTTACTTTTTTTTTTTTTTTTTTTAGACAGGTTTTCTCTGTGTAGTTTTGATGCCTGTCCTGGATCTCATTCTGTAGACCAGGCTGGCCTTGAACTCATAGAGATCTGCCGGGCTCTGCCTCCTGAGAGCTGGGATTAAAGGTGTGTACCACCGCTGCCCGGCATCTCACATTACTTTTGAAAGAATGGGAACATACTAAAAAGGAGGAAACTGATCTCACTGCTAACATTATGTCATCTGTCATTAAAATATGTCTGCATTACTAGCCTTTCACTTCCAGTCAATGATTAACCAGTTAAAAAGACTAATTACTGTTGCACTCTTAATTTCTCTATATTATTTTGGATATTCATGTTTTAACAGTTCAAATAACTGATGTTTTCACTCTGATGCTTTAAATCTCATTGCAAAATGATTAATTTTTTTCTCTGCAAACTCATGTGAGCCTACACAGAAATTAAGCAAGTTGGAAAAAATATGATTTTGAAAGTAGAAATTTGTTAACGTGCTGTAATTTACTTGGAAAGTTGGAAAGTCAAGTTGACCTCTTAGAAGAATATGAAGCTGGGACTTAAGGAGTTCTTACTCTCTCAAGGGTCATTCATCCACAACAAAAAAATTGTGAATGAATTGGTTAGTTTCCTTGGCAGCAGAAGATATATGTGTAGTTTGTGAAGCTTGGAGAACCTCTCAGTCTGTACAGAAATAATCATGTATATTCAGACCTCTGAAAGAATCATAGTGCAGGAAAACAATAAAACAAAACAAAATGAGAGAAAACCTTGTTCCAAAGTAGAAGAGACAAAAGCACATTTGTGACTATAATAATAATTATTGTGAACACCTCATCAATTTATTCATTCATTTATTTTTTTAGATAGAACCTCATTATGCAACCCTAGGTGTCCTGCAACTCACTATGTAGAACAGGCTAGTCTTATGCTCAAAGGTCTGTGTACTTGCACCTCCAGAGTGCTGGAGTGCAATTACCACAACTGGCTAATAAATTTTACAATGGTATGGTATGCCATTTATGGTTTAACTCAAACTGAAATTTTGAATATAGAAATGGTGTTCAATATTTATGTCTTAACTAAGTTTCAGTTAAATTTTATAAGCGCTCAAATCTTTTAACAAAATACTATTGAATCTGATTCACTTTAAAGGCTAGAATTAGGACTTGTTCAGTGAACACTGATGTAGGACAATTGACATGTTATAATGTGCACCCTGCATGCATTGGGAACAGTGAGGAAGATGTGGGAGGATGCTACTTTGCTCTGTTTTTCCATCTCAAGGCTTTCCATGCAGCTGCAGACTTAGTTGTTAGTGGTGCCAGCTCTTCTAACTGAAAACTATGAAGAACTATACTGAGGAATTGTGGGAACCATTTCCACTCTTCTTCCACAGAACATGTCAGTGCACAGTGATATGACTCCTGTCTCTTGTCTTTTCCTTTGAACATAGGATTGTGTGCTACAGTCTAGCCAGCAACTAGAAACAAGTTTTCACAACTCAGATACACAACAAATATTTAGCCATGAACTGTCATGTCACTTCTACCTATGGTTCTTGATAATATAATTTACAAAGCCCAAAATATGAGAAAATCAGGTAAATCAGAGAAGGGGGTATTAATGGCTAGAAGAATGGTTTTACAAATAGAACCATCAATATTGTGAAAGCAATGGCTTACACAGATGGTATAGTAAAGAACCTCTGTTGTGCCAACATAAAGACAGGAGTTCATTTCCCAGCATACATGTAGTGAGCCAACTGTCAAAACTGAGAAGGGTTAAAACAGAAGAATATCTGATGCTTGCTGATTCCCAGCCTAGCCAAGAGCAATCCCAGATTCAAGGAGAGACACTGCCTCAAATGGATAAATGTGCAGTTATATAGGAGGACATTCAATGACTTATTCTTAACTTTGTGTTTCTTTACT
This sequence comes from Peromyscus leucopus, assembly GCF_004664715.2. Lineage (NCBI taxonomy): Eukaryota > Metazoa > Chordata > Mammalia > Rodentia > Cricetidae > Peromyscus > Peromyscus leucopus. The sequence goes on along the minus strand of NC_051068.1, from coordinate 121,315,928 downwards.
AGTGTGTTCTCACACAGATGCATACTCACACATATACATAATTAGAAAATACTATAAAAAGGAATGGAAATATTAGGCAGCATTGTACTAAAATAATGAAAACAGTTCTACATTTATTTTATTTTATGTATATGGGTGCTTTGATTACATGTATAGTCATGCACAGCTTCTTGTGTCCTTGGTGTCCTTGGAGGCCAGAAGAAAGTATTAGATCTACTAAAATTGAAGGGACTAGTAGTTGATAGTCAACATGTTGGTGCTGGAAATCTAACCCAGGCTGTTTGTAAGAGTAACCAGTGCTCCTAACCAACCGCTGAGCCATCTCTCTAGCTTCTGAAGACAGAGTCCCATGCTTACTGTTTATTAACAACAAGATAAGGAGATTGGTGCTGTGCTGGAATTACAATCCAGTGAATCTGAGAAAGGGAGGCAGTATTGTCATTATGCTATCTGAAAACTCTTGCAACCCATTGGGCACCATTTGTAGCTGAAGTTTTCTCCAATCCTGCCCAGCACCATGGACCCTGCAACTGCTTATAAAATAATCACTCAGAAGCTTATATTAATTAAATGGTTTGGCCATTAGCTCAGGCAAACCATTGACTATCTCTTACACTTAAACTCAACCCATTTCTGTTAATCTATATGTTGCCACAGGTTCTGTGGCTTTACCTGCTGTCTTTACATGCTGCTCCCTGGACAGCAGGCTGGCTTCTTCTCCCCTCAGCCTTCTACTTCCCAGACTTCTCCTCTCTCTTTGTCCTGCCTATACTTCCTGCTTGGCTACTGGCCAATCAGCATTTTATTTATCAATCAATCATCCACAGCAATTATTCATTCATGTATTTCTTTTATTCTGTCGGTACCTCACTTTTGGAAGTAAATTCTTTCAGGAATACCACTATGCTTGAGGGGCATCCTCTCGTGTACACCAGGTGACTGATCTAAGATTGAGGCCCTTGTGGCAGGAATCCAAAGTGTTGCTATGACACCTCTCCTGATGTCATCTGAGTGCACATCTACTCTGATAACAGGCTAGTTGGAGCTCCCAAAGCTAGATTTTACAGTAACCAAGGGAACTTGTTGGAAATGCAAATGATGGCATGTCACCTCAGATGAATCAGAGAGATTGCTATCTGGGTCTTGAAATGTGCACTTTATAAGCTCTCAAGTTATTATTCCCAGAATGAAATGCAAGCAGAATGATTCCATCAAAGGGCTAAATTAGGTCCTAGGAATTTATTCCATTTGGGAAAGTCCAGCCCCTTTTCCTGGTATTATTTTCAAACTGACAAAAAAAAAAAAAAAAAAAAAGAAAAAGAAAAAGAAAGAAAGAAACCACAAAGAAGATGATATGATGTTTAGTGAGTATTCAGAAGGTAAGGGAACTGAGTTTGAACCCTGGCTCTTGGAAAAAAAATAACATATTTAACCTTCAGTGTCTATAATAAAGAAAGAAGATAAAAGACCCAAACAGAAAGTTATATGAAGATTAAAATACTAGACAGATTAATTGCTTAGCAGAGGGTAGGTTATAAGTGATGTTGCAGCAAAACCACCTAACTAGACCACTTCCTGAGCAGAAAGAAAGGTTTATTGGGAATTACACTGCCAAGACCATCTGGAGAGTAGTGGGGGAGAAGAGTAAAGTGACAGGAAAGTAAGAGGAATTTATGACAGTCAGCACAGGGGGGGATCTCAGTGGGTACAGGACAGGCCATCCAGACCAGGGACTGGGCCCTTGCTCAAGGTCGTTGACCTTTAGGGAAAGGTTAAGAGAGATGCCTGGAGGATTAAGAGTGGTTCTTGGGAAAAGGGAACCTGCTTTAGGAAGATCTGCTTTTTGGTAAAACATACCTTTATAATTGTTTACCAGATAACAATCCTTCGGTTTACCTAGCCAAAGTCCTTCTGTTTAGGACCTTCTCCCATTTTGGGGATGGGCGTTGGGGCAGGTGGATAGAGGGCTTTGTACCTAACATGGGTATATTGACTAAACTGAGATAAATATTTTTCTGTTTTTCATTTTAAGGTATTAAGAAAACATATAATCAGAGATTCTATTCTAGAGGAGAGGGCCAAGTATGTTTCTTAGACACTTGGTGTTGAGTACCAAACCCAGGACAAGTAAGTGTGCCTCCTCCAAGTACTTCTCATCCCACCCTCTAACCTAAACCTCTCCCTCCCAGAGGCTGGTTTCTGCTTCCCTCCCCTCCACCTGAGCCCTATGTAACTCAGCCATTTTAGCTATGCCCCTGTCTCTTGGCCTAGGCCACATCTCTTAGTCTGCAGCTCCTCTCTTGAACTCCTTCCTTCTCTCTCCTCTCATGGTCCAACCTATTCTGCCGGCCATGTTCAGTTTGGACTCTTCCCTCTGCCTGCTTTCTCACTTATATCTTCAAAACAATCTTCTCCATACTTTAGGAGAAAAAATCTTCTTTTTATTTTATTTTCCATTCACTTGATGCTTTCTTATGGACTAAAGCTATAAATCCTTCCATATCCATCCTATGCAATGGTCCCTTGCTCTAATACAAACCTGATAGAGATCTCAAGCTTCAGAAACTACATATCACTAGCCTGGATCTGCATCATGACATTAGTGTTGGAAACTATCAATTCCTCTACTTTTGAAGATCATCAAGGAGTGGACTTGAGGGCTTATATATACAGTGTTTCTCCTAGTCTTGCTGGCTGAAATTGTTACTCACATACAATCATGTTTATATTTAGTTGAAAAGAATTGAAAAGATTCAGCTTCCTCGCTGCTTGGCAAATGCTCTAATTGGTTATGTTTTGCTACCCTGGGCACACTATTAGACAAAATTGCAACAAAAGACATCAATAAAAAAGCAGAAGGCTTCAGATTGTTAAAATCAGGAATGTTATTAATACTATTAAAATGCTAATTGCTGTTTAGTGGAGATTCAGTTGCGATTCTGAAGCAGGAAATGCTTAGGCTGCAGGGTCTAACGCCTGGATTGTTTGTTCCCTAAAGGGGAGAAAATTCACTTTTGTTTAATTTATATGGAGGAGAAGGCATTCAGAGGCAGTACACTGAAGTGAGTGCCGACCTCCTAGGGTCAGAGGCACCTTCAGTTTCACCCCCACCCTAGGTGGTCCTTAATTGCCACTACAGAATGCCTGGCTGTAACTTATTGTTTGCACTGCACATGACCTTGGATTCAAACTAGAGCACTGTGAATTAATCCCTGTAATATTTCGTGTTTAACATCTGTGTTGTCACCAGACATTATTCAGAGACGAAATCCAAATAGCTGTATTTGTCGCCTTGCTGCATTAAAAAAAAAAAAAAAAAAAAAAGTCTGTTCTATTGTTTGCTACAGATTCCATGTGGCATACCTGTAAGAGGGTAAATCCAGTGACTTTATATTATGGAATAAAAATCAACAAAATTGAAGGGTTATCATGGAACCAAAATAAAATTATTTTTTTATGCAAGAACCTTCTGAACACCTTGGTTTTGTCTACCCATGTTGCTATCATCTCTTCTTTCCCACACTTTCGTTAAAGTGAGGGAGAATAAAAACGCACATTGACATAAGCAAAATCATTTCATGTCTCCAGTTTGGCTTTGTTTCTTGAGAAAATGTAGCCACTGCAGGGTGAATCCTGGCAACAACGTAAAGATCTAGGAACAACAGAGAGCAGCCTGCTTCATTCACTGAATCCCTGGAAGAAGAAGTGAGTTAATAAAAAATGCAATTACTCCAATGAGAACTTTTCAAAGGCCCTAGAGTTAACATCTAGCCCAGACTCTCCTCTCTGCTTTCTATGTACACACATACACACGGAGAAGTGGACACAAGCATATATACAACTGCATGCCTTCATGGTTAAATGTTTTAAATATCCTATCTACTTAAATACAAGAGCTACAAGTTACACTAAAATAATGCTCATGTCATCCAACTGGGGCCAAGTTTTCCAGGACTACAGAAAATGAACAACATTGATAATAATCACCAGTACTTCAAAAGAAAGTGCTAAAGTGTTCCAGACCCTCATTCCGAACATCTGTAGTCAGATCCCAAGATCAGATATTAACTGAAGCACCAATCAGTTACTATTAAGTTCAGACTGACTTGCAGAAGATGTCATTGGTCTTTGATTTCATAGCTCTTCTGTAGACAAGAAGATGCTTATAACCAAAGAGAGGGTGCTGGATTTGAAGAAAACTTAAACTGCAGATAGATATTTTACTCTTCCTGGATACAATGGAAGCACAGAAATGAGCCAAGGAAAATAAGCAAACATGAGCATTGGTACATAATGTGCAGGGCTTGAGACAGAAGCATAATGTTTAAGAGAACTGACATGCAGAAGAGGAGTTTCAGCATGATATCACATTCAGATCCTAGCAAGGTGGGAGCCGCATGAGGCAGGGCAAGTTGGAAGAGGAAGATATCTGGAGAATTGCCCCAGTTAAAAATTCATAGGGAAAACTGCTGGAAAGAGAGCTAATGGTTTAATGAATAAATTATTATCCAAACACCCAGGGGTTAGAGGGTAACACAGAGGGCGTCAGCCATAATGGCTTAAGTGCTGCTACACTTGACACATCTTTATTTTCTGGCATTTTTGGGGGGCAGTGAGCTCAAATAGACTACCAACTAAGTATAGATCTTTTTTAAATACTGAAATGACTTTCCAGTTGATTTTGAGGTTTACTAGCATATTATTCTTCTCATGAAACAGTGCTGAAGAAAAGGATTAGAGAAAAAACTTGGTTTGAAGAAAAACATGGTGTTTCCTGAAAATATTGGTCAAAGTGATGGGTGTTCTTTAAAATGACTTGTATGTTTACATGGCAATTTCAGTGTAGAGCTTCTATGTTGTGTATCTCTATTCATTCATCTGTTCCCCATCATTTATTCAGTATTTGTAACTCTCTCTTATCTAGAGAAATATTTCAGTTAAACTATGTCTGACTTCACTAGTCACATCTTATTGTTTGATACATAAGGAGAAGAAGAGAAGAAAGGCTGTATTTTAAAAATAAGATCAAAGTAATATTGACAATGTTAAAGCTTATGAGTAAAATGTCAAGATAAACAACACCATGATATTCCTGATAACAAATTATCTTTCAAATCTTCAGTGTATTTTTTATTTTTTCAAAAGTATTTTCCTTATTTTTCACAAAGACAGCTTGAATTAACTGCCCAAACATAATTTTTCATTTGCTTATGTACTTCAGTTTTTAATTGTTTTAAGTTTTATTATATTTTTTGGCATGAATGTTTTTCTGTGCATATGTCTGTGTACCACACGTCTGCCTGGAGCTTGCAGAAGTCAGAGAGGGTACTGGATACTATGGCAGTATTTTATTTGTACTGAAATGTGATTTTAATTGTATGCTAATAAATAAAGTTGCCTGGGGGTCAGAGTTATTAGAGCCATAGCAAAAATTGGGCGTTGGTGGTTCACACCTTTAATACCAGTACTTGGTAGGCAGAGCAAGGTAGATCTCCATGTGGTCAAGGACACAGCCAACATTGGAGACATACGCCTTTAATCTCAATACCATAGAAGACCTGGAGGGCTGTATATACAGGCAGTGAGGAGGCAGTCATGTGTTTGGGTTTACAACCAATGAGAAGGCAGAACAGATAATCTATATAAAGACAAACAGACAGGAAGTAGCTCTCTTTCGGAGAGGTCTCTTGGCTTAAGAGGCTAGCTGCAGAGTAAGGCTGTTAGCTCTAATCTCTTGGCTTTCTTCTTTGCATCGGTTCTGTGTTTCCTATTTAATAAGACGGTTGGTTACATCTACAGGATATCCTGGAACTGAAGTTACAGATGGTTGTAAACTATTATGTGAATGGTGGGAATCGGATCCAGGTCCTCTGTAAGGGTGAAAAGTGCTCTTAATCACTGAGCATCACACAGCCTTACTTATTCCCTTTTGTCTTATTAATAAGTCATACTGTTTTGTGACCAGTATTTTAGATTTTAATGGTTTCTCTCTCTTTTATTTTATCAAAAATAGATTTTTCATAAAATATATTCTGATTAAAGTTTCCCCTTCCCAACTCCCCCCAGTTCCTCTATACCTTTTCTCCCATCCAGATCCATACCTTTTTCTGTGTCTTCTTAGAAAACAAATAGACATTTAAGGAATAATAATAATAATAATAATAATAATAATAATAATAAACAAAATCAAACAAATTGGAATAGGAAACAAATAAAAAGAGAAAAAAGCCCAAAGGACAAAACTCAAGAAGCACGTGTAGATGTAGAGACCTACGTGGTTGCACAAACAGTAATCCCATAGAAGCATAAAAACCAAAAGCCATAACATGTACACAAATGACCTGTATAGTGAAGAAAGAAGAGGAAAAGGAGGGGGAGGAGAATGAGAAAGAGGGGGAGGAGGAGGAGAAAGAGGGGGAGGAGTAGGAGGAAGAGGGGAGGAGGAGGAGGAGGAGAAAAAGAAGAAGAAGAAGAAGAAGAAGAAGAAGAAGAAGAAGAAGAAGAAGAAGAAGAAGAAGAAGAAGAAGAACCTTGACAGAATATTATGAGACAAAACCCACCAGAAATGCCATTGAGTTCACTTTGTGTTCAACATCTATTGCTGGGCCTGGGGTCTACCCTTAAAGGTGATTTGTTTCACAAGTGAAATTTGTTTCTCTCTTGGAAAAAAACTAATTTTTCATTTTAAAGTAACTATCCATTGGAGATAGCTTCTGGGTTAGGGATGGGGGCATGTGACTATTCCCTTTTTCAGTTCTTGAACAACATCTGGCACAGAAATCATACAGGAGTAAGAACGGATTCTTGAAAGAATGGTGTAAAGAAGAACTCAGAGAAGGAATGATGATTTTAATTCTTTTAATAATATTTGTTGTTACACTGTACAGGTAAAGTCATCAAGAGTCTTTCTTACAAGAGTTCTTTCAACTGTAGTTCCTACCATAATTTATTACACCCCCAGTAGGTTTTCAAATTATGCTTTTTTCAACTTAATGGGATTAAGAAAAGAATAGCCACTGAGGTGTCTCACCTCTTAATGAGGACTTTCTTAGCTCTGCAAACACTGGGCCAAGCCTTAGAAATTACTGCTGGGAAAGACTTGATTTTTAAAGCACTTTTATCCATATATGACTCTCCTGGGGCACCCCTCCTCCATTTTAACTCATTGAATTGCCTAGCTCTGCAGTCACATTGCTCTACAGAAAGGAAGACTGTGTCTGTATTGATCATTGCCTTTCCTCTAGCATTCAATGTCATTAAGACAATGCAGGTAAACCGGAGTAGATGTTCAATTAATCTTGATTCTCTATAGCATGGTTTGCAAAATGAATGCCCAATGTGTTAGATTCCAGTCAGTTATAAAGTAATAATTGAGAATAGAGAAACTAATGGTGATGATAGCTAACATTAATCAATCCATCTCTAAATGCCACAGATGACTAAAAAGGCTTTACATAGATTAATTCATTTAAGCTCCACAAATCTAGTAAATATCTGCTGTTTCACTCTCTATGCTTCATAGATGAAAAAAGTGGTTTTCCTCACTTCCTGGTCTGTTTCCCAACAAGAACTTACTGGAATTTGTGGTGCCTTGATAAAGGCACTGCTGTCTTCTTCTTCTGTGATGCTGCTTAATGCTTCTGAATTACAATCGCCCTGTCAATTCCATATTCTACGTCTTTGATAATAATAATTTCTATAAGGTCATTATTATAGCTTAACAGTCTCAGTTCTTAATTTTCTTTAAGAGGTAAATTTTACCTCAATCTGCTATTTCTTCAAGTTATCTAAAATGCCTAGTCATTCATTAGAAAATAATTTCTGTTTCTCATTTCTCAAGATGAATGTACAATAGCACATATTAGTTTCTTCAGTTCTATCTGCTCAGATTAATATTTGATTACACTAAACATTTTCAGACTGTTCCTTGTGAGCTTTAGCTGCCTGCTCGTGTGTGTGTGTGTGTGTGTGTGTGTGTGTGTGTGTGTGTGTGTGTGTAATTCTCAGGATTCATCTCATTCCAGGTCTTACATGGCAGGAACTTTAATGATTGAGGCATGTATGCAGCTAAATATCTGCCTTTAATTGGTTGTTTCTATTTATCTTGTTTTAATGTTAGTCTTCTTACCTCTAGTAACTAAGAGTCCTCTCAAACCATATGACCTTCAAATATGCCTTTTATACAGGATACAACCTGTTATTGATCTACTTTATTGGGGTTATTCTGGTCTATATCTGTCATTGTCACTAATCAAATGTCTACTTCATGTTAAGCCAATTTTCAATAACTTGACTTTTTGACATCTAATACACTTGTAATCTCATATCTATGAATCCACTTCTAAAATGATAAATATATAAGTAAAATTCCATCTAATAGCAACATTACATATTTATTCTTTTTATTAATGAGTTTTACTCTTGTAGTAATTAATTGGATGAGTTATATTTTATACTGCATAGGAACCTATAGTTTCTGCATGACAAAAGAGTTTGATTCATGGTGGTAATTAGGAATATCATATGTGTCTGTTCTGGTCTCTTCCTTCAAGTAACATAAAGCTCTCTCAACATTACATGGATGTAACTTGAAAAGTAAAATAAAGTTTAAAACATTATCTACTATTTGTGAATACAATGAGATCATGTGTTGCTCTGTATTTTTATTTGGACATGGGCATGCATCAACAAATGTCCCCTATGGTCACTGAAACTTGCACATATCTCTACAACAATTCCTAATAGAAAGGCAAACTGTCTTTTTAATACTGATCTCTACTACTTGAGACATGAAATATTTATCTTTGCCTCTGAAATGGTATGGATTGTCCAGTTCAACTAAAATATTTCAAGAGTTGCATCTTACAGTTAGTCATAAGTCATTAATAAATTTCTTTCTTATTCATCAATTTACATTGAAGTTTTCTAATCATGGTACTAGGTTAAATTGTGTCAACTAAATTCCATGATGTTAATTAAATACCTAACATAGAAAATTTTAACATTATTACCACTTTTAATTCTAAATATAAAGTTATTTTTAAAATGTGCCCTTGAATATGTATGGCTATGTAAAAAGTCCACTGAAACCTGCTGTGACTCAGTATTTATTGCTTCTCTGTAAGGATGTTGTACATTGATACTGTTCCACTACACTAATTTTTCTTGTAGTTAAATAATTTTTTTCTAAGAAATTCCAGATTTATATGTACATGCATGGTGCACTGTGTAGTCATTTGGCTCATGTGTGCAGTTGTTGGGCAAACTCGTGCTTAGTACTAGCAAAGTGGGCAAGTTGCTTTCCCAGGTGGTTGGGCCATTGAAGTTTGCCCCTAGTAGAGTGCACATGATCTAGTTTTCCCACATCATTGCTAGCATTTGCTTAGTATTTTATTTATACTTTTACAGCTCAGATTGTGGCATAGCATCATCTCAATTTAATTACAATGTGTGTATTTTCAAATAGCTCTGGAATATGGAATAACTTTCTACGTACTTTCTTACCAACCAAATTTCTTTTCCTGTGGAGTTTTTTATTTTTTTCTCTCCCATTTCTTTTGTACCAGGGAAAATATGGGTTGTAGAGGTCAATGTGGGTTTTCAAAAATAAAAATTTGGGGGCGAGAAAGAAGTTTATGATTATGATTGACTTTAGTTTAGTCTTGGTATCATTTAAATTTATTAATATCTTAGAATATTATTTTAATTCTCTTTTCTGCTGGATATTTCACTGTCTGTTGCACACTATGTTATTATAAATTAATTTGCATTTACTGAGTTTCTGTAATGTGGAGAAAAAGGATACTGACACATAGGTTCTACTTAGTAGCTCCCAATCACAAGGAGCCTTTGGTTTTAGTATTTAGTAAAAAATACCTATTTTCCTGAAACTTTAGAGTGGAGAAATTACATTTTATTTTCAGTGACTAAAATCTTATACTCTTGAGCTAATGTCATTCTCTGATAGTCCCATATAGCCATATCTACTCTTGTCTCTTTTCTATTTATTTCCCATAAGAGAGTACCATTATCCTTGTTCATGACCTTGTTCTGTCCTCTTGATCTCATGACATCAGAATATAACTCCTGCTTGCCCGTTCTTTTGTAGATATTTGACACCCATCAGGTACATAGAAACTCCTGAGCTCTTGGTTTATTGTCATTCCTTTCAAAACTACTCCAATCCCATCTTTTGGTGACTTTACTATAATTTTGGTATTTTTCTGAAAACATGTAGATATAACCAACTGTCTTATTAAATAAGAAACACAGAGCCAATGCAAAGAAGAAAGCCAAGAGATCAGAGTGAAGAGCCTTACTGCCTGCTGCAGCTAGCCTCTTAAGCCAAGAGACTTCTCTGAAAGAGGTTTGTCTTTATATAGACTTTCTGTTCTGCCTTCTCATTGGTTGTAAACCCAAACACATGACTGCCTCGTCACTGCCTGTATGTACAGCCCTCCAGGTTTTCTATGGTATTGAGATTAAAGGCGTGTGTCTCCAATGCTGGCTGTATCCTTGACCACATAGAGATCTACCTAGCTCTTCTACCAAGTTCTGGGATTAAAGGCATGTGCCACGAACGCCCAGCTCTGCTATGGCTTGCTATTAGCTCTGACCCCCGGGCAACTTTTTATTAACATACAAATAAAATCACATTTCAGTACAAATAAAATACCACCATATTCCCAAGTCCTTGATCTTTGATGATTGAATACCCTGTCATGTGCATCATCTTAGTCATGCTTCTCTAGGTCATTCACATAGCCAGGACATTTTTAGTAACTGGAGTTCCTCTAAACATCATTTTAAGCACCTCTCTTACATCATTTCAAGCAATGTATCTACTAGAATACACAATTCTTATAATTCATTTGCCTCCAGCAGTATCTGTTGTAGGATGTTCTGTATGGCAAATGTGTTAATAAATAAAACACTGATTGGCCAGTAGCCAGACAGGAAGTATAGGTGGGACTAACAGAGAAGAAAATTGAGGGAACAGGAAGGGAAGGGGGAGACTAGCTGGAGCCGCCACCAGGACAAGAAAGAAGTAAGGTACCAGTAAGCCACGAGCCACATGGCAAAGTATAGATTAATAGAAATGGGCTAAATATAAGAGTAAGAGCTAGACAATGATAGGCCTGAGCTAATGGCCAAGCAGTTTAAATAATATAAGTGTCTGTATGTTTATTTTATAAGTGGGCTAAGGGACTGCCGGGGCTTGGCGGGACTGGGAGAGAAGACTCAAGCTACAAATGGCGCCCAACATGTTGACACAAGTTTCTACCTAAACAAGTATCTGCACATTTATTGGTTTTTCACTATCCTTTGTTCTGAACTTTTCTGCCTTTATTTCGAGGTAAACTTAAGTTCTCTTTTCACCTAATGTGGTTATGATCTTGCCGTAACCCCACTGCTTCCGCTATTTCATCATAGTCATACATCAAGACAATAATTCTAATTAATCCTAACTCTCCCTGTTTAACAAACATTCACAGGATAGTCATACATCAAGACAATAATTCTAATTAAACCTAGCTCTCCCTGTTTAACAAACATTCACAGGTATCTGAGGTTTTTGTGTTGGCTATCTACAAAGTTACCTGTCATAAACAGAATATACTGTATTTTGAAAGATCAAATATAAAGTCGTCAATGCAGTTGAACATTATGGTATTTTAGACATGGGAAACACAGGGAACAAAAAGTATTTTAGTTAAAGAGAAGGGAAATGACAAACATTCCAAAATCCTCCCTTTCCAACTCATACAACCACATCTCTCTTCATGCCAACTTACAGAATACTGTCATCCATTTCAAATACGGGTTTTTACCTCACAATAAATCTTTTCCTGATAACATACTCAAAGACACACAGGGGTCCTGCTTTATGATGTCATAGACAGTCACTAACGTCATGAGGACAGTAATGTTGACTACCACATTGACTTTTTTGTTCACTCATTGTCAAAAGAAATAGGAAACTAACTGAAGAACTATAATGAATATCTTTCACATATGTGTATTAACTCATATGTTAGGTACTCGTATGGAGAAGCAATTAGACACATTCTACATGAAAAATTTATGTAGTTCTATAAGAACTATATAAATTGGAAATTCCTTAGGTTTTCATATTGTAAATGTCAAGGAGCAAGTGCACATTGAATCCATTAGCAAGAAATAAAAGACTGTCTTAGATTGCAGGCCCTTAATGCTTCATGTGCCCTGAACAATAGGAGATCATAACTTTAATACAGAGGGGATGGCTTAGTTGTGTTTGTCATAGTTCCTTCTCTCTGATGCCTTTCTTATTTTTCTGGTGATAAATCACATACCAAGACCCACCTTATTTTTGATGTTATTATTTGTGAACGGTGTAGTTTTGACAGTTGTCTGTTTTCAAATCAGAAAACTGAAAAAAAGAAAGTTAAAAAGGCATACTATCCTTTATAAACTTTTAGTCATCTGTACTTAGAAAAAGTTGAATATTGCCATTTCAGACAATGGAATTCAAAGAAAAAACCTATTCCAGTTTAAAGGAAAAAAAAAGAATCCTAGCTGACTAATTGTTATGAAGCCACACATCAAAACTTGAACACCGACGAATGTGCTGCCTTAGCCTTGATTAAAATAATGCAGACTCAGAAAGCTAACTATGGGTTCAGGAAGTTAGGAAAGTATCTGCTACTCCTAAATCATACACTGCTAGAATCTTTAGAAGCCTTCTCTCCCTTGAAGATCCAAATTACAATTTTACTGTCTAGTTATAAGGGAAACTGAGCATTGAATTAAAAATACTTATAATCTCTAGCGCATAAAGGGCATCAGTACAGTGGGATAGCAAAATAGAGACTTAACTAACTGGTCTGTAGCCTGCATCACATCAAACATTTATTTTTAAGTTTCTGTGTTTACTCATACTGAGAAGAATCATGAAGTATTAAGAAATATCTACAAGAATGTAAGTCTATATTATAAAATTGAAATTTCCATTACACTTAGAGTGATGTTTTCCCAAGACACTATTGCCATCCTTTGGTGAGAGAAGTGCAGTTTGTGGTGCATCTACCATTCTACATAGAAAACAAAGAAGGGCAAAAGGCATTATCTGGTTCCTCACAGACAGAGAAAAGCAAGACAGCAAGTACATGAGAGGACAGCAGGCGCATGAATGTCAGAGGAGCTTAAGATTGTAGATTTCTTTCTGTATTTATTGTTCACTATGAGGTGAGCTTCTCTGCTCCACCATGGCCTCCTGACTATAGAGGACTGACACCTTCAGATCATAAGCCAAAATAAACAATCAATTCCTTTAAGCCATTTTCTTAGGCATTATGCTCAGCAAACAAAGATCATTTAATGCAGTTGTACCTGTCCCTATAAACAAAACCACATATAAACAAATCATCCTGTCTTCCTGAGAAGCTTAGTGAGTACCTGTTTGCTTTGTGGTTTATTTTATTATGGAATCTAGATGAGAGAGTAAATAGGCTTCTCACTATAGCAATCTTGACTTATTAGAAAAGGAAACATTCTTTCTTTTGCTAGTTTTCTTTCAAATATCTACAGATATCACATGATATACTTAAAAATTCAACAAAGATTTTGAGTTATTATGTAATAAATGAAGAGAATATTTGATTTAGTAAATGTGTTGCCAGCAAATATGAGGCTATTGCATCAGGTAAGCTCAATTTTGTACAGTCATTGAATTCAATAAATTTTGGACTCTGCTGTCTATGTTACAACACTTAAAATAGAAGGCAGCTATTTTATTACACTGAGTAATGCATTTATCTCATAATACTCTTGGAGTACCTTAGAAAATAATAATCACTATGAGCAAGGAAGCTGAAATCCTGAAAGCTTGCTATGCCAGGAAAAAGGAAAATAGCTTTATGATGAATCAGAAACAGTTAATAGATATGAATGTGACTTGACGTTTATTCTCAAGTTAAAGACGAACTTTCTCTTCTAGATGCCAAGAAATAAAATATACTTAATCAAAAGATATCAAGCTGTCTGTCAGAGGAGCTGTTCAAGCAAAATTTATTTGACAAGTGGGTTGAAATAATTCAGAGTAAAGCTTGACCTCTGAAATCTGGTGGACCAAGTGAGCTCTAATTCCCCTTTCAACATCAAAATGCTGTGCTTTTGAAATGCACATTAAAATAACCATGCAAGTCAATAAATGCCAGTCACCAAATAACTTGTAAGTGTAGAGGGAGATTAGAGGTGAGAGAAATAAATAACTTCTATGGTAGAAAAAAGCCTCAAAAAAGTGATGGGATTGAAATTGGACCTTTAGGGAAGTACTAGAAAAGAGTGTGCCAAAAGCATTCCAATAAGTGGAAGACATTTGATTAGAGATAAGGAAAAGAAAATACCTACTGTTTGAGATTATAATAATAATGCAAAGTTCTGCATTTTAATTTATATATAATTTGCATATAATTATATATAATATGTAAAAACTTATATATGTGTACATACTTATAAATTATATTACATAATATATTTCCAAGCTGGTAGCAAAGATCAGATTTCAGTACCACAGTGCTGTATTTCCACAGGATAACATGTTTCTGTCTAAACTGTTAAGTGTTCAGTGTTTTCTATCTAAAGTTTCTTTCCATGGAGCAGGGAATAATTAAATAAAATAAAAACAGAAGATGTATATATGGCTTGAGCAGCTTTGAACATGTAATGAAGTTCTTAATTTTGAATGTCAAGCATTGCTTATCATGTGTCTCACACTTGCATCTATATTTTCCTAGAGCATGAGTTTGTTTGAAAAAAAAAAATTGATTCCACTTACTTTGAAGAGGACTGAATCAGAGGTAAGCACCTCTACTTGATGACCTCTCTTGCCTACCTAACTATGCTTCTGAATGTGTAGAGGAGAGAGTTCTGGAACACCCTCCCCAGATTCTCTTTGACTGGATGACTGTTCACTAAATCTTCACAAGCAATGTTTCAGATAAGTCCTTCCTGAGCCTTACTCATCAATGGCTCAAAGTTTTCATCCATTTCTTAGGCAGTATCTTCTTCTTTCCATTCCTAAATGTATAAGAACTCTATTTAAGTCATTCTCCAGGCTACAATTTCTTTTATGCCCAATGCCTTAATGGACTAAGTTCAAAACATCAAAGGTCGTGTTCCTCTCTGTCCACAGAAACAGGGGGATACTTGCATCTTTAGACACTAATAGAAATCTGAAAGTAAATGGAAAAATAAATGGGATATTCTACATGTTAAATGTGTTGCTCTGATTGCTTAATAAATAAAACACTGATTGGCCCGTAGCCAGGCAGGAAGTATAGGCGGGACAAGCAGAGAAGAGAATTCTGGGAACAGGAAGGCTGAGCGAGAGAGATGCTTCTAGCTGCCATGATGAGAAGCAGATGTTAAGATATTGGTAAGCCACAAGCCACGTGGCAACTTATAGATTAATATAAATGGGTTAATTTAAGATATAAGAACAGTTAGCAAGAAGCCTGCCATGGCCATACAGTTTGTAAGCAATATAAGTCTCAGTGTGTTTACTTCATTGGGTCTGAGTGGCTGCGGGACTGGCTGGTAAGAGAGATTTGTCCTGACCGTGGGCCAGGCAGGAAAACTCTAGCTACAGTTTTGTTGTTGTCTAGAATTTCATACATGCATAATCAGTCCACCTCCTGTTCCCTCTGATACAGTTTCTCCCTTCTCCCACTGCTGTTCCCCCTCAATTCAAGTCTCTGTTTTATTTTTCATCTCAGTCCATGCAGCACTGCCAATTGTGTATGGGTGTAGACTGTCTAAGAGAACCAGCAGCTTCTCAGGCCCTACATCTTTGAAGACAATTGACATCATCTCCTCTAGCAACCATAAATTTCCAACAGCTCTTTAGTTACAGAAGAGACTTCATGACTCCCCCCTCCCTCCATGCCAAAATTTTGTCTGGCTTCTTCTTGCACAGGTCTCCAGCATGCTGTCACAACTGCTGTGAGTTCAGATGTGTAAACAGTCCTTTTGTGTTTGGATAACAGTTTTATTGTAGTCATCCACTACCTAATGCTCTTGCAGTTTGTCTGCCCACTCTGCCTCAATGACTTCTGAACCTTGAAATCACAGAGAATAAATAAAGATGCCCAATTGAGGGCTGAACTTTACACAGTCTGTAATTCTTTGCACATTGACCAGCTGTGGGTCTCAGTGTTAATCACCAGCTATTGCTGAATGAAGTGTTCTCTGGTGAGTGTTGAGAGATGCAAAAATCTATGAGGAAAAGGAGTTAGTTTATTATTCTGTGAGTTTAGTAGAATGATACTAGTCCCTTCTTTCCTTATGGCCTATGACCTAACTAGCCACAGGTTCTTGGCTAGCCCAGATAACAATGCCAGGCCAAAGTTCCTTCTTGTGGAACTGGCCCTATATCCAATCAAAAAAGTGGTGGGTTACTCCCATAATCTATGTGGACTATTGCACATGCCTTCAAATATGCTATTAAACAATAAGTGTATTGACATGTTTGGGTTAGCAATCATTTCTAAGCAATAAGATTTATTAAGGACACATTTTTTGTTTTTCCCCAGAAGCTGTCTAATTGACATTTACTAAAATACTATCCCTATACATACATAAACTACAAAAACAAGTAGATATGTTTCAGCAATATTTATCAGATGATTTGAGGGAAAAGGGAGACATGTAGACCATCAGGTGCTGCGGGCCACAGGAATATATCATAAGAACTCAGCTGGTTATGGCAAAGTCACTACCTGGAGGGATCAGGGAATTCCTCCAGAGGAAGCCAAATCCCAAGGAGTTTTTGGTGTTACTTGGCTTGTTATATATCAGCTGTATTCTGTTATGAAAATCATGTGTGCCTTCATAGCTTTCCCAATTGACTTTTCCCTAAGAAGGGCTAACAGTGTGGACTGATCACTCTCTGGACATACACATTCCAGGTATTTGGAGAACAGCCTCAGGAAAGGCTTTCTCTGGAATCAGATTATCTCCCTTAGCCACTTTCGAGGACTACAGGAAACACCATCCAAGTGGGTGCCCAACTTCTGAGGACTAACAATGATAACAGCCCACATGCAAGTCTCCTGACTTATGGTAAATTCCACAAGGGGACACCGCCTAGGAGAGGTGGACGTTAATAGCTTTACACAATTTAGCTCGGACCCTCCCTTTTATATACCGGGACTTCCAGGGTATAGGGAGGAGAAGAGAAAAGAGAATGGAAGAACTAGATGGGTAAGAACTTGAGAGGAACGAACTGAGATGGGGAAGAACTAGATTGAAGGGCTAAAAGAGAGGACTAGAGGAACAAGATGGAAGATGAGGAAGAGCCAGATGGGGAAGAACAAGATGAGGAAGAGCCAGATGAGAGAGAAGGAGACGAGAGAGATGCTGATAGGGGAAAGAACTAGATAGATGAGAACCTAGAAGGGACAGAACTAGATGTAGGAATTAAGATAGAACCTAGAGGGGACAGTAGATAAATATAGAGAGAAATCAGGCAAGAAAGGAGCTAGACATGAGAACAGAACTGAAGCTGTGTATAAAGGATGTTATGCCAGAGGAATTAAAGTAAGTAGATGATAGAGCTCCGTGTGCTGAGATTCTATTTCCTGAAAATAGTCCTCGCCGTTAGTAGTTCTTTCTCCTGAGCCCCTGGGATGTATAATACTGAGGCTGGTCCCACTAATATTATACAAGAATCAGGTACTGTAGGGTTACTGATGAGCAATGTTCATGGAATGTAGTACTTGATACATTTTTGCATGAGTTTACATAATGAAAAAAATACTTAGCACATGATTCTCACATATGAACATGTATTCAAAAATATAGTTGTGATTTAGATGTTGTGTGGAGCTTTTCTATGCCTGAAAATACAAATTTAAATAAAGATAATTAGTGTCCCTGAATTATTTTGGTCCTTAACTTAGATTTTGACATGAGTGACCTCTGTAAAACGAAGTTAACCAAAATCACCTTCAATTGAATGATTGCCTAATTTTAATATATAATAATTTTAATAACACAGAGATATACAGATACAGTACTAATAACATCTTCATAAAATAACAGGTTAAAATATTACAACAGTGACAAGTTTTGGTTTCCTTCTTATATGCCCATATGAAATTTTATCATAAAAATTATCAGATAAAATTTTATCACACAAAAGAACTGAAAAAATGTCTCATTAATTGCAAAGAAGGATATCACTGATGTTTGTACATGTATTCAGTTACCATAACTGAAAATTAATTTATCACACTAGAATTTGAACAAAGATCTATGGTTATACACTTTTACTAACCTCAGTGTATGAAAGCATGACAATAAACAACAGCCATGCTTTTCTGAAGCTCAATCTGTGTTATTGCTTTTTCATCATTGAGACTCTTACCTGTAGCGGAAGCTCACATTTAATGATACAAGCTCCCCACATAGAATGTCAGTATGTTGCATAGGATTTGATTCATGTTTCTGACATGGCCCACAAAATCAACTGTGCATGGATCATAGGGATTCACAGAGAGTAAGCAGCAATCTCAGAATCTGCATGGGTCTGTGCTAAGTCCTCTGCTTATATATTATGATTGTTAGCTTGGTGTTTTTGTGGGACTCCTCACAGTGGGAATGGGGATGTCTTATACTTTTTAACCTACTCTTGGGACCCTTTTCCTCCTACTTGGTCACCTCTCCCAGACTTGATATGAATGTTTGTGCCTAGTCTTATTGTAACTTTTCATACTTTGTTTGGGTGATATACTTGGGAGGCATGCTCTTTTCTGAAGGGAAAGGAGGAGGAGTGATTCTGAGGATCAGGGACTAGGAGGAGTGTAGTGAGGAGAAAGCACTGTTGGGATATATTGAAAAACAAAACAAAATAGATCATGTTCTTGGACATGGCTTGTACAAATTGCAATAACAAATCACAGTAATATTTATAAACTAAGAGGCACAGTTGAAAAGAGATTGGATATTACCTGGGGGTTAGCTGTATAGCATTATCATTTCACCTTGCTGTAGGCATACTCTAGTTTTATAATTGGGTCATAACATAATTTTCAATGGTTATCACTCATTTATTACTGAAAATGAAGATTAATGATGGAATCCACCAACTGAACATTTCTTGACCAGCAAAGGAAGCTATTGAGCTTGTCACTTTTCAGATTATTAAAGAATTGAAACACAGATATGATATGCATTCCAGCATGATATCCACAAATACTTAAGAGCCATACTTGGTATGGAAACTGTAATGCATCACTATGTGGGTTATCATTAACCCTATAAGAAGTCACCAGGATCTATCAATTACCTCTTATTAAAACACTAATCATGAAGAAAACTTTAGATATCTCAATCACTAGCATAATAACATTTTATTTTCACATTTACTTATTATAAAATATACTCTGTGAATATGTAAGAAGAATATCATTGAAATAAAGAGGTGCTGCCTGAGATATGGTGGTAGACTAATGCACTGAGACATCAGAGTTATTACAGTGGCAAATGTTTTTATGTGTTGAATGATTTTATAATATAGCAGTTTAATTTCATGATAAAATCAGGAACAGTCTAGGAAAATGGAGACTTTTTCCTAATAAAACCTCTCTGCTACACGGAGCTAGTGATAAATAGTGTGCTCATGGATTTATTCTTTTATGTCATAATTAGCCTTGTGTTAAGAGGACAAAATGAAATAGAAATACCCTGATTTCAATATGGAACTTTTCATAATGAAGCCAAATGTTAATTTCTCTTCATTTCATGAATTTGCTATCTTGGTAATACCCATCCTGTGCCACTGAAAAAATTACCTAAAAGTAGTTGCTCACTACTAGAAATGAAGGCTTTAATATTTATCAAAACAAAGGACTGCTCACAAAACACACCACATGCTATTTGTGAATAAATGGTTCTGTGCTGAAAAGCAATTGAAAATTATTTCCATGAAAGAGAATTATAAATATATTTATTGGTACAATTCTAATAGGATTTAAATGAAATACGGAGAATGCAGGGTACTTATATTTACTCAACTCAACTTCTCCAACTGCTAATAAGAATTCTTTGAATATATAATATTTTAAAACATCAAGACATATAGTACTTATCCAAAATTAAAATAATTATAAAATAATAGCATTTTCAGAGAAAGCAAAGGAATATGTCATAGCATTTGAGAAATAAACACTAAACACACTGTGTTGCTCTTGGCTATAATAAATAAAATGTGACCTCAATGTACAAGGACTGGGAAGTGGCTTGGCCAGAATGGAGTTTCCACACGTGAACTCATAACTTCCAAAGCTGAGATTGTCTAACAATGAAAAAGTGAAACATAGTAAACAGTACTGCACCATGAGTCCATCCATATGTTATTGTATATACAAAGCTTAAATATAAGAGGACTCTGTAAAATTTTAGTAATATTTGATTACTTTATGCTCTAGATATAAATTTAACACAGTGATCACATAAAATAAAAAAATAAATGAAAAGCAGTTTTACATAAAACATTTGAGGTTTATAAAAGTGTTTTTTCCCCCTATTTTTCTCTGGCCATTTTTAATTAACAAGTATTGTCATGCTGATACATTATTAAAGGCTTTAAATCATTCTACTGAATGGAGTGTTCCAGGTCTTGAGCTACATTTTCTTAAAAAGAAGGTCATCTTACAAAGGCAAGATAGACCTTGAGCTTGACTGTCCCCCTCCTGTCTCAGTCTCCAGAGTCAGATGCTAACAGTGATGCATGATAAAAAGTACGTATCTGCAATATGTTTGAAGCACTTAAAAAGAGTAGGATCTGTTATGAGAAGTAGTATAGGCACTGATAAATTCAGGCCAGTATTTTTTCTTAATTCTTATCTAAAATTATAATTAAATGAGTTCAACCTTACTAGTAGTACAGTACTTATCTATACTTAGAGGAATTGAGAAAGTGTTTGCATTTTTACTCACTATATTACTTATCAAAAGCATACAAATTATTTCTGCTCAGGGTGGATTCAGTTTCATATCTGTGCCGAGATGAGTGCTGACATGGCATGTGCTCAATTGTAATGCAGAGGACATTATTAATGTAATAATTAATTCACAGAATCACTATGACCTATAGCACAGCAGAGAAGATCAAGACCTGTTGGATCAATTTTACCTCAGCTCAAAATCTTACTGTATCATTGCTATGTGAAGTGCTTTCGAGACTCTGTGATCCTCAATGCATCTTTAATCATAATTGCTGATGCCACCTGCAATGCATCTGATACACATGCTGTCCTCACCATAAACTCACGGCCAGCATAAAAAAACATGAAGTTTTAGCCCTGAAATCATGAATGTGCCCTATTAATGTTTAATACATAACAAAAGTCACAGAACTTTCCTGCAATTTTTGCGATTTTTCTTATTGAATATGTACTTAAATGTTTCTTAATATTTAACACTTTCACATGCTTTATGGCATCTGTAACACATAATGCAGTCTATGTAAACTTATCAGAATTTGTATTTAATCAGGATTTATTAAACTGTATTTAGTCTCTTCCATTATGTTGCTTACTCTATTTGTGCCTTGAACATGAAAATCATAGGATTATGAGAGAAGAATTCCTAGGCAAATACAAAGGGCTTGGGTAATGACTGACACATAGCAAACTAACATATGTGTTTAATACAATGTCATACTCACCTCCATGCTGTCATTATTAGCCAATAACTTACTTATAGATATAAAGTGATGTAATGCTTGGCAAACCAGGAGATATCTATTACAGATTTTCAAGTGTTCTGACTCATCAAAGGTCAGAGAGCACTGCTCAGAGCAAGGCCGGTGGGAATTCTAGAAGCTCTCCAAGGCTCTGAAGCTCTTCTCTTCCATATATGTATTTATAGTGAGAATGCTGGCAAAATCAGTTTTTCAGAACTCTGAAATTCCACTGGAGATGTACAACAACCCAGACTTTTCACCCCGTTAGGACAAACAGCTCACTGTTGAGTAAAATAGTGATCTTTGTGGCACTTTAATCTGCCTATTGTCATTGTTCCAGGGGCAGGCACTTTTTAAAAACCCACAGCTCACCCTCACGATATAAATAAGTAGCTGGGCAGTCACTCAAGGTAACCAAACTGGTATAGAGCTCCTCCCATGCACTGTGCTCAAAGACCTGCCCTTTTGAACTCTGGAAAGTCCAGGAAAACTCAAATCTCAGAACTTGGCTTTATTTGACCTGACTCCAAGCTTCCCTAGTGCAACCAGCCTTCTCTCCAGGGGCAACTGTCAAAATAATCAGTAGAAATTGTTTAATATCACATGGTGCCTAGGACAATGATCACTGTTGTGCCCAATAAGAAAATAAGCGTGAGTTTGAAAAGAAAGAATAGGCATGAATGAGTAACCCTGTGCACAGGGAGACTAGCAGAGCTCAAATTTACCCCCAGAAAACCCTGAAGGCCAAGGGTTTTCATACGGCTGCATATGAACAAGAAAGAACCAGCAAAGCCGCTAGTTCTCATGACCTTGGGCCTTTATGAAAGATAACGTAGTTGAAGATAGCTGTGAACTGTCTTCCTTGAGCATTAGGAAATTCCCAAACCTAAGGAAGAAAAGGCAATTCCATTTAATCACTAACTTATTGACGAACTAAGCATACAAATGACTGGGGATACACACTACAAACAACACAAACTATACTGAATTCATCAGACACATCACTAATAACAGTAACAGTAAGCCCCAGAGTACATAATAGTCTAATTTCTAGGTATAGCACGCTGTATTATTTAGGGTGAATTATTTTAAAAATGTATTGCAAGGTATACAAACAAACAAGTTTAGGTAACACACTCGCATACACACACACACACACACACACACACACACACACACACAGTGGCCAGTAAAATTGTCTATGTAATAACTCAGGCATTGGGAACAGCAGAAAAAGATCTCATATAAACTATTTTAAAAATGTCCAAAGAAATAAAGTATTGGTGTCAAAAGAATCAGAGAATAACATGATCCCACATTTCTTCATATGGAGTACATCAAAATAGTGACAAAGTTTTTAAAAAGTAAAAGTTCTAGGGATAAAAAGTACAGCAACAGTTATGAACAGTTGCTAACACAACACAGATCAACAGAAGACTTGAGTAGGCATGGAGGAAGAATCACCAATTTGAAGACAATGCAATAAATAGTGTCTTGATATTACAACAAAAAGAAAAGGAAACTGAACAAGAGACTCAGAAACTGTGATAAAATATATCCACAAATACTCATAACAGGTACTTTAGAAGTTAAGGATATGATATGGGATATATGGAGACATCATGTAAACTTAAGCAAACTTGGAGAAGACTGCCAAATGGGACAGTTTGCTGCATGGCTCTCCTTGGAGATTGTTGTCTGAAGGTTTCCTCAGTCTGTCTCACATTGCAGACATCTCAGTAACTGCAGGTCTTGACTGTATTGTTGGCTTCAAGCTCACAGTTTTACCTGCTTTGTGTCAGAAATTCTTTAAACTAAAGAAGACCTTCTACACATATCTTGCCTCTGTGAGCATTCCTTAAAACTGTGAGTGTGATCTTGCTTGACTTTATAACTTAGTTCTACAGACCTGAAAAATAAGCAATGGGTAAGGGTAAATGTGAACAAGTTGTGGGGTTAGCTTGAGCAATCTGCAGGTACTTTTGCAACAGAGCTGCAGAGGTCTCTGAGTTCCTTGATACTGGACCTGTGACACATTCCCATTTCTTGTAGCAGGAATCTTAAAGGTTCTTATTAATAAAATCAAACCTGAGGCGACTTATTGGGGTCAATGCTGGTAGATCAGAGAGACAGAACAAGCCACAGCTATCTCACCTTGCCAATTCCTCAGCTGTTCTTGTTTCCTCAGACTGGAAGCCTCTGAGTCCTCATCCAGAATGGGTCTCAGCTGAACTGTGCTGCTCGAAAGCCTGAAGCTTAACCAGCCACATGCTTAACCAGCCAAATTCTTCTAGTTTCTGGTCCTCACACATTATATATCTTTCTGCTTTCTACCACCACTCCCTAGGATTAAAGGCTGGCTTTCTGGGATTAAAGGTGTGTGTCACCATGCTTGGCTATTTCCAATGTGGCCTTGAACTCACAGAGATCCAGAGGGATTTCTATCTCTGGAATGCTAGGATTAAAGGTGTGAGTGCCACCATTTTCTAACCTTTGTATCTAGTGGCTGTCTGTTCTCTGACCCCAGATAAATTTATTAGAGTACACAATATTTTGGGGAACACAATACCACCACAATTTCTCTTTGTAGCTACTTCCATTATGAAGGCATAATACTATAATAAGACTTATGTTTGTTTCCCCTACTATGACCATAACAAACCTAATACTAGTGAAGGTATGTGAGTTTTCTGACATCCACTTTATTCCTTAGAATACTGCTATAAACAGGAAACACAATGGATAGATTACTGTGGGATAAAATAAGATAAAAGAACAAGACTGAAAAGTCCTAGCTTAACCATTAAAAAATGGTGAGCCCCACAGCTGTTTGTCCACAGATAGCCTATCCAGGCCAGGACAAGACACAGAATCACAAAGATGATCCATTTTGTACCAATGGATCTTTTATTCAGCATCATTTTCTCAGTGGATGATTCACTGATAGAATAAAGAACAAAGGTAAAATAGGAATTCCAAGTTTTCATACCTGTCTATAATTCTCAATCTCATTATCACATTCACAAGTATTTTCAAACCTGAGGGAAATTATTGCTTAACATCTCTCAATGCAGAGATATTCAGAGGTAATAGTTCTATTAGTCTTTTGCCTTAAATATAATGTTCTTTAATACTCATTGATAGAACCATTCTTTGAGAAAGCAATGAAAGGAAACTCTAAAATAAAAATTAACAATTATCCCCCCACTACACCATGCTTTTAAAAAAATGTATCTCTAGTAAAACTAGGGAACCTTGGTTCTTCAACTGCTTACTACTCCTTCAAACATGGGACCATCAATTTTTATGTGTTATTTCATGACATTCTAGAATAATGATTTTGATTTAGGTCTTAGAGTTTGAAAAGTAAAATGAAACCAAGTGGTATTTTGTAAAATAGAAGTTTTTCACTTCCGTTTTATTTATTTATTTCAAAACAATGCACTGTTGTTGGTGCAGGGCTTCTCTCCAGGTTCCCCAAGCCCCGCAGTCCCACAATCCACTTATAAAATAATCACTCAGACGGTTATATTACTTATAAACTGTATGGCCGTGGCAGGCTTCTTGCTAACTGTTCTTTTATCTTAAATTAACCCATTTCCATAAATCTATACCTTGCCATGTGGCTGGTGGCTTACCGGCATCTTCACATGCTGCTTGTCCTGGCTGTGGCTGCAGTGTCTCTCCTCCTTCTTCCTGTTTCCCCAATTCTCCTCTCTCTTTGTCCCGCCTCTACTTCCTGCCTGGTCACTGGCCATCAGTGTTTTATTTATATAGAACGATATCCACAGCACACTGTGTTTAGTATTTAATTAACTTTTTTTTCGAAAGTTTGGGCTTTAACAGATTTTGAAACTGTTGATTTACAATTAATGAACAAATGGATTAGAAAATGGATTTTCTTCCCTTTGCATTTAGAGGAATTTTAAGATTGTAAAATCTTGTAGAGATGGTTTAGTTGATAAGGGAAAGCTCTTGCAAAGGACCTGAGTTCAGTTCCCGTTATTCACCTGGTGGCTCACAGACATCTGTAACTACAGTTCTAGGAGACATGGTGTCCTTTTCTGACTTCCAAAAGCATCAGAAATACACACGCATGTGCACACACACAGAGGCAAAACACACATATGTATAAAATAGTTAAATATTGAAAAAGAAATAGTACAAGAGAGTGAAATGTTATCTTAGTTACTTTTCTATCATTATGAAGAGACACCAGGAGCAAAACAATGTGTAAAAGAAAGCACTGAATTGGGGACTTGATTACAGTTTCAGAGAGTGAGTCTATGACCACAATGGCAGCAGGCAGGCAGGTAGGAACTGTGCTGGGGTAGGAGTTTAAAGCTTATATTCAGAAAGACAGAGACTGGGCCTGGATTAGGCCTCTTTGAAACCTCAAAGGCAACTCCTAGTGAAATCTCCTTCACCAGGCCCCATTTCCAAATACCCTTTCCCCAAAAGTTCCCAGTGAAATTTCTCCTTCACCAGTTCATATCTCCAAATATCCTTCCCCAAAAAGTTCCTAGTGAAATTTCTCTTTCACCAGTCCACATCTTCAAATATCCTTCCCCCAAAAGCTCTGCACACTAGGGTCCAAGCATTCAAATTCACGAGCCTATGTAGGCTATTCTCATTCAAATTACCACAATTGTTAACTGTTTAAAAAATACAATTTAAAGATTATGTTATAAATCTGTTATAAATCGTCTTCCAAATCATTAACTACTAAAGAACGATTCTCTTCTCTATATTAGAATAATCATTAGTGTTTCTATTCCCTCATTATTATTGTTGTCTAGATAGTGTGAACACATACCTGTGTAGAACATAAAGCAACTTTTTAGAGTTGGTTTTCTGTTTCCACCTTTATGTGGGTTTCAGGGATCTTTCCTGGGTTACCAGGATTGTAGATCCTGTACCTTTACCCCCTGAAACATCTCCCCAGCCCTCACTAAAATGATTTGACAATATAAAACAAAAATTCCTCTTTCCCTTCAGTATTTATATGTTGAAGAATGTGTATTTGTACATATATATATTTGAATAACACTGTAGGATAATTACTTGAATTTAATTTTGTTACTTTCAGGAATTGATAAAGACTTTATAGATCATCATTTTTCCTCCTCCCCAAAGATTATAGGAGTCGCAGCAATATAGCAGGGTCTGAGGGGCTGTACCTAACCTGTGAATACTTACTAGAAGACTGTCATGGAAGACAAATTATAGATTTAGAAAAGTCTGTCTGCGTGTTTTTATTATTAGAAATCATGCTAAACAAAGTGAAAAGAATTCTTTTGATGTATAGAGAAAGCACAGAGAAGATAAAAGTCAAAATACCTCCTAGGCTACTCGACAGATTCCTAAGTATGCCTCACCCCACTCAGCACACTCCAGCTCCTTGTAAAAAGGAAATTCTCTTCCCCAGTGTAATCTGTGCTTCATTAACTTTCAGTTGGTTAGAAGTGAAAATGTACTAGAGGGTCAGGTAGGCTTATACCAGTTTAAAAGACACAATTATTTGAGGGAAAAAAGTTCCAGAAGGACTAAAGTTTTTTATTGTTCAATAAAACTCCTTGAATTAACTTTCAATGGGATTTTATAACGAGTTCAACATTTGTTGGGAATAGAAATTTGTAAAAAAAAAAAAAAAAAAAAAAAAAAAAAAAAAAAAAAAAAAAAAAAAAAAGATGCTTAACATGTTTTGCATGAAATCATAGAAATAACTAAATATCTGCAAAAAAAAAACCAAAACACTGCTGTATTTTGACTCTTTGATGGCTTGTATCATATGACTGCAAATGTATCTCAGTCTCAGAATCTGAAGACAGACATATCTAATAGTTGCAACCACTGATAACAACTTGTGTGAATGCATGCTGATGGGATATCAAAAAAAAAAAAAATAGGTGATAGTTGTGTGTAGATAGGAAGACAGATGGATAGGTAGGTGATGGCTCTATGATCACTACTTGAATTTCACAACAATTTAGTAGTGCTTAGTTGTGTTGGTATTGTTGATGGTTAACAGTTGAAAGATAAGGAGAAATTATAGCAAAAGAGCTACAGACAAGCGGAATGCAATGAAGCTGTGCCTGTGGGAGTCAGGATCAGATGTAGGCTCTAAGATTTAAAGGTCAGCTCAGTGTTTAGATCCCGCCTGCAGAGTGATGCCTCATTGGTGAACAAAGGACCAGGGTCTTTTCTCATTGTTGTGTTTATTTCCTGGATTACCTTGATTGGCAGAAATACCTAGGAGCAGAAGTTTCTAAAGCTTCTTTGTTTCCCCTGTTGACAAGAATGTGATAAGAAAGATTAAGACTTCTGCAATTCCAGTATGTGCAGAGAAAACACCACTGAAAATATTTGGTGAGACAAGTCTGCCCAACAATATGTAACATTTTAGAATTCAATCTTTCTTGAGTTCTCTAAGTCACTCACTGGACTCACAAGCTCTACACAGTGGGCTAGTAAATGATCTAGGTGATGGGGCAATGAATTAATACAATTTCTTTCTTCCTAATTACTAAGTTAGATACAACAAGAATTATATAAAATACAAAAATATAAATAATTCTGAAAAATGTGTTTAAACTTAACAAAATGTATTTTAACAATTGAAATGTTATGTAATTAAGAAATAAATATTACTACATGAAGTCAATTTAACTATTCTTTTTCTTAAACAAAAATATTCAATGACTAAATGCTTAAATCGAATAGTTAACTCATGTATAGATCCTTTTAGTATATCATGTATGTTCATATTTTCAGTGTTGTTAATAAGAACAAGTCTTCCTCAGAAATCTTTAGTCTGTGTTAATATATAAATCAAATGATATAAATAAATAGGTGTTTGCTTTCTCCCTTTCAAAGACTTTGCATCTATAGGCAAAACAATGCACAGTTAGTTATTTAACATTACCCAATGAGAATAATGAGCTGAAAACTTGAAAATCATTCTTAACAAATGAAATAAAACCTTTAAGCTATGAAGGCATTACAACATATGCTACTGAATATAGAAATTATCTGTTGTTTTTGGAATAAAATTCCAAGCTATTTGAATATAATTGAAAGCTAGGGTTTCAATTACAGGGTATCAATCTGGAATTTAAAAAAATTGCTTATTCTGTACCAAGCACCATACTAAGGATTTTATATGCTAATAATTATTATACTCACAACAAATGTACATGTCAAAGATTGTTTTCTTTGTTATTGCATTTCTGTCCTCCACGTACAGGTGGAGGACAGAAGATAATGCTCTGGAGTCTGTTCCCTCATTCTACCATGGGGGTCCAGGGATACAACTGGGCTGGTGACCAGCCAGCCCATACAGTTATCATGGTCCAATAGAGAGGGATTAAGTGACATATCCGAAATCACACAAATAACTCTTTATTGAGTTTATTTTGGATAGTGTTAAGTGAGCATTTGCCTTTATTACATCCCAGATAAGTGTCCCATAAGCAATGACCTTTGACTCCACTTGTTCAGCTTGTTTCTGTGGTCTTTCAATTAAGATGTTAAGAGGACCAAAAAATCGGTTTTCACATTTGTCCTCTGTTAAAACTATATTATAATGCCATGTTTGATTTTGACCAATAATCATTTGGGAAGTAATGCTGAGTTAATATATCTGAAGTAACATATCAACAAACCTAGACTAATCACTGCAGACATATTGTTTTTTGTATCATCATTCATTCTTTATTCAATGAGGCCTTATTTAGCTTTTACTGAGTGTAATTAGAATACAATTCTGATATTCATCCACATGGTGGTAAGAAAGAAACTAGTGTCTCCTGCTTCAGCAGTTGATGCTTCAGTTAAGTGTGTGTGTGTGTGTGTGTGTGTGTGTGTGTGTGTGTGTGTGTGTGTGTAGGGGGGAAACACTACAAATAATTTATGTTGTAGTTGGATAAAACAAGATTATAAACAACTAAGTAAGGAAAACTGTTCAGAGAAGTTATAGAACACATTGACATTCTACCAACATTGATAGATCCGACAAGTTTCTTGTTCAGTTCATCAGATCAAGGTCAGACCCTGCTTATTTCCACGTCTGTAAAGCAGAGTGGGCACAGCAGTGTTGTTCCAGTGTTGGAATGCAGAAGAAACCTCAGCACACTCTACCGTCTGCAGCTACCTACCAGCTTTATTAATTGGGATGCTAGCACAGCGTATTCAAACATCGATTTCCTCATTTATGAAATACATTTCCAGTAGTGTCAGTTCCTTTGGGTTAATTAAGATAATTTTAAAGAGTTTTATAATTAAAAGTTTATAGTTTAAAGGACAGCATGGATGTTCCTTCTCAAAATTTTTCATTGATTAAATTTTTTCACATTTATTTTTTCTTAGTTGGGTCTAATATTCCTATGCAAATGATATTTAATATAGAATATTATGTTATACTCTACATGTTTTACATTGAGGATAAATGTGAGAAATATTATTTTTAAAACTCATAGTGATAAAGAGCATACAATGAATACTTTCAGTAGGATGCAGTAATTTGGTAATTTTTTTCCAAAACTGATTTTTGATTCCTCCTTTCCTAGGCTTCTACATGAAGTAGTAATTAGCTAGTGTCCATAACTAATTGATTCTTATGAGAAGAACATTGAACTAAGTGTAGGAAAAAATAAAATAATAATATAATGATATGAATTGAAACAGTACCACAAGTAGCTGTAGCTAGAATTTTAAAGGTTTTAGCTTGTATTAAAAATTCAGGTGGGGACACCAAGATGGCTTAGCTGGTAAAGCCGCATGCTTCCAAGCCTAACAATGTGACCTGAACACACGTGACACACGGTGGAAGGCCAAACTGGCTCCCAGGAGCCATCCTCTGACTCTATGTCCATGATGTAGCATGGGTACATCTACATACATACACACAAAACAAAAAAGCAATGTAAGAAAATTTAAAAATAGTGCATACTCACACACTCAGGTAACAGCTTTGCTTAAAAGTATCAATTTTACTTAGGAAAAATATTTAAAGTCATATATATGTAAATAGATTTAAAATTTATATTTTAACAAAATACTTGAAATGGAAGAACATTCTTACTATTAAATGTTTCAGATGTCTCAATGAAAAAAATTCCAATGCTGGAACAGTTCTTTTTGTTTAATTGTTCATGAAAACACTGTCTTGCCTTGTCCTATACATATGTGTCCTTAAACAGAAGTAAAACAAATGAATACTCCAAAATCTATACTTCGTGCTTTAATTCTGTCTCAACTCTTGTTTTTGTTTTGGATGCCATGCAAGAGATAAGACATTTTTTTTCCTTTGTGAGTGAAAGTGAATCCTACTTAATATGTGTTTTATTTATCATAAATAGTTTAGGTTTGGAATTGTAACACTTTCAAATATACTTTCAAAAAGAAAAGACGTCACACTGTCTCATGTTGAACAACATTCCTACCTTCAATAACTCTTTTAGATTTACTTTTTTTTTTATTTTCGTTTTTCAAGACAGGGTTTCTCTATGTAGCCCTGGCAGTCCTGGAATTCGCTCTGTAGATCAGCCTGAACTCGACCCCACTAAGAGCTGCCTGCCTCTGCCTCCTGAATGCTGGGATTAAACATGTGAGCCAGCACCACATTGACAGTTTTACTTTCTTCCTTTCTTTCTTTTTTAATGCTGGTATGAATTATAGAAAACAATATTAGCTGAATGGTAATTATTTTATTAATATGCCTAATAAATGTAATTTATGAACATAGAATCATGTATTTATTGTCTTAGCTTACAAAGAGATATTAAGCATGTGCTTAAAGATTTTACTTCAGTTGTTCAATTTTGACCATTAGCTGTGGCTAGGAACATGCTTTATAGGCATATTACACATTTTTCTGTGAAAAGAAAAGAATCATATGGATTATATATATTATTTAAGTTGATTCTGGTGGTTTTTTGTTTGTTTTTTGTTTTTTGTTTTTTTCGAGACAGGGTCTCTCTGTGTAGCTTTGCGCCTTTGCTGGAGCTCACTTGGTAACCCAGGTTGGCCTCCAACTCACAGAGATCCGCCTGGCTCTGCCTCCCGAGTGCTGGGATTAAAGGCGTGCGCCACCAATGCCCGGCCGATTTTGGTGTTTTTTATAAGCATAAGCACTTCAGAAGATAAGGGTTTATAAAATACATTTTAACTTTGTAGTTTCTGACATGGGCTTTTATCCATTAAATGTAAGCTTGCTGAACCCCCAAATTCTAAGTAGTATCAGTTTTTTTTTCATTTCATTTATATATCAAATTCATATTTCATCCTGAATCTAAGAAATCTGTAATATACTTAACATTAAGTGCTCTGGTTGGAATGTATCACCTAAAGTTAATATATTGGACACTTAATTGCCAATGTAGCAGAGCTGAACAATGGAAACCATGCAGCTCTGCATGGTTAACAAATGTATTAATTAATTGTAGTTCTGTAGAGGTGAGTTTCTGATAGAAAACTATGTAACCCTGCCTCTGTCATATATATTTAACTCCCCTCTACCTTCTCCATTCTCATTTTGACTCAGTTTGAAAACAGTCTTCATGGCAGGGAAATTATGCCAGTGAAGGCCTGCAGCATCTGGTTACACTGCACACACCATCATGAAGGATCTAGAGATGACTTTGCTCACTCACTCTCTCACATTCAGCCCAGGCCTCAAACCCATTCCACGCTGCTGCTCACATCTAGGTTGTGTTTTCTCACCTAAATGAACAGGACCTAGAAAATGCCTTAGAGACATGTCTGGAGGTTTGTGATGAAGAAGATATTAGATTCTAGGAAGTTGATGACCAATATAACATTATAGCACTAGAAGATTTGGAGGTAGATAACTGGCTGAATTCCACAGGGCTATTTGAAGAGGAATTCACTTTTGGATGAATTATGACATGAGATCAACTAAATTTATCCATTGTATGTGTAATTCTTCTGTGCCATAAACTCTTTAAAGATAAGATTAATGTGATCAAAGTAAATGGAGTCCATGTACGTATAGTGCTTAGATTCTAATGAATGATGCTAATTGAGCAAGATGAGCAGCTATAAGTATGCATTACAATAAACAAAACAAAAGAAAATGAATGACCATATTCAGAGAAGGAGACAGGAAGTCAGAAACTGCCTCCATGAGGAAATGACAGGGGACTAGAATTTAAAATTCAGTACGAAAGCCAATCTTCTGAAACTCTGTAAAATAAATGTTGTAACAGAAGAAAGACAACTAATATACAGGATGCATCTTACATGTGAGAATTTTTGATGGCTTTGCAATCTTTCAATCTTTCAAGCACATTTAATTCAATCAATTCTGTATGCTTCTGCCAAATGATTCCTATCTAAATACATCTCTAGTTCTGTCAATTACTACAGGTCAAAGTTTTCAATGGCTCCACACTGACTAGAGAAAAAGTTAACCTTATCTTTTCTGGTTTCCAATATGTCTGTTATCTGTTGTCAGTACTGAATCTATTTTTTAGCCCTACATTGACTCCTCATTTGAAATGCAGTACATTTACAGAACATTACAATCCATTTCTCAAATATATGTACTTCCTTTTTTTGCTTATATTGATGCTCCAAAGCTTTCCTATGATAATAAAAGTAATAGTAAAAATTGAAAAATATCAGGTTTAGCTCAAGTCCTAAATCTTTTGAGAAAGTCCCAGGAAACCAAAGTAAAAAGAGATCCCTCATTTGAATTTTTCCACTTTATGTCTTCTTCATTATATCTACTACATAAAAGGAGAGCAACTATCTGAGCATTTATTGTAGTAACACAGAGTGAATGATAGCACATTGTGAATCTCACTTAATGACCCATTGTCGTTGTTTATACATTAATCTTCTCCAACTAGTGTATGCATGTGTCTAGGAGCTGCAGCGAGGCTCTTTGCTTTCTCTGTATGTGGAGATGGCATTAAACATCTACTAATCATCTCAGAAGTCATGGGAGTAGGCTTGATTTACTGGACTTAAGAAGGGTGTGTTTTCCTATCTTGGGGCACACAGAAGTGTGTGGACTTGCATCGTTGTCATGTGAAGAGGTAGAATGGTCCTCTCAGCACCAAAGACCTAAGCTCAGAGGTGCAGAAGCACAATTCTTCAATGATACACAGCCAGTGAAAAATGGGTTTCTGTGGTGGTAATCTAATTATACTGAAATATTATTTTGATTGTATGTTAATAAATAAAGTTGTCTGGGGGTCAGAGCTATTAGAGCCATAGCAAGAGTGTGGCGGTGGTGGCACACGCCTTTAATCCCATAAGATCTCTGTGTGTTCAGGGTCAGAGCTATTAGAGCCATAGCAAGAGTGTGGCGGTGGTGGCACACGCCTTTAATCCCATAAGATCTCTGTGTGTTCAGGGATACAGTCAGCATTGGAGACATATACCTTTAAGACCTAGGGGCTGTACATTCAGACGGTGACGAGGCAGTCATGTGTTTGGGTTTACAACCAATGAGAAGGCAGAACAACATACTTTAAAAAAACTAACCGACAGGAAGTAGGTCTCTTTTCGCGAAGCTGGACAGCAGAAGGAAGGGTGAGATTTAGCTCTGAGCTCTGACCTCTTGGCTTTCTCTTTTACATTGTTTCTGTGTTTCTTATTTAATAAGACGGTTGGTTACATCAACATCTGGCGCCCAACGTGACAAGAATCCATTAAAAACTGCTTGGCTTGGCAGCAGGTCCGCTTTCCCGCAAGGGCGGCAGGCGGCCCGCGGCGGCGGTGGCAGCCGGCGGCGATCGGCTTCTTAGTCCTTAGCCTGGTCTAGTTCTGCTTGACCTCAGGCTGGACTATCGGTGAGCTGCTTGCTTAAATCCTGCTTGCTTAAAACCGGTGCTACAAACAACTCAGAGTTGCCCTGCCGAACAGGGCCCTGCCTGTAAAGCCAACGCACGTGGTCGGAGCTTAAGGAAGCCAGACCCAAGCCTTGATTCGGCACAAGAGGGAACACGTGCTGCATTTAAACTTTAGCCAGCTACGCTTTCTTGCGCTCTCTCTCTCTCTCTCTCTCTCTCTCTCTCTCTCTCTCTCTCTCTTTCTCTTTGGATTTACACCTGGGACACTAGGTGGCTGCTTTGAAAATCCCCTCGGATTTCTACTGTTCTACGCAGATTTGGTAAGTCATAACATATCAGATATTTTAAAGGAAACTATCTAAAAGAGAATTTTTTCCACATCAAAAAAAAAAAATGGGTTTTATGTGTACATTGGAAGAAAATTGGTTTTTGTTCGAAATTTTAGGCAGTCTGGCAATGGAACAACTATATAATATTAGTATTGGTGGAATTATGCACCTTATCACTATAATAATCCACATTTTAATATTTAAAAAGATAGTCAATTTAAGTGCCAGGATAACAGCTTTAGAAGAACTTGCTAAACCTGTAAAATTTCAGACAGAAGAAATTAACAGTGAAGTTGTTTCAAGTCGGGATCATAAGGTTGCAGAAAGAAAGCGTGTTTTCACACAGTCACCCTTAATTTATCCTGTAACCGTACAGCAGATGCCTGATCAAATGGCTACACAAAATAATTGGGCTCCAATTGAAATGTTGGATTTAAAAAGGTTTAAGGAGGCAATAGTATCTTATGGCATGCATTCCCCATATGTAAAGCAAATGTTAAACTCTTGGTCAACATATAATAGGATAGTACCACAGGACTGGCGGGACCTGGCACAAGGTGTTCTGGAACCCAGCCAGAGACTTCAATTTCTGACTTGGTTTAAGGAGGAGGCTAAAAACATAGAAAAACAATGGAGGGATAAAGGAATACAAGTTTGCCAGGATCAGCTTATGGCGAAGGCCAATATGCTTCAGCACAAACACAATGTTTATATGATGTCCAAACCCTAATTTTATGTCGAACGGCAGCCTTGAATGCATGGGACAAAGTTGAGGAACCAGGAAAAAAATCTGAGTCATTTACAAAGGTGAAGCAAGGCCCAAAAGAGTCTTTTACAGATTTTTTACAAAGACTGGCTTCAGCAGTAAAGAGAATGGTCTCGGATTCAGAAGCTGGTAAGGCAATAACTGAATCTTTGGCCTTTGAGAATGCGAATGCAGCATGCAAAAGAATAATCAGGCCATTAAGGGCAAGTTCTGCACCTATGGAAGATTGGATTAGAGAAACAATTAATGTTGAAGCTGATGAGCATGATGATACATGGGTAGGAGAAGTAATTTCAAAAGGTTTGAGGAGTGTTAGATGTTTTGGATGTGGAAAGCAAGGACATTTGAAAAGGGACTGTAGACAGGCATTCCCAGAAACAATGTTTCTTCAAGAACAATGGCAACAGAAGGCCCCTTCCTTCTGGAGTATGCAGAAGTGTGGTAAGGGAAAACACTGGACCAACGAATGTAGATCAACAAAGGACAGACAGGGTAATCCTTTGCCTCAGTCTTCGGAAACTCCCAGAGGGCCTCATGCAGGCCCCCAGTGCAAATCCAGTTCAAACCTTTCCTGCAGCCATAGAGGAAATGCCTGCTCTGGAGAGCGATTAAATAACCAAATGCCTATTGGAATAAATCATGCTGGTCAGGAAGATGAAACAGAGAGAATAGAAAATTCAGGAGAAAACATAAAGAAAATTTTTTGGCAAACTTCTATTAATGAACAAAGACCAAAATTAACAATAAAAATAAATGGTGTTTTGTTGTCTGGTCTGGTAGACACAGGTGCGGACGTTACCATAATTGCACCAGAATTTTGCATCCAACTTGGCCTCTTCAGGAGGTAAACGTTCAACTGTTAGAATTGGACATTATCTCAGGTGAAACAGAGTGCAAGATGGCTCGAATGTATAGTCCAGAAGACAGAGAGGAAAATTAAAACCATATGTGGCTAACATAACTATGAACCTGTGGGGTCGAGACTTGTTGCAACAATGGAATACTCAGATTAACATCCCTCCAATCTCAGAAACAAATCATAAACTAGCACATGTTACTGAGAGAAATATTAGAAGATATTGTTCTAATGAGTGGTCACCAGCCATCCATATTATACAAGAACAGGCACAATAACTGATGATCTTCCAAAGACACCAACAGCTCTACCTTTAAAATGGTTAACAGACAAGCCTGTATGGTCCAGCAATGCCTTTAACAACAGAGAAACTCCAGGCTTTAGAAGAGCTGGTAGAAGAACAGTTAAATGCTCAGCATATGAAGAATCAACCAGCCCTTGGAATTCTCCTGTATTTGTTATTAAAAAGAAAATCTGGTAAATGGAGAATGGTAACAGACCTTAGAGCAATTAACAAAGTAATTCAGCCAATGGGCTCTCTACAATCTGGATGCCTTTGCCTACTCTGTTACCAAAAGGATGGCCTCTCATAGTTATTGATTTAAAAGACTGTTTCTTTTCAATACCCTTACAAGAAAAAGACAAAGAAAGATTTGCTTTTACAGTGCCTACTTATAATAATTCTCAACCGGTTAAAAGATTTCAATGGAGGGTCCTCCCACAGGGAATGTTGAATAGCCCAACTCTGTGCCAATATTTTGTGCAACAGCCATTGGAAGTGATACGTAAAAAATTTTCTAAATCTATAATTTATCATTATATGGACGATATTTTACTAGCTGACTCAAATGCAGATACTTTAGAAATAATATTTGAAGAAGTAAAGAAAATTTTGCCTTGCTGGGGATTACAAATTGCTCCTGAAAAGATACAAAGAGGAGATTCTATTAATTATTTAGGATATAAAATAGAGCTACAAAAAATTAGACCCCAAAAGGTGCAAATTCGGAGAGATAGACTACAGACTCTTAATGACTTTCAAAGATTATTTGGAGACATTTCTCATCTACGAACTATTGTTGGGGTGAAAAATGATGAACTGACTAATTTGTTCAAAACCTTAGAAGGAGACAAGGACTTAAATAGTCCAAGAGAATTATCACCTGAAGCTGAGAAAGAATTAGCCTTGGTAGAAAAGAAAGTGCATGAAGGACACGTGAATCGTATTGATCCAAAGCTGGATTGCATTTTGGTTATCTTACCTTCTAGGCGTTCTCCTACTGGAATATTAATGCAGAGGGAAGATATTATATTGGAATGGATATTTTTACCAAATAAACCAAATAAAAAATTAAAAACTTATGTGGAAAAAATCTCTGACTTGATTTACAAAGGAAAATTGAGACTTCGTCAATTAGCAGGCATAGACCCAGCAGAAATTGTCGTACCATTAACTAAGGAGGACATTGAAAAATTATGGACAGAAAGTGAACCTTGGCAAAGAGCTTGCAGTAATTTTTTGGGAGAAATTAACAGCAAATATCCCAAAAGCAATAGAATTGATCTTATAAAAGAGTGGTGTTACATATTGAGACTGCAGAATTTATCCCTGATGCTTCAGAATTAACTTCACTATTTATTCAATTACAAGATACAATCAGGAAAAGGGATCATCCTTTATATATAACTCACATTCGATCCCATACTGGTCTGCCAGGCCCTCTGGCACAAGGCAATGATGAGATTGATAAATTATTGATAGGAAATGTGCTGGAAGCCTCAGAATTTCATAAAAAACATCACGTCAATAGTAAAGGTTTAAAAAAGGATTTTTCCATAACCTGGCAACAAGCCAAAGAAATAGTAAAGAAATGTCCTACTTGTTCCGTCTACAATCAAACGCCATTACCAGCAGGATGTAACCCAAAGGTACTCAGAGAAATGAAATCTGGCAGATGGACGTGTTTCACTTTGCAGAATTTGGAAAATTGAAATATGTACACCACACTATCGATACTTATTCAGGATTTCAATGGGCAACTGCTTTGAGTTCTGAAAAGGCTGATTCTGCAATCACTCATTTGCTAGAAGTTATGGCCATCATGGTATACCTGCACAAATCAAAACTGACAATGCTCCATCATTAGTCTCTGTTAAAATGAAACAGTTTTTTGCTTATTACAATATAAAGCATATTACAGGCATACCACATAATCCTACAAGTCAAGCAGCTATAGAAAGATCAAACAGAACTCTAAAGGATATGCTAAATAAACAGAAATGGGTAACAAAAACCCCAGAAATAGACTGCATAATGCTCTTCTAACTTTGAATTTCTGAATGCCAATGAGAAAGAACAACAGCTGCAGAGAGACATTGGATAATAGAAAAAACTACAGAATTAAATCAGCCTATATACTTTAAGGATGTGCTGACCTCAGAATGGAAACCAGGGTATGTATTACATTGGGGACGTTGTTTTGCTTTTGTTTCTACAGGAGAAGATAAGCTGTGGTACCATCAAAATTGATAAAGGTTCGATTTGAACAAGAGAGACCTCTTAATTAGAGGAGTGATAGTTCATCAACCAGCATGAACATCCAATTTAAACTAACTTGTATCAATAAAACTTGCCTTTTCATTTAATCAGATAATAACTTGTCAAAAGGAAACATCCCCAAAATTAGTCTTGGGGAAAGGTTTTTGTTTTTGTCTTTTAGGAGAATGAAGGTTAAGGAATCTGAAGAACACTGGACAAATGAGACAACTGAAGAAAAGTGACAAATCATCTATCCAAGAAACAGAATGAAATGTGTATGGGTATATATTATCTAAAAAATTTTATGTCTTCCTAAATGTTTGTTTCTGCTTTTCTCTAAAGATTTAACACTATTGGTCTTCTAACAGTCCCAGTTCAATTAAAATTTAAGCTGACTTTGGAGTTGGAGAATGGCTCTCTCCTTCTTTAAAATCAAGCATGTTGTTAAAAGGTAAATGCAAACTCCCTGTATCATGCCAGAATAAGAGCCATCTTCTGCTATGGTACAGGACAAAAGCAAAATTAATTAAGGGACTATTCTATTACTAATCTCAACTCTTTGATTCTATTCTGATTCTTTAAACTTTTCTCAAAGTATAAATTTTATATCAAAATTTACAAGATTAATATATATATATATATATATATATATACATTTTAAACTTTGTTAAGATATGAATGTCACATAGAGTACTAACTAATTCTAGAAAAAAGGCTAGCTGCATATATATGTTTTTGTGCTCGAGTCTCTTACCAGTTTCTGCAGGAAATCACGGCCAGGCCTAACATCAACTGAAGTCTCCAGAAAGAAGATGGGGCCCCACAACAACAACAATTCCACGTGGACAATAATAATATCATTAAGCTGACAAACATCATCCATAGATCAGCTTTGAACTACAAGGTGCTCAGAGCAAATTTGAGATGACTAGCTGAGATGATCCAGTCTCAAAGACTACTTGAATAAGGACTTGAGATAAACCCTGAACTTTGGCATTATATACAGACTGGATAATGAAGGATATAGTTACCTCTCCTAGAATTTGACAATTAACCTAAAATTTTTCTTTCAGGATAAAGAAAACTTCGCCCATACCAGCAGGAAGCAATTTTAAGAATACGACGCCCACATTCCCAAAGAGGTGGTGTGGGGCGGGTGGTTTTTTGGTCTTTTTAATGGGTTTTGGGTCTGGATAATTTTCAGTATTTAGGGGTTGGTTACAAGTTATTGTCAAGGTTAGGAAAAAGGCTAAGCAAAGGAGATTAGATTTAAGGTTCTTGTTTAAAAAAAAAAAAAAAAAAAGAAAAGAAAAAGACAATTACTAATTTTAAATACTTTACATTGGATTGGATTGTTTTATATTGTATACAAATTTGAAACTGATATTGTTAGAAAATGCTATATGTATATTTCTAATTGTATTTATTCCATCCATTTAACAATGTAATGCAAATTTCTGATCCTTGAATGTTATTATTATCAACTATTAGGATATAAAGAAATGAAAGCTAGTAGTTAGACATTATCATAGAACTTGTAGTCATATTAGATATGTTTTAAAAATTAAGCAGAGATGTTTTAGACAGGTCATCTTCAAACCCTTCAGAGATCTACAGAATATGGCATTTAAAATGTTTTAATAACTTAGAAAAATTTTCTTTTTTGAGACATGTCAGCTCCTGGCAGTACTAATCTACTTCAGGGAAAATATGGGCATTGAAGAAACTGCATATGAGTCAACTTTCCTTGTGGCAAAAGTTAGCCACTGGACAACAAAGTATCCTCGAAT
This sequence comes from Peromyscus leucopus, assembly GCF_004664715.2. Taxonomy (NCBI): domain Eukaryota; kingdom Metazoa; phylum Chordata; class Mammalia; order Rodentia; family Cricetidae; genus Peromyscus; species Peromyscus leucopus. Next base: position 121,275,097 of record NC_051068.1, on the reverse strand, counting down.
CAACAGGACAAAATGGACAGACAGAACACGAAACAAGGGACTACTGATTCTTGCCAAAACAAGTGTGGTTATGGCTTTATCAAAAGGCATCTTCTGAGGCCAGGACAATACGGCCCCATCCCTGAAATGGCCTTCGCATCCGGAAAAGGTACGGTGCCCTTTTCTTCAAAGCAGCTTAACAGGCAGAGGGCCGATGGATTCTGTTGTACAATGGAACAGCAGCTGAAAGCTCATGCCTCTCAAAAGTAGACTGGCATTTAATAGAGGGATGTGGAGAAGAAGGAGATGCTGAGATGAAGCCATATATACACAGCCAAGAAGAATGGACAGTTGAATTTAAAAACTGTCAACAATTTCCAGAATTTAAAATCCTGAATCATGACAGAACACTAGTGGAATTCAGGTGTTTCTGGTACGTGGACTGCTCTCACCCAATGTGAGGTTGAACTGTTGACTTTGTGTACATCCTACTTCCAAATGAGTCTGTCAGATACACTGAGCCTATAGGCTGAAGATGATGCCCAACACTGCGGAGAAACCTCAGGGACTGCCCAGGCAGCTGGCTGTTTCTGTCAACTCACAAAATTTTTTGGAAGTTGCTTGGATGCACTTCCTGTTTTTATTTTTGTTAGCTAATATTATTCCCTTCTTGGGTCTCTGAGGAGTTGAAGATTAGTTAGTTATGGTTGAAGATTAGTTAGTTATAGTTGAAAATTAATTAGGATAGAAAATGCATTAGATACATCTTGGATTTACCAAAATAGGATAGAAAATGGAATTATTTTCTCTGATTTGTCAAATACTGTTTAGGTATTTATTAGTTGTATATATTGTATATAGTTATTGTACTTTTGTATATAGTTTTTCTTTTGTTAGTTATAACCTTTTGCTTTTTTTCTTTTTATTAAAATAGAAAAGGGGAAATGTGGTGGTAATCTAATTATACTGAAATATTATTTTGATTGTATGTTAATAAATAAAGTTGTCTGGGGTCAGAGCTATTAGAGCCATAGCAAGAGTGTGGCGGTGGTGGCACACGCCTTTAATCCATAAGATCTCTGTGTGTTCAGGGTCAGAGCTATTAGAGCCATAGCAAGAGTGTGGCGGTGGTGGCACACGCCTTTAATCCCATAAGATCTCTGTGTGTTCAGGGATACAGTCAGCATTGGAGACATATACCTTTAAGACCTAGGGGGCTGTACATTCAGACGGTGACGAGGCAGTCATGTGTTTGGGTTTACAACCAATGAGAAGGCAGAACAACATACTTTAAAAAAACTAACCGACAGGAAGTAGGTCTCTTTTCGCGAAGCTGGGACAGCAGAAGGAAGGGTGAGATTTAGCTCTGAGCTCTGACCTCTTGGCTTTCTCTTTTACATTGTTTCTGTGTTTCTTATTTAATAAGACGGTTGGTTACATCAACAGGTTTCATAGAATGCCAGGACCATGGTTAAAGGTATAAGAGGATCTGAGGAAGGAAATTAACTAACCAATTTGAAAATATAATCAGTAACAATCAAAATATATTATAACCTCCATAATTTATGTTGATTTTTATGTCAAGAGATACCATAAGATAGAGGAATCTGAAATAAACTACTGTTCTTTCTAAAAGAGCGAGCCTATGCATTTCTATGGCTGTATTTCTTGCAGCCAGGCATGTGGGGCCAAATGAGTTTTTGACAGGACTGTGAATACTCATTGAAAAACTGAAAACCCACAACAGATGATTAAAACTAGAGCCTCATTTTCATCATTTACACAAATTGCCTCGAAATTTACTAAAGTCTCCAATTCATAACCTAAAACTATGACACTAGAATAAGAAATCCAGTGAGGAATACTGAGGACAATGGAACAAGGTTTATCTGAAGAGACACCAAAGCATAGGAAACAAGTGGCATGGCAACACACCAAAAAGCTTCTTCCCTTCGAGGAAGAGGAAGAAAACAAAGACAGAGCCACCAAGGGGAGGGGAAGCTTTGATGACTATCCTTCTGGTGAGCACTTATGTTTTCAAGAAGTTGGTAAGTTTAAAACAGAACATCAAAAATAAGCTGTTTTCTTTAAAAAAATGAATAATAGATCTAGATAGATATTTTACCAAGAAGACATATAATTCACCATATTGTGTGAAGAAATGCTCATTGTCACTAATAACCTGGGAAATGGAAAAGAACAGCAAAACAAATTATCACTTTTTCCACTGAGGATTTATTTTTACAAAAAGACTGGAAGTCAACAATTACTGTTGAGTCTATGGGGAAAGGGAGTCCCTTAAAATTAGTGGGGATGTAAACTAGTGAGGTCATTATGGAAATAACAGGCTAGGTAAAATTCTTAAAATTTACAAGTAGAGCTGCTGTGTAACCCAGCAATCCATCTACTGAATTTATATCTGAAAGGAATCAAATAAGCAGGTCAAGGTGACATCTGCACTTCCATGTCTAATACAGCACTCTTCAGAGAAGCCTAGAGGTGGAAAGCACCTAAGTTCCCCTCAGCTGATGAATGGAAAAAGAAAGCACAGTGCAGATACACAGAATGAAGTCCTGCCATGCATGACAGCAGGGTTGGAAGTGAGGATAATTTTGTGGAAGGAAATAAGTCAGGATAAAAGACAAAGGTGTCACATGTGGTCCCATTGTTTCATGAATATCTTTAAAACAACAACAACAAAACAACACACAATTTCATAGAAATCAAAAGGAGAATCAGGCTGCAGGAGGCCGAGGCAAACAGGAGAGGCACGAGGGGGAAAGTCTGGCTAGTGGGCTTTAAGGAGCACTAGAAAGGAGCAAGTTTTGTCATGCTTTCACAGAGCAAAGTGTCTGTAGATGCTGGCAATGAATTGAACAATCATGAGTTTTCATATAAAAATGGAAAATGTTTGGGGTGATGAATCTGTTGAATGTGTCTATTGAAACATATGTTACTTTATTAATATGTGTAGATTTTGTGTTTGTAATAAAAATAACTCTGATAATAAAAAAAAAAACATTGTCTCTGTGTTTGAATCTTATTTCTCATCATTTACCATCTTGATAGATAGTGGGTCATCTAAATGATACTCTCCAGCCTTTGTATCTATAATTGATGGTAGTAAAATTACGCAAAGAACATAGAACAGGTAGCATATACACAGTAGAACTGTGTTGCCACCCAAGTAAGGAGTCCAAAAGTCACATCAGAATAGTAACAGATTTGATGTTCACTGTGGGCTACCTTACTGGTTCACAGAGCCTCATTCTCAGACTTGTCAGGACAGAAGACAAGCTCCTTCTGGAGTCCTCTCCATAAGAGTGCTGAGGCACTCATGATGGTTCCCTCCCATGAGTTAATAACCTACAAAGGACCCACCTATCAAGAGTGTCACACAGTACTTAAGATTTACAGGAAAGTGTTTGGGGAAGCATCCAGTGGAAAGTGTGAATGTACATTTCCCTGCTACAGTGGTGTGAAGCTTTGGGGAAAGACATTGATAAAGTTATCCAGTTCTGTACCCTGTGTGCTGCAATAAAGACTAGACAAGCAAGAAGGAACAATGTTGGCAAGACTGCTTATGAAGGTAACCAGTTGCATTCTTGATTGCATTTAGGTCTGATCCATAGAGGGAATTCAAACCTTGTACTGTATACACGGTCAGACCCATGTCTTGGGAAGCAGCTATAAGCCCTAAGGGAACTTATTTATGTTGTTTTGATGAATGATCATCTTGTCAAATTATCTTCTAAATATTCATGCTTATATCCATAGAATGCTTACATCATAATATTTTGATGTTCTTCTCTTTGGTCAGAGAAGAACCATCATCTGAAATAAGAAATTTCTTATTTCAGAGTATATGGTTAATATTGACTCATAACTATTCAGAAGGCTGAGAATAAAGCAACTATGAATGTTCAGTGAAAGTGGACACACATATATATATTACATATATATCACACATGCATATACATACACTATCTCTCTCTCTCTCTCTCTCTCTCTCTCTCTCTTCTCTCTCTCTCTCTCCCACACCTGTATCCCAGGGCTCATGGAACATTAGGAAAAGAAGGGCAGGAGGAGAGCTGTCCTCCAGGTATGGCATAGATGTTACACACATGAACTCCTATTCTCTGGGCCTGTTCTCAAAAGATCATCACAAGGACAAGAGCCTTAGAATTCCAACATGAAAGGGAGAGGGTCTCCTAATACCTCAACTGTCACTGAGCTGAGGCTCTAATGGCAGTTGCTGGCAGCTGAGAGAGAAAGTCACTTTTTTGTGTGAGCAGGTGGGGAAGGTGGCATGGTAGGTTGCTCGGGCCTCATCGGATGTCTCAGACACATGTGCGTATGAGAAGCATTAACTGGACTTCCTGAGTCATAAGCAATGGCAAACGGCCAACGTAAAAACATTTTCTTTCTCTTAAAAGTCAGCAAACAAACAAAAAGCACAAGCATACAAAACTAAATGACTACAACAAAAAACCTAAACATTTGTTGAGGTTGTGTGTGTGTGTGTGTGTGTGTGTGTGTGTGTGTGTGTGTGTGTTTGTGTGTGTGTATGTGTGTTGTCCAACTACTCCTGAGCATGAGGGCCTGCCCTTGAATGTGGTCGATATAATCCTCTCACAACATTGAAAAAAAAAAAAAAAAAACTGATTTTCTCTTTCCTAGCAGATACCAATTGCAAATAGTTTCTTGATTAGAAAGGGTACTGGGAAGAAAGTTCCAACGAGCTACTTTCTTCCTTCTCTTTTCTTAACTTTACTTGATCTGTGTAACTTAAAACAAAAACCAAAAAACAAACAAAAAAATGGAACTAGAGAGAGGAGAGACAACTCAGCAGTTATGAGAACTCACTGTGCTTGGGGAATCCACATGTCTCTGCAGCTCACAGGCTCTAATGCTCTCTTCTGGTCTGCTCATGTGGTCTGAAAACATTCTTGCAGGCAAATACACACATAAGGACAACATAAATAAATCTTTGGAAATTTTTTGAAAAATAATTGAATGTAATCTCACTGAGAACTCTCCTATAAAAGTGTCATTTACTGCAAATCTCTAAGAACAAATGACTCCTCACCAGTCCTCGGCTCTCCCCTTTCTTCAACAAACTGGATTTGCACATCAACAATTAATTTGTGTGCCCAAGATTTTTATTCATTCCAATAAAGAGTTTTGCAATGAGATGAAATCAATTTTGTTTTAATTGTTTTTAAGTTCCCCCCCCCCCCGGCTCCTAAAATACACAGTCACTCATATCATTTCTCTGGTTAAAGGAAATGATTTCATTTAAAATATGCTACTTCCTAGCCTGAGGCCTTCTGCCTCAGAATGTACCTTAGGCATATGTTAATTGACCCATGAATTCTGCTTATTGTGCCTTATCACTATGTTCCTGGTTCCTGTGAACAAGTCCTGTTGCAAAATTTGCTCTGGGCCATCCAGCATTTTATCTCTTGTCTGTCATGGACTTAACCTCAGCTAGGCTTCAGTTCTTTGCCAGCTGAGTGATAAATAGTAAGATGGCTCTTTCGATTTGGGGGATTTCTCTTTGTTTGGCTTTCATGTTTCTAAAGCACTAGACTGGAACACTTCTTTAAACTAGATGTGTCTGGATATAGATCCTTCACATGTTTTTAAACTATAAATCAGGCTAATACAGTTATTGTTTTCATTATGATGAAGACACTGGTTGTACTGCTTGCTATGGGCCAGCACAGTGAGAGGTGATCCATGATGCTCCCGCTGCTCCTGTTTATAGCTTATTTGTGTTTTCTTGTGTTATTTCTAAATTGTTGTTTATTCATTTGTTTTCTGCACCATATTACTTTCTGTTAACTATTTTGAGGTAGAAAACTATTTTTTCTAGTTTGTAAAGTTTGGGTCCATATAATTATAATATTTCTAAAGAGTTCTTGATTGGTAGTGCTTGCTTATCAATTTTTTACACTATTTAATGGATTTTAGCCAACATAATAAAAAAACTATGAGTGGACTATTGCTTTCAATTTTAGAACATTTCTGACAAATATACTGGGGTAATTTTTACCTAAAAATATTTTAAATATATGTATGTACCATAATTTTAATTAATCTCATTTGTTGTAATCAAATTTATATTTTTAAATTCTGATCAGATATAGTATTTGCATTGTACTTGAGTACACAGTAATAACAATGTAATAAATAAAATTTATTTATAAATACATTAATTTATTTTGTACTATAATAACTAATAAAAGTAATAATGCTTTTATAATGTGTTTATCTAAGACTAGTTTTAAAAACATCACATTTCACTGCCTGGAGTGAGTCCTGTCTTGATTGAAGTCTCTGCACAGTGAGCTACATCAACTTTCTACTGCTTCAGTGAGGTAGCCACATGTATACAGGGTCAGCTATGAAATCAGAAGGCTCTTGTTTCTTATCCTGTGATACTTCTTTCTATTGCTTCAGTGAGGTAGCCACATGTATACAGGGTCAGCTATGAAGTCAGAAGACTTCTTTCTTTCTTTCCCTATGTTACTTCTTTCTAGATTGATCACCAAGTCAAATTTCAAATGGCGGTTTTTTGTTTGTTTGTTTGTTTGTTTTTTAAATCTAAAAAAGGACAAAACTATAATATCTACCTGCAGAGTTATTAGAGAACAAAATGACTTACCACTTATAAGTATTAACACTATATACTCATGCCTTCCTTGTTATGGACAAGTCAATTTCTTTAGCCATGTATTCAAAGTAAACTGGAAAACACTTTGCTATAACTCATATATAATGCAGCATAGAAGGCTGAACCAAAAGCACTTGAAAGATTTTCTTTCACACAGGTGAATAAATTCTCTGAACTGTTTTTATTATGAAAGAAGATGATGTTAATGCAGACTTAATGATAAATTAGTAAAATTGATATTTTTCAAGTCTATTTTTTAACTTGACTGCATAAGCATTTAATAAAAGAAAAATGTATTAGACTTTCAAAAATGTTTTATTTCAGGATCCACAACACTTGCTACTGAAATAAATACATGCCATGAAGCAGCTCCTTTTCATTTTTCAAATTAAAACTTTAATTGAATTTTGTCCTTGAAGTTGATTGCAGCTAAATGCAGATTCAGCATTATTGTTTTACACATTTATTGGTTTTGTGAAATGAAAATTATTTATCTACCAATTCTTATTTTCCACTACCTCAGGAAAATTCTACATAGAGAGCTGCATTAAGAAGCATCTTTACTATAATATATTCTTAAAAGGATCTCAATAAACTGTGTGATGATATAAAAATAAATATTGAGTTAGATTTTAAGCAAGACATGTGACTGTGTTTGTTTGGAAGGAACAAAAGTTGTTCCACATTGAACAAAATCCATGGGATTCTTTGTCCCTGTGTATTTTCAGGGGACAGGAGAAGAATGTGAACATTTCCTACAGAAGTGCTGCCATTTGTTTCCTAAATTTATTAATACCAAGTTGAAACCTATTTAAATTGGCTTTGCCAACATCATTCCCAAAATGTCCTTTTCTGTGAAATATTGTGCTTCTGCAACATCTTCATAAGAGTCGACATCTCCTTTTTTAATTGGAGACTCCACACCTGGAGAATGTGGAGAATGCATGCAAGAAAACGGCAAGGAAAGGAGCCTCTCTACTCCTGAGAGCAGGGTGGGGGAGCATAGCCAAAGAAAGTTCCCAGAAAGCCACAAAGGGAAGGAGAGAGAGTATGTGTCTTATGGTTTTATGTATGTGTACATAAGTTTAAGTTTTAATTCTAAAATGAGGAAATGTATTTGTATCTCTTCAAAAATTCTATTTTCAATATAATGGAATTTTAATTCATATGAAGTTCTATGGCAAACAATGCATAATTTTCAGAGTTATTTATTTCAGCATTTTTAGAGTATCAGTGGCTCTGTTCAAATGTACTCATTTTGCATTTCTAGTAGACTTAACATATAAAGTGCTTAGGGTTATTTATGATTTTGCCAGACACACCACTTTCTTTTAGCAATGCTTTTGGCTTTTAAACATTGTTTCCCATTAATAAAAGGAAGTGACATTTGGATATGAAGACTGAAAATAAGCTTTAAATAAATTGCATATGATTTACTATTTAAATCTGGCATTTAAATCGGGTTATACAATTCAAAATATGTTCTCTCATTATAGGGTTTAGGTTTGAAGTATAAGTCATTGTTCATAATCTTGCACTGCTATTAAAATGCCTTGTTTCAATCCTAAATATTAAAACAGATTTTTAAAACATGTTCTGTGGCATATGTAGTTAATTAGCTAGGCAATACCAGGACACTGCTCTGTTCAAATGAAGGTGTATTTCTTTTGGGGAGCACCAAAATTATTGTCTAAAGCACCACAGACCACATTTTATAATATTTTCTAAATATGCATTTCTCTCAGATTTTTCTTTATGAAGAACTTTCATGAAAGGTCATTAATAAAAGGCATTTCTGAGCTGCAAACCTGAAAGGCTCAGATCACGTAATAGATGTTTTTATAACTCTAATGTATTGCTTATGTTCTATATTCCTCCCTTGTAAAACACTTATTTTTCAAATATCTTCATGTCATAAAATGCAAAGATTATTGAAAGTCCATGGCACAGAGAAGCATCCAACTTACAAGGTAGCTGTGATTGATGGAACTGTGCCCACCCAGGGCTGGGTAAATGAGGCCCGGATGTCACTAATCTTCCTCTTTGCTTTCTTTGTTGCTTTATTTGTTACAACTTCCTTCAGGGAATTTTCATGGCTGGATTGTGGGATACCGGGATTTTTTTCTGAACTGTTAGTAATTACATTTAAGAATAATATTTTGACTTAGTGAACTTCTTTTGCATATTATGAGTAAGAAACATCTCAATAAAGGTTAATACAGCATGAATCACAAAATCTACTCTACCTACTAATTCTGGAAAACTCTTTATGCCACCTAAAATAAAACAATACAGATGATATTATAATTTTAGTTGTTACACAAAGGACAGTATACTACATATTAATTAGGAAATGTTTGACTTTCTTATTAGGAAATGACATATGAAATGCCTTTAAAATATTTGATATGATGTTGAGAAATCTCTAAACACATCTCCCAATATTTTATATTCAACTACTATACTCAGACGCAGAAGTTAATATTACATTTCTTTAGACTTACATGGTTGATCCTACGGTGATAATGTCTGAACATTGATCTCCAGTGTGGTAATGAGGTAAATAATTTATTCTTTGGAAAGCTTTTCTGGGACAGAAGTTCTAGTTCAAGGATGAAGGGTAAGTGGAGGTGAGAAAGAGTCATTCTAAGTATAGACTCTGCTCTCATCCATCAGGTCTTGGAAGAAGAGCCTGGAATACAATGAAGTGACAATTCACAGAAGTTATTTAAAGTTCACTAAGTCATTGAGGATTCAGGGTACTGTGGAGAAGGTGTGAAAGAATAGGCATGCTCCTGATAGGATTCACTCTCAGTCACCTTTTGCTACTAACTATGTGATCATGAGTCAGACAATGTCTTCAAAATTTAGTATCCAAATTACAATGATAATAATGCTACTCTTATATCAGCTTATTTTACTTGAGAAATGAAATGCAGAGTAAAACATTAGCATGATAGCCAGCAAAAATCATAACAAAGAGATACATTTAATGTGAATGTTATATTATATTGTTTAATAGCTTAAATTCTGCTATCAGGTAGTTCTGTGTTCAATCTACAATTGTGCTTGCTGACAAAAAAAAGCATTTGAAAGTTGTTTACAATTCTCTTATTTATCCTTATATAGAAAAAGAAGTTGTAAGAAGCTTTAGGTTTACGTCATAGTGATGTTTAGATTTGATAATCTAATATGGACATGATAAGATTGTGAGGGCCTTAGAAAATGCCATTTAAAATATTCCAGTTGTTATTGTACACTGTAAACAGGGATATTCATTATTTGAGAAAATGTTGGAGTACACAGGAGCATACAACAGATTTCATAGCTGGATGTTATATAGATCTATAATAGCAGAAAAACGAGAAAGAATATTCTGAGGCTACTTTTTTTCTGTGTGCCTTCAGTGGATCTTGATGGGACTGGCAATTTCTAGTCTAGCAAAGTCAGAAAGTGTTATCACAGCCCGCAGAGAAACAGTTAAACATGAAGGAATCACATGGCAGTGGTGGAGGACAATTCAGAGACACCTGAAATTATCCCATGAGCAACCTAAAAGCTATTTGGGGGAATGCTGGGCAGTCTTGCAATCTAGACATGAAACAGAATAAATGAAACAATACTTTGTGTTTATATAAAACCCGGAGTAGCTTACCAATACATAAATTAAATACGAATCCCATCTATTAAGTTAACTTGTGACGAGTTCTACTGAGTCATCTCTCTGCTTCAAGCATCAATATTTAAAATGAGATACAAGCACCATACCCTATTCCCTCATCACCGTTTGACAACTGTGTACTTTTGATTGCACTCAGAAAGGTTCTCCAAATTCAGTGCCACATGATTACTTTATGTCTACCTGATGATGTAAAGTACTTCATTTACCTTAAAGTCCTTAAACTTTACATTAAGGCAAAACCTTTTCTTTCCTATGGCAATATTTTCATTGGCTTCAATGAAATGGCGACATTACTCAGTGAGTGCTTGTTTAGCCTCTGGTCTACAAAGACACAGAACTACCCACATGCAGTTATCACATACCAAGCTTTAACGAATTCCATATCATTTTATTACCAAAGCCCAAAACTGTTAATAAAACACCATCTCAAAACTCTAAAACGTCATCATCTGATGTATGTAAAATATCTAAGGCTAAGTTCTCACAAAACTCATACACCAATGAAAGTCTTCCCCACCCATATATGCACATGTGATAGAGTGTCAAAACACACTCCTGTGACAAGCATAGGATCAAAATTAAGTAAATCTCATTCAAAAACAAGAATGAAGAAACTGGAATAAAAGTGGAGATAATATGGTTGAAGCAATTTATATCTGGCCACCTAAATTCCATCCAGTTTTGTAGTGTAAAAAGAATCCTATTTTATCTGGTATTCTAATTGTGTCTGTCTTCAAATTATCTTTGTGTTTTTCTCAGGTCTTTGGAGTCAGGTTGTTGTACCAGTGCCTTTCCTTTCTTCCTTCCTTCCTTCCTTCCTTCCTTCCTTCCTTCCTTCCTTCCTTCCTTTCCTTCCTTCCTTCCTTCCTTCCTTCCTTCCTTCCTTCCTTCCTTCCTTCCTTCCTTCCCTTCCTTCCTTCCTTACTTTGTTTTCTGTTGTTGGAATTTTGATATTCAATATCCTTAACTATTTCATATTGACTGAATATATTTCCTTACATGCTGACAATAATTGTACAAATATAGAATTGAAGTCAGTGATCTAGTTGGTTTTTACTTATGTACAGGGTGAATGAAAAAGATCTAATTTCATTCTTCTACACATAGACATGCAGTTTCCCCAGCACCATCTCTTGAAGAGGCTCTATTTTCTCTATGTGGTTTTGGTGTCTTTCTATGGATCCTTGTAGATCTTCCATTTATTTCACAGTCTCCTTTAGACAGTATACTTGAACACAAATGTTTTCCAAGAAAACCATATATAATATCACTGATAAAAATGGTTTAAACTCATTATGTAAGATTATATTTATTACTGATGACAATTATATAGTGGATTAAAGACATAAATACAATGTTTAAACAGAGAATTTACAATTATATCTATAATAGATATAATTGTATCTATATCTATAGTTATATCTATAGTAGAATGGTCTATGGTCAGTAGAGATGAGGAAAGTAAATTTAAATGCCAGTCATTTTAAAGACATTTTTCATCCAAAATTTCTTTTTAAGCAATAAGTTGAAACATTAGCATTTGCTAGTCTGAAGAGTAGGGATCCAGATGTTTGTTTCATTAGTCTTGCTTGTTACCTATAATTTTAAAAGATATAGCAATTAGGTGTTTGAAAAGATAATTCTTCAGGGAGCTGTTTTGATAAACAGATTTTAGATCAACAGCCCTATAACATTCTTAGCTAAATATTAAGACGCTTAACAGTATGCTTTCTGGAGCAAGCCAAGGCTTCAAATTTGCCAGTTCCCAGACAGATGGGCAGATAGGTGCTCCCCAAGCATCTAGCATATGCTTCTCTGTGGAGACCATGAATTGCTTTCCGGGTGACATTTTTGCATGCCCTAGGTTACAGAAGTCGACAATGCTTATTAATCTCCCAAAGTACCATCACTTATTCCATAAAATTTAGTGTAAGTGCTCCAGTATTTTGAGTTTTAAAACATCCAAACACAAAAGCCCATGTATTTGTTTTGTAGTCAGATTAATCATTCATATTTAATTAAAACCTATGTGATATTAATGTGTGTGTGCTTGCATGTGGTTGAATGGGTGCAGTCCATATGTAAAATGACATGCATCTAGAGGTCACAGTTTTCAGTTTCAACTTATACTTATTTGAGGAACAGTCTCTTTTCTTCACTACTGTTTATACTAGGCTAGCTGGATATTGAGATTATGTTGTTCTCCCATTTCTACACACTGTCTGAAGACAGTACCTTTATTGAAATTGTATACATGTGATCTTAGTCTAGCTTTCTGTTGTGTGTCTGGAGACCCAAACTTATGTCTTCAGGCTTCTGAGACAAACATACTGTTGTCTGAGCTGTCACCCTGTGTGTGACAATATTTTTTTAAGTTCTAGTTTACAAACTTCAACTTAAACAGTATCAGTGAGGATGCTAACACAGAGACATTTCTGTTTAGAAAATCTGGTTTAATGTATTTCCATTATCATGCAAGCCTTCTGCTGATGGTTGTCATTGCATGCTCTCTTATACTCTCCTTAACTTTGTTTCAGAAAAAGAAGACCTCTATGCTATTTAACTGTTGGTCAGGAGAAGGGGTATCCTAAGATTCCCAAAACAATATGAACTTTTACTATGGTTCTTGGTTGTCTCTCAGAACTTGAAAATAAGATGTTTTTGCTGAAGACGCCACACTGTTCAAACTCAGATTTGGAGGAATTGAACTAAAATTGTCCTGGAAGACTCCTCACTGAGTAATAGCCTTAATATATCCAAAAGTGTATGTGTGCAAGCAATCAAGGGAGAAAATAAATGAACAGTCCTACCAAGCTGTAAAGACTAAAAACACAAAAGTAACCAGTGTGGCAGATATCTCAAAGGATACAAGAATGCCATTTATATCATGGAAGCAAACAATAGCTGTTTAATTGGACTTCAGTCTGACTCAATGGGAATGAATTCATGCCTGGTGCTGTAAACCTAGCCATCTACCTGTGGCTGGAAAAGGCATCGTTTTTTAGGAAGAACTTAACTGGTGTAAGATGTCCTTCTGTACACTGTGAATATGCGTTGCTTTTTTTAGTTGATGAATAAAGCTGCTTTGGCTTATGGCAGGGAAGAATATAGCTAGGCCAGAAAGCCAGACTAAATATGGGGAAAGAGAAGGGTGCAGTCACAGAGACTCCAGCCCACCGCCCGAGGAGCGACATTGCCAGCAGGCCATGAGGCAAAACATAGATGAATAGAAATGGGTTAATTTAAGATGTAATAGCTAGCTAGCAAGAAGCTTGAGCCATAGACCAAACAGTTTGTAATTAATATTAAGCCTCTGAGTGATTATTTTATAAGTTGCTCAGGCCTCTGGCTAAGACTTACTACTTGTATTTACCCAGACCAGTATAATTTCTAACTGTTTTTTAAACACATGTTCTTATATCCACAGATAAGTATTACTATTAGCTACTTTCATCAAAGATCCTTTTTTTTTTTTTCAGCAAACAGAAGCTACTAGATAGTTACATCTGGTTACAATACAGAGAAAATGTGCATGTAGAGCATCCAGCTCTAACTTACCCATCTACAGCACAACACCTACACCTAAAACTCGAGAAATATCATGAAATGGGAGCAAAAAGATTGTAAGAGTTTAATAACTAGGATACCTTCTATCAGACAGTACCTTCCAGAAACAATAGTGAAGGCAACATCATGAAATCTCAAGAACATGGTTACCTTAATGAGACTTGCATAATGACCAGACTAGTTCACCTGCCAACACAGATGGGAGAAACTTCCCAAAGTCCTCCACCCAATAACAATAATAATTAGAGATTATGAATTCTAGTTAAGGGAAGGGTAAAGAAAGAGTTGTAAGAAAGGATGGAAATAATATAAATACAATACTCATTATGAAATTCTCAAAAACCTGTTTTTAAAAAGAGAATAGCCACATGAAGATTCACTATGACCCTCAACATCATCTTCTCCTTGATCCAAATCCAAGCTTGCAAAGGGTGTTGTTTTTCTTTTAAAAATTAATTACAGCCAGGTGGTGGTGGCACCAGCCTTTAATTCCAGCAGAGAAAGGCAGATCTCTGTGAGTTCATGGCCAGCCTGGGCTTTGGAGTGATTTCCAGGAAAGGCACCAAAGCTACACAAAGAAACCCTGTCTTGAAAAACCAAATATAATAATAATAATAATAATAATAATAATAATAATAATATTTGTGTATGTGTGTGTATGTGTGTGTGTGCCTGCACACACACACACACCCGTGAGCCCTCAAGAGCAAACATGCTTTCCAAGGACTTTCTTTTCACCATGTAACTTAGGTAAGGTTGTCAGCAGGTGCCTGTACTCAATGACCCGTCTCATTAGCTCACTTTTTTGGGTAGCAGAGTAACAGAGTGTGAATGTATTTGAAAGGGAGGTGAACCCAAGTCAACAGGGAACTTGTCTTTCTTATACCTTTCTGGCTTTTCCCCTGATGTTCTGTGAATTGTTCTTGCCTTAAGAAATAAGGAAAAGAAATTTAGAGACTCTCTTTAAAGAACCTTAGCAAACAGTACCTGATTTATCATATAGAGAATCATGTGCATAAATCTGTGTTATTTTACATGAAAATTATGCAGTTTGTGTTTTATCATGATCTAGTACCTCATAAAATGTAATTCATCAACACATTTGCCATTCCCAAGAATTCTGAGCAGATGATGAATGGTGATCCAGCATAATCCTCTACAAAAATAGCACCATACTGTTTAATAAAGTAATCCCATTAACATCCTGGCTCCGTAAACAGTTCCAAATGTGAAGAGGCTAGGCAGACTCCCCAGAAAAATAATAAAAATCCAGGTGAAGTTGCATGGAAACTAGAAGGCATAATGTGGCAAGTTTTACACTAATAATTTATTCCTTTGACTCTTTAGATGATGCATATTAGAGGCCCATTAAGACACATGCATTTCTTGTAATTATTCTTGCCTAATTAGTCCATATTTACAGTTTTGACTTATTTGTTAAAGCAATAATTACTTGGAAGTATTTTAAAATTTTAAGTAGTTAAGGTATTTTTTGTTTATGTTTTTGTTATCAGCTTCCAATTCTATTACATTATGTGCAAGGGAATAATTTTCTGAGCTTAAAACCTTTAAATTTTATGATACATATTGAACTCATTTATGCTATATGAAGATAATGAAATCTCTCTTTCGGTCTCTCTCCTGTGTGTGTGTATATACCTATGAATATGGAGACCAAAGGACAACTCTAGGTGTCATCTTCAAAAATGCCATTCACCTCCTTTAAGTCAGACTCTCTCATTAGCCTGTTGCTCCCTAAATAAGCTAAGCTAGCTGGCGTGTGAGCTACAGGGATTCTATTGTCTCTGCCTTTTATGTACTAGGATTACAAGTGTACATCTTTACACCCAGTGATTTTGTGTATTTGTTTGTGGATATAACTCACGTATTTGAGCTTTTATTGCAAGTGTTTCTCTGACAGAATTCTCCCTCAATCTTAGATACACTTTAAAAGTTCTACATAGTCTGCAAACCTAAATAAAATATTGCAACAAAAGTAAGTATATGTCTACACACACACACACACACACACACACACACACACACACACACAAACACAAATTTACCCTTTGAACCAAATACCAAAGTTACTTATCAAGAAATATCATTAACCAGAATTAATCTTAATCAATTTTACTTATTAACAATGTTGTTATTAGTCTGAGTGAAAGAATATTTTTAAAAATGAGTTATTTCAGTAACATCTAAAAATATGAATAGCAGATTCTTTAAAAGAAAAAGGTTTGATAAAAGCAAGCCATTGCACAGATATGCAGTTTCACAATATTTAAAATTACACCTGGGCCTGACTGTCCTTTATTTGGAATTCTTTTAACTTTTATTGATTCTTTGTGGATTTTACATCATGCATCCTGATCCCACTTTTCTCCCCATCCCTTCACATCTGCCCTCTGCCCCTACAACCTCCTCCCTTAACCAAAGCAAAATTTAAAATAAAACAAACAAACAAATGTTGCTGGAGGGCTTCTCTCCAGGTTCCACCAAACCCCGTAGTCCCACAATCCACTTATAAAATAATCACTCAGACGCTTATATCACTTATAAACTGTATGGCTGTGGCAGGCTTCTTGCTAATTGTTCTTATATCTTAAATTAACCCATTTTTATAAATCTATACCTTGCCACATGGCTGGTGGCTTACCAGAGTCTTTACATGCTGCTTATCCTGGTGGTGGCTGCAGTGTCTCCCTCCTCAGCCTTCTGCTTCCCAGAATTCTCCTCTCTTCTTGTCCCACCTACTTCCTGCCTGTTAACCTACTTCCTGCCTGGTCACTGGCCATCAGTTTTTTATTTATATAGAGCAATATCCACAGCAAACAAACAAATAAAAAAAAAAAACAAGCCCAAAACAAAAACAAAAAAACAAAGAGAAGAATCTCATGGCGGAAGCTGCAGTGTGGCCCGTTGAGTCACACGGTTTACCCTTCAGTCCATTCATCTTTACCTGTAAGTGTTCATTGCTGTGAGTCCTTGGTCTCGTTAAAGGCCTCTGGCTTCTACACTACTAATAATGGGCTTTCACTGGGACTACTCTTGTATATCATGCTGTCCTGTGCCATGGAGATCCTGCAGTTGTGGATCTGTAGATTCATCCTCTTCATATGCCCTAACAATTCATAGATGGAGTGAATAATGGAATGGGCTAACTCATATCCCTGGTTCTGGGCGTGAGTGGTAGATAGGTTCATCAGCCCAGTTTTCCCTCATCCTTTGTTACCCCAGAGAGCTCCCCAGCACTGCCTCTGCTAGCTCACCCATTGCAGCCTGAAGCACGGAGTGGGAACAGTTCTCCTGCTCTCAGGTCCTCAGATGTGCTCAGCCACATTCATACCACCAGGGCTAGCTCTCCTGTTTTGCCCAGGAGAAGTGCAGGCCCTCTCTCTCAATTCCTGTAGCAGGGATACAAGGGTAGTGGGGTCAGCTCTCCTGCTCTTATGCCCTCAGAGCTGACAACAGGGTCAGCTCTAATATGCTGCCCATGCAGGGTGTGGGACCTGTTCTCCTGTGTTCTGCAGCTGGTGAGTGGTGAGGGGCAGGGAGAGTCCTCTCACTCTAGTGACCCTGGGGCCAGCTCTCTCACCTGCTGCAGGTGGTCAGGGGCAGAGGGAGAAGGGCATCTTTCCCTCACCCATGACACCATATGGCAGATGGGGAGGGGAGTCAACTCTGCTTCTCTCATGCCATCAGGACTGGCTCACCTGTGTTTCTGACAACAGTGTCAGCTCTGGTGTCCTGCCCAGGTAAGGTGCATGCCCATGGGGAGGGTTGGGGCCTTCTTTCCCAAGTGCAGGGTCCAGATCTCCTCTGGGGGACAGGACCAGCTCTCCTGCTGCACTATCCAGTGAGGGGCAGGACCAGCTATTCAGGCATCAGTGAAGGGAGAGGCTGGCTCAGCACAGCACAGTTCCTATGAGCCTCTATGCTAACATAGACCATGGACATCATCACAGACTCCAGCTGCAGCAGCACTATGGACCCAGACATGGTCCTTGGCAGCAATTTGTACCTGGATATCACCATGTCCCTGTTGGCAGCATAGGCTACTCAAATCAGTATAGCCACAGTGGCAGCATGGCTCTCAGACACTGACATGGTCTTTGGTGGCTGACAAGAACCTGGTCATCTACATCACCCTCAGTGGTAACAGAAGCCACAGATATCAACTCAGATCCTGGCTACTGGAGGGCCACAGACCTGGCCCTCAGCAGCAGCCACAGCCTGGATGACAGCATGGCCCCTGGTGACAGCACAGGCCACTCAGATCATCATGGCTCTGGTGGAAGCATGGCCCTCAGACACCCTTATGGATTAGCATGAGCCTCAGACATCAACATGGCCCCAGGTGGCAGCTCAGACTTCAGCATCAGCATGGCCTTTGATGGTATCAGGAGCCACAGACACCAACACAGACCCTGGCTATGGTAGAGCCATGGACCTAGACATGGCTCTTGGCAGCAACCCTGGCCTAGATGATACCCTGGCCTCTAGTCAGAACTTTAGATAAGCTTTAACCATTACTCTGAGACTGGCTACAAATGTTACAGTTTATAAGACTTAGCCATTGTTTTAGTTTTCTGACAGAATTCTACCAATGTACCATTGTCCCCTAGACAGCAGGAAGCAATTTTAAGAAAACAACACCCCTCTCCCAAAAGGTTTTATTTTCTCAGGATTATGCATAATTGTCATCTGTTAGGGGTTGGTTATAAGTTGTAATAAGATTGAGGGTTGAATAATAAAGTTTAGACTCAGGATTGTCTTTTGGATGAGAAAAACAGGGAATAGCTAGGACAATAAGGTAAATTATTATATCTACATGTAAACTAATCAGTAACTATCATCTTTAGATAATTTGCATATTGCATATTGATAAAAATGTAAAATTATTCTTCTATTCCTATTTAAGATAATTTGTATATTGATACAAATACAAAACTTTGTCATATTGTACATATGTCCTGTTTAAAATATTTCATATATTAATACAAATGTAAAATTATATGTCATACTGTATGTATGTTCTACCTGTTTAGAATATTTTGTATATTGATATATGTTAAGGATATTGTTGTCATATTGCACTATACATTTCTACCTCTGATTAAGATATTTTTGTATATTGCCACAACTTCAAGATCATTATCCCTATGCAATACATCTGTTTACAGATTGGTTTGAGTTTTTTGTTCTTTTTTTTTTTTTTTTTTTTTTTTTCCTGTTTTTCGAGACAGGATTTCTCTGTGTAACAGTCCTGGCTGTCCTGGAACTCACTCTGTAGACGAGGCTTGTTAATGGACTAGGCATTGTTAATGTATATATTGTTTATACTTATTGTATATGCTTTATCTTATATTAGTTATAAGCTTCCTTTATTATTTAGACAAAAAGGGAAAATGTGGTGATATTGTGTCCCCTGTGGTGGTATTGTGTTCCCCAAAATATTGTGTACTTTAATAAACTTATCTGGGGTCAGAGAACAGAAAAGCCACTAGTTAGGCAGTGATAGCACACACATTTAATCCTAGCATTCCAGAGGCAGAAATCCATCTGGGATCTCTGTGAGTTCAAGGCCACATTGGAAAGAGCCAGGCATGGTGACTCACACCTTTAATCCCAGGAAGCAAGCCTTTATTCCTAGGGAGTGATGGTAGAAAGCAGAAATGTATATAAGGCGTGAGGACCAGAAACTAGAAGCATTTGGCTGGTTAACCATTGGGCTGGTTAACCATTGGGCTGGTTAACCATTGGGCTGGTTAAGCATTAGGCTTTCGAGGAGCAGTTCATCTGAGAGCCATTGGGATGAGGACACAGAAGCTTCCAGTCTGAGGAAAGAGGACCAGCTGAGGAACTGGTGAGATGAGATAGCTGTGGCTTGTTCTGTCTCTCTGACCTACCAGTGTTCACCCCAATAACTAGTCGCCGATTTAATTTTATTAATAAGAACTTTTAAGATTCATGCTACAGTCCCCCAATATGTTGTGCATCCTAATAAAGTTATCTGGGGTCAGAGAACAGAACAGTCACTAGATAGACATAGATGCCAGAAAATGGTGGCACATACACCTTTAATCTTATCATTACAGAGGCAGAGATCCATCTGGATCTCTGTGAGTTCAAAGCCACACTGGAAACAGCCAGGCATGGTGACTCACGCCTTTAATCCCAGGAAGTGATAGCAGGAAGCATAAAGGTATATAAGGAGTGAGGACCAGGAACTGGAATCTTGTTAAGCTTTTAGGCTTTTAGCAGCAGTTATCTTACCACCCGTCACTATTGCTTCCCCAGAGAAAGCTTCTTCCTGTCTAAACTGTGCTTTTATTGCCTTTCTGTTCTGTCTTCTCACTGGCTCTAAGCCCAGCCACATGACTTCTTCATCACTGCCTATCTATACAGACCTCCAGGTCTCTATGGTTGGTACTGGGATTAAAGGCTCGTGTCACCACACTTAGCTGTGTCCTTGAACACACAGAGACTCTGCTTGCCATGTGATTAGATTAAGGATGTGGGCTACCACCACCTGACTTAACGTTTATGGCTCGCTGTGTGACCTCACTATGTGACCTCTGATCTCCAGGCAAACTTTATTTATTAACATACAAATAAAATCACATTTCAGCACAATTTAAAATATCACAAAGCAGGAAAAAACCAGCCACATTTCTACCAACAGGACATCCTCAGTCAAGAGAGAGCTATTTCTTATATACTTACACCTATAAACCTTTCTGTGCCCTGCCATCTTACTCCTTCTCTCTGCCTAGCTACATCACTTCCTCTTTCCACCCAGCTCTACCACTTCAGTCTGTCTGTACAGACCTCCAGACCTATATGGTTAACTAGCACTGGGATTAAAGGCATGTGCCACCACCCCTGGCTCTGTTCCCAGTGTGACCTTGAACTTGCAGAGATCTGGATAAATCTCTGCCTCCCGAATGCTAGCATTAAGGGCAAGTGCTACCACTGCCTGACCTCTATGTTTAATATAGTGTGAGTGGCTGGCTTTTTCCTCTAGTCCCCATCAACACAAGCCCCCTTGGCTACTTCAAGGCCTTGAACCAAGACGTGGACCTTGACAATAGCCGAGGCCCAGGTATCACCTTGAACTCAGATGGTTAGCAGACCATTCATGGCAGCTTGTTTCTCTCCACCTTCACCTCTTCAGATTCTCCTCTCTCCTCAGCCCACAAAGCATTCTGCCTTTCTTTCTTCTATTTCCCCACCCTGTACTTGCTCACCATAATGGTGCCCAACTACCCAGTGCCAGGATTGTGGTTGGTTTTGACTTCCCTGACCAAGAGGTCTGGGGGGAGCCATCTCTGACCTTCCCTCACTTGGGCCTGGAAAGTACAGAGTGGCTTGTGGTTGGTTGTGTGCCCCACCCCCACCCCGGTATGCAAAGGGGTCTGGGAGCCTGACTGTACTTTTAAATTTAACAAAACATTATAATCAAAGACCCAACTGTAAGAACACAGACATCCCAAGGATGATAGTTCCTATCTTTGCTGTCTATTGTCATTCACTGAAAACATCATTTACTACTTCGTGAGTAAAACACAATGATTTTCCTTTCAGGCAATCCAGAGTTTGAAATACTTTTAAAATGAAAATTACAATAGCAATAAATATGACTTAGACATTTGCTCACCATTATCAGTATTATTGCATTTGTAAGATTAGGTTGTGGTAATAAACTCCAAATATGATATCTGATAGTATAATGGATCCATCCTCTTAGAGTTTCCCTCTAACATTTTTATTAATATTCTGTTTCCCAGTATGAAGGTCTTATCCACAGAACTAGAGAAATGCCTCGGTGGTTAAGAGCACTTGCTGCTCTTGCATTGGACCTGTATTCAGTACCTAGCACCCACATTAAATAGTTTGCAACAGACTTTAACTCCAGTTCCAGGAGACCTAGTGGCCTCTTCTGGCCTCTGAAGAAACATGCACGTGTGTGGTGCATCTATCTTCAACCACACATACACACATACTTTTAAATAAAAGCAAATAATAGTAGAAAAAAATTCCAGGACATTGTCAGCTTCAAGAAAAAGAAAGAGCATAACTCCTAGAAACCATACTGGCATAGGAATTTTATTGCAAATATTTTGGAGAACATCTAAATGTGACTTTGTGGGGCATCTGCCATTGGTAAATGATTGAATTACAGGGTATATATTCAGTTCTCATGGAGACTGCCAAATAGTGTCTAAGTGATTGTACCATTTCACACCTCGTTATTACCACATGTACTCCCAAATCCTCACTTATATTTGCTATTTTTCATCTTTCACATTTTAACCCTTCTAGAAGTAGGATAATATTATATTCTTGGTTTAGTTTTCATTTCAATAAAGACTTCTAATGTGGAATAACTTTTATACACTTGCTGGAATTTGATACCATTTTTTTGTGAACCGTCTTTTCAAATTCATTGTACATTTAAAAAAACTGTGTTGGCTGCCTGAATCCTATGGATTTATAATTGTTTTCCTACACTATCCTCTCTGTGCTGGCTGTATATGTTGTTAATGCTTTCTTCCACTTAGGGAGTTGCCTTTTCCTTCCCCCAGTGATGATTACAAGGAAAAGGAGCTTCTAATTTTAACGTAGCTTCATTTGTCAATATTTACTTTTAGTTATAATATTGTGTCTTGATTAATAGATGTTTACCTATTCTAAGACTGTGAAGACACTCTCCAGGTTCCATTCTACATATTGGTTGTTTTATCTTTTGCATTTGTACTTTAAATATGACTGTAACTTTTTTTTTTAAAATCTGGTATGAGATAGGGATTGGCTAAGGTCATTTTTCTGTATTGCTATATAATTTTTTGACACAACTAATGTAAAGATTATACTTCCCTTTACTGAAGTTTACTGACATCATTCTTAAAATTTAGGATATTTAGAAGATTCCCTATTGGCTCTTATTAGGTATCTTTTCTTTGTTCTTGATTCTGCTTTGTCTTATTTATTATATAGTTCATTATCTAGTGTCATAGTTAGGGTTTCTGTTTACCCAAGCACCTTGGGAAATAATGGGTTAATTGTATCCACAGTTCCACATAACAATTCATCATGAAGAGCAGTTAAGGCAGGAACTCAATGTAGGGCAGGAATCTGGAAGCAGGAGCTGATGCAGAGGCCAAGGGAGAGTGCTGCTTCCTGGCTTGCTCAGCATGTTTTCTTATAAAACCCAAGACCACCTGGACCCTCAAACATCAATCATTAATTAAGAAAGTTAAGATAATTTAAGAAAAACTACTGGAAGCATTTTCTCAGTTGAGGTCCCCACCTTTCCGATACCTAGCTTGTGTCAAGTTGACATAAAACCATCCAGCACACCTAGTGTTTTAAATATTCCATATTAATGACATAAAACCATCCAGCACTCTAGTGTTTTAAATATTATACATTAATGTGATGTTTCTGCTATAAAAACATATGAGACATATAGAGGTTTGAAACATTATGAATCTAAGTGTGGCATCAGGGAGATTATAGAATAGGTCATCTCAGCCCAGTGATACCAATAAGACACTCATAATTTTTCAGTTATGTACAGACCAAAAGCATTTGGAAGAATTTCAAATTCAGTTATGAAGTTGAAACAATTAGAGTAAGTATACTGCTGAAATCAGCTGCACTGAAATTAGTCAGAAGGGCCATGCATCTGTATATCTAGGCCCTTCCGCAAGGTTGGCATGCCATATCGTTATTTTCATAAGGCTACAATTCTAAAGCTCTGTCTATTCATCATCATTTCACTGGTGTCAACCTTCCAACACCTAGCTCTTAGAAGGCCAGGCTGTGTGCATAGCACAGCAATTCATCAGTGACTCACCAAAACCCAAACAAACTTGATATGGCTAATTAATTATTTCAATAAAGCTTCAGGACATAAAATCAGCATGTAAAATTTAATTGTATTTCTATACACTAAAAATATTGTTTGAAAAAAAATCAAGGAAACAGTTCTATTACCAATAAAAAAGAGCACAGGCTTATAAATCAGAGAATCAAGAAGGTAAAAGGTTGTATATTACTAACATAAAACATTATATGTTCTTTGACTAATTCTGAACATGAGGCCTTTCATGGAGTGGTTGATATACCCAGTGTCACTCTATTGGAGAAAACTGATTTCCCTCTCCCAGCAGGTATACATGACTTGTTTTTTGTTTTTTTTTTTGTTGTTGTTGTTGTTTGTTTGTTTTTTGAAAAAGAACTTAAAGTTTTTTTTGGGGGGAAGGGAGGAGAAAAGAACTTAAGGAGTAGAAGAATATGATCAAAATATATTTAAACTTAAGAATTGTAGTTGGAAGTTTTCCTGTGTCACATCTGGTCCATAGCCACTTAGACCCAAGTAAATACACAGAGGCTTATATTAATTAAAACTGCTTGGCCATTAGCTCAGGCTTACTACTGACTAGCTCTTACACTTAAACTCAGCCCATTTCTGTTAATCTATCTGTTGCCACATGTTCCATGGATTTACCTGTGTGCCATTACATGCTGTTCCCTAGATGGCAGGCTGGCATCTCCTGACTCAGCCTTCCTCTTCCCAGAATTCTCCTTGTCTACTTATCTAACCTATACTTCCTGCCTGGCTACTGAACAATCAGTGTTTTATTAAACCAGTGTACAAAAGCATGATTCCACAGCATTAGTTTTAAATAATAAAAATATAATAGTATAAACAATGTAAACATATTTTAATGATGGGAAGAAAAGGCTATGAAATGAAAATGTACTCCATATTTTATGGAATTTCTTTAAAAATAAGGAAAAAATTCCTAAAACTCCTCTGAAGTCACAAAATATTGTAAGTAACTCCAACAATCTTGAGGAAGAACAGAGGTGAATGTCTCATACTCTGTGATGCGAAAACTTACAACAAAGCAGCAGCAATCAGCACAGTATGGTACTATTAGACCATAGTCAAATAGTGCAGAGTAGAGAACAAAACTAAATCAAGCCTGATACAAGAAATTGCCCCTTGAAAAGTGTGACAAGAACCCATACTAGTATAACATTAATCCGTTTAACAAATGATGTGGATGATGTGCATATCGAGTGCAAAGGAGTGAATGGTGATTTTTTTAAAACACTCATATCAAAGGGGAAAAAAGGATCACCTTCTGCATCCCATTCTTCTAGAAAATACTTTTCTAGAATTGCACATTAGTACATTAGTACTAATTAGTTAGTACTAACTAGTACTAATTAGTACATTCTGGATTTCAAAGTTTCACTGCCCGACTGACTGAGCTGCACATTGGTTCTACTTCTTTGCTTTCTCCAGTGTGTATCTATCTTACTGTTGAGTTTGAGTTCAGCCTCACAGCCAGGCATAGAGTACAGGGGCTGGGATGGTCTGCCCTAAGCCAGAGAAGATGCAACAGTCCATGCTTCCTTGTACTTCATACATACTCTCTAGTTGTCCTTGCTGAGCTGCTGCTGAGGTTTTTTTTTGTTGATCATTCCCCAACCATTACAATGGATGTTTTCATCCTGGAATCAAGCATGTATATATCACTTTGAAAATAGGTACCAACTCTAGGGAATCTCATGGGTAAATCAGTTGTGGGTTTAAGTCCACAAGACCAGCTATGCCCCAGATTCCAGCCTTCCTCATCCATGTCAGGGAAGGCATGGGGATGAGCCAGGGGACATTCTTTAGGCACCAGCCAGGTCATCAGGATCTATGCAAATATTCAATTCCCATCATATTAAGCCTATCCTCCCATACATTTGAGTTGTCTTTAAAGTCCAGTGCCTGATGTCTTTTTGACTATAAGGCATCTTCAGTCCCTTCAGTACCACATATCAGGGATTCCTGTTCACATGACAGGTAATATCACTGAAGCTCCTAATGTACATGATTTTATATTTTAATTAATTTGAATCTATATGTTAGAATCTAATTTTTATTAAATAGTAAAAAGTAAATCCAACTCAAAAATGCATTTTGGACTTGCATAAAATACATGAAATTCTACTGTCTTTGTCAGTATTCTACTGATATGATGAGATACCATGCCTTATAACATAAAGCAAGCATGGGGCTGGCTAACAGTTTCACAGGTTTAGTCCATTTTCATCTTGGTGAGAAGGCTGGAAGCATGCAGGCAGACATGGTGTTGGAGAAGTAGCTGAGAGTTCGACATCATGATTCCCAGGAAGCATGAAGAGGAAAGTCACTGGACCTGACTTGGGCTGTTGAAACCCTGAAGCCCACCCGAGTCACACATTTCCCCTAACAAACCACACCTTCTAGTCCCTCTCGGTTAGCACCACTGCCTAAGGACCAAACATTCAAATACGGTAGACTCTGGGGCCATTCTCATGGGAATCACCACACCTATACACTTGAGAGACAGCTCGGCAGCTAAGAACACTTGCTCTTGAGGATGAGAGTTAATATCTCAGCACTCATATAACAAACCAGGTGATCTGGAAATGCCAGTAACTACAGCTCCAGAAGATCTAATACTGTCTTCTTGCCTTTGGTCATGCACAGGTACAGACACACACTTGCACATATACTCACTACACACACACACACACACACACACACACACACACACACACACACGCATACACACATATTGATAATAAATAAAATAAGTATTAAAGACACGAAATTGTAGAATTAACAGAAGACAATATAGCAGGAAATTCCATGAAATCAATCATGACAAAAATTTGTGATGTCCAAAGCAACGGAGAAGAAGGGAGCCACACTCAAATAAGAATCCTTGCTGTACCACAGGAAACATTCCTCAGAGTAAAAGCAAACAAACAAACAAAAAAAAACCCCACAAAACCACCTATATATACAGGAAGTTCATGTCTGATAAATGGTCAAATATTATATATACATATACGTATATATGTAAGCACAACAGCACAAAATAAGTAATGTGATTAAAAACTAGGCATCACAATCAAATAGACATTCCTTCAGAGAAGATGTACAAATGGACAGTAGGTATGTAAATAGACAACTTAACTGAGCCAGTTCTCTGCCCCTAGGATTGAGTGTTGATTCAGTTCGGTTTATTTGGTACATAAAATAACAGCAAAAACTTTAAGATTTTAGTAGAGCTAGAATAATGTGTTTTGGTAAGAAAATAAAAAATTTTAAAAAAGAATGGCAAGATAAAAAATATAAATTTTAAAGGGTACTTAATATCACTAGTCAGGATAAAAGCCAACCTACCATGCAACAATATGATATTATCACAGACACCTAACTGTAAATGTAACCAACTGTCTTATTAAATAAGAAACACAGAACCAATGTAGAAGAGAAAGCCAAGAGGTCAGAGCTCAGAGCTAAAATCTCACCCTTCTTCCTGCTGTGGTCCTAGCTCTCCGAAAGAGAGCTACTTCCTGTGTGTATGTCTTTTCATAGTCTTTTTGTTCTGTCTTCTCATTGGTTGTAAACCCAAACACATGACTGCCTTGTCACTGTCTGTATGTACAGCCCCCCAGGTCTTAAAGGCGTATGTCTCCAATGCTGGCTATATCCCTGAACACACAGAGATCTACCTAACTCTTCTACCACGTGCTGGGATTAAAAGCATGTGCCACCACTGCTACACTCTTGCTCTAATAGCTCTGACCCCCGGGCAACTTTATTTATTAACATAAAATCAAAATCACATTTCAGTACAATTAGAATACCACCACACCTAACAGTGGACAATATCAAATGGCAAAAACTAATTGCAGCAGTCTTTGGAAAAGGTTTGGGCAAGAATTAGAGTGGCTTTGTATCTCTCTGGTCGAACTTGGAATTGGCATAGTCTTAATGGGAAATATAATGTCTTCTAAAATGTGAACCTCACAAACCTAGTTTTCAGTGTTTATTCCCACCTCATAACAAACAAAAAGAAATAGTGTAAGTCTAAGCAAAACATTTGTAATAGCACTGTTTTTACAGAATGAACTACAATTGCAAAAATATGGAAACAGGAATGTCATGGGGAGGATTGTTGATCTCTCTGTCTCCCTGTCTCCTTCTCTGTGTCTCTATTTTTTTTGTCTCTGTCTTTCTGTTGATCTTTCTTCTACTCTCTCTAAGTTAAGTTACAAAGTAAAAGCAGTTTCTGTAATATCAAAATGTAAAGAGAATTTGTTAGCAAGAAGTTATCAAGGAAGAGAGAATTCAACACACACACACACACACACATACCCGCCCTTTCCATTTAATCAAATCAATGGTTTGGGAGAAGATGCATGGTACTGTAGAGAACACAGTGATATAGTTAAGACACTTCAACTTTCTTGCTATTTTAATGAAAAAATAGGCTGACCTTGACAATAGTATTGTACAGAAAAAAATAGCTGTCTTAGATTTTGAAAAAGAATAATGCAATAAAAGCACAGTTACTTAAAAGTTTATAATTTTTTCAGATAAACACTACAAAATAAAAAAATGCATTTTTGTCATTAAAATGCATTCATTTAAGAATATACAAATGTTTCTAGCCAAGATAGTCCCTAATTAAGGCACCAATTACTACAGTTTTAAATTGTGGTGGCTTTTATTTTTTAACGCTTTCTATGAAAGCTGAAGGACTTATTTGAGTCTTTTATTTAACGCTATTGCTTTTTTATACTCCAAAGAAATTTAAAGTGCAATCAAGTTCCTTATTCAATTCAAGCTATTGTAGGGACCACAGAAGCTCAATTAAAACCTCAGCTTTCCATTAATCAGTTGTCTGGTAATTACCACACCTTGTCTATTGTATCCTGCTCACTCCCATAACGTTCTCTCAATAGACTCAAGCACTTGGAAGTGGCCCTTCTGACAGAAAGAGCCTTGATGTGCTTTGTAGAAAGCAGTGTGTTGAAGTGTGGCTCTTCTAAGACTAATGCTTTGAAGGAATGACCTGGCTAATTAATGGTGAATTCCAGGAGAAATCCTGTTCCTGGTGAAGTGCTTGTGACATCCACATTAATACTAAATGAGCCCATCAGAATTAATGTCCTTACAACAAATACCAAAGGAGTTGAGATGATGAGGTTATTACTGTAAAGTGTTATTCACAAAGACAAAGGGACTGAGACTTAAAAGACAATCACAATGATTTGTTTCTGAGGTTGGACCTGATGGAACCCTTATTTATTAAATAAAATGATGCACAATAAATACTCAGAATATTTTATGCATAATTAATTTCATTTACAAATGTGAACATGAGAGAAAATTGAAATGTCTAAATTCCATGAAAATATCTAATAGCCCACTCATGCCAGCAAATTTACCACTTATTTATTATTATTTACTTATGTGTCTATCTATATGTTTACCTATTTATTTGGTACAGCATCTCACCAGGCTGGACTTGAAATCAGAGAGATTCTCTAGCCTCTGCCTCCCAAGTGCTAGGATTTAAGATGTGCACCACCACGTCCAGTTAAGCATTACTTTAAAAATATAAGAAAACTGAGGAGATTCGTGTGAATGCTTAAAGCAATGCCTCCTGAACATTCAATTTATGATTGAATTTAAAAATAAAACTTCAACTACTACAGAATGCTGTTTCTTAGGCTGTTTCACCACTCTAAGAATTTATGACAGAGAACAACAGAGGGAAGCAACTTTCCCTCTTTCCCTCACTCCCACTGGAAACAGAGGCCCTTCACTGCTAACCACTTTGACCTATGGCTCTCAGTCAAGGACATTTTTTTTTTCTATTCTAAAAGATTCATTTAAAAAAAAATATGCATGCATGTGTGTGTCTCTGTGCTGGTTCTGTTCATATAAGAACAGTGCCCAAGGAGGCCAGATGTAAATGTCAGATCCCCTGGAGCTGCAGTTACAGGCAGTTATGAGACACCTCACATGAGCTCAAGGAACTAGTCTTCTGTAAGGACAAGAAGCACTTTCAACTTTAGAGCCATTTCTCCAGCCTTAAAGCCCCCCCCTTTTTTTTTTAAAGAAAATGCTTCTTGAAAACAAATTTTGAATATGTTTGATTTCCATGTTCTTAACCAAAGGTTCTAAAAATATTTCATATTTATATCAAAGCCTTATCCTGTTAATACACAAAATAAATGAGAAGCTTTCAACGATTCTCAAGCTTCTGAGAGTCCTTGGCTTTTTAATTCAGTACAAACTGTAGTCTGTGTCCCTTTTGTATTTTAAGGTATCATCCAAGTGAACTTTGTTCTGTAGAGTCTGATGAGAACAACATGTGGCCTCCAACGCTTTCACCTTTAACCATGCTCACATATATAAGTCAAATTCAAACTCCTAATGTAGCTATGATTACTTTATCATAGGCCACGCTAAAAGTTATATTCTATACAATTAAATTCTAGTACTTAAAACTTTACATGCGTGCTTTCTATACTAGGCTTCCAATTGGCATCCGAACCTTGCTAGCCTTTGATTTTTCCCCCTTTGGAGACAGGGTTTCTTTGTCTAGCTTTTTACCTTTCCTAGAACTCACTCTGCAGGCCAGACTGGCCTCAAACTCACAGAGATCTTCCTGGCTCTGCCTCCAAGTGCTGGGATTAAAGGCGTGCACCACCACTGCCTGGCAAGCCTTTGAATTTTTAAGGCAGTACTTTCTACCAATGTTAAAGTTTTTGAAGTTGAATATTCCTGGTATACTCATGTGTGAACATTCCATCCCCAAATGGTGGTGCTGTTTGGCAGGCTGTAGTGTTTTGAATGTGAACAACCCCATAGGCTCGTGTGTGTGTGTGTGTGTGTGTGTGTGTGTGTGTGTGTGTGTGTGTGTAGTGAATACATATTCACATACTATATATTCATATTATATGAATTTATAGGTATTATTTGATGATGAAAAAATATATTTGAATATTTGATCTCAAGTTGGTAGTTAGGGAGGGTTAGGAATTGTGACCTAATTGGAGTAGCTGTGGTCTTGATGACGGTATGTCACTGGGGATGGGCTTTGAGGTTTCAAAAGCCCATGCTAGGCCCTGTCTCTGCTCTATATTTGTCCCTCTGTCTCTATCTGTCTGCTGTCCATTTGTTGAACAGGATACAAACTCTCAGCTACTGCTTCAGTACCATTCTGTCCTGCCACCCTGCTCCCACCATGGTGGTCATGGACTCACCCTCAAAGACTGTAAGCAAGCCTGAATCAAGCGCTTTCTTTTTTATAAGCTGTCTAGGTCATGACATCTATTCACAGCAATAGAACACTAATTAAGAGAGAGGTTTTGAAATCTTTAGATGCAGCTCCCTTCTGGAGGAAGTTGCTCACTGGGATGATTTTAAAGATTGTAGCCTGGCCCTACCTCCAGCCTGAGCTCTCTGGTTTCTGGTCTTTCCAGTTCTCAGAAATTCATCTCACTCTCCTGCTGCCACAGCTGTGATCTCTCCCAAGGAAGTGCCTGTTCTATCATGAAAAGTGTCCTTTAGCTCCTAAACCATTAGCCATGTAAACTCTTTCTGTCTTTGCTTGTCTCTACCTGGTATTCTCCAACAGTAATGACAAAAGTAACCACTACAATAAATAATTTGAGTCAGAATAACATGTACCACAGCTCTATAGTGCAAACCTTCACCATCAAAAGAATAATATTTACAACATAACTCTGTTTATTAGTACAAGTATCTAGAATATAATGAATGTTTAATTAAGAATATGTGTTAATTGGATTAACAGAAACAATCCCTACAATTGGCCAGGGGATATTCACCCCTGTCATATGTTATTATTTTTGTGTTGGAGAATTGCTATGATGAGCTTTAGTCAAAATATGTAACAATGCTTACTGACATATTCTATAGTAAATGTTAAGTAGTTCACTATAATACAATTCCTGCCTCATCATGAGCTCGCTAAGGTTTCAAAAATAGAGGTTATTTTATAGCTTTGATTATGCCAATTTTTATGATGGTTCAAATTCATTTTAAATTTAAGCCAATACTTTGATTTTTTTCTTATTAAAAATATTCTTAACTGTAAAATAGTTTAAAACTTAATTTCAAGAATTAAAGTGGGTTTGTATCTTTCATTTATATCAAATGAAACATAACTAGTAGATTGTCTTGTCTCCGGTAAACAGGACTTTCCTTTATTGTTAAAGGACAAACAGTTTTATAAGACTATGTGGCATGAATCTTAAAGAATCTTATTAATAAAAACAAACCTGAGCCAGGTATTGGAGTGAACACTGAATGATCAGAGAAGCAGAACAAGCCACAGCTACCTCACCTTGCCAATTCCTCAGCTGATCCTGTTTCCTCAGACTGGAAGCCTCTGAGTCCTCACCCAAATGAATCTCAGCTGAATAGTTGCTGCTCAAAGCCTGAAAGCTTAACCAGCTAAAAGCTTCTAGTTTCTGCTCTTCACGTCTTATATACCTTTCTGTTTTCTGCCATCACTCCCTGGGATTAAAGGCTCACTTTCTGGAATTAAAGGCATGAGTCACCATGCTTGGCTGTATCCTTGAACACACAGAGACCCAGGTAGATCTCTACCTCTGGAATACTAGGATTAAAGGCATGTGCTACCACTGCCTATCCTCTATGTTTAATATTGTGGCTGTTCTGTTCTCTGACCCCAGATAAGTTTATTAGGATGCACAATATTTTGGGGAACACAATTACCACCACAAGACTATGTCTGTCAAACAGGACAATTTTGCTCAAAATTGAGGCTATTTATCAGAAGATTTTTCTTCTTTTTACTTATTTCCAATTTTAACATCATCTTGAACAATTATCTATCAATTATTGATTATAATCAATTATTAACTATCATTTATCTAACTTGTAAACCTAGTCCACATATTCTTGAATTATCCTTGATGTGATGAGTTAATGAAAAGCCTATTAAGATATTTTCATCACCACAGTAAATTCCATTCATTAAAAAAATAGATTAAATCATTTACTTGTAAAAATAGCTCTTTCTCCAGTTTTTCTCTTTAAAATTTAAAAATTAATTTTTGAGAATGTTATACATGAGCACTGTATTTACATGATTTCTGCCTATATCCCCCTCACTTCTTCCATGTCCCATCCCCACTCTCTATTATGCTTTGTTTTCATTTCCACTGTCACACTCCACCTGCTCCCAGCTGGACAGCCACCACTCACTGTCTGAGCACTTCTCTGCACCTAGTCTTACTCCAAATAAACTTCTGCTGTAGTTGGCTGTCAAGCTAATTTTATGAAATATGATTCTTTAATGCCTTTGCTGATCATAATGAGTCATTGCTAATCAAGACAGAGTTCACTGTTAGTTTTCCAAAAACAGTCCCATGTGATTATTCTGGGTGCTTGTCCTGCAAGGTCTAGTGATGTCATGTAAACTAGTGTGCACAACCTATACCTTCATCATCCTTTCCATTTAGAGTCAGCGCAATCTGCCTTCCTTTCAGACATCTATTACTAAGTACCTCAAACTGCTTCTCTCCTAGTCTTCCCTAGCCTTAACGCTGTCAATGTATCTACTTAAGTGAACAGAACAATAGATGAGAAGAGTTATGCTTCTTTTTTGGCAAATGTGGACATATTATCAAGTAGGATGAGGAACTTAGCTCCTAGCAAAATATCGTGATGAAGGAAAAAAAAAAACATACTAGAGTTTAGTAGCTTGTATACCTCTAATAGTATATAAATTTCTGTAAATATAATGTGCAATTGAGAAACTCACAGCAATCTAAAAAACAACCTAGTAAAAACAAAACAAGAACAAAAACATAAAAAGCTTTACCTTGTAAGTTGATGATAATGATAAAAGCAAAATATTGTTACTACAATTTAAAAAGCCAGTTATTGTACCCAAAGAGTGAAGGAGTATATAAACAAAAGAGAGAAAAGGTAAAAGAAAATACACATAAAGATAATATTTTAATCTCTGAAATTAATTACATAATGATGTAAATTGTCCAGATATTCCCTGGGGTTGTAAACACAGACCAGGTACGACCACCTTGCATAATCCCAAAAATCCACTACTGTGCACTGACATCCACTTTGGTCACTCATGCTATAATTGTCATTTGAATTTGCAGAGCACAGGGAAGACTCAGTGGGACCAGACCCCACAGAGGGCAGCAGCAAAAGACCTATTCAGTGGATGAACTGAAAATAGAGCCTCTCTCATGCAATATTCCTTTTAATTGTATTCCTTTTTGTCTTCTACTATTTATAATGGACCAACTCATGGTTCCCCTAATGGCATTCATGTCTTAAAACTTAGAATATAAAGCCTTGTAATTATGTTTCTCTACTCTACAAAATAGAATCTGTTGGACTGACTGGGAATTTTGAGGTGGAGAGTTTATCCTATATAATTTGTTTGTGCCTAATGTAATAACCAGAGCTCTTATGGGAGTGAGAAAGAAGAATCAGTTAATGGCAGATGACATGATAGAAATAAAAGATCAGAGTGGTGAGGAATGTGGCCATGAGCCCAGGCTCGCAAATAGCCTCTAGACATTGAAGAAGGCACATCAATGGATTCTCCGTTGGGAGCCTGTAGAAGTAAACAACAGTGCTGATACTCTGACTCACAGCCAACAACTCTACCTTTGCTTTGACTTCTTAAAATACATTAGGAGTGTTTGCTGTTTTTAGTCACTAAGCCATAGTGGGAATCTTACAACAGCAATAGAAAACTAATACATTGCTTGTCAAGTATTGATACTCCTCCACTATAGACTTTAAGGGTTCAGAGATAAATGTGATACAGCACCCACTTGCTATAAGGCTACAATTTAGCATTTCCTTTTCAGCTATAATATTTTGGAGAATTGTATACCAAATTTGTTTGAAAATTAAATCAACAAAACATCCTCAGTCAGGGTATTAAAAGGCATGTAAGTAGAAGATTGAGTTGATATAACAGGAAAATAACTGTATAAATTTTAATGGCACATGAAAGACGTGGTAAATTATTATCCATGATTTTTGGAATAAAAAAATCTACTTATGAGTACTTCTTAAATCATGAATTCCTTAGATATTAGTCGATTCTTCTGTCTTTGAGAGATAGTTGGCTTTGTCCACTGATCACAGATTCCTTCTGGGATCAGGGCTTTTTTTCTAAATTCTACCACATCATGGTTTATTCCTGTTGCTTCCTAAGGTTACAGGTAGGTTCTTAGGATTCTGAAAGTGTACTATCCCATTTGTTTTTACTCAGGCTTGAATTTGGAGGTCTACTTTCATGAGCAACTGTATTCACTTTAGCCATTGCTGTGTCAAAACACCAGACAGAAGCCACTAAAGAGATGAGAGGTTCATCTCAGCCAATGGTTTCCGAGCAATTTCAGTTCACTGCAGCAGGGAAGACAGGGTTCAGCTTCTCCCATAAGGGGCTGTGATGGTTTGAATAAGAATGGCCCCCATAGACTTGTATATTTGAATGCTTAGTCATTAGGGAATGACACTATTTATAAAGATTATAAGGTGTGACCTTATTAGGAGGAAGCATGTCACTAGAGGTGGACTGTGAGGTTTCAAAACTCCACAGGAGTCCCAGTCTCTCTCTCTGCCTATAAAACAGAAGGTAGCTGTTAGCTACTGTTCCTGTGCCTGCCTGTTCATAATCCTCGCCACAAAGATAATGGATTAAACCTCTGAAATTTTAAGTAAGCCCCAGTTAAATTCTTCCTTTAATAGGAGTTGCTTGGGCCATGATGTCTCTTCACAGCCAGAGAACACTGACTAAGACAGAGGCTAAGGCTCTTCTGATCTGATCTACCAGGAAGCACGGAGCCTGGGGCAGAATCCAAACCTGCAAAGGCTTTGCCTACTGAACTAATTACTCTAGCCAGGTCCAAACTGTCTGAAACCTCCAAATTGCAGTGCTAGATGGCAGCTGAGCACTCAAAACATGAGCCTGAAGCGGAGATCTCAGATTCAAACCAAAACTGCAACTTTTTTTTTTTTTTTTTTTTTTTTTTTTTTTTTGTAAAAGCTAAGCTTCCTGGAAAAACATGACATTGTTCCTCTTCAGAATTACTTGGCAAGATGATAAGCAGATTGCTGTTTGGTAGAGAGCATTAACTAAAGCATTTGGTATATGACTGCACAAAAGGACAGTGGAGTCAAGTCAAGGAAGGAACTGCCACCACATCAGGATCAGATGACTGACAAACTAGCAACACATGTCAGCGGAGGACACACAGCAGATGAACCACAGGTGCAGTGAACTGGCAGCTTAGTGAATTATGCCCAAATATTCACGTGTGTGTGTGTGTGTGTGTGTGTGTGTGTGTGTGTGTGTGTGTGTGTTTGTGTGTTTGTGTGTGTTTGTGTGTGTGAGTTTGTGTGTGTATGTGTGTGAGAAACAGAGAGAGAGAGAGCAAGAGAGAGAGAGAGAGAGAGAGAGAGAGAGAGAGAGAGAGAGAGAGAGCTACAGTGTAAGGGAGGAAAAGGAGGAAAAAGAAGTAGAAGGAAAGGAAGAAGAAAGGGAGAGACAGAGGCATGAGTCACATGAGTCGTGTATACAGAACACGGGGTTAGTTTATGTCTCCCCTTGCCTTTCTATTTCTTTCTTCTTTCTGATTCCTGTGACACTGTGATTCTTGTGAACTTCCCTGTTTAGTTGAAGTCAGTTAGTACTCTATGAGAGCAGCTATGTACCTGAGAAATCATCTTTCTGTGAAGTGATGTGGGCAAAGTTTCCTGATAATTTTTAACCTCCATCTGGTTAGGTCTTTTCTGATGTGAAACAGGAGCCCATTGAGGATAGCCTAATAACAGCTGTTTGTCCAAGCTATGAGGAATAGCATGAGATTTCTTTGGTCGGTTGAGGTTCTGAATTTTGGCACTCTTTTAGACTACAGGGTAGCCCTTTGTTTTGCAAAAGTCCAATTCAAAGAAATGTCTGAATTTTTGTAGTACTCTCATATACCAGGAAACACTAAAAGAAATAATCATTTGTTAAGTTCCAAGCAACTGTGGCTCCAAATAGAGAAAACTACTGAAGACCAATTTGGGTAGTTTATCGACTAAAATTCAATTTTAATTATTTTAGCTTCTTTAAAACCTTCAAAGAGAAATTGATAATTGTACTGTAAAATGCTTTCAGTTCCTGACTGAAATCTCTCTACATATCTCTAAACTTCTATTTTTTACCTAATCTACATTCACTTTCAATGTTCCTGATCCCTTTTCTCATTGTCTATAGGTCCGTGTTTCCCGGTTGTTCTTTCCAAGAGACTCTCATAGATGTCCAACTCTTCTGGTTGTCTTTTTCTTTGGTTTTGGTTACCATAACCACCCGCAAAAGAAACACATCATGACAAACCCTTCAGGTGCCAATGGTAGCAGGAGATGAGGTCCCAGTTGGAGGAGAAGATACTGATGTCATTTGTGTATTAATACTATGAATGCTCTAAAACATAATGTCATTGGATTTCTTAAATTATGGTCAAAATGTGATCCGTGTAATAGTATCAAGAGACGGAAGCATGTAAAGCTTCCTAAAAAGTCTAAAGGGAAATGACAGTTAAAGAAAGAAGTAGAGAAGCAGATATAAGACAAAGACCTTTGGAGGAGAAGGAGAAGTGATGAACTGCTTTCTATAAGTTCAAAGTTGGAGTGATACATGATAGAAATGCTCTAGAGATCTTTAACACAGGGTGGTCTGTGGTGGTATTGTGTTCCCCAAAATATTGTGTACTCTAATAAATTTATCTGGGGTCAGAGAACAGACAGCCACTAGATACAAAGGCTAGAAAATGGTGGCACTCACACCTTTAATCCTAGCATTCCAGAGATAGAAATCCCTCTGGATCTCTGTGAGTTCAAGGCCACATTCGAAAAAGCCAAGCATGGTGACACGCCTTTAATCCCAGAAAGCCAGCCTTTAATCCCAGGGAGTGGTGGTAGAAAGCAGAAAGATATATAAGGCGTGAGGACCAGAAACTAGAAGCATTTGGCCTGGTTAAGGTTTTGGCTGGTTAAGCATTCAGGCTTTTGAGCAGTAATTCAGCTGAGACCCATTCCAGATGAGGACTCAGAGGCCTCCAGTCTGAGGAGACAAGACCAGCTGAGGATCCGGCGAGGTGAGATAGCTGTGGCTTGTTCTGTCTCTCTGATCTACCAGCATGGAGCCCAATAACTTGCCTCAGGTTTGATTTTATTAATAAGAACTTTTAAGATTCCTGCTACAGTTGTCCTTGGGGTAATAGTATTATATCATATGTTGGAAATTTACTAAAAAGGTAAATATATGGTTGTGCATTTGATTTCTTTTATTTTACAAAAATAAAATATTACTACATCTTTAAAAATAGTGTGATCATAGGGTAGACCTAGCATTTTCAGGTATCATTTAAAACCAGTGGAAATTAAAATAGAAGACTTTTAAAAAGGAAGATATTAACATGAAGAAAAGACAGTAAGTTAATTCCTTTGGTTGCAATTATCTTTACTTGTAGAGGAAACAAACCCTGAACCATTGCAAAGAAAAAAGATTTTTTTGTTTGTTTTAGGTGCTAATCCACCCTGCAGTAAGTGCACAGTAAGAGAGCAAGTTATGCAAAGGACCGAAATCTGAGTGCACCACAATTTTTAAGTTCCCAGAGTTGTTTTCCTACTTAACTGTTATATGTTATATATCATGGTTTGCTAAATGTTAGCATCACTGTGACCAATACTGAATTCCTGATATTCCAAGTGAGATCCACAAACACATGTTTCAGAAAACAATTTAAGGAAAAATATAAAATGTAATATGAATTGCTAAACAGTCTTGTTAAAAAAAAAAAAGCCCAGAGCCAGAAAACTGAGAGGCCAGAGGAATAGGACAAACCACAGACAACCTCACCTCATAAACTCCTCAGTCTCCAAAGAGACCTACTTCCTGTATACCCAATCTATATGCCTTTCTGTTCTGCCATCTCACTTCCTCTCTCCACCCAGCTATATCATTTCCTCTTCCTGTACAGCTCTGTCACTTCCTGTCTGTCTGTACAGAACTCCAGACCTCCAGGGTTAGTGCTGGGATTAAAGGTATGTGCCATCATGCCTGGCTCTGTTCCTAGTGTGGCTTTGAACTCACAGAGATCCAAATGGATCTCTGTCTCCCAAAATGCTAAGATTAAATGCATGTGCTACCATTGCCTGACTTCTATGTTTACTATAGTGGCTGACTTTTTCCTCTGATCCTCAGATAAGCTTTATTAGGGTGTACAATATATTGGGAGACACAATATATCACCACAATAAAATATGCTCAAGGTCTTATTCTATAGGATTATTAGAGAATGCCATGTTGGGAAGTGATCTGAGGGCATCATGTCCAACAGATCAATTCATACTTGAAGAATTCCAACAATATCACAATATAGTTACGAACACTTGTTTATGCTCTTGAGACTATAAATTTTCCCTAAATATAAGTTACATTTAAATTATTATTCATAGTTTTTCTAAAAAAAATGAATTGCAAAGTAACTGAATATTTTTAAGTAAACAAAAGTAATTAAAAGTGAATGTAAAAGCCTCCAAAATAATTTACATCTGATATTACCATAAAATTCTAGAAACATAGTTTCTATATAATTCAAAATATAAAAGTCAGAGTAAAAATGTTTTCTATTACATTTACATTTTCACAGGTAATTATAAAACATTTGATAATTTTTAAAGCACTAAACTCATAAATAGACCAATAAATTTTTTATGTGCTTAACAAATAAAAGTCAGAATCAACAGTCCTTCAGTGACTGATTAAATAAAACCTAGCTATTGTCAGTGATGAGGAAATGAAGCCAGAATGGGCTGAAGAAACAATACCAAATTTTACATAAATGTAGTAAAATCTAATCAGAAAGGATTATCCATGTTTGTTGTTGGCATGATTCTACAATAAGCTCCCATAGTCTCTGCATTTACCAGCTGTGAAGTTTTTGGCATTTAGCTGTGAAAAATATGGGAAACACAGACACTCAAACATCTATTGTCATTCACATGTTACTGATGTCCAGCAGGGCAAGGTAAGTTCTATTAAGTCCACAACCACCAGTGCCTTGCCAACATATCCTAAGTCAGGGTATATCTGCCTAAAGGGAGCATTGCAAAGCATTGAATCCCAACCATCTATCTATTGTTGCTGACATTTATTTTGTACCTATATATAACAAATGGCATCAAGCTTACCCATGTCTGTCTGTTAATAAGTTGCTTATGATATGTTTTTGTAACCTCAAGCAACATTATTAATTTAATTTTTAAAGAAAAAACATAGAAACAAAGATTAACTAAGTAAAGGGTAATATATGTGTTCTATACGTGTATTACAACCATCTATTTTGTAGTTACTGTACATATTAGAATTACAAATTATTTATAGATTTTAAGAGATTAGAGTACCAATAACTAAGCAAATGTCATTTTTTTTTTCAGAAACACTGGTTAAGCTTCCCAGCATCTAGCAATAGTGGTAGCATAATGACATATTTTTCTTGGACATTTTTCCTTTTTGAGAGGAAATGGTTTGTTCATTTTGCTAGAGTATATTTTTTGAGGAAAATTGCAGACATCAGTTTTGTGTTCAGGCTTGCAAACAACATGATGTGAGATGCACTTAGACTCTTCTAGCCTTAGCTTCTTCTAATAGAGCAAAATTGTAACAGTCCCTTCTGAAACCACACAGGCATGGTCTTGGGAGAGAAAACAACAGTGGTGGAGATAGAGTGGTGTCACAATGAGACTAGAATTTTCAATTTAATATTGGTACCTTGAAAAGAAAATTGTCACTATAAGGAGATGCATGATAATACACTGTCTTATTTTTAATCTATTCTTCACTTAAAAAAAAACTATCAGGGATCTTTAGCTCATTATGTGGCACATTCTAGAAAATGAAAGAAACGAAACAGTCACAGAAAAAGGCCATGTATATATAAACTTGAACAATGGGGATGGTGAAATGGGTTTGGATAATGCATGTGTAATATAGGTTTGCCATATTATAAAAATCTGTGAACTTGGAAATTTTACAGGAATATATAAAATTCTTAATAGAAATTCCCCAAAGCTCAGAAACTTCTCAGCATGATATGTAAAATCAGGAGCAAGAAAAAGCAAATTTAATGATGGGATTTCTCATGTCTGAAATTGAGATCCTAAGTTAGCTCTTATTAGTGACATGTTTAAATGGAATCATAGGAGGAATAATTACTGTAAATCCTTGTCTTGCTGTCTTTATTCTTTATATTCATTCCCTTAAAGAAAAGTGAATAAAATTTATTCATTTATTTTCTCTCCCCCCTCTCTCTCTCACACACACTGTATCTTCCAATATAAATTCAAGATTTTAATATAATTTTTCTGAAAGCGATGTACTGTGCTAGTCACACTACCTTTGGTAACAAAGATTTTTTTTAAATGTAGATTATCACCTG
This sequence comes from Peromyscus leucopus, assembly GCF_004664715.2. Taxonomy (NCBI): domain Eukaryota; kingdom Metazoa; phylum Chordata; class Mammalia; order Rodentia; family Cricetidae; genus Peromyscus; species Peromyscus leucopus. The sequence goes on along the minus strand of NC_051068.1, from coordinate 121,233,797 downwards.
CTTCTAGAATCCAGATCTCCAATGGCTGAGTCAAGGACAACTAGTGTAAACTCCCTGTATTAGTTACCTCAAACTTAGTTTATGTTTTCCAAGGAGGATGTGGAAAAATGGTACTGCTAAGATTCTTCAAATAAGTCTGTGGGACTGAGTAATGAATAAAGTTACAATTTCTTTTAGGTCAACTTTGCCCAAGCTCTTTGTGCTGTAATATTATGAAGATAAATCATCACTATTAACTTAAATGGACTTGAAATCACCTAAGAGACTCAGACAGAGGTAGATGTGTGAGGTTGTTTCCAAAGAAGTCACTGGTCACCAGTTCCACCCCATGAACTAAGGAATATAAAGGGGGAAGAGAAGAAGCCAGCCAGGTTAGCACTCAGCTTTCTCTTCTTGGGAACACAGATGTAACAGGACTGGCTTCTTTACCCCTACTCCCTCGGTGAAGCATCATCCCAACCCATATATATTGAGTTTTTTTTTTTTTCTTCTTACTGTTTATGGCTCTACTACTCACTAGTTACTACATTTTATTTTTGGTGGGCCATTAATTAAAATTTACTACATGTGTTGTTCTAGTCTCCCAGAGGAGGTGAGGTCATGGAAAGCGATATTCTTTCAGTTTATATATTGAAGTTCCACAAAGACCTTTGGAAGGTAGATAAATAACTTCATAGAGCTCTTAAAAGAATGTAGGTAACGACAACAATAGAGAATGTGGCAGCACTTGATAAGTTTTAGCTCCATCCTAAATCTGCTAAGATGAACATTCACAAGGATCAGTTAACTCAGTGGTGAGGACTGCCACCAAGCTAATGCCATAACTATAATTCCTGGCAGTCAATGAAAAAATACACTCCAAATAAAATTTATTTCTGCAAAATAATTCCAATGCCATGCACGTGCCACAGATATTCTACTTGGGTCATTTTCTTTTTACACCATATATCTGCTGTTAAACTCCAGAAAGTACTCAAGACAAATTGGCCCAATGTTTACTTGATAGTTTCCATCTGAACAGAAAAAATTATTATATTCATTCTTTTGAGAATATAAAAGCTAACAATTGAAAGTTTAGACCAAAGAAGAGCATGTTCAAAAGAACGGGCCTTGATCACCTGAGTCTAAAGAGGGACTTTTAAAGCGTTTAAAGGGAAAGTGAGGCCTTTCCATCCTAAAATCCTTATAAGCGTGACATATTTGACTTCCTTTAAAAATAAGTACTTTTTAAGGGTAGACTTTATGATACGTACTTGAAATCATAGTGCTATGGAAGTGGAGACAGGCAGACACCTAAGGCTCACTGACTACCCAGTCTGGTCTACTGTGAGCTCAAAAGAATCAAGGTAGATTGTCCCAGAGTAATTACACTAAGGCTGTCATTTGACCTCTAAACACACACACACACACACACACACACGCACGCACGCACGCACGCATGCACACGCACATGCACGCACACGCACACACACGTGCACACACGCACACACACGTATGTACACACATACACTTAAATATACACACATACACACACAAATCTGAACTTTTGAGTTTATCTACAAGTTGAAATAGAAAACTTCTGTTAATCAGTATTATATGACTTCTAGGCTAAGCATTCTGCATTGGAGAAGACTCAGCCCTATGAGAAAATAATTCTCCATCCAGCAATCAATAGCTGCCTGTAGCTTATTCGAGAGAGGAAGAACCATGATGAGAAAAACTAAATTTATAAAATAAATAAGATATTTAAATTAATTTTTAAAAAGAATCATTATTTTAACAAAGACAAGGGAAATTATTAATAATGCCTTTCACTTTCAATAGGCGGGTATTGTTACATGTCATAGTTTCCATGAGCTGACATGTTATGAAGTCTAGCTCATACGCATTATCCAGAAAGTTTTGAAAATTCAATGTTGATTTTGTAGCATACCTACTATTTCAAGCCCTGAAAAATAATACATATCTCAAAATTTTGGAACACTATTCTTGATAAAAACTATTTCATACTCAGCTCGTGTTACTCTCTACCTGGAGATAAAGAAATAGACTCCTATGTAAAAAAAAAAAAAAAAAAAAATAGTCCTCATAGTTAAAGGGACTTTTGTGAGAGAGATGGTGGTCTGTGCATTCAATAACTCAAACATCTTGATAATACACTTTCAATTTCTATCTACCTATGTGTGTACTTTCTAACTAAAGAATTATCAAGTGGATATACAGTTCATAAAATAATTGACATCACCTCAAATTTCAGTGTGTTAATGAGTCAGATCCTTAGTTCTAGCTTTCCCTCAGCTCCCATACATATAGGCTTTCATGTATTTATTTTGCTATTGGCATGTTTTGTGACTTAAACTCAAGACCTCATAAACTTCAAGAGAAAATGAGGTCATTTTAGAGCTATGTTGCTAATTTGCCATGTGAACAATTTTGCATTTCTCCTATGCTAAAAACATTTTAAAAACTTAACAATTGATCTCATTGTGGCTTTTAATAACAAAGTTGTGCTTTATTGTTTCCATGTCAGTGGTGAGTGTTGAGTAATTTGAATGGGAATTTGAAGGTTCATGATTTCCAAAACAGCAGGAGTTAAGGCTTAATTGCTTGGAAATACCTTTTCATGGTTGATACCAGTAACAGAAAAAACATGTTCGTATGTCAAGAAACACTAAACTGATCGGTTAACTATAACATGTGCCACCCCACAACCAAGAACAACACAACTGTTAGCAGCTTGAAAGTATTAACAATGTATGGATGGGGCAGTGGAACACTCTGATACTCTCCTCACAGATGGGGTGGTGGGACATTCTGATAGCCTTCTCGTTGATGTGTTTCTTGGCTCTAAGTAAACAAATAGAGGGTTTTTTTTTTTTATTTAAACACTGTCAGCCAAGTACACACACCCAGTTTGAGCTTCTAAACACATTATTTTCAATGCCGTTCATTAAGGTAACACTTTAACGTTACTCAATTGCTAGTATGTGCTCTGTGTCAACTTGGAGGCCATCTATTAGAACTCCTTACACTCTAGAGACAGAGGTTTGGTTCTCAGCTCTTGAGATCAGGTCAAGAATTGCAATAACAATTAGTAATTAGCAGTTTGTTCTCAATTTACCACATTAGGAGATCATTTCTGTGAAGCATTCAGTCTCACGAGAAAGGAAATGAATGCAGTAGACTAAAATGCTGTGAGTTTGAAATCAAGAAAACATGATGAAATCTAAGATGCTCTTTGGAATTATCAGATTATTTATAAATTCCTTAGGATCTCACTTTTGTAAAGGTAATTCTTTCAATTAGGGCTTTGCATTTAATTCTAGGCTTTGAGTTAACAAACATTGTGTAGAAAACAATTCTCTTCATCAATAACAGAAAAACAATTAATATCTTTAAAATGGTGATATCAATGAACCAACATAGAAATAAAATATGAATGTTACAACAAGTACATCTTCTCCTTTCCAACATACAATTAATATATGGGGGGTTTAAATACTAAAATATTCATTCAAATACAGTCACAATTTTAGAAGGAACGGGACTAGTTTCTGAAAATATCTATAAGTTAAAATCTCAGTTCACAAGCTGAGGGATATAGTGAATTTCATGCTTTTAAAAATGACTTTTTTAAAATCTACTTTACACACAAATGGGGGTGAAATTAATCCTAGCTATTCTCTGAATTTCAATCTAATCTTCAGCTTTCCAGCATGTGCGAGATTCCTGGGTCTACAGACAGAAGAAAACTGGAGGAATGAGACTCTGTCACCGGTGCAGTCAGCAGTCACAACTTGACTGGAGATGCCCTGAGCCTGGACTGTGTGCACTGTCTTGCCTGGGAGGGTTATTGGCCTCACCTTGTTTTATAGATTCTAAGATTATTAATATAAATTCTATTTCATTTCTTGGTTTTTTTATTCATTCAAGTTCACAGCTTCTGTCTTCTAACTTAAAATTTTAGAGGAGAAGGAAAATAAAATGAAGATGGAAGAATTAAGCATAAATGTACACCCCAAGTTATTATCTATATAGAGGAACAATATATAAGAATACTTAAAATATCTTATTTAGAATGTTTTACAGGTTGCTTTGTAAATATAATCCTGTTTGAAATAAATATGGATTAGCTTTAGTATCAGCTAAAAACTAGAAATTTTAGATGAACATTAATTTACTAGTGGAAACATAAATAATATTAATGATATAAAAAGGGTTTCACTGCTGGAGTCCTTCCCAGCATGTCTAGTTTCATACACTAAAGGGTGAAGTCCCAGCTTAAAAGGACATAGACCTCTGATGTCATTTAGAATCACGTGTGCAAAGCAGTTGTATATGAAAATATAAAACTTACTTGGGAGATCTCAAGAGATGGAGCTTCACTAAAAATATTTCCAGAACTTCCATAACATGAGGGATATGAAGATATTTGTTGATGGAAAGCTAAACACATGATCCTCTATTCACCTTCCATGGCACGCAATTGCTTTTATGTGTGTTATATGAGTTCCTCCGCTGCACTGAGGGAAAAGAAATAAAGATGACAGTCAAAGAAAGAAGTTGGTGGCTGGGCGGTGTGGCGCACACCTTTAATCCCAGCACTCGGGAGGCAGAGCCAGGCGGATCTCTGTGAGTTCGAGGCCAGCCTGGGCTTCCAAGTGAGTTCCAAAAAAGGTGCAAAGCTACACAGAGAAACCCTGTCTCAAAAACCAAAACCAAAAAAAAAAAAAAAAAAAAAAAAAAAAAAAAAGAAAGAAAGAAGTTGGTACTAAAGTATATTAGTGTACTGTTATCTAAACAGCATTAAAGAAATCGCTAGGTGATATTTTGAAGAAAATGGTACAAAAAAAAAAAAAAAAAACCTAGAGCACAAAAACAATGAACAATAAAATAAGTCATTCAAAATCAAAACTAGACACTCAGAAATGGTATTTATTTTTGCAAGGGAAGTGCTAATCGAAAATACAGAAGTGCTTTAAACAGCTGAAAATAAAGACAGTTTTGGCATATACATACATGTATAAGTCCAGAAATATGCATTTGATAACTCTAGAGACATGACAGAAACCTTCCTTCAGGCTCTATCCTGGGCAGATCAATAGGCTTGTAATCTGTCTTACTAAAATTCCAATTCCCTTACTTCTTAAAGAGTTGTGTGGTAAAAACTGTAATCTGAGAGCACTGGTCTTTGCAGTGAGCCAGGCACTGCATTTCACCAAGGTTAGGTCTAGGTTTGATCAGACAGAGGAAGCTAGGTAAAGAGGAATGTCATTAAGGCACAGCAATGGTTCAAGATATTCAATAGCAACTTAATATATTGACAATTTTCAATAACTATGTGAACTAGAAAGTCAGATTCTCAGGCAATTAAATTCTATCTCCTAAAGGTTTAGAATTCATGCACCATCACTTTTTCTATCTCATTAGATCAACCTCTATTTATGGTTCTAGCAGCTATGACTGGAGACTGGGGAGCTCAGTTATATATCCATATATATATATGGAAAGTAGACTAGTGTCATGGCATACTTCAGGAGGACTGGGCAGAACAGTTTTTATCAGAAGCAATTTGGTTTATTTCCTAAACTGGGAGTAGAGTCAATTCCTTTTTAATGAATGAATCTATGGGAAAAGGAAGCACAAACCATTCTAGAAATCAGTCACATTAGATCACTCTATCAATTTCAATGTACATTTAGAGTTTATAAATTCATTTTAAAGCTTAAAGCAAAATGTGCAGCAATAAAACAAAGAAAAAGTATAATATAAAAATTCTTGTATTGAAAAACCTGAAAGCACAGCAATAACGTATAATTTTTGGTCAATATGAGTATCAATGTATGTATATCATAGGAGTAGATAAGCTTTCAATATGTATTCATTAACACATTGGATGAATTCTGAGATCTCAGTTCCATCAAGAATATATTTTAAAATTGATTTGATTGCCCAAATGATAATTTTTATAGGGATACATCTCCCCTTAAATAATACTTAATAGATTTACTACTGTAGTATTAGTAGTCATTGAAAAGTTCTTTTAAAGTGCAAGTCATTCCATTATCTTCCATTATAACCTATATTGATATAATCTTCATGGTGTTTCTACCAGTCACACTTACCATCAGTGGTCATATTTTGACAATAATTGTCAAACAAGGAGAGTCATGTGTATGATTTTCTCAGCAACATTATCTTACAATTCTGAATGTTCTGACTATTGGTATTTTCAGATGTTTTTCAGGGGCTAGTTATGAAACAATTCTTTGCCAATTACTTATGTTTTAAACCATAACTCAGATTTCCTCTCAAACATGGCAATTATTTAGAAGCAAGCTATTTAGTTCCCATACATTTAGAAGATGGTATGAATATCTCTTTACTTTTTAAAAAAATGTATGTAAAGTCCCCATACTTGGAAATTATTTATGAAGCAAATCTTATAAGGGATATTAAAAAATAGAGAGAGAAGGGAAGAATAGCTTTGTGCCACAAAGTGAACCAAAGCACAGGACTGAGTCTGCTGCCATGTCATTTTTGTGTTACATTTATAGATCATGATGAAGTAGAAAACCTAGACATATCAACAAGTACAGGCCCAAAATAACACTAAAGGTTAAAAATAACATCAACAGGAAAATGTATGCACTCATAGCCTAGTGACTAGGAAATAGGCAACCTGTAAGACAAAACTTGATATCTATACCAAGGGCAAAGGCAGTTGAAAAGTACTCCTAGCAGCAAAAGCCAGGTGATGGGTTGAGATTCCCTATGTGGTCAGGCTATAACAATGGCGCCTATATGTACTCAAGTGTGATGTCATAAGGATCTTCTGTTATCATTGGGAATAGAATTTTGCACACATAGCAAAAAGTAAATAAGGTAACATATCCATTTCTGCTTTGGTAATGGTGTCAAAGCAAGCCAACTGAAATGGTGGAGACACAGTATCAATCAAGACAGATTATAATGTTCTATCTTGAAGGGAGTATTCTAGAATAGACAGGGTCCAAATGTTTGCAATATTTAAACACACTCATGCTAAGTTAATATATCAGTACTAGTTTAGTGATGATTGTTTGCTATAAATAGACAAGCAACAATAGCACACATGGCCCCAAAGAAGTTAACTGGATGACAATGCAAGGGTCAAAGTGAAGGAGTAAAACCAGAAGTGTTGTAGTCCAAAGCAATTTAAGTGACCCTGAGTTGCTATAGGACTTGTTAAAAAGTGGTAACCAGCATCACACATGCAAAACATTTCCTTATGCTCTTGGATTTTCTGTAGTGTTTATTTGGAGTGCATATACACACACACACACACACACACACACACACACACACACACACACACATATATATTATATATACCTCCTTTCAGGATGCAGTATATTGAGCAATTAATGATGGATACATATTATTGATATGTCTGGACATACACATACACACACACACACACACACACACACACACACACACACATATATATATATATACCTCCTTTCAGGAAGCAGTATATTAAGTAATTAATGATGGATACATATTATTGATATGTCTGGACATCTAATTGATTAAGACTTGACCCAATGATTTTAGGGTTTTAACTTTGTCACAGATTTTCAAATTTTCAAAGTTGATCATTGTTAAAAATAAACACAAAGGCCGGGCACTGGTGGCGCAATCCTTTAATCCCAGCACTCAGGAGGCAGAGGCAGGCGGATCTCTGTGAGTTCGAGGCCAGCCTGGGCTACCAAGTGAGTTCCAGGAAAGGCGCAAAGCTACACAAGAGAAACCCTGTCTCGAAAAAACCAATAATAATAATAATAATAATAATAATAATAATATAAATAAATAAACACAAAAACCGAACATCTTAATACTTAGAACTTAAAGAAATAATGACTTATTTTCTCAAATTAATTTGGGACTCTTGAAGATTTCAATCATTGCAAACAGATGGTTCTTTCCTGCCTTCCAATTCCCAAATAACCACCCAGAGGTTTAATATTACTTATAAATGCTTGGCCAGTAGCTTAGGCTTATTACTATCTAGCTCTTACATCATAATTAGGCTGGGCAGTTGTGTTGCATGCCTTTAATCCCAGCACTTGGGAGGCAGAGCAAGGTGTATGGATCTCTTTGAGTTCAAGGCCAGTCTGGTTTACAGAGTGAGATCCAGGACAGGTATCAAGACTACACAGAGAAATCCTGTCTTGAAAAAACAAAACTAAACATTAACCCATAATTCTTATCTATGTTTAGCCACATGCTTAGTACCTTTTTTAAGTACTGCATTCTCATCTTGCTTCACTCTGCCCTTCTTCTTCCCATCATGCTCAGTATGGCATTCCTGCTTAACTTCCTGCCCAGCTACTAGCCAATCAGCATTTTATTATTAACAATGAGCATAATCCACAGCAATTCATGGGAATTTGCTATAGGATGGGCTGAATATGAAACTACATTTGCACATTGATTGTGAGGATGACATTAAACAATGATATTAGGATCACTTAATATTTTTCTAGTAATTGAACTATTTCCATTGTTGTGGTTTTTACACTATAAAATTCAGTAATTTTTTGGAACTCAGCAGCCTGGGTCAAATATCTGATTATGGTCTTTCATACTTGCTACCCTGTCTAATAGATACATTGTGTCTTATGTCTCTTTTTAGAAAACTTTAATCCAAATCTGTATGAAACTAGTAACAATCATGTGCTTTAAATAAAAACAAAGATTTTCAGTAATGATCATTGGGGAATAATTGAACATAAAACCTGTGTCACCTTCAAATATTAAAATAAAAAAATAATATAAGTCAAGGAATAAGATGACATCTGGAGATTCACACCACAGCCAGATAATGTTTCACTTCTCTACATTTCACTTCATCTTTTTCACCCATAACAAGAAAAACCAACAATCTCATTTTGGCAGAATTATGTGTTCACAGAAACACACTTCTTGTAACAACCTTGAAAGTTAGAGTCTGTTTATTTTGGCCAGCACATTCATTTGCAATATTGATCTTGTAAATGTTATTATCAAGGAAATAAAATTATGAATCCCATTAATTTCTGTGATCTTACCAAAGGAGATTGTTTAACATAATAAACAGAACTACATATTACTATATTATTCCATTTTAAAACTTTTGTGCATAGCATTTATTAAAAAATAATTAAATGTAAAACCAGGAGACAAAAATGTGGTCTGTGGTCTTGAATGAGGTTATTGTGTACCCATGATCATTTGGGGGCACAGGAAGACAAGTATTGACATGGTGTAAGAACTGGGGTATTATGCATTAATAGGCACTCTGGAGAATGCTGTCTCACTACAAATTTTATAAATTACAGAGTATGACAGTTAGGGTAATCACCAGTCTGATTACTGGGGTAAGCCAGTTCAGGTACTGTCTCCACTATTGCTAGTAATCTAAGCTGAAGTCATACTTGTCAATTCCTGGGAACTTCCCTAGCACCCAGTTTCTCCCTATCCCCTTATGTCTCCCTCTATCATGGCATCTATTTCATTGCTCTCCCACTCCGTCCCTGTTCCAGCTCAACCATCCTGTTCTCTTATGTTCTCATCCCCCATCCCCTACCCTTCATTGCTCCCTTCAACCCCATGGAGATTTCATCTATTTCCATGTGTCCTTCTTAGGGTCTTCCTTGTTATCTAGCGTCTCTAGAGCTATGGGTTGTAGTCTAGTTATCCTTTGCTTTACATATAGTACCCACTTATGAGTGAGTACATATCATATTTGTCCTTCTGAGTCCGGGTTACCTCACTCAGGATGGTATTTTATAGTTCCATCCATTTGCCTGCAAATTTCATGATGCCTTACCTTGCTAGAGGAGGGAATGGCAGGTGGGTTGGTAGAAAGAGGGAAGGCTAGGGGGCAGGAGGCGGGAAGAGAGGGGAATCTGTGGTTGGTGTGTAAAATGAATAAAAAATTCCTTAAAAAAATAAATTACAGAGTAAAGGGGAAACCCATATTATGCCACTACTGACACTTTTAATGATTTGCCTTTGGTATTTGTTTATAGCAAAATGCCCATCTTATGCTCCTGGTAGAGTTCTACATCAATGAGCATTTAGAATGGACAAAGTCTAAGTAACTTTATCCTGTTCAGAGATCCCTTGTGCACATGCAGTTTTCTATGACTAACTAGAATCTCAGGCTTGGCCACATGTTCACACTCTTCTTCAATGTGTTCATCTTAAGGCCTTCAGAACAAAATCCTTATTCTTCTGTAGAGCAATGGAACTGATAGGCATGCTGGTGGAAAGCTGTTCAGCATGGGGCTTTTCTCCTGACTCCTTCCTCATATCTTGAGATACAAAACCCCAGATACAACATGGCCCTTTCCCACAGATTTATCTGACTAGTCCTTTGTCATTCTCCTATATTGTTTCTTCTCCAGATTAACTACATGTTCAAAACTAAATCAAACAGGACAGTCTTCATGTCCTTCTTATCATGGCCTTATGTTATTACACTCTTCTTGGTCACATGGCCTGTGTAGTTATGCTTTTCTTGGTGCCATCAGTATCATATCACAATGTATTTGATCATTTATTATACTTTTGTATCAAATGTGCTTTTCTGCCCAGTAGGTCAGGGCCAGCATTACAATTGTTATTCCATAAATGGTATCACTTTTAGTTTATTCAGTATTTAATGAATGTCTGTGGACTTGAATGTTTTAGTATCTAAGAAAATGCATGTATGTGTGTTTTGGGCATGCAAGTGAAAGCAAAAGTATGTATTTGGAAAAAAATAGTGGCAGGTTCCTGTTTAAACAGGACTGAGCTCAACAATGCAGTCATACCTCCAGATTAGACAGAACATGAAAGAGAGAGAGAGAGAGAGAGAGAGAGAGAGAGAGAGAGAGAGAGAGAGAGAGAGAAACCACCAAACATTAAACATTTCAGATTTATAAAACTTAATTCCAGGACAGGCTTCTACAGCACTGCAAGTGTGCTACTAACAGATGTGTGGCATGCTGGCTGAGTGAAGATGGATAAACTGCTTATGGGAGGAAACCTAACCTCGGGTCTAGTTGATTTGTACCATGAGATAATCTGAGCTCCTATGACTAAATTTCTGATTAAAACTCAATTTTATGTGAAAACTTATGTAAAAAATTTAAAAAATCACATAAAAACAATTTAAAATTAAATGAATTCATAGACTCAACTGATAGTTTCTGCCTTCTGTTCTAAGACTTCCATGAACAGTAACTTAAATGAGAGAAACAAGCAAACTTCATGTGGTTCTTTAAAGGCAGTGAGACATGCCACAAACTTTGGAAATGCAGATTTTGAAGATCCTTTGTGTGGGGTGGGGTGGGATGACTCATCCCTAAAGGGCTTGAGGGCCAGACTGCCCAACCAAGTAAAAGAGATACTTTCTGAGAGCCAGCCTGGGTCTGCCTAAGGGTCTTAGCAACAGCAGCTAAAACATGATCTGGAGATGACCTGGACCAATGAGAGACAGCCATGTCACACCAGCTGATGCATATTCATCAGACCTCCCCCAAGGGTGGTGTGGAGGGTATATAAGGCTTGCCTCTTCCTGAATAAACTGAGCTTGTTGTTTCAACATTCTCCCAGAGTCTGTGTGGTTTGACTCTGAGCCTACTTGGCCCCTGACCCCAAAGGGAACAACAGCAAGGACCCTGCTACAGGGTGGGGTTGGAGCTGGAGAGATTGCTCAGTGCTTTAGTGTTTTTTTGCTCTTCCATGGGACCCAAATTCCCTTCCCACCACCCACATGGAGCATCTCACAACTGACTGTAACTCCACCTTCTGGGGGATCCAATGCCATCTTCTGGCTTCCACCAGTACCAGCAATAACACACACACACACACACACACACACACACACACACACACGTATACATACACACACTCACACAGAGAGACAGAGACAGAGAAGCAGATAGAGATAAGAGTAAGGGACCATGAATTAAAGTAAAATGAATATATTTAATAAATGCATTCTGAAGGTAAGAAATGACTTGAACAAATTTCAATATTGGATATGGTAGATATATTTGTAAGCATGATGAAAAGAAATTTTCATATGAAATGTAAATTTTAGAGTTTGGAGTGCTGGTCAAATCTAAGAGCTACTGTTTGTTATTCACATCTCCATCTCTGGCACGGAAACATAGTACAGACTACTTTTTATTTTTTTCTGAGTGATTTTCATTATCTCATTTGGAAAAGCAGACATTCTGAGTTTACCCAAGGTCTTCCCACAGCAGAAAATGAAACTTAGTTCTTCTAGCCCAGAAAAGTTGTGCCCTAGCTACCCATTTCCTCTACCACCAATTATTTAGACCTAAAATCAGGAGTGAATGTGTGTGTGTGTGTGTGTGTTTAGCTAACATCAGTGTTTCTGGGAGCTCATTATTTCTACCTATGTGCTTAAAATTAACTTCATCCCAAGATGGATAAGTGAGTGACCTGTCATTAGACACTGGCCACTCAACTGAAGAGTTACAAGGTACACCTGGAACTATGTAAGACCTGGATTGGTTTCTCGGAAATATCCCTCTGACAGATGCCAGCAACAGACTGGATAAGTTTTATCTGAGCCACTGGTAAGACTGAGAAAAGCAAATGTTGCATAAAGGCCAACCTGAAAATCTGTCTATAGATGAGAGAAAGGAACCACCTTTTGTGAGGAATGTGGAATGCATGAATAGCATTGATTTGGCAGTCAGGCTAATGTGCACAATAAAAGAAAAAGGATGGGCCATTGATTAAAATAAGGAGGTTTCTCTCTTAATGTTTTACTGAGTAGAACAGAAAGGATGATTACAAGGGAGTATGATAAGGGGGAGTATTTTTTGTCAATAAAACTCGATCAAATAAATATAATACGCAGTTTGGTTACACATAGTAACGATTCTAGTTCTAATGATGCTACTTGAATGAGAATCATAATTATCAATTCTCAGTATAATTTTATCTTTTCAGAAAAATGTCCCTTATTCAATTTGTCATTTTTTTTTAATCTTTAAATTGAAGTTTCTTGAACTGCTAAAGTTTGGCTTTTGTTCTTCTGACAAAACATTGACAAGCTGAGAAAAACACACACTGAGTGTTTTTGATAAGCAAATATGTATCATGCTGAGTTGCATCCGTAACCTATGAGTGAATCTGGGCCATTTTGATTCAAGCTGTCAGATATATTTCTCTGGGGTATCTTTCTTATTGCTGTGCATCTGAGCAAAATAATATTTTATTGTTGGTCCTAATTAATAATTCATTGAAATATAGCAAATGAATGCACTCAAAATATGGATATAAATCTGATTAGATAGATCTCTGAATCTCACAGCCCAGCCACAGTGTGATGCTGGCATTATGAATTGCCAATGTAACTATATATTAGCGTATTCACTATCAGAACAAGTTGAGAACTAAAATATAGAAACATTGACGAATTAAATTCTGCCTATAAATGAGAAAACAGATTTGTAAAATGTGAAATGAGCCATTCTGGCAAAGTAGAATTTGAGCTTCAAGTGTAAACACTTGAGTTAATGGCTGGGGAGTCTCAATCTCAGAGGCCCCGGTGCAAAGGGAGGGTGAAACAGAGGTTACAGGCGCTCTTCAGCATTTCACTTAGAGCATCCTTATTGGATTTAATTAGGCAGATTACCTGTTATGCATGGTGTAGTGTGCTGAACACTTTTGAACTGGTATGTCCTCAAGGCAAATGGAAGGCACAGTCAGGAAGAATTACAGTCGACACAAATAACTCAACCTGTTTTATTGGTGGGCCTTGTAGAAATGAAATCTTCCTAGCCAATGCACCATTTAATTCTTAACTCAATTGAGTACCAAAGAGTTTTTAAATGTTGACTGGACATAGATATTTATAGACTCAAGTTGACCACCCTGTCAGTGGCTTTTTTTCCCTTGTAATGGCATTGGAGCTTTAAAAGAAACTAACAAAAACATATTTTTAACACATTATTCCTTGTTTTGAATTGCCAGATAATGATACCAATATAATTATTTACAGGAGAAGCAAATCTGCTTCCTAGAAGACAATAATATTTTACAATTACAACTTCAAAAAGTCAAATTGTTCAAATCATGTGTATGAACTGTGGTGTGTGCTAATCACTTCATGATGTAAATGCTAACTGGGTATATGTATGTTAAATTCTTGAATCCACTGAATCACTTTATTCAGCTCACCACCTACAGGGAAGGGTCAGCATGTCAAGCAATCCTGAGTGGTATTTTGTGTGAATTTGGAAGAAAGCTTTTAAAGGCCAAAGGTTTAGGAACATAAACCAGATGTGCTCATGTTAAAAGTCTACTTAGTTTAGGGAAGAGAAAGGTCAGACTCTTAGATCTCTTCAAAATCTTACTGTCAAGCACATTCCATGGAAACGAAGCATCTTACTATTCTGAGAGCTGCTTCACTGACTTTTTTAATGAAATATTTTCTGTGATCTGTGGTACCCATGCTATTTTCTGCTTTGGGAATCCAATCCAATACTTTAATATATTTTAAAATCACTTAAAATTCTCTAAAACAAGACATGTTATCTAAACTTTTATTCAATAGATATGATGGCAAAGTACTGATTTAAATGCCAATTTTCATCTGTTTGCTAAGTGGATGTCAAGATCATAAATAGATTATTAACAAAGATAATTTTATAAAGATGTATTTATACAAAGATTATTGTCCTTTTATGTTGGGTATAGATATGAGGTGTTAAACTCACCTTCATTGTAGTAAATTAGATTTGAAGTATATTTATTGAAATGCATGGTTCAATAATTTCATACAGTATAAATTAGACTGATATTTTTGTTTATATTTTTGTCTGTTCTCCTGAGAATGTTCATATGGAACTAGATATTTCTGAATGGTAATAGTACTTACCTATATTTTCTTAGCTCTTATAAACAAATCATTCTAATGTTTATTCTGTCCCATGGTCCCATCTATTCCTTGTCTGTTTAGCTTCCATGGTCTGGGGTCTTGAGGTAAGTCTTGTCTATTTTCTGAGGCTCTTCAGTGGAAACTTTAGACTATTTGAGCCACAGCTCCCTGAAATATGAAAAGCAAGCAGTGTCCTTGTATCAGATCAATAAGGTTGGCAAATTATGAAAGTCTATACCATTCCAATATAATATTCAGGATGACAGATACCAGCTTTGAGTTAGTTTTAAACACTCAATTCATGATGAGTCAAGCAGAGCTCTAAGGAAAACTTGTGGAGTTTGAGAAGTACTACATTTGGCTTCTTATCATAGGATGCTAGGACTCTTGTCCAATCTCGCAAGCTTTCAAACAAAGCAAAAACTTTAAATGTTTACATATCAATAATATTTTCACTATTATTAAAATATAATACTTTAAATTACCTACCTAGCATCAATTCAATAGTAATTTAATCCCTCAGTTTATAATGCTTTATCAATTTTATGTCAGATTATTGGTTAAATGTAACTTGAATTTAAGCTGAGACTAGGCTTGTATCTGCATCATTGGCTTAAACATTACTGTAGAGCTTACAAGTAGCTTACTTATACCTTCTTACCCAACACAATTACTAATTTTTAGCAGGGTACCTGAAAATTGGAAGTAAATGTTACAACTCATAACCTTCATGCCTTGTTTCCTTGTGGAGAAAGTAATGTTGAATCTCTGTTACAGCATCATGTCATAAACACTGACTTTCTGGATGGCAAAGTGTTATTTACTTCACATCCTTTAATAATATACTGAGTAGTAATTTACCCACCCTGACTCTAGGTGTATTCTACATATAGATCTATCTTATTTTTAAAGAATACACTATGGTCTTGGGGACTTCCTTGTCACTCTACTATGTCCTTATGACTCTATCTCTACAAGAAGATAGCCTTATAGAAAAAGTAGAGCAAGGAAATAATTATCACAAATTCATTTTTAGGCCTATCCTCCATTATGTAGAATTGCTGAGCTACATAACAGACCAAAGCTATAATTACTTCTAAGCATTAGGATCAATAAAAAACAGCCTTATATTATTTGATAGAGCTCATAAATATCTTTTTAAACAGCAGCAAGAATAACAATGATGTTTTTGTTTCAGATGGCATACAAGGGTCTAGCCAGGAAGAATGGGAATAGAAGTGGCGTTTTTCAGTGCCCCAGCTCATAACCCTCATAAAAATTTTTCTTCTAGTCCTGGTATTCTTAATGTTCCCTGCTTTAGAGGTCTAATAATCAAGTAAGTAATTCTCTCCCTAAGGAACATCATGATGCATCTATTGGGCTGCAACCTGGTAACCCAATGTCTCTCATCACAGTAAATCAGAATGAACAAGTAGTGTGTGGGAGAAAACATAATTAATTGTCATAAACTGGGGAAATATGGTAAATAGTGAGTACTGGAGACATGGAAGGATATAATGTCAAGTATATCCTTGGTGTATTTGATTGAACTGTCATTTTTTAAAATCAAAATTTAATGGGGAAACTATATAACTCCAACATGGAAGGGCCTCTGAGAGTTCATATTTGTCAGACAATAATTTTAAATTACCCAGACAGGGATCTATGAAGCACTGGGTAAGAGGCAGATGAATATAAGCCTGAGGGATCCAGAATGACTTCATAAGCTCCAAAGATGCCATCTCCACCAGTGTATACACAGTGTCATCAGCTCACCAATATTCTTCATTTTTGATTACATGTATATTTATTATTATCATTTTCCTCTTATCTATTCCTGTTGAAGAGCATTTGGTGTAGATTATAGTATACTTCTTATTTTGGTTCATAGGAAGGACATCAAGGAAAGGGTGTGGTTACCTTATAGATGAGATAGTCAGTCAGAGCAGGAAAATACCTCTGATGGGGCACACCTTCACATTAGGGGAGTCCATCTGAGTATTGTTTGGAGTTAGGTTGTGATTCCAAACATTCCTGTTCAAGTTGGTTTGGGAAGAAGGGCAGATGTAAGTAGTAAGCCTTTCCAGGGGAGATTTGAAGATGCTGTGCTTTGGCTCACATAACCTCCATCCCAAGTACTCTTTAATGTGCAATCTTTTACTGCCAAGGCTAGAAAATGAAAACTATATTTCCCAGTCTCCTCATATCTGGAGTTTTCTCATAATTCAGTTTTCTGTCAAATGCATTTTGTGAGTTTTAGATTCGAAACTGTGTTATGTGGCAAGAGACACAAAACATGATATGACCATTTTGATGATCAAGTTTATAGCAGAAGCCTCGACGATCCTAATTAGATGACTCTGTAATGGGGCCAGTAGAATTCCCCACTGGGAAAAAGACAGAGACACTGTGTTCTATAGTTTCTGTATTTGGTAGCTTCTAACAGAACAGAAGAAGTTTTCCTGTGGCTTTCACAGAAGCTGGGGCCTGGGGAATGCAGAGGGTCACAGATCACTCCTCTTAATGTTTATAATAATACTATTGGGTCGATTTGCAGTTCAACTAACTTCATTGTAACAAAAACTTGTGTGCATCCACCTTATGAAAAGCTCTTTAATAACACAAGATGAAGATAACAGGAGCCCTTTGAGGAACACCATGCTCTAAGTGAGACTCCAACACGCTGGAATTAAAATTAAAGACTATATGAATACAAATCAGTCTTCTCGATATTGGGTGATGTTTAATAAACTGTGGGTCTAAAACAAGTAATAGTATTTTAGCAACACATTTAGAATAGTAGAGAAAAAATTTCTCTACATTTCAGACTTATGCATTAAAAATTAGTGCTTGAACAAAGGAACAGTTGGGTGTGTTCATGTGCATACTGAATTGTGTACAAATAGAAAGACAAGAGTGTAAAAGGGAGACAGAGTTCTGAGATTTAAATATAATCTGTCCTCTCCAAAATGCATGTGCTGGGGCTAGAGAGATAGCTTAGCAGTTAAGTGCACTAGCTGCTCCTCCAGAGGACCCAGGTTCAATACCCAGCATCCACATGGCAGCTCATGACTGTCTGCAACTCCAGTTCCAGGGATATGCATAAACATGCAGGCAAAATGTCCATGCACATAAAAAAATAAACAAATCTCTCTTTTAAAAGTCTGTCTTCAACTACTTAACCAGTTAGATGACCCCCAATGTAAATAAAATAAGAAGTGGTGGTCGTCCTAAGAGGTGCTGGTGTCATGACTAGGAAATAATGCAGTTCTCCCAGCAGCAGATCAGTTACCATGAGAACGGGTTATTACAAAACAGGTGTTACCCCCTTCTGCTTCCACTTTCTTTGCCATATTATGATGTATAACCAGGACTTTATCAAATCCATCTACCAACCCATGAATCTTCATCTGCAAACACCTGAGTTAATCACCTTCCCTTTACATATTACTCAGGCCCAGGTATTTTGTTATAGTGAAAGAAAGCTGATATAAAACGTAAGAGGATACATCTAAAAATGTCGGCTGGGGACCGGATGGCAGTGAAAGGAAAATGAAGGAGGAATTTCTCTTTTGTTTTGTGTGGGTCGAAAAATTACTTTATTTGTAAGGAAAAGAATTACAGGTTTTAGTTGCAGGTAGAACACAATAGTGATAGCATATAGATTAAATTAAGTAGGTGAAAGAGAACAACATGAAGGAAAATGATTAGGAAGGCTTCACAGAAGGGGATATTCTCATAGCAACACTTCAAGAAAAAGGCACAGAGGACAGGATTTTATATATAATATAGATCAAAACTCAATAGGGCCTGAGATTCTTAAAAATAAAAGTTAATAGAAAATTCTGGAAGGGGAAGTAAGCTCAGCTTATTAAAATTCAATGAACAGAAGCTTGGTGAGAGCAAGGACTCTCATGGAAAGTGTGGAGGTTGTAACAAATGTGACAAGAAATTTACGTGGCTGTCTTGTGAGTTGTAATACTGGATTTTGTATGTAAGATCTAACCAGAGAAGTCCTGCAGATATTTACGTCTAGAGGTCAAGATTGTAGATACAGATTTTGTAGACTGCATTCAGAAATTATAGATTGTATCTGCCAGGCTATTTAGCAAAGTGTCCCACTATTCTTTGCCAAAATAGACCTCCCACAATGCAGCAGTTTCTGTGACAGTTAAGACCCAAACTCAAGAATGTTCTATAATGGTAAAAAGGAACAGAGAGAAAACAAGTTAAGAGTATTAAAAGGGGTATTGTATAGATAATGTAGTGCTCTTACAGAGTCTATCTCAATGTCATTTCAGATTGGAGGAAAATAGAGGCTTTGGATTCTTTCTATCAAGCTTCTTATTAGCTGCTGCTTGGAGGGAGCAGAAACTCATAACTAAGTTACAAGTGAATTTAATTGAAAATCACAGGGATAGTTTTCTCTTTGGAACATATTTCCCATCCAAGGTCATCTAACTGGTTTAAGTAGACTTCTAGAACCCCATGGCATTTTTCATGGATAAGATATCCTTGCTGATAAATAAATTTAGTTTCTTCTGAGGTTAGTGTCTTGGCTAGTACAAGTTATTACAACCTGTTCATTTCAGTGATTTTTTCAATCTTCCTTCTCTTCCTGTTGTGATAAAACACACAACCTGCTAGAAGAGAAAGTAGGAAGTAGTCTTGAACACATTGGCATTGGAGATCACTTCCTAAATATAACACCAGTAGCACAGACACTGAGAGAAACAATCAATCAATGGGACCTCTTGAAACTGAGAAACTTTTGTAGAGCAAAGGATACGGTCAACAAGGCAAAGCAACAGCCTACAGAATGGGAAAAGATCTTCACCAACCCCACATGTGACAGAGGACTGATATCCAGAATATATAAGGAACTCAAGAAATTAGACATCAAAACAACCAACAGTCCAACTGAGAAATGGGCTTTAAAACTAAACAGAGAATTCTCAACAGAGGAAACCCAAATGGCTGAAAGACATTTAAGGAATTGCTCAACATCCCTAATCATCAGGGAAATGCAAATCAAAACAACTCTGAGATACCACCTTATGCCTGTCAGAATGGCTAAGATCAAAAACACTGAAGACACTTTATGCTGGAGAGGATGTGGAACTAGGGGAACTCTCCTCCACTGCTGGTGGGAAGGCAAGCTTGTACAACTACTTTGGAAATCAATATGGCGCTTTCTTAGAAAATTGGGAATCAATCTCCCCCAAGATCCAGCTATACCACTCCTGGGCATATACCCAAGAAATGCTCAATCATACCACAAGAGCACTTGCTCAGCTATGCTTATATCAGCATTGTTTGGAGTAGCCAAAACCTGGAAACAACCTAGATGCCCTTCAACTGAAGAATGGATAAATAAATTGTGGCACATATACACAATGGAATACTACTCAGCAGAGAAAAACAATGACATCATGAGGTTTGCAGACAAATGGATGGATCTATAAAAAATCATCCTGAGTGAGGTAACCCAGACTAAGAAAGACAAATATGGTATGTACTCACTCATAGGAAGATGCTAGATGTGGAACAAGGATGACTGGACTGCTACTCACATCACCAGTGAGGCTACCTGGAAAATGGGACCCCAAGAAAGACATGGAGAAATGGATGAGATCTACATGAACAGCCTGGACATGAGTGGGAGCAATGAAGGGCAAGGGTCGAGGGAAAGAGAGCGGGAGATCCTAGCTGGATCAAGAAAAGAGAGGGAGAACAAGGAATAGGAGACCATGGTAAATGAAGACCACATGAGAAAAGGAAGAAACAAAGTGCTAAAGAGGCCCACAGAAATCCACAAAGATACCCCCACAAAAGACTGCTGGCAATAGTCGAGAGACAGCCAGGACTGACCTACTCTGGTGATGGGATGGCCAAACACCCTAATAGTTGTGCCAGAAACCCCATCCAAGGACTGAGGAATCTGGATGCAGACATCCATGGCTAGGCCCTGGTGGAGCGCTGGGAGTCTAATTAGTGAGAAAGAGGAGGGTCTATATGAGCGAGAATTGTTGAAACCAAGGTTGGATAAAGCACAGGGACAAATAACCAAATGAATGGAAACACATGAACTATGAACCAAAGGCTGAGGGGCCTCCAACTGGATCAGGCCCTCTGAATAGGTGAGACAGTCGATTGGCTTGATCTGTTTGGGAGGCATCTAGGCAGTGGTACCAGGTCCTGGGCTCATTGCATGAGTTAGCTGTTTGAAACCTGGGACTTATGCAGGGACGCTTGGCTTAATCTGGGAGGAGGGGACTGGACCTGCCTGGACTGAGTCTATCAGGTCGATCCCAGTCCTCGGGGGAGACCTTGATCTGGAGGAGGTGGGAATGGGTGGTGGGCTGGGGGGAAGGGGAGGGAAGCAGGAAGGGAGAGAACAAGGGAATCTGTGGCTATGTAGAACTGAATAGTATTGTAAAATAAATTAAAAAAAGATAAAAAAAAAAAAACACCAGATCTGTTTCTCATTTGTTGCTTCTTAAGCATTTTAAGAAAGAGGGAGTAAAAAAAAATCCCAAATGTTGTGTGTAATGATATCAGATGGTGCACTTACATTTCAGTCATAAGAAGACATTGAAATCTATTTTCAAAGTAAATTTGACCTATGTAACTTTCCATGAAAGAAATTCATAATTCAAAATGGATGATTTTCCATGACAGAAGATTTGATAGATTTTGTTTTTGTGTGCTTCAGTTTTGAATCAATCACACACACACACACACACACACACACACACACACACACACACACATTATTTCAATCAATGGAAAGTGCAAAGAGAGGAAAGTAATTTATTAGCACCATTACCAGAACAAAATGTTAATATACAAATTATTTCTATGTATATAACCTTAAATACTATTAAATATCAATGGTTACAAAAATAGCAAAGTATTTTGTTCTCAGGAAACAGAATCAACGGGACCTGTACACAGGATATTTAGGAATAAAGATTTGTAAAGTGCAGACTCCTATGTGGAACTCCCAACCTCAGCTCTTTCATTTAATCATAATGTAATTAAAGATGACAAATAAATAGGGATTGTTTTGTGGCTGGCAGTTACAGATGGAAGGGATAAAAATGGGTAAAGCATTTAACTGAGATTTTATAATATCACATATAGGATTATTGTTCCTTTTCTTAAATTTAAATTAAGGAAACTAATTTGTAATATATTTCATGAATAGAGAAATTTGAAATAGCACCAAAATTTAATAGCAGCTTTGTTTGTTTTTTTCTCGGGCATTATTGGATGTGTATATACAGAAATGTCACTTCCTGAATAATTGTAGCCACTGTGAAAGAAGGAGGCTGTCACATACATGATGTGCCTTCAAGGCCAGAATGTGAAGCACAGCCCCATGGTCTCCAGTCTTGTTGGTGAGATGCCCCTGGGAAATGCAAGAAACTCAAGAACCAGTGTGAAAAATTGTAAGAGTTTGAGGCAGGTCTCTATTCGTTATCTGTTGACTACCAGGTAACTACTAGTGTAAGCTAGTTCAAATTTCAACACTGGATTTTGTTACATTTTCTATAGTATGCTTGAAAAGTATTTAAAAATCACTATGCATAAAGCTAGTCCTTTGTAAAACCAAGTGGTAATTGGAAGTTATGATGTTTGCATCAAATCCATTTATAATATTTGTGGTCACAACACTGGGTAGGCGAAAGCTTCCAATCTTTATATCATCATAGTTATTTAAAAAAAGAATTACTTTTTTCTTTTAAATTCATTTTTCCCCCAAATGCTTGGTAAGCTACTTGGGCTTCATAACACATTTATTATCTATTAATTTGGTGCCAGGGTGCCATAAAATAGCTACTGAGATAACGAAGATGCAGTCAGTCCAGACAGTGAGGGAACTACACAGCTGTTATTGTTTAAGCTGAACAAACTAAATATCCAGCTGCAGTAAAATCAGAAAACATGGCCAGGGTGTGTACATCCATGAGGAAGTTTCTGAACTTCCCCTAGAAGGAAGTAACACTTCAATATTCTGAGAGGACTTTTACCAAGTAGGTATTTCCACAGAATCATTAGGTTAATTTGGCTATCTCTTGTACTATAAGATGGCCTTTATGTCGCTCCCTTCCTACTGTATGTTACACACCCTTCTTATAATCTAACAGATGAACCCACTTCAGGAAGTTTGCTGAATGATACTGAGAGAATAAATGGGATGAAATACTGTTATGTCAGAAATTTAGAAAGTTTGAATGCGATATTAGCTAACATCGGTAGATTTTATGGTGACAAATTTGTTGATGAAAACAATGGTACACTCTGGTGATATATTATATACCCCAATAAAACTTATCTGGTGATCAGAGGACAGAGCCAGACACTAGATTAGCCATAGAGGCCAGACAGTGGTGGCACACACCCTTAATCCTATCACTCAGGAGGCAGAGGTCCACCTGGATCTCTGTGTGTTCAAGGCCACACTAGGAACAGAGCCAGGCATGGTGGCACACAACTTCAGTCCCAAAATTTGAGATCTCATGTCTTTTCCTAGGAAGGACATATGCTTTTAATTCTAGGAAATAATGTAACAGGACACAGAAAGGTATATAAGGCATGAGAAACAGGAACTCTCTATTGAGGCTGAGGATTTCATAGAGGTAAGAACATGGCTGGCTTGTTCTATTTCTCTGATCTTTCAGCTTTCACCCTAATATCTGGCTTTGCTTTTTTTAAAAATTAATAAGACCTTTTAAGTTTCATGTTATCATATACATTATTAACAAATTATTTTTCTCAATTATATTTGTTTTGAATTACTGTGACTTAATTCAAGTTATTCAAGAAGAAACATAACATAATACTATTCCTGGCATTAAGAGAAGCAGGGCAGTGAATATAATATAATAATATTCTCTGACAGATATGAGGTCTGAGATAGAATGAGTAAAGCATTCTCTCATTCATAGATCCTGTCCCATGGCATCCCTGGCAAGTAGCTCTATGACACAGCCACTCCTTTTCATAGCATTGCAGAATAATCAACTATCTCCAGATACGGTTGCTGTAACTTAAGCTTTTCTGTGAATTTATACTGTGTGGTTCATATTTTTTTTTTTTATTTTACATAGTCAAAAACATTCATTTATTTAAATTAATGAATTCTACTTTGGTAAATTTGTAAAGTTCTGTAGGAAATAATTATTAATTAGTGTTTCCAAAGGCAATAGTGTCTCCATGTATGGTTGCTTTAATACATGAATGTTTATTGGAATCAACAAAACTTTGAGCAAGGGGATGATTCCCTTTTTACAGATTTGTTTTCATTCACAGAGAAGTGGTTGCTCTTAAAACCTTGTAAGTGAAATTTTAAAAAGTAAATTTAAAAACAGTATTTAATCATTCTTTCTTGATGTTAATGTATTATGTAGGAGGTTTTAAACTTTCATTAGTTTCAAAATGCCTGGTGATCTATCATAGAGTCTTGGAAATTATCAATTTATCTATCAGTAGCTTTCACATTAGCCCATATTTATTTTGAAGGAACTATGTTTTAAATTCTGATTATCACATTTTCATTGTGAACTAAATATTATTTTCTGTTTGTCTACTAAAGTTTGTTCTACTAAAGTTGTAAGGAGAATCAGAGAGAGTTGGCATAGCACAAAACATATTTGCTATGATGAACTGACTTGCACAATTATAAAGGCTGAGACACCCCAAATCTGCTATGTGTCCCAAAAGGGTGAAGATCTATTGAGTAAATTCTGTAGTTCTAGCTCAAGGGTACTGTTCTAGAAATTTCTGTTTCCCGAGGGGATGATCTGTCTTTACTACTCATATTATCCAGCAGTGGTGATTAGATGAGACCCACCACAGCTAGAGAAGAAATCTGCTTGATCCAAGTTTATAATCCTATTATCCAAAACCACAACCTCAAGTAGACACATAAAATCACTTGTTGCTGGGCAGTGGTAGAGCACACTTACTTTTTTTTTTTTTTTTTTTTTTTTTTGAGACAGGGTTTCTCCATGCAGTTTTAGTGCTTGTCCTGGAACTCTCTCTGTAGACCAGGCTGACCTTGAACTCACAGAGATCAGCCTGGCTTTGCCTCCCAAGTGTTGGGATTAAAGGCATATGCCACTGCCTCCTGCTGGAGCACACTTTTAATGTCAGCACTAGCAAGGCAGGGGCAGAGGCAGGTGGATCTCTATGAGTTCCAGGCCAGTGTGATCTACAAACTAGTTCCAGGACTGCCAAGGCTGTTGCACAGCAAAAATTCCTGCCTAGAAAAACCAAAAGAAAAAAAAATTACTTGGCATATCACCTACTATAGATGACAGAACTTAGAACCAAAGAGTTTCCTAAATAAACAGGAAGTGTGTGGTTACATAGCCAATGAAGAGCAGTACCAATCACGGCACCTCCAGAGTCAACATTGGAAATACTACAAACAACATCTGCAGAAAGTGCAAAGAAATACTTGGGATGTGGAACTACATAAAAAGAGAAGAAGGCTTTCTTGAAGGCAGGGTACATATATGCATATTTGGTGTTACTTTGGATGATATAAATTACATCCATGAAAGAACTAAAAGAATTAACAATTGAATGTTAATTTAGAGTGAAAAAAAAAAAAAAAAACTGTAGTTGGAAGATTTCCTGTGTCCTGGCCTGCCGGTGGTCGGGACAAATCTCTCCCACTCTCATCCCCCAAGTAAACACACAGAGGCTTCTATTAATTATAATTGCATGGCCATGGCTCAATCCTTTTGCTAGTTAGCTCTTATATCTTAAATTAGCTCATAACTATTAATCTATGTATTGCCACATATTCCGTGGCTTTTTACCTGCATCCCATTACATGTTGCTCCTTGGGCCGCTAGCATCTCTCCCTGCATTCTTACTGTCTCTCTCCTTGAATTTCCCACCCGCCTCTAAGCTGCCTTGCCATAGGCCAAACAGTTTTATTTATCAACCAATCAGAGCAACACTTATTCGCACGTACAGAAAGATATGCCCCCATCAATAAATTTTTTTTTCTGTTATCTTATGTCATTTCTACACTTTTTCAGTTTTAAAGTACTCTCCAATACTTTTTAAATATTAAGATGTTCAAACTTTCATATGAATTGTAAAACATGAATTGACATAATGAAGTCTTAACTAGACATCTACTATTGATGTGTTTGTCTTACTGATTTGATACACTTCAAACAATTACAATATCTATAATTTTAAAGATTATTGTAATCCTATATTGGCTAGAGATGTGATCTACCAATGAACACCATTAAAAATAAAGTGAATTTAATATAGACTTTCTTGAAATGAATGGAATGAAACTGCCAGGAAATTCTGTTAATCACAAGAACAAAATTCCTGATGAAAGAACTTGGCCAGATTATATAAACCCAACCATTTGAAAAGGTGAGACAAGGAAGAAAAGGGTGAATCTCCAGGTATGTATATAGTGTGTGCGCGCGCGCGCGTGTGTGTGTGTGTGTGTGTGTGTGTGTGTGTGTGTGTGTGAAAGACCCAAATGCTCACTCTAAATAATACTGCATACTTTGCAGATTCAGCATTGCCTTTACCATCTCTGTATCAATTTAGTCCCAGAATGCATCTTTTCTTAGACAATTTAGTAGGCTGTTGCAAAACAAAAAGGTTATTGTAATACCATTCAATTATAAATAATTAATTGCATAATAAAGAGGGCTGCACTTGACTATGTAGCCATTGAATAAATAATAACAAAGAAAATTAGCAGGAACACAATTTGATTTTAATAATAACAGAGCTAGTTTTATAGTCTGATCAATGGTTTTATGAAAATGCTTGTTGTAATTATTTGTGGGATACTTTATTTAATTGCTTTATTGAAGAAATTGGTAAAAAAAAAAAATATAGTAAAGCCATGGAATATTCTCTGTGAACTAATATGAGCTAAATTTAATTTCCAGTTTTTTAAACTTTAGATTAGTTGGTTCAGGCTAAGCTCACAGGTAATTATTTAAAGTCTTTATTTAAGGGTTTGAAAGATAACTCGGAAGTAAAGAGCATTTGCTGCCTTCCAGAAGACAAAAGATCAGTTTTCCACACCCACTAGCACCTGTGACTCCAGCTCAAGGGGAGTCCATATATTCTTTTGGCCTCTGTCAGTATTTGCAAACATCACACACACACACACACACACACACACACACACACACACACACACACACAAATAACTCAAAATAATTCACATTTAGCTGAAATTTTTTCTTCATGAAATAGAGCTATAATTTAGTTTTATGACTGAGAAGAATTTGGGTCATCTATATTCTGAGAAGGACACATGCAAAATATGCATGGAAAACCCAAGTGAATCTGTGAAGTCCTCTCAGATGAGAAGTACTAGAGGAAAATCCCTTATGCTTGGTCATTCTGTTTGGGCTAAATTGTGTATCTACAAATATCACATCACAGAGTACCAAAATCATTGAAAACCTGGTGATTTTTATTAAATGGTTGATGGCTTTGTTTATGCTGTCTAGTTCTGTTTTCCTCCTAAGAATGACAATGAGTATTATGAAAATAGTGTACAATTTTGAATGTTGTATGCTGTAAATGCCCAACAATGCTCACTTTTATCTTATTTTTGTTTATTATGTGGATAGATGCCTCTGTTTGCTCCCATCATTCTTATTACTATTTTTTTTGACAAAGCATTGTCTAAAATGGCAGGAGATTTCACATATTATACTAATTCTGTTAATTGTCCTATCATGAGCTATCAACAGTTAAGGCTATTAAAAATAGTAAAATAAAACAACATTCACAACATACAAGCAAATAAAATCTGAATCCTGCTGAAAATGTGTCCCAGCAGCCAGAAATGAGTCTCAGAGATTAAATGCATAAATGCATGGCTCAACAAGCAAAAACCTGATTTCCTCTTGAAATATGTGAAATTAAAAAATATACTGCCAATCATTCCTAAGAAAGAGTTTAAAGTTATATGGTGGAAAATAACAAAAAAACCTGAGTAGAATTTTATTTTGGACTACACGTATATTCAACGCTAATGTACTGTGAAACATTTTAGGTAGTTGGAAGTCAACTATTATATAAAAATAATAATGTAATATAACAGCTCTCTGTTGCTGGATCAAATATCTCAATATGAAATCAACTTAAAATGCATGATGGATTGAACATAACTGAAAGATTTTCAGGTTAAGGAATGTTGAATTCTTTGTTCTTGGGCTGGAGTGAAGAGTCTATCATGGTGAGAACGAGTGATAGAAGAATGTATTCAACTGATTTAGTCAGAAATAATAGAATGAGTAGAAGACTAGAGGCTTATGTTCCCTCTAGTAGCACAACATGACCTGGCTTCTTTCCACCATGCTCTTTCTGAGGATTGTGCCACCTTCCAGTAGAGGTGAGGTAAATTCTAACCCTATAGCACAAAGCCTCCTGTGGTGCATTTAAGACCCAAACCACAGCCATAAACATCTAATACAATCTCCTGAGACTCTTCCTTCCTTCCTTCCTTCCTTCCTTCCTTCCTTCCTTCCTTCCTTCCTTCCTTCCTTCCTTCCTTCCTTCCTTCCTTCCTTCCTGTTTGTTTTTTGAGAAAGGGTTTCTCTGTGTAGCTTTGGCGTCTTTCCTGGAACTCACTCTGTAGGCCAGGCTGGCCTTGAACTCACAGAGATCCTCCTGGCTCTGCCTCTGCCTCCCAAGTGCTGGGATTAAAGGCGTGCACCACCACTGCCTGGCCTAAGACTCTTTCAATGTACCATTGAGTATAACCTACAACTATGATGATCTAAAATTATGCAAAATTTCTGCTGCAAACTGCAGTTTTTTGATGATTCATGTTGATAACTATGCTTTATTAAGTCATGGAAAATAATAGACGTACACAGACAGACAGAGAAGGCTCCAACAAGATTTTAGTTTTTAATTCTCCCTGAAAAATGAGTAGACATTTTATATATCTTTTGGTGGATCCCAATTATAGATTCTTGGTACTAAAATATATCCCTATTTGAAAGATGGTAGAATAATGTACTTCTTTGAAAGATGATAAAACAGCCTTTGGGGTCCACTTCCAAGTCCGCATTAAGTTTGTAGTTATGTCTTTAAAGAAACTCATTCTATTGCCTAGACACAGTTGCCTATTCCCACTTCCTCCCTGGAATCCTGAAGAATTGTTGTTAATGAACCAAATCATTTCCATTATCATTACTTTACTGTTCAAAAATAACAAATTATCTGCAAGCAAAGAAGTTTATGACATCACAAAGTAAGCTTGTTATGTTTTAAAACTTGGTCCTAGAATGTTTGAATAATTTTATTAGATTATAGCATTGAGTTCCAGCCAGAATAACTGCAGTGTTAGCTATGTGAGTGTATTCTAGTGGACCTGGTTTGCAGAGACATTTACTTCCATTCACTCAGTATTTCCCATTTCTTCCACGTCTAAATTCCAAATGTTGTGAACTAACAACTTAAAAAGGATTTCAGGTGTATTGATAAAAAACATATTCAAATACTGTGAAGAAACCAGCTAATAAATAAAATTGGCAGTCGATTTTCCTTCTTTGGGAAAATCTAATTACAGCACCACTGAGATTAGCCTGTAAGGGTGCAAGTCACAGAAGCCTGGTGATCTAAATTCAGTCGCCAGAACTCAAGAAAACATGGAAGGAGAGACCAACTCCACATTATCCTTTGACTTCCATATGCTATTTTGAAACACACACACACACACACACACACACACACACACACACACACATACAGACACACATGTACACACACTCACTAATGCCTTTTAAGAGATTTTTATGATTTAAAAGCTATTTACAGATATATAGGAATATGTCCTAATCAGACATATCTTTATCATAAATTTAGCTGACTTATATCATCTGAATTAAAATATCTTAGCATACAGCTCAGTGTAAAGTTAATCTATAGTTGTCAATTTTTTATAAAGCACAGTTAAAATTATGCATTCCAACCAAAATGCTGAGCCAGATCTGTTTATCACTAATTATTATTGTTCCCTATATTTTCTAGACTACAAGCTATATACTACAGGGATTAGAAATGAAGCTGGTCAATTGTTATTTATCATTCTAATTTTACATTTGTCAGGGCTACTTGTGTTGGAAACATGGAGTTTACCTTATAATTATTTTCTGGAAATATCAAAAGCCTATAAAAAATAGAGCATCATTTCTCACTGTAGTGATTCTCTTCCATTGAACATAGAATGGGAAAGTTCTATCACCTGAAACTGACTGCATCATAAGCTGTGCTGCTAACTTCTTAAAATCACACAGTGGACATCTGCAGGGAGTTGTAGCAGGAATCTTAAAAGTTCTTATTAATAAAATCAAACCTGAGGTGAGTTATTGGGGTCCATGCTGGTAGGTCAGAGAGACAGAACAAGCCACAGCTATCTCACCTTGCCAATTCCTCAGCTGGTCTTGTTTCCTCAGACTGGAGGCTTCTGTGTCCTCATCCCAATGGCTCTCAGCTGAACTGCTGCTAGAAGCCTGAATGCTTAACCAGCCAAATGCTTAACCAGCCAAAATCTTCTAGTTTCTGGTCCTCACGCCTTATATATCTTTTTGCTTTCTACCACCACTCCCTGGGATTAAAGGCTGGCTTTCTGGTATTAAAGGCGTGTCACCATGCTTGGCTATTTCCAATGTGGCCTTGAACTCATAAAGATCCAGAGGGATTTCTATCTCTGGAATGCTAGGATTAAAGGTGTGAGTGCCACCATTTTCTAGCCTTTGTATCTAGTGGCTGTCTGTTCTCTGACCCCAGATAAATTTATTAGAGTACACAATACCACCACAGGGAGTTCCCAGGTCTTTAATGCTGCTACACTCTTAATATTCATAAATACTTGCAGAATGACTAATTGCCTTAAAAGTGTTAATGACCCAAACATCCTCCATAAGCTACAATTTAAAAACTGGTCAGGGATTTTCCCCACATATTTAATAGAAGAGGATAACAAGATATGGGACAAACTTACAGCTGCCAATAGGTTGCCCCAAGGAGCAAGGGCATGGAGTTCCGTGTGCAATTGAGCATGAAGTGTCTGCTCACAAAAAAATGGCTTCCTATCACAAGGCCAGATTTGCTGAAAATTATATTCATTCAATCCATCTACCCAGTATCATCGGGGATTCTGTTTTCTGATGTTAGAATATATGAACTGACTCTCTATCGGTAGATTTATTTAGGCATTTTTATTTCAATGCTAACCCAGATGTGAAGCTATATTTATTTTCCCCACACGGTTCCCCTTTTACAGTATTGCTCTCCAATTTCATCCCCCAGCCTTCTGATTAAAACAATAGAGTTCACTTACCAAAGCATAGCCAAGGGAAAGATAGATTAATATGTCAACTAAACCTGACAGCTGGATGTCTAGTGCCAGTATTATAGAACTCTATGGGGCTTGGGGACTTTTAAACAAATTCCTTCAATGAGGGGACTATAAAACTTCAGTAAAGACTTTATTATAAGTATCTTCTGTTCTATAGAATTCTGCAAACAAAAAATATTATGTTAAAAGTTAAAATAAATTGGTAGTATTCTAATGTATTATTATAATATTTAATCCTAGTACTATCTTTTACATACTTTTTACTCACTCATTTGTTCATTTCCAGTATACTAGGAGATAAAACATAAATATCCCCTGGATATTCATATGGAGATCAAGTGATAGTTGTATGAAACTATGAACATCTATAGGCTGAATGCCTATCAGCAAGTGTGGAGCTGACTACATCTTACTTACAATTAACACATTAAGGAAAGAATTTATATATATATATATATATATATATATATATATATATATATATATATGTTGAAGAGAAGGTTTAGTCAATAAAGTGCTTATCATACAACCTGAGTTCTGATCCCAGGACTCACTTTAGAAGCCTAGTTGCGTGCATGTGTGTGTGTGTGTGTGTGTGTGTGTGTGTGTGTGTGTGTGTGTGTATTTGTGTGTGTTTCTTGTAGATTTGTTTTTCTTTTTGTTTCTATTTTATTTGTTCATTTGTTTGAATGCTTGTTTTCTAAAACAAGAGAGAAGGAAGGCCTGGAGCTGGGTGGGTGTTGAGGTCAGCATGGCATGGGAGGAATTTGAGGAGGTGAAACTGTTTTCAGAATATAATGTATGAAATTTATTTTCAGTAGTATATTTATGTGCAACCAAAATATTAATTGAAAAAAAAGAAGGAAAAACGAGATGCAATGTTTCCATTGCTACTGTTCATTTAGGAAATTTACATTGGGATAGCTTATCCTAAAAAGATTTCTGATAGTTAGCTAATTAGTGATAGTACACCAGAAAGGTGGTCAATCATGAACTTGGTAGAAAATGTTAAGACACACAAAGTAATTCAGGAATGCCCACAGAGCTCAGTAAGAATGCACATTATTATTGTTTTACAAATCCACAGATAATTTTTTTTAGAAATAACTATTGAACAGAATTCCTAGATAGTACAAGTTACTACTGGGGGCAAGAAGTAAATCTAGAGGGCGAAATATGTTTTTCCCTCAAATTCACACAGGAAACAGAATTCATGGAAACTCTCTTGCCTGGTTTCTACCCTAATTAAGACAGGCAAAGGTACATTTTGGTTCTGAGGGGAAAACATTGTATATATGTTTGTTTAAAAAAAAAAATCCCAGCCATCATTGTCAAAGGTTAGAGTTAAAGAAGCTGTGAGTTATGACAGTCAGAGTCATTTCTACAGAGAGAAATTCATTTTCAGGATAGTGGCTGGGGCAGCCGGCATGCATGCGAAGGAAGAGTCTGAGCACTGAGTCTGGCTCCTCCACGGCAATGGTCATGCAGTCACCAGACGGCTGCCGTGTTCACAGAGGAACGGAGGGACACATGGATGGGACATAAGTGTAGCTGGCCCATGTTTTCTGCCTGCTACTTTGTCTTTTTATAATAAATATCATAACTGCGAAACACAAGCTTACTGATGGCGGTGAAATTCTTCCTCAAATTGAAACACAACCAGATCCATTCTTCCAAACATATGTAATTTACTCCAAATATTAATTTTCTAATCAATTTTCTGCCGGTCACATATTTTTCTTATTTCAGATAAAATATCTTGTTTATAAACAAGAGGTTAAAAGTTGACCCTTGATTTTCAGTACTTTGTGTCCAGAAGCTTTCAATAATTTCTTCTCTTCCTTATTCTTCAAACAGCTGTACTTAAACTGGAAGTTGTACACTATTTTGCATAAGTTTAAACTTTTTCTTAAAAATAAAATTTCTGAACTACGCCTGTCTCTATTTACAAATAAACCACTAATTTTAATTGAGTCTTTCTGATCGGTGTATCCCTTACACAAAACTCTCCCTTTAATAAATAACAACTTCAGTCTTAATTCATATATAGCTCCTTTCACCAAAAACTGGTAAAACAATCAAACTGGGCTTCATAATCTACTCAGAGCACAGGAGCAACACTGAATACTCCCTTACTACATATATCTCACATTCCTTCTCAGAAGGAAAAAAAAATGTGCATATAAGACACATTATTAGTCCACCACAGGTCAGAATAAAACCTACAACTGGTAGGAGGAAGTAAAATAGTCAAAGGCTGCTGTGTGGCCAGAGAGATTGGTAGTCTGGTATTCCAGGAGGACATGCTTAATGAAGTATTCACATGCTGGGAGTTTTCCTTTCTTCTCATAAAGAGTACTGCTTTCTCTGCCTGAGGAGCAGCAAATAGTAGCATGAAAAGAAATGATAAGTAGCTGTCTACTCACAGAAACAACTGCTCAGAGAATGAAAGACACTCAAAAGAAAGCAGAATGCCTCTGAGCCCTGCAGATAGCCACAGCCTTCCAATTCTGACAAAAAGGCTCCTCTTCTGTAATGTAAAGGAGAGTTACCACTGCAGGTCATCAAGAGCCCTGGAACTCTGCCTTTGACTCCCGAGAAACAGCAAGGCAGTAACTGAAGTAAACTTTAACTAGGTTACCTTAACAACAAAATGAAGAAAGGGAAAGGGGAGGAAGAAATAAGTGTGGACTAGAGCAGGAGTGGACTGAGCACAGAGGAAGAGAGGAAAAGGAAGAGGAGAAAAGGGGGCCAAGGAATGACATCATTCCCCTTAGGCGGTGGGATGCGACTATCTCATGGAAGCCTGTGTGTTTTCTCAGTCAGAGATCTGGGAAGATTATTGGTTGCTAAGAAAAAAAAAATATATCAAGTCCAAGGCAGTGTCTCTTCTTACATGAGCTAAAGGTTTGAAAAACCTTAGTAAGGAGTAATTTTAAAACAAATTGAGAGCTCTGGTATTTAATATTTACATTTTCCCTGCTTGGTTTTGATTGGATGGAGAAGCAATGGGTGTAGTCTGTGTTGAATAGAACACATTTGATAAATCTGTTATTACATTTAGGTGAAGCCATTTTTCTCAACTAATGACTAATTATTCACATTGATAAAAATGGACCTTAACTTTTGGTGTACCAAATGTAGGCAGATATTTGTTTAAAAGAACACACAGAAACACTTGTAACTATAACAACAACAACAAAAACAAATGATAGCTGCCTAAGTATAAGTCAAAAGCAACCCATAACTTACAGAGCACCTGCATAGACATAAGATTTTACAATGTAAAGGACAAGGTAAGATTTAAAAATGTACGATACACAAATGTATAACATTTTGATATATATTAAAATGTATAAATTTTCTAAAGGAAAGAAACAGTTTTATATGTGAGAAAGTATATAGAAATAAATTTGGCCTTATTATTAAAACAGATCACTTATAGCAGCTATGATTCCCTGCATAAGATCAAGCCAATCAATACTCCAACAGGGACAGGGAATAGCTCATGAGTCTCCATCCCAAGGTGAGGAGCTATAGGCAGTTGATGGTTACTGAGATGGAAGAATCAATTTCCTTTAAGATATGGCTTATATTACATCATTCATGCTCCAGTGGCTGGCCCCACACTGATGTGTGTATGTGAGGGGGACCCTCAAGGTGTCACACAGGGAAGCAAACCTCTCAAAGAGACAAGAGTAAAAACCTCACGCAGATTGACTTCGTCAACCTGGATCAGACTGTGAGGAGTCTAATAAGAGGCAGTTTGTTCCCAATGTATTTAAGCTAAGCACAGGAAAATTTGAAAAAAAAAAAGTTTCCTGGTGTAATACAATCCTCAGTACAGAAAAAGGCATAATTACATTAAAACTCAATTGGGGGTACATTTCATGTCTTCCAAGAAGAGTAGTTCTAGAAATATGCTACCTTTACTGGCTTAAGGGCCTAAGGGTCTGGCATGGTTTCAGTCAAACAGATCTTGTAGAGGTCATTTGGGTTATTATCCACTTCTGGTCCTGATTGTGGGAGCTTGGGGAGCCTCTGGCTATAAGGGTCCTTTATATTACTAGCCACCTGAGTCTTGGTTGGAAGAGCTTGATATGGTCTGGCTCACCAGATTATGTATATCATCAGGCAGTTAATCATTTATAATTCTCTGGATGAAAGAACATGTTCTTTCATCTTTCCCGTTGGAAAGACTGTCCTGTGTGTTTAACATTCTTGGTTTTTCTGGAGATATGAGGGCTCAAGGATCTTCATGCTATGCTCCTAAGATGTCTGAACAGCACAAATTAAATAACAAAACAAAAAAGTGAGCATAAAGTTGGGAAGTAGGAGGAAAGGGTTGAGGAGAATTTAGGAAGATAGAAGGAGAGACGCAGAGATTGACAAGATCAAAATAAAATATAAAATAAAGGAGTTAGTATAACAAGTTTAAGGCAATTTAAATTTTAAGCAAAAATTTATGAAAAAGCAAATAATAAAAAGCTTAACGCAAACAGCAAAATAAAAAGTGTTTGTGAGGAAATGAAGAAAGAAGAGAATAAGTGCCATCGACATAGGGAAATGGAGACTAGCATAGCCACAAAAGAAACTAACAGTATGGACTCTCTGCGAAGCAAAACAAGAAATGAAAGGCAGAACTGACATGTAATCCAACAACTCCACCACTTGGTGTGTTTTCAAAGTAAATCAAGTCATTGTATCAAACCACTGTCCACCACAGCCAAGATGAGCAACCAACCAACTTGTTTAAAGGCATCCATACAACGTGAATGTTATTCAGTCACAAAAAAAGGAAATTCTGTTAAATCTGAACACATGAATAGAACTGGAGAACATCACATTAAATGAAATAAGCTGGGCACAAAAAGAGACAAATTTCACTTGTTATTAAGTCATTTTGTATAAGATTGAAAAGATTTCTCAAAATTAGAGAGAATAATGGTGACCAGGGGACAGGATGGGTGTGGGAACCGCAGAGGGTGCTAAACTAACTACACTGAAAGCAGCTATATAGAAAAAATGTTCTAGTGTTTCACAACACAGAAGGGTAACTAATAATTCTAAAAATATTTCATATTTCAAAGTAATGAGAAGAAAAAGAAGCCAGGCAAAAAATATAACCATCTGAAGAGAGAATTGTCAATCATCCTGACTTGATCATTTTGGTTCCATGTGTCTATGTAATTATCACAGGATATACTATAATATGAAAAAAATATCATGCATCAAATAAACATGTCCACTTCTCTGCAACAGTATTTATTCACTGTTTAAAATATTTATTCCTGACCCTGAGAACTCATATAATTGACCATGTTTCACCTTTCTGTGCATGTGTTATTTTACAAATTACTATGTTATTCATGTGTAGTGATCAACTTCCTCCTACAAAAGCATATTATGTCATGAAATTAAAGTCTATTTCCTAAAACTACTTAATAAGATCAAGGATCCAGAATTAGCTGAGCAGATGAGAGGAATATTTTCAAAGACATGGCGTAGACCTAGCAATCTCTGTGGCTGTGCTATATCCCCCCACTCCGTACAGAAAAACCAGGACAGTATGTGAGTACAAATCCAAGTAGCCTACTTGGAAATTAACTGAAATTAATCAGAATGGAGCAGTAAAGGGTCCTGGAGTCTGGGAATAATGCTCCAAAAACACAATCCTGGTTTAAGTCAACTTTAGCATGTAGAGAAGTTTAGAAAACACATTCCAGGCTGATTAAATAGCACTAAAAAGAGCCCTGAGGTGTGAAAATTCATGATGTGTGCAGAGAACGGTGAACAATACAACTATTAATAGCCTGCTTTGGAGCCCTGTGAAAACCAAGACAGGAAAACTGCATAAGAGTCAGATTGTAAATGTGGGAAAGGTCCCAGGTGCCCTGTGACAGATCGCGAAAGCTTTTAAGCAACACAGTCACTATCAGATTTGTGTTTTTGAAGGTTACACGATTGGCAAGCATGAAGAAGAACCGCAAGAGAACTTTCCTAGATGTTAAAGCACTTCTATTCCAAGATGAGGACGCCTTTTGGGAGGAGATGCTCAGTAAAGGGTGGAGGCAATATGTCCCAAGCTTTGAGGGAAGTGTTGTTAAACATATGCTTCTTCATTAACATCAAAGAGCATATGCACAGTCCCTATATACAGCATGGTTCTGGCTCATCACCAAAAATTATTTATTAAGCACCCACATGCATATGAAACTTTAGGAGAGCTAAATCCCCTCCAAATGTCAAATGTATATTTTAATTTGAATGTTGCAAGATAAGCTTAAGGCCTCGTAGCTTTTCAACCACCGCCTATACTGTCTTAAATTTCAAGAAAAATCACATACATTCATTTCCAGTGAGCATGTAAAGAAGGCTTTCATTTTAAGTATTTGTGATAGTTTGACTCAATCAGAGCACATGTTGTGAAGGCAAGGGTAAGAAGGTGTATGGGAAATAGACAATGCATTTCTTAGGTTGGGAAAGTGATACTGTAAAAGAAAAGGTGGTGGTGGGAATCTTACACAATTTAAATGGCAGATTCCTAAGGCAGTATGTCAGCATGAATGTAACCATGGAGAACATGCACTAAAAATACTAAAAAGTAGTCTTGCTTAGAAAAAGATCACCATGAAGTGGTTTGTTTGGGATCAAGGTGAGATTCTTTTACAGATTTCACTGATAAAATGCAATGGAAAGTGATAACAATTTTAAAAATCAGAAAATGTGGAACATTCTTTCAATTCCTCTTCGGATTTGCAGCTCAACGTGACCTTGCAGAATCTTAAGGCTTAGCATGGGTTACTTGTATAATTCAGGAACAACAACAACAAAACAACAAATTTTTATTGTTTTTGAAGCTTAGCTAAAATATAGTATTGCTGTGCTTAAAATGCGGCAGAATTCCAAATAAGTTACATTGAGCTTTCTTATATTTTTTGTTCCTCACAATGTCTTAACATTTCTTGAGACTTTCTTTTCTGACAATCACGGCAGAACAAGAGCTAGTTTGGTTGTGGACATGGAGCTTATATGGAAGGGAGTGAACACAGACATTCTCTCAAGCTGGACCATACTACTTGTATGACTTCTCTTTCCCCAACTTTACTGGGTGTTCCTCACTTTGTTGACCTAGTATTTATGATTAATGTATAGTGTTATGCATATGTTTAAGAAGTACACCATTATGGTCCCAAAATACACCTGTGCCTACAAGGTTCCTGCAGGTTAATGTCTTCTGCTAGAGAAAATGGCCTCATTTGCATTGACTTTCAATGAGTTCCTGCAGGCAAACACCTGCAGCCTATCATCTGCAGATACCTGCCTGCAGGCAGAGGTGTGCTATCCAGAGTCTGCAGACTATCTATAGCGTTTACTATTATATGCTGTGCAGAACATGAAGAAGGACTCATTGAGCCAATGGACTGTGACTATCAGTCCTTACAAATTGGTCTATGTATGGAGAGGGTGGATCTGTGTGATGGTAGTTGGTGACACAAACAGAAGTCATCACAGAAATAGGGCTGGTCTCTACTGAAAGAAGGAATAGAATACGAAAATGGTTTAATACAGATGCAAACAAATACAGTTGAACTATAAATATCAAGTATTGGAAACTTAAAGAAAAAAAGTAAAACTTTCAATTTGAAGAAAAATACATCATCATTATATTTCAATATATTAATTTATTTTGTAATATTTACTTTTTTCCTAAATACATTCTTTAAAATTTCTTCACCAAATTACAAAAATGTTTTCAAGTAGATATTTATTCAGCAGTTATGTGTGTTTGGCATATGGTATATTCAGTAAGGATATTTCTGATACAAGAGTAAATTAGAAACGTATTCGGTAAATTTGCAGCATAAGAATAACAATAGTGTAATTGCTTGCCACTAAAAGAGATGAATTATTATACTTTTGAAGGATAAAATTAAAATTACTTCCATGCTGACTTCTTTTCCTGCTTATTTTGTTGTTGTAGTACCCAAGTGTTCAACAATTGAACCTGCCTTTCTACACTTTCCTTTATGTCACTGGGAATTCAAGGATTCAATGAAACCCTTACCTTTTCAGGATGATCAGTGATCACTGACTCTCAAATTGCAAATGTGTTTACACAGCTATGAACTCACTTCCTACCAGAATGCCTAGTGAAATCAATATTTTTCATAGATAAAATGAGAGCGAGGAAAAGGGGGAGAGAGAACTGCTCCCTCCTGAGGTACATGAACAAATCCCTTAAGTTTTCCTTTGCAGCCCTCCCTACCTCACATGCTCTCGTAGTGTAGCAGCAAGGCTCTAATTTTAAAATTGATCTTGAACTTGATGAGATTCATATTGTTCATCTCTCTCAGCTTCGTCATTCATTTTATCATCTTCCTACTTCAATTCCTTCCAGATGGTTTCCCAGTTCCATGCCTCACCTTCTAATCTATTCCATATTTGGAAGTCAAGGGGTCTTCCAAAATCTTAAAACAAGTCATCACTTTCAAGACTTCCAGTGGCTTCTAGTCACATACATTTAAACTCAATACAACAGCTTCTCAAGTCCCTAGTCCACTGGGCTCTGCCTTCTTCTTACGCCATCCCTTGTTTCCATTTTCTTTCCCACTTTCTTTTTGTGCTAACTCGTAGGATTTATCTTGCCTCACATACCTGGCATTCTGTTCTCACAAAGTTTCATGGCTTCCTCAAATATTTCATTCTAGAATATTTTAAGTATTCTTTCTAGAGATATACTGCTTAGCTTTTTTTGTTTTTGTTTTGTTTGTTTGTTTGAGACAACTCATATCCTTTATTCTGTGTGGTTTGACTCATGCACCAAGCCTCCCTTTAATGTTGTATGCTTACTTCATATTCCTCTGGTTTCTCACAAAGACACTAAACTTCATGAAAGCTACATCTTTGTTTTTTAATTATTACTTTTATCATTATAATTATTTTTTTCATGATCTTCCCTTGAGCCTAGAATGGTGCAGGGCACATACCAAACACAAGACACATGCTTTCTGGAACTTAGAAATCAAAGAAGAGTTGGAACTTGAGTTTGATTATGAAGGATGAATAGATTGTAGGTAAGGGAGGGAGGTGAAAAACATCATGACATTCACAGATGGTTTGATAACTCTCTGTGGACACAGCATTCAGGGAATCAGACCACAGACCGTAAATACTATGAACATCGCAATCACACACAGACTTTGCACCAAATAAAATGAAGCAAGTGATTATAATTAAACTTGACAGTGACCTCTCTGACAGTCCACTTTATTTCTACAACCTGTTCAATAGTGGCTATTAAGGAATGAGGAAAATCATTCTAGCAACTCTAATTGAGTGCTTTTCCAAGTGTTTATAATTTGTTTCTAGATGTCATTGACAACATCATGATACACACATAAAAATGGAGCTGAAAATCCTTAATCCTGTGCCATGACATACAAGGCAATCCAGATAACCATATTTAAGACCCATTACATTCAGTGGCTCAGCTTCTCTATCTCCCAGGCTGCAAGGAGTCTCACCTCAAACAGTCACCTGATTTGTCTCATTTCATGCCAGCTGAATTTGCCTGCTACTGTCAGTTGTGGGGCTGCATAATCCCACTGACACTTACTAACATTTCTCTCTATCACTTTGAGTATTCTTCACAGTAACTCCCCTTCCACAATTAGTTCACATTCTGCCATCACCCAATGCTCAGTGACAACATAAATATTATGCAGAAGACAGTACTTGCACTTGGCCACAACTTAGAAGTCATGTTATTTTTGTTTCATATACAGATTATATGTGAATCTGATGAAGCAGCTTAGAAGTGAAGAGAGATTTCTTTTACAAGAATAGCTTGATAATTACCCACAATATTGAGTTCTATGTTCTATTTAGAGGTATTAGTAGACTGATATGGCCAGAGGCTCAACATCAAAACCACTGTAAAACAGTATTTAAATTAATATGTATTACTAAATTCTAAGTAACAACTAATAATAATTTTGAGAATTTTTAACAGTGACAACAGGTAATGTGCTTCTCTTATTAGTTGTCATATATCTAACTTGTAGTCTGTCTTAAAGAAAACATTAAATACTCATTTAATTGACAAGTTCATCTTATCTGTATTTTTCAGTGATCTTTCTATAGAGGATAGTGCCTCAGTCTAAAAGACAGTTCAATCCATTCAGTGCAGTGTGTCATAGAACTGTGCTTTCTAGATCCTGTGCCAGCTTATACCAATGTTCCCAGATCCATGTGCCCATTGAGAATAAAAACTCAGCAACTGAGGAACTTCATAGTGAATTTGAAAAGGTTTATTTTGGGGCTGAGGAGATGTTCTGTTGGTGAAGGGCCTATTCCATAAACATGAGGAGCTGAAACCTAATGGGCAGCATGTAGATAAAGAAGTTGAGCATGTTTACATAGACAGTAGTTGACTTCTTTTCTCCATAGGTGTGCACTTTACTACACATACACATGCACACACCATGTGAGTAGAAACACATTTGTATACACTGGTGTTTTATTATTATTTGCATATCCCCACATGCCTAGCGCAATCTATAATCTTTTACCTGTATTGTGAAGTACGTATGTTTCAGTCAGGAGGCCATTTCATTTGCTGGAAGCCCACAAACATACAAAGCACCTTTGTGATGCTCTGTAATTTCTGCTGCCTATTTATGGGCAAGATGTCTGGAAAAACTATTCATTTTCCCAAAGGTTTTACTTGAATTTCCTGTTAACAATGTTATTCCTTGGTGTCCACAAGAACCTATTGAAATGAAATCATAAATTTTTTAGTTAGTACAAAATAAAGTCATTAATAAAATCATTAAACTGTCAAAACTCCTAAGCTATCAAGCATTGAACAAAACAACATATGCCTAATATCTTCCATTTTTATTGTGCATGTGAAGAGGTGGCAAAGAAAATTGTCTGTAATTTTCTTTCATGACAACAAGAGAGTTCTCAGAGACACATGAATAGCAATGTGTTCTGTTTTTTTCATTAATTCATTCATTGAAAAAGAAAAAAATGAAAGAAAGGTTGTTTTTTTTTTAAATATGCTCTATTTCTCACTACCCTGTGGCCAAAGACAAGAGTGTTTATTAAGTTGCTGGAGACGTTCTCACAGTGCCTGCTGCAGCTGTACAAATGGCTCTTACCCTCTTCCCATTGACAAGTTCATTTTAAACAGAAGTTATGAACTCCTTCCCCTGAGCTCTCTCTGCACTTTGCTATAAAATCCCCACTTACCTCCCATTTTCACCCTGGGTCACAAAGAGTTTTTATTAGATAACAAAGTAAAACAAAAAGTACCCATGAACCTTGTGGAATGCCATTTTACAAAGAGTATCTGTCAAGGAATCCAGGCCTCCCCGGGGAGATTCATGTGGTTCTGCAGCTGTCTGGGGCAAGACTTTGGTGCTTTTCACATGCATGGGTGCAAAACAGAAGATGTGTAGACAGAAGATGGGTGAAAGTCAAAAAAGAGCCCTCATTTATGAGACAATCATCTCTATTTACCAGTTATTTCTTGTTTATTAAGACTGT
Source organism: Peromyscus leucopus (assembly GCF_004664715.2). NCBI lineage: Eukaryota > Metazoa > Chordata > Mammalia > Rodentia > Cricetidae > Peromyscus > Peromyscus leucopus. The sequence goes on along the minus strand of NC_051068.1, from coordinate 121,190,919 downwards.
GGGTGGATTTTTGATCACTAAACATGAAATGTCTCCATTATCCTTCAGATACAGTTTAAAAAATTACAAATCAACTAAACTACTTTTTTTAAATTACGCTTTATTTTTCATCAGAAATATGTGAATCTATGATATTTGAAACAATTGAACAAACGATCCTTCTATATTTCATTCTGGTTCTTTGTTTTTGTTGAATATAGACGATTTCTACAAATAACCTATTGTATATATAAGACACCAAACTCTTTCACCGGCTTCGCAGGGGAATCTAGTCAACACCAACAAAGTAACCTTGAGTTCAGGACCATCTCTAATTTACTATTCATTGATATTCCTGGTTAGGAATTAAGGCACACAAGAGTTAGTAAGTTGTCAGTTGACTTACGAAGAGTTGCAAGTTAAACAAGCCCATTCTTCTGTCCTTTCCTCTTTATTTCTTGTTTTTTTCTACTTCTGATATTACATTATTTTCTTCCAGCCATCTAGGCTAGCAATCTCCAAGTCACCTCAGATGAGACGCTTTGTTCAGCCTTTGCTCAAATAGATGTCAAGTTTTGTCCATTTGGAACAGATCTGAGCCTTATCTGCCCTTATCCTCACATCACATCCTCACTGCCAACATCCTAACATAGACTTTTGTCAATGGCTGAGTTTCACAGCAGAAGATAACTGTCTTAATTGCTGGACTACCATGGCAGGATACCTGAAAGACATTGCTTTTCTCATAGTTTTGTCATCTGAGAATATCAACCTAGTTTTCTTTTCTTTAATTACAACAATATTCTTCTTCATTATGTACTGAGTTGTGGCATTCTGAAATCCCTGCACTGTAGTCTTGATGCCCAATGCAAATGTGACAGAGATGTAGCCTATAAGGTTAATTGAGCGTGTTTATGAGCTCACTCATATTTTCCTCTACACCCACACATAAGGATCACATGAGCACATGGTGAGGGGGCCATGTCTAAAAGCTAGGAATATTTGCCTTAAAAGAAATCAGACATGTTAGTACCCGGGCCTCAGACTTCCAGACTCCAAAACCAAGGAAAAGTATCTAGAGTGTGGTAGCCTAGTTAATTAAGGCAAATATCTTTTGATTGGATATACATTGTTCACTCATTGAGATAAAAATTGTACCTCTTTATTCCAACCTGTTAAGAATACAGTTAAAAGTAACTCTATATGCAGATGTATAATATCCTTTTTATTGTAAGATATATAAATAATAAGGAATAAAAATGCCAATTATTACATGACAAGTAAAAAGCACTCTCTTTTCATCAGGGATTTGATATTCAATCTCCTATGAAGTATATAGTAAGAATCACTCTTAATATGCAGAGATACTAAGCAATTTGCTAAGTACTATACAGTCAATAAATGACAGACCTAGCATAGAAAATCTTGTTTGCTGTTATAGTTTGTTTTTCTGATGATGTGATAAATGTCTTGACCTAAGGCAATTTGGTGAGGAGTTAGATCACCTTACTAGTTACCGTATATCAAGCAAAACCAAGGCAGGAACTCAAAGCAGGAGCTTGAAGTAGAGACCACAGAAAAATGCTATATGTTGGCTTGCTTAGTGCATTGCTCCCAGGCTCCCACTCAGCTACCTTTATTATCCAATCTGGTCCATCTTTCCTAGAGGTGGTACCAACCACAGTGGGCTAGATTCTTCAACATCAATCCATATTGTAGTCAGAAGTTTTCCTCTGTCCTGCCCAGTTCCACAGCCACTGGGACACAAGTAAACATACAGAGGCTTATATTATTTACAAACTAGTCTATGGCAGGACTCTTGCTAGCTAGCTCTTGTATCTTAAATTAACCCATTTCTATTAATATATGTTTTGCCACATTTTCCATGGCTTACCAGTCTGCTGGCATGTTGTTCCTTGGGCAGCAGGCTGGCATCTCTCTCTCCACACCTTTCTTCTTCCTATCTATCTGTTTGTATTTCTTGCCCACCTCTAAGCTGCCTTTCCATAGGCCAAATGGCTTTATTTATCAACCAATCAGAGCAACACATATTCACAGCATACAGAAAGACATTCCATCTATCTATCCTACATTTGTGATTCTAAAGTTTCATATCTAATTTTTCTTTTATCATGACTAAGGAAAACTATAATTATAACTACATCAAATACCCCAGAAGGTTATAATAACTTCAGTAAACAGGAAATGCATTTTAAACAATTTCCAAAATTCTAGAAATGACAGAGACAGCTGCCTGCCTGGACAGTCATCCAAAGTTCCTCTGTGACATTGGGGCATCCATCTTCAGCCAATAAGCCTAGAGTTTTTTAGGTGCTTCTCCCTGTGTCCTGTAGAGTATTTGGCAGTCTCCTCTGCAAAGCAGGAAACTGAAGAACCATTTTGGCCCATTTTGGTAAATTTAGTGGTCATTTTCCTATGGGTCCTGCATGTCCAGTTTATATAACATATTATCAGTAGTCCAGGCAAGAGCAACCTCTTGCCCAAATGGCTATTTTTGCCAAGAAGAAGATAAACTCCATATAGAGTGTCTTCAATGTCCATCTTTCTCTTTGAAGTAAATAGATGCTGCCTGGAGCAGATGTGTCTTTCTGTCCAGAAAGTCTGTTTTGAAAACATTTTAAATGCCATATTCTGTAGGTATTTGAAATGTTTGAAGATCACCTATCTAACTGAAATATATCTATGTATACCTATAAAACTTAACTAACATGACTATAAATATGATTATCATACATGACTAATTATTAATCTGCATTTCTTAATTATACATTATAATTTCAAAGTTGTCCAAACATAATACCTTAAACAAGAGTAGAAATATACATACAGTATAACAAATTAACTTTAATTTTGTAATAAACTAAAATCTATGGCAATGTAAACATTTTATACAAGTTGTTGCTCTTTAAAAGTAGATTCAATAATCTACCCTTTCATCCTATCATATCTATATCATATCCCACTTCTTTCTTTTAGAAAGAGATTGCATTTATAATCAACACCCTTTAAATAAAAATAAACATTTACAAACAATATTTTGGGAATTTGGATGTAGCTTCTCTTACTACTTCCTTCTGATTGAGGGTACTTGTAATCTTATGGAGATCCTGAGAAATTTAAGGATTATAGTCAAGTCCTGACTGGAGCAGTCTGTGAGGCTTCATTGTCTCAGCCATTGCATCAAGGCTGTTGTGGATGTTGGATCATCTGGACCATGGTGTCATTGGAGACCTTTCATGGTTTCTTGGCTGATCAAACCATATTAGCCTAGAAGCAGCCATACACACACACACACACACACACACACACACACACACACACACACACACATATATATATATGTTTAACTCAACAGCCTTTACAATTCAGTGTCTTTCTGCCATGGTGTCTTTGTACCTTGACATCTCCATATCTCAACCCATATGAGATATGAAGTAGAAAACTGTTCTTAGCTCAGTTTAGAATTTCTTTTTAAGTTCTTTCAAATTTTTATGTGGAAAGTCAAACAAACACATTGGGCAGCCAAATGTAGCTGAAAGTTTTCCTGTGTCCAGCCTGGCCTGGTCCCGTGGCCACTCAGACTCAAATAGACATACAGAGACTTGTATTAATTACTAACTGTATGGTCATGGCCTATGGCTCAAACTTCTTACTAGCTAGCTTTTAAAACTAAACCCAGCCCATTTCTGTTAATCTATATGTTGCCATGTGTTCCATGGCTTTACCGGTGTGCCATTACATGCTGCTCCCTGGACAGTGGGATGGCATCTCCCCTGCCTCTACTTTCTCCTTTCACTATCTCCCTTGGATTTTCCCACCTAGCTCCATCCTGCCCTGCCATAGGCCAATGCAGCTTTATTTATCAACCAATCAGAGCAACATATATTCACAGTGTACAGAAAGACATCCAAAAGAATGCTTCAGACATGGCTGCCAACCAGACTGATCAGAACATTATTTCTGCTATAATGTTACCCTCCCACGTAACTCTAGGCCTGTGTTATGGTGAAAACTGCAGCTAACTGTGACATCTGCCTAACTCAGTGTCACAATTTATAACCTCCCTTGATAGGCATCGGGAAATGAATAAAATATTGTTAGAATAAATATAGAAGGTAAGGATTTGATGTGAAGAGTTGGCAACGATTATATAACTTAGTAAACAGAATAGAATCAAAGGACCCATGGCAGCTAATATCAATTCAGTATGAATACCTATTCCATAGCAATGAATATAGGATGATTTGTGCTATCATTGAAAATCATCACTTTAAGAACTAAATCTACAAGTTGGCATTGTTTTCTATCAAATATCTCAGAAAATACATCAACGTTTTTCTAAGTGATAAGCTGTTTCTTTCTGCGTTAGAGATTACACCTTCTTTAAGATTCATCTCAAATAAATAGTGTCTATTTCTCTTGAAATAGTTCTTTCAAAAATATGAAGGTGTTTTCTAAATATTGATATCTGTTTTGCCCTCTTATTGCTACAACCAAGGACAACTACATCTTTTTTTAAATCTCCATCTTATTTTACTGGGATCTTCATATTGAACTGCTTCTTTTTTGTCCTAGTCAAAATTTTCTTCCCCCTCTTCCCATTTAGTCTTACCAAGTGAGCCACTGAATCCACTAAATGCCTTCCTTACAATAAGGATTTGAGGAGTGTTGATGTGGATCACGCAGAACAAAGAAAAAACATTTATTTATATTTGCTCAAATAAACCACCCCAAAACTTATACACTGGTTTTTAAGATCTTCAAAGAAATGTTTTTATTTTATTTTTTTATATAATTTGATTTAATATTACATATCACTCAAGGATTCCCCTGTCCTCCCTCCTCCCTTCACCCTGCCTTCCACCCAGCCCACCCCCATTCCCATCTCCTCCAGGGCAAGGACTCCCCTGGGGATTCAGCTCAACCTGGTAGATTCAGTCCAGTTTTAAATATAAAGATTGAAAATTTACTTTTAAATAAATGAAAGCCTATAAACCATTTTTTTGTAGAATTGAAGTATTCATGTTTTCAAGGATTCAAACACTAGAATCATACAGTTAGCTTGTTTAGGGACAAATTGCTTCTAAAAATTATCAGAAGAATGCAATTTAAGTGATCATAGATATTATAAATATAGTGAAATGTTACTGAAGAAAACACAACATCCAAATCAGGGCCTTACTGTGTACCTTGTGTCTGTAATAAAACGCACTTCAAGTTAGAAACTTTTCTTTATGACTCATTTCTCTGAAAAATCACTTCATATTATCAGCAGTCTTCTAGAACTAAGACTTCATGGTTCATGGTGTTCTGTGCCACAATTATTGTTAAGTGGGATAGGAAAGACGACACTGAGGGAAATGTCAAAATAAAGGTATGACTTCCTGCAGGAACACTTGAGAACAATTCTCCCGTGAATCACTTTAATGATTAATTAGGACTAATACTGCTAAAATTACACAAGAGAGAAATACACACTTTAATTTTTACATCAGCTTTGCTTTCCAGGAGTATCCAAGCTTTCGACATCATGACTGGATTTTTCCATCTTCTTATGTGTTGGAGGCATTCACAGTCATTGCCCACAGGTCACAGACTGGATATCCGGCTACCCACTGACATTTAGAGCAGTTAGTGTACTTTATACAATGAGTTACAGTTTCAGTGTTAAAAAAAAAATCAAGCATAGACAGTGTTTACTCTTTAACATCATATCCTTAAAATGAGGATATGCTTCATGGCATCATTTTAAGAAAAAATTTCTGATATCAGATAAAAATGTTTATATCCCCACTAATGCAAGCTATAAACTTTGGAGGAATATGAACATTTTAAATATTCTAATTTTTTTCTTTTTAGGTTTTTGAGACATGGTTTCTCTGTGTATTTTTGGTGCCTGCCCTGGATCTCACTCTGTAGTCCAGGCTGGTCTCAAACTCACAGAGATCCACCTGGCTCCTCCTCCTCCTGAGTGTTGAAATTAAAGGCATGTGCCACTATTGCCTGGCTAAATATTCTAATTTTCTAAAAGCTTTAGGTAGAACACAGATTTAACAGATTTTGAAAATAATAAATAAGACAGCTTTAATTTTTGAGTTTGAAAGAACAACATAGGCTACCTGGATCTTTTCCGTTTAAGGCAAAAAAAATGCATTCCTTCATCTTTTGTTATTCCTAGAATTATATGGATCTTAAGATTATATCACCAAGCATGATATATTACCCAAAATTTATAAATATTTTAATACCTAGGATTCCTTGTTTTAGTATTTCTTTGAGTAACAGTTGTTTCAAGGACAACAAAATTGCTACTTCTTATTGAATGCTTGCAACTTGACAAGAAGATACAGATATTAGAAATCATTACAAATAGTATCATGTTTAATTCACAAATTAATCTTGCTAATATTAAATTTCTCTTGCTGGATATTACCATGAATTTACTGACTTAAAATGGTATTTGTTTATTTTATTAGCAATCTGAAGGGGAGATGTCTGAGTTGGCTCCATTGCATTTTGGCTGAATGTCTTGGCTGAAATCAATGGTCTACTAGGTTAAACTCCTACTTATAGTTTTGTGGATTCACATAGACAAGCTTATCATGGTTTGATCAAATTCAGTTCCTCTGGTTGTGAGACAGAGGGTTCCCTTTCTTGCCTCTGTGAAGTCAAGGTCATTCGTACCTCACACATTGCTTGTTGTGACTTTCTCTAGATATAAAGTCAGCTATGGTGGAACAAATTCCTCTTTCTCCCATAGCTGGAGAAAACTATCCCCATATGGGTTCATGCCTAGATGAGTCACATCTGTCATTTGATGAACACCTCTAACGTCCTAGGGCTGCTCTCTCCTTGTCTCCCTGAACTCCATCCACTTGCAAAGAAGAGATGCTCAGACTGTCCAGGAGATGCAAGTATGAGAATCACAGGGGTTAGTCTTACAATTTCATTTAACATAGGTGATGAAATTTATTTTCCCCAGTGAGGCACAAGACACAGTTAGACCTTAAATACTTTTTTGTACACCATCTGCTAATCTTGTATTTACTTTGTAAGTTAATTTTTCTGCTTCAGCCCTATTCATATGCACATGAACAAATATTTCCTTATATTTTCAAGCCTTTTGAAAGTTTTTAGAATACATCATAGAGTGAGCATCCTGTGTTAACTAGGTTGAATATGTTCTTTTTCTTTATAATATAGGCATTCTGCAACATAGAAGAGCAAAGGGCAGCATCGAGCTTTAGATCATCTGCATCTTAGGAAAGGACATTGATGGGCCCACTCTGTAGCTTTAAGTTTGTTGGTCCCATTTGGCCTTGTGGTCCCACCTGACCCTGTGGTCCCACAGCCACTTAAAAAATAATCATTCAGAGGCTTGTATTAATTACAAACTGTAGGACCTATGGCTTCAGCTTCTTGATAGCTAGTTCTTCATCTTAATTTAACCCATTCCTATTAATTTATATGTTGCCATGTGTCTGTGGCATTACCAGTCTGCTGGCCACTTGTTGCTCCTTGAGAGGTGGCTGATGTCTCTCCCAACTATCATTCTTCTCTCTGTATTTCTGCTTGGATTTCCCACCTAGCTATAAGCTTTCTTGCCATAGGATCTATTTATTATCCAGTGGGAGCCACATATATTCACAGCATGCAGAAAGACATCCCACAGCACCCTTCTTTTGCACTTCCTGAGTCTCTTAACTGCATTGGAAATATACGGGTCCTATTGCTTTCTGACTTTGACTACCTATGTCTACTTTGTAGTGTACTAATTCCATGTAAGATGAATAGATCTTTTTTCAACTGTCATCTATATTTTGGGTTATTTTGATAAAAACTTTTACTTTTTGGATGTTTAATTATAGCAAAAAGAAGATAAATTGAAGTAACTTCCAGAGTAAGCTTAGCATTAGCAGCAGTAACACAATAATTCAGATATTAGCATTTTTAATCACCAAGAATTTAGTTTTGCTAATAATTATGTAGAATTTTTAAAATGTGGCATTATTTAAAAAAATCATAATCAATCAAATTGTATTTGTGGTAGAATATAGAGTGTAAACAATGGCTAAGACACCATAACAGTAAGAGATTTATATCACTGAGTAAATTTCATGCATATTTTTGAAATAACCTTGAGGCACAATAACTTTAAATATTATCTAATGCATTGTTGAATATTGAATAAAACACTTGGTTTTTCCAATTATAACAAAATGGTAGATATTCTATTTTGAGTCTTTAATATCACACAAAGTTTGTTTGTTGAAGGCTTGGTTTCCAGCTAGTAGGACAATTTAATAGTGCTTAAACCATTCTACTATTGGACTGAGAGCAAGGGAGTTAGATCAGTGGGAATCTGTCTTTGAGAGGAAAACTATGACCCAGACCCTTACTTCTCTCTCTTTCACTTGTCTTGATATCATCAGGTCAATAAGTCTGTTCTCCTACAGTGTTCCACTATGAAGTTCTGCCTTACCACCATCCTAATGTGATAGGACAAAGCAATCATAGATGCAAACTTCTGAAACCATGGGACCAAATCAGTCATTCCTCCTCTGCTGTTGATGCCTCACATGTTTTTTGACAGTGATGGGGAGTTTATTGTGGTGATATATTGTGTACCAAATAAAACTTGCTTGAGAATCAAAGGACAGAGGGATTAGTGGATGGTATTAATGGCATTTTATGATGGTATCTGATAGTTTTAATGGATTTTATGGAACCTCTCAACATTGTTACTGATGCTCAGTATGCAGAAAGAGTGGTTTTACATATTGAAATTGTTGAATTTATCCCTGGTGAGTCAGAATTAACTTATTTATTCAGTTACAAGAAATAATAAGGAATAGGAATCATCCCTTATATATAACACAAATCCAATCCCATACAGGTCTGCCAGGCCCTCTAGCACAAGGTAATGATGAGATTGATCAACTATTGATAGGAAATGTCATAAAAAATAACATCATGTCAATAACAAGGGTTTAAAAAGGATTTTTCCATAACCTGGCAACAAGCCAAGGAAATTATAAGAAAATGTCCAATTTGTTATTATATAATCAAACTCCATTATCTGCAGGAAGTAACCCAAAGAGTACTCAAAGGAATGAAATCTAGCAGAGGGATGTGTTTCATTTTGTAGAATTTGGAAAATTAAAATATGTACACCACACCATTGATACCTATTCAGGATTTCATGGGCAACTGCTCTGAGTTCTGAAAAGGCTGATTCTGTAATTACACATTTGCTAGAAGTTATGGCCATCCTGAGTATACCTGTACAAATTAAGACTGACAATGCTCCAGCATGTCTCTGGTAAAATGAAACAGTTTTCTGCTTATTACAATATGCAGCACGTTTATATTTATATACAATATAAAGCACAGATATACCACACAATCCTACAGGCTAAACAGTCATAGAAAGATGAAATCGAACTCTAAGGGATATGCTAAATAAACAGAAAGGGGTAACCAAGAAACCAAGAAACAGATTACATAATGCTTTATTAACTTTGAATTTTCTCAATGCTAATGAGAAAGGAACAGCTACAGAGAGACATTGGATAATAGAAACGAACTACAGAATCAAATCAGTGTGTATACTTTAAAGATGTGCTGACCTCAGAATAGAAACCAGAATATGTGTTATGCTGGGGACGAGGTTTTGCTTTTGTTTCCACAGGAGAAGAAAAGTTATGGATACCATCAAAACTGATACAGGTTCGATTTGAATAAGAGACTTCTTAATCAGAATAGGTAACGGTTCATCAACCAGCATGACCATTCAATATGAACTAACTTAAAGGACTAAAAAATGCTTTTCATTTGATCAGATATAACTGGCCAAAAAGGGAACCTCCCCAAAGTTAGGGTTGGGGAAGGGTTTTGTTTTTGTCTTTCAGGGTAATTAAAGCTAGGAAATCTGAAGAACACTGGACAAATGAAACATGTGAAGAAAAAGAACAAATCATCCAGAAAACTTGTCCTAAGAAAAGGATTTTCTACAGTGAACCATGACCACGCATAACAGCATCCTTTGAAGTCTCCAAATAGATGATGGGACCCCCACAAAGATGATTCCACATGGACTAAGGTAATGCCATTAAGCTGATAAACACCACCCAAAGATTGGCTTTGGACTTCAAACTACTCAAGACGAATTCGAGATGGCTAGCTGAGATGATCCAGCCTCACAGACTACTCAAGTCAGAACTTGAGACAAGCCCTGCACTTTTCCATTATGCAGAGACTGGACAACAAATGATATAATTAACTCTCCCAGAACTTGATAAATAACCCCAAATTTTTCTTTTTATGATTCCCCTAAAGATGCCTTCACCCCCAGAAAGCAGGAAATATTTTAAGAACACGAAGCCCACATTTACAAGAGGTGGGGTGGGTGTTTTTTGGTTGTTCAATGAATTATGGATTATTGTTATTGTTTAGGATGGCTGATTACAAGCTGTTAATTGATAATGGTCAGGAAAAAAGGCTAAACAAAGATTAGATTCAGGGTTCTTGTTTGAAAAAAAAAGAAAAAGAGGATATAGATAAGTAAATTATGAATCTGCTTTTAAAAGTAGATAGGAAATAATAGGAAAAAGGTATAGAATATTAAATCTACTCTGAAAAGAAAAAAGGGAGAATATGGGTATGATATGTTAAAATGGTAGATTATTGAATCTACTTTTAAAAAGCAACTACCTGTTTTAAATATTTTACATGGGATTGGATTTTTGTACATTGTATACAAATTTTGTATATTGATACAAATTTGAGATTAATTTTGTTAGAATATACTGTATATATATTTCTACTCTTGTTCAAGTTACTGTAATGATAAAATTCATTTAACAATGTAATACAAATTACTAGTCCTTGAAAGTTATTATTACCAACTAATTAGTATATAAAGAAATGAAAGTTAGTAGTCAGTCAGTATAATCAAACTATAATCAAAATTATAGTCATATCAGGTATGTTTTCAAATATATCAAAGAGATATATTTTAGATAAACAGGTCATCTTCAAACACTTCAGAGATCTACAGATTATGGCATTTAAGATGTTTTAATAACATAGATTTTATTTTTATGACAATGAGACATGTCTGCTCCTGGCAGCACTAATCCACTTCAGAGAAAATAATGGACATAGAAGAAACTCCACATGGAGTTATTTTCTTTGTGGCAAAAGCTAGTCACTGGGCAAGAAAATGCCCTTGCCTCAATTGCTGTCATCATGCTGTCCAAAATGGACAAGGAGGACACAAAAGAAAGAAGTGCCAAACCTTTCCAAGACAAGGTAAGAAGACTCTTCAGAAAATACGGCTTCACAGAAAAGTCTGTCAGATATGCTAGGCCTGTATGCTGAAGATGGGATGGTCCAACATTGCAGAGGAACCTTGGGTGACTGTCCAGGCAGCCAGCTGTTTCTATCATTTCTCACATGTTTTAGAAGTTGCTTATTGCACTTTCTGCTTACTGCAGTAATATTATTTCCTTCTTGGGTCTCTGATGAAGTTGAAGACTAGATAACTATAGTTATAGTTTTCCTTGTTAACAAATTCAGAAAAGAAACTCGCTAAAGAGGGGTAAAGTGTGTAAGTCTGAAAGACATCAAAAGATAATTTTGGGTTGATAATACAAGTTAGGACAGAGTGCGAATTAGATACATTTTGAACTCATCAAAATAGGAGTCATAATGAAGTATTTATTTTCTCTGAATCTGTCAAATATTAATGAACTAGACATTGTTAATATAATTCTTGATTGTATATATTGTATACATGTATTGTACTTACTGTATATAATTTTAATTTCATGAGATAGAGCCTTTTTTATTTTAGACAAAAAATAGTAAATAAAAAGTATGTCAAATAAAGCTTGCCTGAGGATCCGAGGACAGAACCAGCCATTAGATTAAACATAGAAGCCAGGCAGTGGTGGCACACAGCTTTAATACTAATGCTCAGGAGGCAGAGATCCATCTGAAACTCTGTGAGTTCAAACCACTCTGAACTATATGAGATTGATTCATTCTGGAGAGAAACAGAGCCAGGCAGTGGTGGCACACACTTTTAATCCCAGTGCTTGAGATCTCATGCCTTTATTACCAGAATTTGGGAAGCACACATGCCATTAATCCCAGCACTAGAAAAGAAGTGATATGGCTGGGTGGAGAAAGGTATATAAGGCATGAGGAGACAGGAACTAAATAAAGCTTTTTTTGGCTAAGGACTCTGAGGCTTGCAGTCTGAGGATTTGTGGAGACAGGATCTTGCCTCCCATTCAGCCTGAGGATTGGGTAGTGGTGAGATGTTTATCTAGAGGCTTGTTCCTTTGTCTCTCTGATCTTTCAGCATTTACCCCAATATCTGAATCTGGTTATTTTATTATAAAACCTTTAGAATTTGTGCAAGAGTCTATGCAATAGATGAAAAATAATCTTCATAGCTGTCCAATTTGAACTCATAAATAAGATAAATTCCAGGCAGAGAGTTGAAATAAAAGAGCTGAACATTCACATTCAATTAAAACATTTGATAAAATAAATAGCATTCCTTCAAAAGAATAAGAAACTATTCTTATTCCAGCTATTTATTTTCTTTTCCTTTTAAATACAGGAAAACTGACTTCCATACAAATAAAACATTAAAATTATGTGATAATCTGGCCAAAACTTGTCTCCTAAGTTGATTCTATTTTACCACCTACATTTAATTTGATTTTATTTTTTTGAGGTTAATTTCTTTCTGGTTGGGCATTAGTTTTCAAAGTCCTGCCTTCCTCATCTGCAGTTCTCATTTACATAATAGACACAGCAGAGCCATCATGGGATGCGTGAGAAAACTGATGGAATTCCGGGGACGTATTAGGAACTGATGGACTTTTCTTGACGGTATAAATACTGAAGCACTCTTTCAAGAAAGTCATAGATTTGTTTACTTTCTTGTATTTCAAATAAGAATGGACTCTACACTTAAAAATTATTTCCAAGAGAAATTATTAAATTAATGGCATAAGTTGTCAGCTTAAGATTTCTATAATAAACAACACAATCTGCCTTCTATAAACTTGAAAACTGTTTCATGCACCATTTTTTAAACCTTATATTTCACTAAAGAAACAGACCAGAACCTGATTACAGGGGAGGCTAATGCAATATAGCACAGTTCCCTATCAATTTGAGAAGGCTTTTTTTGTAACAAAAGCATTCAGTCCACTGCAACAGTAGTGTTAAGAACAAACATGATCTTTGATGTTATAAAATAAGATATGAATTTATGTTCCATTTATTCAGTTTCATGAAATGTTCTTCAAAGTGCTTCTACTGTATCATTGCTTTGCTTTGAAGTGGTTTGTGACCCACATGAAGTAATTATTACCATGGCAGATTTCCAGATCGCTAGATATTGGAAACTAAAACCTCACATATGAGGCGAGCAGTCCCTGAACACCTTTATTATTCACGTTGGAATCAATGATATATTATTTAGTTACTGTAGCTTATAAAACCATCTGGTTTGTTCTGGTTTGAACAAAGAAACTCATTTTTTCCTGTTCCTAGTTTCTCCCTTGCTATAACAGAGTTTTTGTTAAGATCATGTCAACACATCCTTTATAAATTCAATATAGAAACAGATAGAGCTCCAGCTAAAGATTCAGAAGGGGGTACTTTGAATGGACTGGGATTTACAGGTGGTTAGGAGGGAAGAAGGGCAGACCCATAAAGTGTCAGCAAAGATCATAGATGATTCCTTTAGCTATGAGGGAATGGGACCCATTGGGGTCTTTGCTTAGATCCTGGGAGTTTTATTTACAGTGCTACAGAGTTTTATTTGAAACTCCAAAGATGAATTACACAGAAAAGTAGCACAAAGTGGTTTGAGTTGACATTATTTCTTTAGATTCATTACAACTCTGAGTTTACAAACCTATATATAATAAGAAAAATTTCTATAAGCAATATGTTGGTAACACAATTCACACCACAGTGCAGAGAAAGTAAATATATGAATTGACTTGACATGTTCTTGATCAAATATATTGTTTTGAAAACAATAAGAAAGAAAAGAAATAAGTTTTTTTTAAAAAAAATGAAGTTAAAGTGTTTTTGCTTGTGGCAGATACATAGTGCACTGAAAAGCACCTTGACAATGCCCATGGACATAGCATTTACCAATGTGAACATGGTGACAGTCATATCAGGAAGGCTTGACCAATTGCAGCACTATTATGATCAACCCATGTGGTACCAGAATTTATTAAGATATATATTGAGGAAATACACTCACGAATACAGAACAGCGTAGACAGCAGAAGTTGTCCTCTGATATGACTGGGAGCGAATCCACCTTGCAGGCAGGAACAGGGAGAAGGGGCATGTGACCCTTCTCAAATTCCTTATAAGAGGTCACATACAACTGCAGGAAGTACTGCTTCCTTTGGGCCATATGGCCCCAGGTCATGGGCAGAGCAAATACCACTACACAGTACACATCTGCTTCTCTCAGGTACAGTGAAAATTATCCTGAAGTGATGTTTATGATGATTTCCAGGTTAAAAAGAACCTTAAACATGTTAATAGAATAAAATGGAAAAAGAAAAAATACCTGACAAATTATCTTACATATAGTATACTTAAAATTTCTAATTTTTATAAACATCTTTTATAAAAAACTTTTATCTATAATAATCTATTTTATGATAACATATTTACCCTTCAACCTTTTAATTAATTCACTTATTATTCTCTCATATATTTAGCTGAGGTTTTCCTGTGTCCTACCTGGCCTATGGTCAGGACAAATCTCTCTCACCCACCAGTCCTGCAGCCGCTCAGACCCAAGTAAACACACAGAGGCTTATATTATTTAAAACTGTATGGCCTAATGGCTCAGGTTTCTTGCTACCTAGACCTTACATCTTATATTAACCCATTTCTATAAATCAATACCTTTCTACATGGCTCATGGCTTACCAGTATCTTTACATTTTGCTTCTCATGGCGGTGGTCGGCAGCATCTTCTGATTCAGCCCTCCTGTTCCCAGAATTCTCCTCTCTGCTTATCCCACCTATACTTCCTGCCTGGCTACTGGCCAATCAGCACTTTATTTATTAACCAATCAGAGCAACACATTTACAGCATGCAGAGTGATATCCACAGCATATTACATCCTGACCATTCTTTTCCCTCCTCTTCTTAGTCCTTCCCCCTCCTTCCCTCTTCCACAGATCTATTCCTCCTCCTTTATCTTCAGAAAAGAGCAGGCCTCTCAGGTATATCAACCAAATGTGGCATAACTAGTTGCAATAAGACTAGACACATACCTTCATATCAAGGCAGCCCAGTAGAAAGAAAAGGGTCCCAAAAGCATCCAAAAGAGTCAGAGGCAGCCCTTGTTTCCACTGTTAGGAGTTCCACATGAAAACCAAGCTACATAAACACAACATACATGCAGAGGACCTTGGTCAGACCCCTACAGGTTCCCTGATCGCACTTCAGCTCATATGAGCCCCTGTGAGTTTGTTGATTCTATGGGCCATGTGCTTGTAGTGTCCTTGACCTCACTGACTCTTACAATGCTTCTTCCCCTCTCTTCTGGGAAATTCCCCAAACTCCACCTGGTGTTTGGCTGTGCGTCTCAGCATCTGCTCCCATCAGTCAGTGAATGAAGCCTCTTTGATGACTATTATGCTGGACTCTGGTCTACTAGTATAGCAAAATATCATTAGGAATCATTTCATTGATTTTTTTGGTGGGGGGGCAGTCTTGTTTGGTTCTATCCTAGGTCTTTGGGCCCTCCAGACAGTGAAAGGCATGGGGTCCCTCTTGTGGGCCACAAGTTAGAGCAGTCATTGGTTGGCCACTCCCACAAGTTCTGTGTCATCTTTACCCCAGCACATCTTACAATCAGATTAGAACAAAATGTAGGCAGAAGGTTTGGTGGTTGGGTTGGTATTCCAGTCCCTCCACTTAAGGCTTACTTGGTTACAGATGACCAGTTCAGGCTCCTCTTCCCCCATTACTAGGAGTCCTTGCTAGGGTCGCCCTCATAGATTCCAGGGAGTTCCATAGCACTAGGTTTATATCTCACCCCAGAAATGTCCCCCAGTTCCAGTGGTTTCTTCAAGTCCTCTCTTACCCCACCCCCACAACCCAAGCCCTCCTGTTCCCATCTTCACCAGCCTCAGCACTTCAAACTTCTAGCAAGCATATCTTATAGTAATTTTAGTTTTAACAGATGTATTTTTGTAGTCATCTGTAAATCCCATATAATCTTTATCCCATACAATTTAAAGCTATTTGAGCCCACTTAACAAAGGGTATTGATTGTAAAAAGTTATACTTCTAAAAAATTAGTTTGAAGATAGAATACACATTCTTTATGGGATTACTTATAGTCAAATATAAATGTAAATTTAACAGTGTTTGATATGTGAATATATGTAAAATATGAATGGAAATTAATTTAGATATCTGTCCCAAAATATATCACTAAAAATATAAATATGCTCTATTGATTTATTACACATATTATTCACCCATAGTACATGATTAAACTTACTTTCAAAATGCTTATGAAATAAAATGTGGTAATTCAGTACATATAGTTGCATGCACTATGGTACTGCTAATAAACTATGTTAGCAGTTGACATTCTGAGACTCTGTCTTGGGCTTTTCTTTTGTTATATTTACTCTTAAGGAAAGAAGAAACACAGGGATATTTATGGTAAGGACCTTATGTCTCTCTCCTACAAACAATGAGGACATGAGTCTGACAGCACACACATGAATGAGGAGCCTCATTGCTAGTGAAGTATCCAACTTCTGGACAGCAGTTCACAAATGTCCACTTATTTTAATGGAGATATTATTACTACTACTACCACTGTTACTGAAAACAGATTCTTCTCTCATGCAATATATCCCAACCATGGTTTCTCCTCCTTCCACTCCACTCCCTACTCCCCTCCCCTCTCCCCCCCCCCTTCACCAGAGCCACTTACCCTACATTTCCTCTTCAGAAAAGAACAGGTCTCCAAGAGAAGAACATAAAACAGGACAAACCTTGATACAATAAGACAAAGTGAAAGCCCTCATATGAAGGTTGGACAGGACAACCCAGTAGAAGGAAAGAGTCTCAAGGGCAGGCAAAAGAGTCAGAGACATACCTGCTCCCACTGTTAGGAGTTCCACAAAAACACTAAGCTAACATCTATAGCATCTATGCTGGGGGTCTGGTGTAGACTCACCCAGGCCCTGCGCTTGCTGCTTCTGTCTTTGTGAGCCCATATGCTCCCTGCTCAGTTGAATCAGTGGGCTATGTTTTCCTGGAGCCTCTATCCCATTTGACTAAAATATTCTTTTCTTCCCAATTCCATGGGCTTTCTGCATCTCCTAGGGGAAAGACCCAAAGGAAACTTCTAATTCTCTCTGCATAATGTCTAGCTATGGGTATCTGGATACTTTCCTATCTGCTGTCAGAGGAAGCCTATCCAATGATGACTGGACAGGGCATTATAAGTATAACAGAATACACACACACACACACACACACACACACACACACACACACACACACCAGTCATTTTTGGTTCTACCTTAGGTCTCTAGGTGATCCAGTCTCCAGTTCCTAGCCATCCAGACAGTGTAGGGCTTGGGCTCCCTCTCGAGGGGTGGGCCTCAAGTTAAACCAAACATTGGTTGGCCATGCTCACAAGTTCCTCAACAATTCTTCATCTGCAGACAGATACTTCTATATAATTTAGTGTCTCATGGACAAGTATCTAGTTCATATTTATACACCTAGAATCAAAATGCAACCAAAAGAAATATCCAAGGTGTTGGTATAGATTTGGACTAGCAGTGAGCTTACAGTCAGTGTTAATGAAAGTGAAATTTTTTTCAGCACATTGTTTATGGAATCAGGTTAATGCTTCTGCCAGTGAAAGTATGCATAAAAAATTGGACATTGCTTTTCTCAAGACTTGGAGAAGGAGGGCCCTCAGTCTGTATTGCTAGAATGCTTAATTATATTGTGGCCAGTATAGGAATTGTAAAAACTATAGATGAAAAACAGAGCAACCAGCTAAGGAGCTTATGGAGCAATGTGTTTGAGTTGTTACTTAGTTTCTTCAGGAAGCTGAATGTAAGATAAGGCACAGAGAGGGAGCTGAGACTTTGTTTTTGAAGAATAAGCATCTCCTCACAACACATGATGTTAAAATATAAAGAAATGGTTTCTGAGAACAGGCGAACACTAGACACACAGAAAAGAATGATTTGAAGCTGAGGCATAACTGTATATTTTAAAACCTCAGCACAAAGCTCAAAAGATGGTTGAGTCAGCAAAGTATTTACTTTCAAGCACAAGGACCTGGGTTCCATTTTTGAAAAGTACATAAAACATGACAGGCATGGAACTCTGACCTCAGAGTCTGAGCACAAGGGAGATAGACAGAGAGGATTCCCAGGCCTCACTGACATCTGAGAGTGCAATTGAGGCACTCCAGGCCAATGAGAGACTGTCTCAAATGGAGATGACCATTCTTTAGGATGACATTGAGTTTGTGGTATGGCCTTCACAGGCATATCATGTATGTGCATGTATATACACACACACACACACACACACACACACACACACACACACACACACACCACTGGTCCCACTGCTTCACATTAAAAAGAAAAAAACTAGCTGAAATTTTTTCTAGGCTTGTCTCAAAGTAGTTTTTTTTATCATGCCAAATAGGCTTCAGGAGATTAAAAATGGGCCTGACCTATTATCTCAATTAAGCTATAGGATCATATTAAAGGTGTTGCCTTTCAGTCATTTTAGGAGGGGCTCAATATTGGGAAGGGCTCAATTTAATCAGGTCTTCTAGATGCATGTTCTTCATGCAATCTTTCATAAAACGCACTAGCAGTCCACAATGTGTTCTTTAAAATGATACCAGCAGTGACTGAGAGAGACAGATCTAGAACAAGAAATTCACATTCAGATGCATCCAACAATTCTACAGCCAAAGAATGCTCTAACAAAGATACTCAGTTGCCTTTTAAAAACTCAGAGAGTGGGACTAGTGGCTTGGTGCAGAGCTTATCACCTGAAAAAATGTGCTGTAGGCATTGAAAGTAGTCAAGGATTTCCTTCCATGTATCTGAGTAGATTTCAGAATCTCCATGTCTCAGTGTCTTCACTGTCCTTGATGTGAGAAGAAACATGTCTGCAGGGGCTATTTTACACTTGTTGCATCAGTGCATGAATTTTAAATACATGTAGGGAGATGAGAACAGATATTGTCTTAAGTTTTGTATACTTCTGCTCAAACAAGCAAACGCCACTTAAATAATTAGAGTTAGGAGCCTCATCTTCTCAAAGATCTGATTTAAATGGTGAGATTCTGCATAGGATCCAGTTAGGTTGTTGGAAGCTTTGTAAGAACTCTTCATGTGCAAGTGAGATGAATCTCTAGAACTGATTGATATTGTTGTCTCAATATAGTAAAACCCATGTACCAGTACTCAATACTCTGAGACTAGACTCACTGACCACTTTCTAGACAATATAATGTAGCAGAAGTAACTATGAACTTTGAAATGAGTTACAAAAGACATTACCTTTTCTTAGTACTCTTTTTCCCTTCTCTGGATGACTTATCCTGAAATAAGGCAATTTTTTTTTTTGCAAACAGCACTATAAAAAAAGCATATGTGATATGAAACCCTGTTCAATACTTAATAGTAATATGAAGGCTGTACATTTGTGCATTTACAGTAGACCATGAAGCAGCAATCTCTTGAGAATAACATAGTTCCACATGATATCTTAGCTATACACCTGCTAAAAGCTCTGAGACACAAGGACTCAACAAATCCATGAACTAAGCCTCCCCTGTCCTAAAGAAATTTTGATATAGAAAACAGGTTTTAAGTCACTATAATATGAAGTCATTTGTTACACAATAATTCATAAATCAACTCGCCTGAGAAGTCGTTTACCCCAAGTGTACATTATAAGAAAAAGAAATTCAAAAACACATGAAAAAAAAGACTTTTATACACAAAGCTCATGACTGATGTCAGTCAGAGTCCAGGCTCCTTATTACACACGGTATACAAAATCACTTAGAAGGTTGTTGTGGCTTGGTTCAAAGATACCAGGAGAATGAAAGATGGTAAGAAGTGACATGAAGCAGAGAGAGAATGGTTTATCTAAAGCTGTAAAAACCATGGTTGGGAATTTTTCACTTGACTGTGTTTGGTGGATGGCAGTGATATATTCTCAACAGAAGAGGAGTTTGTCCGAACATTTCAACTTTTGCTGTTTCAGAAGATGGATGAGGTCAGAAAAGAAACACACAGAAAGGGACAGCTGATATAGTGACCCTTTAAAAAGCTGCTGCTGCATTAGCCTTAAGGAGACTGATGGGAGGTTCAAGGACAGTATTGACAGAGATATGGAAGGGTTTGAAGTAGATTTTATGGTCATGCCAAGGGGCCTTGCTGAGAGAATGGGTGAACAGAATGATCACACAGATCATTGACTATAGCTGTTAGATGGAAAGCTCACATTTTTGTCTATTTTTGAGATCAGGTTTTAATTAAAGTTTACCACTTCCCTATTTTAACTCCAAACCTACACATACCCCCTCCGTTAAATTCATGGCCTCTTTTTCTATCCATTGTTATTGTATGTATATATTTGTATTTACATATTTATTACCAAATATAACCTTGCATCCATATAATGTTATTTCATTTTATCTTATATTACACAAATATAGGTCTGCTATGTCAAAGACTTTACATTATACATTTTTCAAGTTTGACCATTTCCTAACATAGAAAGTTTTGTTTCACCTACAATAATACCTGCTTACATATTAAATATCATTTATTATGATGCCCTTGGATTCTGCCAATGTTTCTTGAGCTTATAGGAAATAGCAGAAATAGCAATTTCTGCTAAAAAAGAAAAGTGGTAGTTAAAAATAAAACAATTTGCCGGGCGGTGGTGGCGCACGCCTTTAATCCCAGCACTCGGGAGGCAGAGCCAGGCGGATCTCTGTGAGTTCGAGGCCAGCCTGGGCTACCAAGTGAGTCCCAGGAAAGGCGCAAAGCTACACAGAGAAACACTGTCTCGAAAAACCAAAAAAATAAAAAAATAAAACAATTCACTAACACTTTCTGTAGCTTAACAAACCCAAAAGTAATTAGGAATATATAAGGAATATAAAGACAGTTAAAAAATGGTTATTGTGGACATACTGTTTGGCTTCCTTGGTGAGAAGTTGGTTATAACTATTTCTTTACACACCACAAGCTTTCTCACCATTACCATTTCACCATATGTGATGACTGGCTCTATGTTATTAAAATTCAATCTTCAAAAAATAAAGCCAGGTGTTAGCAATAAACCTTGATAAAATAAAATTAATAAGGTACCCCCAAAACGATTGACTCTGACTTAATAATCTCCATACATGGCGATTTCTTCTCTCTGCTTCACATTGAGCACTTTCAATCAGATGAAGAATCTGTACTTCATATCCTTCAGAAATTTCCACTTGAATCCATATGTGACATTTGTCCACATTCCTAATTAGCATGAGGGTTTCAACATGGATGATAGGAGAGTGAAACATCTGCTACTGAGCTGTCTGAGCACTTAATCATGAGCTTTCAAAGACTCCAACTCAATTTACATATGCCACCAGTTGGTGGTGGGAGCCTGAGTACTTTCAGATGTTTCTACCTCATATGGTGTCATCTCTTCCCAAGTCTGTATCACTCAGCTGCTTCCCATCAAGACTTAAACTGGAGTGAAGAGAGATGATTCAGCCAATTCCTTCCCTTGGTTTTCTTTCTTCTTTGAAAGATTCCTCCAGGACTCTAATCTTATGTGAATAGTATCCTTTAAGACCTGTATGTTTTCCACTGTATGAGCAATTACAATGGTCAATTGTTTGGAAAATCGTTTTGTGTATCAGCCACACATGGCTTTCTTTTTGCTTTTCTATTGGATCTTAGGTATTAACTAAGTTCTTGATGATGCAATATGTTTCTGTACAGGAAATCCATGTGTGTTTCAAAAATGACATCAGCACATTTTTCAAAATTTCATTAAACTAAATCCATTATATCCTACTAAAAACCATGGAAAAGAATATTTTGGATTTTTTCATAAACAAATACTTTCAAATATTGAGGTACTACAGAAATTTAGTTATTAAGTCAAAGACCGTAAGATTGCATGTGAAATATTAATTAGAAACTTTAAATTACAGGTACACAGATACACTTTTGCAGTGGGTTGTACAAAGATAAAGTTGATGTTTTTACGATGATGTTTATTTTTAATACTGTGACTTCACTAAATGTATCATTCACTAAGGAAGAATACAGATTCAGGTGAGTTCTTGACACTTCTGAAAAAGCATTTCGATTATCAAAGCCAGTTCATTCTAATTGATTAATTTGTTTATTTTGCAAACATTTTGGAATATTGATGATAGTCACAGAATATTTACAATAGAAAAAATAATATGAGCATGAATGAAGTTTAAACACATGTAATTTGTGAATAGAAAAAAACATATAAACTGTGGATCTTGAGGTTGGTAAATTCTCAATAAGTGAAGCATGCAATTGTGGACTGTACAAAATGCAGAGAAGCTATCCTGTGGCATACTCAGTTTACTAAATTTTGAGTTACTGGGGCTGAATTCAGACCTCAGGTGTTTTCTTCTGCTATTTATATGTCTTATTTTCCTTAGTGTATGTTAATTTTTTACACAAGTAAAGGACAAGTCAGTTATCAATAATAAATGCTGTATATAATTATTAATGAAATAGAATTATACAGTATATTTAATTATTCTAAAGGGCCTGTCAAACATATATATTGCCATGAACATTTTATACGTATGCTAGGAAATGCTGGGTTCCTACTATACCACAGTAGGTGAAAAAGAAGGATTAGAAAATGTATTTATGCAATGCTGGACCAATACTTGAACTGTCATAGGTTAGAAAATATAAAGTAAATGAATCCACTCTTGCTTTTATTCTTTGTCACAGCTTTTCCATTCTTTTTCACTGAAAATTTTGACTATTATACAGATTATATAACAAAACTGCATTAGGTATGTGTTTTCTAAATGAAATTGACAGAAATCATTTATGTACTTTTAAATAATTTTTAAAAATTTGTTTAACAAGTCTTACTTTTCACATACATGTATATGTATGTATATGTACACATGTATATTAACACACATTTTAGTATCCAAGGTTCTCTCTCTCATATATATATGTACATATATGTATATATATGTACATATATGTATATATACACACACATTTATATGTATATAACATCTTGTTTTAAAAAAACACAAGATAAAGGACTAATGCAGTGAGTTGTTATCATCTAAATAATTTTTATAGAAGTGAAATTTATAGTATTATTTTATCAAAAAATCCCCTAACATTTCCAAAGTGCATTCATATTCCTTCCCAGTATTGATGATGGTTATAATGATGGCCACTTGCTATAATTCACGAGTGGTGAAATCCACAAGGTGGTCCACACTGACTCTTCTACCCAAAAAGTTAATTGACTCTGACTTGCACTTTGTTCTCAGGGTGAAAATGTTATTTTCAAACATTTCACCCTTGAATGCTTTGGCATCAACATCTCTGTCTTTATAAAAGTTAAAACTTCGGACTGAAAGTTCTGTCTGTCTTATAGTGTCTACAGTACAAAACATAACCTGGAAGTTCTGTCTTACCCTAAATATATGGAATCCACTTGTTTTCAACATGTTCACTTTTATATCAAAAGATGTATTTTATTTTATAAAACATTATTTTAAGTTTTACTTTTTAAAAGTAGCACTACAGTTACTGAATTCCTAGTGTTCACTTTATCAGTTTTTATAAATGGACAAGAAACACACTGGATGTTAACTGTGCTCCAGAGTATCAGTTTCATGCATTCATTCTGCATTGCATTCACAGTGTGGTTTTTTTTTTCTGAATAAAATGTTTGAAAATTTCAATATTCATTTTTTAATCTATTATAACAACCTGATTTATTAGATAATGCAAAGTTTTACTCTAAATAAATGACCTTTCTTTAAATATTTAACATCCATTAAAATCTTAAGAATTTACTGAAATGCTTTTAAGATCAAATAAGGTGATCAAGTAATGGAGAGAAAATGGCATGCATTTCATCCTGAACAATCAATGAATTTTAGAACTGTGGCTCATTGTGTAGAAAGGCTTGATCTTTGCAGCATTATTAACTCCTGAATGTGCTTTCTTTAGAGGTACTCCCGAACATGTCTGAAAAGTGAGGTCATCAGGCACATATACCAGGCATGTACTTCAAGCTACACAGTTCTCTCTAGAAGACCAAGAGCCCTTGTAAAGCTAACTTTTAAAGACTATGGAATAAATAAAACTCACTTTGCTTTGTTATAATCCTTCACGGTGCTAATATGAGAAATGCTTCACTGTTAGGCTACCAGACACGGAGATCTGCTGTACTTCATTTCATGCATACCTGCTATACAAATTAAAGGCAGATAACTTTCAGAAGAATTATTTTAAATAGCATGATGTTTTTGACAGATTATATGTAATCTCAGATATTTTATAATGGTGTGATGTGAAGGTCGGTGCTAAATCATAAACACATTTGAAGAATAAAACCTCTAAAGTGG
Source organism: Peromyscus leucopus (assembly GCF_004664715.2). Lineage (NCBI taxonomy): Eukaryota > Metazoa > Chordata > Mammalia > Rodentia > Cricetidae > Peromyscus > Peromyscus leucopus. The sequence continues at coordinate 121,166,164 of NC_051068.1, read as the reverse complement.
TTAGAGAAACCACATTAGAGATTTAAGGTTTGGATAGTAATCCTTTCAAGGCTGGCAAGTCTTCAGTCATTTGTCCCTAAGCTTTATGTGACTCTGTCACAAATCTTTCCACTTGGCTGCTAGAAGAATGACAACAATTTTCAAGAGGCTATGTGTCTTTGTCTAATTCTGAAAGGAGTGTTTTCTTGGATACATGAAACTGCGGGGTACAAAATCAGAGGACCAAAAATTAAATAAAGAAAATGTGTGGAGTGGTAAGTTTACAAAAGTCTTATTTAGGAAGAGTAGATAACAGCAATAAATGCTACCATTTGTTCGTCATGAACCATGTGTCAGACTGTTTTTTACCAGGCCATGATAAGGGAGCAATGAATACTTCCACTTGGGCTGATATTGATAAAATGTCACACCATGTTTGCTCCTTGCCCTCTGAAACACAGCCTTTATCTGTAGCACATGTTCCAGATTAATAATCTTATTTGAGGTGCTATTATACCTATTAAGTGAATTAGCACCTGTTAGTCTCTGGAGATATAAATGGGCAAAATCGGAAAGGGAAGTAACAAGATTATCTTAAGCAAATTGTATCCTTGTGTCAGAAAATCCTCAGACATACTTCAAATCACACACCACATGTATCTATGTGTTGTAGAGAAGTACCAGCCACTGTTGCAATAGCATCATGGGTCAATGAGGAGTCACATTTTTTACTTGCCAAGAAATCAGTTTGAACTCTATATCCTTCTAAAGCAAATATGTTAATGAGTCCTCTGGGATATCTCAGAACTCCTTCCTCCTTCTCCAATGCTCTCCAACCATTTGTCAACTGGTAGCAGAATTTTCTTCTAAAACTAAACTGTTTTAAACTAATTTTATTACTACCAAAGACACTTTTAAATTTCTCAAAATTTTATCACATCAGTTGTAAGTCAACGCCATCTTTCTAGGATAGGACTGTCTATGTCAGAGCATAGTTCCAACACTCTGAACAAAACCATTATTCCTTTCCCATTTTCATACTCTGTGCTGTATATTGTTAGTTTACTGTGCATCATATGTTTAACATCAGATACACAGGTATAATCTTAATCCTGGACTTGCAATGTACAAACTTTCTATTTGACCTCTATATAATCAGATAAGAACTGATACTGAATAAATCTGTATACCTAAATATGATCACAGCTGTGATCAGATGTCACCACATCTTAATTGAGTGACCCTAGATAAGTCATTCATATTCTGTCAGTCCCAATTCTCTCATTTGTAAAATGAAGATATATATGGCATCTGGCATGAGGGATGATTTAAAGGGCAATCATACTCTCTGTAAGTTATAAAATTCAAAACAATCACAGTAGAAGTAATTCAAGGTTTTGCTTTAGTTCGTCCCAGTACTGGGTCATATATACAGAAGGTCCATGAACACATTTGTGAGGACTATTTAAAGACAAGATGTTTTAGATTTCTTTGAAAGAAACAGAAACTATAGGAAGAGTCAACCTGTCAATTCAACAATTGATATTTTTTGTAACACAAGTATTATTTTGAATGTTAACATGTAAATTTAAAATATTTAGATCTGACAAGAATTGAGAAACAAGAAGCTTCCAGCAAACTTCAAAGCCTTGTCATCCCTAATGAGAGTCCTTCCTGTCACTTCTGATATGAACCTCAGAAATTCAGGGCTCACTCAAGAACTAAGTCTTTCCATGGAAAATTCCTTTTAGATTAGAATTAATATGTCATATATTTATCTCCAATATACTAAAACTTAAATAAGAAAGGGAGACATGTGAACTTGAACACTAGGCTTCAGAATTTTACAAACACAAATTTCTGTTACTTAATCACCCAGTCTATTTCAAAATACTGTTTAAGCTTGACCAGTAGACTATAAGGGGACAAAAGCCACCAGTGTGCATGGCTACATGAGTGGGGCTCTTCATAAGTGTTTAAAATTTCCAACCTGTAAAAACCAATTATCCAAATAGAATCCTTCATAAATATGTTTTCTGTGCATGCTCTGGAGAAATTATCTCTACTCATGAAGAAGCTAATCCTTACCAATTAGGACTCCACTACACTCTATAGTGACAACTTTCCTTAGAAGCCTCATCTAGAAATACAGCTTCATTCAAAGGTAGTAATTTATGTAAAATTTGGAGAAAACACAAACATCCAATTAGAAGTATATTAGTTAGAATTTCAACACTGAAATCTAATTTTTATTCTCTCTTTTGTCTGTGTTCATTTGCTGTTTAACGCATACAAGCCATCAATCAAAAGTTTCTATTATAGGCATTTTGCTAGGTTCTAGAGACATAAGCAAAAATAAGTCATGAATCCTCAAGGAACATTTTTTTCAATAATGAAGCATTATATATTAACGAAGGGCAAAGCTAACGAAATTCTCTGCCTTTGGAAACATGATTCAGCACATGGTTAAATTCTATGTTGATGGAGAATTGAATCATCAGCAATGAGGTTTCTAAAATTACTGTAGCCTTGTACTTCCAACCAAGGTAGAGAAATAAAGACTCCTTTGAGAAACAAGAAAAAAAATAAAAATCTAAATAATTATTCTATTTTTTTTTCAGGCAATTCAAGACAGTGAATCCAAGTAGTGAAGATAGGGAGATAACTTCCAATGTCTAGAGTGGATGGAGAATCAGTGGATAACTTGCAGGATTGTTGTCCTATAGATTCTGTAGAGGCTCCGAGAAAAATTTGGCAAATTATAGGATATATAGAAGGTGAAAGAGCTCTAGAGAGGAAGAAGGACTTCAGAGAGTCTCCTTTTCAGATACAACAGAATGCTCATCATCTCACAAGTGATACAATGAGCCAAGGTTTGAGAACAAGGGAAACAAACACATGTTCCTAAAAATGACTGCCCAAACAAGATTGAAACGGTGGTGAAATCAGTGTTAACATGGAAGGGGAAAAGCTTCATGCGATCCTCACCCCTAGACAAATAACTACAAGCAACTAATGACTAGTAGGAGAGGGAGAATTAGCCTCTGCCAGAATAAGCACTCTCCTTGGTTATCCCATACAAAGTTTCAGCCCTGAAACTTTATACATGCAAACAACAGGACACACACACACACACACACACACACACACACACACAACACACACACACACACACACACGAGGCTATCAATTTCAGAAAACTTGGCTGGACCTGGAAGGAAGTCACTTAGGTGGGAGTTATGGGAAGAAAGAATAAGAGAAAGTGACATAATACTGCTTTAATTGAAAATGTATTTAAATTTTTTTTAAAAAATAATAAAGTGCTAATGGAAGAGTATCCATAGTTCACAGAGAGATTGACAGAGATATCTGCAACCACCCAGCAAAGAACAAAACGTCATTATCAATCAACATTGTATAACATACTCAGATATGTATATACTAAATACTTAATAATGAATGTATTTAGTCTTAGATAGTACAGGTCCATTTCAAGAAATCATAAAAGCAAGACTCAGGACTTTTGGACATTTCTATAAAGTTTAAGTAAATCCTAGCAAATTCTCAGTTATCTATAGGAAGTTAATTCAATCATTACAAAAGATAGGATTTTGTATGTCTAGAATTAAAGAAACATATTCTTTTACAAACTTGAATGTACTTGTGCTTTGAACATAGATGTTATGAATTGAAATGTCATCTTGGTGGATTTTTCCTTTGATGAGTATGTAGTGTCCATCTATATCTCTCCTGATTAGTTTTAGTTTGAAGTCTAGTATGTTAGGTATTAAAATGGATACACGAGCTTGTGTCTTAGGCATTTGCTTGGAAGATCTTTTTTCCAATCTTTTATCCTGAGGTGATGTCTATCCTTGATATTGAAGTATGTTTGTTGGATGCAGGAGAAGGAGGACCCTGATTTTGCATCCATTCTGTTAGTCTGTGTCTTTTCATTGGGGAGCTGAGACCATTAATGTTGACAGATATCAATGACAAATGATTGTTGATTTCTATTATTATTTTGTTGTTGTAGTAGTGGTGGTGGTGATATATGTGTATGCTTCCCTTCTTTTGATTTTGCTAATGTAATTTTTTTTATTTCCTGTGTTTTCATGTGTGTAGTTTAATCTCTTTAAGTTGGACTTTTCCTTCTATCACCTTCTATAGGGTTGGATTGGTAGATAGATACTATTAAATTTTTTCTTTTATTATGAAATATCTTGTTTTCTCCTTCTATGGTGATTGACAGTTTTGCTGTATATAGTAGTCTGGGCTGTCATCTGTGGTCTCTTAGAGTATGCAGCACATCTATCCAGGCTCCTTGGCTTTTAAACTCTCCATTGTGAAGTCAGGTGTAATTATAGTATGTTTGCCTTTACATGTTACTTTTTCCTTTGTAGCATTTCATGGTTTTTTTTTGTTCTGTATGTTTAGCATTTTGATTATTATCTGGCAAGGGGACTTTGTTTTCTAGTCCAAACTATTTGATGTTCTGTAAGATTACTGTTCCTCTATAGGCATATCTTACTTTAGGTTAGGAAAATTTTCTTCTACAATTTTGTGGAAAATATTTTCTGGGTCTTTGACTTTAGTTTCTTCTCTTTCCTCTACACCTATTAATTGTAAGTTTAGTCTTTTCACATTGTCCCAGATTCCCTGGATGTTTTGTGTCAGGAGTATTAGTTTGTAAAAAGAAACAGCTTAAATCACACATTAACTTTCACACACTGATAGTGGGACCATTTAAGACCCTAGTCTAACTGATAGATAAGTCCTCCAGAAAAAAAATTAGAGAAATACTGGAGATAACAGACAATACAAATGGACCTAACAAATTTTTACAGAACATTTCCCCAAAACACAAAAGAATATACCTACTAATCTGCATCTCATGGAAATTGCTCCAAAATTGACCACATGCTTGGTCACAAAGCAAGTCTGAATAGACACAAGAGAACTGAAAAGACTCCCTGCATCCTATCATGCTATTACATATTAAAATTGGATGTCAAAGACAATAGAAACACTACAAACTCATGCTAACTTAACAACATTCTACTGCATGAAAATGGGCCAAGACAGAAATAAATAAAAACCATCTAGAACACAATGAAAATGAATAAACACCATATATAAATTAATGGGATACAATAAAATTGTTGCTAAGAGGAAAATTCATAGCATTAAATGCCTACATTCAAAAAATGGAGACATCTCATACTAGCAGTTTAACACTATGCATAAAAGCTCTTGAACCAAAAGAATTAATCACACCTAAGAGGAGGAGGTAGCAAAAAATAAACTGAGGTCTGAAATCAATAAAATAGAAACAGAGAAAAATACAAAGAGACAATGAAGCAAAGAGTTTATTCTGTGATAAAATCAATAAGCTAGACAAACCATTATCTGAAATAACTACAAGACACAGAGAGAATATCCAAAATAATAAAATCAGAAACCAAAAGGGGGACATAACAAAAGACACTGAGGAAATTCATAGAATCACAAACACATACTTTTGCTAGTAATCTGTATGCTAGTAAATAGGAAAAGAAATGGATAATTTTATTATTAGGTTTCATTTACCAAAGTTAAATCAAGATCAGATAAACCACTTAAATAAACCTATAATCCCTAATGAAAAAAAAAAAATCCCAGGTCCAGATGGTTTTATTTCAGGATTCTACCAAAATTTGAAAGGGGGTTAACACCAATACCCCTCCAATTATTCCACAAAATAGAAACAGAAGAATTATTGCCCAATTCACTTTATGAGACCACAGTTACCATGATAACAAAATTACAAAAAGACTAAACAGAGAAAGAGAATTACAGACCTATTTTCCTTATGAACATAGATGCAAAAATATCCAGTTAAATACTTGCAAACTGAATGCAAAAACACACCAAAAATCTCAAGTAGGCTTCATCCCAGAGATACAGAAATGATTCAATATATGAAAAGCAGTAAATGTAATAAAACAATATAAATAAACTGAGAGAAAAACAAAACACATGATCATCTCATTAGATGCAGAAAAGGCCTTTGAAAAAAATTCAACACCCTTTCATGATGAAAGTGCTGAAGAGATTAGGGATACAAAGGACATACCTAAATATAATAAAGGCAATTTACAGCAAGCCTATAGCCAACATCAAATTAAATGGATAGCAACACAAGGCATTTCCATTAAAATCAGGAACAAGAGGAAGGCTGTCCACTCTCTATATCTATTCAAAATAATGCTTGAAGCTTTAGCTAGAACAATAAGACAACTAAAGGAGATCAAGGGGATACTAATTGGAAAGGTAGAAGTCAAATTATTCATATATATATACATACATATATACACATACATGTATATATACATGTATATATACATATATGTGTGTGTGTATGTATGTGTGTGTATGTATATATGTGTATATATGTGTGTGTGTGTGTGTGTGTGTGTGTGTGTGTGTGTGTGTGTATAAAACTAAAAATTCCCCCAAGGAATGCTTATAGCTAAAAAACACTTTCTGCAATTGGCTGGATACAAGATTAACTAAAAATAAATCAATATCCCTCCTATATACAATGACAAACAGATTGAGAAAGAAATCATGGATACAATGCTTTTCACAATATCCTTAAACAAGATTGAATACCTTGTGGTAACTAACTAAGCAAGTGAAAGACTTATGTGATAAAACCTTCAAGTTGTTGAAGAAAGAATTTGAAGAAGATGTGAGAAGATGAATACATGCCTTATGCTCATGGATAGGTAGGATTAACACAGTAACAATGGCAATCCTACCAAAAATAATCTACAGATTTAGTGTAACTCCATTAAAATTCAAGAACAGTTTTTTTACAGATCTTGAAAGGACAATTTTCAAAAAGCAACAATCCCAGGATAGATGAAACAATATTGAAATAATTAAAGAAGTGCTGAAGGCCCCAACATTTCTGGTTTCAAATTGTACTACAGAGCTATAGTTAAAAAAAAAAAAAAACTACATGGTATTGACATAAAAACAGACATGTTGATCAATGGAATTGAACTAAAGCCTCAGAAATAAATCCACACACATATGAATATCCAAATTTTGATAAATAAACCAGAAATACACACTGGAAAAAAAGACAGCATCTTCGACAAATAGATCTGGTCAAACTCTGTCTGCATGTAGAAGAATGCAAATAGATCCATACTTATCACTCTGCATAAAACTCAAGTCAAAGTGTGTCAAAGACCTCAACGTAAAACCAGATGCACTGAATCTGATAGGAGAGAACGTGGGGAGTATCTGTGAATGCACAGACACAGTCTATGACTTTCTGAACAGAACACCAATAGCATACACACGAGGTTGATAATAAATGGGACCTCATGAAACCAAAAACTTCTCTAAGGCAAAGGACACCATTAATGGGACAAAATGGTAGTCTACCAAATAAGGAAAAATTTTTTTTACCAACTCAACTTCTGATAGAGGACTAATATTCAAAACACATAAGGAACTCAGTAAATTAGATATCAAGAAGACAAATAATCCAACTAAAAATGGGAAACAGATCTAAACAGAGAATTCTCAATAGAGGAATCTCAAATGGCTGAGAAATACCTAAAGAAATGCTCAACATCCTTATTCATCAAGAAAATGAAAATCAAAACTAATTTGAGAATCTATATTACACCATTAAGAATGGCCAAGATCCAAAACACAAGTAACAGCTTATGCTGTCAAGGATGTGGAACAAGGAGAACACTCCTTCATTGCTGTGGGAATGCAAATTTTTACAGTCACTGTGGAAGTCAATATGATTGTTCTAAAGATAATTGGGAATTGATCAACCTCAAGACCAAGCTATATCACTCCTGAGCATACACCCAATAGATGCTTCATCCTACCACAAGAATGCTTGTTCTACTATGCTCTTTGTGACTTTATTCACAATAGCCAGAAACTGGATACAATCTAGATGTCCCTCAATAGAAAAATGAATAAAGAAAATGTGGTACATTTACACAAAGGAGTATTACTCAGATGTTTTAAAAAATGACACCATGAAATTTGCAGGCAAATGAATGGAACTAGAAAAAAAAATCATCCAAGAAAGATAAATATGATATTTATTCACTTGTAAGGGGATGTTAGCCTTTAAGTAAATGGGTAATCAAGCAATAATCTGTAGATCCAGAGAGGTTAGGTAAAGAGTACAGGGATAAGGGAAACACAAGGATATTTCTGAGAAAGGTAAATAGAATAGATTTTTGTGGTATACTTTAGGGTTGGTGGGGACAGAAACAGGGGAATCTGGTAGAGGGGTGATGGGGTGGAGGCAGAAAGTGTAATGACAGACAGCTGGAATTGAGGGCATTTGAAGGGTGTTATGGAGACCTAGGGCATTGGAAAATTCCTGAAATAATAATTCAAGTCTAGGGGATATACAATCCACTGAATAGAAGTAAGGAGAAGAATTATCATTGAAATAATGCAACAGAAAAAGGAGTAAAGCAGAATCTTTTAAATATGAAGAGAATAAATCATCTTATATTGTAAATTATGCAAATATTTTGAAAATTAGGTGGGGTAATTTTTAAAGCTTATTTATATGCTTATGTATCTCTGCATGTATATGTGCGTGTCCACATGAGGGACCCACTGAGGCCAGAAAGTGCATTGAAACTATTGGAACTGGAGCTACAAGCATTTGGAGGCACCTGAGGCCTGAACTCCAGTCCTATGACATAGCAGTAAGTTCTCATAACCAGTGCGCATTTGTGAGGGCTAAAGTTGCAGTGTAAGTTTAAAAGATGTATAAAAGAAAAGTGTTTCTAATCGGTAAGCCCAGTGTGCCCAGGGACAGGTAACTTGCTGGAGGCTGTGTTCATGTAAGACTGTGAGCCACATGTTTTCACTTTGTAAACAAGATTGGTTGCCACAACTGCACAGGATGTACTTGATCACATATAGGCAGGATGTACATAGACAGGAAGCACATAAAGATGTATGCTTGGCCTCGACTGATTGAAGGTAGGAGTACTTAGCTTTGTGTGCTTTACCTCTATAAGGCCCGTCTTACATAATTTTGAACCATTCTCTTGGAATTCAGGGCATGGCCCTGAACAGTGTCCAACGTCTTGGCTAGTATTTAATAAAGCTTGCTTCAAATTTGTGGTTATGGTCTTATTCTCACCTGTGGGATTAACACATTTTTTTCCAGTCCCACAAAAATACTCTCTCTCTCTCCCCCTATCCCCGCCCCCGTGTGTGTGTGTTTGTGTATGACAAAAGCTGAAAGAATCCATGAGTAGAAAACACCATCTTAATAATGGAGATCATATAGAAGAAATGTATAGGAAAGAAAAAATATATTATACTCACAAAAAGGAATAGAACTCATGATTTGAAAGAAGTTGGGAAATGAAACAGTTTTGAGTATAGTGTAATGAAAATCTATGAATAACTATGTGAGAGTTCTTCATAAAGCAGAATCTGGTGAAGAAGCAGCAGATTTGGAGCTTACTCTTGAGAGAAATAAGCTCAAACTACCCTACTGTAAAAGCACTGACTAGACAGTTAGTCTTACTATAAAATAAACTACAGCCCCCAGTAGATTCATTCTCTAAATTCTATAAAATAAATACAAAAGTTATATAAATCATCTACAAACTTCTTCCAGAAAACTGAATATGGATAATCCATTATCACAAAATGATGTTATCCAAGAATAAAAGATTCATTTAACATTCAAAAATTAGCATATTCATTAAAATCTAAACCATATGATCAGATCAGTAAATATAGAGTATTGATTGACAAATTTTAATATAGATTAAAGTGGATATGGTATGTTTGCCTGTAATCTTGGTACTCTAAAAAGAAAGGCAGGGAGATCACAAGTTCAGGGCTAGCCTGGACTGGAGAACAAAACCTGGTATCAAAATTCAAGCAAATAAAAATCTAATATAGATTACTGATAAAAATTCCTCTCCAAGTTAAAAAAAAAAAGACAGCAACAATCAAAGCCTCTGAGAATCCTACAATCATATCATATGTTTTCCAAAAGACTGATACTTTTCTAAGTTAAATTAAGAATAAGACAAGGATTTCTAGTCTGACAAATTCAGTTCATCATCACTTACCCTCTGCACACCTGAACAAAAACAGAAAAGAAGTTCATATAGATGAGAACAAGTGGCAAGATTTTTATTAAAACAACACAGGATAATCTACACAAAGGAATTTTTAATATACTCTTTACCAGAGTGAACAAATCTCACAACTGAACTGAGCAAGGCTGTAGGATACAAGATTAATATAAAATAATCTCTACTGGATATAAAAATATTTTAAATATTTTTTCACTTGTGTCAAAACTTACAAAATACTTAAGCATAAATTTAACAAGCCAAATACAAGAGCTGAACACAAAAAAAAATCTTCAAAGCACTACTGAAAGAAATTATAATGAACACTTAAGTTAATGGGCAGCACAATATTATGAAGAATTAAACACTGTATCATTAAAATGCCAATACTCTTTAATTTTAATAAGTATGTCATCAATGAAGATCACAACAGATTTCAGTCTTGCTTATTTTCCTTGCCAAACTGGACAGGATGCTTCAAAAATTCTTACAGAAATTCAAACGAGCTTGTACACTTCAAACAACATTGTGAAGAAGAATACATTGGGGAAACTACCATAATCTGATTTTAAGAGCATGCATAGAACAAAACTAAGCACAGTACTGGCTTACAAATAAATCACTGCTGCATAATGGGTTTTCCAGAAGCAGACGTATAGGTAGACCAGAAACTGATTCTGAACACAAATTTAAATGTGATTCTCTTGAGAAAAGACTGCCTCTTTTAAAACATTTCAGTAAGAACAAAATGTTTATGTTTCACAAAAAGAAAACAAGAAATGCAAACTTTATCTTAAAATGGTTAGAGACCTATATGATCTTTTTCTAATTTTCTTTTTAAAAGCAGGATCTCAATATCTCCTAGTATGGAGAACATGATGGCCTTGAACTCATGGAGATCTGTCTCCAAAGTTCTGGGATTAAAGGCATGCATCACACCTGGTACCAACATTTCTTAGATATTTTCTAAAGTACACTTCAGAAAAGTGCACAACAAATTACACTTGATAAAAACATAGAAGAATTACCACATCAAGCTTTGCTATAAGTGAAAAAGAAAAACATGCCACAGATGTGGAAAAATATTAGGAAATTATGTAACTAGTAAAGCCCAGTTTCAGTATATATAAACAGAAAATTTTCAGTGTTCAACACATAGCAGAACTTTTTAACTGATCCTTTACTGAAGATACTGGGGAAAGCTCATGAGAAGGTGCTCATTATTGCTAATCATCAGAATGCAAATTAACACCAGGATTAGAAGACACAACAGACACAACAGAATAGCTAACATTGAAGCCTGGCCACACCAAAGGTTGGGAAGTATATGAATTAACTGTAATTCTTAAAATCAGACACAAATGAAATGGTGTACTGGCTAGGAAAGCAGTTTTGTAATTGCCTAAAATGATAAGCTCCCACATATTAGATAATTCAACTATTATACATCTAGGTAGTTATCCAAGAAAACACATGCACACAAAAGTTAATGTTTACAGTATTTAATGATATCTAAAAATGGAAACAATGCAAATAATCATAAAAGTGATATTCTTGCATAATATACTATTTACACAAAATAATACACAACAAATGCAAATGATCAAATGCTATTTGTTATGGCATAGATAAGTTTCAAAATAATGATACTGAGTGAAAAGTTCCTATTTTATAGGATTTTATGTTCATAAAATTAGAGGAAATGAATTTAAATCTATAGTAACTTTGAACAGACTTATGGATGCCTGGGATAGAGAGGAAACAGGAGAAGATGAGATGAAAGCAGCACAAACAGGTGTGAAGCAATTACACAGGAACTTTGGACTGTGTTACTGGACTCATGGATGCAAGCAGAATTCAAAGCTTTCAATTCTGAATGTTTGAATTTTATTTAAAATCAATTGTATGTTAATGAAGCTGTTAAGATAAAATATGATTATAAACCTTCATTCATATGTACATATTTTTAGTTTTTTAAACAAATTCCAGTCCTTCTATTTATCCTATAAACAAAACATTCAGTCAGAGTTTTAATTTATGTAAGTGTTTCTGTGTTTTTTTTTAAATCATTTGTATTCTATTTTGTCTTTGTTTACATTTATGGTACTAGGAATCAAATACAGAGTTCTGTGCAAGCAACGTAAGAGATTTACCAAAGAATTCTGTCATCCCAAGAGTTTCTATTTCACTTTACATGGACCCAAACCATGGCCATTCATTTTTATTCTCTTAAATATTTGTTCAACTTATTTTTTCAAAATATTGATCTTATGCATAAATTTTAAGTTTGAAAAGCCCACCACCACCACAATGGCGATGTACACAATATTCGGGTTTGTTTTGTGTAGTGATTTTTCTTTACCTTCAATGCTACATTAAGTGTTCACACTCACCCTCACAGCTTTGCTGTGTAACATTTCACATGTTGAACCCATAGCCATTTTCTCCGAGTCATTCCAGAATATTTTGATCATAGACACTATAGTTTCCTTATCCAGGAGCCTTCACCTCTACCTACCCAGTATTACCAAGTAATTAGCACCTATTTCTTAAGCCAATACATAAGTTAACATTGGGAAAATGATGTCAGCCATTCTCAAATGCGCATAGATATTTTATGACATAAAATAACATGACATAGTAATGCTGTCTTAAAACATGATACCCTGAGTAACCAAAATGTTGCAAACCCAGACTGATGAAGCAATATCAGTAAAATGCTGATTTCTCTGAAATGGCCCAGTACGAAGATGGACATAGAAACGTTATATGTGCTGAGAGATACCAGCCCGTGACACATTGTACTTACTTCAAGATGTCATTCTGTCACATGCATTTCTGTCACTTTGTGTTTTAAGACATGGAAATCATTTTTAAAAATTCCTTCACATAAATCTTCAAATTATCAGCTATAAAATTCTTCATTTCATTTCTTTCTTTCTTTTTTAATTTTTTAAATTAAATTAAATTAATTGTAGTGGGTAGCCATTCCAGCTTTGATCTGGAAGCTCCAACCCCCATTGAGGCTTTGGTAACTGTCACGCCTACGAGGCGGGGCCGAGAGAGGACCCTGAAGATCCGAGATCCAGATGCGCCAGCTCTCTTGGTTCCTGGACCCTGGACACTGAAGGTAGACAGAGCAGAGTTCTCCAGAGAACACCGCCGGACTGCGCCACACCTTTCCCAGACCCTGCAACATAACCTATCCCTTCTCTTGTAAGTTACCCCACAAAATAAACCTCCCTTTTAACTACATGGAGTGGCCTTAATAATTTCACCAATAATTAATTATATTTTTTTGAAACAAGGTTTCTCTGTATAGCCCTGGCTCTCCTAGAGCTTGCTCCATGGACCAGGCTGGCCTGGAACTCAGAAATCTACTTGCTTCTGCCTCTGGAGTACAAGGATTCAAGACATGCACCACCTCTGCCTGGCTATTTTTTTTTTAATGAAAACAGATTTTGATACCTTAAATATCTAAGAGAATTTAACATCCTCCTACTTAAAAGCCCAACTGTTCACTAAGCAACGTAGACAATAAAGGCTATGTCGACCTGATTGTTTTTTCCTTAATACCCACTGTAGCTCCCCTCTGTCATGGGTTCATCAGTTCTTCTCTGGGTTCCTGTCTTAGTGTGAACTCTCAGAAGAGATGGGATAAAAATGACAGATGGGATGACAAATTATTTGGATAATTTAGACTTTGGGTTCTTTTCCTCTAGTGAGAGTGAGCACACATGCCCTGCACACATCAGAGTATGCTTCACAGGAATGTCCTTGCACCATTGGCTCTCTGCTATAGGAGTGTCATTTCACTTAGGTTTACAGTGAAGAGCTTAATCGAAAAAGAAATGAAGGAATTGGCTATGGTTTCAATATCTTCTAGAATGTTCTATTCATTTTTTTCATATTCCTATTGAAAATACAGATCCTAAATATCATTGCAAGGCTCAAGAGAATAGACAGGAAGCTAAAAATGCATGAATTATGTTGAACAGATAATGTCAAAAAGTAGAACTGTTTGAAAAGGTGGCTGGGTTGTTATCAGAAAACTGAGTGTTAGCACCTCACTGTGAAGGTAGATTAATGAAGTAATGAGATGAAATATTGACTTTATCTTACCCGACAGAATGATCTGACATATTTAAACATACCAAATTAGGAACTACATAGAAGAGTAAAGCAACTCAGAAGGAATTACAGTAAAACCTCAACATTTGGACAAAAATGGAGTATGGTAGATAGAAAAATAATGATAAAGTTGGTACCATGCACTAGAAAACATAAAGCAAAGCTGTGGATTCATCCATCAGTGAGAGCTTGGAGTGTAGTGATATTGTGTTCCCCCATGTATCTTGCACTCAAATAAATGTATCTGGGGTCAGAGATCAGAACAGCCACTAGACAGACATAGAGGCCATAAATTGGTGGCACTCACACCTTTAATCCTATCACTTGGGAGGCAGAGATCCATGCGGTTCTCTGTGAGTTTAAAGTGACACTAAAAACAGCCAGGCATGGTGACTCACGCCTTTAATCCCAGGAAGTGATGGCAGAAAGCAAAAAGGTATATAAGGCATGAGGACCAGGAATTAGAGCTGGTTAAGCTTTTAGGCTTTTGAACAGCAGTTCAGCTGAGATTCATTTGGATGAAGATGCAGAAGCTTCCAGTATGAGGAAGCAGCATCAGCTGAGGAATTAGCAAGGTGAGGTAGCTGTGGCTTGTTCTGCTTCTCTGATCTTCCAGCATTCACCCCAATACCTGGCTCTGGGTTTGATCTTATTAATAAGACCATTTAAGATTCATGTTACATGGGAGCACACCACAGGTGTGCAGAGACTGTCTACATGGAGCCAGGAGAGTGTTACTGACAGTGTCCTTTGTATGTCCACTAAATGATTGTCATAGTGGGTGGCTGGAATGAAGACAGCATGAACATGCATTTTAGTGGACACGAGAAGATACTCAACACAAAAAGTCAACTTAAGAGTATCTGATTTCAACAGAAACCATGTGAACTGAGAGCGGTGGACAATGAATAAGAAAAATGTGTCTCACAAATTTATTTTCTACTTCAAATTAAATTGGTGTCACTGAATCAATAAAGTAAAAAGAAATGAAATAAAGCATCTGTTATTGGTTTCATTGCAATATGTGAAGGCTTCCTTACTACTTCCCTGGCTTCTAGGGTTCTAACTAAAATTCTCTGAGGTAGTAAATGTCACACTCATTTTATATATACATTTTTATTATATATGAAATGATTACATATTAATTCAGAACAATCAGCAGTGAGCTGTGTTCCTTCCATGCCTCTGATTGTCCCCACCTTTTTTGTTTGTCACCCATTCATCCACTCCTCAGCTTCACTCTTCCATGTATGAGAGTGTAATCACCTGTATAATCCAGACTCATCATCCAATATGCATCAAATGAGGTTCTATTAAGAAATTAAACTATGTTAATTATTGCATGAGAATTACACCCTTCTTCTTTTATACTAACAAGGATGATAAAATAATTCTAAATTTTGCCAAAGACACAATAATAGTAGGTCAAGCTGTATCAATGACCACTATCTGGTTTTCCTTTGACATTTTAGTTTGGGTCACTTGTTGATATAATAAATGCTGTCTTCTTCCAACTAACTTTAAACAACTGCAGAACAATAGTTTATACCTCCAGAAATTTCAATTTTGAAACTTCTACTTAATAAATTGTTTAAACATATCCCCAAATCATTTCCAACCTTGAAAGTCTGTTATTGTGGCTTTAATCATGTGGTGGTTATTTATCTTCTATAATATTGAAGGCATCATTTCCCCCCAAATGTTAGTTTTTATGCAGGAACAAAATGGGAAAATTAAAAGCTTAGAGTAGAAGGATATATTCCCCCTATTGATTGCACTCTAAAAAGGAACTACAGTACAATAAAAGAACCTTTGCAGGACCCAATATAACTTTTTCATGATTTTCATTTTTCCTGAGAGCTAAAAATTTGGACAGATTGATGAATCTCTGAGTGTACATAAGTTCAAGTCTGACACATCATACTCGATCAACAAAATGCTCAGCAAAGATATCTTTAGTTCTCTTGGATTGTTGGAAAGCTCTTGCCATTTTCAAAACCAATTTTTAATCTCAGGATGTGTCAAAGCCTGTAGAGCATCAATCACAGCCTGCCCATCCCTTTCTGGTTGTGTTCATATAAATTTGAACAATGTCTCCGTCCCTCTCTTTATCCTATTCAACTCTGTGTCAGTTCTCTGAGTTTCTGAGTTTGAGGACTGTTTTCTGAACAATGTCAGAAGCATGGCCATGCTGTGTGTGATCTAGATTTTAGAAGGGAGAAATGTCTTATGCTTTTATTTCTCTGTAAAATGAATAATGGTTCTATGACTGAGATAATTTAATCCAGAGTGAAACACAATGTATTTTTTACATAAGCATTTTGGAAATAACGCAAATGAAGACATAATAGAATGTCACAGGATGATGGATGTCTTCTAATGTAATTAAATTTGATTTTGAAAATTTGACAAAGTGAATACTTGCTCATAATTTAGGCAGAAGTATTAAACATTAAGTCAGACAATCTCAGACACATTTTTGGAGAAATATTTTCAGCTCTTCACAGACCACTTATTAAGATAAATGATTCTGTCATATCATATTTATAACAATGCATGATATTTTTGATGTAAAAGAAACCAAACCCAACTGAATTTTTGCATTATCAGAAACAGTTTTGTCACCCAGTTTTAGTATGAATACATAAGAATTAAAATATACTTACCACTATTTCATATTATAAAGATTTTTCAATGGCAGTGTCTTAAACAATTTGTTGTCCTTTTAAAAAGAGTTACTTAGGATATGTGATTTATTTAATCAGTTTTGATAAACAAGCTATGGTTATTTAGTATTCTAATACTAGAGATGTGGAATATTTCAGAATGATGTCCATATATCGTGGAAGTATTATGGTGAACATATTTTTAGAAGGTTAATCCATAGCATTTAACAGAAGAGGTGAAGTCAGGCATGGTGGTTCATATTTTTAACCCAAGCACTTGGGAGATAAAGGCAGATGAGTTTCTATGAGTTCAAGGCCAGCATGGTCTGCATATTAAATTCCAAGCCAGCAAGAGTTGCACATTGAGACCTTGATAGAAACAATCAAAGAGCTGAGTATTCCACAGTGTTTCCCAAGCTTCTCTCTCAGAATGTCAGTTTCCTTTAAGAATACAATCTTGTATTTGCTCTACTTCCAGTTCTTTAAATTTTGTAACATCTAAAGTAGTTACAGGATGTTTGTAATGAGGAAGCTTGTTTGCTATAGTTATTTTATTTGCAGGACATGCTAAATATTCATGTCTTATTATCATTATCTAGTAGACTCAAAGCTACATTTTTAAAAAGGATTGAAATGCATCTGCCATGCTCATATATCTTTTTTTTTTTTTAATTATACATCACCAATGTCTGCAAGAATACAGCATTCACACACAGGATGGACACAATAGCTCACTAACTTTACAGAATAAAATATGCCTAAAGTATGCTAAAATCTTGTGGCTGCTTCCTGTTTATCTTGAAATAAATTTCATATATTTGTCTATGAATGCAACGAGTAAATCATATCCACTGGAATACAATTAACGGAAAATTAATATGTTTTGCAAAAGAACACCCTTTATTGTATTGCTCACCAAAGTACATTTAATTCTAAGCACTAGTGTAGGAAAACTTCTTCTGATAACAATCTAAGATCAAAGGCAACTTAGTACATTGCTTGAAGGAGATGCCAGGCACAATCACAAAACAAAAAAAAAAAAAAGCACTTAAAATACTCATTGCATATGCACATGACCTGAAACTTCAGAGATGGTTAGAAACCATGTTTCTACAAATGGCATATTTACAGGGTGAATATTCTCTCCTCTATCACAGATGTCTGTCCTCTTCCCACATCCTTCTCTCTTACATTCATGTCTGTTTTGTTTTATAACCCACTAATATTAACCGGGACTATATGTGTGATGGTCACTCTAGGAGCTAACCAATGGGGCCTGGAGGACTTAGAGAATCTACAAATTTTTAGTAGTTTTTGTTGTGTCTTTTGGTAAATTCCATCATTTGATGAGGTTTTTATAAGTTAGATCTCTATCACCAAACTATTTTCTAGAAACAAAAGCAACTTACTGCAAATAGTTGCTTTTAATTCATCATAGGATAATTTAATTAAGAGAATGTATCTCAAAACACATTTACAAATCAAGATGACTCACTGTACTTCTTTCTAATGTGTGGGAAGATGATTCCTAAAGTTACACACGTAACTTCAAATAGGATCAGGAGTTTAATTTAAACAGGGTCTGGTTAGAAGTAAGTGTCTTTAAAATGTTTAGAAAGATTTCTCTTTAGTCTCTAATTGCTCAATTTTTGAACAGCCTTCAGCATTTAGTGAGGGCACTTAGACTGGGAAGTAGATCTTGAGAAATGGTTTTGCCCCAGGCTCAAAGTACCTAGGAAAAGGCACAGTGGAAGAGTATGGGCTGAATATATATTCACATCTCTAGGATACTGTTTCTTGCATACTGAGGTTCATTCTCTTGGTGCTGCTTAGTTACAGATGAGATAGCCAAAGATGCCCATGTATTAGAGCTCAAAAATCACAAATTTGCTTTCAACTTCTTTTATTTTACAGTAAATTGGTACCAACCAACACCATCCCAACATACAAAGAAGTCCTCTATCAAGCAAGCCACTCCACTGCATACCTGCCAATGTCTCCTAATGTTAGGCTGTATCTTTTTCTTTGATTTAACAAATATTCCTAGGAATCTTCAAAATGTCAAGTAGTATATTCATAGATTAGAATTAGGAGGACACAATTCAGTCCATAGCATTTCTTGTGGAGGTTGCTGTGTAGAGTGAGGAGATTGATCTAGCTCTGTCTCTGTTTGTTGGTTAATATTGACTGTTGGGTTCTGACTGTAAGCACTCAGGAACCTCCCCTGGCCCTGAATTTGTGCACATGTTAAAGATTATAAGAAATTCTCCATGTATTACAAGGGGCATTGTCTATCTTTTGTTTTGTTTGTTCTGTTTGGTGTTTTGTTTTGCTTTCTGAAACAGGGTCTCCAGGTCATCATGCTGGTCTAGAACTCCCTACAGCTGAATAACTGATCCTCCTTCTTCTGCCTCTTGAGGGTTGGCATTACTGTTTTACACCACTATACACAAAATCACAGGCAATTTTTAAATTATTTTTAACCCCTCTATTTCTCTATCTGTGTATGCCCACATGTACATTCCTGTCTTGTTGGAGGAAGTGTGTCACTGGGTGGAGGGGTTCACTCTGAGGATTCAAATGTTCAAGTCAGGCCCAGTGTCGCTCTTTCTTCCTGCTGTCTAATGATCTGGATGTGGAACTCTCAGCTACCTATCCAGGGCCATACCTGCCATACTTCCTACCATGATGACAATGGACTATACCTCTGAACTGTGAGCCAGCCCCAATTAAATCCTTTCCTTTATAAGAGTTGCTATGGTCATCATTTTCCTTCACAGCAACAGAAACCTCAACTAAGACAGGTAGATAGGTTTGGCGTTCTAGTATTCTCTTGTAGGCAATGCCCATCTTAATAGCACACATTTCTCTAGATAAGGAGACAGTGCAGATATTTTGTTGTTTATTAAACACTTCTATTTTCATTGTTCACTTTGAGACTGAAAAAAAAATAATTATCACGAGTTTAGTATAGGGTGAGCATATCTTCTGTCCTAATCTCTATAAGCCCAAATCTGTAGGCTACTTAAGATTAGGATAATTTTATACACAGAATTTACAAAATCTAGGGGTTGTGCTTTATTCTATCTCATGGACAGTCACCATATAAATTACTTCAGATTTCTCAGTAAGAAGATCTAGGGGTGGCTGTCTTGGGGGCTATACTGAGTAATATTTCCTCGAAGGGAAGAGAGTTGATCTTTTCCATGAGCACCCTTGAATTCTGTGAAATGGCTCCTATCTAGAACTTGAGGGAGAGGCAGTGAGTCAAGAATGGCAAGCCAGACTGAGTTTGTGGCTTCTTAGCCTCAATTTCTTTCCACTCATGCATCTCAAGCCACATTTGGGGAACCATCCTATATGTTTATCTCCAGATATGCAAGGATCACTTAGTTTTGCTGGGATGGTGTCTGTTTGGGACCACTCTCTGAAATGTGTTATGGTGACTGCCTCTTCTCTATATAACAAACAAGTACACATTTATTCTATGGTCTCTGGATTCCACTCCTATGGGGACTGGGGAACACAATTCCTGACAGAATCCTATCAACTCTAGCTTATGAAAATACAGCAAGGAAATATTGTCTGAGAAGATATAGAGAAATGTGGATGCTCCAGCTTTTCCTAGAACTGAAGTTAGAAACATCTTTTCAGCCTTTAGGCACCCTTCCAATTCAGTTTTTTTTTTTTTTCAGATTCCAGCAACTTGCTTTCACCCACTGTAAGTCTGCCTTCAATTAAACATCCACACATGTTATTAATGCTCACTTGTAGTTTAAAATGACAGAAATCCTGTATGTTAAGAGATGCATTTATTTCAATAAATCTAACCAGTTCTCGTCTGTTGTGTCATACTTCTTGGACTGTACCATTTGGACCTCTGTCTTTAATAACCTTCTGCCTTTTCTTCAAACAGACCAATAAGATCCTACAAATTCTTAAGTAGAAAGACTGTTTTCTTCCTGGTTGGTATCTACACCTCTCCTTTTATATGTTGCTGACATCCTACTCTTTCAGGAGAACTACAGAATATTCAGGTTGGTAAGGATGAGTCCAGATGACAAGTAAAATTTAAATAAAAGGCAGTTGGTCAAGCTTATATAGAAAGAAGACACATTCATTGACAGTTTTAGTTTTATCCGTTTACTCTGCTTCTTCTCTTCTATGTCTCCCCTCTGCCTCAATCCTCTCCTCTTTCCCAACAAGGTCCAGTTCTTAGTCTAAATTTCTGGTAGAATTGTATTTTTAATTACTTTAGTTTGATTGTTGCTACAGTCAGGCCTTTGGCTACATTTTATGATTTCAAGGAACAAGGAACCTGTATAAAATCACCTTCTAAAACTTCCATCTGAACATTGCAAATAGGATCAGAAACAAACAGCATTTCAATTTTTCTGTCTACTAACTTGGATCTATGGAGAAGCAATATCATGCTGCAAACAATGTAATAGCAACTGTTACCATAGCTACTACATGCCATAGACAGCTGACTCCAAAGCCTCACCTTCCATCAGTTCTTCCTTACTTAGGCTCACTGCTCACTGAAACTGAGATGCCAATACTTGCTCATTATCATCTCTCACCCTACAAATTAGATTATACATATGCTTCTAAAATATATAAACAGTTAAAAAACACAATCTTGATTTTAAGTTTCTTTCTTGAGGCTACATCTGGTACCAATTACCCTTCTACTCAGAAAACAGATGGCACAATCTAATGGAAGCAATTTTGAGGAGCTTCACGTGGACAGAGTTTTGGCTTAAGCAAACCAACAAGGGACCGTGAAGCACCCAAGGGCTCTGAGGACATGGTAATTGAATATCATGCTTAGTTTTGAAATGAAAAGAAAAATGAGCAATTACTAGAAACTTTTTCAGAGATTCATAGCAGAAAAAAATTACTTACTAGTAAACCTTTGTCTGTCAGTCTTAAGCCTAGCAGAACTAAACACAGGAACCAAAGGGTCAGACCTCATGTCCATGGCTCTGTGGTCACTTCCTATTGGTGGAAAGGGGGTGTATAGCACTTGAATATTTTACAATTCTCTCACTCTCCACACACATCCTTTTCTTTCCACTTTTGGTTAATAATCCTCAATTTCCCTGAGAAAACTAAACTTTCACCAGAGAGTACTCATGTTTCTCACACATATCATCACTCATGGTGTCTTCCTCTAACCCATGCCACCTTTGCTTTTTCAGTTTCTGCCGTTTCTCAAGGTTATGGACTTAGATCTAAAGTTTTGAAGCTAGTGAAAATGTGATACATATGTACAGTGGAGTTACATTCCATGGCAAAACAAACAAAGCAACAACAAGAACCAAAAAGTAAAATAATGACATTTTCAGGTAAATACGTGGATCTAGAAAATACACTGAGTGAGTCAACCCAGCTTAGAAATTCCATTGGCCCATGCTCTCCCTCACTACACTTGAATCTCTTCTTACTCTCCTCTTGTTGAATTTTTCCAAGATCAATGTGTTTCTTTTCTCCTGTCTCTATCTTGATTAATTCCTTCAGTTATTTAATTTTGTTTAATAGATTTAAATAATATACATGTATGAGTGGCTTCCAATGAAATATTACCAATGCAGATTTGTTTTCTAAATGTCTAACTTACCCAACTCTATTCATGACACATGCTGTTCAATATTTTATAGATTCAAATCTTTCCACCAAATCTGGCCCACTCTTCGACTTTTGCATCAAAATTAGTGCCAACTTTCCAGTTATTTGGGTAAAAAAAATTAAGGACTTTGTCTTTATTCAGCTAGAATCAGTAACGACTTGGTGATGTCTATCTTCCTTTTCTTTCATCCTGTTTTTTTCTTTCACTTCCAAGTAGACCATTGATCTAGTACATTTACAAAATAGTTAAATGGACTCCGATTAAATAAAATATTAATAGAAGGATTACAGAATAGCATAAATGCAATCAATCATCTTAGTTATAGTATATTTGTTCCCAGTTATCAATATTGGGAATAAAGTTTGTACACAGGCTACCATTGATTTCATTTTATTCACCTGTACTTGTTTGAAATTCAATAAGGTATAATGAAATATAGAAAGAAATGAGAGAGGGTTTGAAAACATTGAAAAGATTTTTGGCTGTGTCTGAAGACAAAAATTCAGAAGTCTACATTAATTCACAGTTGATAAAATACTTTAGTAAGGAGGCTTGCTTATCTAAACCACAAACATCTATTTATGTGTATTAACAATATAGGTAAAATTGAATCTGATCAATATGCTAATTACAGTCATACCAAATAAATTAAATGTAAAAAAGGAATCTAACAGAGGTTTGCAGTAGCTTTAAACTAAAATCTAGAAAAGAACTGAAAAATCACAGATATTTTTAAATTAAAGAAGTCCATATCAGTTTTCCCTATATGAATCCATAGATGCAGTGTACTTCTGACAAGATACCAACCTCTGTTTGTGTGTTTATATGTAGAAGGTAAGGAAGACTACAAATTCCATAATAGAGTAAAAGCTTGTTTAAAAAAATGGCCAGAGAAAACTTAAAAAAGGTATATGGCTGATATATTTACTCCATACATTAACATCTATAAAATATAGGAAGGTAGACAGTGGCATATTGATCCGGCACAGACTAGGTTGGCAATGGAACAGATATACAGACAAATCCTCACTGATTTAAGATAAAGGTGACATTGTACTGTTTTCAAATTATGGTACTAACTCCTTTCTTTGATGCTATCTACTCCCTTGCCCAAGAAAATGTTTGTATTCCTGCTTAATGTTTTATTTAAATCAATTGAATATCCATGATAGATCAAATACTGGAAGCTAAATCTATGTAGCTTTTAGGAATATAGATAAAAGTGAGCAGTTAAAATTAACTCAATGAGACAAAAAATGTTGATCATAGGAAAGAAGCTTAATTAGATGTTCTTAAACTCAAGAAGTTTGGTTTAACAAAAATCACCTTTAAATAGACAGAGAGAAGCTCCTAGACTGAAGAGTGTTCACTGCCTACAGATGACAATTTCTAGTGTCCAGAATGCATGGATTTCCTTAATAATCAACCAGTATAACCCAATCTGTGCAGTACAGATAGGCTGATCCTTTGGACAGACATTTCACAAAGAGGAAATTTGAATTAAGAATTAAATTTACAGATTTTTGAGTACATGATATAACAGAAAAATGTAAATTAAGATGAAAATAAGCACCATGAAAATACACTAGTATTGTTAACATGAACACAGTGGACAATGGGTTAACAAGGACATGGACTTCCTGAAATTTTTATGAAATACGTACAAATGGGTACACCAACTACTAAACCTGAATTCTAAGTCTGTGTGGAAAAGGTTACCAATGCAAAGGCATACTGCATCTTAACAATTTCCTCCTAAGCATGTGCCTAACAAAATATGCACTTGTCTACCTAAGATAGTCTTCATTCTAGTGCTCACCACCACAACAAGTGGTAGTCCCTCCATGGACGTTATGAGAGAAAGTATGCTATACTGACAGAAAAGAATGCTGCATGCAAAAATGAAAATAAATATTATCTAATAACCTAGAAAATAGTGAATACATCTAACAAAAATTCAGAAAGCAAAGAGCACATACAGGGAGGCTTAATACATATAAAATTAAAAAAAAAGTTAGAAGTCAGGGTAGGATGTGGCTCTCACAAATGGAAATACTTGAAAATTTAAGGGTGTGCCTATAAAACTCGATGATATAAAGGATTGTTAGTTTTATTTTTTATTTTATCTAAGAACTTTTTAAAATGGGAGCCTTAGCTATGAAAATATATCAATCTGTGTACCCATTGTGTGGGATACTTCCAAGGTGCTGCTTAAAATTCAGTAAAACGTTTTTTGTTTTGTTTTTTATATGAGATGAAACTGCATTGAATTCATTACAGTGCCCATAATTTTCATTGAATACCATATCTAACACTCATTCTTATACCTATTTTTGTCTATGAATAATGAAGTTTGATTTCATTAATAAACAAAATTCCAATCCAAGCTGTGACCCATTATACTCTATGTATTATATAACACAATTGAAGCAGGACAGCTATTTAATTTCTGATATTTCCATCTTTGGAATAAAAGCCAGAAGGTTCATATTTAAATATTTCTTTATTAGAACCACTCATGGCAAGAAAGCCAGCTCAACATGTGTGCCCCAAATCAATCCTGTCGCCAGTTTTGCTGGCACAATCAGAACACATAACCTTTATTTCATGCAAAAAATTGTCTAATTTTTCAAAGCTTATGAAATCTTGGATATTTAAAGCAAAGACCCATTTTGGAGAATACCACGCATATTTCCCAATGGGACTTTTATGCCAAATTTCTCATAACAGCTACTAAATCTTTAAAAACATGGAGGAGGAAAAATTCTATAGTCTTTGAAACTCAGGAGTTATCTAAATATGTCAGCATATGCTGCATTAAAAATGTTTAGATTAGGAATTCAAAGTGGCTTGCAGTTAAACATTTCAATATCTCTTATCTCACAAAATTACAGATATCTACAATGAGCAACTCAGATCTTATATGTTTTCATATTTGTAAGGAAATTCTTGTCCTGTTAAACCAGGGACATCATTAGGTCAGATGCTAAGGAGTTATTGGGTTGCAGCCATTCAATAATAAATATACCTTGTTATTTCTGATTTCATAAGTCTAGTAAGTACTTTATACCTTTCACAGTACTTTCCTGTGCTTACACATGTGCATATGAGTGAATGTAATTCCTCTCCTTGTCATGTTGTCTTGTTATATGTGCATCTCTAACTCAGATATAACTTAAATTATGAAACTCAATGAATTACAACTATTGTATTTCTTTTGTGAGTAGAAGGCTAGGGAAAATCTACATCTAATGCAACATTCACATACAAAACTATGGGTAAGCAAATCAGTCAACTAAATGTACAACACAGTCTAATGATCCAAAATTTTCGCTCACTTCTCTACAGGAGATGTTAAAACTCATTTGGCAAATTAGAAGTCTTCAACAGTTTTAAATGAACTTCTAAAGTCTGGGTGTGGTAGCTCATGATAGAGCATAAAACAGGAACACATATATCAAAGGAGGAATCCTTGCCCAATTGAAAGAGCATCTAGAAGCTGCCCTTCTGTTCTATACTGGATGGTTTTACATTTGCTTGACACAAGCTAGAGTCATCAGAGAGGAAGGAACCTCAATTGAGAAAATGCCTCTATAAGACCCAACTGTGATGCATTTTCTTAATTAGTTATCATTGGAGGAGGGCCCAGCCCACTATGGGTGCTGCTATCTCTGGGCTGGTGATCCTGAGTTCTACAAGAAAGCAGGGTGAGCAAGCCATAAGAAGCAAGACAGTAAGCAGCACTTCTCCGTGGCCTCTACAACAGCTCCTGCCTTCAGGTTCCTTCTCTACTTGAGTTCCTGTCCTGACTTCCTTTGATGATGGACAGCAATGTGAAAGTATAAGCTAAACAAACTTTTTCCTCCCCAGCTTGCCTTTTGGTCATCATGTTTCTTCTTAGCAATAGAAACTTAAACTGAGACATATTCACATAGAAAATGACTACAACATATGTTTTCATGGAAAGCCTCACTGACTCAAACCTGAAGGGACCAAAGGCCATTGTAGAAAAACCCAAAGTTACCAGCACAATCCATTTCCATAGTGTCCTCCATAGAACAAAAGCACAAAGTTGCTAGGAGCAGGACAACAAAAGATACCATTTGGGGACTATAGATAAAAACTCATTATATCTAAAAGAAGAGGACCAGAAAAGGTCCTATGCTTCATACTAAGGACAGGAAAACACAATCACTAAGTGAATGAGGTTTGGATAGTCTCCATCCTTGGAAACCAGAGGCAAAGTATCTGCCTGAGTCCTGGGTTGAACCAGAATATCAGAGCTTAGCACCAGCCTACGAATAACGTTGAATGCAAATAATAATTCCAAAGAAAGATGAAGAGACAAAAGTCCTTCTCTAAAAGATAGGTGCAACAGGTCAGCAGGACAGGGCATTGTCATCTGCAAAGTTCACACTCACGAAGTGTGTAATAAGTTACAAATCACACATTGTATCACAATGCTTTAAATACTTCTGGGATTTGGTTAAGGTGCAGTCCCAGCTATCACTGGCAACATGTTGCTGGCAGGCAGAGTTTGGATCATATCTAAAAGTCAAAAGTGAGGAAAAAAATATTGGTAAATATCGACCCTTCTTTACAAAATATTCATCAATCTAAACACAAGGGACAATGAAAGAAGCCATAGAATCCACAAATCAAGCCCAGGTCAATTTCCTTTTATCCTCATTCAACCTTCAAAGTAAAGTCTACTTCAAGAAGAAGGTGATGCTATTTGTTTCTTTTTTTTCTGTTTAAAATTTATTTCTGAGATTTTCATTCAGTATATTTATAATTTATGTTATATTCTTTCTCATCCCCCAACTCCTCTCTGATCCTTTTTCTCTTCTTCCCAACCAACTTCATGTTCTTTCTCTCTCTTAAGTAATAAAGAAAAGAAAAAAGCCACTAAAAGCCATAGAGTCCAGTGTGTGTTTGTCATCTGCTCCTGAGCATGGAGCCCCCAACGGAGTGTCTTAATACACCCTCTGTCACTCTATTGAATATAACTGATTTTCTCCCACCTCAGAAGCTATGGTTTGTGAATATCTTCTTGGCTAGGGGTGAGATTTGTGCATATTTTCCTCTCCCATGCTTGGAGTTTTGTTTAGCTTGGACTTGTTTTAGGTCCTGTGTGTGCTGTCA
This sequence comes from Peromyscus leucopus, assembly GCF_004664715.2. NCBI lineage: Eukaryota > Metazoa > Chordata > Mammalia > Rodentia > Cricetidae > Peromyscus > Peromyscus leucopus. The sequence continues at coordinate 121,138,469 of NC_051068.1, read as the reverse complement.
TAGTCTCTGTGCATGCATATGTTTCACCTCTCTGTTTTTGCCTGAAAAAAAATGCTGTCTGTTTAAAATCAGCCACCACCTCTGATCCTTACAGTCTTTCTGCCCACTTTTCCCTATAGGTGCCTGATCTTTGAGTGAAGGGAATAACAAAGACATCCCATTCAGCGTAGAGGACCCTGAAGCCTCCCGCTCTCTATGCAGTGTCCAGATGTGGTGTGAAGGGGAATAACAAAGGCATCTCATTCAGGGTAGAGACCCTGAAGCCTCCCGCTCTCTATGCAGTGTCCAGATGTGGTATGAAGGGGAAAAACAAAGACATCTCATGCTCTGGATATCGTTCTGTATGGCAAATATGTTAATAAATAAAACACTGATTGGCCAGTGGCCAGGCAGGAAGTATAGGTGGGACAAGGAGAGAGGAGAATTCTGGGAACAGGAAGGCTGAGTCAAGGAGACACTGCCAATTGCCACCATGACAAGCAGCATGTGAAGATGCTGGTAAGCCATGAGCCACATGGCAAGGTATAGATTTATAGAAATGGGTTAATTTAAGATATAAGAACAGTTAGCAAGAAGCCTGCCATGGCCATACAGTCTGTAAATAATAAAGTATCTATGTGTTTATCTTATAAGTGGGCAGTTGGACTGTCGGGGCTTGGCGGGACCTGGAAAGAAAACTCCAGCTACAATCCCATTCAGGGTAGAGGACCCTGAAGCCTCCCACTCCCTGTGCAGTGTCCAGATGTGGTTCTGTGTGCTAATTACCATCCACTGTAAGAAGCTTCTCTAATGAGAACTGACTAGTGTTCTAATGTGCTCTGATATGTTCTTAAGAATAATTTTCTTATTATGATCTTTTAGTAGAATAATAGTATGTTTCCCTAAGGTCCCATGATCTATCAAAGTCTGATTAACGATATCAAGTATTGGTTCTATCTTATTCAGTAAAATTGTAGTTGGCTACTCCTCTAACATTTATGCCACTAGTGCATCTGAGGGCGTATCTTGTGAGCCAGTCATTATTATAGCCTGTCTGATTTGTTACTGGGTGAAACTGATGAAAACATCATCATCAATTTCTTTTTTTTTTTCAGAATCATTTTTTTTTCCTTTTGTTTATTCTTTTGAGACAAAGTCTCTAACCTATGCTAGCCTTGAACTCACCATGTATCTAATTATGACCTCCTTATGGAACTTATGATTTTCCTTCTGACAAACACTGAGTTCTGGAATTACAGGTATCTGAAACCACACACAGTTTGTGAAGTGCTGAAAATGAAAACATAATTTCGAGGCTGCTAGGCAAACACCTGAAGAACTGATCTTCATTTCTGTATGTAAGTAGTGAAGTTTCACATAAACCGTGGTTCAAGATATCTGCTGTGGAGCTGGGTACATTGATATATACCAATGATCTCAGCACTCAAGAGGCAGATCAAGAAAATCACATTGAAGAAAGCCTAGTCTAGGCGACAAGAAAAATATTTGAAGTTGTGCATCTAAGGAACAAAAAGGTGAAGATAAGTTAAACTTATAACAGATAAACAGTGCCATAAAACAATCAGAAATAGAGGGAGAATGAAGTAGAAACATGAGAAACTAAGAGCATAGCAAAATGTACATTTTAATCTGTTCACATCAGCAAAGTAAAAGTAAGAGTTCCATTTCTTTTAAATGCAAGCTGCTCCACTCTGTAACAAAATATAGCAAGATCAGAATTCATACTATGTGAAAATATGACTAATGTTAACTACAGAAAGTGGAAACATTTGGACAGGCTAAGTGAAGAGAAAATTATCCATATAAACACCACATTGAAGATGGAGCGGCTATATAGATATAAGACAATGCAATCTTGAGAATCCATTCAAAGTGATCACTAGGGAAATCGAGTGAGAAGGGGGTTAGTTCATGGAGCCTGGGTGATGAACCAGAACGTACATGCACCTAACAACAGAGGCTCAATTACATGAGGTAAATGCCACAGAGGAACTGGAACATTTACCAAGATTTCCCTGTGAAATGATAAACGAGTAGATGAAAACCATTAAACATTAAGTGGGCCAAAAAAAAGACAATTTTCCTAGTTAGGATTTATAAGTGACTCCATCAAACCACACAGCACACACATTTTTTCATTTATACATGCAAAAGTACACCCTTAAAGATGAAACACATGAGATAAGGTTGAAATTGTTTAAAAAAAACTGTAAATTTAATAGAACTTAAACTTCTTAGAGCATAATAAAATTAAACCATTTTTCAGTGAAAGAAATATATCTGATAAATGGTGACCTTCTCAGAAATTATTAAACACATTTGAAAATAATGCATGGTGTATTTAGAACAAATTAAACCAGATACATTTTTATGAAGTTAAAATTAATAAAATACCTGAATTTTGACTGCCACTAATACGATAGAGGCTGGACTTTATTAGTTTACATGACTCTGAAGGCAGGTTGCAAATAAATTTTCTAAAGTAATGAACTAGAAAAATGAGAGATTAAACCTCAAGAAATAAAATTGCAAATAATTAAATAATGAGAATTATTAGTATATAAATATAAGAATATTAGGAGATAAAATTATTTCTTAAAAATGGTTGAACAATTATTTACAGACAAGTAGTCAAAAGGTATGGGAAAAGGAGGAAAGTAGAAACACATTCCAATCTCCAGAGTGTAAGTGAAGATAACGTGGGCACCTCATGTCAGAGACTGCAAATGAAAAGGATGGCAGCATTTTATAATTTTTGACCATAAAACTGACAGTTTTACATGACATCAACAAGCTCCCTGAAAGGCACAAACCACTTTCATTTTGGAATATTTCTCAATCTATTAAGAAAATTCAATTTGTAATTAAAAGTTCTGCAAAAATGACTTCAGATCCATGAATCTTTACAAGTTAATTTTATGAAATATTTTATGACAAAAATAGGATATATTTTATATAAGTAATTTCAAATTTTAAAGAATTAGTACTTCTCAATTTATACACGTATTTTCTTTAGAAAATATTCTAAAGAAAAATTCACTAAAAATGGATAAATTCTCATATCCATAATGATCATGGGGGAACTCAACAAAATCCTAACAAAGTGAGTACTCCAGAAAACAAATGATCAGACCATCATGACTGAAAAAGAGTTTACTCCAGGAGTGTTATTTTTTAAGATAAAAATATCATATAAAATATGAAAAATCATTTAAATCATTTCAGTGTGAACAATAGAACAAAAGAAATTGACATTCACTCATCGCTAACATTGATTACATAAGAAAGAGAAATGCATATCCATAAGAAAATGAAGGTGACCCAAGGACAACACCTTAATTTTGCTGAGACCAGAAACACAAGTTAAGCTCATTATAATACATTGTACACTTCCATGCATTGTCAGATATTATACTGTGCTTGTGAAGGAGATAGTAAGTCACAGGTTGCACACAAGTTGGAAAGGAATAATATTGATGCAGAAAATTCCAAGAAATATATAAAAACAACACAAACAAAAAAGTAGTATATTTAATTGTCAATTTAGTGAAGTTATAGCATGCAAGGGATAAGGTACAAAAGCTACATTTATTATAAAAAGAATCAATTAAGAATTAAAATTAATAATGCCATTTGCAATGGCCACAAAATATATAAATTATTTCTTCTATAGCTATCACATAGTTATATACACAGTATATATTCATTTATCAACATGTCAGGCTAATCTGAAAAAGCTATCAAATATTGATTAAAGAAAGCTAAAAGATAAAATAATAATGCAGCTCTATTTTGATCATGATTGCATAACTCATCTATGAGATTTCTATTCTTAAACTTTTGTGAAGATTTTACAGAATCTTCACAAATTCCTATCTGACTTTGAGCAGGGCCATGTGGTGTGTATGTGTGTGTGTGCGTGTGTGTGTGTGTGTGTGCGTGTGTGTGCACGTGTGTGTGTGTGTGCATGCTTGTATTCTTACATCCTAAATAATTACATTTATAATACTCAACAGAAGATTCAGGAAAATGGTCTAGTGAATGAATGTGGATGACTGACTACAAGGCAACTTGGCGAGGTTTTGGCTTGATGGTAATGCTCTATTATTCTTGTAAATAGCCAGAGAATTGTGTGCCTTTGCCAAAACTTGCATAATTTTACATTAAAGATTATTTTCCTGTGTGTAAATTATATTTTAATTAAAAAAATAGGGAATAAGGCTTTTTACTCAACATGCTTCCACTTACATATCTCCCCTTTAATTTAGTCTCCTTCAAAATTAGCTCATTTTAATTAAGTTTAACAATCGGGTAGTATTAAATCAAATTTGAAATATTCCTTATTCATATGCTAAGAGTTAAGCAATTAAATTCTAAGTAAAAAGCTTGTTATTTTTTCCAATAAAATATGTTAGATGAAGTCAGATCACATAAAAGTAAGGAATGCTTATTGCAGAATAACAATTTTAAGAATATATCATATAGTTGAAGTATCTCACATTTCCAAACTTGCTTCCTTTCCTCCGATTTGCATTCATGTAACTGTTTACCAAAAGCAACAGTAAAGCCATTATTCCTAACTCACTACATATAGCTTTCTTTGCAGTGACAGTGTGACAAGTGAAAATACATTAAAATCCCAAGACTGGAACCTTCTGAAACATTGCAATAAGCATACTGAAATTTCACATAACTGTGTGCATTTATCTAACTGCAATTAGGGTCACAGGGACCATTCTAGAGGACAAGCAAAAAACTCAAAAGAATCTAGTGGTTTTGGTCTAAGAATAACTAGCATAAATGAGCAGTATTTTTAATTACAGAACATTTCACAGATGATAAGCATAGATACTGTAACATTAAGAGAGTGGGGCTATGTGACAAGATACAACAGACAAAATTTTAAGCCCCTCTAAGAGATGGAGAAAAGGTAAACACCTTTAAATATCAGCTTTCATTATTAAAAACCCCTGGGAACTGTAGGAAGGAGACACACACATCTCTTTTAATAGTCCTTTGGGAGCAAACGTGCATACATTAACATTACATGCATCTGAATTTGGTTCCTTTGCCTGATTCATCATTCTACAGCCTGTTCTACTCAAGCTAGCTCTTTCCAGCAGCTATTCAAAACACGTTGGCTGTCACAAATTCAACAGATAATTGGTCTTTTGGCCTTAATTGATTTGAAATACACATCATTTAAAAATTAAAGGACAGTGGACTTAATTTTGTAATGAGAAGAAAGTGGGGTTTTTAAAGGTTGCGTTATGGGCTTTAGAGTAGACAAATGAGCTATTAGCTTCCTTTATGCAATCCATTAGTTGCTAATGGTTTTAGAGACATCTGTTGATGGTGCTGAACTTGATCAATTTGGGGTGCAACTTTACTATTGGGAAATCCACCCATGCACTCATTCAGAAATTTAAATGAGATTAATGCTTGCATGTCGACCATCACATACAACTCCTTGTTTTGCTTGCCAGCCTCTCACCCTGAAGAGTAAATGGTTATTCAAGGAGGGTATCTGTGGCATTGGTCTATAGCAAAATTCTGAAAACTTGAAAGGTTAAACAAGTATGAAATAATTTTTGTAGTATTTCTCTGTAGAGTTAGAGTCTACACATCTTTACAGTATAGTTAATAAAGGGGAAAATAAAAAAGTTCATTGTTGTGTTTTGCTAAATTGTTCTATTATCAATAAAAACTATAGAGTCAGATAACAGGATGAAAACCTTCTAGATCAAAGCATCAGAGGAGGAGTGACAAGATGACCCAGCCAGCGTCTCATCTCTCCACACGTCCCACATCGAAGTAAGCATGTGAAATCTGAGTTCCTCACTTCTCATTCCTATCTGTCTTCACATTCCTATTCCTGGCTTCTCTGTGGCTAATTCCAGTCAGCTTGTAGCTGGCTCTGCCCCTGTATTCAAAGTTGACTTTATTAATACGGTCTAGGAGTGTCACAGTGCTATCAAATGTCCCCCAACATTCATTTCTCCGAACTTAGACAGATAATTTAAAAATAGTGCATCTCATTTTGTGTAAATGTTACTCATTTTATCTCTGAATTTTCATTCCATGGTGCTAGAGATTATTCACTTCTTTATTCACTTAATGGCAGCCACATTTAGTGTAGAGCAATTATTTGAGTCAAGTCAATCTATAGATTCCATACTGTTTGCATCTTGTGAGTGTTATAATCCCAGTGGATGCATGCTTTAAATCTAGCCTCTCACTGTAGTCATGCTATACTAGAAAGACTCTTCTGAAGCCTGCTAGGTCACTGACAAGTGGCAATAATGCAATTCTAGAGTCTCCTAAGAGTGGAAGCAGGGGCTGGTTTGGACCTTTCTGTGGTGATGTACTGTGTACTCTAATAAAATTTGCCTGAAGATCAGAGAACAGAATAAGCCACTAGATTAAATGTAGAGGCCAGGCAGTGGTGGTACACACCTTTAATCCTAGCACTCAGGAGACAGAGATCTGTGAGTTCAAACCCACCCTGGACTACATGAGATTGATTCAGTCTAGAAGAGGAACAGCCAGGCAGTGGTAGCACATACCTTTAACCCCAGCACTTGAGATCTCCTGCCTTTGCTACAAGTATTTGGAAAGCACACAGGCCTTTAATCCAGGCACTAGGAAGGAAGTGATATGGCTGGGTGGAGAAAGGTATAAAAGGCGTGAGGAGGCTTTTTCAGGATGGAACCCTTTCTGTTACAGGCTTTTTGGTTGAGGCCTTTCTGCTGAGGACTCAGAGGTTTTCAGACTTAGGATTCGTGGAGACTAGATATCGCCTCCGTTTCTGCTTGAGGATTCGAGAGTGATGAGAAATCTTTCTAGTGCCTTGTTCCTTTGTTTCCTCTGATCTTTCAGCATTTACCCCAATATGTGGCTCCGGATTTTTTATTATAAGCCCATTTAGGATTTGTGCAACGCCTTTCATTCTGCATTGTAGTCATGAGACTTTGGGCAACTGATTCATCTGAGACTCACTTTTTTTCAGTTCTAACTTGAGAATGAAAATAATTACCAATCTGAGTAGTTTGGGCACAGAATAAAATGAAATCTGTAAAGTCCTGCACATTTTAATGCATTGCAGCCAGCAGGTAGCCAGGTATATATTAATTAAAAATCTCTAGCCTAACTTTAGTCATGCTCCTCCAAGGCCTCCCTCCAGAACCCTCTGACCTTAGGCTTCGTTGTCCGTTCACGTGTGACCTGGATTGCTCAGTTCTGCAGGAGATCTGCTCAGTCATTTTAGAGAGAATTTCTCACCATTGATATAAATCGACTGATCATCCCTCAGGTTCAGGATCTGCCCAGCTGTCTCATCTTTAGCAAGTGTGGCTGTTCACTCACTGGAGTTTTTCCCTTCTACCACCACCACAACTCACCTGGTGTCTTGGTGTTAACACCTCCTTGTTGGGTGTGAAACTTGAAACAGATCTCAGTTCTATGCTGAGAAATGATTTCCTCTATTTTTTTTTATTTTTTTCAGATGAATTTTTCCCATGCTTTAATTTCCTTTATCATATATGTATATATTCTTTTTAAAATTTTAATTAGTTTATCTAATTTAGTTCCTGACTGCAGTTTCCCTTCCTTCTACTCCCCATCCCTCTCCTCCATCTCCCTTCTGCCTCATTTCAATCCTCTCTGCCTCCATTTTCATTCAGAAAAGGGCAGACCTCCCATGGATATCAACCAAACATGGCATATCAAGTTGCAGTAAAACTGAACACCTCCCCTTGTATTAAGGCTGGGAAAGGCAATCCAACATGAGGAAGAGGGTCCCAGAAGCCACCAAAAGAATCAGAGACAGATCCTGCTCTCACTGTTAGGAGTCCCACAAGAAGACCAAGCTATACAACTGTCACATATGTAGAGGGCCTAGGATATGCCCATGCAGGCTCCCTTGGTTGTGGTTCAGTCTCTGTGAGCCCCTAGGAAGCCAGGTTGGTTGATTCTGTGAGTTTTCTTGTGATATCCTTGGTTCCTCTGGCTCCTACAATCCTTCCTCCTTCTCTTCAGCAGGATTCCCTGAGTTCAGCCTAATGTTTGGCTATAGGTCTCTGCATCTGTTTTCATCAGTTGCTAGTTGAAGCCTCTTTGATGACAATTGGGATAGGCACCAATCTATGAGTATAGCACAATATCCTTAGGCATCATTACATTGAAAGTGTTATTTAATTTCTTTCTTCATTTTTTTTTTTTACTTTTTACATACTATCCATATCTCATTTTCTTTAAGGTCATTAGATTAAATTCTTCCTGTAAGATATGAACATAGATCATTGAAATCAAAATCAGTTTAAAATCACAAAGCACTTCACGAAAATGTTATATTAAGTGATATAATTCATCACAAGAATTTAAAAGACATACATACATTATATACTGTTGAAGTAAATATGTAAGGCTTGCATAGTGAAAGGTTATAATACAATGAAACAGAAGCTCATCTCTTTCCCAAAGGATCATAAAAAAATCTAAAGACAAATATACTAAAATAGTGTGTGTTTGTGAGTGTGTGTGTGTGTGTGTGTGTGTGTGTGTGTGTGTGCATGTCTTGTTCTATGTAAAACCTAACAAGATTTTCATATGGTTCCAAATAGTATCAGGAAAGCATATTAAAGCTCAGACATAGCAGTAATAACAGGAGTGGATTGATAAAGAGACATTTCCCATACTAATTTTGTGCTGTGAGTTTGTAAAATACCCACAAAATGTTTCATAATTACAGAAAATAATGTAAAAGTGCTGATGAAGCATCAGGGGTGTAGATATCATAATAAATAAAAATCATTATGCATGCAATGTAATGAACTACTAAATACACCATACTGTCATGTGTGATAAACTAAGACATATGTTTAGATTTAAGGTTACCAGAGAGATGATCTTTGTTCCTTAGGATCACCAGCTTTACAACGAAAAAGAGGTAGGATGATCTGCAGCTTGGACTGAGACTGTTCTTTCATGAGGTCAAAATCAACACAGTAATGAGAGGTAAAGTAAGAGCTCATCTGCTCACGAGGCTCTCAGAAACAATGCCCTGTGGGATAGTTGTGATGGAAGTAGACATTTAGAGGTCCATTCACTTTCAGAAGTTTAAATCTCTTCACTTAGATTCAGGGCGCATGCTTCTACGGAGTGTTCCCATTAGCAAGAGTGGTAGGTATCACAGACATGTAAAGAAGAGGCTTTTGCTTGGGCAGAGCTTTCTGTGAATCAATACTATCATAAAACAACCTTCTACCACAAGTACATAATTCAGTCTTGCTTGAGGCCATGTCAAGACACCTGCTCATTTCCTGAAAGAGGCCCGAAATACAGAGACCAACACAGTGCTTTTAAGGTTTTCTCCAACTTGGTAGATTAAAGGACCACTCAGCTGGCTCCTTAGAGAAGCTATTATGGAAATTAAAATGCCCTTTTAAAAGTCTGCTAAGTCCCTCCTGGAACCTTGTTCCATCCCCTATGCCATCTTGCTCTAGGTAAAAAGGAAAGTGCTTGTGGATAATGTTCATTGCATGGGGAATATCCAAAGCAATGAATTGCTTTTAGAGTTGATTAAATGCTAAAATGAAGCTTTTTGATAACCATGAGAGCTGACTATTGTAAGTGTACTCCAGTGTCATGAATATTACTGCTAATACATGATAAGATTTTTTAAAGGACATAATAAAGTGTAATAAAGAATAGATCACTTCCTTCCCTTTTGAGGTTTAGAAAGAGCTATTTGGTCTTTACATGATGGCAAAAGGGAAGTCCTTTTAAAGTGAATGACTTGGCCAGGGAGGCTGTAAAATGAGATTAATAGCTTAAAGGAATGGACTGTTCAACAAGCTGTGATGAGGTTAGAGATATTTTAATATCAAAAAGGGGGATTTAATGAGAGCACAATTTAATACTTGCGGTCTGACAGTAGCAGAAACTGTTGATGACTAATAAAACGGTCACTTATTTCTTTCTGTACATTGCTTATCCTGGCAGATTATGACACCAGTGCATTATAGTCCTGATTGCATTAAATGCACACACAAGCTAGAAGGACTAACAGTGAAAGGAACTATTGTACTTTGAATCAATTTTTCAAGTTTTACGATATATGTTGTTCTGTAGAATCTCAAATAAGTGTATTAATACTCAAATAAAATGTAATAATGTAAATGGCTATATATGATAAGACATACTTATTGAAAGGTATTAATGGCTTAGTGTATGTGTATGTGCGTGTGCGCATGTGTGTGTAATTTTGTGAATAAGGCTGGAGGATGACTAAATGGTTAAGAGCCTGTACAGTACTGCTCTCCCCAATGATTCAAATTCAATTCCCAGTAACCACATTGGACATCTCTCAATTGCCTGTAACTCCAGCTTCAGATGACCAGGTTCCATCTTCTGGCCTCAGCGAGCACTACATTTACATGCAAAAGCCCACACACATATTAATAATAATAATAATTAAATAAGTGATTGTTATCCAAAATAAACTGTGTCCATTTGTCTTCCCTTATTTAGATTACATAAATAAATATTGTGTGTAATGTTTGTTAGAATATTATTGATGACAATTGTCTGTTTCACTAGCTGTCAAGCATTATTTGAATACTTCAATATTAGTATTTCATTGACTCATTGAAACAATGCAAAATGTTTAGTGCGCATACTAGAACTCAAGCTCTTCATTCTCTGAGTTAAAAGCCCAATACATGTGTATAGTTGCATTGTGACATGATATGGTTAAAGGCATTGATTTAATTCATTAATAAGACACTGATTTCCAAAAGAATGATTTTATTAGGCAGCATCTATTCCACTTCTTTACTGTGTCTTTCCTACTGGAAATAACTTTCTCTTGTCTCTTTGTTTATAATGCTGAAAATGACATGAATCTTCAAGAACAAATATTCTGCTCTCTGTCCCAGTAGCTCAGTTCTCAAGTTATCTCTCTCAGAATTTTGAAGTTGACCTGACTGTGAAGAGGACAATAAGTACCCCTTGATGGAGTCAAAGAGCTCAGTAGACGCAACAATAGATGGGAGCTGAGCAGGCCCAATTACCGTCAAGATAAACGCTGAGACTCCTGACGTCTGAGACTTCTTTCCACATATACTTGTCTTCCAGGTGGCTTCCGAGTCTAAAGTTCTAATTATTCTGTTACTAATTTTCCTTGACTGTGGTAAGATATCCAAAACAATATCAAATCAAGATATCTATAAACACATTATTGTGTCACCCAAGGTAGAATTTCAAAAATATGTTTTATTTTCCTTATTTCCAAATAAATGGACAGTGATCACTGTTTTAGTTAATAGCAATATTAAAAATCCAGAGCAACATACTGAAGGCTCATTTCAATATCACAATCACAGAAAAATCCTTAGCCTGTTTTGAGAAATGGAGAGGCTGTGTTGGATTTTTTGTGTGTGTGTGTGTGTGTGTGTGTGTGTGTGTGTGTGTGTGTGTGTGTGTGTGTGTGTGTGTGTGTGTGTGTATTTTATAATTTAATTTAATTTTACATATCAGCCACGGATTCCCTTGTTCTCCCTCCTCCTGCTCCCCCTGCTCCCCACCCCTGCCTTCCTCCCAGCCCACCCTCCATTCCCATCTCCTCCAGGACAAAGACTCCCCTAGGGATTGAGTTCAACCTGGTAGGTTCAGTCCAGGCAGGTCCAGTCCCCTCCTTCCAGTCTGAGCCAAGTGTCCCTGTATAAGCCCCAGGTTTCAAATAGCCAACTCATGCATTGAGTACAGGACCCGGTCCCAGTGCCTGGATGCCTCCCAAACAGATCAAGCTAATCAAATGTCTCACTTATCCAGAGGGTCTGATCCAGTTGGGGGCTCCTCAGCTATTGGTTCATAGTTCATGTGTTTCCATTCGTTTGGCTATTTGTCCCTGTGTTTTATCCAACCTTGGTCTCAACAATTCTCGCTCATACAAACCCTCCTCTTTCTTGCCAATTGGACTCCTGGAGTTCCACCTAGGGCCTGACCGTGAATCTCTGCATCTGGTTCCCTCAGTCATTGGATGGGGTTTCTAGCACGACAATTAGGGTGTTTGGCCATCCTATCACCAGAATAGGTCAGTTTGGGCTGTCTCTCGACCATTGCTAGTAGTCTATTGTGGGGGTATCTTTGTAGATTTCTGTGGGCCTCTCTAGCACTTTTCTTCTTCCTATTCTCATGTGGTCTTCATTTATCATGGTCTTTTATTCCTTGTTCTCCCTCTCTGTTCTTGATCCAGCTGGGATCTCCCGCTCCCCTAAGCTCTCTTTCCCTGGACTCTTGCCCGAGAAGCTTTTGTAGTGCAAAGGATACAGTCAACAAGGCAAAGCTACAGCCTACAGAATATGTAAAGGTCTTCACCAACCCCACATCTGACAGAGGACTGATATCCAGAATATATAAAGAACTTAAGAAATTAGACATCAAAATGCCCAACAGTCTAATTAAGAAATGGGCTATAGAACTAAACAGAGAATTCTCAACAGAAGAAACTCAAATGGCTGAAAGACATTTAAGGAATTGCTCAACATCCCTAATTATTAGGGAAATGCAAATCAAAATGACTCTGAGATATCACTTTACTCGTGTCAGAGTGGCTAAGACCAAAAACACTGAAGACACTTTATGCTGGAGAAGATGTGGAGCTACGGGAACTCTTCTCCACTGTTGGTGGGAATGCAAGCTTGTACAACCACTTTGGAAATCAATATGGCGCTTTCATACCACAACAGCATGTGCTCAGCTATGTTCATATCTGCATTGTTTGTAATAGCCAGAACCTGGAAACAACCTAGATTCCCTTCAACTAAAGAATGGATAAATAAAATGTGGTACATATACACAATGGAGTACTACTCAGCAGAAAAAAACAATGACACCATGAGGTTTGCAGGCAAATGGATGGAACTAGAAAAAAATCATCCTGAGTGAGGTAACCCAGACTCAGAAAGACAAACATGGTATGTACTCACTCATAGGAGGATACTAGATGTAAAACAAAGATGACTAGACTACTACTCACAACTCCAAGGAGGCTACCTAGAAAACAGGACCCCAAGAAAGACACAGGGATTGCCCAATGATGGAGAAGTGGATGAGATCTACATGAACAGCATGGCTGTGTTGGATTTTTATTTCAGAGAGGAAACTAGTGCCAAGAATTTCCAGTTTCATGGAATGGGAAGACTACATTCAAGGGGAAAGCAAAAAGGTTTGGCAGTGTAGGCTAGATGCAAAGAATTTTCCCCAACCGTAAAAGCTGAGTTCCCTGTTCCCTGAGGCATACATAGCAGTCGAACAGGCAGCAGATTAGAAGGGGTGGCTGACTTGGTAATCATTCTGATGTAGATATGGAGGTTTCTTCTACATAAAGATTACGATAAGACATGTATGGGACTAGAAGTAATGGAAGACCAACATGGCACTCAAGGCCTGAAGAAGTAAACACAGCTCCAGGCCAGAGAGCAAATCACTAAGTCCCTAAACCTCTAACTTGAGTTGCCATTTCCCTCTCTTCTGGGTGCCTTATTTATAACCACATGGATAAACACCAGTCATATCATCACCAAGGAAGGGGTCCTGTGTATCATGATGTTCCACAGTCTGTTCTCCCTCCCCAGTTCTCCATAGCTAAGTATGACAATCATCTACCTTGGTGGTTAAAGAAAATAATTTGAGAATTTCCTCATTTTCTATATCAGCAAGGAGCGAGTTCTGATGACTTTGAAATTTGAGACATATCTGGATCAGTTCATGGCACTCCTGAAGCCTTTTGCCTCAGCCTCCCAAGTAGTGGGATCACAGGTATCTATGGCCACCCACTACTGGATCTTTTTTCCCAAGCTGCTCAGTTCTTGAACTGAATGAATCTACTTCTGTTTTTACTGTGTCTGGTTAATTTCTACACAGCAGTGAGACAGAGCTTGCTGAGATCATGTGTGCCAGATTTAGCAAGCCCCTGTTTGAAATTATTGAATATGTTATCACATCTAGAGTAAAGTACACACTCTTCCCAATCAAGGAACATGTTTCCAAGCCAGCCTTCATGTACCTTGAGCTATTACCACTCTACTTCTTTTCCACTCTATGCTGCTGCCTAGCTGTCCTCCCGTGCCTGGACACATTCAGCTAACCTTTTCTGTGGGGACTTTTTTCCCTTTAACTATGAGTGGAATGCAAATGGATGTTTCTCTCCTACCTGCCAATTCCAAAATAATCACTCAGAGGTTTAATATTACCTATAAATGCTTGGCCAAGAGCTCAGGCTTGTTGCTAGCTAACTCTTCCATTTAATTTAACCCATATTTCTATTTATGCTTTGACAGATGGCTCATGGCTTGCTACCTCATTCTTTACATGTTCTCTCCTTTCTTGGTGGCTCACTGGCATATCTTTTGAGTCTGTCCTTCTTCCCATCATCTTTAATTTTGTCACCCCACCTATACTTCCTACCTGGCTACTGGCCAATCAGTGTTTTATTAAACCAGTTTGAGTGACAAATCTTTATAATGTACAAGAGGATTATTCCACAGCAGTGGAAGGTGCACTTTGGAGAGTCATAGCTGACCTTTGAATTCACATTCTCAGAGACATGCCCTAAGCACCTTCTGGTGAGAGCAGCTATTACTGGATATAATATCTTTTCATAGCTCATGCCCCTATCTGGTATTCAGTTTCCCAAGAAGCAAAGGACAGAGCCTAGTTTAACTTCCTAATCTTCATCCTTAAAGAGACTATTTAAAATGTCAAGCCTTGACCTGAGCTTCTATACCAGTCTGAGGTGCCTGTTTCTCCTTCCTAAAAGTTTCTCCTCAATTATTTACTAATAGCTTCCTCCTGTAATTTTACACCTTCTAATCCATTTATCTTTTAAACTCATACTTTTATATCACTGTTTTCTTATCTTGACCTCTGTTACCATTATATCATTCAATTGCTAAATAAATAGTTCTGGGTGTTCTAAAAGGGTGTTTTATTTAATTACCTATTTCACTGTATTTTAAGGTTTCTCTATCATGTTTTGTCTTTTCCTAAGAACTTCCTTTCCCTGTTTGTATTTCTAATCCTTAGTTTTAATTTGGCTTATATCATTTGTCTACCTTTCTTCTTAAATCTCAGGGTAAATTAAGTTTGTTCTTGTGTTTACTTTTTTATTTTTAACAGTCATACAATTTCTTTGACTCAATAGATACCCTGTCTTTCATTAAATATTGTTCAACTTTTAAATATTTTCTATTTAAAATGTATTTTGCGTCTTAGGAAACAGCTCAGTAAATAAAACATTTGGCATGCAAGTGTGAAGACCTGAGTTCAAATCCCTAAAAGTCATGTAAAGCAGAAACACACACACACACACACACACGCATCTAATACCAGGAAGTCAGAGACAGGACAGTCCTAGAAGACCCCAATGGAGATAGCTCACCCAGTGTCATGATTGAGATAGCTCAATAGCTCACCCAGTGAGCAATGAGGAGATCATAGCTTAAAGCAGAAGGTGAAAAACCAACATCTTAAGTCTCCTCTAATGTCTCCAGTGTGCCACACACTATACTCACACACTTGCACACACATAAGAAAGAGAGAGACAGACAAAAAAGATAGGCAGAGACAGGGAGATAGAGAGAGAGAGAGCAAGCACACACACATAACACACACAAATTTAAAAAATGCAGTTTTGTTACAATTTATTAGCTTGTGCCTATGTATTTTAATTAGGTTTGTGTGTGTGTGTGTGTGTGTGTGTGTGTGTGTGTGTGTGTCTTGTGTATTTCTGTCTACTCAGGAACTGTTCACTTATGGAGGCTGTCTACTCTGGGAAATTTCAGTTTGTCTTTCCCAAGTTTTCATTTTACTGTAAGTGGATCATCTGTTTATAAATATGTAACCCTTTATCATTAAGTGAGACAATAATACGGAAGATTATACAAATGAGGTTCATTGTCACAGTACAGACACTGATAAATTGAAATAAATAAATGTAGACACAATTATTTTTAATCTCTGAATGACTGGGAGAATGGAAACAAATTGATCCCTAGTGCGTTTTCCTGAGGCTCATCCATCTGACTCCACCAGAATATTTGGGATGTATACCTTGAGTTTCCTTTATCCATTTGCTTTGGGTGATTTTTTTTAAAGCACACCAAACTCTAACAACAGGTATTTTATTTTATTTTGACCCTCATGTAAGAGTATAGTATAAAATTCCATTGCTGCCTTTAGTAGCCAGGACACTCGTGAAAATCATTAAGTAGCATAAAATATATTTGGAAAGTAAATTCCTATGTTGTATTTGTTTATAAAGCAGTCAGTTTTTTTAAGGAACTATCTGCCAGAAAAGGAGGAAGTAAAGAAAGACTATTGTAGATTGCCTACCAGCTAGCTTTATGTCACAGTGTCCACAGCACTAGTATCCACTGTTGTCATGTCTCTGACATCCTGTTCTAATAGCCCATGTGTGGATTTGGGGAAGATACTAACACAGCTCCTTTCAGTTTGCATTCTTTCTTGCAGTCACTCAGGTGTTCCTTGGAGATGTAGACAGGGGGACTTCTCCAGGCAAGTGATTATGTCTTTGTTTTTAGTGTTTGGTTCTGGAGGATCATAACTCACATAGAGCAAATATTCAAAGCAAAATTTTGTATAACAGGTAAATTTGCTTTTCAGAACAGAAATATTTCCCTTGTACCTTGTCATGGACTCTAATATAATAGGGATAGTGTATATAAATTTTATTTCTCCCTTGAATCTAAAAGTCATTTTAATATGTATCTTCAACTTGATAGGTGTCTTTGGTTATATATAATCGCCATGTAGCTGGAATAATTAATTATGCTTAAATCACAGCAAATTTTTAGTAGTAATGTGGAAACTCCAGGCAATCTGCCTATAACATCTCATAGTAGGTAATTCTTGCAATAGTTTGTGTCATACAGCAGCTATGGACACCCATCTATGGGTGGAACATGTATTCCCTTCTTATGTTGTAGAGCCTAGAAACTAAGTACAAACCTTAGATGCAGATACCAGGTTGGTTCTTTCTTTATGTTCCAGGGTGTTATACTTGCAAACACTCCTGAAATAGATATGAAATCTTTGTCCAGATACTAGAATAAACAAACTGTGGAGACCTGAACTGAACCACGTCTTGGATTCAAGTGTATCTGACATGCATCCCAAAGCAGAGCTGTTGGATCAAGGCTCATTTATTTCAATCTGACCACTGTCAGACCACATATGTGTGCCTTTGAGGACACAGCCTTGTTGGAAAACTGATTTCAGGTTAATGTCTATGAAGTGTGTTGTGTCTGTAGGTATTTGATAGTTTTGGTGGGAGGAATTCACTAAATTAAGGAGAGTAAGATGTAGTGTTTCATGCTTATAATCTCAGCACTAACCAAGTGTAGCTGGAAGATGGTCATGAATTCAAGGCCACTCTAGGCTACAGAGTGAGTCAATGACCAGCCTAGACGATAGCAGGAGATTTTGTTTTAAAATTACCCCTCCCTTAAAAAAATGTAGAGTCTTGAAAACACAAGGAAAACTCTTAATCTGTTATAATTTATGTTCATGTTTCCAGTAACAGAACATAATCCAGGCTTCTACTGGCCTTTTGGGGTCTAGTGGAGTTATTAATCACATGCTAAGATTGGAAAAGAGGTCTAGCGTAGTCAAATATATAGTGGGTTGACTTTCCTGTTTATCCAGATTCTAATCCTTGGTGAATGTCTTTGTTTAATTTTTTGTTTTTTCTCCACAAAACCTTTCTAGACATTTTCTTTCTTTAAAATCACTCTGATAAATAAACACTATCTTGTGTTTGGCTGTTAATCTCAGCTGTTTGGTCTCTGCGTCCCATGGATAAATTGTACTACTCTAACAACAGTGCAAAATTTTAGGATCCTATTTTAATTCATTTAGCACCTTCCACTGGGCTGAGACAGTTTCAAATGTAAAGAAAAGTATTTCACAGACAAGATGAACATCCTACAATTTGCCTGCAAATTCTCTTTTATGATTCTTACTTTGTAATGCTAGTTAAAAATCTCCACTAATCTGTTGGGGGCAACATTTAGGCAACATAATTTTCATTCAATTTCTTAAGAAAAATCTGTGGCTGACAAATTTTCTCCTTAGATAAAGTAGGTGTCAACTATCTACAACTGCAGTGAAGCTCAGTCTGTGAAGAGAAGTCAAAGAACATGAATGAAAACATGTCTCCCGAGTCCTCACATTTAGCCCTAATAACCAAAGGACAGTGGCCTCTTAAACTCTGCATTGAGCTTCTAAAAGCTACTGTCTGGTCTGATATCCATGTCTGCTCTTTCTTATAATGTGTTATGCTGGTGTTCTAAATCTTTGTTTGTGTTTCAGAAACTCATGGCATATTTCAATTTTATTTATACTTATTTATATTTCAAAGCATCAGCCCAAAGTAAAGAGAATTCAGCACAGTCTACAAAATAAAATGGTGTGCTTGGGCATTTATCAATGTCTTTGCAGTCAAACAAGTCAGTGAAAAGTGCTGAAAGCAAGGATGTATTATAGCTAGAAGGAGCCAAAAGAGCAAAACCCAAAACTGTGACTTTCTGGTCCAAGAACTCCACTGCATATGGAGTGTAGTGAGCTTCAACTTTGGAGTCATGAAGACCAGGGTTTATAAAATCACTCCAACTGTGGACTACCTAGAGGAATGTGAAAATCTCTTGTGGTGTAAGGATCATGACTTTAAAAAAGAAAACTAAAATGAAGATTATGTTCAGGTGGGGACTATGAACAGGTAAGGAATTAAACCATTTAAAATTTCACACCCAGAACCTGGCACAGTCTTTGGCCATCATGTGCCTATTGATGTGAACACTTTTCTATGTAATTATCCTTTTTCTTTATCTCTAGAATTGTTGTCATTTTAAGTTTATTTTAGGAAAATCTAGCATCTTGTTGTTTTTGTTTGTTTTGATTTGTCTTATTTCATTTGGAGTTTCTTGGATCTTTTTAATGAATATATAACTCTGTTTTTATAATTATACTTGTATGTTTACCTTTATGAGGAAAAATTCACTATGCTTATCCCTTTTGGGGATGTAGATTCCTGTGTGAGCCAATGGGAAATGAGATATGGAAGAGGGTCTCAGCCCCAGGCACCCAAGTGAGCTCTTGAGCAAGATGCAGATGTTGCTGTTACCAGGGTAGTGCAACTGCAAATCCAGATGACCTGCCACAGACTAGGCAAGAAGAGAAGAGCTGAGCTTGCAGCCCCATAGCCTAATGCACTTAATGAGATCTAGAGGAGTCACAGATGGACGAAAACATGCAGAAGAGGCAGAAACAGACAGGTGAGCTCCATACTGATGCTCTTCAGTGTGTTTTGACAGATCAATTCAAAACCCCTCGTGAAGCAATTCTCCCTGTTCAAAGTAAGAACAAATGAACAGACTCTTTAAGATCTTGGAGAAAGACAGACATATCTTCATTGCTTTCTCCTTGGTCCATCAGGAAACATGATATAAACCACCTGGATGTCACAGTGTTCAAACAGCTGCCCCTTCTCTCTGTGACCTTTAAAGGACTTTTATTTAAAGCCAGAGAGAGGTATTCCTACCCAGAATGAAGAGGCAGGAAGGAACATATGAATTGAACTGGGCTACAGATAAATTTTTTGTCTTTGTAAGAATTCCTTAGAGTTTAAATCCTTGTAATCTAAATATGTCTATCCTGGGTTTACAAAAATATCCAGCTAATATAATACGTGACTTAATCTTCCTCTGCCTTTGGGCTATTCACTCTGGAGTCATAGCAAGAGAGAGATTTAATGGAAACCCACTATTAATTGGGCTGTGCTGAAAAACAATGTGTGATTTGAAAATTATTTTTATAAAAACCACCATGTGCCAGAAGTAGAAAATAGAAACCTTAGTTTTTTTTTTAATTATTTATTTTTAAAAGATGTGGAGGGCACATTTCATCACTATATATCTAAAGGAAAATGAACGTGTCAATTTTCAAATTCCAAGTCCGACGTTTTCTCTGGTCAAATTAAATCTGTGTAGGTGATTTTTGTCTGAGACAAAGCAAAGGCTGGTAAGCAGATCTAAGAATCCTGAGCAGCATAGCTGAGCCCGATACAGCCATTACATACTTACATTTCTTCATAAATCTTAAGGACATCAGTTGTCAGCCTTTCTGGGCTAAGCACTGGTGTTCAGTTTCTGGTTCCTGTAATAGCGCAGAAAGGAAGATATGAACTATAAGAATTGTTAAAGCAACAAAAACGCCTCTGTGTGTTTTCTTTTGAGAGGAAAGGTAATTTGTTAAGAAACCTCCTTGACAGGATGATGGAGCATACTTCTTCTGTTTTTTTTTCCCACCACGAAGAGCCCTGAGAATCAAAGGCAAGTCAGACTTGCCATAGTGCATTGACTGACAATTAGATTTTAAAACCCCAGGAAATAGGATCTTATAATGCTACCTAATGGGATTCTGAAATAAAGTCGACTGCTCTCAGGTAGCGTCAGGTAGCAAAATTAAAAGAAAAGCACAGAAACTCAATTATTACTGGAACCGGCTCGTTAAGTCAGCTGCTGTCACAACTAGAAGCAGCTTTAACTCCATAGCAATATTGCATATTTTCAATGTCTTGTACCATTAGAGATTATTATGCCTCATAAAGTTAATAAATGTAAATCAAATGTTGGCATTCTTTACACACGAAAATCTTTGGAGGCTTATTTTCTATAGACCCTTCTCCAAAAGCAGCATAATTTCATTAAGATGTCATGACAACAGGATTTGAATGTGATGACTTAATAATTATCTGCTATTATTAGAACCTCATATTTTTAAGCATTCCACAGTGCTCCATAGAATTCAGGTATTGATGAAGCAGTTCACAAAGTAATCATTCTAAGGAGAGCTTAGACATTCAATAGTAATAATGGAAATGTAATAATGAAAACCATGGTTTATTTTACCATGAAATCTAATGCCCTGACAACAAAGGATATTAATGTCTAACATTTGTTATTTGACTAAAATGTTTCCCATTGCATTGCATTTTTTTCCATAATTTTCCTGTACTTCATTATTAACAATGACCCAAAATTAATGGAAGGACTCCAAATGTGTCATTTGGAATATTCATCAGCAACTAGAAATAAACCAAAAATACTCAGAGGAATCCATTGTAAACATTTTCAAAGGGAATATAAATGAATGATGGTGTAAGTTACAGTATGCTAAGTATTTGTAGAGGTGGTGCTGTTTTTCTTTTGCAATTGACAATACGATATGACAAAAGGAAAGCTATTTCCTTTCCCAGGAAAGCAAACAAGGCAGACAATACAGGAACATGAGCACTGTGGATGCCTCCTCTCAGGACAGAGGTACTGGCCCTGCATCTGCCCACCTTGATTTGCTTCATGGTGCAGCTAGATTTTCCTAACTTTCGGGAAGATGTATTTTGAGCAAACTCCATTGACAGGTGAGCCCTGTTCTTTTCCACAGAAGCAGAAGATGTAAATAGATAAGCTCAGGGATTCTGTGGATTTAGTAGAGTCTAGTTGCACCCCTGACACATGCCCTAACTTTAAAATATAGATCATTGGAGCCTATCTAATTTCAACTTGTTATTAATTCTTTATTCAAGAGACCAAAATCTTAATGAGCTTTTGCTGAATTCTGGGAAGCAGAGAGCTCCAAAAAATTATTTTTCCAGACATGAGAATAGAAAAAAATCAAATTAATTGAGAACATTTGTTCTTACTCCATAAAGTCAAAGATCTAAGCATATAAATGTATTGCTAGAATATACCATAAAACTAAGAATATTAAAAAGCACAAAGAGGAGAATTTTTGTCATTTTCAAAATACTAGGTGGCTATAACACAACAAATGAAATATGAAAAGTATTAAGCATTTTCTGTCTTTAAGAATACACAGAACCGATGAAACAGAACAAAACAAGGGAACTAATGCAAAAACCTCACTCTGGTGTTTTGGATTTAATCATTTTGATAACAAGAAGCAGAACTACTCTATGAGTGTTAATTGAAGAGAAACTTGAAATTGAGATAAATGAAGCTCTTGAAAAAGCCACATCCTGGATAATCATAGCTCTTCAGTTCAGGTTAAAAGATGAACACAAAGAAGCCAATAGGTGTGAGGGTTATGTGTAAGGTCTTTGAGAAACCTCTTTTTTTCTTAGAGTCAAACTGGTCTTTCTAGATCTCATTGTCTCCAGCCACTTGATGAAGAGAATGCTAGTACTTGCCTTGTACAGTAGTTCTCATGTTAAGTAGTGTAGTGACAGTGTTTAGCACAGTGCCAAACACCAAGGATATGTAATAATTAATTGCAGGTATCCTTATTAGGTCACAGATCTATGAAAATTAGAGAATAAATAGCTGCATTCTGCAACTGTAAGAATTGTGTGACCTTTGAAGATGATCTACTGAGAGATTGGCAAAAGCTTAACTGATTAAGAACCACTCAAAAAAAAAACCCTCATGGCCTAAGTCCTGGAGCCATGTAGTGTCCCCAAGGACCCCCACCTTCTACTGCTAACATGTGGTATGCCCAGCCAGTTATCATTGTCCTCATTCACGTAGAAGCTCTCTATTGTCTCAGTCCTGAACACAAGCTATTCTGGACTGTAGCTCGAGTTTTTCTGCCTTGCCCACAGTCAGGGCAAATCTCTGCCACCCGCCAGTCCCACAGCCGCTCAGACCCAACCAAGTAAACACAGAGACTTATTTTGCTTTCAAACTGTATGGCCGTGGCAGGCTTCTTGCTAACTGTTCTTTTATCTTAAATTAACCATTTCCTTTTATCTTAAAGTAATCCATTTCTACAAATCTATACCTCGCCACGTGGCTGGTAGCTTATCAGCATCTTCACATGCTGCTGGTCATGGTGGCGGCTGCAGCCTCTCTGGTCATTGCGGCGGCTGCAGCGTCTCCTTCTGCCTTTCTGTCCTTTTATTTCTCCTCTCTGTTAGTCCCGCCTATCTTTCCTGCCTAGCCACGGCCGATCAGGTTTTATTTATTGACCAATCAGAGCAACTTGACATACAGACCATCCCCCAGCACAGCCAAGTGCAGACCATCTCAAACACCTGCACTCAGGCCCATGGTCCTAATCATCCTCTATGCGGACCTGCTGGGTAACGCCACAAAGAACCCAAGAAGGGCTCCCACAGGACATACAAATCATCCCACAGCACTTCCCCTTTTCTTTTTTTTTTTTAAAAAAGGAAGGTTTTAACTTTTACACATCTCCAAAGCCAGCTTGGTATATTTGGGAATTTGGGCGTAGCTTCTCTTAACTACTTCCTGCTGGAGGGGGGCGCTGTATCTTATGGGGACGCAAAGAATATTTAAGGATCATGGAGTAGTCCGTGAGGCTGTATCGTCTGAGCCAGTTGCCTTGAAACAATTCTGGATGTTGAATCATCTGGCCATGGTTTCATCAGAGACCTTTCAGGTGGTCTTGCCTGGTCAAACCTGATGTATCTTAATCTGGAACAAATCCATAGCCTCTGACTTTCTGTAGAGACAAAAGCAGAATCTCTTCCAAAGTAACACATCCTTATATCCAAATTTTAAAGTCAAAGTATCTTTAATATATACATATTGGTTTAACTCAACATCTTTTACGATCAAATGTTTTTCTGCAGTTAAAAATCCAAAGACAATATAATCCAAACTCTCTGTGTAATATCCATCTTTACATGGCTTATTTTTTATATTACTTTTACTTTCTCTTTAAAGACTTTATTTTTTTAAACTTTCTATTTCTTTATATTGAAAGACCCCAGCATACTAGCTTAGCCTAACGCCATTTCGAGTAAGGTCTGAAAAGCACGGGGTGTCTACGGCCGGCCACCTGGCCCAGAAAAGGGTACTAAAGGTCAGTAAAACAACTTGGAGCCAGACAGCAGGCGTGTCGAGCTCGGGGAAAAACCACGAGCTGTCCTGAGTTTGAACCTGGCCTCATTTGAATCGTCCAATCAGAACCCTGTAAACCGAGCTTCTCGTGCTCCTGCTGCCAGACCCTATAAAAACCCTCCACTCCAGTCCGTCGGGGCGCCAGTCTCTTGAGCCTCTTGAGGGACTGTGTTGCCCCGGGTACCTGTGTTCCTGAATAAAGCCTCTTGCTGTTTGCATCTGACTTGTGGTCTCGGTGTGATCTCTGGGCGAGGGTCTCTCCAGAGGGAAGACTGCCTTCGGGGGTCTTTCATTTGGGGGCTCGTCCGGGATCGGAGACCCCCCGCCTCGGGACCACCGACCCACTGTCAGGAGGTAAGCCGGCCGGCCTTGGTGTATGTCATCTCTGTCCTGTCTGAGTGTTGTCGGTTTGTCTGAATGTTGAATGTTGTCTGTTTGCGCGCCTGAATCGGTCTGGAGTCAGTGGGGCTGAAGGAGCTGACGAGCTCGGACTTTGCCACTGCGACCCTGGAAGACGTTCCACAGGTCTCTGAAGTCCCCTCTGGGGCACGGGAAATCCCCTCTGGGGCACGGTTTGAAGTCCCCTCTGGGGCACGGTCTGAAGTCCCCTCTGGGGCACGGTCTGAAGTCCCCTCTGGGGCACGGGAAGTCCCCTCTGGGGCACGGGAAGTCCCCTCTGGGGCACGGTTTGAAGTCCCCTCTGGGGCACGGTTTGAAGTCCCCTCTGGGGCACGGTTTTTCGGGGCCACCCCCGAATCAGAAGAATATGTGGTGCTGGTAGGGGACGGAGAATTCAACCACTCCGTGTCCCCATCTGAGTTTTTGCTTTCGGTTTTACACCGAAGCCGCGCAGCGTGTGTTAGTCTCATTTATGTTTGTCTGTCGTCTTTTTTTGTTTTCTGTTTAACCGTTCTCCTCCTAGAAACAGTCATAGGAAGTCGGATCAGCGGATCTCTCCCGCTCCCCGTTCCTCCTGACCCCTCCACCAGCGTATTGTTTCCTCTCCCCGCGTTCCGCCGTTCCGGCGGCGGCGGCGGCGGTGGGCGCCGGTGCGCCCCTCGCCTCCTCCTATCCCCGCGGCCGCGGCGTGGTAGCGGGGGTCTGGGGCAGCACTGGGGGGGCCTCCCCTCCTCGCTCCCCGCTCTCCCCGGCCGTCCGCGTCTCCGCGCGGCGGAGGGTCGGGGCTGCGCCGGTCTTTCCCCACCGGGTCCGCCCGCCGGGCCGCAGTTTTCCGAGCGCGGTGGCTGTGCTCGCGGCAGCCCCTGCCGTGGCGCCGGCCGCGACCCGGCGGCTGCGCCCGCGGCGGCCCTGCGCGGCGCTGGCCGCAGCGGCTTTAGTCGCGACGCCGGCTGCGACCTCCCCGGCGGCCGCGCCCCTGAACCCGCCGCGTGCCCCCGGGTGGGGGAGGAGCGCAGGGGACGGGACAGAGGGGTCCCCCCCCCCGGAGCACAGCCGCCCTGCGCCTCGCCCCTATGCTGATCCCCGCCCTTGCCGGAGACTGGAGCGCAGACCCACCCTCCCGCCACGGACCCACGACCTCCCCGACGCCCGCGACGCCCCACGCCTCACCGCCAGTCCTCGCGCTGTCCCTGCGCCCGCTGCCATTGGGAAGCCATATGCCTTCCTGGGCTCCCTCCTCGGAGCAGGGAGAAGGAAAAGATCACGCCCCGCTCACTGAAAGCGCCAGCGGGCAGAGCGGAGCGGACACCGCGCGCGGGCATTGTGTGTGCGCGTGCAGCGTGGGGTCCGCAGCAGGGAGCGCTCGTGGGAGGTCCTGTCCCCAAGGGGCGGAGCGCGGGGCATTGAGCTCCTGGCTCCGGGTCCCGGCAGAGTCCCAGCCGAGCCCGACTGCTGCCGGGGCGACGGGACGGCACACCTGGAGGCCGGGAGGGTGCACTGAAAGAAGGCCGGCCAGCTCTGGTCCCCGAGGCTCCCACTCGGGTTCCACTTCGGTCCGCGGATCTGCGGAAGAGAGGCTCGACCGCCAACCCAGGGCACGCGGAGCCCGCCCACCCCGTCGAGGGAATCTGCAAGTTCCCGTGGGCTGTGTGTGGCGGTTGTGCCCGGAGCGCGTCCACTGCCTCCACCAACCCCTCCGGTGCCTGGCCCTCGAGCCCTCACGGCGTGCACCATGAGCGGCGGCGGCGGCAACGATGTGGTGTGCACAGGCTGGCTGAGGAAATCGCCTCCCGAGAAGAAGTTGAGGTGCTATGCCTGGAAGAAACGCTGGTTTATACTGCGGAGCGGTCGGATGAGTGGCGACCCAGATGTTCTGGAATACTACAAGAACGAGCACTCCAAGAAACCCCTGCGGATCATCAACCTGAACTTGTGTGAGCAGGTGGATACAGGCCTGACCTTCAACAAGAAAAAGCTGCAGGACAGTTTTGTGTTCGATATCAAGACCAGTGAGCGTACTTTTTACCTGGTGGCTGAGACAGAGGCCGACCTGAATAAGTGGGTCCAGAGCATCTGCCAGATCTGCGGCTTTAATCAGGCTGGGGAGAGCACAGACTCCCTGAGAAACCTTTCTTCAGCCAGTCATGGTTCCGCTCTTCTCCAGCTGAGGTCAGCGGCTCCACTCAGCACCTGCTCCGAGAAAGGAAGTCCTCCGTCCCTTCACACTCTGGCCAGCCCACTCTGTTCACGTTTGAGCCCCCTGTGTCAGGCCACATCCAGCCTGCCTTGTCCACCAGTGCACCTCAGGAGTATCTCTACTTGCACCAGTGCATAAGCCGAAGGACAGAAAATGTGAGGAGTGCCAGCTTCTCTCAGGGCACCCGGCAGAAGAGTGATACAGCCATGCAAAAACTTGCCCAGGGCAATGGACACTGTGTCAATGGAGTCAGCGGTCAAGTCCATGGCTTCTATAGCCTTCCCAAGCCAAGCCGACACAATACAGAATTCAAAGACAGTACTTATGACCTCCCCCGTAGCCTGGCTTCACAAGGCCACACCAAGGGCAGCCTCACAGGGTCCGAGACAGATACTGAGGATGTGTACACCTTCAAGACACCCAGCAACACCCTGTGCCGGGAGTTTGGAGACCTCCTAGTGGACAATATGGATGTTCCAACCACCCCTCTCTCAGACTACCAAATCCCTAGAACATTCACACTGGACAAAAACCACAATACCATGACAATGGCCACTCCTGGAGACTCAGCCATAGCTCCCCACCCGCCCCCCCAAGCCAAGTCAGGCAGAAACACCTCGGTGGGGCAGTCCTCAGCAAAGACCTCCAATCAGCGAACATAGCAGATCTGTAGCTGCTACTATCCCCAGACGCAATACCCTCCCTGCAATGGACAACAGCCGACTCCACCGAGCTTCTTCCTGTGAGACCTATGAGTACCCAACTCGAGGCGGAGAGAGTGCCAGCTAGTCTGCTGAATCTCCAGGGAAGACTATCGTGGGTCGATTAGATAGTGCCAGCTCTGATGACAACTATGTACCCATGAACCCAGGTTCTTCTACCCTGCTGGCTATGGAACAAGCAGGGGACAACTCCCAAAGTGTCTACATCCCCATGAGCCCAGGGCCCCATCACGTTGACCCGCTTGGCTACCCATCCACAGCCCTTCCTATCCATAGAGGTCCCAGCCGAGGAAGTGAGATCCAGCCACCCCCGGTCAATCGCAACCTCAAGCCTGACCGGAAAGCAAAGCCAACACCCCTGGACCTGAGAAACAACACTGTCATCGATGAGCTCCCCTTCACCAAGTCTTGGTCCAGGCTCAACCACACCGCTAACTCCAGCACCTCCCAGTACTGCCGCCACCAGTACAGACTCGGGAGACAGCGAGGAGAACTATGTCCCTCATCCCTGTTCCCAGTGGCACCAACAGCCCAGCTCCAAAGAAGAGTACTGGCAGTGTGGATTACCTAGCCTGGACTTCCAGCCAGGCTCCCGAGCCCTCACCGCAAGCCATCCACATCATCTGTCACATCGGATGAGAAGGTAGACTATGCCCAAGTGGATAAAGAGGAGACCCAGGCCCTGCAGAACACCATGCAGGAGTGGACAGATGTGCGGCAGTCCTCAGAACCTTCCAAGGGTGCCAAGCTGTGATAAAGGAGCCGCCGCCTGTACTACCCGGGCCCTTCTTCATGCCGTCGGATCGCTCCACGAGCGCTGTGAGACCGTGCTGGAAGGGGAGACCATCTCTTGTTTCATAGTGGGAGGTGAGAAGCGTCTGTGCCTGCCACAGATCCTTAACTCAGTGCTGCGCGACTTCTCACTGCAGCAGATCAACTCAGTCTGCGATGAGCTGCACATCTATTGCTCACGCTGCACCGCCGACCAGCTGGAGATCCTCAAAGTCATGGGCATCCTGCCCTTCTCCGCGCCCTCGTGCGGGCTCATCACCAAGACGGACGCCGAGCGCCTGTGCAACGCGCTGCTCTGCGGCGGCGCCTATCCGCCGCCTTGCAAGAAGGAGCTGGCGGCCAGCCTGGCGCTGGGCCTGGAGCTCAGTGAGCGCAACGTCCGTGTGTACCACGAGTGCTTCAGCAAGTGCAAGGGGCTATTGAAGTTTTAATACGTGAATACTCCAGTGAGCTAAATGCCCCCTCACAGGAGTCTGACTCTCACCCCAGGAAGAAAGAGAAAGAGAAAGAGAACGGGAACGAGAAAGAGAGAGAGCGAGAGAGAGAAAGAGAACAGGAACAAGAAAGAGAGAGAGCGAGAGAGAAAGAGAAAGAGAACGGGAACGAGAAAGAGAGAGAGCGAGAGAGAGAAAGAGAAAGAGAACGGGAGCGTGAACGTGAGAAAGACAAGAAGCAAGACAGGGACAGAAAGATGATTAGACAATGTGGGGGTTATGAAAGTTACTTCTGTAAAGCATGGGGATGTGAAACAACTGGTAATACCTATTGGAAGCCTTCATCCACTTGGGACCTCATTAGGGTAAAAAGGACTACCCAAGGAGAAAGCCATTCATGGCGTCCCCTTACCCAAGGACGTTGTTGGGGAACTGTCACGTCAGGAAGAGATAACACTTACTGGAAGGGGGGGGGGGCCCTGTGTAAATTTTACCTGCAACCCCCTGAATATATCTTTTACTCAGAAGGGAAGGGAGATAACACAAGACTGGATTAAAGGTAAAACATGGGGACTTAGACTTTACATGACGGGACCAGGGAGTCGTGTTTACAATTAAGCTTAAAATCACGGAGCCCTCACCTCTATAGGTCCCAACCAGGTTCTCTCTGACCAAAAGTGCCCCTCTTTACCCGCTCCGGCACCCCCGAGGGCTACCCCCCGACCCAATTCGGCCATTCGCCCAAGCACGGCTCTGAATGCTACTGTAACCCCAGTCACCCTCTAGCCACCCAGGCCCGGTATCATACTGGGGTGGTGAGAGATAATTCTTTGAAGAACGGCAGGGATGGTTTGAAGGATGGTTCGGGAAGTCCCCCTGGCTCACCACCCTCATCTCTACCCTTATGGGACCCCTTCTGATTTTATTGCTCCTTCTGACACTCGGGCCCTGCATCCTAAACAGACTTGTCCAATTTATCAGGGAACATGTTTCTATTGTTCAGACCTTGGTATTGACCCAACAATACCAACGACTCAACCAGGTGGAAATGGAGCCACATCCCTATTCTTCCCCATGAATGGAGGATTCCATTCCCTGAGGAATGGGGGAATGAAAGACCCCAGCATACTAGCTTAGCCTAACGCCATTTCGAGTAAGGTCTGAAAAGCACGGGGTGTCTACGGCTGGCCACCTGGCCCCAGAAAAGGGTACTAAAGGTCAGAAAAACAACTTGGAGCCAGACAGCAGGCGTGTCGAGCTCGGGGGAAAAACCACGAGCTGTCCTGAGTTTGAACCTGGCCTCATTTGAATCGTCCAATCAGAACCCTGTAAACCGAGCTTCTCGTGCTCCTGCTGCCAGACCCTATAAAAACCCTCCACTCCAGCCCGTCAGGGCGCCAGTCTCTTGAGCCTCTTGAGGGACTGTGTTGCCCCGGGTACCTGTGTTCCTGAATAAAGCCTCTTGCTGTTTGCATCTGACTTGTGGTCTCGGTGTGATCTCTGGGCGAGGGTCTCTCCAGAGGGAAGACTGCCTTCGGGAATCTTTCAATATAACTGTCTATGTTCCTTTTCCTCTCTCTTCCAAGCCTATGTACATTTTCACACACATTGTAAAGCATTTAAAGTCTTGTTCCATCTGAATCTGTCTTATTGCAAACTTATTGCTTTAAACTGTAGCCTTCTAAGCCTGAAACAGCTCTGTGGCTGCTGGCTCTGCCCCCTTCAGCTTCCCAACATGGCGGTGGTACGTTTTCCACCAGCTCTGGGAGCCATCGTGGATCTGTGCTTTTATCCAAGCAGCGTGTAGCCCAGAAACCTTTGTTTTGTAACTAGCAAAGGCTAAATCCACCACGCAGCTTAATGTGCCACTTGCAGAGGCCTCATTCCCGCCATACTGCAGGTTAAGTGCACATGCCAGGAACCCGCCAGTAACTCAAACCAGCGGCTGCCGCTCATTTGAGAGAGAGAATTAGGAACTGTGGGGCATTTACCGACGTCACCATTCCGTGTGTTGAGTTCTTAATCCTCTTTACCACCACTCGAGGATTCTTCTCAGATCACACTTTATTGGAGCGCCTCTTGGTTAAGGGACTTTGTCTTTAGTATTATTATTTTTTTTTCATAACACCGGCCTTTATCCCTGTTCATTTGTCCTTTTTCTTTAGTCCTTCTTTTTTTTTCTTCCCTTTTTTTTTTTCTTTAGCCCTTTTTTTCTTTAGCCCCACGTTCGGGTTCTCATTCGGGAGGCTGGGACACCGCAGGCGGAAGGGTGAGATTTTGGCTCTGAGCTCTGACCTCTCGGCTTTCTCTTTCACATTGTTTCTGTGTTTCTTATTTAATAAAACAGTTGGTTACATCTATACTGGACAGTTGCAGTGTAAGCTGCCAGTATTTGTGCCTCTGAAGTCACGCTGTAATGGCTTTGTTTGTTTGTTTGTTTGTGTGTGTGTGTATTTCAGGAGCAAAAGCAACTATCACAGAAGACTTTGTTTTGTCTCGGGGTTTGAGGAGATGCAGTGTATCATGGCAGAGAGGGTACATGGATGTTTGGCTGCATTGTGTCCACGGTTGGGAAGCAGGGAGAAATTAGTGCTGCTGTGTATAACTCACTCTGTCAACGTCACCTTTTCATTCTGTTCAAGACTACAGCCCAGTTAGTGTCACCCATATAAAAGGTGGGTTTTCCTTCAGTTAAAACCTCTCTGGAAATAACTCCCCAGACAAGCTCAAGGTTATGCCTACTAGGTGATTACAAATACAGTCAGTCATGTTGGTCATGAAGACTATGACATACTTTCTTGTTCATGAGTAAAATTGTGTGGGTTACCATGTCCTTTTATTTGCTAGTGCCACCCATCTGAGACTTTAGTTCATCTTACATAACTTATCTTGTAGTTCTTGATCAAACTTGCTCTCCTACAGCAACTGACTACTATTGGCTTGCACTGTCTATCCCATGTCCCCTGCTATTTACAGTTAATCAAACCTGGGATAATCATGGACAGAAACAAAGTTATTGGAATGCAATCAAATGATTACCTAATTTGGTACTTTTCAAATATCAAAAGAGGTGATCTCAAAGCAAGCATGGTCTATTAAGGATGGCAAATAATCTGGTGTTTTATTCTCCTTGCAAATTACTAGGTTACTCTAACACAGTTTCAAAGATGTTGGCCTTAAACACAGATTCTTGAGGCTGAGATAATAGACCTTTTACTGCTCAGAGCAATGATAATGATGAAACTAACACCATTTTGTTGTTTGGGGTGGTGGTGATGGTTCTCTGAGCCCCAGATGGGATATTAGAAAAGGGGAAAAACTCACATTCACAGTACAGTAGATTTCATTATAGGAGAAAGTTAATACTGACCTCTTATAACGCACAGTAAGAACACTAGCCTCCCTTTCACAGCATGGGAAAAAAAAAACTCTCTCTGCTGTGCATTAGCATTCTGTACCAGCACTCTGGAAAAGATCATCTGCAATGGGGAGGTGTGCCTGAACAAAAAAGAAGTGAAGAATTGTCTCAGGCCAGGGATATAGTTTGGTAAGCAAAAGGCTTGCTTAGAACCCAAGAAAAAGCCAGTGAGAGCTTTTAATCCCGGTACTGTGGAAGAGAAAACAGAAAGATCCTGGGGTTTGGCTGTCTGGCAAGTATCAACAAACCATAGAGGGCCAGATTCAGAGAAAGTCTCTTTTTCAGAGAATAATATGAAAAGTGCTAGAGGCACATATTTAATATCAGTCTCTGCCCCCATCCCACACACACTAAAAAACATAAACATTTATGAATTGTCAGACTTCTCCAAGGGGAATGTACCATTATCTATAGGATGAAGCACTTACTTGTATAGACTCCCATAATAAAAGTGTAATTTTATTAAGGGATTAGTAGTCTTACCAATTTAAAGTTAGTGTTCACATTTCCTTGCAGGGAACAGATGAATCTGAGACACGAGTCTTGAAAATAGAGAGTGAATAAACTTCAGCCCTAAGAGAGTGTGGCCTTGTCCTCCCTTTGGCCTTTCCTTCATCTAAAGAGACACAAACGTTTTTCCATGAAACTCATGGCACTCATGAGACTGATTTGCCGTTGTCTACTGTACATTAAGAGAATAACTTGTAACACAATTTTAACACAGCTGGATGGACTGTTTTTAAAAACTATAGCAAGTTTGTGTTTGTCAAATGAGCAAAACAAAATAATTTCTCAGTTAATCTTCATTGTGAAAATATAATCAAAATAAATAAGGTAAATGATATAATCAAGACCTTAGAATTTAATTAAAATTAAATGATTTTTAAAATATATAGAATAAAAAGTAAATAGTAAAGAGAAAAGAAAATTACATAGTAAATTAAAGAAGAAAATGAATGAGGCTATAACCCAACATTTTTTAAATCAGACTTCACCTGGAAAAGTTGACAGTACCAAGCCATATCCCTGGCCTGAGACAATTCTTCACATTTTTTTCTTCAGGCACACCTCCCCATTGCCGAATATCTTTTCCAGAGTGCTGGTACAGTACGTACAAATAATGGAGAGATGATAAATAATTAAAAGACAAAACACCATCCTCTTTATCCTTATTAAGCAGGTACAGAAAAATAACAAAATCATCTACAAATAAATATACTATTATAGAGATCATCAGCACTAAAATGTTGAACTTACATAGTGAGTCCTGAATTACTGAGTACTGATGTTTAGAAGGGATCAGAGGATACAATAGAGAGCTGTAAAATGGGGTGTGAGTTACCAATAAGTGAAAGAGAACTTCATTTTTTTTTGAACAAATTACTGAAAGGGAAGAACTGCCCACCAGGTGTAGGCAGAATTTTCCTTCCTGCCAGGCAGTTCCCAAATGACCACATGAAAACTTCTTATTAATTTTAAATTACCTATAGCTCAGGCTTATTACTAACTAGCTCTTACAGCTAAAATTAACCCATTTCTATTCATCTATGTATTGCCACAAGGCTCATGGCTTTTCCTGTCCTCCAGTATGTTTTTATCCCTCTGGGTCTTCCAGCGACTCCTCTGACTCCACCCTTCTTCTCAGTCCTTAGTTTGGTTGTCCTGCCTATACTTCCTGCCTAGCTACCAGCCAGTTAGCTTTTTATTAACAGTTAGAGCAACATATTTTTACAGTGTACAGGATTATTCCACAGTCACACCAGGAATAGCAGATGTAACTCTGTCTTACTGGTAGAGCCAAAAGACACATAAAAGAAGGTAAGTTTTGAGAAGTGATGCATATGGTGTGGAATAGTTGACATGTTTTAGAGGATGTTAAACTCACAGACAGAAAGCTTTGGGCATGAAAGAAAGCAACTCCAACCCCCATTTTTTAGTATGTCAAATGTGGCCTAGCATCAGTCAGTGGGGAGTTGGGCTGGCCTATACTACCTGACAAATCTCCCTGGATGCACCAAATGTCTCTATCTGTCTGTCTATCTATCTGTCTTTCTGTTTCTGTGTGTATCTGTCTCTCTCCATCCTCTCCTCTCTCAGCTGTGAGCCACAGAAATATGAAGGAGGAATTCAGCTGACAATGGTAAAAGCTATTACCTGAAAGAGTCAAGAATTCTTCCAGTGGATAAAGCCAAACCTCAAGCAGTCTTGGTGACACTGGCTTTTGAATGTATCAGCTGTGTCCTACAGTGCATTTCTTGTGTGCTGTTGTAGCTTTCCCACTTGATTCTCTTCCCAAGAACTTCTAACAAGGTGGTTGATAATTCATTGGGCCCAATTTCTCCTATACTGTTGGGGTTTTTGGATAACATCCCCCAAATGCATTGACAATAGTCACACAGTCAAGACCCCTTTTTATTAGGCCTTTGCTCCTTTTTTAGCATTAGACTCAGAAGTCTGCCTTTCTGTAATTGTCTCCATTAGCAAGTATCTGGCCAGGATATCACTGAATGAAAGCATTTTATCTGAGATACTTCTCAAACATCCAAGGACAGCCTGAAGATAGATAAGAATTCAGACCACCTGCTAGTTTCCTGAAGTAAGGTAAATATCCATACTGAGACAACCACCAAAGCCAGGTAGATATTAGGTACAAAGCTATATTTCTTGTGAAAATTAAGCTTAAACCCTCCTTTCTCCAGTAGCCCAAGTGGTATCCCTAGTTCTAAAAGATACCCCCTTTAACAATTAACTCAGAACAAAAGGGCTTTTATATACGTGGTGCATCAAGCTGTGACATAGGCTACCTAGCTACTGAGTACACTTCCCCTGCCCAGCCAGAAAAAGGAGCAGCTAAGATAAGCTGAGACAGATACAGCGCCAAAAGATAAAAGGGAATTTTATTGTACTCAAGACTTATAGACTCCTAACATTTTACCTAACCATTTCTAAGAATATAGCTTGAAGCCCATAAATTCCCTTTTTAAATCTCTTAACTAGTTTTAGCCCTTAGTTGACCCCACCTCCTTTAATTACTCCCCTTTTGGGTTGTAAATGAAGCTGACAATCACTGCTCTTTGTGTGGATCTTATCACCTCCCTTTATGACCCTGAAAGCCTCACATTGCATTTCCAGTTATTAATGCTTGTAAGTGCATATATACTGGTACCTCCACAGCATGAGGAGAATTTGACTTAGAAGAATAAAATGAATGGACTAAAGAGCTAAGGTGTACTTAGATTGATTTGATATCCATCTCTCAGATTAATTCTTTGCCTCTGGTAGCATCTCTTTTGGGACCCTGGGAGAAATCTCCACCAGGCAGGTACTGGTGGGGAATCTCTCTCTCTCTCTCTCTCTCTCTCTCTCTCTCTCTCTCTCTCTCTCTCTCTCTTTCCAACAGTATTTATGTTTTCAGTCCATTCTATTTCTAGGTGAGCAGATTGTCCATCCACTGCATTTCTATTCATCTCAAAGTCAGTATGCATTTGATTGACTTTTGACATTAATATTTCTTGAAATTATGCATTAATATGCTTTTTCCAGTTTTTCTTACTTGGTGCATAGTGCCCAACAAGTGCTCTAGAACTTGCTCTGTTATGGTGTAGTGTTGTCTCTTGCCCTTCTTGCTTGCTGTAACATTTCTCAGACTTCAAATTAATTTCACAGCTTCAATCAGAAGGGACATTCCTCTGACATACTTTTAAATACTCTTAATATTCTTTTTTTGTTGTTGTTTGAAAACTCTTATTTGCTCCCTGTGACTTTCTAGCTTTTATCTGGCTTCATTTTATCTTATAACAATCCATGCATTTCATGTTACAGAAATCTTGTTAGTTGCTGTGATGTTAGTACTCTGTGATGTCAGTTAGCACTGTAATGTCCCAGGATTCATCCTACACTCTGGCGTCAGTTTTTTTTACTTTAAAATACATAGGACAAAACACAATAATAATATTACTCATAGGTTTGCTTTCTATTTTTCTTCTAGTTTCTTTTGATTAGTAGTTCCTAGTGGCTGATACAGATTTTTATTAACCACATTATGAAGTTAATACTTAAAAGATTTTACACAACTTTCTTCTGTGCTTTATTTTATTCTGTGGTTGTATTATGAATTTATTGTCCTTTTAAAGAATACTTAATTTTATCTTATAAAATACAAGTGGAAATAAACAACAAAAAGAAAGGATACTACAAAATATAATCAAATTAATAGCTTACTATAATCTATAGTATTGCATGATATTCTAAAAAACATAAATAAGAATATAATTTATAAAGACAACACTTGTCCAAAGTCAGCTAATCTCTTTACTGTAGGTTGAGATAAAGAGAAATTTTATAATTACTTCAGTCACATAAAATCCAATCTGGTACACAGTTAGGTTTGTTGAACAGAATTCCAGAAGGTGGGTGCTGCCCCTTGCAGCCTGCTGTGATTGGGACTTGGATCTGGTCACAGAAGGCCCTTTTCTGTGTTACCAACTTGATGCAAACAGTCTGAGTGCACACCTCCTCCATCAATGGCAAATGCCTACTAAACAAGTCGAATCACACCCCAGACCTTCCTGGACACCTTCCCTGTTTATGTTTGCTCATGACCACCTCTTGATGTTATTTCTTTAGCCAGTGACTAAGCCTATGCAGGCAGCCTGCTCTCTCCAAGTTTATCATAATATAAAAAGTTAAATGCTAGACTGGCTATATTTCTAATATGATAAGCCTCCTAAAATGCCAATACAATGCCCACAGCTGATGTTTCATACACAATGAAACTTAATAAAGCTGAGTTTAATATGAGATGTCTTCTTTTTCATTTTGGTAGGAGCCATTCATTTGGGCATTCTCTACTACATATTTGTCGTCCTTTGGTTCTTAAAATTTGTGGTGTATTCATAACAGATTTGTGACGGTTAGTCTTTACTGCAATATGATTTGATTTATAATTACCTAAGAGATAAGGAAAAGCCCATGACTGTGACTGTGAAAGTATTTAGAAGACAATTAACTGAAGGATAAAACCTGACCCTAAATGTGGGTGGGACCATTCCATGGGCTAGGGAATGGGAGTGGAAAGGAATACATGACCTGAACAGCAGCGTTCATCTCTCTGCTTCCTGGCTGCAGATCCCATGTGAGCAGCACGTCACATCCCTGCTTCATGCCTTCTCTCTGTTAATGGACTGCACAGCCTCTGGAAACATGAAATCCCTTTAGCCATTTTTTTGTCAACGGCAATCAGAAAAGTAATAAGATCTGTTTATAAACATTGACTAATACTTTTCTGTTTTTGTTTTCCATGGTCATCTAAATGCAAACATGGTTTTATATCCCTCAAATTAAGTATTGCCAGACAAGCAAAAAGTTCTTGGTTGGCAAGCTCAGGTTTGACTGGATGTGTTTCTCACACTAAAACATTGACTTTGCTCTTCACTGTACTCCTACAGGACAGCATTGTGGGATCCGGTGTGTCTGCAGTCCGTTGGAACATTCTTATCATACATTGTTTACAAGTCTGTAAATTGCCCTTGAAGTTACTATGCCCGATTTCTCAGGAAATGGAGAAACACTTTTTTAAACATAATTCTTTGTTGATTATTTGGAAATTTCACGTCATGCACCCCAATCTTGCTCACTTCCCAGTTCCTCTGATTCCACCCTTCACCCCTGCAGCATGTCCCTCAAATTAAGTAAAAATAAAACAAAACAACCAAAAAAAAAAATCCCACCTCTCTCCTGCCTCTTTCCAACACCTCTTTATTCATCCTAGTGGCAGCAGGATCTGCAGTGAGTCACACAGTACACCCTTTTGTCCCATCAGCCCCACTGCAAAATGTTCACTGAAGTGAGTCATCATCGGTCTGGTTCAAGGCCTCTGGTTTCTAGTACACCATCATCAGTGAGTTGGGCGCTCATCAAAACTCCTCTCAGATATCCTGTTGTTGCTTTGAGTCCTGGAGATTCTGTGGTTATCAGTCTACAGAACCAGTCCCTTTGCGCATCCTGGCAGTTCAAAGATGGGGTAACAGTTAGAATGGGCCAACCTAAAGCCCAGGATGTGGGTTTGAGGGTAGTTGAACTGGTCTTCCCAGGCCATTAGGACCACTCCCTCAGATAAGGGGCACGGCCAGATCTCCTAGGCCCATGCCACTGGGTCCAGCTCTCCCACTCCTGTGGTACGGAGTGGGGCAATCTCTCCCATGGGGGATTGTGTCAGTTCTCCCATGGTGGTAGCCACACCAGCTCTCCTCATATAGTATACACTGAGGGGCAGGACTAGCTATCATAAGACAAGTTAGGGACAGGGCTGGCTCGGCACGGCCCTTGGATTTCAACACACAAGATTTCTATGACCTTCTGTGGCAACATGAGTTATGGACACCAGCCCAGATCCTGATTGTTACTAGGCTACAGATTCAGACATGGCCTATGGCAATAACCTGGACCTGGACCCATGTGGCTGTGTAGCCCACTCAAATTGGACTGACCGCGATAGTAGAGAGGCCTCAGACACCAGCATGGCCACAGGTGGCAGCCCAGAACCCCAGCGTTGGCATTGCCTTCAATGGTATCAGGAACTACAGACCTTAACACAAACCTTGGCTGCTATAGGGCCAGAGACCCAGACAAGACCCTCAGCAGCAGCTCCGGCCCAGACAACACCATGGCCCCGGTGGCAGTATAGCCCTCAGACCGCAACATGGGCACAAGATGCAGTCTAGATTCCAGGCATCCCTGTGGCCTCTGGTGGCACCAAGGGCCACAGGCATCACAGACCCTGACTGTAGTAGGACCATGGAACCAGACATGATGCCATGCAGCAGCCTGGGATCAGATGTCACCATGGCCCCTTGTAGTAATACAGCCCACCCAAATCAGCATGCCCCTGCAGCAGGGTGGCTCTTAGACATCAACATGGCCCCAGATGGTAGTCCAGACCTCTGGCATCAGCATGACCTTTGATGGTATCAAGAGGCACAAGCATTGACTCAGACCCACCCTGGCTGTGGTAGGGCCACTGACTCATACATGGTCCCTCATCACAGCCCAGGCTCAGATGTCACCATGGCCCGGGTAGGAACACAAGCCATCCAGATTAACATGGCTCCTGAGGAAGCATGGACATTGGAGACCAACATGGACTCAGGTGCTTGACTGGAACCTGGTTATTTACATGGTAAGGACCCAGGATGCCCCGAAATACTTTTTTTTAAAAAAAAAAAAAATGAATGAAAAGAAAATGAGAACTGTAGGCAACCGTTTTAATATTGGTGGGGAGGTGGATAAGATGTGAAGGAAAACTTGAAGTCCCCATTCACTCTTCAAGTAAAAGACCTAATTAGTTAGTTGAAGAAAGGGAAAGGAAAGTGGACAGGACTTGGTTTTCTGAAATTATTAAAGGTTAAACACGCACTAGCTTCTGAACAACAAATATTTTATAATTTGGTAGTCTATCTTAAATCAATGAGTAGAGCATTATTATGGAATTTCTGAGACACTCAACAATATTGGAACTATTTTAAACTTGATATTTACTAAACAACCCAGAATTCCATCTTCAGGTTCAAATAGCATCAAATGCCTGCAGCTGGCACTTTTGAAGAATCAAACAGCTTTGCAGTTACAACAGCAATTCCTAAAAATACATGTTGTAGAGTTGTAGTATAATATATTAATCATGGGGCTTATGTTTGGTTAAAAAAAATTAGATGTTTGTGCTACTTTATTACCTGAAAATACTATACTTATCAAAATTTGAACCTGGGTAATCTATTAAACTAAAAAACAGGCTAGGCCTGGACTTGCTATATTAATAAGATCTAGAATTATTCCTCCAAGACACAAGAAAAATTGCTTTAATTTCTGAGAATAAATTAAACACTGCAATGATCTAAATGTATTCAGGAGTGGTATTAAGGAATCGAAGCAAAATAGTCTACGTTCACACATAGTGGCTTGAATTTTTTAAATTTTATTAAGTGTATGTTCATGCATACATGCCTGCATGTGCTGTGTGTGTGTGTGTGTGTGTGTGTGTGTGTGTGTGTGTGTGTGTGTGCTGGTGTGCATAAGGTCAGGGATGAATTCCAGCATCTTCCTCAATACTTTTCACTTTATTTTTGTTTTGAGGAAATTTCTCACTCAATGGTTTGGCTAGGCTGGCTGGTTAGCCTGGCTCTGATCACCAGAACTGGGGTTACAGGTGAGACCCACCAGGTCAGGCTTTTATTTGGGCAATGATGATCCTGATTCAGGTCGTACAACAATTGATTTTATGCAGTGTCATCCCCCCAACTCAGTTGCTTGCTTGTTTTAATACAGAACATAAGCAATGAAAGTAAAGGTTTACCTACAGTAGGGACAGAACAACCCATAAAAGCTGTGATAGGAAGATTGGCACCTTGATATGGCATGCTTTGAATTATACCTGTAGTCTACCATGTTATTACCCTGTGTATCTGAAATTGCTTCCACTGTTTAACCAGGCCATATTGTCTGGCAGCTACCAATGTGAGGATCCCTTCCCATTCTCGTCCTACCTGTTTGACTCATTAATGCTAGAATGGCCTTCCTAATCACTCTGATTTTTTTTTCCAGGAAGACCCTACAGCCGGCTCCTGGCTAACACTAGAAAATGCAAATCTTTAGTATTCCCAGGTCTTAAATACTTGCCTCTACTTCTGTTATGTGCTAGGACAGACTTTCCCTAAAAGAGTAAACTGAAAGGACACAAAACACATTTTCCTTGGAGTTATTTAGCAAGTAGAAATTTCTATGCTCATGTGTTTTTGTGCAAGTCATTCTCTTGGCCAAGAATGTGTTTCTGACCTGAATAAATTATTTATTTATTTTTATCCCTGTGAACATGTACCTGAGGAAAAGTGACTTAAGAGAGGCAGTGTTTGTTTTGAGTCAGAATTAGTAGATAGGCATGGTAACAGAAGTCTGAGGCTAGTGGCCATACTGTATCTGCCATCAAGAAGCAGAGTGATGAAGGCTAATCTTCAGCTCACAGTCTTATCTTTCTTTTTATATTAAATATGGACCATGGCCAGTGGTAATATTACCACCTACATTTAGAGTGGGTCTTCTATCTTCAGTTAAACCTGTCTGGAATCAGGGATCACACCTGTCCAGGGGTAGAGGTTTCCTTTAACTTTTCTCCTACTTGAAAATAGAATAATTCACTCCTGTTTCAGGATAAATCAGCATGAAATTCTCTATCTGTATGTATGTAAATTAGGTTACCAATTGAAAGCACATTCAATAATAAAAAGTAATAAACAATTTATAAATAAGTCATTTGGTGATGGAATTGCTCAAATTAAGTCTTCTTGCTTTTTCAATGTGTTTACATCCAATGGTTCTAGTCTGATTTATGTGGCTTCTTTAGAACACCTGAGAGCTACTGCTTTGTGAAGAATACGAATTCATCTGTAACTAAATGCTGAGGAAGTAAATATGAGACTCCATCAGGTTGTCTAGTGAGAGCTATTCTCTGTTTCCAAGATGGTGCTTGATGATCCCTTCTCCAAAGGAGACATGTAGACATGTTGTTCCCACATGGCAGAGGGAAGGCTAAAGAGGATGACGTCCTTCTCTGAAGCCCTTTCACAATAATACTTCATCCTTTCCATGAGGGAGGAGCTATCAGGGTCTTGTCTCCTCAAGTTCCCACCTCCTCATTTTATTACATTGTCAGTGCCTGGGTCTAGAAGAGACACAATTCAGAAATATCACCAAAATCCTCTTCATAATGCCCTTTCAGAAATGTCTCATAAAAACACAGAGGGATAATATGTTACCAGCCATTTGAGTATCATTTAACTCAGTCAAGGTATTACATACAATTAATAACCACAATTCTTTTTAAACGCAAAGTCCTGTCCCCAAGTCGTCTCACTACTCCTTCCATAGAGACCAGTCTAGCTTCTACCTGCCCCTGAATAGCAGAGTACATTCACCTGGGACCAGCAGCAGAAGTGTTTGGTGCTCTCTCACAACAACTGAGAGTTGATGTGGTGGGGTGTCATAACTGTGGGTCAGGACAAAGGAATTCCTCCAGACTGCAGAGGTGACATGTTTGTTCCATTCAAAGAAGGAATGAGGGAAAGTGAGCAGGAGTTGGTACCCGTCTGTCGCTGATGTTTCTCAGTTGTGGAGGCCCATGAAGAGGAGTGTGAAGGACAGCACACTTGGACTGTACTCCATGCTTCCAGGGACTGAATCAGTCTGTAGTCAGCCTCTGGGGTTTGTTGACATCTAGACTAGTTTTCTAGCTCCTGCTCTGTCACTTTTCCCTCACAAATTCTGCTGAAGGTTAAAAAAAAAAAGGCTAGGCGTAGGGGAAATGTTTCCTGGATCCTCTAAGGAACTTGGGAATTTGTATTGCTTTATTGTCTTGTAAAATCCAAACTCTGATGTTCTAAATGAAAGGTAAGACATTATTGAAAATTTATTTTTGTGTAATGAGGGTGAACATTCTTGAGAACTTGCCTAGGTAAAAGCAGACGTCTATAACACACAGATTATTTCCATTATTATCTTTCTTTCTAAAATATAGCAGGAAATCTTTGTAGGTACCATAACTAGGTTTACGATATTCTTTTTAATGACTGTGTAGTTGTTCATAAATCATGCAAGTAATTTAAGATTTATACATGAGCATATTACTTAATAAAAATTGATAAGAGAAAATATAGCTTAATGTC
The DNA here is from genome assembly GCF_004664715.2 of Peromyscus leucopus. Lineage (NCBI taxonomy): Eukaryota > Metazoa > Chordata > Mammalia > Rodentia > Cricetidae > Peromyscus > Peromyscus leucopus. The sequence continues at coordinate 121,095,832 of NC_051068.1, read as the reverse complement.
AATATAGTACTTTAAATTTAGTGTTAAAATACTAGGAATGATAAAAGTTATGATTTGGCTTTTGAATGTAAGCTCAGTTATGGAAGGGAAAATAGAGTTATGTTAAAATTACAGAATCATAGTAAGTCAAGGTATAAATACTTTATTACAGATATGTTAGGTGGGAGACACAGATAACAGCAATCCTCATATTTCAGTCACTGCTAGAGTAGAACTATAAATGCAGTTATAAATAAAACATATTGGAAACTAATATCAAATTTAATTATTATTTATTTTAACTAGACCCCTTTCTAAGAATCAGGAACACATATCTTGTAGGAGTCATTATTTCTACATCTACAGTTTGTGAAGAATAATTAGATCACAATAATTGGAACACATCTGGATGGGGCTCAGCAAGGACTTCACTAAGGCATCACTGAGTTTAGATTTCAAGAGTGAGTCTTGGGCAGAATAGAATAAAGTACAGGCTAAAAGAACTCTTTATAAAAGTATGCAAGCATGAAAAGACTTCCTAAGTTAAAGTATTGAGCACAGATACACACATGTATTTCTGATACATTGTTACTATTTTTGGTGTTAATGTAAAACATAGCAAGGCAGAATTTCCAGCATTAATGGCCAACCAGCCAGGTTAAGAATCATAAAAGCAAATCTTCTAACATTTTAAATCTTTTTTTTTTAATTTTTTTTTAAATTTTTTAAGTTTTTAATTTTTTTTCATTTTTTTTAATTAAGAAAATTTCTATTCAGTTTATATAACAACCACGGATCCCCCCTCTTCACTCTTCCCCCTCCTCAGTCTCCCCCCAAACCCACCCTGGATCCCCACATTTTCCAAAACAAGGTCTCCCATGGGGAGTTAGCAGAGCCTGGCACACTCAGCTGAGGCAGGTCCAAGCCCCTCCCCCTGCACCAAGGCTGTGCAAGGTGCACTGGGCACTGGGCACCAAAATGTCCACCCATGCACCAGGGACGTATCCTGATCCCCTTGCCTGGGGACCCCCAAAACGGTTCAAACTAAACAACTGTCTCCCATAAACAGAGGGCCTAATCTAGTCCTATGGAGGCTCCACAGCTCTTAGTCCACAGTTCATAGGTTTCCACTAGTGTGGCTGGGGTTTTCAATCTTTTAAAAAGGCATTTACAAAAAAAAATAAATAAATAAGGATACATCACAAGAGCAGTAATATCTCACAGTTTTCATTACTCACCACCTGTCTTTTCATGTTAAGTAAAGAAACTGCCATGTGCTTCATGTCACAGTAAGGCAGCTAAGGTCAAACTATGTTGAGACAATAAATAATCCCAACTTACTGAGCCATTATAGGTATTGCTGTGACTGATATAGTTTAGCTGTGTAGCCATTATTCCAATGCTGTGGAACAATCCTTTTCTTCACTATGAATATGTATTACTCTCATTGATTAATAAAAAGCTGAAAGGTCAGTATCTGGGCAGAAAGTTAGGTGGAAAAACCAAATTGAGAACGATTCTAAGGAGGGCTGAGTCAGGAGAGACACCAGCCTAGCAAGCAGGACACGTAAAAAATAAGATAACAAGCCATGAGACACATGGCAAAGCATAAAGAGAATTAAGGGTTAATTTAAGTGTAAGAGTTAGCTAGTAAGAAGCCTGAGTTATTGGCTGAACATGTATAAATAATATAAGTGTCTGTGTGGTAATTTGGGAAGTGGCTGCTGGGTATTGAGGAACAGGTGGTTGGGACAGGAAATGTCCAATAATATTCCAATGACAGCCAAGTGATTTGGGCTAATCTTCCATCGTGGAGTCCTGAATTTAAATACAGAAATCAAAGGAACTTGTACACTTAACACAGAACGTGCACATGAGATGGCTCTGCACAGGAGCGACACAATACCTCTCTCTAATGACCACGATGAGTTCCAGTAACATCAGCTCAACATGACTTTGACACACGGAGATCCCTCAGCCCCACCCCAAATGACTTGTCTGATAAATGTAGTGCTTTTCCATTTTAGATCCACTAATTCTAAATGAGGCTTTAGAAATTAATTAAAAACATACAGAATTAAAACATAAATTAACAAATTAGATTTATTGGTAAGAAAAATCATTAACATTTGTAAACAACATATATGACTTCACTTCTTCCTGTTATGACAGCATAACCATGTCATCATTTATTTAACTGTTACTGTCATTGATACTTATCTCTGATGTTTGATTATTTGACAATGAAAGTATCCTTAGAACTATCTATTTGAATTTCAAATACTGTCCTTGAGATCAGTTAGAAAAGTACAATTATTCTTTCAAAGTATTTGGACATTTCTAAGACAGTGAAAACCTATTTCAATATTATCTTCCAACAATTTTTCAATTTCTAATCCCACTTGTATAAAGAAGAACATGTACCTTTCAAACCTTTAGTTAATTCTGATTCATTAAATTGAGACTCAAAACTCAAATATGACCATTGTGTGTTACATCACTAAAGGTGGGCTCTTTCCTGGGGACACTGTTTCTCCCACCCTCAACATTCTTCAGTTGCCTTTAATTCTGTTCAGGGTTGAGGCCTCCCTCATCCAGTTTGAATGTCTATTGGTGTTATCCTTTTTTAGCTCATGGTTAGGTAGTCATGTTGCCTAGACTTTATTGGTATATCTCAGGCATTACTGGGAGACATGGTATCAGAGCAAAGCTCCTTATCAGCTGCCTGTCACAAAATGATCATCCCTGAAAAAATATGTACAAATAACATACAGACTAAGAAGTTATATTTAGGAAAACACAATATGTGCTCGTGCGCGCGCACACACACACACACACATACACACACACACACATGAATATAATGTAATGATGAAAAATAGAGGTCATGAATTTGAAAAAGACTAAGGAAAAGTATATGGGAGTGTTTGAGAAATGAAAGCAAAGGGAGAAATGATGTAAATACAATCTCAAAAAAATTAAACTGGAAATTGAAAAACTCAAACTTCCCAGCCTACACTACAGAGCACATGAAAACCTGGAAAAAGGAAAATGAAAATATGGACCCTTTTACCTCATAATGAACAGAAGTTGAATCATTCTAGTAAGTGTGTTTTCTGCTATCTGTTTGCTCATGATCAGACTTCCTGAGTGACTGGATTTGAGTCCCATCATTTTCTGTAATATATACAACTATAAAAATCCTGAGATTTATAGTTCGAACTGAAGTTACATGTCAGTATTTCTGTCTCTCCTCTCTTCTCCCTATATATGCACATAATTTGCTAAGTTCGGGAAGAGAGAATAACAATTTTGACTCCACTATCAAGGACTCAACTTTATGATTCTTCTGGTTTGCATCAAATGGCTGTAGTAAACATTTGCATTGCAAAGCTCTCTTCACAAACACTGATGAACAAATCAGTAACCACAATCTTACTGGATATAGACATATTAACTGTCTGCCTGTGTTTCGCAGTAATCACAGTGTTTGCCTGTTTTCCTGGTAGGGGTTTAGCTTTTCTACCCTGATGACGACTGCAATAGTCAACAATTAATAATGGATGTGCATCTGTTTTCAGAGCAGGGAGCCATAGTGAGTTTAGGCATATACTAAATGAATTCAGCTGCAGCACTCAGACTCCTTTCTAGGCTGTGAGGGAAACATCCAAAACGATGTCATTTCCTATATGACTGAGATTTGCAAAATACAGATCTTGTTAACAGAAATACACTCCCATTCAAATTACTTCACATTCTTTTTCTTTTTCTCTCAAGGACCCCTCCTTTATTGTTTGCTCTGAGGTCATCATGACCTGGTTCTTCGGTATTCCATCAATAATTTGCAGAAGAAACCGAATGAATTGGCTTCAGGATCCACACAGAAATATCCATTCCTGTCTACTGCTCTCTGAGCTGGGCATCACTAAGCAGCTGTTTGGGAAGGTGCCATAACAATGTAGCATCTGCAGCTTGTAAGTGATGTCTTTGTCAAGCACGTGCTTCCAAACTGGTAGGAGCACACTCAGCTACACTGTTGGATGTTTAGAGTACAATGTGGACGAGCATCCCAGTGTGGGCTCCTCGGGTATGCTCACAAATGGCTCAAGTCCACCAAAAGGAAAGCTTGTAAATTGTTATTTGAAAGAGATTGATGATGTATGTGGAATATTCTCTCGGTGCCAAAGAGGTGTTTGTTCCTGAGGCTTAAAAATTATGCTTATGGAAGGTTTTTATCATGAAGGTTGATGATGTTGCTGCAACCTAGCAACCTAGTGTGTGTGTGTGTGTGTGTGTGTGTGTGTGTGTGTGTGTGTGTGCGTGTGTGTGGTGTTGGAGAGAGAAGGGAGACATAGAGCAGAAAGGAGAGAGAGAGGAGAAAGGAGAGAGAGAGATAGATAGAGAGAGAGAGAGAGAGAGAGAGAGAGAGAGAGAGAGAGAGAGAGAGAGAGAGAGAATGCCCAATAGCAGATTTGTTGTATGACAAAATCTTTGGCCATTAATCTCATTGACAATTATGATGTGTTGATTTTTTTTTCTGGGCATTTGCTGACAAATATGGGAGATATTGTCTTGTGATTTGCATCTGTATTTTCAAGGTGTACATAGTGTGCATTCTTAAGGAGCTACACAGCATCCTTCCAATCTGTAGTGTGGAACCCACTTCATACAGTAGACTTTAAGCACAGACCCAAGTGTATAATAAACATGGTCTTTCCTAAGAGGCTAGATTTTCTTTTTATGAGGTGTTAAGTAAGGATGGCTTCACCAATGTAAAACATTGACTAAATTGCCACCCAGCAAATAGTTCTATAATTGAGTGTTTCATTTTGCAAGTTGTGTCACACATGTGGATGGGCTGTTTGTGTGATGAAAGGAAACAAGACTTGTGGAGAACACATGAAATCTCTAATTAAATTCGTGAGCCTAAAAGCTCTTGAAAACTTCATTTATTCAAAGCAAAAATGATGCAAAACATTTTAAGTTACTGTGGTGAATGAATCAGAATTTTCCTTATTTTGGATTTCTGACTGAAATTTCCATTAGCCAATCATTTTGAAATATAACTTTGAATTTTAAAGATTATGTGTCTTACTCTATCTGAATCCATTTTCAGTCCTCTCCTCAAATTCTGACTAATAAACACTGAAATAGGCATGGAGTGACATTTTTCAAATCCAGGAGGTCCACCTGATTCTTTATTAAAGCACAGATGTATTCCACACAAGATAAGAGATACATGGAGACACTCAGTTTTTCAAACTCCCAGGATTTTAATCAAAGTGTGGCGAGGTTTTAAAATTCTTGGTTTAGGTGGCAATTTGAGCAAGAATTCAATAATTTGCAAAATAACAGAAAAAAAGTATAGGCTGCCTAGGGGTTATCAACAAAAGAGTTCATCGTTTTTGGAACTCTCATCCTGTGGTATAAAATAGAAAATAACCTATGTCTAACCTTTGTTGGATCATTTTATGATCAAGGAAGCCCTTTTAAAGCTAGCAAAAATGTGGTAGAATAAAAGGAACTTGACAATTTTATTCACTGTTCTTCATGAGTTTCCCAAATGATAAATGGTGAATTTATATAAATTGCTATAGGAAAAAAAGACAAATCCACAGGGGATTTTCAACTTAACCCAAAGAGGAGACAAGTGTCATAGAGAAAAAAGCTTGACTCTGATTTAAAAAAAAATGAGCTCCTGATACAATTTCTGTATGTCTTAGAGGATAATTTAATGTCTGCCTTATAAGACAAGGGATTTGGCTAGGTGAATATTCAGAGTTACAAGATGGTATGGGATGTAATATGTATGTGTTATATATTGTATATTTTATATGTATTGAAAGAGGGGATAGTCACTCAATTTTCCTCATCTGTATGGCAGAAGAGCTGACAGAGGAGAACTAACACAAGCTTATATTTGCAATCATTTTCCGAGGGTCCAGTCCATCATAGGATGGCAGGTAGGGCAATGGAGGGGCACTCACTATGGCAGGAATGGGTGCAACTGGTCCCTGTGTCTGCAGGCAGGAAGTATAAAGCTTTCCCTTCTCTTTGTATTCCTTTCAGAATCCAAGCACACAAAACAGTTCTGCCCATATTCAGAATTAGATAACACTCCTTAACTAATCTTTCCTAGAAATGTCATTATAGACACACCCAGAGAGGTACTGTTAGATGACCCTAAATCCTAGAAAGGTGACAATCAAGACTAAACTGCATGGGTGAGAGATAGACAGATAGAAGGTAAATAGGTGATGATGACAATGATAATGATGATGATGATGATTATGAAGATAGATGATAGACAAATAGATGAGATATAGATAGGTAGATAGATAGATAGATAGATAGATAGATAGATAGATAGATAGATAGAGGATAGATAGGTGAAAGATAGATATATTGATGATTGTTACATGATAGAGGACAGAAAGAGATGAATCATTAGCTAGACAGATGATAGAGATATAGAAAACACATATACACATATGCATAATAGAAAATGGTATGGAGGTGATTCATAGATTATAGACAGACATGAGAACCATTTATCCTGACAACAAACTAATGTAATAAGATTTAAATGAACAATATTGAAAGTGTTTTTTGCAAGTTTTTTTTGTTCAGAATAATACCTATATTCTTTTTTTTTTTTGCTCTGTTTTGGTTTTGGTTTTGATTTTTCAAGACAGGGTTTCTCTGTGTAGCTTTGCACTTTTCCTGGAACTCATTCTGTAGTGCAGGCTGAACTCAAACTCACAGAGATCCACCTGCCTCTGCTTCCTGAGTGCTGGGATTAAAGGTTTGTGCCACCACCGCCCAGCTGGAATAGCCTTTAATAAAAAAAGTTTCCCAAAAACCATAGGCAATAGAAAGAGTCGGTAGTACAAAAATCCATAAAATGGAATACCAAGCAACTCTGGGCCCATAAAGCACAGATATATGCCATACTGTGGTTTAACTTCACAAATAACAACATTAAGGGAAAGAAGTGGAATTTACAAGAATATCTATTTGTTAAATATTAAACTGTACCAAATTATATCAAAAATTGATTAGAATGGGTTTAGATATAAAATTATGGAGGCATTTATTACCCAAAGAGTTATCTATGTTAAGAATGATTCATCAAAATTTGACTAAATTTATTAAATGGCTTATTACTCGCTAAAGAAAATGACAGTGTTGTTACCACAAAAGCCAAGTTCCAATAAGTGTACACATATCAGAGTACAGAGCCTGAGAAAGGAACATGCTGCCCATGATATTTTCCAGTGAGCCTTACTCTGGAAGTTAATCCATGAGGATGCTGTGGTGGGCCTACTCAGTCTTCAGAGAAACAGTATGGTATTCTCCTGCTGTCATAAACAAGCTCACAGATTAAGGGCCTCAGAAGTTATTCTAAGATCATTGTAATATGAGATAGTAACAAGGACACTCAGTGTTCATGATTTAGCATAAGCAATAACCAGACCATCTTGTAAAGCATACTCCCCAATATTACCAAGCAGCCCTAAGTTCATCTAATGTAAGCAGCTGCTGCTATTTTTATAGACAACAGTTGAACCCCACATCCATCCCTAGGAAAAGGGTAGGGAGACATTAGAATTGATCAATGCTCTCTGACAACATTGAATCCAGACCACTCTTTCAATGTTCCCCTAAAATTAATATCCCAAATTAACCTTCTAGTGTTTCACTAATATTACCCCCAAATTACCCTGCTAATGCCTCTTTCCTCAAACACCCACAGCTCCCAGGATATATGTCTCTGTCTACCTCATTGCAATGGCCACCAAATTAACTATGGCTCTACATGTTGCCCTGGTAATCTTTTCTCAGGAGATAACACTGATAAAATGTCCATTTGTTCTCTGAAGTATATGTTTCAAGACTGAAAACAACACAAAACAAAAAAAACTAACTGACACGAATGAGTCTAGGTACAAATAAGTTATTGGGTAATGTTCTGATTCTCAGAAAAATTCCTAGGAAATTAGTTCACAGAGCTTCCTTTTCCTAAGAACAAGGCAGGAAAAAATGAAATAATCTTCCCTTGTCTCATGCTCTTGTCTCTGACTGTCTGTCTGTCTGTCTCTATTTCTATTTGTCTATTATCTATCTATCTATCTGTCTATCTATCATCTATCTATATCTACCATCAATGTATCTATCTATGTATATATATATATATATATATGTGTGTGTGTGTGTGTGTGTGTGTGTGTATAAAATCATTGTTTCTTCATTCAGTTGTAAATTATATGAACCTCAATTATTTTTATTTGCCAAACAGCTACACATTGATGTTCTACTCAACCCTCAAAGTGCCATGTACAGTGGAGACATTAGTGACTTTGAGGCTGCCAGTTACACGTTTTCTCTAAGGCAACATAATAATTTAGCTGAGTGTCTGCATCAACAACCAGACCATAATCCCAATCACAATGCTAATACACAATAAAGCTGTAGTTTTCTGGTTCACAGAACAAAAGTTGTTGTTAGGTGAAGCCATCCTCATAGACTTCACATTTTGATCAGTTATAGCAAAGGAAACAACATAAATAGATACAAGATGTAGATGACAGTAAGTCCTGTAGGGGGAAAAGTGTAAATGGAGGAAGTATGATAGAGGGGGTTTCAACGTGGAGTCTAGGCAAGGAACTTTACCTAGAGGAAGACCTGAGGGAGGAATGCTTCAGCAGGATGAACAGCAAATTCAGATTCTGGAGACCAGCGTGTGAGCTGTATGTTCAAGGACAATGAAGAGATCAGCATTTGTAGAAAACAATGCCCAGGAAAAGTACATTGAGACCAGAGGGAGATGAGAAAAGGACAGAGCAAATAGGGCATCCTAACCCTGGGACCAGGAGAAGCCTGTAAAAATTGCCTAGACGATCATAGTCATCAGACTTAATATTTATAGAGATGCTACTTTTAAGAATTGCCTAATTTCTCTAATCTACATAAGAGGTACTAGACACAAGCAAATGGAACACAATGAAAGATGTGGAGGTAGAGAGAAGCTTGGGTCCCTGGGTGTCCTACTGCAAAAGTCATAGAGAAAAGGTGTATACACCAGGTCTTCTTGTCAGCATAGATGAAGTGTTTCAGAATTTAAACCCAGATATTCTGAATGTAGAGCTCATGACTTAGAATCATATTTTTATTCTTTTCCAGTGTCTATGGGTATGGAGTGTATGCATTATGCATGCTTTCAAGCATAGCTGCATGCATACATGTATGCTCACATGTGTGTAGCTGCATGTGGAGGCCCTTGGTGATATAGAGAATCTTCCTTTTCCTCTACCACTCTTACCTCATATTCTTTTAGGCGGGATCTCCCAACCAAAAGAGACCAACTCTTGTTAACCAGCTCCAAGGATCCCTTCTTCACCTCCTAAGGCTGGAGTTACAGGAAGGCCATGACTCCCACTCAGCTTTACATGTGTTCTAGGATTGACATCTTCCAGTTGTTAGGGAAACACTAAAATCCTCAACCATCTTTGCAAACCTAGAATCACATTGTAATAAACCACCAGATAACATTATCAATTAATATAAAATAAATCTTGGTAATTTTTTTTAACTTATTTCCTCTGACACATTACCACTTGACACAGTTGCCATGATTTCTCCAAATGATTATTCATTGGGTTTCAAAAAAGATGGAAGAAGAAGAAGAAGAAGAAGAAGAAGAAGAAGAAGAAGAAGAAGAAGAAGAAGAAGAAGAAGAAAAGGAAGACTGAAAATTGACCTCATTTCTCATTTGTTATAGAAGTGCTGGAAATTTTACCTCTAAGGAAAAAAAATAAGCTACAATCATTATGTCCTCTTTCTTCAGTAAACTGTCAATTGAATTAATTATTTTCCTTGGAAAATGACTTTTCAATAAACAATTATTCCTGTACAGAACTCAGAATCTTCCTTAATTGTACACCATTTATAACTGGAGAGTAGTTTGTTGGTAGTATTTTCTTCAGTTTTACATAGATGAAAAGTTTATTCTATTAGAATAAGATTTTCCATTAATATATGTATAACTATAAAGTAGTCAGTAGGTCATCCTTGACTTTTTTTGCCTTTTCTAAAAATAATTATTATTACCAATCAGTTTTCTAGGGAGAAACATTCTTTCTGTCAATTCATCTTCTCCATCTGCTTCTACACACTGCGAAATTATCATCATCCATAATTTGTGATAGATTCTTGCCAAACGATGCTAAAACAATTTGGAAAGTGCCAGACGAGGATTCCTGCCAACTTCCACAGACCGCACGTGCTTTTGTTCTTCATGCTCTTCTCAGCAAAGCTGAATGTGAGGGTGAGTTTCCGATGGGCTCTTTAAAATTTTAATTCTAAAGTAACTGTGTCAAGGAACTCATTTTTATCTGTTTAGAAATGAAGGTATTTTTCCCCCTAAAATAGGTAACAGGAATGGTCATGCACAAATTCACAAACCCAAAGTAAGTCAAACCCACAACTTAATGAGGAGTAATTAGGCTGTTAGCTACTTAATGGCCCAGGATGTATCATTGGACTTTGGACTCAGCAAAGGCACGTGGGGGGGGGGTGTTTAGTGTACAGTGGGCATTTAATGCTTAACTTGTTAAGAAAAAGCAACTTTTCAAATGCCATGCATGGAAGTATAGATGCATCTGGGAGATTGCTGTCTTCTGCCAAGTATTTTAGTTTCAAAGAGTCTAGGAAAGAAGGGTGCCTGCAGAAATGAATTTACCATTAAGCCAGTCCACAGAATGGCTCTTAAGCTAATTACCAGTAAATAAATCCAACTCACTGTCACTCATCTCTTGACAAAATGTACTGCTCAGTTACATTTGGAAAAGTTCTCTAGATTTAATTCTTACTCTCTGACTTGACTCTTGTTTCTGGTCTCCTTTTTCATGAATTTCTTTAAATGTTCTTCCTTTCCAAAATCACTTGAATTCCTGTGTTTCATTTTCCCCCCTTTTCTCCTATCTGGTACCACATTTCTAGTGAGTGATGCTGTACATTCTCACAGCTTGATAGATGTTCTATGTGTTGACTAAGCTGTCTTCTTCCTTTATATCTCAACTCAGTGGAAACTGATGTATCGACACATATCTCAGACAGATGCCACTTGATGTACAAGCATTGTAGATAGATATGTATATAGAATGTACTTTTATTTCCAAACATTCTCTGAGCAAAGAGTAGCACCTTCACTTTAGTGTCTCCCTGGATAAACAAAGCCAAGCATTTTTGTAATTGCTTTTTCTCTGCTAGTCGTTCTGATCTCACATATTAGCAAAGCCCCCCTGAAAATAAATCCTAAGCATGATCTCTTATAATATCAAACATAGTCACATGCACCACTCTGTCTGATCCCCTTTATGGCACCTCAAGTATCCTTCCATTTTTCTGCCTCTTACTACTCAGCCCTTGCCATCTTCCAAACACCAGAATTTATTGGACTGTACTTTCCTTTTTTCTGTAAGGAATAAGTTCTAACAATAAATAAACAATATATATATTTCAGCTTCTTGCTGTGGTTCCATGCCCATAGAGTCTGGTCTCCCCACTGTCCTCCTCCACACTCACTGCTTGCTTACCTGCCTGAGACTCTGCTCTCAGTTCTCCCAACCACACCCATGCCTCTAGCCAGGTCTCCTTTGCATGCATGGTGGCCTTAGAACTTTTTCTTTAAGCAGAGCTATCCCCAAAGTAACAGTATCAGGGGCATTCCAAAGCCTAAGACAAGAACCCTACCACAAGGCCTTCTGAAGCATGGAAACCTCATTACCACTCATTCACACATTACTAGTATCTCACCTCACTTATGTCACTTAGCCTTTTTAATGCATGGTATATTATCCACCTATTCTTCACTTAAGTCGCAAATAGTCTCAGGGCAGCAACCTTGGAATCTAGAACAATGATTGAAGACAATTAGAGTTATGGTGTCTATGTAAAATGTCCTCTGCATGGTTGTCAACCCATGGCATTATTTCAGGAGACTGCAGAAATTTTGAGGGGTGAGGCCTAACTGGAGAAAATAGCTCTCTGAAGGTTCAGGCTTGTGGTTCAGAGCCCAGCTCCTTGGTCCATTGTAGATGTGAACAAGCATCTTTACAATCCCACTGCTATGAACAGCCATTTCTGTACCAGACCATCCCCAACTTCATAGATAGTGCCTTGAACCTGAGCCAGAATAAAAGCTTCCTGCCTTAAATAATTGCTTGTTAATGGTCTGGGAATAGTAGTATTCTCTGGCTATCTTCAAAACAATGTCATAAGCCATAGGAATGAAAATGAATGCCTTATACACATTAGCTGATTAATAAATGTTTGCTGATATAGTTAACTTAAATTACTTTCTGCCATTGGGTACCTACCTTAAGATTATGGACATGGTAGTTATGACATTTCTAGAACTATATATCCATTTGTCTTCCTATATCTATCTATCTATCTATCTATCTATCTATCTATCTATCTATCTATCTATCTATCTATATGGAAGACTAGAGTTTTTGCTTGCCTGTGTGTAACATGTCTATTCTGTATTTTTACTTTTGAAAGCTACTAGAACTTGTGATAAGTTAAAGAACACTGAATATGTACAGTTAAACTATTCTCAAGCTGCAGGGGATAATTATTTTAAATTTAAGAAGCTCAAAAAAAATTTAAGAAGCTCCTAACAGATTCTATCCTTTTAATATTTACATAACTATAGAGTCAGAGTTGTTTGAAACAAAATTTATTTTTGACTAAGAGGCTTTAATGTCCCTTCATTAAAACTAAATATATTTTTACTTGAGAATAGGAAAGAGAAACATTCTCCTAATTGCAGAATTTCTAATACCTCTTTGGACGTTAATTACAGTTGAACTTAGGCTAAGCTTTAAAATGAGCTGGAGTTAATCTCTATGGCTGCAAAAGAATATTATAAATGACATGAGAATGAATTTGGTTTGCATGTTCATAGTAATTACTACTTCGTATTTGTATTTTTTAAAAGTAGCCAAAAAGTGAAGCTCAAAGTATTGCTGCAAGTTGACTCTCTAATTTTGGGTTTTTCCTCCATGAAAAACATTCATCTTCATTTGTTCTAATTGCTTAAAAATGGAGCAATATTCACATACTTATATGCTGAATCTTAAATACATTCTAAATACAAATAAATCATACCTGAAGAGCTGTAACTCTGCTCCTGGATCCAGAACTTACTTGTCTTTCTGTTGTAAACTTTAGTCTATACAGTATTATTCTCAAAGGAATAGACAATACAGAATTGGTTTCCTGAAATAAAAGAAGTTTGTATAGAATATTAGTGTCAGGCTACACATTAGGATGATTTTTTTCTATGATTAATTATATAGTACATACATACATAGGTACTCACACCGAGAGACAGACAGACAGACACACACACACACACACCAAAGACAACAAGAACCCAAAGAAGAATAAGAATAGAAAGGAAACCCAAACTAATGCCACCAACAGAAAGCCAACAGGGATTCATTCTGAGAAATGAATTGATAAACAGGCAGTGTAAAATATTTACTCAGTGTTGTAGTTTAAAATGTTTATGTACATTAATTTATTTAATCCCTCATAAAAACCTTTTATCATGCAGAGACAGACTACACACTATGGCTATGATGACATACAAAGCCAGTGTTATAAATATTATTCAAGACATGGAGAAATATCAAGGGCAGAGCAAGAAACAGGCTTGAGACAGACCAGTGACTCACTTCTAAGATCCAGGGGTCTGATGAAGAAAACAAAGCAGGAAAACCCTGCGAGAAAGGAATGGCAGTCAGGAAAGACAAAGCTAGGATGCTCCTTTCTTCAAACAAACTAAGAAAACCATTCTTCCAAGAACAGAGAGGCTAAAGGTTCTGAAAAGTTACAGGAAAAAGGAATAAGACTGACCAAGCAAGGAGAGTGACCAGGAGCGTGGTCCATATTCAACCTTGAAAAATTGCACAGAAGTCACCATCCTGTGCCACCAAGACTGGACTACAGGATGCCCAAACACCTGTTCAACCACCACCCTCAGTATTTCTTTTAGGGGATTTAGTGGTGATATTCTGTTTAAATCTTTTATATTAAAAATATATTTTTCTTATCTGTGAGAATTTCGTACAAATATACAATAAAACATGTTTGAATCTACTCCAAAATTCCCCACAAACACCTCCATTATCATCACATGATGCTTCCTCCCAACTTCATGTCTTTGATTGAAGCCAACACCCCAGGACTTTCTGTGGCTCAGCCTGCCAGACCTGAGGCTGGATCTGCACCTTCCCCTAATCTCAGTCCCAGGGGTTCTCAGAACTTCCCTGGAACTTCACCTTCACTTTCCTGAGATTTTCATTTCATCTTCTCCCAATTTTGGGGCTTGCTAGCCTCTGTCATCATGTCTGCCAGTTTCTTACAATAAATAGCATTGAGTATCTATGCACATCTTGAATGTATTTCTCTGAGAACTCAGCATGACTGCCAGGATCCAGAGCACAGGGCTTAAATTTACCAGAACCCTGAGTTGGATTTCAGGTACTTGACCAGGGCTGACCATCAAAACCAGTCAAAACTGATAATTCAGTTCCTCTAGCTGATCTTATTTTTCCATCATTTACAAACTGACAATAACAGTCCCCCCAAACCAGCAGAGTACCACACATATAAGAGGGTGAGCATGGTCCACATCCCCTTTGTTTCACCTCATGGAAGTTGGGATCTGAGCAACTGACAGAGAGCAAAGAGCAAGAATGTTATCAAAGCAGACCATCATAGGATCTCCAGGGAAACTCCTACTCCAGAGAGCTTGGCGTTAGTTGCTGTTTCCCATTCTCTCAGGAAACTACCAGGAGGTCTCAGAGCAATATGGAAAAAGATTACCCATGGGGCTGCTTCCATTTTACATTATTTTTAAGAATTTCTGATTTAGTTGAAATTGCGTTGCATTTATTTGCCACAGACATTCATTGTTTCTATGCTTATAAAACAAACTTGCAGTCATTTTAAATTAGCTGCCACTCCAAAACCATTCCATCATTCTCATGTCCATCATACTTATTGGTTATTTTAGTCATCAGTATGCAGTACAGACTTTGAGTATTGACAGCTCATGTTATTAGCATGTATAGATAATAATATTTTGTCCTTTAAAAAAACAGAGATTTTTCTTCTCAATCTAATTCAGTTAGTTCATTTTTCTCTCAAACAAATGATATTCAAAATGTGAAGACTCTGATCCTAAGCAGCCGAAGAACATCAATTTGCTGCTTGCTGATACTTCGGTCTGTTTCCTTTATTCAGTAAATAATACACCAGTATAATAGGCCTTGAACATATTTTTGCTTGGTTTTAGTTTTCTGTTTCAATCAGGGAAAGGAAAAGACAGATTTACCCAAGGCAGCTACCATACTGTGAGGAACAGGACTCTAGGGAGGTGGAAGAATGAAAGGGGGCATTTATGGAGTTTTTTCTGTGTGTGCTGCAATTTAATGAAACTTTGTGAAAGTCTCTGCATTTGTTTCTAATCTCTATGAGCTGGATTTTGGGCATCTAATTCTATACGGTTCCTGTTTAGCTCAACTTTGTGCTCTCAAATGCCATAGCTGTTGCCATGTTACATGTAGTGATTTATTAAAAAGGAGACTAAACACTTCACGTGAAAATGTGATACAGCAAGAAATGCATTTGAAACTGGGAATATGTACTGAATTGTAAATTTATTTTTATGTTACTTGGCAATCCTTTATATTTTAAAAGAGAATATAGGGTAACATCTGCATATGAACACCCTCTCAGCAGATATAAGGTGACAGAGGTAGCTTGAGAAATCATTGAGCTAAAAGAAAACATTCATCTGGGTTTAAAAAGTAAATTAGAATATCTTAGTTAATAATATTTCAATGAGTTCCATTACTTTTAAAGATGAATACTTTTGATTTATTTCTATAAAATGTGCAATACTGCCAAAAGTTTAACCTCATTCTAACCATAAATAATACTTCAATGTTGCTGTAGACTGTGCAATCTGCAGCTATTCACAGATGAATTCTTCAGTGAAGAGTGACATCTCTCCTATACTAGTCTTACTTCATTATCTCATTCCAAGATGAATGAGGAGGAGGAGAAGCATTACACTGATTCATGTTGTTGCCATGATTAAACTCTTTCCCAATCAATCGGAATATTGTTGGGTACTGTAAAAGTGAGATACTTAAAGCAATCTCAATTTGTTTGAAACTCAATAATTTTCTTTTTTTTAAAAAAAAAAAAGAATGGAATTTTTATCTGAAACCTGTCCTGTTTTCTAAAAGAAATTGCACTGTCATAATAAAAACCTAAAATAGAAACAGATGCCTGTTCCACACACTGAATGAAGATTAAGGTAAGATAAGATGACATCCTTTTTAAAAAGCATATCAACGTGTGTGCATTCTCTGTTAAATTCAAGGCTTTAATTCCAATGTTAGAAATATAACATGAATGGATGATTTAATTGGAAGCACCATGAAAGAATGTTCTTACAGCAAATCCTTCTGACCCTTATGACTATCATCATCTCTCTTATGGTAGAAGGATTTTATCAAACTTCTTGTGATTTAGTTTATCAAACAAACCTTTAAGCTACCTGAATCATTCAAAAATATTAAGCAACCAACACAACTGATCCACAGTTGGGACTCACTACTTGTGTTTTGGCTGGTATCCAGTGACCTCATCTAATTCTGTTCTGAAACAGCATTTGGTGTCAACTAAGTGTGTTGTACTCACCATGTCTAGATACATTTGCTCATTGCACACATGAAACACAGAAGGGCAAATTTGTGTCCTGTTTTATCACTTTCTACCTTGTGCCCCCGGAATAAGGACCCCCTGAACCTTGAGCTCACCATTAAATGATGGAAAGAAAGAAAGGGAGCAAGGGAGGAAGGAAAGGAGAGAGAAAATTCATCTTAGTCAATGTAGTATCTTCTTTGCTGTTGTCTCCAAACAAAAATGTCAAAAAATTTAAAAGGGCCATCAGTCCCACTGAGTTTTCAGCACTTACCCAACAGATGTTTAGCACAGCATGAAGTATTATTTAGACTTCATATCCAGACGGCTCCAAGAAAATAAATGTTATAGATCTTTAAAGTCTTCTAGACTTAATAAAGCAGATTATTAAAAAGGATGATTATTATTCTCATAAGTAAACAATACTATTCAAATAAAATATTTGCATTAATAACAAAATTGAAAAGAATAATTTCCATGAAAACAATCAAAAATAATATTCTCTGTCTCAGTTTGTCTCTGTTTCTCTGTGTCTTCCTTCCTTCCTTCCTTCCTTCCTTCCTTCCTTCCTTCCTTCCTTCCTTTCTTTCTTTCTTTCTTTCTTCTTTCTTTCTTTCTGTGTCTCTCTTTGTCTGTCTGTCTGTCTGTCTCTCTTTCTCTCTCTGTGAATGTATATGTATTTGTGTCTGTGTCTATGCCTCCTACTAAGGAGACATGTATTTCTGCGAAGGCTTTACTTTCTATTTCTTTCTTAAATGGCAAACCTATTCAGTTTCTACATGAGACAAGAGCAAACAGAAGAAAAGTCCAGAGTTTTTCTTTTTTTTCTTTTGCTGCAGAATTATTCAACATTGTCCATTTACTAAAAAAACAAAAAAATAATTAAAATCTAATTTTAAAATTTTGGATAGGAAAAAGAATACCTGCTCTTTCATTCATTAGTGGGCAAATATCTCTATAAACAAAGAAGATTAAAAATAAGACAAGAAAAAGAGACATGGATGCAAAAGAGATCATTTCTGCCAAGCATATTTGAGAAAAAAAAAAAATGGCCAACCACATTACACATCTATCAGTTCAACTTCCTCATTCCCTGGCAATTCTTTTTTATTATTCATTATGAAGCTGAGGTAGAGCTGTAAGAAATACATGCCTCTGGTTAGCTCTGAAACGCAAATATGTCTCTCTAATAAATAAGAGGTCCAGCTTTGGATCAATGAAGTCGGAGCCAGGATTCCTACAATGAACTCATGAATCTTTGACTGGTTTTTGCATATATCTGGGGAGAATCACTTATGCTCTTATAGCTTCACTTCACCCCTGTGAGTAACAGCAGAGCTGATGCATTACGGAAATCTGTACAGTTTAATTCTTTGCAAAAGTGCTTTAAGATACTTTGATGAGAACTATATTAAAGCTAATTATTACTGTTATTCAGTTAGCTGCTTGTAAAACACTGTGACCAAAGGGCAGAATGAGCTCATTTCATGCTACATAAGAGATGCTGGAAATCATTAACGTAGCCAAATTCATCAGAGTCAACAATTTCAGCTTCACAAACATGTCACTGAAAGAGACAGAACATTAGTTGATGTGTTTGCACACCTAGTGTTATATCGACTCTGACGGGTAACTAGAAATTTTTAGTGAAAAATGACTTATACTTACTATTAGCATTTTATAACTTGCAAACATATTACACTTGAAAATGACATATCTTTCACAGTGTGACTTCTTAAGTCAGGAGAGGCTCTAGCATTATAAAATTTAACTCACCATAATTTCAACATCAGTACCTCTGTTGATCCAATATAGATATTAATGATGTCATATATGTTCTTAAATGCTTGGCCATTTAAGAAAATCAACTCTTGTCTAGTAAGACAGCGTTTGTTAACATGTCTTTTTAAATGAATTTTTTCAAATAAAACATTCCATTTGAATTTCACTTCCTCTCTCCCAGCTATTAACTTAACTGAGGATATTTTTGTACTCCACAAATGAAGTCCTTATGCAAAATCAAACTGAACTTTCTGATGTCTTATTGAGAACATTTACCCACACTTTCAAAAGACTACAAGCCATCAACAATATGTTAGCATTATTTTTTTTCTGTAAAAGAAACCAGAAACCTCTTGCCTTTGCAGAGCATGCTCATTGATCAGAGGTTTCTCTTAAACTGACTTGTCATCAGAGAAAAATCTCACTTTCTTTCTTCCTTCCTCTCTCTCTTCTCAATGAAGAGGTCACTGATGGGAACAAGAATATATCACACACACAAAAGCATTTAGAATTTCTCCTTGGCCTTTGCAAGAAGTTACATCCAAAGCAAGTTCACAAAACCTCACATTTCATAAAGAAGCAGAACCTTAAAATAGCAAAATTGAGACTCTTCAGAAAACCTTTCCTGTGCTTCTATGAGGAAACATTGTCTTCAGTGTGAGAAAAGTACAAAATTTTATGCTTTATGAATAATTGTTATTTATAAGGTAACTCTTGAATGATTTTATTTTCCTTCTGGAACAGCTATTTGTTCTGAACTACAGAGTTCAAACCAGATATTAGGAATGTGGTCTGATTATATTAGACAGTGTAAAGCCTGAAGTTATTTGGACATTTGAAAAAGAAAAAAGACAGAGATAGAGGCAATGTGACCTCAGACTACATGGCCTTGTAGTGATTATCAGAAATGCAGAAATACCTTGAAATCTGCCTTCTAATATTTACTTAGTTTTAAGTGAGGTTCTTTGTTGATATATTTGGAGGATAATATTAACTCAGCTTCTATATGGAAGTCTCCACAGAAATAAAACAAAGAATTGATTTTAGAACACTAGCCAGTCCAATGTTACATGCATTTATTTATTCACCATTTACTCTAAAACCTCTATCTAGTGAGAAGAGTCTGGCTGTGCTGTTGAAGTTTCCCTCTTGATTTTCCTTTCCATCTTGAAGGCAGACTAGAGTAAATATCCATTTAGACTATGTTAGAAACACCAGATTTTAGCTGTTTTTTTTTTTTTTCCTGTCCTAAGGACCCACACATTCTTACTGCTTTTCTGTGTCAATTTCATTATACATAATTTGTATTTTTATTAATTACCTTTCTCATCACTATCTAGTGTTTCTAGCATTGAATGAAAAAAATAAGCAAACCTATTGCAAAGATGATAAAATCCAAAAATCTAAAATCTGAGAAAACCACATACAAATGTCTCTCTACCTGTTGAGGTTGAAGTTAAATTGCTCCTAGTTTTCAACAGTTCAATCAGTGAACATGTGGAAGTGGGTTCTTCATGCTACAAAGTGAATGCATGACATCTAACACACAGAGTTCTTCAGCTACTACCAAAGTAATAGCTTCCAGAGGCTCTTTGTATCTGAGCTCATTACCATGAAAAGCCATCAGAGGGATCATTCTGATGGAAAGAGTAGTCAGCCTGGCTAGGAGAGGACTTGGAGCAGTAGAGTTTGAACACTTGTCTCGTGATGACTGCTTCATCATCAGCAAGGCCCTCAAATCCCCAGGCAGTGATGTTGCCTTGTGCAGTCTTTGCAATTTAATGGGATGAAGCTTAGGACTTAGGATATGGCTGGTTCTTGATGATTTTCTTTTGCCTCCTTTGTCTCTAGCTCTAGGTATGGTTCGTTATATAGGACTACATGTGAGAAATACTTTCAAAGACAAGCGACCACATTTGACAATCTAACCACCTGAGCAATAATACTCCACAACAAAGACGCAGTGAAACTAGCAAACATTAACTGGAATCCAGCTTGGCTTTGAATTCAGAACAGGAATCTTAATTTTCCATTGGTTGCATTTCTCAATTGTAAGCGCATATTTTTCAGTGGTGATAAAGGAAATAACAGAGAATACAGAGCATTGGACTTTTCTCTTTAGACTGGCAAAATATGTTCTGTTTATAAAGAAAGTCATTTTAACAGAAAATGTCTAATGACCTGGTAGCATCAATTTGGTCTCCATATCAGGTTCATTAATGGATGCTTCTGTGACAACACTTGAATGACTGTTTTGTCTGTGTCCTCAGCCTTCTGTGGCCCATAAAATGTCATGTTTGAGGTTCCAAGACTAGAGGTCAACTTCACTGATGTTGGAGCCAATTTCTAATTTCTTATTTTGGTATTTTATACTCCAGAGACATTTTTCAATAAATATTTGTTGCATTCTAATAGGTGTAATAAAGTCTAAGATGATCTGTAATTAGATGTTATTTGAATGAATAGAAAATAAAAAATATTATATGCAATTAGTCTTTAATGAAACCAATAATTTATTTTGATTTGAAGTAAATCTTGTTAACAACATGAGTTTCTCCTGAGAATTTGTGAGATCATTATTAGAAATATGAATAATTCTTTAATAAATCTTTTGAATATCCATAAGTAATATTTACTTGTACTATCAAAGACTGGTAAAGATGAAATATATCATCCTTGTTTAAAGTATTTCCAGTTCATAAAACCTAAAGCAGTATTATCCAAGAACTTCAATGTTTGGTTCCAGGCTGTGTTTGCATAAATCCAGTGCAGATGTGTTTGATTCATTTATAGCTAAATTATTCAAATGTTGCTTTTAAAAGTATTTATTTTGTTCTTATGTAATGTCTTTCATTTGAGAAATTCAAGGAACTTCATAAATGTTAATGGATATTTTCACAACACCGCTATGAGGTAGATGGAAATGATTCCTGTGAAGTTCTCTGATGTCATTTTTCTAGGAACCAGAAAAATATTAGCACATAAATGTTCAGAGCCTTAGTAGCATTGGGTCAAAAGAGGAATGACTAATATAATGAACTGAGCAGGTTTAAGTTTCATTCCCTTTGTTATAAAAAAAATATTTTCTAAAAGTCCTGTGAAGTTGGTTAGCAAAATTCCCACAAGTTTATGATGAAGTAAGAGAATGGGTTTTCAATTATTTTTTTCTTCCTTTCACAATCTTTAGTCTAGGAATCTTTCTTCTGTAAGACCTCCCTCAATTAGGAGGCTGCTGATTAAAACTTCCTTTAAAAGCCTGTCCTAGAGGGCATTCTTCCTTATTAGTTTATAGGGAAAACTTACACTGAGATAGACTGACAAACCAGGTAATTGAGTATAACTGATATTCTCCTTTGTGGAAAGGGCAAAAATAGGAAGAGGTTTGATACTTTCTGAATTAGTTACATATTGACAGTGAGCTTGCAACTTTCTTTCATGGAAGTCTTCTGAAAGCCAAGTAGATATCAGTCTCCTTTCCAAACACACTGTCTTCTAACCAATAATAAAATTTAAAAATAATTTGTGAATAACACTAAATCTAGTAGACTGTAAAAACACTCTAGACTACTATGTGTTTTCAGAACTTAACCTGTCTTGATAAACATTTCTTGGCAGAATTCAATCTGGCATATCATTTGGAATGTCAGGATGATTTTTAAGTAATAGTCTTTAAAAGAAACCAACTTATTCCTAAGTGATACACAGATTCTTATGTGAAGAAAAACAGAGATTGTATGGTGTTTTATTTTATAAACTTTAGCAAAATGTACCATCTTGAGAAAAAACAAAATCTGAGTCCCATGAGTTAGAGCTATGACTGTCCAGTTGAGGATGGGCAACTATGTAGCACATACCCAGGAAGTGCTTCACACCTTACAGGTGGAAAGTAAGGGAGCCATTCATAGCATTCATGGTTTTTGCTATAATGCAATAAATTAATTCAATATTTGACGGAAAACCAAATTCCCTGGCTATTACCAACTTCATTTTAAACAAAACAGCCAAAAAAAAAAAAAAAACAAAAAAAAAACAAAAACAAAAAAAAAAAAACTAGAAACCATGCAATTATCTCCATACTAAGCTATGGATTTTGACTTAGTCTCAAATTATCTATTTTCTTCTCTGAATGTCAAAACTCATTCTATGAAGATGATAATTTTTGTCCCTGTTGTGTAGCTCATGATCCTTAATTGCTACAAAAATATCTTTGGCCAGATTTCCTCTCTGATTTATTTTATCAACCATCTTTCTTTTATGATATATATATCATATATATATATATATATGATATATATATAAGATAAAATAATAAAAACTAAATAAGGTATACAGGGCAAATAACTAATTCAACAGAGAGGTCATCTAACTCTCTCATAAATCCCTGTAACCTTACTTTTGTCACAATATTTCCAATTTTCAAAAAAAATAAGATACTAATTATTGGTATATTGGATGAATTGAGCATATATATAAATCTTAAAAAGGTTGAATTTCAATTTATCTATATATAAAATAATCTTATGTTTGAATATATGATATTTAATGAATATCACTGAAACCCAGATGGGCACTAACAAAGATTTTAAGGATAATGAATTCACAAGATAAAAATTCCCTTTATTTTCACACTATGTTAGTCAGAATGAAGAAATAATTAACTTTTACTAAGTTTAAGCAAATTATCTCTGGGGAGAAAAAAGGGAGAGTGTGAGTTATAACATTAAATCAAGAAAGACCAGAGACATTTTTGCCCACTGGAAACTTGACATTACAAAGCATTGCTTTTCATCTTGAAAACATAATTGGGCACACATCAAAATATCATCAAGGTTATTAGAAGGCACTGCTAGGGTGATATAAGATGAAAAACGAATTCCACTAAATGGAATCAACAAGGTCTTTAAACACAATTATGTTTAAGTCATAATAGGGGCACCGAGCTGTTTCATGAGGCCATAATTGGATTCCTGTGTGGATAAACTATAAGGCTGAAGGCTGGTTAGAGCTTTGTAATAAGAGAACAGGATTATTGCCTCGTAAAACCATTCCTCACTTTTCTCATTGTGATTATTCTACAAGTCTTTGGGAATTCACTCTTAAATAAATGTCACTACACAAGTAAATACTTCAACAGCAAGAAAACTATGACAAAGAAACAATCATGGAGGGATGTATTTCTTTAGTACAAAAGGATACATTATCTGCAGCCAAAACCAATGTTGTTGACAGCATGAACAGGCAGCTGTTCTAAAATTTAAAGATTTCTTTGAATTTTTTTAAGTTGTTCTGCTTTCTAGGGATTTGTTCATCAGTGTCTTTGTTAAACAAAAGGTAAACAAGTACATTCTTATCTTGAGATGGTCTTCTTTAGTGACCCCACATTCATGAGTTCTCATCAGAAACATTTATACATCCAAGTTTCATTTTCTACTTATGTTATTGGCCCCGTAATGACCATGTTTTTGGTGCTGTGTTGTTTAACTGTCAGTTAGACACATTTTAGAATTATTGGGGAAGAAAGTTCCAGATGAAGAATTATCTAACTCAGGTTGACCTATAGAGGTATCTACAAGGAACTATCTTGATTATTTTTGAGACTGAAAGATCCAGTCTGTGTATGGCATCATTCCCTAATCTGATTCTTACACTGTTGAAGAATAGAGATGGCTAGCTTAGAAGCAAGCAAGGATGCAGCAAGTGGCATTACTTTCTCCGTGCTCTGGGCTGTTGGTGTGATCTGACTGGCTTCGCTTGCGTTCCTGTCTGAGCTTCTGCTCCATGATGATCTGTAGCATGGAACTGTGAGTCAGAGAAACATTTTCCACTACTAAGTTGCTTTAATATTTGTGATTTCTCATAGAGACAGAAAAGAAGCTAATTTTTTTGCCAATTACTTCCTGCTTTATAGCTTGTTATTGCTAATTATTCAATAATAATCTACAATTAAAATGTCTATAAAATACCTTACACTGTAGAAATATGGCTTAGGATAAAAAAAACTGAAAAAATTTTATATGATAATTCAATAGAGTTTTGCTTTATTTCACTGTCAAACAGAATTTTCGATGTCATAGACACAGAAGTGCTTCAAGACTGAAATCTATTTTCAATAAAGCATTTTGCCAAAAAGTATATATTTAAGTAAAACTATTTGAAATATTTTCAAATTTCCTTATATTTTAGTCACACTAAACTGTAATACCCTTTTTATTTTCTTTCTCTTTTAAATATAAGTAAGATAAAAATGACAGTATGTGGCTAATATTTATTGAAGTATACTTAAATTAGGAAATCGTGTGTCTGTGTGTAACAACTTCCTCAAATTTTAGATAATGAAAATATGACACATAAGTACAATGACCTGGAGCTGGAGAGATGGCTCAGCAGATAAAAGTATATTTTGTTTCAGCAGACCCATGTTGAGCAGCTCACAATCTCTTGTAAGTCCAACTCTAGGAGCCCTGGTGGCCTCTTCTGGCCTCCCCAGGCACTTACATGGATGTGCATGTACTCGCAAACACAAATGCATAAATTAAATTAATTTTTTTTTAAAAGCACAGTTTCTACAGTGCATCTTTCTGTAACAAAACTGGTAGAATTTTATACTATTAGAAGTCTAGCCCTTGATTATATAAAACAAAACAACAAAACAAAATCAACATAGATCTAAACAAGAAAATTGGGTCTCAGAAATTGTTACAATTACCACACATTCAGAAAGAAGATATTACATGAAAATAAAATGTGTGGAACTGAAAAGAATAAATTAGAACCTATAGAATGAATAAGATGTGATAAATTCACAATATGAGAAGAGGGTGCATATGGAAAATGAAAGCAGAAACAGGTAATTCTGTACTGTGATTGACAGGTGGTTGCAGAAGGAGCTGACTCACAGGGAAAGATGGGAATATATCACTTCCACTCGAGATTCTGCTGTTGCTGCTGCTGCTGCACTCATGTATAAATCAGGTTAAGTAACAGAACAGGCTTAGCTCTATATCATAGACTGATCTGGCATATAAAACAAAGGCAATCTCTCAGAATGGCGAGGGGGGGAATAGTGGTAATCATGAGAGAGAAATTAATACAACGAGAACTTATTCCCCAAACTATAGTTTTTAATGGGAACCACAGAGGAAATGAACGGTAAAATACATAGAAGAAACTGATTAACCTTAGGTTTATGTAAAGGGTATATTTTTAACAGAAAGACATGAAATTTAAGATGGAAATGATCAATTATGATTGAGAAAAATCAAAAGAAACCTTTAAAGGATTCTTCGTCACACATCTGATGGGAAAATTCATGGGCACTCAGCAGAGGAAACCTTATGTCTGAAAGAGAGCATACAGCAGGGAGAGAGGAACAGATTCTTACCACATGGACTGCAGGCAAAGTTAGACTCAAGAAAATATTAATTCTATCACCAAAGTTTTCACTAAAAATGACTTGTTTTTAGATACCTCAACTCACTCAATTAAAATTTAAATAACAGAAGTAAACATTTTTCAAATTTAAATCACTGAATTTTAGCACCTACAGAGGGGATGTTTTGAAAAGGAAACAACATAAAACATATAAGTATGTTTACACATCCATATGTAATCCAGACTAATGTCATAATTAAACTTAATATTTTATAATTTAATTATTTGTAAATTTTAGGGAGAGTAGTATATAATTTCTAATTTATTATATTGTTGAAGAAAATATTACTCAATTTTGGGCATTCAGAAAATAAAAACAATGTAGGATCACAGTCTAAAACTCAGACATAAAAGAAGGAGCAAAAGTCACATAAGTGAAAAACACTTTGATAAAACATGTTTTAATTTTATGTATTTTATGGGAAAAACACACTTTTTAAAAATGTTTTATTTCTAGCTATAAAATAAAAAGTGAACTGAATAACAATAGGATTTTGATTTTCAAGGACTGTTCCAAGAACCACAAAATGTCTTTCTAACTGGGAGACACAAATTTGTTCATTCATCGGTTACTTTTAGGGCAGGTCCTCCAACAAACAACAAAGAAACTGGTACAAAGAACAGGAACATAGACCAGGTCAGAGGTACACCTGACAGAAGGAAAAGTAAAGTACGAAAAACACAATTGAGCTTCAATGGAAGGACATCAAGTATGTCAAAGAATGCGTATGTTATCCTACTAACAGACTCACACAAAAACCAAACAGATCAGACAGTTTGATTCGCTAATATAGCAAATCAATGGCTTCCAGCAATAAGCATATCCTTTCACTCCTAAGGCTCCAGGGTTGGTAGGACAGGTGTAATTCAAGGGAAGTCTCTGTCTCTCATTCTAGAACCCTCTGTTATGCTAAAGGTGGCTTTAGAACCAAAAGTAAAACACAAAAATACTTTTTCCACACGTTAGCTGATATCCCATTGCTCAGAGTATCAGAGCTCTACGGTCATATCTGTGTCATGTGTCAAAGAATCAGTCTCCAAGAATAACAGAGGTGGGAATGATTGCTCAAAATGGTTTTAGTCCCAGCCAATCTCCTTTCTCAGTTATTCAGTAAACTCTCACAAAAGACATCGCCTTTTCCTCTGTCTATAACCTCAGACCTATATTTAGCACTCTTGATCCAGAAAAACTTTTACTAAAATAGATACATCTACTCTCTCCCTCTCTCTCACTTTACCCAGCATAAGCGGCCAAAAGGGGCCGCTTAAAAATATTTTTAAAAAGTGTTCTGTGTGTATGAATGTTTTGCTTGCTTATATGCCTATGAAAAATTTTCTTACCTCAAGTTCCCTGGAACTGGAGTCATGGGCAGCTATGAGATGCCAAGTAGGTGCTGTGAGGCAATGGGTCCTCCGGAAGTGCGAGCAGTTTATGCTGTTAACCACTGAGCCCTTAGGCCCGACAAAGCTTCTCAAACCTTAATCAGGAAAATAGAATGGAGGAACAACAAACATAGCTTGTAGAAAGACTTATGCTTTATGGAACAGGGTCCCTAGCCTCCCTCTAAAGGTCGGACTTACTCCTGCTTTGGTGGTGTGAGCCACCACTCTGTTATCCCTGCAATACCTTGTATCACCATCCTTCCTCCAGTGCATTTGAGAAGGACTGGGAAGAACATTTCCTGCCTGACAACAGGAGAAGTTTTTTTTAGCCTGCTTACTGCCTGGCCAAAATTGGGGGCCAGTTGCCTTTTCCAATGTTCAGTATTCACAGTCTCTTTTTAATCCAGAATGGTAATAGAGTTCTGTCAAATTTTTATTTTAGTTATAGAAAAAAAATGACTCCAATCAACTTCACATGTCAAAATCATACCCAGTGTTCTATTTGAGACACTATTTCAAACGTGTCTCCTAACAGCCACCGCAGGCAGCTGATAGACTGCCATGAAACCTCGTTGTCCCACACTAAAATTCCTAAGACTCATCTTGTCCCTTCCAGGTTATCAGAGGTGATGGTTTTCCAGACCCTTCTCCACTTCATAGTGGAGCCCCCAGTTCTCCTCCCTGCCATCATATTTTCATTGCTGTCTGTCACTTTTACTGAAAGCCAAAACCATATATATTTAGTTTTCATGACATTAGCAACCCAGTTTGGGAACTAGGCGCATTTCTACAGCATCCTGCCACATAAAATAAAGCTCTAAATATCATGACCTTCCCATTATGTTTTATCTTTTATGTTTTTGATGACATATATGGGAGTCATGAGCAGAGCAATTTAAGGGACGCAGAAGATGCCTGAGTTCTCAAGCCAAACCATGTCTTTATGCGACTCTCTCTATCTATATCAACCTTCCAGTTGTCCACAGCAAAAGCAGGATATGTGGCCAGGATGTGAACTTCTTGTCCTTGTCTGGAACTAAGCCCAAGCCCAAAGGTGATGACTATGGATGTATGAAGCATTGTAAGAAAATAATGGAGAATTAGAGTAAATATTAATGTTACCAAAAATATTTCTGTTACCTCTTTGTTCTGTGTTATGAATTTGTTGGGTCCTTTTTGATAACATTCATACAGGAAAATATTAGTTTAAAATATTGAAGAACACTAAGAAACTTAAGTTTAATAAAATTGATAATAATAATTTTATGTATAAGTTATGAAAATACATTTCATCATCTTTCATAGAGAAAAATCTTTTTAAAACCCTTATATCTTTGAAGCTGTATTATTTGAATATAATTATGAAAGATACTGATACAAAGGAGAAGCAAGTGGACAGCCTACATTTTCGAACTGAAACTAATGACCTAACTAAGAGAAAAAGAAAAAATGGACATGGAAATTATACCGAGTTGTGAAAAGGCCAACAACAAGACACAGCCAAAGTTTCTAGAAGCGGAGAAATTCATAGAGGCAAAAGTGCAGTTACAAATGACTAGAAGATAAGAAGGAATAGAAACTGAAATGTGCTCTTAAGTACATAGTCTATTATAGGAATAGCTGTCTTAACTTGAACACAATGGAAGGAAGGAATTAATGAAGACACAAGGCAGATCTCGGTGTAATGAGGAGGTGAAGACAGACTAGATTGCAAACCTAAAGCTATATTATATGCAGCTTAATACATATGAATTTTAAGTTGTTAAGTTGATTAAAAATGTGACAGAAAAGGATAAATTAACTAGAATGTAATAGAATGTACTAAAACTCAATAAGAGCATAAAGAAAAAATAGAGTTCTAAACTCAGACTTTCTGGATAGCATGAAATCAACATTGAGGATGAATTCAGAAATTATTATACACAGATATGGGCTTTGAAATTATAGGTTAACATAGAATATAATTGTAGATAAAAATTAAAAATCTTAGGAAATTAAGTATAATGGGATATAAGCATAGAATGCCAGACCCTAACAAAGGGCAATAATGTTAAAAAAGATTAATATTAAGAATAAATTTTAATTAAAATTCTCACACTAGCCCTTCACCTATGCACAGAAGTATGCACAGGTGTGTGTTCAAGCACATACACTAACAGATAATAGAAGAAAATTTTCATTTGATAAAAATTTGGTACAATACTAAATAAAATTCATTAGTAAGTACAATGTAAAGGCATTCTGATGAAGAATGGGATTTTGCTTCCTGTTACTGCTGCTGCTCACAGCTTTGTAAGGCAAGGATTCACTTCACACTGAAGGAACAGTGGGTGATACCCAGGACTTAACCTAGATAAATAGTGCAAGACTTAGTGGAAAATCATGAAACTGGATTTCAAAAGAATTACATTTTTGGGAAAGAAGAATAAAAACCCCTCAGGTTATCTAGGTTTGGCACAAATTTAATGCAATTGCAAACAAATTCTAATAGAATGCTTTTCATGACTGGCAGATAATGGCAAGAATATCTAGGATATAAAATGAAAACAATCCCAAGAGGTTTTAGAGGAGAAGTGATGGAGACAAATTTAAAGCAATGGTAAGAAGTCTCATCTTTCCTGAAAAACATTTGAAGTTACTTAGAAGAAAACACAGGTGAAGAGAAAGTACCTTGGAATGTACGGAGTGACCACATGTCTGAAAGCCTTTCTCAATACATGTGATTGATTTTGTTATGGCAACTATTCATTTATGAAATTTATGCTGAATACACAGAAAACGTGTGTTGACAGATTTGAGCTGAAGATGTAAGATTACACTCTTAACAATTAGTTGTAAACTTAATGTGTTCATAGATGTTTTCCCTTTATTGGAGGCTTTAAAGGAGTTAAAAGGAGAGGTATTAATGCATAAAGGAGAATTTTCAACAATAACTAACTAATATTTAATCATGTCATACCACCAAGATGCAGTTTTGTAAGTTATAAAGCAAGGAAATATAAATAAACAGTTTCTAAATATTTCTGACTGTCAAGTATCAGAGAAAGACAAATTCAAATGATTTTAACCAGACTGGAAATATTTTTAAATATGATAATTTTTATCAGTCTGAGCAAAGGTGTAGAGAGATAACCACAGTTGTCCAGTTTTGGTTAAAATAAACAAATATGTTTCAATTGCTAAATTCATTAATTATTTTTCTAGTTTCTGTCACAGAAAAATGACATATTTTTCTGAAGAGACACATTAAAATGTTCATAGTACCTTTGCTTGCATTTAGATTGTGAGACAAGGTAAATGCCTATCATTTAGGGACTA
The DNA here is from genome assembly GCF_004664715.2 of Peromyscus leucopus. NCBI lineage: Eukaryota > Metazoa > Chordata > Mammalia > Rodentia > Cricetidae > Peromyscus > Peromyscus leucopus. The sequence continues at coordinate 121,065,148 of NC_051068.1, read as the reverse complement.
GTTAAATAAATAAAACTACATCAATATATAAATAGCATTTGGTCATTAAAATTAACAAGATCAATCTATAAGAATGAACCTGGAAACATGTCTACTATACTCATTGCACACTGTAAATATCAAGTTGCAGATTTGGACCCATTTCTTCATGATTCAAACATGGGGACATGTATGCATTATGAGTTTTCAGGAGGTTATGTATATCATTGCTCTATGATATCAAATACAAAAAAAATTTGTATTTTATTGGGCATCCTCAACAAATTAATTTTATTTACAACATTTCATAATATTAAAAATAGCACATTACTTTTAAAGTCCAAGGCATTATTAGATCTTGTTTCTAGGAGAAATTTCAGGGCTAAGTTTTGAACAAGCACCATGTTTTCGATGTGCAGCATATATTTATTATTCAAATGCTTTTAAAGCTTTAAATTATATTCTGAGGTTTTTATTGTTGATAAACTTGACCCTCCTATGTGGTCCTTTTATACAATGACAAAAGCTGAAAGTAATGATTTGTTTCTCCAATTCTTTAGAATATTCTGAATTCATTTAAATAAAATCATAGTGTTTTCTTTTGATAACTGATAAACAATATCAACAAAGTCAATGGTGACACTATTTCAAGAAATATGCTCATTTATACTCCTCTTTAGAGAGGAGTAGGTATTGGTAGTGACATGTACTGGGTCATGTCATTCAATTACTAGGAAAATAATGAAAAATTATCTCAGGAAGGGTTTTCCTAGAACATAATAATGCTGATCTCATAACCAAGTCCTCAGGATTTAACACTAAAGTTGATAGTTTCATATAAATAACTCCCTGTTGTATACATGACATTTTCTTCATTACAGCTCTATTTCCTCCTCCTCTATCAAGCCTCCCCAAGTGCCCTGCTTGTCTTCCAAAGCTCATGTATGGAATTAATACCATTACACATTTGGGTCTCTAATATATGAAACCACTCTCACATGGTATATACATAATATACCACAGACCTAGTTGTCAAAGATTCTTACATAGAGATAAAGGCATTGCTGAAGTGGATTTTTCTTTTGTAGCTAAGAATCAGTGCTTTTCTAAAGGAAGAGTACTAGTACTGGGATTCAATAACTATTCATCAAAATTACAAAGTGAAGATGACATTTCAGAACTTAATTTTAAAACATATCACTTTTCCACATAGCAAAATACATGCAGTCTTTCTCCAATAGGGTTTAACATTCAAATTGAATTACAAAATGCAACTTCATAAATTTTGTAACAAAATTACTTCAGCTACTTGCCAGTGAGCAACACCCTTTTAACTATCCAAGTCTGGAACATCAGAGCAAAAATGTAGCTTCTATTGGTGATGATTTGTTTAGTCTGAACCAATTGTCTATCAAAACCCATTACTGTGTATATCATGGTGACATCATAGGCCAATAGAGAACAGAAGTGAACTATTTAAAGAAGATTATCAAAATTCATGAGAAGGAATTTAGATGTTGAAATGCACATAATTCATGTATTTTAAAAACATTAACATATTTAAGTGTTCTTTAATATAGTTCTTGATATTTGTTTTATTATAATTAAGTGTTGATACTCCAATGTATTACATTGTATATTATAGTTTGGTAGTAGCATAGAGGACCATGCATGCAGCAGAGGAAAGGATTTCTTTTAGCACTTTTTTGTATAAAGACATGTCCCTCTGGGGTGGCAGGCAACTCAGGAAAAAGGCATTAGCTAATAACGCTTTGGGAGTCACTTGCATAACCCTGATGAACAACTCAAAAGAAGCCTTCTCTTGCCCAGTGTTGGGAATTTTATTAGATGATCTATGGATCTAGGAGGGAATATTGTCATTCCAGATGGAAAATTTTCATTTAAAATATTTATGTATATTTATATTCCATTTGCATGTCCTACATATATCCACTATGACCAAGTTGTACTTATCCCTCAAATGTAGACCTGGTTGTACATATGTCTTATTTTGGGTTACTATTGCTGTGATGAAACACTATAACCAAAGCAATTTGGGGAGCAAATGATTTATTTGTCTTAAACTTCCATATTACTGTTCATTATTGAAAGATGTCAAGGCACCAACTCAAGAAGGGCAGGAACTTAGTGTAGAGGCCATGCAAGGGTGCAGCTTATGGCTTGCTCACCATAACTTTCTTAGACTGCTTTCTTATTGAACCCAGGACCACCAGCCCATGTTTGGAAGCACCCACAATGGCCTGGGCTCACCCCATTAATCACTAATTAAGAAGATGCCCTACAGAGTAGCCTACAGCCCAGTCTTATAGGGGCATTTTCTCAATTGAGGTACCCTCTTCTCTGATGACTCTGGTTTGTATGAAGTTGGTATAAAACTAACGAGGACAACATACTAAAGACAATAAACATAATAAATCATTTAAATAGACTTAAAGACAAAAATCTCATGGGTATCTCAACAGATGCAAAAAAAGTCTTTGACAAAATCCATCATTCCTTCATAATAAAAGTTCTAGAGAATGTAGGACTAGAGGGAAAATACTTCAACATAACTGGTACTATATATATAAGAAATCCATAGCCAACATTATCATAAATGGAGAAAAGTGAAGCAATCCCACTGGTCAGGAACAAGAGAGGGTTCTCTTGTTCTCTATCCCATTCTTTGTCAATAGTGTAGTCAAAGCACTAGTTTTATCAATAAGGAAATTAAAGGAATACAAATAGGAAAATGGGAAGTCAAGCTATCACTATTTACAGAAAGCATGATATTATGAATAAGAAATCCCATATATTCTACCAGAAAACTTTTAGAAACACTAAACAACTTCAGCAATGTTGCAGGATAGAGAATTAACTTGCAAAAATCAATACCTTTTTAATATATGCACAACAAACATACAGAGAAATAGATCATGGATACACTCTCATTCACAATAGCATCAAAAGGAAATGAAATATCTATGAATGAACCTAAACAATGAGGTAAAAGACATTTACAATGAACACATTAGACTTTTGAAGAAAAATAAAGGCACTAGAAAATGGAAAGACAGACAGCACATGCTCATGGATTGGTAAAATTAATACTGAGAAAATGAACATTTTATTGCTATGGAATATATTTCTGTATTCTATTAATATATGTTGCTCTAATTGGTTGACAAATGAAGCTATTTGGCCAATTGTGAGGAAGAATAAGGTTAGGCTGTACATTCCAACTGGAGAGAGAGGAAGAAAAAAGGCAGAGGTTGAGGAGATGCCAGCTGCCGCCAAAGGAACAATATGCCAGCAGACCAGTAAGCCACAGAACACATGGCAAAACATAGATTAAAAATTATGGGTTAATTTAAGTGTAAGAAGCAGTAAGTAATAAGCCCGAGCTAATGGCCAAGCAGTTATAATTAATATAAGTTTCTGAGTGGTTATTTTAAAAGTTGTTATGGGACCACAGAGGCCAGGCAGGACCAGAGAAAACTTCTGGCTACATTTTACCAACAACCAATTGAAGATTGAATGTAATCCCAACCAAAATCTCTATTGGTGAAATTATTTTGGCCACTCCATGTAGTTAAAAGGATATTTATTTAATGGCATAACTCACAAATTAAGTAATAGGTAGGTCGCAGGGTCTGGGGAAGGTGTATTGCAGTCCAGCGGTGTTCTCTGGAGCTCTGCTCAGTCATCCTCCAATGTTCAGCGCCCCAGCACAGAGAGAGCACACAGAGAGAGCGCTGGCCGATCCAGCTCTCAGGTCTCCAGGCACCTCCCCTGGCCCCGCCTCGTAGGTGTGACAGTTGCCAGAGTCTCAATGGGGGTTGGAACTTCCAGATCCAAGCTGGAATGGCTACCCACTACAAATCTCCATCTCATTCCTATAAAAACATAAAAGACCCTGGGTAGCCCAATTAATCCTTGGTAAATGAACAATGCTCGATTTATTACTATTTAAGATTACAAATACTTACTGAAGTTGTCTGTGAGGGAACAGAAAAGTAGAAAAAACAACTCACATAGCATTTTAGATAGACAGATTATACCTGATTGAGGAAAACCTGATATGAGGGAAGTTTGCTGAGTTAAAGATAAAGTGATAACTAAGAGGGTAATACAAGTCAGAGTTCCTGGCAGCTCCTACATAGCATGGAGATTATTTCTACTGCAGAAAATACACAATAACATCAAATTCCACACAGTGTAACACTTCATCAAGAGAGCATCAATGAAAGCATGATACCTTAAGAAATAAATAATCCTCCAGGCACTTTAGAATGCACTCCAGTATGACATCAGAGGCAAACTTCTTGCTTTTGCCTTCTTTACGGAACAGTATTTCCAAAACATCAGAAATTCTTCTTTCATGAATTTCTTTGTCACTTCTTACATACTTACATTCCCAGGTTTTTCATTCCCTCTCAATCTCTCTCTCTCTCTCTCTCTCTCTCTCTCTTCTCTCTCTCTCTCTCTCTCTCTCTCTCTCTCTCTTGAAGTTCTGATTTTCTTTTATCTTTTTAGAAGAGATACCCAGTGTGAGAAAGACTATCATCCATAAGAAACAGGTGCACATGAAGACATCTGAGTATACTACCAACTTGAATGTGTCTAAGCAAACTGATTAGAGATTTTACATCATTGAGATTTGCTGTAAATTGTACAACAAAATACATGTTGCCTAGATTATAGAACTACCACACTGCTCTGTGGCATCTGACTTGTTTTTAAATTTTAGAAATAATTTTTCACTTATTAAATATACTCATTATTAAAGGTGCTGGTGTTTTCCTTCAAGATATGGACTTAATAAAGAAGAGCACAGCTTCAAAATTTTAGAGTATAAAACCTGGAGTAAGCCTAGAAACCAGAAAAATAAAAAGGAACCTAGAAGGGGGAACTGAATAGAGGGGCCTAGCAGCCTACATGCATGCCTTCAAGGTTAGTAAGTCTTTAAAGAAGACCAATTTTCTACTAATGTGACACTTCTGATCCCAGGCCTCTTGTGAGTCAAAATGAAAATTTTGTCATCAGTAGTTTATATTAGGCTTTAAATTTTCCAAAATATATTCTCCTTTACAGAGGAAGCTTGTTCCAATGGCAAGTGGTCATACAGTAAGATCATGTAGGTTAGGTCTGTCTTCTAGAAGAAGAGAGAATAATGATATCCAAGCTGAAATACTTTCTTTATCTGAGAGGTGAATTGAATTTTACTCCATGATCCTATGGAGGGGACCATGATAAAATTTACAAAAATGCAAACTTTCGAGTGAACTTAACCACCTCTGTTCTGTGATTCTCCCCATCACAGGCACAGAGGACTCAGTCTACCTCACAACCTGAAGGTACAACCTGAAGGAAAGTTTCATAAATTCATTTGTTCATTTATGCCCATACATAGCTATCTTTAGAAAGACAATTAAATACGAGGTATGAGACACTGTAGAAATGCAGGACTTACAAATTACAATTCTATAACCTTCAAGAATAATTAACAGCTAACCATTGTTAAAAGTAGGAGATACGTAAATATCTTAAAATTGGACTGGGTAACAGACTGCACACATGCCATAGTGACTCTCTCTCTGCATAACTGGGTGAGCTGATCACAAATTCAAAAACTGCACCATATTAAAGCAAACAAGTAGCTCCGGGTTTTAAATCCCCATTCCTCATTACAAACTGCAGAAAGGTTTTAGTTTTTAATGTTAACTAAGGAATCTCCACATGAGATGTGTTAAGAATCCATCCCAGCTGCTCTTCTTTCTTTTCAGTGTGACCCCAAACAAGGAATGTTTCACATGGTGTTGGGTTTCAGAGTGAAAGCTCAGGACAGCTGTGATATCAAATGAGGTGCCACCTGGCCTAATCACCGTGACAATATGTGCTCTGTCCTGCACAGCTAACAGATGGATTGGGTATCAGCCTGATGTCATAATCTGTTAAGTTTGTAATATGGAGCATTAGCCATTTATTTAAGATTCATCTCTTCTTCTCTGATGGCACACTGTACCCTAGGTGGAGAGATGATACTGTCCTTGTATGCTGCCATCTCTAGTAATATGGGATTTTAGTTTGCATTATTTAAGGGTAATTAGACGGTGCTCTGACTCATTTGGTGAACTGTCACTCCACTACCAGAACACTTAGGTGGAATTTTCCATTCACAGCACAGATTACTAGCCTTTGAAATTTATTTCATTATTTAAAAAGAAAAATAAGTTCTGAAATATTGACTTTCTTAAATATGTTGCTTAGTTGTCTCATTGGGGCATTTGACTGATGGTCATTAACTGTGTAATAGAAATGTTTTATATTCACATATATAATCCCATATAAACTATAATATGAAAGTTATCAGTAACATGAGTCTACAAGATCTGTAATCAACATTTAAAAGGATGCAATGATTAATGTTAGTAAACTCATCACAGATTTATTGAGTGTTTCTTATAAATGCAAAGGACAGTGATAGGAAACAGGGATGAAGAAAATATGATGACATACCAGCTTCAAGGGGCAGGCCTTAACCCCTTTTCAGTAAATTCCTTCACCCACTGTTTTCAGAACATCTCACAGATTTGCTCATACAAACAACCATTTCTTAAATATGGCAGGTGCATTTGTTGACCACGCCAGTGGCATCCTAACACTTCCTACACACTTTCTTTGTTCCAGGAGAGGTACTACCCACCCTAGTCTTACCTGTGGCTATGGCCAGTAAGAAGCCACTTGGGACTGTGCTCATAGTGTTTAGGTCTTCCACATGCCTTCCCCAGCCTTAGAGAAAAATAAAAAGAATGATGACTTTGATTAATTTCCTAACAGATAATATATTATTTAGACATAAGCAATGGATATAACAAAGTAAAAATAAATTGACTTTGTAAGTTTATCAAGATTTTTCATAATATCTTATTTCTTTTAAAAACTATTTTTCTTTAAACAAGGGAGAATATAAGAATGTCACAGTTTGATTTTAATTTTTCATTTGTTTTATTTTTTAAATAAAATTAACTTTATTGTAATGAATTCACAAATAAAAACATTACACAGCTAGATTTAGGTAGCCACACAAACAATTGGACAGCCTCTACCTTTATACATCTTCATAAACTTCTATACAGTTATGACAACCATTCCGAAGCTTTACTTTAGGTTTTACACTTACACATCAATTTTCATTTTGATTCATTTATCTATCACAAAGTAAAATTAACAGAATTGAAAGGAAAAATTATCAGTTTTGTATCCTCTTTTATGATTCATGTATACTGTACTATTTGCGTACATACACACACACCACTGTTTATACATATGTACGTACTAATCATAAAACTCTGCATATGGCATTTTATAGTTAAGCTGGTTAATGCCATAGATATATGATGCAATAGTTTCATTTTCACATAAATAATCACTGTAAAATTATGCTAATACACCAACCTTAATCATGCAACTATGTGAAACTTTACTTGATATACCTAAATGGAAGAGCCATTACTTTTCATGTTTTAGAGGTTTACAGGCCAATATCCAAGAGAAGAAAGCATTCACACAAAATTCCCAGAGCTGATGATTTTCAGAATAGGGTTCAAATTTAAGTCTGTGCATGATTGTGTTAATCAGGTTCATTCTTCAAACTGTGGATTTTTATCACAGCTCCAATAAATGATTCTCTTGTTATCTAATTGCTAGACACTAAAATTAGTCAGAAACCACACATGTTATTCTATAAACAATGTGGCTTTGTAATTGCTATGCATATACAATAGGCATTGTGTGTTTCTCTGCCTGGATGCCATATGAAAGGAAACCTTAGATCTGTGATAGCCACCGAGGGACAAAAAGTCAAGAGGAGAGAGAACTCAATCCCCACTGAATCTTAAACATCAGAAACAGTTTTAGAAAAATATGATGCAGCCATTTTTCCAAAAATAAAAGGTATTTCTATAATTTGTGGAGTAAATGAAAAGGAGATGGAGTTTCTAGAAGTTTCTATGTGCTCAACTAATGATGAAAGTGTTAAAGTATGGTTACAACACAAGGAACTGACAAATTCAAGGTAGGGCATGTTGCTGGGAAGAAGGGAGGAAATGAAGGGAGTGGGACAGAGGAGTGCAGGAGTGTGATGGGGCATGCAAAGCTTTCCTTGGAAATACTGGATGTGGGTTTTTGAAAGGAATACATTACATCTTTGTAAATCTCTTACACACCATGTTTGATTACTAAGCTCCCTCGGTGTTTACCTTTTCATGTGACATTTACTTTTCTGACTCAGTAGGAGAACTACAAACATCTTATTTATCAATTCAATAAAAAATCTAAAAATATTTTAATATTTTCCTCAACAAATTTGGGGACATACATAATGGATGCAGAAACATCCCACTTCTGTGGTCAGACATTTAATACTGTTGGGATTTGTGGTGCTCTGTGTTTAGGCAACTGGATTCAGAATACTGGATGTCTCTCTTCAATGAAGCAATTGATACACAATTTATTTTATACAAATATTTAACATTAATAAGTCAATAATTATTTATTTGTGGAAGAGATTTTCAATTTGTCTAACATTTTAATTTTAACTGTCTCTCATGTTACTAACTATAAAATTATATTTAAAGAATTTCTGTTCCCATGTATAGCAAATATTTAAATTTACTGAGAGGCTTAGTGCCTAAAAGACTATTTTCAAGTTTGTAGAACTTCTCAGGTATAATTCTAGAAAGCTGTAACTATAGCAGCAAATTCAAGATTTGTTACTTAAAAAATGAAGAATATTATTTATAGAAATAATTTATCATGCTTCACGAGAAAACAGTTGTGACAGGGACAGTGTTAATTATATGTTTAAATACTGATGTCACTTTGGCTATATACATCATTTCTAATTACATGAATAGTTATCAAAAATAAATGTATGACAATATGTACATCGTGAGTTGCACTTTTTCACATGATTCAGAGCAGTCTCTATACTTGCTCTATTATGTGCTCCTATGTTAGAATTATCCAAACTCATAGAAAACTGAACAAACTTGTGTTTTCAAGGCAAGAATAATTGGCACTGTTTCCCCACTGAGGGAATACAGTAAATACAAAATTCTTAGTCCCCACAGTTTCCTTCTGTGACTGTCTCTCCCATACCCAGTCAATCTCTAGTCCTAGAGCACCCAGTGTGATTTAATATAGTGACTTCTATTTCTGAAACTCCCACTTTTAGCTTCTAGTCAAGGGAAACTCCTGGATTTCAAGTCTCAGTTGAAGTATTATATTTTAAGACATTTTCTCTCACTGATTTGACCCAGCACAAGTTAGTTCCTCATCTTCTTTTCCATTTTTATCTCAGTTAAACTACATTGTACACCTTAAAACACAGCCACATAGGTATGTTCCATTGCCTAACTCTTC